>NC_041739.1:21907016-24307016 GCF_004115215.2 Ornithorhynchus anatinus | reverse complement strand
CATGAATTCCAGTAGCTTGCTTATTCAATTTTATCTTTCCTGGTTTCTTCTCATTTTGTCTCTTATATTAGGGTTTATTTGCCTAGCTTCAGAATGCTTTGACTGCTTGAAAAATAGTACTGATCTTGAACCCATAGAGCTTAATCATTTTCACAAAAACTAATAAAGTAGATTCATTTTAGCCAAACTTCTCTGTCATGCTGGCCTGATTCCCAGGGCCTGAAAGTGTGAATTTAATGGTGGTACAATGTCTGAGGTTGGAATATAATAGAAACCTCTCAGCAGTATATCTATTGGATCAGTGTAATTTCTTTTTTCTCTACTGGTCTCAACGTCTCTTAAGGCAATCTACTCTGCAGACAGCAAAGCAGGCTAGCCATCTCTTTTACTGCGATCCCACTGGTACTTATACTAAACAAAGAATCAGCTCCCTAGATATGGTATATGTTAGACGACTGTTATATACATACTCAAAGTTTGCCGGAACATTCATCCTATTAAGAGGTTTATTGCTCTGTATTTGTTCAAATGGATGCGTTCACTTGCATTATGTTCAAATTTGATTCATTCTAATTTCATTCTTTCAAATGATTAAACCACTCTTGCTTTTGCACTTGGGGGGAGGTGTGGGGGCAGTGATTTCTTCCAATCTGATTTCCTTTTTGCTTAAATCGTTTCATAATAATAAGGCTTAGCGATTATGAAACACCGTCTATTGTCCAGAGTCCTTTTTATACTCACACTTTCCCATATTCTTATGAAGGAATTCAGGATGGCCACACCTGCACACACACTGTGCTTTTTCAGAGGAAAAGAGCTTATTTTTGTATTGCAAAATACAAACTCCGTCCTCCGTGTGAAGCCTGATGCTTGGACTTCATACTTGCAGCAGCATAATGCTCCCAGGAGCGCATGACTAGGGTTGGGTAATTCCAGAAAAGGGGTTAGGGCAGAACCCTGGCAAGCCCCAGCACAGATGATAAATTGCACACTGAGGAAGAGGAGACTCAAATGTAGAAAGTTAAAGCAGTGGAAAACAAGTCGAGGGACATATGGACTTAGAATTTGGGAGTCTCCCCAATCCTCGTCCGACCTTCCGCTTTTTTTTTTTAAGGTATTTGTTAAGCGCTTACTAGGTGTCAAGCCCTAGTCTAAGCGCTGGGGTAGATATAAATTTATCAGGGAGGACACAGTGTCTGTCCACGTGGGGGTCACAGTCTAAATAGGAGTAGGATTTAATCCCCATTTTACAGTTGAGGAAACTGAGGCACAGATAAGTGAAAAGACTCGCTCGAGGTCACAGGGCAAATAATTGGTAGAGCCAGGATTAGATCCCAAGTCCTCTGGCTCTCAGGCCCATGCTGTTTCCATTAGGCCACACTGTTTCCCTGCTTACATCCTCCCTCTTGCCTGGATCGTTCTCCCTCTTAACACCTCCTCCAAGAGGCCTCCCCAGCTTAATTACTCATCTCCCCACTCTGTTACTCCCCCTCTTCAACATCACCTAAGAATTTCTATCCCATCGCTGCACTTCGGTACACATCTTTCTATTCTATTACTTTCCCACGACTTGTCATTTTTATAGTCGTCTCTTCTGCTAGGTTGCAAGCTCCCATATGCTTACTAGTGCTCTGCACAAGCTAAGTACTTGTTAAATACCACCGATTGAGTTCTCAATCTCCAGTCTTCTGCTCAGACTTTTAAGATGCACAACTTCGTTATTGCTCACAGATTCAATATTAAGTACTTAATTTTTAGTTCTGAGGCACGTTTAGAGCTGGGCACTAACAAATGAACAGCAGTGCTTTTAAGTGCTGTGTGACTTTGGGCAAGCCACTTAACTTCTCTGTGCTCAGTTCCCTCATCTGTAAAATGGGGATTAAAACTGTGAGCCCCACGTGGGACAACATGATCACCCTGTATCCCCCAGCGCTTAGAACAGTGCTTTGCACATAGTAAGCACTTAACAAATACCACCATTTATTTATTTTTTAACTGACATTAGCGAGAACGTTCACACTAAAACTGTCACTTAGGTTTATGGATAAAAGCTTAAAATAATCTGGGAGTGTTGGAGAGGATTGTAGCTTCCCTCCGTTCTGGAGTGACATTTTAGTTGGCAACTAAATCCCTTCGTAAGGCCTCATCACATCTAAGTAATTAACAATAAAGATATCAGGTGCTCTGAGCTCCACAGGTTCTTTTTTTCCTTCAGCTCTGGGCCTCAGATATGATACTACATTTAACTTCTTAGGGTTTGCTGGATGTTTTGGCTGCTGTGAATTCCTCTAATTCCCTTTCCTGCTGTTCTGGTCCCTCTGATCTCTGCCTTTTTTTTTTTAACCACTTTATCCCTCTCTGATTCCCTACCTATGACTGTTTTAAGCTGTTCAGAAGCTCCCTTTCATTTCTTCTCTGATTTCACTTGCTACAGTCATATTCTTAGTAGTATAACAAGGGGATACTCGTGGTGCTCTGAAAGACAGCTCACCACTGATATTCAGAGACTTCAGTAATGGAAACAGTACCTTAATCTTGGCTTTACTGTACTGTCCTCTCCTGGTTCTCCTCTTATCTCTCTGGTCACTCCTTCTCAGTCTCTTTGGCAGGTTCTTCTTCTGCCTTCCACCCCCCAATGCCACCCTCTAATTGTGGGAGTCCGTCCAGACTTAGTTCTGATTCTCCTACTACTTCAACTATATCTGCTCCCTTGGAGAACTCATTTTCTCCCACGGCTTCAACTACCATCTCTATACAGATGGTTCATATATCTACCTCTCCAGCTCTGACCGCTTTCCTTCTCTGCAGTTTCACATTTCTGCCTGCCTTTAAGAACATTTCTACTTAGATGTCTGACACCTAAAACTTGACACGTATAAAAAAAGAACACATGTTGCCCTCCAAACTCTTCCTCATGGAGTTCCCATCACTGTAGACAGCATCCCCATCCTCCCTGTCTCACACTGACCCAACCTTGGCCTTATTCTCAAATCATCACTCTCATTCAACCCCTGATCTCATTTTGTCACCAAATCTTGTCAGTTGTACCTTCACAATATCTCTAGAATCTGTCTTTCCTCACTGTCCAAATGGCTAGCATGCTGATAATAATAATAATGTTGGTATTTGTTAAGCGCTTACTACGTGCAGAGCACTGTTCTAAGCGCTGGGGTAGATACAGGGTAATCAGGTTGACCCACGTGAGGCTCACAGTTAATCCCCTTTTTACAGATGAGGTAACAGGCACAGAGAAGTGAAGTGATTTGCCCACAGTCACACAGCTGACAAGCTCTTGTCATAGTTCATTTTGACTACTGCATCAGCTTCATTGCTGTCTTCCCTGTCTCTCTCCACTCCAGTCCATACTTCACTCTGCTGGCCAGATAATTTTTCTAGCAAAAGTTCAGCCCACATCTCCCCGCTCCTTGAAAACTTCCAATAGCTGTCCATCCACCTCAGCATCAAACAGAAACTCCTTACATTTGGCTTTAAGGCACTCGATCAGCTCCCCCCAACCACCAAGAGGAGCAGCATGGCCTAGTGGCAAGAGCATGGGCTTGGGAGTCAGAGGTTGTAGGTTCTAATTCCGCTTTCACCATTCATCTGCTGTGTGACCATAGGCAAGTCACTTAATTTCTCTGTGCCTCAGTTACCGCATATGTAAAATGGGAATTGAGACTGTGAGCCCCAGGTGGGACAATCGGATTACCTTGTATTTACCCCAGCACTTAGAACAGTGCTTAGCACATAGTAAGTCCTTAACAAATACCATTATTATTAATATAACCATCTACCCTTGCTGATAGGCTACTACAACTGAACCCACATACTTTACTTCTTTAATGCCAACCCATTCATCAAAGCATGATCTCATCTATCTCTCTGCCAATCCCTTGCCCATATCCTCTCTCTGGCCTCCCTCCCACTTCATATACAACAGACCACTTCTTTCCTCATCTTTCAAGTCTTTCAAAAATCACACCTCTTCCAGAAGGCATTCCATGACTAGGGTCTCATTTTTCCTATTCTCCCTCCCTTCTTTGCCATTTGGATCTGTACTCATTCAATAGTATTTATTGAGGGCTTACTATGTGCAGAACACTGTACTAAGCGCTTGGAATGTCCTTAAGCGCTTGATATGCACCCGACCTCCATAGCACTTAGTGTGTACACATCCTTATACTCTTGCCTGGGAGCCAAAGGACCTGGATTCTAATCCCATGTCTGCCACTTACCTGCTGGATGACCTTGGAAAAGTCACACAGCTTCTCTATGTCTCAGTTTCCTCAACTGCAAATAGGGATTCAATATCTGTTTTCCCTCCTACTTAACCTACCTCTCCACCCATGACCTCTTTCCTTCTCTGCAGTCTCACATTTCTGTCTGCCTTTAAGGACATTTCTACTTCTATAATAATTATGGTATTTGCTAAGCACTTACTCGTGCCAGGAACAACTAAAACTTGACATGTACAAAAAAAGAACTCATGTGGGACCTGTGATCATGTATCTACCCCAGTGCTTAGTACAGCGCTTGGCACATAGTAAGCACTTAACAAATATCACAATCATTCCCATCATCAATCTCTGTCAGTAATTTATTTTACTGTCTGTCTTCCCACCTGTAGACTGTGTGCTTTTTGTGGGCAGGGAACATGTCTCTCCACTCTACTGAATTATGCTCTGCCAAATGCCTAGTACAGTGCTTGGCACATAGTAAGTGCTCAATAAATACTATTGATTGCTTGATTCAGTAGACATTTTGAATGCGAACACCTGTATTACGAAGCACATTTCCCACAGTAATGGGCGGAGAACTCTGACTTGTCTACATCGACAGTCTCTGCAAAATACGAGTAGAGGATCTGAAATGAGTTTTGCTCATCTCACCCTCAGTTTAAGCACAGTATGATTGAGGTGGTTTAGTTAAATATAGAGAGCAATTGCATTTTGTTTAATGCTCTTATGGTAATACAATGAGCAGTTGTAGTTACCTAATAACTTTCAGATGAATTTCCTTGTCATAGAAAAAAGGTCTACCCTTTCAAAGGGTAATTGACTGAGGGGAGAAAGAGTAGAGAATATGAAGACTGGAAAATATAGTGGATATCAGTTTCTTTATCTTAGTCTCCATCTAAAGTGGAGTTCTGAAAGTGGAAGTCATATATATTGACCTCCAAATGCTGCACTTAAAGACCTCACAGAGAAAGCCTCTTCTTTTCAATCTTCACCTTTTTCCTTTCTCAAATGTTGCACATTAATATTTACAGTCTGACGCAGTGAAAGCTCTAAACTTCATTCAGGAGAAAAAAAATCACACTAAGTACCAGATTTGGTTATTGGTAAGCCAAAGGAAAGGACACTGGTGATACCACCCTGGCTGGGGTGAATTTTATCTTTCACTTTACCTTTTATTATAGGGCAACAGAGTTGGAATTGAGAACATAGAGGGCAAGCAATCTTTGGCTAAAATGACTTAATCAAATCATCTTCCTTACTTAGATGTAAACTTCTGGGTAATTTCCATTACTCTATACAGATTGTGAATTAGTCCAATTTGTTAGTGTGAAGGCTTGTGCACCTTTCTACTTTGGCTGATTTGGGGAAGAAAACAGATGCCAAGTCACAGTTAATATCTTCTGCAATATTCTTATTAAAAACAGCATATCGCTGTAGCCCAGAGGGCTGACAGCTTCCTCCAAAGCCAGATCGCTGCTCTAAGCTAGCCTCCAGGGGCTACTCAAGAGTAATGCAGCTTCCCGGCCTACTGGGTGCTGACAGTATCATATCCATAGAACTCCAAACTCTAAGATTCCCCAAGAAGTAGTCTATCTGAAGTTCCTTCTGAAGTTTAGCTCCCTGGATAATCACAATTTACTAGTGATCAAAAACGCTTTTTTTTTAAAAAAGAAAAAACCTCAAACCAAAAAACATCCCTGCCCCCATCAAATGGAATTAATTTAGGACCGCTTCCCTCACCAAGTGGAATTTAGGAAAGAACTAGAAACATGCCCTCAGTTGGGGAAGATTTTTTTTTCCATTATACTCAGACACAGATATCATTTGCTTCTATTACATCACTCGTGCTTGACATTTTATTTGCAGATGATCACAGTATAATAAAGAAGGGACTGTCGGTCCTGAAGCCTTATGATTTTTGAGTTAAGCAATACTTGCAGACATAGCATTGAAGTAGAAAAATACACTGAACAAATTTGGTTATAAAAGGACGATCATCTCCTGAGGTACCATGGGATTTTTTTCCCCCCTCTAAATGTCTGCTAAAAGCGGCTCAGAGCCTAGAGATTTTTTTCTCCAAAGATCATCATGATCTAGTTTACTAGATACATTATTTTACTTCACATGAACAGATTTTTGACTTTAAATTTGGCCTTCGGGCTAATATCACTTATCCCCTTTTATATATATGCACTTCAATTTAACTCCATCACATTTATTGTAAGTCGCTAAACCAACCATCATCATTCTGCAAGGCCTAAAAGGGCAATCAAAAGATTGGACCCATTTCAAGAAACATTCTAAAAATAGTCCACTATTTGAATCTTCCATCTTTACAGTTTTTATGTGCAGAAAGTTTTGGCCTTTCAGAATTTAGGTCTTAAAAACACAAGGAAGAATTTACTATTAATAAGGAATTTGGAAAAGGAAATACACAAATATTTTCAGATTGGGATAATCATTTAAGTTCACAGATATTGCAATACCCAGTTCTGTGGCAACCAGGTAAAAATTTGGTTGGTACCACACAAACTATGCAATATTGTCACTTGGCCACCACATTTTGACTTGTCATAATTTATAGTGACTTGCATAAAATGGGAAACAGTGTTGGAACTTCAGTAGCATTAAATGGAAACTAATATATATATGCATTGTGTACACAAGCTTTTAAGAATACCAATAGTAATAATTTTGGTATTTGTTAAATGCTTACTATGCACCAGGCACTGTACTAAGCACTGGGGTGGATACGAGCAAATGGGGTTGGACACAGTTCCTGTCCCCCATGGGGCTCACAGTCTTAATCCCCATTTTACAGATGAGGTAACTGAGGTATAGAGAAGTGAAATGACTTGTCCAGGGTCACACATCAGGATTAGAACCCAGGTCCTTCTGACTCCAGGCCTGTGCTTCATCCATTAGGCCACACTGCTTCCTGAAGGGCTGTGGGAGACTAAGCAGGGAGACTGGTAGGTAAAGTGGCAGATTTTAGCATTCACCCGGATTTATCTTTTAAATTGAGATGAGTCAATGACAAGAAAGAAGAGAAGCCTGGCATGAGATTGGAATTTTAAAGTAAGGAACCAATCAATCGTCTGTGTACACAGTAATGTACCAACCACTTGGGAGAATATAAAAGAATTAGGAGACAGCTACTGCCATCAAGGAGCTTACTATTTAGTTGAGAAGACAGGCACTAAAAGAAATTACAGATCGGACAAAGAAGAAAAGCTACCTGAGGAAATGCGTACATAACAGTAATTAGTAATAGCTCCCATATGGATTCCCCTGGCTGTCACCAGCCTCTCTCTCCCACTACCACCATTAGCCTATATCCAACCCCGTGGTCCTTCCAACTTTACTCCAGGTCCCCCTCCTTAGTCTGGGTTTTAGTCTGCACTTCTCTTGGTTCCAGTGGTGGTCAGAGGTTTCTCCTGGTTCACATTTTTTCTAGTGAGCCCACTAGTTCTCTAGTTTTCTAGTGAGCCCACTGCCCTGTGCCCCACTACCTGACCCAGATTTCTCAGCTCCACACTCTGTCTATCCCATCGCCCAAGCTTGGCCATGATTTCTGCATATGCCAGTACAGTTTCCTTTCTTCCTACCTTCATCTTCTGTTCCTCAATTCTTAATTAAGCTTTGATAGTCTCATCAGTATTATAAATGATATATGTTCTCCCACAGAAACAGGCACCTCTGTTTCCTGTTGGTTTTTTGAGCATTCTGGAAAATATAGCTTGTCAGTAAAAATGCCTGTCTCCTTGAAAATGACCTAAAAATCTGAAAGCTTTCAACTGACTGAAATACATACAGGTTTGTTTCTCTACTGTGCCTTGGTGCACTCAGGCTACTATAAAAATCCATGAAGAAATTAATCGATATGACAAAAGTAGGCCAAGATGAGCACTCACCCTCAAAAATTTCAGTTTCCACCAAAATAAGTCTCAGAAGTGGGTCAATTAAGGGGAGGAACAACTGGAACTCAACACTGAGGATAGTATTAGAAAACCATTTGCCTAGTATATGGTATCTGGAACTTCACACAGCAAAATGGAGGTAACCCTGCAAAGCTATTTAAAGATGCCCGTTTTCAGGACTATAGGAACATTTACACCTTTTAGTCTAAAACAGGAGAACAGTTTTTTTTTTTTTACTATGGGTTTGGAAAGGATTTTGGAAGTTAGCTGGGAAACATCACTGTTTTATAGCTAGGCAGCTAGTCAAGTTCTCATTTGTCTTTCAAGGTCAAAATAAGAGAGGGAGATTAAAGATTCATTCATTCATTCAATCGTATTTATGGAGCATTTACTGTGTGCAGAATACTGTACTAAGCTCGTGGAAAGTACAGTTCAGTAATAAAAGGACACAATCTCTGCCAACAATGGGCTTAAAGTCTAGAAGAGGGGAGATAGACATCAAAACCAGTAAACAGGCATTGTGAGTTGGACGGGATCAGCTTCACAGTCTTCCCTCTCCCTTCACGCACAATTGATGGCTACCAATGTTTCTTCTCCAAAAAAATTATCTTGTTCCCACTGAGCTATTTCCCCTTTTCCTACCTAACATTCCTGTTCAAATGGCTTGTTTATATCAGCTGTCTCCACTTCCTCTTCAACTTTCTCCTCAACCCCCTATAATTTGATATCCACTCCACCGAAACTACTCTCTTCAAGGTCACTGATGACTTCTCACCGAATCTAATGGCTTCTACTCTGTGCTAATATGCCTTGGTCTTTCAGCTGTCTTTGACACTGCTGACCGCTCTATTGCGGAAAAACTATTTAACCTTCATGTCTCTGATCCAGTCTTTTTCTGATTCTCCCTCCTATCTCTGGCTGCCCCTTCTTGGTCTCTTTCACTGACTCGTCTGTCTCCCCCTCTCTAATTGTGGGTGTTTTTGCCAGTAAGACTCTGTTTTGGGTCCCCTTTTATTGTTCATTTGAGCTCATTCCCTTAGGGAGCTCATCCTCTCTCACAGTTTCAACTACCATTTCTACATGGATGCCTCCCAAACCTACCTCACTAGATCTGGCCCTTCTTCAATCTAGTACCTCTTCGTGCCTCCAGGACCTCTCTACATGAATGTCCTGGGCACCTCAAGCTCATTATGTCCAACATTTAACATCTTCCCTCCAGTCTTCTTTTCCACTAACTTTCCTTTCACTGTTGACAAAACTACCACCACCTCCCCTTGACTTCTTGACATTATCCTTAACTTCTGGTCAGTCTTTTTTTTCCACAACATCTCCAGGATCCACCCCTTCTTCTCTCTCCGAACTGCCACCATGCTGGTCCAATAACGCCATATTCTGATCCAACTTTTTTAACAGCCTCCCAATTGACCTACCAGCCTTGTTTTTCCCCTCTCCAGTACATATTTCACTGTACCTGGATCATTTTTCTAAGGCATCATTTTGCACTCATTTTTTCACATCCAAAACCTCCACCATTGGCCTATTCTACTGCACATCACGCAGAAAGTCCTGACCATTGGCTTTAAGGCATTCAATCACTTCTCTCCCCCGTCTTATCTTGCTCCTTTCCCACTTCACTCCAGCTCACATGTTTTACTCCTTTCAAGCTCACCTATTGGATGTGCCTTGTTTTCAACTGTCTCAGCCCTGGCATCTTGCTCAAGTCTCCCCTTCTGCCTTAAACTTCCTCCCCCGTTCACACCTGGAAAACCACTGCTGTTCCAGTCTTGAAGGCCATTCTCTATTTGCATTTTCCCCCAGGAGGCTTTCCTGATTAATCTCTCATATTCCCACCCATTTCCCACCCCACTGCCACTTCAGTGTTACATTTGAGTGTTAACCACCTCCCTCTCTCCACCCCCTACAGATCACCCATGTACATATTTTTACTCCTATTTTACCCCAAGCATCATGTCTACTAACTCTATTGTAGTAATAATAAATAAGGTATTTGTTAAGTGCTTACTATGTGCCAAGCACTGTTCTAAATACTAAAATAGATACAAGGTAATCAAATTGGACACAGTCCCTGTCCTACATGGGGCTCATAGTCTTACTTCCCATATTTTACAGTTGAGGTAACTGAGGCATGGGGAAGTTAAGTGACTTGCCCAAGATCACACAATAGACACATGGAAGAGCCAGAATTAGAACTCATGTCCTCTGATTGCCAGGCCCATGTTCTTTCCACTCGGCCACGCTTGTCTACCAAGAGCTTTGTACAGTAGTCTACAGAGTAAACCCTCAATGCTATTGACTGATTATTCCTGCCACCCTTTACTGGTGCAATCAGCAGTTCAGACAGAACTTTTAAAATGAGGGGAGGAGGGATTTTTGGGTGATCTCCAGCTGCAGTCTCAGATACATATGCAGCACCTCCGTAGTGTGAACTGTCAAGACTAGGTTCAGGTCCAAGAAAACGTCTGTGTTGAGCAAACTTTGAGTGGTTTGTGCAGCATGCTTAATTAGGACAAAAATGTGGACATTGTATTTCCCTTCTTCTCTCCAGTCTAAGACATCTGTAGTAGTTCAGAAATAGAGCAACCATGAATTTTTCCCTGGTTCCCTTATCACTCAACCAGACTACCCAACATCCACAAAATGCTTTTGCATCTAAAATGTATTCTGTAGTGTGGGACCTAAATTTGAGATTTTTTTTTAAAGAGTTCAGAAAGTGACAGTCCAAAAATAACTAGGGGGGAGGTTGTCTATCTAAATTACTAGAGAAAAGAATGGTCATAGTTCACTTTTGTGGCCCCATCCTTATTACTGAAGCTTCTTGTTATTTAAAATGCACTGTTATATGAAAATACCTCATTTTAACATAATCATCAATCATATTTCTTGAGTGCTTACTATGTGCAGAGCACTGTACTAAGTGCTTCTGTACAATACAACAGGATTAGCAGAAGCGTTCCCTGCCCATAATGAACTTACAGTCTAGAGGGGGAGACAGATATTAATATAAGTTATTTATAACATATAACTTAAAGATATGTACTTAAGTGCTATGGGTTGGGGATGGGGTGAATATCAAATGTCCAAATTGATTGACATGCAAAAGGATTTACAATTAATACAAGTTCTCAGGGCCCTGTTAGGTGAGGACATAAAGGCTAATTGAGATTTTGGCAAGCAAGATCACTTCTTAAGTGGTCGTCTTGTAGATCCAGAGAATTCACCGTTGGGCATCCTCATGTGTCTAAAATTCGCTTAAAGAATGCAATTCCAGGGGCTGGACCTTTTGAAAACTTAAGGTAATCTTTTCCCAGGAGCTGAAAATTCCCGAGAGGCAAGTGAATGATCTGTTTGGGTAGTTAGTTTGTAATCAAAGCCTGATACACTAATTTGAGAAACAGAAACAAAAACAAACCCCACTAATAAGGTGTGCATTTTTGTTGGTTTTCCTACTGTTTTTCCATGAAACATCTTTGTGGCGACGATGGGGAGAAGCTACTTCCTTCTATTTAGACTGCGAGCCCCACATGAGACAGGGACTGTCCGGTGGGCTTATATTGTATCTGCTGCATGATTATTCTATCAGCCTCCTTGCTGATCTCCCTGCCTCTAGTTTCTCCCCACTCCAGTCCACACTTCACTCTGCTGCCTGGATCACTTTAAAAAACAACAACACGCTCAGTCCATGTTTCCCCACTCCTCAGGAACCTCCGATGGTTGTCCATCCACCTCTTCATCAAACAGAAACTCCTTTCCTTGGGCTTTAAAGCACTCAGTCACCTTGCAACCTCCTACCTTACCTTGCCGCTCTCCTACTGCAACCCAGCCCGCACACATTGCTCCTCTAATTCCAACCTACTCACGGTACCTTGATTTCGTCTACCTTGCTGCCGACCTCTCGGTCACATCCTGCCTCTGGCCTGGAATGCCCTCCCTCTTCATATCTGACAATGGACTCTCCCCACCCTCAAAGCCTTATTGAAGGCACAACTTCTCCAAGAGACTTTCCCTGAGTAAGCCCTCATTTCCACTTTTCTCACTCCCTTTTACATCACCCTTGCATTTGTATTTGCTTCCTTTATTCACCCCTCCCTCAACCCCACAGCACTGGCGTACATATGAGTAATTTATTTTTAGTAATGTCTGTCTTCCCCTCTAGACTGTAAGCTCACTGTGGGCAGAGAACTTGTGTTATATTGTTATACTGTCCTCTTCCAAGCGCTTAGTACAGTGCTCTGCACACAATAAGGGCTCAATAAATATGATTGATTGATTGTCCCAGTGCTTAGTGTAGTGCTTGGCATGGAGCAGACAATTTTTTATGGTATTCATTAAGCACTATGTGCCAGACACTGTACTGAGCACTGGGATAGATGCAAGATAATCGGGTTGGACACAGTCCATGTCCCATGTGGGGCTCACAGTCATAATCCCCATTTTACAGATGAGGTAACTGAGGCAAAGCAAGTTAAGTGACATGCCCAAGGTCATAGAACAGGTAAGTGGAACGGGGATTATAACTCAGGTCCTTTGATTCCCTGGCATACGGTCTTTCTACTACATCATGCTGCTTCTCAAAACGCCCCAATGATTATGGTATCTGTTACATCTACCAGTATTTTGATGGTTCAAATTTACCCAGAGAATAGTGTAAATATCACTACTAAGCAGTTCCAGTTATAGTAATACCCAAGTTCTTTCAGATTCATTTAACCAAGTTCAGTATCCAAAACTAATTGTGTGAATGAGCTAAACAAATTTGTAATTAATTAGGGGGGAGAGTACAAGTTGTTAACTAGAACTACTTTTTTTTTCAATTTATTGCCAATAATTACAACAAAGAAGCTAGTACTCTATAAGAAAAGAGGAGAAAAAACCAGAAAAGGCAGATGGAAAATAAGATAGTTCTTTACAGTCCACACGCATGCTGTTCAAGAAAAACTCAATTTTCTCTTTATTTTTATAAACTGTCAGAAAAAATCTGACCTGATATCATAAAACCAGTCAAAAGGAAACAAAGGAAAGATGACGTTTGTGTATGTGTGGTTTTTTTCCCTTTAGCACAACCATGCGAGCTGAGCTGTGAAAGTCTGATGGAAATATTAGAGCTGTTGTGCTTGGAAAAAAATGCAGTGATCATTTCATTCTTCCTGTCTTTTAATGCTCCAGGGTTTCGGAGACGAATAGGAGCAATAAGTTCACTTTGCAGAATTAATGCAGTAATTCTTTATCATAAGAGCAAAGCATTACCTCAATCTGATTTTGCTACAAAATGGTTCAAAGTCTATTTTTAATGATGGCCCTAATTTGTTAACACCTTTTAAATTATTAATTCCCTTTATATTCAAGTAGTTATTGCATGTCATAACAATGTATCTATGCAGGAAATTTAATAGTATTTTCTGGACGTCAAGAAAAGGCTTGTTCTGCAAAATGCTATTAAAACTGATAATGAGCTAAATATTTGCCATAGTAAACATTGAAATTACTATATCAATCAGCATTGGGCTCTCTTATTCAATAAACAGAAATTAACCTATTAACTATGCCTAACTTTTGGTTGCAAAATGGTTGCTTTCAAGCACATCTTATCTTGACCAGATCTTTCCCTTCTTGAAACTACATTTTTCTTTTATGCCCTTAGAATTTTGAACCAAAGTCATTCCAGGAGGCTTTATGTTCCTAAATTGTGAATGCACATTTTTCATTGCTGTACATTTATTATAAATGATACTTCAAATCACAATAAGCAATTTTCTTGACAATTTCTTTCATATAACCAATCAATCTATCAATGGTGATTATTTAGGGCCTAATGAATAAATCCACTGTAGTAAGCAGTTGTAAAGTACGACAGAAGTAACATACAAATCCCCTGTCCCCTGGGAATTTACTGTCCAATGGGAGAAATGGACAGTGAATGATTTTACAAATCTAGACTGTAAGCTCATCGAGGGCGGGGCTTGTGTCTATCAACTCTGTTGTATTGTACTCTCCCAAGTGTTCAGTACAGTGCTCTGCACAGAGTAAGTAATAAATACTTTTGATCGATATCAGATATAGGAAGGAAGTTGTACAAGTATGTCAGGATGAAATAGCAGAAAAAACCTAAATATTTAAGTAAATGTAGTTGATGAAGATAGGAATTGACCTGACTGGGGGCTTGTGAATCAATTGGGAACAACTTTCTGGAGGAGTTGCGATTTTAGGGGGGCTCGGAAATGGGGAGAGCTGTAGTCTGGCAGATTTTTGTGTCCGGGTTGGCAAACAGCATGAAGTGAGGGACTGAAGGCGGGAGAGCATGGCAAAGTTAGGTGAGCCTAGGGAGAGTGGAAAATGTGAGCAGGGAAGTAGTAGGTGAAGAGAACCGATATATAAGACAGGGAAGCCCATCCTATCTAAAAACTGGGAGTCAACTGCTAAAGATAGGCCAGCAATGTGCACTACTATCAAGAAAGGAATGTCTCTGAGTAAAAACTTTGTAAAGAACAAGGGACAAGGTGGCAAAAGAGATAAGAGCGTTAGGTACTTCAAGCATTAAGCCTTTTTGTGTGCTCAGTGTGGTTGGAGCTTTGGGTTCTGCATTGACCTTTCAGCCACATTCACATCCCTAGGTGGATTTCACATCAGTATTGTTTTCTTCAAATATAAAAGACTTTTCTGCTTTTATATAAGCTCACTGTGGTCAGTGAATGTGTCTGCCAAATCTCTTGTACTATACTCTCCCAAGCACTGAATAATGTTCTGCACACAGTAGGAACTCAATAAATACTGCTGCTGATGATGCTGATTCCCAGTTCACACTTTGCTTCTCCTAAGGACACCTTTTTACCATATCTCATTGTTTATTTTCCTACTTCTGATCTTTTGCTCCTGCCCTTCCCATGTCTGGAATTCCCTCCCCTAACAAGCTCATCATATCACAGATCTTCCTATCATTAAAGCCCTCCTGAATCCCACCTCTTTGAGGAATTTTGCCTGATTAATTTCCACTCTAGGTTATGTCAACCCAACATCCATCCTTCGCACTTGCTCTAAGTACACAATTATTTATTCACTTATCCATCCATCTTCTCCATCCAAACTGCTGTTTCACTGATCGAAGCACATATCCTCGCCATCATCAGTGGTATTTACTGAGCACTTACTGTGGACAGAGCACAGTACTAAGTGCTTGGGAAAGTACAATATGACAGAGTCAGCAGACACGTTCCCTGCTGCATCGGCCTCCTTGCTGACCACCCTGTCTCCTGTCTCTCCTTACCCCAGTCCATTCTTCACTCTTTTGCCTGGATCATTTTTCTAAAAAAAAGTCTGGTCTACATCTCCCCACTCCTCAGAAACCTCCAACAGTTGCCCATTCACCTTTACATCAAACGGAAACTCGTGACCATCGGCTTTAAAGCACTCAACCAGCTCTTCCTCCTATTTTACTTTGCTGATCTCCTATTACAACTTAACCCACACACTTCACTCCTCTAATGCTTCTAACACTGTACCTTGATCTCATCTATCTCACTGACATCCTCTTGCCCACGGCCTCCCTCTGGCCTGGAACTCCCTCCCCCAGCATATTCGACAGACCATCACCTTCCACACCTTCAAAGCCCTACTAAAATCACACCTCCTCCAAGAGGCCTTCCCCGACTAAGCTCTCATTTCTCCTATTGAACCTTCATTTCTGCATCCCTTAGGTATTTGAAAGGGGATAGTACAGAATAGCCTTGAAGATAGTGAAACAGTCTCAAAGATAATAGGAGATAATAGGAGCAACTATCAGTGGCAGTCAAGGTTGGGGTTCTCACCTTGAGAAGAGGCTTTAATAATAATGGGAGACAGAGACAGACTAGAAGACAGAGGCTAAAATTGGCAAATACATCTGCTTGGCAAAGGATAACTGTCTTGGCACAATGGTGTGGAAAAGATTGAAGGTCACGGACAAACATTTTCAACTCTGCCTGCTCCCATGGATAGATTCTCATAGTCGGTAATATTATTTTCAAATATGAACAGCTCTCTCTTTAATACACATACACACACACACACACACACACACATGCCCACACAATTCATGATCAACCTTTCCTTCTTCCATAATCCTCACTCAAATCCTATTTTTGAAGTCACTTGTCTTTTTGGCAACGGATAGAAGTTACTGCTCTTTTCAGAATTCATCAGTTGGAGCTCTTCTAAAGCCACTTAAAATGTTGCACACTGGCTCCAATATAGCGAGTGATTTCTGGCTTTGGGATCAAGGCTGGATCGTAAGGCCATACTGACAATTTGAACATGAAGGCACTTAATACTTTTATGATGATGAGGATGCATTATCAATAGATTTTTGGGGCCAGACCATAATAAACTTTCAGGATATGTTTCTGTGATGGAAGTTTGAATTCAGAAGAATTTCCAAAAATACACCATAAACCTCATTAGAAAGACAGCACATAAGGACAATGGCACTGTTACACTCAACTGCTACTTATGGATTTCCTGTGTAAAAAAGCCATTTTGAGCTGAATGCTTGACTGAAATAGGACAAGCTGACTTGAGCTACTGTTTGCTATTCAGGTTAAGATTAGTTCACTGCTCTTACATTCTTGCAGTGATGGTGAGTTTCCAATATCTGTCAATTGACAGTTTTGACTTTTACATCCAACCCTCACAAACACTACATTTGTATCTTCTGAGAGACATCTGGAAATTACAAAAGCTGCAGTTTCCCTGCCTCAACTCAATTCCTGCATTCTTGAACTGCAGTGTGTTCATTTGTGGGCACTGAGGCAGCCAACTGGAGGGTATTGATTGGAGTGTAATGTCATATGTAGCAGAGAGAGTAAGATGAAAAGTGTTCTCTGCTTAATGGGTTGGTATTAAGTAGGTGGGAATGACTTCTAATTAGCCAACAATTGCTGAATTGCTGTGTGTTTCCCAGTTTCCCTCCTCCTGCAGGTCACCAGCTGCCAATCTGTGTGTATTTGTGTGTGTGTGTGTTTTGGACTTCATTCCTCACTGCCGTGAAAGCCTTTGTTTAAGAAAGAGGGCTCCCGGGGTCTCAGCTGCTGGGGTACAGCCTGCTGCCTGCCATGAGTAGCAACTGTCAGTTTATTTTATCTCAACCTTTTCATCATTCTGCTGAAACTGATCGACTGAAACCACCTGAGAGACCTGAGGACTCAGTACCTACAAGTCATTAGGCAGGACTGCTCACTCTCTCCTCCCAGCCAGTCAACTGAACACTCCCTGAAATACAGTCCACTTTAACCCCATCTTTGCCCATGAAAGTAGAAGGACTTTGTAAGGCACTATTTGCTTTAGTAGCTTTAGTGATAGGAACTCATTCTTTTGATGGCCTAGACAAGGATTTCAATTGTAGAGTTCAAAAGTACCAGGAAACGTGCTCAAGTCTGATAAAAAATGCCATTTTTTGGAGTGTGTGTACTGAGTTTAATTTTAGGATAGAATAAGCTCCTTAAATATTTCTAGGTGTATATAGCTAGAAACAGCGTGGCTCAGTGGAAAGAGCCCCGGCTTGGGAGTCAGAGGTCGTGGGTTCTAATCCCGGCTCCGCCACTTGTCTGCTGTGTGACCTTGGGCAAGTCACTTCACTTCTCTGGGTCTCAGTGACCTCATCTAGAAAATGGGGACTAAGACTGCAAGCCCCATGTGGGACAATCTGACTACCTTGTATCTACCTCAGTGCTTAAAACAGTGCTTGGCACAAAGTAAGTCCTTAAATATTTCGTTTCGACTGTGAGCCTGTCATTGGGCAGGGATTGTCTCTATCTGTTGCCTAATTGTACATTCCAAGTGCTTAGTACAGTGCTCTGCACATAGTAAGAGCTCAATAAATACTATTGAATGAATGAACGAATAGTTAACTTGTTGCCTCAAAAGCAGGCAGTCCCTGCTCCAGAGTGGACAAAATGTTTATCTTATACTGGCAACATATACTTTCTTTATATAATGGCACATAAGTGCTTACTATGTGTCAAGCACCGTTTTAAGCTCTGAGGTACATTTTAGTAGATACATTTTAATCAGGTTGGGGACTGTCCCTGTCCCATCTGGGTTCACAGTCTAAATAGGAGGGAGTAGAATTTAATTCCCATTTTACAGATGGGGTAACTGAGATATAGAGAAGTTAAGTGGCATTTGTTAAGCGCTTACTCTGTGCCAAGCACTGGACTAACCGCTGGGGTAGGTACAAGATCATTAGGATCCACATGGGACTCACAGTTTAAGCCGGAGAACGGTACTGAACCTCATTATGCAGATGAGGGAACTGAGGCAAAGAGAAATTAAGTGACTTGCCTAAGGCCACATAGCAGAAACATGGCAGAGCTGGGATTAGAAACCAGGTCCTCTGATTCCCCATCCTTGCCCTTTTCCACTAGGCCACGCTGCTTCTCTGCTACTATTGACAAATTATACCCTCACTTTGCTCTGAAGAGTTTGAAGACTGAGTACATGGTGCTTAATTATAACATTTTAAACCCAAACTGGGTTTTAAGATGAAATTTCTTATTCACAACCGTATTGCTTATGCATTTTTTTGCATATGGTCTTTGATGCCACTAAACTGTTGGCATACATTCTCTCACTAACTCCTCCTGTTCTGGTAAGATAACTTTTTCCTGATCTCCTTTGTCTTCAAATCCTCTTTTAAAGTCCCTGTTTACATTCCTACTGTTCCATAAGCCAGAAACCCTGCCCAGCTGATAAACCACCCTTTACTTCCTCTGTTCAAAACACCCAGAAATCAACCTGAATTAAGTGGGTTGAGAAAAGTTTCCTGGCCAAACAATGCCCATAATTCTGCAATCCAGATATTGCTTTGGAATGAAGCTTCTTTGAGAGCAGGAAGTACAAACGCTTAGTACAGTGCCTGAACATAGTAAGCACTTAACAAATACTATAATTATTATTACAATTTTAAAAATAATCTGGAGAGTGATTGGTATGGCTTTTCTGCACGAACATACTGGAATGTGGAATAAAATAGAGGTGAACCCTCAGATATAGCCATAACATCTTGGAAGGGTGGATATATTAGTGGATACTTTTTTTCCATAGATTTACATGCAGTTTGTAAGATTCTGTTCCAAAAAAAGCCCTGACATGACTGGGTCCTATAGGCAAGTAAAAATTACACTTGTAGCCTGATTAGTTGAAGGAGTTTTCCTGAGGAAATCATCCTAATTTCTCAAATTCCTGAATATGTCTTAGAATTAGCTGAACAAGACTGGACCTATAGGAAATTCTTCCTTTCTCCTTTGGTGCTGGGGAAAAGGTTACATTTAGCCATATCATCACAGAATAATCTCAGAACCTTGATGAATTCTTAGGGCAGCTAAACTGCTTTGGTGGTGTTCAGAGCTCTGGGTTTCTGATGGTTATAAGTCCTTTGGTCAGGCTAAAAATGCATGTTACGATCTTGATATTGTTTCCTCCACTTCTATATCTGACATGCAACAAATTCAGGACATATCCTTTGATAGTTCATATCAGTCAGTCAAAATCAATTGTATTTATTGAGCACTTACCATATTCAAAGCATTGTACTAAGTGCTGGAGAGAGTATAATATAGCAGAGTTGGTAGACATGTTCCCTGCCCACAATGACGTTACAGTCTAGAGGGGGAGATGGACATTAAAATAAATTTTGGGTCCTGTGGGACTGAGGGAGGGATAAAGAGTGCAAATCTAAGTGCAAGGATGACGCAGAAGGGAGTGGGAGAAGAGGAAATGAGGGCTTAATGTGGTGAGGAAGAGCCTGCGCAGACAACTCAGTAACATCCTTTCCCCAATCAGTACCTAGGCAACAGCAAGTGGAGGAGTGCATCTAGACTAGGAAAAGTTACATGGGAGGGAGGAAGTTCTTTCTAAGAATTGGCTATCATCAAATAAATGTTCAGAGTCCTCTGCTCTGGTTTCTGGGACCAAGAGTTTCAAGGAGTCGTATACCTCTATCGCTTTCCCCATGTTATTCCACCCTTGAGCCCCTCTAATCTTGCAGCCAGGCTTGGGCATTTAAATCCCCAGATTCAGAATCAAAATAACAAGGACTAGGAGATTCTGATTTTTCAATGACTTTTGAGGAACTACATTCCTCTCCCCATTTTACTGCTCTTTTTTATGGCATTTGTTAAGCACTTACTATGTGCCAAACATTGTTCTATGCGCTGGGACAGATACAATTTAATTAGGTTGGACACAGACCCTGTCCCACATGGCACTCAAAGTCTAAGTAAGAGGGAGAACACGAGCATTGAAGCACAGAGAAATTAAGTGACTTGCCTAAGGTCACACAGCAAGCAATTGGCAGAGCTAGGATTATAACCCAGGTCCTGTGACTCCCAGGCCTGTGCTCTTTCCAAAGGTGCAATGGTAGTATTTCTTACAACCTTTTATCACTTTGAGATAGCGTTGCCAAGTTTATCTTGGCGTAAAAATGTGCTTCTTCCACCTCCTCGGCCCATAAAATATTTCAATTGACATGAATAGGGTTATTAAAGTCCATTTCAATTTAGCATTGATGAGCTGTCTATTTAGCATAGATAATGAAGGATCTCCATTCTACTCAACAAAAAGGTGTAGGATGTGAAAGGTAACATTTCAAATATTAGTTACATATATCCATATAAATATTCAAAATCTCCTATTATTGCTACATATTTAAATTACTGTTTGATCTTGACACCATATTTATAGCATTTTGGGCACCATTAATATACAGATTGTTTTTGTCAATTACTTGGATCTTGGGAATGCATTATTGCACTTACATTATTTCTTAGGGGAAACTATATTTCATTTAATCCTCTTTCAGGCCACACCATCTTTATGGAACCAGTTAAGAGCTTTAACCAGGGTCTTGCAGCACTCATATTGGAACAGAATGTAATTCATGAGAGTACAAAAAGCTATTATTTGTTTTGTGACAAAAAATCCATTCTAAAATTCTTAAGGTATTCTGGCCCAGAGGATTTCAATCACCTGTGTGATCTGAGGATGAGTTCCTAGGGCTTGCACCCTCAAGTAGAGTTCCCTTGCAGTCTCCCTGCATTCAAGTTGGGTAGAAGATGCTTAGACCTGCTCAGTGGAGGAAACAAGATAGTAGATAGTTTCAATTTCAGACTTCTTCTAGTCGCAAAAAACTACAGCACAGAAATATCATACGTGAAGTTTAAGATTCATTTACAAGTGGTTTACGTCTCTTTCGTATTTGAATACAAATGTGCTTAGCATTCCTTTTGCAGAAATCAAGGAATATTACACTGGTCAAATAGTGCACCTATTCTGACCTCACGCATGTCACTAATTATTTTTTCTTGACATTTCACTAGAAATACTATATAAAGGCTGGATTTACTAAAATCCACATATACAATATTCTGATTGTATGCATAATTATAGGTGTAATTACACTTGCGCAGGCTTGACAAATTTTAACAGGAGTTGTTTAATAACATTTGCATGTTTAAATGAGACAGCAGAAACAACTGGAAGGGCCTGGGGGCATGGTCATCTATTTAAGCATCTATTTGAATTTTCAACATAATTAGTCATCTCAATGTGGGCCTAAATTTAGTAGATTCATGTAAGTAATTATGAATTATTAAAAAGCATTGCTTGTAATGTTGTGTTCTCCATTTCCTGCCAATCAAATTATTGAGGAATATATTGCATTAGCCTTTTACACCATTTGAAATTTTGAAATGATATGCATTGTAAAGCCCCAGATGACAGGGGATATGTGTGTTGACTGACAATAGAGAAGCAGCATGGTGTAGTGGATAGAGCATGGTCCTAGGAGTCAGAAGGTTCTAATCCTGGCTCTGCCACTTGTCTGTTTGTGTGCCCGTGGGCAAGCCACTTCACTTAATAATAATAATAATAATAATTTTGGTATTTAAGTGCTTACTATGTGCAGAGCACTGTTCTAAGCACTGGGGTAGACACAGGGGAATCAGGTTGTCCCACGTGGAGCTCATAATCTTAGTCCCCATTTTACAGATGAGGGAATTTAGGCACATAGAAGTGAAGTGACTTGCCCACAGGCACACAGCTCACAAGTGGCAGAGCCGGGATTCGAACCCATGACCTCTGACTCCAACGCCCGTGCTCTTTCCACTGAGCCATGCTCGGTTATCTCATCTGAAAATAATGGGGATTAAAAATATGAGTCCACTTTGGGGCAAGGTCTGTGTCCAACTCGATTTGCTTATATCCATCCCAGTGTTTAGTACAGTGCCTGGCATATAGTATGCACTTAACAAATACAATCATCATCATCATCATCATCATCATCAGTAGAGATAACCAGCTACTCAGAGGCCCAAATTTCAGTTAGTAGCCCCAATACCAGAGAGTATTTTAAGTACTGATTCTACAAAGCTTCTTTCTTGCCACTGTGCACTGTTCAATGTTCTTTATATTCTGAAACAGGAAACAGACTAAGAATGTGACAGTGGAACGGGTGTTCATCCCTTCCACCTACACAACATATTTGGGTGCTTACTCATTCGTCGGTTTTTCAAATCCCTGTGAGAAAGAATGCTGTTTAAATAAGTGCCAAAGATGGCCAGAGAAGTGAAGGAAGGTAAACCATAAACCCATCACTTTTATCTGAAACAAAGGTGATCCGACTTTTAAGACCTTGACCGAGTTGTCTACACTCACTGCCTCCACTTCTCCAGTTCTCTCCTCAACCGCCTAAAATCTTGCTTCCACCTCCTTCACTCCACAGAAATGGCCATCTCTAAGGTCTCTATTTCTGATTTCTATCTTGGCATATCTAATAGCCTCTACTTCATCCTACTCCTCTTCAATCTCTCACTGCCTTCGACACTGTCGACCACCCCCTTCTCCTGGAAACGTGATCTAACCCTGCCTTCGCTGACACTGTCCTTTCCTGATTCCTCCTATCTCTCTGAATGCTTCTTCTCAATCTCTTTTGCTGATTCTCTTCCTATTCCCCCTTCCCTCTAATTGGTAACCCTCAATTGGAATTAGTATGTTAACATTTCTGAGGTCTAACGTATCTCAAGGAACTGAGAAAAACTATGTTCCTATCTAGTAACCTTGGAATTTAAATAAAATAAGACATGACAACCTCTACAGGCACAGAATCAAAACTTTCCTTAATAACTGTTCAAGAACATTCTCTCCTGGTACAAGAAATAATAATAATAATGATGGTATTTGTTAAGCGCCTACTATGTGCCAAGCATTGCTCTATGATTTAGTTTCAATTTGGTTGATACGATTTGTCCCATTCAAAACTAAAAATTAACCAGTCCCTTTCATATTTTGACTGTACAGAAGTTAAAAGTCATTGAAAAGAATCCCCTAGAGCTATAAGATACTGCTATCCAAAAAGTAAAATTTAGTATTTCCTAGTGGTCCAACTAAGGCCAAGGCAGTTAACCTTGAGGGGATGGTGCAAGAACACCTATTTGTGCAAGGTTTTGATTGAGGAATAGAATAGAATGAGATGGGGAAAGAAAATTAAACTCATGCTAGATGTAATGTGATTTCCTTATTAAAATGCTTCAGAAGTTTCAATCACAGAGGGATTAAAAAAAGGATCTCCCTCTATTTCAAATTTAAGTACTTCTGTTCTGCTTCTATGACTCCATTTAGCAGGGGTAAGACCCTGGCCAGTGTGGGCAGGAGAATTTTCAAACTGAGAATGCCAGTAAAAGACATTTTAACAGGCTACATGTAAATCTGTTTTCCACAGGTCATGCATAGTAGCACTAAAGTATACCATTCTTAAAAAATATTTTGGAACTGAATTTTAAGTTTTTAATCTAGAGGAGAGGAATTTTAGTCTGAAAATATTCAGCTTTATATTCATTCCTGTGCAAGATATACATTTGATGCTAGACGATCTGCCTAGAACCTGAGCTGGACAGCTAGAAAAAGTCTCCGCTCTCATAGATTGATGGAATAGCTTGCTGAGTCAGAGTTGAACGTACTCTAACTCCTTGCCATCGAAATAAGGCAAGGGTGTATTGTACGTGCAGTCCTATGTAGCCTAGTCTCTGTGCCATGCTTGAGGCTACTACGAGGGTCAGCTGGAGGGGCAGGAGGGCTGATGCCTGAGAATCTGGTCCACTAGTACTGATGGAGGAAAAAAAGAGGCATTCGGCTGACTTTTAGGGAGGGACTTCGAGGGGAACAGCAGCACTGACAAGGACACTGACAGGAAGAGGGGCAGGAATAGAGGTGGGAGCAGGGAAACCCGAAAGCAGAGTGGGAATTTGTATTAGTCTCACATTATAGGTCTACAAAGAAGTAGCAGTGGCTAAAGGAGGCGATCAATAAATAGTGTTCATGATGGTGCTAATGATGAGTCTCTGAGATTTTGACAACCCAGAGGCACATCGAGCGTCTTCAGCAGTTTCACCAGAAAGATCATGGGCGTCATACTCTCCATCAACTAGCAAGATAAGATCACCAATAATGAGACCTTCAGAATGCAGTAAATCCATCATCCTTAAGGCAACTCTCACTCTCATAATTTTCGTGAGACAAATGATGAAAATAGACAATAGGAAACCCAAACAGTTACTCTATAGTAAGCCACCCAAACAGTTACTCTATAGTAAGCCAAAACAGGCAATTACAAGCAGAGAATGTTGAACGAATATTTAAAAGTCATAACAAAGCACTGTATCAAGAAACATGGGCATAGCAGTGAATCTTTTGTGAAGCAAAATTAGGATTCTGAGAAATAGATTTTAAAAACAAGCACTGAAACAAGAGAATGTATTGTAACAAAGGACCATCTTTATAGACACAGTGTGGAAAGAAGTATTCCTCATGCTTGGTCTTCTAAGATACTTTGAAAATTAAATTTTAAATGAAGTTATTGAATATTTGTTGTGGGAGAGGATTTTTTTTTTTTGAAAAATGCAAGTGTTTAAGTATAGTTCCTCCATTTCATCCTATGAAATGCTTTTTGTTCATATTTTTCAGAGGCAGAAAAAACACTTTACAGCTATGGACTTGATCTAAATAACAAGGAGAATTGAGGCATTTATTACCCAGATATCTTTTTAGTATTTAGTCAGTGGAGGACTCTGCGTGGAGTCCAAAGTGCCAGTGTAAGGTTGGGAAGGGTAAGGTGGGAATGGGTGGGAGTTTCTGGTGATGGCTAGAGTATAGCAGATGCTGTATGTATTTGAGAGATGCATGGTGAGGAGAGGTGCTTGGTAGTGGCAGTGTGGGCTTCTCTCTACTTCTATCAGGGAATAAGGGGAGGATGGAAGGATTCCAAAGGACTGAGGGCCTTAAGTGAAGTTTACTTATTCCATTCTTCAAAAGGCCGGGATTTCCAAATAACAAAAGTAAGCAATGGACTGTGGGGATTGAAACTAGTACATCTTTATAGTCTTTAGCGCAGTAGCAACAACTGCCTTGGCAAATAATGGAAATACTTTCTGAAAGATAAACTCCTAGGTACTACTATTCTCTATAAAAGTATAAAAAACCTGAATTATGTTACTAGAAAATCCTTATCTGTCTGATCACTTCTATGGGAAATAATGATGTCACAACTACCCAAATACTCAGCATTTTCAACCATGGTGTACATTCAGGATTTCCGGACTTGTTTTCACTAAACATCTGGAATTCCAAAGTGTGATTTCATTTCTCAACAATGAGGAAGGCCATTAAAGGCATGTTATTGGTATGAAGACTAGCAACAAAGTAGACTCTGAGTTCCTTGTGGGCAAGGATTGTGTCTACCAACTCCAACGTACTGTCCTTTCCCAAGTGCTTAGTACACAGTAAGCGGTCAATAAATACCTTTGATTAACAGTAAGAATTTAAATGGACATAACTACATTTCTAGGTTAACATCCCTATTAACATCAATGAAGAGAGCTCTGACTTCCCTGAGTGTTACTATTGCAGCCTATCTGCAGTTTCCAAAAGAAAACTTCCAAAAGAAGTTTATTTGGCCCTGGTTGTAGGCAAAGTAGTTCCAATGAAAGAAAATAACTATATTCTAGGGAAGCCTAGAGCGGGACTTGATCGAAGACCTTTATGTCTGCAGAACTCATAGATTTTGCTGCTTTCAATATGTGCTTCTTTACTGGCCTGGTCAAATATTCATTCAGTAGTATTTATTGAGCACTTACTATGTGCAGAGCACTTACTAAGCGTCTGGAATGTACAAATCAGCAACAGATAGAGACAGTCCCTGCCCATTGATGGGCTTACAGTCTAATGAATGTCCTTCTATTTCTAAACATAAAAAAGGTAGTATTTTTTCAAGGAAGAACAGGATATTTTAGAATTCCGAAAGTTGCTTGGGATAAAAGGCAAGGCTCAGTGTTTGCTATGAACCCTGTAAAAGATATAAAGATGATAGATGATTAGTGGCAAATCATTGGTCTATTTTATCTAGAGACTTAAGTGCTCTCTCTGATTTCTTCCCTTTTGGGATTATGTTCTGTTGCTTAGTAGAATATTGCCTTCTCAGTGAGGTAATGATTTGTTTGGAGGATGGAAGTCTCAGAGGTGGGGGATAACTGAACAGCATTTATAATGCATTTTTCAAAACTTTGATCTGCCTTTTTCCAAATACACGGGGAGCTCTCCATTGAAAGCTTTTAGACATGTATTCGTACAGAAAGAAAACGTGGAGATTTCCGAAGACACTCAGATCGTTCAGTAGCATATTTAGATGTATATTTTATTGATTTTATTAGCACACAACTAATTATTGTTCACTGGAGTTGTTTTACTAGCTTTCTCTTTTCTATGTGGTAGAGGAAAGATAATCAAAAAAACAGTTTGAACATAAATCTTTTCATCTTTTCTGAAGGGAAAGTTTAAGGAATTGGGTTGCAGCCTAGAGAAAAGAAAGTTAAGAGGTAACTAAATAATTCTTCAAAAAGTGTTTTTTATGAGGATGCTGACAAGTTGCTTTTCATATCCTCAATGCTGAATAAGAGGAAACAGGCTGAAATTGAAGCACTAAAATATGAGGTTTTTCACATTAAAAAACTTCTCTCAGGATGGTAAACATAAGTTTACCAAGGGAGGTTGAGGAGTCCCCCTACTGTATAATTACACTGAAACAGACAAATGGAGTCAAAAGATCATCGGTCCTTAACCTTATCTTTGTGCATATTTATGCATCTGGTAGACTCAACAATGGAGCACAGAAAAATATCTGTTCCTATCTTTTGGATTTTAGGGGTATGAGAAAATTAGCATTGCAACATAATTCTCATTCCTTTTTGTAGCTTAAATGTTGACCACATTCTCCTTTTTTGTTATTTGTTGAAATCTTAATATGTGCCAGACACTTTATTAAGCACTGGCGTAGATACAAGCTAGTCATGTTGGACAGTCCAAGTCCCACATGGGGCTAACAGTCAATCTCCATTTTACAGATAAGGTAACTGAGGCACAGAGAAGTTAAGTGACTTGATCAAGGTCACACAGCAGACAAGTGGTGGAGCCAGGATTAGAATCTAGGTCCTCCTGATTCCCAGGCCCATGCTCTAGACCACACTGCTTCTCCTCAACAACTTTCATCGTAATTGATAACAAATAACCAAGTGGAGATTTGAATTTCATCTGCTGCCCTATGTAGCCATGTTAAATAATAATTATTATGGTTTTTGTTAAGTGCTTACTATGTTCCAGGCACTATTCCAAGTGCTGGGGTAGATACAGGCAAATCAGGTTGGACACAGTCCTGTCTCACATGGGGCTCACGGTCTCATTCCCTGTTTTACAGATGACGTAACTGAGGCACAGAGAAGTGAAGTAACTTGCCCAAGGTCACACAGCAGACAAGTGGCAGGGCCGGGATTAGAATCCATGACCTTCTGGCTCCCAGTCCCGTGCTTTATCTACTATGCCGTGCTACTTACTTCTCAAGAATACCGGACCGTCCAGAAGGTGGGTAGCAAAGGGAGGGAGAAGAAAAAAAACCACCAAAGTTCTGCTTCAACAACAGCCAGGATATTCGGCACCTAATTCAGAGTTGACTGTATTTGAATTGATAGTTCATGTAAATTATTGTCTTAAAAATGCTCAACTAACATATTCGTACTAAAATGGACATATATTAATAGAGTAGCTTGCAAATGTTATTGATGTCATTGATGACGACGCTATCGATGATGCATACACACAATGTAATCTATTGGTTTTTGTAGGATTTGAGGTCTGTCCTATTCCTCTTACTATGCTTCTATCTGGAATGCGTAATAGCTTCTGTCTCCAAGATGACAAAGTTATACTGAGCCCTTCGGCTTGCAGCAGGAATGTTACCATAGAAGTTTCAAAGGGGGAGTGTGCCTTCCTGCATACCTAACACTGGTCACTGCGGACATGATGGCAAATATATGGTATTTTTTGATTTATTTGTTTCTCCTCATCCTAGAGCAAGTGAGTCCTTTATCTGCATTAGCACATGATTCTCTCACCTGACTAAAGCCACTTTGGAAAAATGAGGCTGTTATTAAAAACAAAATGAAAGGAACCCTTTGGTCTCGAAATTTACATGGTCATTTGTGCTAAATGAAAATGATTGGAAAAATGACTTCCTTTTTTTGAGACATTCCTGAAATGTCTCTTCTTGGAAGAAGAGGCTAGATATTGAGGAGGCTTGAAAAGCTGCCCTTACGATTGAAGTGAAGCATCACTATTGGTGGGTGGCTGTGATAATTTGCAAAAATACCCTGGGAATGTTGCACTTAGCATTTTAAACAGGTCATAGTGATCATTATGATCCATTTTTCTGTGTTTCCTTTAGACCCTTTAAATCAATTAATATCCCACCAAAAGGGAATCCAACCCTCGTGGAGTACAAGGGTTATCCAAATAAGATTAAACTCAGCAAATAATGTAATAAAACTATACAAGAAAAATGACTTAACCATTAGACGATATGGCCCTAATACGTTTCATAGCCAATGTCTTACCATCTGTAACAGGGTCAGCAGGCAGGTCACTTCTGTTCTCCTTCCATTTCAGTAGGTACTGAAGGCTGGTATGATCTTCAGGCTCTATGTAACGGTTAAATGTTGCCATCATCTGATGAGCTTTTGCGATGCCAAAATTAACTTTTGTTTCATCCACCAGAGGTGAGTTTCCCAAGCTCTTTGCTGTATCAAAAGCCTTCCTGAAATATTCGCAGGCTTTGTCATAGAACCCCTAAGAATAAAAGGGAAAGATTTAAAACCTTTCTTCGTAATGGTTTGGCATTCTCCCTTGTGGTGCGGGCCCCTGATCGTTCAGCTCCATGAGACCAAAGCTTCCTGTGCAAGCCCGCCTTCAGAAGAAATCACATTTTAAAAACGCAATATCTATTGTCCCACACCACTTTGGTGCCGGAGGATGTTTGAAACACAGAATCGAGATTAGCAGAGTAGAGATTAGCCTTCTTCCTGTCTCCCTCTCCTGGTCTAAAATGGAGGCTTGGCTCTGCTATTTCTAGGATGATGGAATAATTCGCTTGTCAGTGGAATGTGCTGGTAGCTGCCCTACAAAGCAAAAGCAGTGGAAAGAGCACCGCTCTGTGAGTCGGGAGACCCGAGTCCTAGTCCCAGTTCTTCGGGCTGAGGATATGTCTTTGGGCTGAAGACATGGAGAAGCAGCGTGGCTCAGTGGAAAGAGCCTGGGCTTTGGAGTCAGAGGTCATGAGTTCAAATCCCGACTCTGCCACTCGTCAGCTGGGTGACTGTGGGCAAGTCACTTAACTTCTCTGTGCCTCAGTTCCCTCATCTGTAAAATGGGGATGAAGACTGTGAGCCCCACGTGGGACAACCTGATTCCCCTGTGTCTACCCCAGCGCTTAGAACAGTGCTCTGCACATAGTAAGCGCTTAACAAATACCAACATTATTATATGCCATCAGTGGTAAAGCTTTCCGACTGACCATCTGTAACCATCTCGAGTTAATAATAATAATGAATAATTTTAGTATTTCTTAAGTGCTTACTAGACGCCAGGCACTGTACTACGCGCTGAGGTTGATGCAAGCAAATCGGGTTGGACACAGTCCCTGTTCCACGTGGGGCTCACGCACTCAATCCCCATTTTACAGATGAGGGGACTGAGGCCCAGAGAAATGAAGTAACTTGCCCAAAGTCACACCGCAGGCAAGGTGGAAAGATCTAGCCAGAATCGTGAAAAACAGCTGGTCAGTGCTGTTGCGGTAGCTCTCAAGCAACTGCCTTTCTCGCCGTGGCACTGTACGTCGGCTCCGAGGTTGAAATCATGTCGACCATAAGTGGGTCGTACATATAAAAAAAAATCCCCAGATCCACCAGGTGCTCTTCCCTCCGTGCTACACCGGTTGCACTCGGGGCTCTAATGGGGATGTGATCATCATGGATAAGACAGGTCGAGTGGCTATGCACAATCACCAGCACTATAACCAATTCCTTTATATTTGTTGCCGGTCGTCAAGTCTCAGGCCGTGGTCCATCTGTTGTTTTCATTTGGAGACTCCATCACAAGTCAAAATCCCTGTTCGCATGGCTACTCACTCAAGGATGAGAGTAAAAATCAACTTGGAGCGGAATGGGGGATGAGGCCAAAGCACTTAAAGTCCTTCCCCCATCTCCTTGCTTCCTACCACCTACACCAAAACACAAGAACACACACACACAAACAGACACACAGAGGCACCCTGCACACTCCCAGTAGGCTTAGGGGGTTCCCGTTGGAAAGTTGGAAAGCGCTCCTTATCAAATTCAAAGTTTCTAACTCAAGGCAAATGAAATCTCTGCTTCATTGAATTTGACTGGATAGTAGCCTCTACCTATCTTTCCTAATCAATCAACAAATCCCAAGCTAGCTGTACCTTTGTTGGAATACGAGGCTTGAGGGAGTAGGGATCTCTGCCTCCGCCTACTGTCCCTCCGAGCCGTCCTGGCCATTTAACTCTGTGGCCGAGGGAGGGGTGGAGGGAGGTGTCCTGGGAATGTAGGTTTGCAGTGGCAGCAAAGTCTGAGGTCAGTTGCGTTGGAGCTGTGCAGCCGGCTTCCGGGAGAAGGGACCGGAGGGAGCAGCGGGACCGGAGACTGAAGCAGAGGGATGGGAGGGGTGAATTTCAGGTGCAGAAAGTCAATAGAAGAGCAGAAGAAGGGGCGGGCATTCAGGGGAGCCCCGTTGCCTCTCTGAGGAAGCAACCGCACAGCTGGCGGTCCACTCACTGCCTGGTACAATTGTGGTTTGGTCCTCTATCGTGGCCTTGGATGGGGGTTTGGAGCTGTATTATGGCCTAGTCTGCTCCTTTGTACACATATCAGTGATGGGAGGCCCCCTGGCCCCCAGGCTACTGTGAATAATAATAATAATAATAATGATGATGGTATTTGTTAAGCGCTTGCTATGTGCCAAGCACTGTTCTAAGCGCTGGGGTAGATACAAGGTTATCAGGTTGTCCCACGTGGGGTTCACAGTCTTAATCCCCATTTTACAGATGAAGGAACTGAGGCATGGAGAGGTTAAGTGACTCGCCCAAAGTCACACAGCGGACAAGTGGCAGAGCTGGGATTAGAACTCAGGTCCTTCTGGCTCCCAAGCCCATGCTCTATCCACTAGGCCATGCTGTTTCTCATAATTCAAAAGTGAATGAGGCCCCTGCTACTTATTCTTTTTCTGGTGACCTGTTCTAGGCTACTATGGCTTACTTCCTTCTGTGTGCTGACTCCCCCCTGCCATTCCAGCACTGCACATTTGGGCAGATTAGCTCTAGCCCAAGAGTCAAAAGGGAAGACGCTTCTCCGCCTGTGTCCATCTTCACTGGTCTTTCATTTCTGTTTACATAGGCCGGATATCTCACTTAAGAAAATGGGAGGAGTGCGGTAGATGTAAATCTACCTTGGTACTGCATTTTGGGGATGACAAAGACAAGCCAGTTTTATATCCTTTATCTGACTACACATGAAGAATGCTAATAAATCCAAAGGCCAAGACAAAAACAAGCTCTGCCACTTATCTGCCTCGTGACCTTCGCCAAGGCAATTCACATCTCTGTGCCTCGGTTACCCCACCTGGAAAATGGGGATTAAGACTGTGAGCACCATGTGGGAAAGGGACTGTGTCCAACCCAATTTGCTTATATCCACCCCAGTGCTTAGAACAGTGACTGGAACATAGTAAGCGCTTAACAAATATCACAATTATTTTTATTATTATTATTATTCACCAGCCCAGTTCAACGCTCAGTAGGTAGTGACCATTCAATATTTGGTCTTTAAAATTTTGGCCCAAGTAGCAAGAAATTTACATGGAAGCACCCTACCTATCGCCGACGTTTAATCCTACAAGCAACAGGATTCAGTGAAATATTGACTGGTACTTTTAGAAGTTACTGAGATGGATGATTGGGGATGCTAAATGATCAATTCTCACTTAAATGTGCAACTGAAAGTGAAGGACAACCAACACTGGTCTGAAGGAAGATCAATCAAAGCAGCGTGGCTCAGTGGAAAGAGCACGGGCTTGGGAGTCAGAGGTCATGGGTTCGATTTCCAGCTCTGCCACTTGTCAGCTGTGTGACCGTGGACAAAGTCACTTAACTTCTCTGTGCCTCAGTTCCCTCATCTGTAAAATGGGGATTAAGACTGTGAGCCTCATGTGGGACAACCTGATTACCCTGTATCCGCCCCAGCGCTTAGAACGGTGCTCTGCACATAGTAAGCGCTTAACAAATACCAACGTTATTATTATTATTACTGTGTGCAGAGCTATATACTAAGCACTTGGGAGAGTACAGTTTCACAGAGTTGGTAGATATGTTCCCTGCCCATCTTGAGCTTACTGTCTAAAGATGTCCTGCAGAAAGCTAATAATAAAGCTCTCACACATGGTTCTGCCTGCCACATTCTTAGTTTGTCAGATGCCCATGAACTAGCCCAGTGACTCCAGCACCAACTGCTACTCCTAGCTGATTTCTGCAAATCTGGGTGGTGGTTTCTTCCTATGCTCAGGCAGAAATTTGGCGGAAGCCATAATAATAATGATAATAACAATGTTGGTATTTGTTAAGCACTTACTATGTGCCGAGCACTGTTCTAAGTGCTGGGGTAGATACAGGGTAATCAGGTTGTCCCACATGAGGCTCACAGTCTTAATCCCCATTTTAAAAATGAGGTAACTGAGGCACCGAGAAGTTAAGTGACTTGCCCAAAGTCACACAGCTGACAGGTGGTGGAGCCGGCATTAGAACCCATGACCCCGACTTTTAAGCCCGTGCTCTTTCCACTGAGCCAGGCTGCTTCTCTAAAAACTGAGGGATGATGGATAAAACCTCCGTTCTGGGACTTCAAGACCGATAACCTGAGAGGAGGAGTTGAATATAATGACGGTGACTTGTGCGGTGTCCCACACTTTCTTGTTCATCCCAGGCACGTTACCACAGGGAGGTTGAGTGCAATGAGCAAGTAGGCAGATGGAGGGGCTACACATTGCACAGCCCATGTCATCTTTCTCACCTTAACCAGCTGAAGGCAGAATCGGGACTAGAACCAAATCTTCTGATTTCCATGGTAGTTCAACAGGGTTCAACTATTTAGTAGTAGAGGAATGAAGAGAACAGAACGTATGGATCCTACTAATAGGAGAGATCAAGATCTGACAAAACCTCCAAACTCATCGCAAAATGCTGTGATCTCACAGGCCCAATATACAGGTACATTTCTCTACAGTTCAAATGAAAAGCAGTAGATATAAGCCTTGAGGTAAAACTAAAGACTGACCCCAGGCTGAAATTCATCGTGTATATTGTTATATTATGTTTCAAAAGACATACTCTTGCTGCACTTCCCTTAAGATTATGGAAAAGAAAGTAATGCCCTCCACTCACTCTTCAAGGAGGAATAATCTTATGGTTGTAAAGAAACAGAATGTGATTGACAGGAATTATGCACCTCTCAGCATTATACACCTAATAATAATAATGTTGGTATTTGTGAAGCGCTTACTATGTGCAGAGCATTGTTCTAAGCGCTGAGGTAGATACAGGGTAATCAAGTTGTCCCACGTGAGGCTCACAGTCTTAATCCCCATTTTACAGATGAGGTAACTGAGGCACAGAGAAGTTAAGTGACTTGCCCACAGTCACAGAGCTGACAAGTGGCAGAGCTGGGATTCGAACCCATGACCTCTGACTCCCAAGCCCGGGCTCTTTCCACTGAGCCACGCTGCTTCTCTATCCTACAGCCAGGTGTCTACAATGCCATAAATCATACCACATTACAACGAGTAAGTGCTACAAGGAACTTAGAAAGCCCAAGAGCAAATTTCTGAATTTCCAATCCGACTGTTTTAAATACGATATATAGCCCGGCTCATATTTGAGGCGTGTCAAAATCAGCACACTAATTTTTTTTCATTATGAATTTGTTGCATCTTGAAACAAAACTTTTGAGTGGGACAGGAACAAGGTAGTAAGACAAGTTCTAGTTTTCTATGCATTCCTCATTATTGGAAGGTGGAAAAGATGAAGAAAGCAAACTTTTACTTCTGCCGAGAAATTTCAGCATAAGCCTATAGTGCAGTATAAATATCCAGATCACTCACTTGTGCACTGTAAATCTCTCCAAGCATTGTACATCCTTCCACTATACTCTGGCACTCATTACTGCTTTCTGCAATTTTCACATATTTTTCCAAGTAAACGAGTGCTTCAGTCAACTTTCCTTGGCTGGAAATAAATAAATCAGAGGGTGATTCAAGTATTCACATGCAAAAACTGAAGGAATTGTTCAGGGCGACAGTAGTTTGCAAAGTAGATCTTCCTGAAACAGTGGCTGCAACAAGTGAGTAGATAAGCAGATGTGCGGCAGGTCACTATCGTTATAATCCCTGCCTCTATGCAGATTCTGGGTCCTGAAGTCTCAGAATCGAGGCTCACTCTTCAATTTTGAGGGAAACTCCATCTTCATCACATTGCTAAATGCATGCAAGAAATTTATGCTCAAAATTCACTTATGGCCAAAGAGAGCATAGCAAAGTGCCGATTCTTGTGTCACACTGTGTGAAGTGTCATTTACTGAAGTCAAATCAGAGAGGTGCAGATATTCATTCAAACATATTTATTGAGCACTTACTACGTGCAGAGCTCTATACTGTATTCGGTGCTCGGGAGAGTGCAATACTACAATAAACAGACACATTCCCTGCCCACAACGAGCTTAACATTGTAAAGTATGTTTTTTTTCTTGGTATTTGTGAGTGCTTGGTATTTGCTTGACATTTATGAGCATGGGTATGGCTATATCTCTATATATTTGAATAGGTCCAAATAACTAACATATGTTACTTTTCACCATTAATCCTCAGGTTCCCTCGCTAAAACTTTATTTAGGGCACCTTTCAACAAAGGCTCCACCCAGAGCGGTCCATCACGAAATTTTGTTTACTCTGCCAGCCTCTACTGGACCTCAGGAACTGCCTCCCACCCTGCCAATCTACAGGATGAAGCTGATTCTACAGTTTACCCTGATAGCTCTTGTAGACCCTTGCCATAGTCCCAGGTCTCTATCTCTCATTTCTCTGACTTGTCTACTTTTGCTTTTCCTGGAGTAACAGAAAATGAACCCCAAAGTAGCAGCATAGGAAAGCAATGTAGCATAATAAAGCAGAACAAGACTTGAGAACATTATTGCAGCTCTAGACAGGAATTACCACCACCAACTTACCTACAGTCCCTGTTCCCCTCTTAAAATGGACCAGCAATTAAAAAAAATAAATCTCGAGGGCCTGAATTCTAATTGGGCACTGCAACTGTCCAAAGGACTTGACGTCAAGAAAGGTAAATATGTTTGTTATAAAAGAAAGGAGTATCTAAGGAAAAAAACACACCAGAAAAACGCTTCATAGCCTAAGTGTGATGGACTCTTTAAATGCAATTACTTCAGAGTCTCTTCTAAGCTCATTTGCTTCCCCAAATAGACTGTTTGGTATGCAAATGAACTTAAGACTTCCTGCAAGATTTTTGTGAGAAGAAAAGAGAGGCTGGCAATGCATTTGGTAAAGAAAAAACGGAACTTATAGACAATCACAGTTTTGAAATCCTTCAATAGGTAATAGGCTGTCTGCCTGGCCTGACACCTACAAGTGAATGTAGACCTCAAAATACAGTTTGGTTTCAACTGTCTGGATATTTTAGACTGAAAAAATATCTCGCACTGCCTTTCTCTGTATCTTCAATAGATGAAAATCTTAGGTTGAGTTGCTGCTTTGAATTTCATTAGAATTTCATTTATTATGTACAATACCAGCCAGAACTCAATGTTCTAACTATAACTTAATAGCCGGAAGAAGTCATTTTTCAGCTGTTGAAGACATGGGACAAAATGAGCATATATCTAGGTAGGTTGAAAAAAGGACATTTTACTCTCAATAATCTGGCTATTTTCAGCAGAACTTTTTGTGACATGAAAAACCTAGACAGTTGGGTCAAACGTGTATTTTTAGATCTAAATTATTTGGAGGATGTGCTGGCGAAGACCCAGGTAAGGAGAATATTAAGAACACACACATTGTAAGTACTCAATAAATACCACTGAGGAATAATAATGAAGGGCAAATTTAGAAATAGTACAAAGGGAAATATTTTTAAGTTAAATCCTCACAAGACTTCATAGGCCTTCTAATACCCAGAAATTATCTGGGACTTGATAGGGGTAAAAGATGCAATAGACATAAGAGATTAATGCTTAATAGTATGCTTAATAAACATAAATGCATAGTTCTATATCTAGCAAAGTTTTTCACATGTCATCTGGCATATAATAAACACATTCTGCCAGTCCCTGTTTCCAAACTTAAAATTTTGCAATAAATTTAGAAATCAATTTGCCATTCGAAAGGAAAAAAAACAAGCATTCGCACACAAAAAAGTTGAAGGTTATTTATATAAGGTGAAGGGCAAGGTTAAAATGTTAAGCAAATATTAATTCCAGATTTCTATATGCAGTGCACAGGTGCAACTTGAGCAGCATATAATATGGTATAATCATTAAATTCATTCAACCAGGCCTTAGAGAGTTAAAAACATATATTCTGAGGAAAAGGACTCTTCGGTCCAAAGGATGAGAATGAAGCAGTTCAGAATATTTGTGTATCAAGGTGATTCCAGTTTCCAACAGGGAAAACAGGACTGTTAACACCCATATCCCCTGACAACTGTCCAATTATGTATATCACACTTGGCCTACTGTTTGCAGTAGAAGTAATCAATAAAGGATGTGGTTGAGTGAACATAGATTTTGGTTGAACCAATGCATGAAAACTTAATCATTTACTCAGAAAGAAGAAATCAAATAGAGCAGAGATGAAACAGTCGCTAAGGGGTTTGTTGATTGTGCCACCAAGTTTGTAGGCTAAAGATGAAAGTAATAAGGCAAATGGAATCAGTGACAGGAGAAAATGTAAAAAACCTTTCTTAATTTCCTGAATGGAAATATTTTGATGTATTTTGGTCATTTTTAGGAAATTTCATTTCAAAATTCTCTTGTCCCTCTCAAAAGAAGGAGTGAAAACTACTAGGGCATGTCATTTCTCTCAAGCAAAAAGAAATTAATTAATTTAGCCTCTACAGAAAGATAGGTTTCACAGCTGAAAGGTAGGTTTCACAGCTGAAACTTCACATTAACTAATCAAATGAGCTCTACTGTAGAAGACGTCTATGTATAAAACTACATATGTATTATATGTGACATGCTTGGGCAATGGGAAAATTTATAACTAGACTGGACAAAACACAGAGGTGGATTAGTTGTGACCAGTACATCTTGACAATCCCTTACAGCTGTGGTTTTTCAAAATCCTCTCATAAAGCTTCCTGCCTGTATTTATACTGACAATGTGAAGGGGGAGGTAATTCTACTACTAATCATCATGATATTTATTAAGCGCTTATTGTGTGTCAAGTACTGTTCTAAATACTGGGGAGGATTCCTATTCATCAGGTTGGACACAGTCCCTATCCCATATGAGGCTCACAGTCTGGGTAGGAGGAGGAATGGGCACTGAATCCCCATTTTAGAGATAAGGCAACTGAGGCATGGAGAAGTTAAGTGGCTTGTCAGCACAGCAGCCAAGAGATGGAGCCGGGATGAGAACCCACATCTTCCAGAAGCAGCGTGGCTCAGTGGAAAGAGCTTGGGCTTCGGAGTCAGAGATCCTGAGTTCGACTCCCGGCTCTGCCACTTGTCAGCTGTGTGACTGTGGGCAAGTCACTTAACTTCTCTGTACCTCAGTTCCCTCATCTGTAAAATGGGGATTAAAAGTGTGTGAGCCCCACCTGGGACAACCTGATTACCCTGTATCTCCCCCAGCGCTTAGAACAGTGCTCGGCACCTAGTAAGTGCTTAACAAATACCAACATTATTATTACTCCCAAGCCTGTGTTCTATTCACTAGGCCACACTGACACAAATATTTGGATAATTCTGAAAAATAATGACTTTAACAGGAAGTTTCCATGATTGTTTTGTATACAGATAAGTTTCTGCTCATTTCTCCACTTCACTTTGCAAAACTAGCTGACAGTGGAGTAGTTCTGTTCATTTTGGAATTCCTATTGCAAAGAAATTCAGTCGGTGGATTTGGTAAAATTTAGAACAGTGCTTGGCACATAGTAAGTGCTTAACATACACCATTATTAATATTATTATTATTATATTGGATCTTCATCAATCTTTTGGTCCTACATGCCCTTTTCAGCAGAGAGTTCTACATTAGCCATGGAGTCAGACGGGTTAGTCCTGACTCCTCAAGCCTAACGGATACCCATAGTGGGTGGACTGTATAAATGCCAGAACAATTCGCAGAAACATGCCCCAGTTCTCCCTTCAAGTCTGCTAAAGATGTCTTGATGGAGGCACACTGACAACAAGCGGCTGAGAAACGGCGTGGCTCAGTGGAAAGAGCACGGGCTTTGGAGTCAGAGGTCATGGGTTCGAATCCCAGCTCAGCCACTTGTCAGCTGGGTGACTTTGGGCAAGTCACTTCACTTCTCGGTGCCTCAGTTACCTCATCTGTAAAATGGGGATGAAGACTGTGAGCCCCACGTGGGACCACCTGATTCCCCTGTGTCTACCCCAGCGCTTAGAACAGTGCTCGGCACATAGTAAGCGCTTAACAAATACCAACATTATTATTAACAAGCATCCCATGGCTTTCCTTCCTCCATTCCCGGGTCCCCATATCTCTCCCAGCCCAACGGGCTTCAAGACAGTTCCCAGAGCCCAGCCAATCTGATGACCAGGAGAGGCAGAGAGCAGGACTGCTAGTTCTCCAGGCATCAGCCCTAATTGCTGCATATTACTAGGAGAAACTCACTAGAATTGTAATAATAATAATGTTGGTATTTGTTAAGTGCTTACTATGTGCAGAGCACCGTTCTAAGCGCTGGGGTAGATACAGGGGAATCAGGTTGTCCCACATGAGGCTCACAGTCTTCATCTCCATTTTACAGATGAGGTAACTGAGGCACAGAGAAGATAAGTGACTTGCCCAAAGTCACAAAGCTGAGAAGTGGCAGAGCTGGGATTTGAACCCATGACCTCTGACTCTCAAGCCCGTGCTCTTTCCACTGAGCCATGCTATACCATGGACCTGCTGCCATTTCTACAGTAGCCAGAAAGTACTTCTTAAAAGAGCTCTCGAAAGGCCCTTTTTATTGAATTCAAACTCTGTTACTGTGCGGTTTGTTATTATGTCATTAAATAATATTGTAAATGTCAATTTTTTAATTGAAATTTAAAAAGCCAAAATGAATGCGCTCAACATTAATGATAGCCTTGGCACTTGGGCCCTGTATCCCTTAAGATACTCACCACAGCATTTCATTCAATAGTATTTATTGAGCGCTTACTATGTGCAGAGCACTATGTACTAAGCGCTTGGAATGTATAATTCGGCAACAGATAGAGACAATCCCTGCCCAATAACGGGCTCACAGTCTAAACTTATGTTCATATCCTTACACTCTATTTCTCTCATATATAATTTATTTTAATGTCTGTCTTTCCTCATGTAATGGAAGAGCCTTGTGGACAGGGACCATTTCTACCAACTCTATTGTATTGTTCTTTTCCAAGAGCATAGTACAGTGCTCTGCACTCACTAAGCACCCAATAAATATCATTGACTGATCAAACTTAATGTCCTCATTGATGATTCTGTTAACCTTTACCCACGCCGAATGGTTATGGAACACTAAATTGAAAGTCAGGTTTAAATGATTTTCTGTTTAAAACTGTGTATTTTGAGCTCAATTGTCAGGGATTTTGAAGGACATATAAAGTTAGCTCTGGAAAATTACATGGGACTTAGGTTTTGTAGAGCCCCACAACCTAAAAGGGTGTGGCAATTTAGTATTTTCATAATATAGGTGAACTGAATGATAGAATACCATAATATCTTCAAGAAGCTACTCCATACAGACTCAAACCATGATGATACCAAAGAAATCAACTAAACTGAGTACTTCCGAATCACAACAGGATGAGCCAAAGAAATATGATTTTATAGTTTGCTTTCATATTCCATGATAATTACAGATATTTTGGACATCAATTTTATATTAAAAAGTAAAATTATAATTTAGAGCCATAAAATTTTATGGTTTAAAGACTATTTATTTGCTTGTGCTCCAAACACAAATAAATGACTTCATCAAAGCGAGACAGAACAACAGATGCAAATTTCTTTTACCCAAGAGTTCTAGAAAGGTTACAGTAAGGCACATCTATTGAAGTGTAGTATATATTTTTTTCACTCTGCTTTTCGGACTCTAAAATATAACTGGATGTTACAGCCAAGGTCATGATTAAATTTAAGAAACAAAAGAGAAGTGGAATATAATTTACAGCTAAAGAAGAGTTTTGATACTGTACTTAAAAAGGTGCTAGTTTAAAATAATTTTTGATGAAAGGGTCACTTGAGAAGGTCCCTGCTTAAAATTTAAGCAGTCAGTAATGGGAAGCGACAGGCCTCTTAACAATTTAAGTCTTTCACAGTTGAATGGATTTTCAGTGACAGCAAGACAAGATGTGCTAACCTACCTTTCTAGGACCTTGGCTATAGCTTCATATCCTTTCCCTAGGCCAACATTGTCGCCTAATGCTGTAGAGATTTCTATGTAGGTGTTCAGAATCTGTCAGGCAGAAAAACACATATTAAATACATAATAATATCAGACATTGTGGTTTTTGATGCCAAACCTGATAAAAATAATTTTCAATTGATATTTTGCACATTATATCTAGATCTCAGGCATATTTTCACAGTTTACACCCGGATGGGTTTGTTTGGGTACATATTAAATATATTTTTATTATAATACTTTTCTTACAGGGGTATTGATAGTTTATTTCAATTAAAAAACACTTCTGCTTTTACCATTACCAAACTTGCAGTTAAAATATGATTTAAACAACACTACAAAACTTACTCATTTTAAAGTATGATTTTACAAAATGGATGAATATCTAAGGAAACAATACAATGTTACTCTAATTTAGAAAATTTAGAACATAATTTTCTTTTAGTAAATAGTTTTTCAAAAGCATAACTTCAAGGTATATGCTTATTTGATTTCCTGGGTACGTCATTATTTGTTCAACCCGTGATTTGTTAATTATATCTTAATACACACTAAAAATCTTTGTTACAAATATGTTCCATTTACAATGACCTCTTTAGAAATCAAAGGATTACCCATGCCAAAATTAAACATATGATCTTAATTTAATTAGCACCAACATGATCAGTATTGTACAATTTATCTTCTCATCTTTTCTTTCCAAAGGGCAAGAAGAGAAAAACACATAAAATGAAATCCTATTCTTTACTCTCCTGCTTTGTTCCTTGACCCAACCTATTACACACATGAGAACACAAGAATTCTCCAAAGACCATCTATGGAAATCCTTTTTGCACATTTCTAAGAAAGGATTAGTGAAAGTCATTTGGCTTGGTTTAGGAGGGAGGCGAGGTGTGAGGGAGGATGTGTATGTACCCTTTAGCCCACTCTCTGACTAGAGTATGTTATAAAGTTATCAACAGTACAGATAGTTTCTCTTCCACTCATCTGTCAAAATCTGATTATGCAGTAAATAGCTTCTGTAAAATAGAATGAGTGGTATATTATACACTCCCAGAATTTTTGACACCTTTTGGATTTCAAAAACCAAAAGAACGCTTTTTTATAAATATAGCCTCTTTGTTCCTGCCTGTCTCCCTGTTGTTCCAAAAATCAATCATATTTATTGAGAGCTTACCATGTGCAAAGCACTGTACTGAGCACCTGGGAAAGAGCACGGGACAGGGAGTCAGAGGACCTGGGTTTTAATCCCAGCTCCGCCACCTGTCTGCTGTGTGACTTTGGGCAAATCACAACTTCTCTGTACCTCAGTTCCTCATCTGCACAATGGGGATTCAATACCCATTCTCCCTCCTACTTAGACTGTAAGCCTCATGTGAGACTTGATCATCATGTAACTACCCAAATGCTTAATACAGTGCTTAGCACATAGTAAGCACTTAAATACTACAATTATTATTCATTCATTTATTTATTCAATTGCATTTACTGAGCGCTTACTGTGGGCAAAGCACTGAACTGAGCACTTGGGAGAGTACAACAGCAGACATGTTTCCTGCCCACAACGTTTAGATTGTGAGCCCGTCATTGGGCAGGGATTGTCTCTATCTGTTGCCGAATTGAACATTCCAAGCGCTTAGTACAGTGCTCTGCACATAGTAAGCACTCAATAAATAGTATTGAATGAATGAACGAGCTCACAGTCTAGAGGGAAAGTACAATATAACAGAGTTTGTAGACACATTCCCTGCCCAAAAGGAGCTTATAGGCTAGAAGGAGAGAGGACCTTAAAGTCCTTCCATCCCCATCTTTGATCCATATTGCTTCCAGCCAATCGAATAGTCTCCATGTCCTGCTCATCTCCTGTCAATCAACCAATGGCATTTACTGAGCGCTTACTTGGTGCAGAGCATGTCTTTCAGGCTTACCCCAGTTTCCCTAACTCATCCAACTGTCCACCCTCTCTCTTCCTTGGTCCATATTTCCCTCACTTTCCTAAGTTCTCCATCTTACCTGACATCTTTGAAACCATTTGGTTCAGCTGCTCCTAGGCTCACCTTATCAGACTTCCCCTTTGCCATCACTCAACCCCACTGGACTTTCTTGCTTGGTCCTCACTAATGAAAGTTGACACTCTGATTTCCCAAACACCTGGGATGATTCCCCCAGGTTTGCAACATTTCCCACTTGCTTATCCAGGACTTCCCGTGCCTCTGATACAGTCAGTCACCGCTCTCCATTTCTTCACTTCCCTCTCCTTACTGCTGATGCAGTCGCAATGGAGAGGGTTGAGACAAAGGATTTGTTATCCCTGTGCAGGATTAGCGTAGGGAAGAAACAAATAGGGATATTAATGGAACTCTAATCTTTTGACCCACACACTGCCACATCTGTGCAAAACTCAAAATCCTGATCCTTTATTTTTAAAAGATCTTAATGTGACCCAAACTGGATTCCTTATGAATCAACTCTTATTCTGCATCCTTTTCAGGCCACTCTAAACAGATTTAATCCTTTAATTTACAAATGGTACTTTAGGGAGCTTCAAAATTGAAAACTTTTTCTAAGAGTGCCTAACTTACTCTCCGGAATTACTTTATTCACTGGAAGAATTCAAAATAATAAAACTTCCCAGATTTTGAATCTGCAGCAATTATAATAATGATGATGGTATTTGTTAAGCACTTACTATATGCCAAGCACTGTTCTAATCGCTCGGGTAGAAACAAGGTAATCGGGTTGTCCCACGTGGGGCTCACACTCTTAATCCCCATTTTACAGATGAGGTAACTGAGGCACAGAGAAGTCAAGTGACTTGCCCAAAGTCACATAGCTGATCAGTTTAAAACTGAAATTTCATTGCAGAACAAATGTTATCTCTCTCTCTTCTGTGTTGTCTATGCACTTGGATCTGTACCCTTTAAGCAATGCTATTCACCTCAACCCCACAGCTGCCATTCCTAACCCTGAAATTACTTTCTCCTCCTGTCAGAACTGTCCACATCAGGAAAACAAAACACAAAGTCAACCTCAGGAGTCTACCCTCTTTTCAAACACTGAGGCCTAGAGTGGGCTCACGTTAATCCACAGGGACGGCACTGGATCGGCACAAATTCCAAGCTGATCATACACAACTCCAGCGTGGCTCAGTGGAAAGAGCACAGGCTTGGGAGTTAGAGGTCATGGGTTCGAATCTTTGCTCTGCCACTTATCAGCTGTGTGACTGTGGGCAAGTCACTTAACTTCTCTGTGCCTCAGTTACCTCATCTGTAAAATGGGGATTAAGACTGTGAGCCCCACGTGGGGACAACCTGATTCCCCTGTGTCTACCCCAGCGCTTAGAACAGTGCTCTGCACGTAGTAAGCGCTTAACAAATACCAACATTGTTATTAGTGGCAGCGTGGTTCAGTGGAAAGAGCACGGGGTCTGGAGTCAGAGGTCATGGGTTCGAATCCCGAATCGGCCACTTGTCAGCTCTGTGACTTTGGGCAAGTCACTTAACTTCTCGGTGCCTCAGTTACCTCATCTGTAAAATGGGGATTAAGACTGTGAGCCCCTCGTGGGACAACCTGATTCCCCTGTGTCTGCCCCAGCACTTAGAACAGTGCTCGGCACATAGTAAGCGCTTAACAAATACCAACATTATTATTAACTCCCTCTGACAGGGCACCTCCCTGCCCGCCTCAACCTGGCCTTCCACAGGCTTAACCTTACACCATTGCAATCACTCATCAGGAGGGAGTTGATCCCCAAATTCATCAGGCAGCTTGGTTTTGTACTCTTGGGTTCCCCTAAGTTTAACCAATGCTTTGTGCCTCACTCTCATCTCCCTGACCACTGACCTCCTGCTCATGTTCATTCATTCATTCATTCAATAGTATTTATTGAGCGCTTACTATGTGCAGAGCACTGTACTAAGCGCTTGGGATGAACAAGTCGGCAACAGATAGAGACAGTCCCTGCCGTTTGACGGGCTTACAGTCTAATCGGGGGAGACGGACAGACAAGAACAATGGCACTAAACAGCGTCAAGGGGAAGAACATCTCGTAAAAACAATGGCAACTAAATAGAATCAAGGCGATGTACAATTCATTAACAAAATAAATAGGGTAACGAAAATATATACAGTTGAGCGGACGGGTACAGTGCTGTGGGGATGGGAAGGGAGAGGTGGAGGAGCAGAGGGAAAAGGGGAAAATGAGGCTTTAGCTGCGGAGAGGTAAAGGGGGGATGGCAGAGGGAGTAGAGGGGGAAGAGGAGCTCAGTCTGGGAACGCCTCTTGGAGGAGGTGATTTTTAAGTAAGGTTTTGAAGAGGGAAAGAGAATCAGTTTGGCGGAGGTGAGGAGGGAGGGCGTTCCAGGACCGCGGGAGGACGTGACCCAGGGGTCGACGGCGGGATAGGCGAGACCGAGGGACGGCGAGGAGGTGGGCGGCAGAGGAGCGGAGCGTGCGGGGTGGGCGGTAGAAAGAGAGAAGGGAGGAGAGGTAGGAAGGGGCGAGGTGATGGAGAGCCTTGAAGCCTAGAGTGAGGAGTTTTTGTTTGGAGCGGAGGTCGATAGGCAACCACTGGAGTTGTTTAAGAAGGGGAGTGACATGCCCAGATCGTTTCTGCAGGAAGATGAGCCGGGCAGCGGAGTGAAGAATAGACCGGAGCGGGGCGAGAGAGGAGGAAGGGAGGTCAGAGAGAAGGCTGACACAGTAGTCTAGCCGGGATATAACGAGAGCCCGTAATAGTAAGGTAGCCGTTTGGGTGGAGAGGAAAGGGCGGATCTTGGCGATATTGTAGAGGTGAAACCGGCAGGTCTTGGTAACGGATAGGATGTGTGGGGTGAACGAGAGGGACGAGTCAAGGATGACACCGAGATTGCGGGCCTGCGGGACGGGAAGGATGGTCGTGCCATCCACGGTGATGGAGAAGTCTGGGAGCGGACCGGGCTTGGGAGGGAAGATGAGGAGCTCAGTCTTGCTCATGTTGAGTTTTAGGTGGCGGGCAGACATCCAGGTGGAGACGTCCCGGAGGCAGGAGGAGATGCGAGCCTGAAGGGAGGGGGAGAGGACAGGGGCGGAGATGTAGATCTGCGTGTCATCTGCATAGAGATGGTAGTCAAAGCCGTGAGAGCGAATGAGTTCACCGAGGGAGTGAGTGTAAATGGAGAACAGAAGAGGGCCAAGAACTGACCCTTGAGGAACTCCAACAGTTAAAGGATGGGAGGGGGAGGAGGCTCCAGCGTAGGAGACCGAGAATGATCGGCCAGAGAGGTAAGAGGAGAACCAGGAGAGGACAGAGTCCGTGAAGCCAAGGTGAGATAAGGTACGGAGGAGGAGGGGATGGTCGACAGTGTCAAAGGCAGCAGAGAGGTCAAGGAGGATCAGAATGGAGTAGGAGCCATTGGATTTGGCAAGAAGGAGGTCATGGGTGACCTTAGAGAGAGCAGTCTCGGTAGAGTGGAGGGGACGGAAGCCAGATTGGAGGGGGTCTAGGAGAGAATGGGAGTTAAGGAATTCTAGGCATCGATTGTAGACGACTCGTTCTAAGATTTTGGAAAGGAAGGGTAGTAGGGAGATAGGACGATAACTGGAGGGGGAAGTGGGGTCAAGAGCGGGTTTTTTTAGGATGGGGGAGACGTGGGCGTGTTTGAAGGCAGAGGGGAAGGAGCCCTTGGAGATTGAGTGGTTAAAAATAGAAGTTAAGGAAGGGAGGAGGGCAGGGGCGATGGTTTTAAGAAGGTGAGAGGGAATGGGGTCCGAGGCGCAGGTGGAGGGGGTGGCACTTGCGAGGAGGGAGGAGATCTCCTCTGAGGATACTGCAGGGAAGGATGGGAAAGTAGGGGAGGGGGTTGTTGGGGGGGAGGGGAGAGGCGGAGGGGTGACTTTGGGGAGCTCAGACCTGATCGTGTTGATTTTCGTGAGGAAATAGGTGGCCAGATCATTAGGGGTGAGAGATGGGGGAGGGGGAGGAACAGGGGGCCTAAGGAGAGAGTTAAAGGTCCGGAACAATCGGCGGGGGTGACGGGCATGGGTGTCGATGAGGGAGGAGAAGAAGCTTTGCCTGGCGGAGGAGAGGGCAGAGTTAAGGCAGGAAAGGATAAATTTGAATTGTGTGAGGTCGGCTTGGTGCTTGGACTTTCGCCAGCGGCGCTCAGCAGCTCGAGCATAGGAGCGTAGGAGGCGGACGGAGGAGGTGATCCAGGGCTGTGGGTTAGTGGCGCGAGAGCGGCGGAGGGAAAGGGGGGCGAGAGAGTCGAGATGAGTAGTGAGGGTGGAGTTGAGAGCGGAGACCTGATCGTCGAGAGTGGGAAGACCCCACTTCATATTTGCCAGATCACTGATCTGCCCATTATCACATCACTTCTGAAATCACATCACCTCCAGGAAGCCTTTCCTGATTAATTTCTCCACTTCCTCAATTTCATCCCCACAACTTCAACCCAGCACCACATACTTGCAACCACCGGTAGCACTTAATGCATACTCCATTACTTAAGCACTTACCTAAATATCCATTTTACATCTTCCAATCTAGAAATTATTTTATTATTTTAATGTTTGTCTCTTTCATCAGACTGTAAATTCCTAGAGGGCAGATTATCTTATCTACTACCTCTAGTGTAGTCTGCTAAATGCTTAGTTTAGTGTTGTACAGAGATTAGGTGCTCAATAAATAGTAATGATGATTGATATACCTACAAAGGCTATGGGGATTAGGAGACAAGTATGCACACATACCAGTGTCCTCAAAATGGGGTTTTAGTCACTTTGTTCAATCTCACTCACTCCGAATTTAGTGGTATCAGCCAACCCATGCTACTATTGACAAAGGGTATAGAGAGGCACTGCGGTGACCCAAGCTGTGTTTTCTGGTCCATTTAAGTCCTCAGAGAAGATTCCTGACTGAGAACTTTCCGAATTGTTGTAAATGGTTTCAGATGGGAAGAGGGTCACGAGGGCAGGAAATGGAGGGGGGGAGGTTTACCTATCCCATACGGGGCTCACAGTCTTAATCCCCATTTTATAGACGAGGTAACTGAGGTACAGAGAAGTTAAGTGAGTTGCTTAAGGTCACAGCACAGACAAGTGGATGAGTCGGGATTAGAACCCAGGTTTTTTTACTCCCAGGGCCAAGCTCTATCCTCTAGATCATGCCGCTTCTGAATGTCTGAATGCTTCCAAAGCACATTTTCCACATGCATCACATCTTTATTGACTGTTTCAAGTACTTGAAATAAGGCCCATAGCCTACTGACTTAAGAGATTCTCCAATCAATCAGTCAGTGGCATTTACTGAGTCCTTACCATGTGAACGGTACTCGACTAAACGATTGAGAGAGCACGCTATAGTAGGTAGACTGGAAGCACATTTTAGCACCATGATCCAAGTCTCTTGTAATATCCTGCTGCATAGTGGCATAGAATACGTTATAAGAGGCTTGATCTACTCCATAACCCTGATTAATTTTGACTACAAAGCCCAAAATGTACTCCAGGGATTAGGTTAGGTGGGTGATGTACCTTCGAGTCGGACTTGAAGTCCGGGCACTTAGGATCTTGGTAAACTTCATAGGATAATTAAATGTGCTTAATAGCTGCTAAATAGGGCAGCTGTTGAAATCAAATGTTTCTTGAAGCTCCACATATATAATAGATATAATAAAGTCACACACCAAAGATTTTCATTGACAGCATAAAGCTTAAATGTTGACACACAGAATTATGCTATCAAGGTACTGCAATGACAAGATAGACAAATTAGAAAATAAAATCAAAAAGGTCATACATCCTCTGAAAGGCTGACAAAGTGGTGACATGAGACATCCAGTTGCATGAAACATCAAAGTCTACACGGTTGTAGGAATGGGAAATGTTCTCTAAGCGGTGAAATCAGACTTCCCTTAGAAGACATAATCCTGCTTTGTAAAATTCATCCTTCATGTAAGCCATTCTCAACATCATCATCATCATCATCATCAACAATGTTATTTATTGAGCACATTCTACGTGCAGAGCACTGTACTAAATTCTTGGGAGAGTATAATACAACAGAGTTGACAGATACGTTCCCTGCCCACAGTGAGAGGCAGCAGCATGGCCTAGTGGATAGGGTTCGGGCCTGGGTGTCAGAAGGACATGGGTTCGAATCCCTGCTCCTCCACTTGTCTGCCGTATGACCTTGGACAAGTCACTTCACTTCTCTGTGCCTCAGTTATCTCATCTGTAAAATGGGGATTAAGACTGTGAGCCCTATGTGGGGCAGGAACTATGTCTAACCTGATTACCTTGTATCTACCCCAGCACTTAGTACAATGCCTGGCACTTAACAAATACCCTAAACAAACCCAGTTTACAGCCTTGAGACAAGCTTACAATCTTGAAATGAGCTTACATCAAATGGTAAGGCAAAATTCACTGGAAGTGATGGAACCATTTTACCAGCATTGAGGTAATATTTACTGGATCACAGTTTTACTGAGTAGAACATGGGAGAAGAAGAGGTGTTAGTGGGATACCACAGATGATGTGTGGTGAATTCAAATGGACACTTTAAAGGCAGTGAAGCACAGACTCAAACATTGTGTCCTAGCAATATTCATTCAGTCATATTGAGCGCTTACTATGAGCAGAGCACTGTACTAAGCACTTGGAAAGTAAGATTCAGCAATAGAGAGAGACAATCCCTGCCCAAACTGGGCTTACAGTCTAGAAGGGGGGAGATAGACATCAAAACAAGGAAACGGGCATCAATATAAATAGAATTATAGATATATACACATCAAAACTAGTAAAGAGGTATCAATACAAATAAATAGAATTAGAGATAAGTGCTTTGCGGGGAGGGGGGTGGTGGAAGGGCAAAAGGAGGGAAGGCCTCTGGAGGAAGTGAACCTTCAGTAGGGCTTTGAAATGGGGGAGAGTGATTGTTTGGCAGACGTGAGGAGGGAGGGCATTCCAGGCCAGAGGTAGGACAGGGGTCAGGGATCGACAGTGGGACAGGCGAGATCGAGGCACAGTGAGAGGGTTAGCACCAGAGGAGTGGAATGAGCGGTCTGGTATGTAGAAGGAATGAAGGGAGGTGAGGTAAGAAAGAGCCAGGTGATGGAGAGCTTTGAAGTCAATAGTGAGAGGTTTTTGATATGGAGGTTGATGGGCAACCACTGGAGATTTTTGAGGAGTTGGGTGACATGTCCTGAGCGTTTCTGTAGAAAGATAGTCTGGGCAGCAGAGTGAAGTATGGATTGAAGTGGGGAGAGACTGGAGGTTGGGAAACTGATGAAAGGAGGCTGATGCTGTAATCCAGTCGGGATAGGATGAGTGATTATACTAACCTGGCAGTGGTTTGTATGGAAAGGAAAGGGTGGATGTTGGCGATGTTGTGAAGGTGAGACCGGCAGGATTTGCTGAGGAATTGGATATGTGGGTGAATGTGAGAGTGGAATCAAGGATGGGGGAAGACAGCAGCAGTAGACAGCATATGCTATGCTTCTTGAGCTGCGCTTCACTAAACTTTGATACCAAGAACTTTGATTTGAAAAGTGACAGACAACCCAAGTAGTTACACATGAAAGTGGCCAAGGACAACATTTACTCCTACCCTACGTGGAATAGACTGTCAGTTGTCTATAGGCTTTTCCAGCCACACCTTAGACCACGTTAGACTTTAGTGATCAGCGTGGCCTTGAGGAAAGAGCATGACCTTGAGAGTCAGGAGACCTGGGTTCTAATCTCAGCTCTGTTATTTGCTTGCAGTGTGACACTGGGTAAGTCACTTAACTTCTCAGTACCTCAGTCTCCTCAGCCATAAAAATGGAGATTCAATACCTCTTCTCCCCAACCCTAGACTGTGAGCCCCAGGTGGGACAGGGACTGTGTCTGATGTGATTATTTTGTATCTGATATGTTCATATCCATAATTTATTTATATCAGTGTCTACCAACACTGTTGTATTGTACTCTCCCAAGTGCTTAGTACAGTGCTCTGCACACAGTAAGTGCTCAAAAAATACCATTGATTGATCTTCCCCAGTCCTTAGTGCAGTACTGGGCACATAGTAAGTGCTTAACAAATACCACAATTATTATTCTTAAAACTAAAAGTTTCAAGGGGCCCTCCTAGCCATGGATTTGCTTTTTAGTCTCTTCCAGTGTCAATCAAAAATTCTACCCACAGTCTTTAAAAGGAAAATAAAAAGTGGCACTCATATTCTGTGAAATCTTACTCATTAAATAAGATCCAATGTCAAATCATAACATTTCATAAGAAAAGTTTTGTTCTTCTCTAAATTCAGTGCATTAGCTTAAGAGAAAACAGATAGAGAGTTATGCTTCTGGAATAAGTAGAAAACCAGAGAATAAGCTCTGTTTGCCACATTGTGCTTAAAATCATTGTCAAATTTTATTGGAAAAACATCTATTCTGATTTCTGACAACCTAACCCTGTTAGCCATTTCACAGTCAGTGAGCAGAAAGGATGCTTCTGCCTCATTTACAGTTCTTGAACATGATTCAGACAATCACCTGCAACATTAGTCAAAGAAATCAGTAGCTAATGACTTCTGACAAGCATTGCAGTAACAGGCTGAGGACCAGCTTGGTTAATAGCCTCCACAGAAATTTTACAAGAGCCAGTAGTAGGCAATGGTAGACAGTTGATGTAAGTAGAGAAAAGATGGTGGTGCCATATCTCGTGAGAGATCGCATACACTTCTAGACACACACAGGGATTGGATCTGCAATAAATTTGGTGGTTATTTTCTACGAGATTAGTTACAGTTAATAAATGCTAAAGGCAATGCAACTTAGAACGAGATACATAAAGCAATTAGTCAAACATTTTCCTTTTTGCAGAAACTATATTCCTTATCAATTTGTACTGCTCATTCAAGGTATGTACTTCTACTTCAGGTAGTTCACTACTTCTCATTAGAATTTGACATTTATTAAATGCCTATTATGTGTTAAGCCTGGAAGAGACACAAGAACATGCAAAACTTACATCAGCCAGAGGAGCAGAAAGACAGCTCTAAAACTAAACTAGGATGATCACATTTTTTTCAGAAGTTAGGTGATATTGAGAACTACACAAAGACTTGGGTCAACTGAACTTGTCTCTGCACACTCAGTAAATACCACTGATTGATTTATTGATTAATCTTAAATAATAGCAAAAACTTTATAAATGTGTGAGATGAAATTTTTCTCTCAGGAACTTAAAACTAATCATGAAAAAGTTTTGAAGTCAGATGATGGATGAAATGAGTCTTACAATATTAAATTTTTGTTCCACATACCCAAAAATGAAAAATCAAGAATTTCTAAAAAGAAAATCCTTCTTTTTTTTCAGTTAAGGTTGGGTACTATTTTCTGTCCCCCTGACATTTTTTCTCTCATCCTACATTTTTACAGTCTCATACTTTTCCAAAGTTTCATGGCTATCATTCTTCTTGACATTTTATTATGATAGTGAATGCATCAATGGAGAAGCAGTGTGGCTTAGTGGACAAAGCATGGGCTTGGGAGTCAGAGGTCATGGGTTCTAATCTGGCTCCATCACTTTTCAGCTGTGTGACTTTGGGCAAGTCACTTAACTTCTCTGTGCCATAGTTACTTCATCTGTAACATGGGGATTACGACTGTGAGCCCCAAGGGGGACGACCTGATTATCGTGTATCTACCCCAGTGCTTAGAACGCTGCCTGACACATAGTAAGCACTTAATATCATCATTATTATTATTATCTATGGCAGGTGAAGTACAAATCCTCTATTCTAATGTCAAGGATGTTAGCAATGTTAGAATTTAATGAATTACAACTCTTCATATTTGATACTAAAACTAGCGATAGTGAGATTTTTATCTATGCTTGGAAGGATAACTGATCAATAATCTATTTCACAATGAGCACCACTGCCAAACTACATCACAGGTAAGAACTGCTTGCTGGAGTTAAAAGGAAAACAGTAAGGGATCCACAGTGGACACAGAGAGAAGATAAAGAGTGGCTAGTCCCAAATTAACTCCTGCCTTAAGCCCACCCTTGAGTTGGCTCCATGTATCGGTGAGTAGGAAGGGCTTTGCTAATTTTAGTAAGTGTTAAGGAGCTAATAATACCATCAATGGTAGTAGTGACAGTATTCATTCATATTTATTGAGTGCTTACTGTGTGCAAAGCACTATACTAAGCACTTGGGAGAGAACAATATAACAATAGACACATTCCCTGCTCACATCGAGCTATTACACGTTTACTGTGTGGAGAGCACTGTACTGAGGACGGAGAAAGAATACAGGTGGGAATCAGATACGGCCCCTGCTCCTTGGGAGACTCAAAATCGAAAAATAAAAAGGAGAGGGGACTAGATACAGACATAAGGAGAGTGACATAAGCAAGTCTATTCAATCCTCCCTGAAATATGATTGCATTGTCCTTTAAAATATATATACATTTTTAAAGCAATTCATCATTTTCTGATCATTAACATCTTTTTATGTCTTTCAGATCTCCTGGTGACTTTCAAAATCTGCCTTAAAGTGCTTACTATTTGTCAAGCACTGTACTAGGGGTTGGGGTAGATACAAGAGACTCAGGTTGAACACAGTTCCTGCCTCACATGAGGCTCAAAGTCTAAGTAGGAGGGAGAACAGGAACATCAGGGCTAGCTGCAAATACTGAGCTTTGCCATAAAGAACACCTGAAAATGGGGTATCTACTAGAAATGAAAAGAAGATGAAAAATTGCTCCAAGCTACCCAGATTATGAAAGAATGAGCATCAGTGAGCAACACAGATGGAGGAGGGGACATTTTAGCAACTACTTGTGGGTGAAGATCAAATTTATTTATTAATTCCCAGTTTATGCTTTTGCTCATTTTACTCATATTCCCAAAGTCAAGTTTCTTCTCATTAGCAATATGTAATTTCAACCTCCACAGTTTTGGTGCTCAACAGTGAAACATGGGATAAAACATTTAGGGACATAGTAATTCAAACTATAAAATCAAGTTCCAAAGTGCATGTTCAAGCTCTGGAATTTCAAGTCTCAGACCCTTTTGAGACTTGAAGCCCTTTCTCACCTTCCTGGCTTAGTCATCGTCAGGACTGGAGACTGGATTAGAGGGAGGACGGACGGGGGAAGATCCCAACGTGAAAATTTCTGTCCTGCGGTCCTGAAACCATTTGTTTCACTTCAGCTTGGCATTTGATATTTTTTCCAGAAGAATTCAAAGTACCTTATAGAGAGTTTTCATTTTTCTCTGAGAGAAAGATGGCAGAGCGAAAATGTTTTTCAGCTTGATCTCTCCTTTAAGTTTGACGAGTACTAGAACTTGTTTTCTTGGTTTGAGGTGAGAAGGTGCCCTCTATCTTTCTGCTTAGGCCAGAGAATCAGCTGCCTCAGCTTTGGGTGGCTGCTGGCAAAATGGCAGCTGGCACCTCTCCCACAATCAATAAATCAACCCTCTAGACTGTAAATTCATTGCGGACAAGGGAACACACCTGCCAGCTCTGTTACACTGTACTTAGTATGGTGCTGTGCATATAGTAAGCATTCAGTAAATACCCCCAAAACATTATTGAGCACTGTGTGCAGAGCACTGTAAGCACTTGGGACAGTACAGTATAATAGTTGTTCTCTGCCCACAATGAGCTTACAATCTACAGCGCACATCAAAAGATCTCAAGCAAGGCCACACGGGGCATTGGAAGACCGATGAATGGGTCCTGGAGAACACACACTGATCCTGCAGGGAGCATGCCTATTTTCTTGTGATTAATATCTAATTCCACATCAACTCCTGTGCATCCTCAGGTGCAATTCTAACCTCAGATTTTATTATTAAATTCTCTAGGACTAAAGTTGTACTCAGTCAAGTGCAAGGACAACACACCTCCTCCATACAACGTTCACTGCAGCTCTCTGGGGCCGCCAACCCTACTCATTGCTAAACCTACCCCATGAGGGCTAAGAGGCTGTGAATTGGATTCACTATTTTCATATCGGCAGATAAAGCACTGAGATGCCAACAAGGGAAGTCACTTTATAAACAAGCCAGTGGCAGGGCTAAAACTAAAATTCAAATTTCCTACCTCTCAAACCAGTGCTTTCGTCTTTCACGTTCAAAACTGCTCTGTCACAGAGGTCTAAAGGATCCGTGGCTCACCAGAAAAAAGATCAGAGATTAGTCTGTACTAATGAGTGATTAATATGATTTTTTAATAAACAGCGATACTGTGAAAATGTCTCTATTTGTGCATGAACCGATTAACAAGAGAAGATTCATATGTCCTATAAGGAAAGCTGTCATCTATTTATAATCTTCTTCATTAAAGTCTTCCTTGTTCAAGATCAAATTCAATAAAAATTTAATTCATTTTTTCCAAAAATCCTTGTAAATGATTTTGACCATATTACCTCTGTGCAATTTGATGTCCCAGCCATTTATTTGGTAAACTCTAATTTAGAAGAGAATGTTATGCTCTGAAATCAGTGCATGTGAACAGATTTCTTAAAATTAAAAAAAAAGAAAGGAAGAACAACTTCACGTTACCATTTTATAGCAAATGATCTTGATCTTTTGCTCATTCACAGTGATACGGGAGGAAAGAAAACCATTTATGAATCATTTCCATTCTGACAGATGTGACAATGACTGAAAGCAGTATGCCTGCCAAGAGCTTTTATCAAGTACGCTATAACAACCAGTAATAAGTGTAAATAATAAATGGCTAAAACCTTATGGGAAACGGTGGCAATACTAAACAATTTTTGGTCCTTGCTGATGGGGCTGTGCTAGCCCCGGAATTCCCTGGCTTCCCAGTAGTCTTTTGGCCTGACAATAAACAACAGTTTAATACTTTATCTAATCCCAGCCAGGAGGTGAGTTCAACAGCAAGCTTTTGCAGATGTTCACATCCAATAATCTATCCATAATTGATGAAACAGGGAGGTCAGATGTAATGGCTGCTACTATTCCAGCAACAAATAAATGGTTATTGACAAAACAAGCCAGTGCAGCGCTGAGAGCTGAGCAGTGACAAGCAGGAAACAGGGCTGAAGCAGAAGTAGGGATGAGAATACCGTTCTTTATCTTGAGAATTCCTCAACATGATGTGTGGCATAAGGGCCAGGCTGACGCATAAGCAGATGGAGGTGACTTGTAAAGGAAAAATGAGATTCTTCAAGTACATAAAAGACAAAGACAGGCGAGGGCGGAGAAGGAAACTGAGAGAGAGGTGGACCAGCCTAGAGACTCGGGTAAGTACAAATGCATGAACTGCTCAGAAATGCCTTCGTATAGTAGCACTGTGATCCAGATGTCTGGATTGCTTTTTATCACAGTACTATGTCTACACTAATAAACCTGGCTGTCAAGTTGCTTAAGCCTCATAAGACCTTAATATCATAACGTTTGCATGTGCACGCTTCAATGCCCATAGCTTCCTGCTGTAGAACACCTATCAATAGTCTTTTTTAACACTTCGTGATATCTTTATTCCTACACATAAAAGTCCATAAGACACTTTCTGTATATTTAAGAATCTTCAGAGATAAACAAAAAATGCAAAATTGTATTGCTAGAATATATCTAAGCACTGAGGCTACCATACTAGAATACAGACTGCATAAAAGTCAAATTTATTGCAAAGACAGGCAAATGGAAGGCAGAGTTTTCTTTCAATAAACAAAACCTTGCAGCCTTAATCTATGCAAGGAATATGATTAGTGAATTAATCGAGGATATTTTTAATGACTGAATAAAGCTTAAGACATTTATATGAAAAATAAACAGTTGATATTCCACGCATCTGTTTAAAGGCTTAAAGACAATATTTTAACAGAGTTTATATGAAAAGCAGAATGAAATAGCTATTATTTCTATATATAGTCATAAAGAAGCTTGCGACGAATGCTTTTAATATTAATATCACTAAAATTACAAATCGATTTAACAGTCTTTAGTGGTTTTTTAGAAGTGTGATTTAGTTTACGTTTTTCAACCAATGCTTTTGATCAGTTCTGAAGTAAACTAGGAGTAAAACAGCAAAACAAATGGTTGATACCCTTCTTTTGGTAAAGTCTAGGTTTTCTGAAGAAACTTCGGAAAATGCTGTCATTAAATTCTGTATTTTATGATTATTGATCAACATATCAAAGGTTTATTCTTTTAATTAAGTTTCAGTGGTTTCCTCCACTCCTATGTAAATCAATATTTCAAACAATATTAAATTATTTCTGGTTTGCTCCCTACCAGTCAAGAAACTGATCCTCTGGCATTTAAAAGTTTAGTTCCATATTATTACTCTGAAAACTTGAATGCAATCTTCTAACTATGCTAATAATGACTTAAAAATAATTTGAGTTCACTATAAAATGAGCATGTTTAATTAAACTCAGGAAAACCCTGCCTTTTAATTACTAGCAGAGTATAGAAAAAATAAATCATTATTTCTTTAAATTAGTATTTTCCTCTCAGTTGTATGATGCTTTACACTCACTTTACCGAGGAGGAAAAGAAGGAACCAGAAGTAAAATTATTGGGTTGGGACCGTATAAGTCATAGCTTAGAATAGAATAATTCCTTCAGCATTAAATAGCAGATATTAATAATGTTGGTATTTGTTAAGCACTTACTATGTGCAGAGCACTGTTCTAAGTGCTGGGGTAGATACAGGGTAATCAGGTTGTCCCACGTGAGGCTCACAGTTAATCCCCATTTTACAGATGAGGTAACTGAGGCCCAGAGAAGTGAAGTGATTTGCCCACAGTCACACAGCTGCCAAGTGGCAGAGCTGGGATTCGAACCCATGACCTCTGACTCCAAAGCCCAGGCTCTTTCCACTGAGCTACGCTGCTTCTCTACTATTCTATCTCTACTGTCTTTACTCGAGATATTAAGTTTCATTCTCCTACTAATTTGAACAGTGAAATCATTTCAGGTGTATGCTTTGTGGGGGCAAAGTGCCATTCTGAAGTAGAATGATAATCTGTGATTTTTGTAATAGTTCTGTCTCACACTTTTACACTCTTGAAGGCAGTCAAGTTCCATGCTTCTTAAATTCAATTTTCAGTTTTTCAAAATCTAGTCTTTTCTCGATTAGCCGTGATAAGAGGTACAAGGAACTCACAGGGAATTAAAATCCATCCCCAACTTCCCTCAAATCTCAACCAGTAGTTTTAACTTCCTTCTCCACTTTTGGGATATACATGATAACATGCAAGACTTTAGCTTTAATCTTATTTCCCTGTTACTGGAGATGTTACTGAGCAGTGATATAGCAACCTCTGGGAAGGAGCAGAAGCCCCTAGGGGCCTGGAGAACAGTGGATCAGGATGCACACACTGGATAATCAATCAGTTTCTGAGAAATCAGAGACCTCATTGTTTCTGATTCTGCCTTGCATTTGATGTGATTACTGCACATTGGAACAAATAGAATTGATTGGGATTCTCTGGGTAAATCCAGCTCCCAACTCCACAGTGAAGGATGGGCATCACGGTTGCTCAATTGGCCTTCAGTTTTGTCATTGTGGACACTTTGAAGGTTCCACACACAGTCTCCGCACAGGACCTGCTAGATTCAAGATGGAGGATAAGGATATCTATCTTTTTGCCTAGCCTTGCATCATTGGACAGTGGGCAACCTAGGTAGCATAATTAAATGCACATTCATTTCTGTGCCACTGATGGAAGTCCTTGAAGCACCCTAGGTCTTATTCAGACTAATTATCCTTCCACAGAACTTTGCAGATTCTGAGAATCAGTTCCTAATTATCTGCATATCTTCTTGGGTGTGTTTTCAGGGCATAATTAATAGAATTCAAGAGTTCCAGAATTAGTAATTCTAAGATTGGGGATGATTAGAAGAGTGCTATGCACATAGTAAGTGCTTAACAAATGCCATCATTATTATGTTCCCAGCTGTGTTGGAAATAGGATCAATCCATCACTGGTATTTGGACACATAATCAGAAGGACTAATTCCCTGGAGAAGATACTAATGCTAGGAAAAGTCCAGGGAAAAGACGAAGAGGCAAATCAGCCGCTAGATGGATAGAGACCATAACAACGATAACGGAAGAACCGTGAGAAATGTTATGGATTATGGAAGAGGACAAGACGTTCTGGAGAAAGTATATCCACAGAGTCGCTATGAATCAGCAATGACTCGATGGCACTTGGTTATAAAAAATCAAATCAATGGTATTAGAGTGCTTACTATGTGCAGAGAACTGTATTAAGTGCTTGGGAGAATGCAATGGACTCGGTAGACACGATCCCTATCAATCAATGGCATTTTTGAGAGCTTACCATGTGTACAGCACTATACTAAGGTATTAGGAGAGTGCAATTTAAAGGGATTGGTAGATACAGTCCCTGCCAAAAGGAGCTCACAGTGGTAGAGGAGGAGAGACATTAAATTATGAATAGAGGAAATGCCAGAGGATAAGGATATGTATATAAGTGTTGCGGGGTGAGAATCAAAATGTTTATGGGGCTTAAACAAAGCAGTGGGGAGAGTGAATATGGTAGGAAAATGAGATATTAGTCAGGGAGGGCCTCTTGGAAGAGCTATGATTTTAGTAGGGCTTTGAAGATGGAGAAAGAGGGAGTCAGTCCAGATATCATGGAGGAGGGAGTTCCAGGCAAGGGGAGGATGTGGACAAAGTGTTAGTGGTGAGACAGAAGAGAGAGAGGTACAATAAGGGGGTTGGCATTAGAAGAGTGAAATGCGTGCGGGTTGGGTTGAGGTAGATTCAGCAAAGGTAAGGTATGAATAAGAGAGCTGATTTAGTGCCTGGTTCAAGTTTAATGTTTGTATTAGCACGGAAGCAGGTTGGAGATAGTAGAAATACTGTGAAGGTAGAACAGACAGGATTTCATGACAGATTGAATGTGTGGGTTCAATGAGAGAGATGAGTTGAGGATAATGCCAAGGTTACAGGATCGTGAAAGAGGGAAGATGCTGTATACAGTGTTGGGAAAAGTCTGGGGAAGGACAGAGTTTGGGTGGGAAGATGAGGAGCTCTGTTTTGGACATAGGTTCAGAACAGAATTTAAAAACTAGTTTGGAGAATTCTTATAGGGTCTTTAATCATGACTCCATGGAATAGGTTGATAGCAGGTTAGTGCACAGTCCTGCAAGTGATGGCAAAAGGTTCAGATGAGGTCTTTCATATCTTACGTGGCCAGATATTATCACTGCAGAAGATCCCATTAAGGATCTTTCATTCATGAATTTATTCAAATCCCTGTTCAACTTTCTGATATTGCACCTGATATAACTTCCTCTATCACCTCCTATGGGATCAAATGCTTCCTTACTAGGTGTTGTAATTTCGTCCAGCACCATAGATTTCCAGGCAGTCTTTAATCCATTCCCTATCTGGGTCTAGGTAAGCTAAGTTTATAAAAGCAGACTCATTCAGATTGTTTACTCTCCCTTCCTCCACTAATTACGGTGAATATGATGCATTCTTCTTTCTGGAACTCATATATATCCTCCATCTCTTGAGTTTTACATTATTTTCTTTCCTTTTTCAGATCAAGAACGGCAGGTGAAATACTAAAAAGATGCTATGATCAAATTCCATGATCCTGTACTGAAGGTTTTAACTGAAGGGAACCTGTAATATCTGTCTAGGTGAAGTTTACTTTAAAATTTTTTTTTTTTTAAAAAAGGGCTTTTCCAATGAGTATATTTTTCAAAGTCTCCATCCCTGGCATATTTTCCCAGGAGAAAGGTAGGTCTGCTCATAACGCTTTTACAACCTACATCCCTGACCCTAGATCAAAGTCCATAATCTTATATTAAAATTTTTACACTTTGGAAGGGCACAGGTTTTTTTTATAAATGAAATAACATACTGTGGATATGTTTTCATTAAAGGGCAGGCACATATATTGGCTGAAAAAGTCCCCTTTGCTTATGGGTTTCTTAGAAAACATCTTGTAAATTGAAGTATTACTTAAAAAATTTCCAACCCAAGTATCTTAAGGCTTATAAAAAACTAATTACTAGGACAGGCACACTTGAGTAGCTTTGTAGTTCAAAAGCACTGACAGTAAAAGTATAAACAATAGGATTCTTATGGTTAAATGACTTAGGTATACTGAAAGATGTTTATATTGAAAGGTGAAAGAGAAACATGAGACTTTGAGTTAAAATCAAATTAATGATTTCCATTTCCTACACTCAGTCATATTTATTGAGTGCTTACTGTGTGCAGAACACTGTACTAAGACTTGTGAGAATACAATATATCAGAGTTGGTAGACATGTTCCCTGACAACAGTAATTTCCCTCATACAGGTCCCGAGATTAAATTATTTGCAACTGCAAATAGAGGAATTAAGTCTTTTCACCCTCAAGTGAAAATTATGAAAGCACTATTACCTGTGAAGAACACAGATGGAATAATGAGAAGCAGTGTGGCCTAGTGAAAAGACATGGGCCTGGGAAATCAGAGACTTGGGTTCTAATCCTGATCTACCACTTACCTGCTGAGTGAACTTGGACAAATTACTTACTTCTTCTGTGCTCAATTTCCCCCACTATAAATGGGGACTAATACCTGTTCTCCTTTCTGGTTAGACTGTGAGTCCCATGTGGGACAGGGACAGCATCCAGCCTGATTAACTTGTATATACCCCAGCACTTATGACAGGGCTTGACTCATAGTAGCACTTAACAAATACAATATATATAATAATAGCAATTCTTATTGTTGTTGATAAAAGTTCCCTCTTTCCTCCAAATCTAAAAATTCCTTTTGGTGTAGAAATAAACACGGTCACATTATGAGAAAAATTTTACACTACTATGAATTCTTTACAAGAACTGCACAAAGCACAATATATGATGATCTGGTAGTTCATAATAACTAATTATACATGCCAGTGGAATACAAAGAGTAAAAATAAATCACAAGTCACTTGTATGATCTGAAGATATTTTCGGATATATACAACTGTTATTGGATCCAATTCTCTTTATTGAGCTTGCTTTCCAGGTAAGGAGAGACCAGAAAATCTCCTATGTGGCAGTCTTGTTGATGCATTTTTGCCAAATCTTATATTTATGGGTAAGAGAGAATTGATGGTGGGATCCTAGCAGGCCATGTTCCCGGCTACATTATAGAAAGCTTGCTGCTGCTCGCTGATAATTTGGATAGCCTTACTTTGTGCTAAGCACAATACTCAGTAGTAGATACAAATTAATCAGGGCAATCTCAGTCCTTTTCCCACACAGCCTTCATAGTCTAAAGAGGAAGGAGAACAGGTATTTAATCCCTATATTTCAGATGAGGTACCTGAGGGACAGTGAAGCTAAGTGACTAGACATGAAAGTGTAGAGCCAGGATTAAAACCGAGTCGTTTTGACTCCTAAACCCATGCACTTTCTAGTAGGGCCTGGTTCCACATCAGCAGGCAAAGAATGTGCAAGAAATGATCTGAACACAGATAGAGGCCATCAGAATGATACCTAATAATAATCATGTTGGTATTTGTTAAGCGCTTACTATGTGCAGAGCACTGTTCTAAGCGCTGGGGCAGATACAGGGTAATCAGGTCGTCCCACGTGAGGCTCACAGTTAATCCCCATTTTACAGATGAGATAACTGAGGCACAGAGAAGTTAAGTGACATGCCCACAGTCATACAGCTGACAAGTGGCAGAGCTGGGATACCTAGAAGATTTAAGGCCAGTATACTATCCTGGGTGGTTCTAATCCATCCTGGGCAAGTCTCTTTTGAAATATGGGAAGCCTGATTCCCCTGTCTCTACCCCAGCGCTTATAACAGTGCTCTGCACATAGTAAGCGCTTAACAAATAGCAACATTATCATATGGCACTTTGAAGACTGCGTCTGGACAAAATATCCACTAGTTAGTACTGTTCCATTTGAATGTGGGGAAATGATTCTGTCCTCATCCGTATCAACAGTATTGAGGACTTACTGTGTGCAAAACACTGTATAAGTGCTTGGGAGAGGACAATATAGAGTTGGTAGACACGTTCCTGTCAAGCCCATGAGGAGAATAAAATCAGGGTCCTCTTTAAAACAGTACATATTACTTGTTAAACTTCACACAAAAATCCATAATCATTCTCATATCATCGGATTTCTAGGAACAACCATTTTATAGAACATTTGAGTCTTGATATTTGATTTCTGAGTTTGAACCAAAACCAATGAAATCTGCATTGAAGGATTTATCAATCATATTTATTGAGAGTTTACTGTGTGCAGAGCACTGTACTTGGGAGACTACAGTATAACAGAGTTGGGTGGTTCATTACCTTCCCAAAGTGAGTTTACAATCTGGAGAGATTTATTCGTTCATTCCTTCTATCATATTTATCGAGCGCTTACTTCGTGCAAAGCACTGTACTAAGTGCTTGGGTAAATACAACAAAACAACAGACACATTCCCTGCCCACAACAAGCTCACAGTCTAGAGGGAGCTCATTGTCTAGAGTTCCAAAGTTACCACCGAAGGAAACACATTATACCATTACTAAGAAATATGACACCTATGTTATGAGATTAAGGACAAAACTTTCAAGCTGCACAGAAAATTGACACAAAATAAAATCAATATTCTTATATTTATTATTAATATTGCTATTATATTTAAGTACTTACTGTGAGTCAAGCACTGAGGTAGATACAAGTTAATCAGGTCAGAAATAGTCCCTGTTTCGCATGGGGCTCACAGTCTAAATAATACCTCATCTATCCTGAATTATTCTTTTAATGCAGGCTGTCAAGAAAGAATTACTAGTGGGCATCTTACACACCTAATCTGAGAGTTTGTTTCCTCAAAGGAGATGTTCTAGTTCTGGTCACTAGAAAATCAGTTCCCAAGTACAATAACTCTGTGACAGTAATTCTATAAAGGATTATTCTGCACTTTATCAGGACTCTCCACAGGGAACGATTATGCTTTACTTTATAATATAATCCTTTTTATTTAAAAATCCCATCTGAATTGCAATTTGCTTGTAAAAGTATATATTCTCCGTAATAATCTACAGCAAAATCACTTTATAGTGAATCACAGACCAATTTGAGAGGCACACTTTGTTTATGGGAATTTGGGGGCAGAATCCTAAAGGTGGATTAAAATATTGTGTGGGTCTATTCCTCTGAAGGGCCGGGGGGTAGGCTTTGTACTTGGGGTAGTGCGTGGGTGTAGCAGGATCACAATTAACTTGCATTTCCTCCAGCACATTTCCATATGGATGTCCTTGCTGGCACCTTAAATTCAATATGGTCACAACTGAACTCATCTTCCCCTCTTCCCATCCTCCCACTGCTCCTTTTCACTTTCCCATCAAGTCCTTCTCCCTGTAATTTAAAGCCAATAATCTCGGTGTTATCTTTTACTCCTTGTTATCTTTTGTTTAACCTTTACCTCCAGTCTGTGCTAAATCCTGCCCATTCTTTCTCCATGATCTTTTTCAGATCTGCTCTTTCCTTTCCAACAGGCTCCATTCTAATTCCAACTCTTGCCATCTTCCGAGCAGACTCCTGAAGTGGCCTCCTCCTTCCTTTTCAGTTTATACTACACCCTTTGGCCTGGTACATCTTCCTAAAACGTTGTTCAACACCAATCTATTCCTGCCTCAAAATCTTCTAGTGCTCCCTCTTTCTCTCATTTCATTTTTATTTAATGGTATTTATGTGCCAGGCACTGTACTAAGCACTGGGGTAGATACAAGCTAATGAGATTGGACAGAGTCCACATCCCATGTGGGGCTCACAGTTTTAATCTCCATTTTACAGACGAGGTAAATGGGGCACAGGGAAGTTGAGACTCACCCACTGTCACACAGGAGACTAGTGGCGGAGCCAGGATTAGAATCCAGCTCCTTTTGACTGACTCCCAGGTCCTTGCTCCATCTATTAGCCACACTGCCCTCTTCTTTAAGCAAAAGCTTCTGATCACTGGCTTCAGAGTTCTCTGCTGGCTCTCTTCTTTTCACATCTGTACTTTCTTCATCCACTTTTCTCCAGCTGGCATTCCTTGCAACCATTCCACCCCATCTCCCCAGGACGATACCTTATAGTCTGCACTTTCCGGGACCCACAAGGCCACAGGGGACAGGATCACATGGGGAGAGACTGGTGTCACCTGATTTTGTCCTGTCCTTGCTGCCTCACTCTTTTGATGGAATGTGAAGAAGGCCCACCAAGACAGAAATGTCAGAATCAAGGAGAGCAGGATAAAGATGGGGGAATAAGAGAGGGATGTGAGGGCGGGGGTCAGGGCACGGATGAAAGAATGGTTGCCATTGTCATGAATTAACAAATGACATCCTGCCACGAAACCATTTGACATTTAGTACCTCTCCTTGATCCTGAACATCTGCTGGCCAAATCTAAATCATTTAGTACCTCTCCTTGATCCTGAACATCTGCTGGCCAAATCTATAACAATATAAACTGGAAGGTAAAGAATATTTTTCCATTCCATGCCACTTCTGGATGGATGGAGAAGAAGGACTCAGCTCAGATAGCTGTCATTTCTTTCCTGGTTTTTAAGTCCTGTGGTGCTTCAGCCACTGACCACCCAAGTCTCCTGAGTCAGAAGTATTTTATCAGGGGACTATGGTGATCCTGCATTTTTTAATGGAATGTTTTAAGAGCTTATTATGTGCCAGGCATTGTATGAAGTGTCGGGGTAGATACAGCTAATCAGGTTGGACACAGTCCACGTCTCAAATGAGGCTCATAGTCTTCATCACCATTTCACAGAATGATGTAACTGAGGTGCAGGGAAGTGAAATGACTTGCCCAAAATCACACAGCAGATATGGGATAGAGCCGGGCTTTGAACCCAGATGGTGTAGTGGATAGAGCATGGGCCTGGGAGTCAGAAGGACATGGGTTCTAATCCCAGCTCTGCCACTTATCTGCTGTGTGACCTCAGGCAAGTCATTTCACTCCTCTGGGCCTTAGTTACCTCATCTGTAAAATGAGGATTGAGACTGTGAGCCCACGTGGGACAAGGGACTGTGTCCAACCTGATTTGCTTGTATCCCTCCTATCGCTTAGTACAAGCCGGCCTGGCACATAGTAAGCACTTAACAAATACCATAATTATTATTAGAGAAGCAGCCTGGCTTAGTAGGTAGAGCACAGGCTTGGGAGTCAGAGATCTTGGGTTCTAAGCCACTTGTCAGCTGTGCGACTTTGGGCAAGTCAATTAATTTCTCTGTGCCTCAGTTCCCTCATCTGTAAAATGGGGATTAGACTGTGACCCCACGTGGGACAACCTGATAACCTTGTATCTATCCCAGTGCTTAGAACAGTTTTTGGCACTATAGTAAGCGCTTAACAAATACCATTAATTTTTTTTTTCTGACTCCCAAGCCCTGCTCTATCCATTAGGCAATGTTTCTCCTCAGAAAGAAGGCAGAAGGAACTAGAGAGAATGACACCCTTAACCCTGTCATTCAGTCCTGCAGCAAAGAGCAGGGCTGATATCAGTTGTTTGACTTCCCTGAGGTGGCCAAAAATCTGCCATCTCACTCCCCAGGGTGGCCACCCTGATATATGATGCTCAGTGCATAACTTTGGGCCTGCAATGTAGCATACTCGTAAAGGTCATTAAAACATTAAAAGACAGTAAGTGCTCAATAAATAAATACGATTGAAGTCCACCTTAACATGTCAATAATTTCATATTAATGAAAGCAAATGGCAAATGTAATCCACTAATCATTTTAATTCTAGTAAAAATTTGTAAGCTCGCTGAGGGCAGGGATCCTCTATTACATTGTACTTTCCAAGAACTTGGGACAGAGCTCAGCAAACAGTAGGTGCTCATACCACCCCATTGATTGACCTAAAAATTCTTGTTCTTCAAAAGTTACTCCATAGGAAATCCTCATCGACTTGTGAAAATGTCCTGGCCACCGTACAGTAAACCTCTGAAATACTGGATTTCGGGCCACAGATATCTAGCCACCTAAATGTGTAAATTTACATAAACTCATGTTCACTCTCCCAAGTGCTTAGTAAAGTGCTCTGCATACAGTAAGCGCTCAATTAATATCAGTGTTTACCATGTATCCAGACCCACTGAATTGTGGAATGAGGGTAAAATAACCCCAGGGGAAATTTAACTTAATGAATAGGTCAGGTTTTAAAATATTTTATTCATTTTCCCAGAGAGTATTAACAATTGCTAAATTTTATTAACTCCAAAATAGTTTAAACAACTTTTCCCAGAATATGGGAAATTGGGCTTGTATTTTGAAGGAGTGCAAATATTAATTTTTCTAGCTTTATAAAAAATACTTGCATATATTCTAATCAAAATATTGTAGGCCAAAATTTTGCTCTACTTTCATAAATTTTTTGTGGCAAAGCATGCAAACAAATATTAAACAGCAGTATTATTGAATGGTTAAATTTCAAGTCAGAGTTGATTACATAAGAACCCTGTTTCTCATCATTTGCTGCCTACTTTGGGACTATTAACCACTTATTAGTACATCCAGATAAGCTGGGGTGGGGGGGAGGTACACTGCTGTGGTTAAAGGTTTTGGCTGTTTACAACATTAATTGTGAATTTCAATTATCCATGGTATGTCTTTCCCCTATCAGCACAGATACCCATGAGTTGACCATTCTGTGATTTAATTTACACAAATGAGCAACCAAATTCATGGGTGACAGAGGTCAAATTCAATGCAAGCAGTGAATTTCTCTCTTGCAAAGCCCTGCTTTATTTAGAATACATTACACTGGCCCCTCATGTAAGGTTGTTCAGCAGATGAGTTGTTTGCACAATGCTGGAAATGATTGCCAAATTTTGAAAGATACATATGATGGCCCTACCTAGAGATTCATTTGTGAATATTTTTGAAAAGTTACATAAGCCTACCCAACTAGGTGGTTCTTTCTGAAGGATTTGTTTATCCTTTCTCAGAGGACAAGTGGATAGGCGAATTTTCAAATGTCCAAGTCCTCTTCATATCTTTACTTTCCACAGCAAATTATAAAGTCTTTTTTGGGTATTTCCAGCTGTGCTATCTAACCCTCTTTGGTGGTCTCCACATTGACTTTTGCTAACAGCTGGGCCATTGCCTCTAGGCCTGTAATACAATTAGTCTTAAGATGAACTAAGCAGGCTGTTTCGTTGGGCAAGAGGCCTTTTAGATTTGTTCAGTCTTTGATTTTATGGAATACATATATTCCATGTTCAAATCCATGCACTAAGAAAAGATGAAATTTCCCAGATCTTTGATATTTATAGGTCTTTTCATGGATGAAGAAAATTAGGAGCTAACTTTCTCTTCTTTATCCCCTTTGACAAAACTGTTAGAACATTCGAATGCTTTCGTGAAAACCGGAATATTCAACCTGAATATTAAATGATTATTGAATGATTATTTGAGCTGGCATAAAGCTTTTAATTTCTTTGCATTCCTGTTTCAGGAGTTTTGGAAAAACACACACAGGAAGTACTGCTGAATTTTGGTGTTTTTTTAATGGGGAAAGTTTCGATTCTAGGGAGATTGAAAACTAGTTTTCAAATGTTGGGAAAAAATATATTAATATATGTAATTGTTAGCTTTTTGATATCTGTAATTTGAGGTCAGTAATTAATCTCTTCAGACATACATTGTAAAAATAGGATGAACTTACTTTAAAAATCAAGTCTTTTTCAAATGAGACAAAAGATAATAGAAATCCACTTTCCAGTAACTGAATGCAGTGCTTATTTAAATGTACAGTTCAGTTTTAAATGATGGTTATTATAAGATAACACTTTTTTTCAATGTTTCATAAAGGCAATTTTAAATCCTTGATTTAGCTACGTAATCTTCTATGATAAAATTATTTGCATAGATAGAAAAAATAGTTTGCATATTAAATATAAACAAAATTCTGTAGTTTTAAAGACTAAATGGGTGTGGGTATCAAATACAGATTTTACCTATGTATTTTGCCTTCCTTCGAGTTTTAGGGATAGCTCCTCATTTGACAATAAACCCTTCTTTCCACCCGGATGAGGTGGTGACAATTTTCATAGAAGTGGTTGCTTAATCATTTCACCTTTTAATTACCGTGTCAGATAATGAATATTTTAAACATATGCTTCTCCACATTACGATATGAACTGAATGAAAGCAAAACAAGTTTATAACCGTACTGATGAGAGAGCCGAGGGAAGGTAAGAAGCTAAATAGACAAAGGAACTAAGTGGCAACAATTGGAGAAATGGAATCTCGAACAGCTGCTCCTTTTAGATTCCCCTAGAAGGAGACTGCCTGAGGTGGGTCACAGGACAAAAGGATAAAGAAGATAAGAACTCTGATGCAAAGCAGGAAAATAACTGCTGAGACCCCCGAGTCTCCTCCCCAATAGTCCCAAGCTGTGTGGCAAGACCTCTTTAGCATGCTACAGAGGCTGGTGATGAACTACACACTACCATGAGGCAAAATGGCTCCAAGCAGTATTGTCTGCATGTTATGTGTAATGATAACCAGTAGTCCCCTGGGAGAACGATGCAATGATTTCATCTCTCTAAGCATCTGAGCTCCCCTTGAATACAGAGACCATTAAACTGAGAACAGAAGGGTAAATTTTAAGCAATGATTTCTTAGTGGAGAGCAAAGACAACTTCTGTTCAACAGATAGAGAATACAACTGATTGATCTTCTACTGATGCCCATATCGATCAATTTCAAAGACGAAGAGAGTGACGAAGATACTTTTTCGAAAACTCATATTGCAATATATGAATAAGCAATTTGAAAGGAGGAAAAGTTGTTTTAATCAAATCTCTTGGGAATTTTTGTATAAAAAAAGTAAATTCCTTTTGGTTTTTCATATGAAAAAGACAGGTTAATTTTCTATATATTAAATATACGATGTCTTGCTTTAGTCATAAAATTAGCTCATTCGATAAGTAGCAATACCACAAATATGGCTGAGGAAAAATACCTCATTATTTTGTAATTTTTTTAAAAATTAAGTATTCTCTGTGTATTTATTCAGCTGAGAAAATATCTCCCTTCTACATAATCTTATGCTTATATATGCAAAATCTCTTTGGTTTACTATATAGTTCTATTTTAACAGGATCTAGCACCATATTAGTCAACCTTATTAGATGTTTAAATTCTAGATTTCCCTCCAAATGCTTACCACTGCCTTATGTTACTTCATTTTGTTGACGTGTTCTCACTGCTTTAATAAACAGCTTGATAGCATAGCTTTCAATATAAAAAGAAGGGTAGATACCATAGTGGTGTCTAACCTCTTCCATGGCCGTGAGGCCTGGTCCTACTAGATATGTCCAGCTTCTAGAACAACTTCATCCGCACCATTTATGAACGATACACAACATCAAATGGCAAGACAAGATGCTCAATAATGAGACCCGGGAACACAGTGAATTCCCCAAAACCGAAGCAGTGCTTACAACAACACAGCTCCACTGGGGAGGTCATGTGACAAGAATGAACGACAGCAGGATGCCCATGCAGTTGTTTTTTGGTACGCTGACTTGGGCCACCACAAGCCTGGAGGACAGAATAAAAGGATATAACGATGTAGTGAAAAACAGGCTCAAACTATGCAATATGGCAGTGGACTGTGGGGAAAACTACTTCTATGGAGCAGATTAGCCTGTTGTGTAGCAATTGAGAGAGGGGTTGCTCTCCCTAACCACAGGTTTTACATCCTCGAGTCAGGCCCGAAAGCTGGGACAGATCCTGAATGACACAAATTCAAAGGCAGCAAGGGTCTGACTTAAGTGCAGATAATGTGGCAGGCTGTGTAGGTCACGCATCATTCTTTTCAGCCACACTCACCCGCCCGGACAGGATCTTAACTATCCATCATCTTCAAAGATGATGGTAAAATCCAACCCTGTCAAAGCAGCTGGTCCAAGCCTCACCACGCCAGATGGAGAAGTGGTTGATGGGCCTCAAATGATCATCCAAGTGCGCCATTATCTCTCAGGGGAGCAAACCTTATCAAGATGTTCCCCCTGCGTGCGCACCAACACACAGTCAATCCCCACCGATCCCCCACTGCTCCCACTGATATTGCATGTGTGCAGGAGCCGTCTTTTGACTCTCTCCTGTCTCTCTTCCCTAACATCTGCTCCCCACCCCCAGATGGGGGATTATAATGCTATGGGGTTGAGGGTCGGGCAGCCTGGAGCCAGTTAATTCAGGACCCAGTAGGTGCCTGGGCCTGGTGACTAGATCCATTATACCCCGAGGGGTTTTGCAACTGCTTCTCTCACCGAAACTTTGGTGGTGAAAAGTTCACCACCAAGCAGCAGCCACCAATGACTTCTGCATATCCCAAGCCTCCCACCATCACTCTTATTGCATCTCCCCCACAGCCATGACTAGGAGCTTCTGGCCTCGCCGGGACCCTCCATGCTGAGGATAAGAATAATGATGATAATAATGGTATTTAAGTGCTTTTTATGTGCCAGGCACTGTACTAAGCACTAGGGAGGAGCCAAGGAAAGCAAGTTGGACCGTCCCTGTCTCATGTGGGGCTCAGCGTTTCAATCCCCATTTTACAGATGAGGTAACTGAGTCATGGAGAAGTGAAGTGATTTGCCCAAGGTCATACAGCGGAGAGGTGGCAGAGCTGGGATTAGAACCCATGACCTTCTGACTCCCGGGCCCATGCCCTATCCATTTATGCCATTGGATGGAGAGGATTGGGTGCCATAGCTGTCCTTTGACCAAGTGAGTTTCCCGGCAGTAGTTTAGGAGTACGGCAGGTCCGAGCTCACCGCAAAACTCCGCAATCCGCTGTGTTCAACCTGGGAATCAAAGAACTGCCTCCGGGGTTCAGAGATATGTAAGATAGAGGGCAACTGTGCTTTGTGTGACAACCACTGTGTGATCCTTCACTGAGAAGCTGCGTGGCTCAGTGGAAAGAGCCCGGGCTTGGGAGTCAGAGTTCATGTGTTCTAATCCCATCTCTGCCACTTGTCAGCTGTGTGATTCTGGGCAAGTAGCTTAACTTTTCTGTGCCTCAGTTACCTCATCTGTAAAATGGGGATGAAGATTGTGAGCCCTACGTGGGACAACCTGATGACCTTGTATCTAGTTCAGCGCTTAGAACAGTGCTTGGCACGTAATGAATGCTTAACAAATGCCATCATCATCATCACCTTTCTCCTTGCCATTGCTGAGAAGGTTCTACCCAGGATAATGTAGAACTCCTCTAACTCACCAGCTAACTGTCTCCCCACTCTAGACTGTAAACTTGTTCTAGGTAGGGAATGTCTTTTATATTGTTGGGTTGTACTCTCCCAAATGCAAGTACAGTGATCTGCACACAACAAGCGTTTAGTAATACCACTAATTAAAAGCAAAAGTGCAGAGTGTCTGGTTTAGTTTAGGAGTTGAAAACAATTTGAACTCCTGACTGGCATCAGTAATATTGCATATAGTGCTTTCTATCTTCTTTCTGATTTTTCTCTCTCTCAGCCTGTGTTCTTTTACAAATTGAATTCCAGTAACAAACCATCCCTCACCTTCACTTCTCATTCTTTACCTCCCCTTGTTTTAGCTCCTGCTTAGAATGACCAGAGGCTAACACAAATTGTGTTTTCAGGAGGAAGCTCATCTTCTGCCGATGAGTCGCCTCCTACCTGTAGCGACTCCATGGACACATCTCTCCCAGAACACCCCAGCTCCATCTGCAATCGTTCTGGTAGTGGATCCATATCATTTTCTTGGTAAAAATACAGAAGTGGTTTACCATTGCCTTCCGCACAGTAAACTTGAGTCTCCACCCTCAACTCTCCCATGCCGCTGCTGCACAGCATAAGGTGACTTTTGACTTGTAGCAGATTGTCTTCCACTCGCTAGCCACTGCCCAAGCTAGGAGTGGAATGGGTATGCCTCTGCTTGACTCTCCCACCCGTAGTCTAGACTGGTAGTGTAATGGAAACTCTCCACATGTGATCCTGAGAGGGCCAGGAGAAAGCTACTACATGTGAATACCAGATACAATGGCAGCGGTGTCTAGATAGCAAGCAAAATTAAACATCCTCACTTGCAAAGATATTTAGCTCCATGGCAACTTTTACCAAAATATGCTAGGCCAATCTGGCTTCATTATCATTCATTCAACAGTATTTATTGAGCGCTTACTGTGTGCAGAGCACTGTACTAAGCACTTGGAAGGTACAATTCAGCAACAGATAGGGACAATCTCTGCCCATTGACGGGCTTACAGTCTAATCGGGGGAGACAGACAAAGACAATAGCAATAAATAGAATCAAGGGGATGTACATCTCATTAACAAAATAAATAGGGTAATAAAAATATATACAAATGAGCAGACGAGCTCAAGACCGCCCACCAAAATGTTCACTGATCTATGCTGTTTCAAAGTAATAATTATAGTATTTGTATCAAACAATTACAGTATTTCATAAGTGCTTATTATGTGCAAGCACTGGTCTAAGCACTGGGGTAGATACAAGATAATCAGGTTCGATGCAGTCCTTGTCCCAAATAGGGCTCAGAGTCTAAGTAGGAGGGAGAACAGGTATTTGATCCTCATTTTACAGATGAGGGAACTGAGGCACTGAGAAATTATGTGACTTGGCTAAGGTCACAAAACTGGGATTAGAACCCGGATCCTCAGACTCCCAGATCTAAGGTCTTTCCATTAGACTATAGCTGCTTCCCAAAGTAGCTTGTTTGGAAAATATTTAGTAGAAAGACTAAACCTGATACTAGCAATATTTTTTGAAACAAAGCATGGCTTCAGTCATCTTTAAAAGTCAACCTAAAGAGTCTTTGGTAATATAACATAATTCATATGATTATTTAACATAGATATCCTAGGTATGTCAGTGTAACCAAAAGCTTACATATCCATTAGCTCCATTAATTTTCTGAAGTGTTGAAGAGAAAATAGAACTAATTTGCAAGCTAGTCGAATATAAGAAACATTCTAGCAGATGAGGTTAGTGGAAGCAGGTTAGAAATAAATGGGGAAGACTAATCATTCGCATATTCATGCCAGTTTTCCTGACAAAGGAGAATTATACTGGGCAAATTCTGCAGCAAAGAGAGTGAAACTTCTAGAGTTTGCTTACCATTTAAGTTACACTACAACTTCTATAAAGTCATAAACTCTTATGCATTTGATAAAATTCTGTGTGATAAAATGAATGATCAAACTGATTCATTTTGCATAAGCATCCCTAATATAGAGGGTATCTATTCTGAAAGGTCCCATTATTGTTGAATAATAGAAAGCAAGGTAAAATCCAGAAATTCTTTGAGGGCACTGATGATTGAATGAAACTTCTATGGTGTTTTCAGTTTTAAGGTGGAACAGAGTGAAAACCAAATCAATCAATCGTATTTATTGAGAGCTTACGGGGAGCAGAGCACTGTACTAAGCTCTTGGGAGAGTACAATATAATAGACACATTCCATGCCCACAAAGAAATGCATGCTAAAGAAAAGAATGCTAAAAATAGCCCTTGCACTTTAAAAAACTCTTTTTAGATTGTATTATTCCCAATAGGTTTTAAGGATTGGGCAGATATTGATTATGTCATAATGGAGAAAGCTCTAAGTGAAAATTCCCACTCTAGTTTGTTCTCTTATAAAGCTGTTGGTTTCTAAAGAATGCCATCTCTCCCCAAAACTCTAATCCCAGAATTGTATATTTCCTTTACTTGCAAGAGGTATTTGATGATAGCTACAGGGATTTTTTTTTTTTTTTAACTCCAGAACTTGAAATTTTCTGATGGCATCCACCTCTGTCACAGACTCCAATTCCTTCTTAAACAGTTGGTTTCACTCCAGGTGACCCTCTCAACTCTTCATATCTATTTCCTCATCCCCTTATAATCTGTAACTTCCACATTAATATTAAATCAGTTGCTTGATTTTCCCCTAATTTTTCTGTCATTCACTTGCAAGCCTTTTAACTTGCAAGACAGCTCTGAGCTTTTTTTTTTTTTTTAAGAAAAGGAGTTCAACATATTCAGGTACTCTGCTACCTAAGAAATTATTGCCAATTTGCAGAAATTCCTCAGGGCAAACGTCTGCATAGACCTGCATGGACTGCAGTTTCATAGCTCAGCTTGGCTTAAACTAGAATCATGACTACAAATGATATCAGTTTACTGTGTAGCGCACTGTATTGAGCACTTGGAAGAATACGATAGAACTAGTAGACACAGTCCCTGCCCTTAAGAAGTTTACAGTCTAGTGGATGATCCAACATTCTTGTACAGTCTACCAAGAACTTAGTCCAGTGATCTTTATACAGTAGGTGCTCAATCCATTATATCCATTGATTGAATTATGGCTCTATTATAGGTACATACAGGCTCAGAGCAAAAATAATTGATATTTAGCTTGATAGAATTATCGCTCATTATATCCCACAAGACCAGGATGAGTGACCATCTATTAAATCAATTTACTGAACAACTACCGTGTCTATTTCCTCTCATTTTGTTCCCAGTGGAATTGGTGAATCACAGGTTACCATTATCCATGTCTTTTACTACCTTTCATGTTTTTGAACTGGTTTGATGATTTCTGAGAACGTTTAATATATACACAAAATGTGGTGTTGAAGTTCTCCTATAGCCCTTTAACTTATCAACCATAGAAATTATATGTAGCAGATGGAAGAATACGCATAACAGATTTATGGAAAGGTAAAAACAAAACCCAGTTTGGAGCAACTTACTGTTACTGCAGTCTCAAAGAGTTTGGAAGAGTGATATGCCAAACCCAAACAATAAGCAGCTTTTCCTTCCATCTTTCTGTGTCCCCCTAAAAAGAAAAAAAAACAGACAAAATTCCTTTGATATAACTAGAATAAATAATACTTTCAGTTTCTTAACAGCATATCTGAGTTTTCTTCATTAGGTTTTTAGCTGTTATTAAACATTTGAAGGTCCAGTTTGGTATTTTGTTTTATAAGCTCTTATGATACAGTTCTTGCTTCTTTCTACTTAGGTGGAAACAAATAAACTTAACAGCTAATTAGTGATGGTATTTGTTAAGCACTTAATATGTGTCAATTACAGCTCTAAGGTCTGGGGTAGATTCATATTAATCAGATTAAACAGAGTTACTGTCCCACATGGGGCTCACAGTCTAAGTAGGAGGCAGGAGTTGAATCCCCATTTTACAGATGAGGAAAGTGAGACATAGAGAAGTTGCCCAAAGTCACACAGCAGGCAATTGTCAGAGCCAGAATAACAATCCAGATCCTTCGACTCCCTGGCCCGTTTTTCTTCCTTCCTCTTAACCACACTGCTCCTCTGATAGCTCTTCAAATTGAGATTGATATAAGGAATCCAGTTATGACTCAGGAAGCTCAGGTTGACTTTAAACCCCTTCCCACATTCTCTTGCACTACAGCAGCATTCAAATTATTTCAGTGCCCTTTCCTCAACAAAGTACTTGGTGGTGGCTTTTATGTTCTCTTAACTGAATTTGTCGATGTACTGATTCACCATGCCAATACCTAATCAACACAGACTGGGTAGAAAATGTTACAGTAAGAGTATACTGTAACACTATACAAATAATATACTGTATAGCCTATTATACACATCTCATTTGTAATATTTGATAAGATGCTGTTTGAAGCAAATGTATATGATATACTTTGAGTTTATAAAAGGACCATATGTAGGAAAAGGGCACATCCTCAAGGTAGGCCTTTATTTTTCAAAAATCCAATACATCTTGGCGTGGCAATAACATGGATTGCTGCTGAGATATGTACATAATAAGCGCTCAATAAATACTTTTGAATGAATGAATATGCATCTAGGACTGCTGCTTAATCCTTCCACCAATGTTTAATAGTAATGGCACGTGGGGTCCCTTACAAGTCATTCGCTCTCCACATTTACCTGCCCTAGCATCACTCTCCCAACTAGATGGCCACATGAATCCTCCAGGAAACTGTGGCTCCCAATATCCCTGTTCCCAGCATTCCCTGTGCACTATGGTCCATGAGGATCTAAAGCTCTGCAGAGCACTGCAGTCCCTGGGCCTCTCTCACTTGCTACCAGATGGCTGCATGAATCCACTGCCTTCCCAGTGTGATATCTAGAGGGTCCTTGGTGTCTTCTACTGACCACCATGCTGCCTTCCCGGCATCCCACATCAGCTCCCTTCCACGTCTATGAGGAGCTTCCAACCACCACATGCCTTGAACAACTCTGGTGGGAATGAGAAAAGCAGTGGCAGCATGAACGGCAGGAAGGCACTGGCAGATACTGCTGAAGTGATCACCGTGACTGCAGTTGTGACTGGACTTGAAGCTGTGAGGAGCCTGAAATTCTACCTCTCTAGCTATGGAGCCCTACTGACACTTGTTTTTGTCTTTATGTTGTCTTCGGGTTCCGTTTCATCTCTTCCCCCTTCTTATTTTTAGACGGTGATCTCACTGAGGGCCAGGGACCGGCTCCAATTCTCACCTGGGTATTCTTTCCCAGTACTCAGCATGGTGCTCTACACCCAGAAAGAGCTTAATAAATATTACTACTAGGATTTCTACCACCTCTCACGAAACAAGAAAGTGGAGAATAAAAGAAAGGGAATGGGAGATTTCAATGACAGCATAATTCTCCCAATTCACTGTCTGTATAATGGGAGACAGGGTAAGCAAGGAATAATTATTAAGTTATCTATTGCCTTCCCCCTCAAGCAGACTTGATGAACAGCAAATCAAAGTACTGCAGATCAACAGTATTCCCACCTTGGCTCAGAGCTTTGAAGGAAGTCCTTTGTAAAACTAGTAGTATTGATTATACTACTTTTAATAATATAATAATTATTTATTATACTATACTAAATAGTATATAATATAGTATATAAATAATAGTATATAAATAATACTATGATTATACTACTTTTAATAATATAATAATTATTTATTATACTATACTAAATAGTATATAAATAATACTATTTATATTATAATAAATAAGTATTTATTAAGCGCTTACTGTGTGCAAAGGCCTGTACTTAAGTGCTAGGAAAAATACACAGGTGGGAATTAGATGTGGTTCCTTTCCCTAAGGGGCTGCACTGGTGATTTAACAATTTGTGGTTAGCATTTAGTGAATCCATGATAGGAAATACACAAACACAGTTTCACATGTAAATAATCATCCGGACAAACATATACACAAAGTTATCATTATCAACCATAAAGCACCTAGTATTGTATATCCAAAGTTCTAATAGTTCCTTAATTTAAGAAAAAGTATAGGACATGTTCCTGGTTTTGATGAGTCTGAAGTCAGAGAACATAAGATAAACACAGGACAGTATAGTTACAAGAAATAAATCACAAGAAGATAAATTCAGTGCCCTTCAGCTATTTCTCTCTCACCTGCCTACTCTTGTCATCTGCTTCACCTCAACTCATAGTCTTTGCACCTTTCAAGGTAACCTATCTGTAGTTGTTCATAATGTTCCTGCAGTTTCACATCGACCAAAGCGTGTCCCTTCCAATTTCAAAGCCCTCCCTCAAGTTTTGTCATCTCCAAGAGGTATTTCCAGAATGCTGATGTATGATGGTTTTTGTTAAGCGCTTTACAATGTGCCAAGCACTGTTCTAAGTGGTGGAGTAAATTCAAGGTAATCAGATTGTCTCATGTGGAGCTCACAGTCTCAATCCCTATTTGATAGATGAGGGAACTGAGGCTGAGAGAAATTAAGTGACCTCCCCAAGATCACACAGCAGACAAGTGGCAGAGTCGGGATTAGAACCCACAACCTCTGACTCCCAAGCCCAGGCTCTTTCCATTAAGCCACGCTGTATCTCGACAGTGGGTTGAGATAGAAGGATTTATCCACGAATGCCTCCCAGACACGGTGGGTTTGGGGAAGGGATTAGAAGGAGCGGAGAGATGTGATGTGCTCCAGGAAGAGTGGATAGACCAGCAGTTGGGGACAGTAGAATGGAGCACAAAGGATGAGGGAGCCATCGGATGGAGGCTGTTGGCTCAATATTCAGGACCTACTGATTTATGTTACAGGCAATAGGAACCCTTTGAAGGTTTTTAAGGATAGAATGACAGACAGATCAATATTTGAGAAAAATGTTTCAGGCATCTGGAAGTGGGATTGACTTAAGAGGGGTGGGGCTGGATCAGAGACAGCATTAAGGAGGTTGTAAAAAGTTAGAAGTAATTAGAGCTTGTAGCAGGGTAGTGGATGTGGGGGGAGAATGATGGGTGGATCCCTGAAATATTGGGGAACACAGCAGACTTAGATTCAATATGGGAGGTGAATGAGAGAGAGGAGTCAAAGATGAGAAGCAGGGTGGCTCAGTGGAAAGAGCCCGGGCTTGGAAGTCAGAGGTCATGGGTTCTAATCCCGCCTCTGTCGCTTGCCAGCTGGGTGACTTTGGACAAGTCACTTAACTTCTCTGTGCTTCAGTTCCCTCATCTGTAAAATGGGGATTAAAACTGTGAGCCCCATGTGGGACAACCTGATCACCTTGCATTCCCCTAGTGCTTAGAACAATGCTCTGCACACGCTTAACAAATACCACCATTATTATTATCATGAGAGCTTATGGGTAGACCTCGTCCACTCATTTTGGATGAACATGTTTCCTAGGGGCCTGTTCTACCTTGTGGGCCTACACTACTGTGTCAGCCTACTACCTGGTCGTCCTGTTTTCAGCTCCCCTCCACCCCCCAAAAAAACAAACAAACAACATTCATTACTCTGTTGCCTGGATAATTTTTCTAAAATGTCATTCTGCTCATATCTTTCCACTTCACAATAACTTTCAGTGAAATGATCATCTATTCCTCTCCACATCAAGCAGGATCCCCTGACTATTGTATTTAGGCTACCTTCACCAGTTTTCTTCTAATTTATCAACTTTCTTCTGCCAGTAAATCACACTCCTCATTCCTCCCAAGCTAAGCTTCTCACTGTGCCTCATTCTCCTCCAACCCGTTGCCCCCATCCCCTTTCTTCTGCTTGGAACTGTGGCCTCCCTCAAGTCTACCAGACCACATCTCTGCTCTAAAGCTTTCTTACCTATTCTTGGAGAGTCATCGCCTGATTATTTTTCTTCTCTCCAGATAATAATAATAATAATGTTGGTGTTTGTTAAGTGCTTACTGTGGGCAGCGCACTGTTCTAAGCGCTGGGGGAGATACAGGGTAATCAGGTTGTCCCACGTGAGGCTCACAGTCTTAACCCCCATTTTACAGATGAGGGAACTGAGGCACAGAGAAGTTAAGTGACTTGCCCACAATCACACAGCTGACAAGTGGCAGAGCCGGGATTCGAACCCATGAGCTCTGACTCCCAAGCCCGTGCTCGTTCCAATGAGCCACTTCTTCTCTCTCAATTGCTAATCCAGCCACGATCCTTCCTTTCAATTGCTAATTCAGCATTTAGGCATTCACAGTCACTGGTAGCACTTTAATACAAATATATATTTATGTACTCTACTGCTTAAGCACTTATTTTTCACCTATCCATCACCCTTTTCCTCTAATCTCTAAATTATATGATGTCTAATTCTACTGTTTGATTATAAACCAGCTGAGGGTAGAAATCATATCTCTGACCACAACTGGGCTCTTCCAAGCATTTCATGCAGTATTCTGAATAGTAGGTACTCAGTAATGCTATTAATTCTTTGATTTTACACAATATTCAATTATATTAAACTTCCAAGTATCCAGAAAATGTTATATGAAAAAAGAAATGCTTTATGGGCTTTGGCTAGAAGTTTTACATTCGAACACTACACAGGGGAAAACATAAAATGATGTATGTTGATTTCAGGGTATAATTACCCCCACATATAAATGTTGTTCAATTACTTAAATTCCTCTGAAACCAAAATATTTGGATGAAAAATAATTCCAAATTTCTGATTGAATATTAAAATGAAAATGATACAAATTTATACTGTGTTCTGTTTTTCTGTTCTGTAAAGCCTGTTGTAAAGCTGGAACAATATAGGTTCATTTATGGTAAACCGGTCCACTGGGATATGGGGAAAATTCTGGTGGGCCATTATCCTTGTGGGCTGGTTTGGACCACCTTGAATCACTCGTGGCTCTGAGGGGCTCCTTGCATGCTTGAAGCATGCAACAAGCTCCTCAATAAGGACTGCCGTGGACATAAGGAAGGGAGCTTCTGTTTTTCATTCTCCCTCCCCACCCCTTCTTGGTTCTTAATGATTCATGCTGGGAGAACCCGGTAATGATTTTGGAGCAGGTCCAGCCACGTAGGTAGGGAAGTAACTCTCATTTTAAAAGGCAAAATGGAAGGGAAAGCTTTTAAAAATATTCTTGACCCGATTGGTTTCATAAATCCCTTATGCATGGCTCTCTTAATATAGCCATGAAGAGACGAGGGCTTTGATCCAGGAGCATTTGAACTAGCTTCTAAAAGGTCCTCCACTAGATAGCCGAAGAACCACTAGGTGAAGAGAAATAAAATCTAACTCTAAAAGGTATCACAGCCTATACTCATTCTAAGGAGATGGTATTCGAGAACTGCCAAGTATCCAGAAGACCTTTCCACTTGGTGGTAATGAATAGAGTTTGCGCTGTCCAACAGGAAGCAGCAAATGGACCATTATGTGTTTTTCTGGGACAATTTACCTATGGAAAATACCAGTCTTCTTTTTTCCATTTTGCAGAAACATTTTTAGTACAAATTAAGTTTACAGTTAACCTTCAACCAAACATTTCTTTAAAAATGCTGATCGCCTTTAACTAAACCTGATCTTTTCATAAACACTGATATTATACACAGTGGAAGTGTGATAATCTATCAAATTGTAGAATCCATAATTTAAAGGCAAAGCAATCCTGAATAATCTCAAAAACTTTCAACTTCCATAAATGACCAACTTCTGATTACAACACTACTCCCAAGGTACTGCATTTTTGGAGATAAAGCTTTCAAGAATCTAATGGATTCCTTGTTGCCAGCAAGAAGGCACTTCTGTTTTATAGTGAAATCGGGAAGTATATTGATGGCATTTGTCTTTGAATTTCATAGGAAATAATCACCCAGTCAAACACTTGACAATTTTTACTTTACTCCTGGGAGACCCAGGGTTTGTACGCTAAAGAACAGAATGTGAGAGTGTTCTTTTCCACCCACCTTTTTTTGCTATTTCAAAAGCTTTTATTAGAGTTTTGATGGCCGGTTTGTGTTGTTTATTTTCCAGCATTTTGTCTGCTAGTATTGTGTAGATCCTCCAGAGATTTTCACAGGCCAACGAGTTGTGAGAACGGCCCGTCTCATCCTTCCACATCCGCCCTTCTGTCAGTTGATGGAATGCTTCATAATGCTCAGCAGCTTCTGTGAATTGACCTGAAGAATACAAACCATTCATAAATATAAACAGGATAACCCCGTAAAGTAGCATTTAAAAATTTTGCATATGAATCAAAGACAATAATGGACAGTTTACAAAATACAGCATAGGTGATGTGGAAAAGTAACACTGAGCAAGATTATTGGAAGTTTTTCTAATTCAACCCATAAATAATTATTTTCCAGGGTTTAAAATTGAGAAGAGGGATCCAGTTCCATTTCAGATTCCTCGGCCAGAAGGAAAATACACTGTGGCATCATAAAGGGAAGTGGAATTGGGTATCTTTTAGAAGGAGGTACCTAAAAATCTTGTAATGTGGTAGGAATTTGCAATATTCTGCGCTCTAAGAAAACCTCATGTGTTATTTTAAGGATGACTGTCAGGCTTGCTGAAAAGGAGAGAACCACAAACGAAACCCATTTATATAAAAATGGGATTCCTTCACCTCACTAAGGCTACTTGCTCTATCTTCCGGCTCCCCTCTTTGAACAGATTGCGTATATCCACTGCCTTCCCTTCTCAATTCCCTGGATTTTTTTTCCCCTTTAGTCTTCTAAGGCCACATTCACTAAGATTTCCAAAAACCTCCTTATAGCTTCATCTAAAAGTCTACTTGGTTCCCAAGTCTCCTTGACCACTTGGCTACCTTTGATACTGTTGATACTTTGATACTTTTCAGGAAGCCTTCCGGCCTTGGTTTTACCACCATACCATTCATATGTTCTCCTTATATCTCTGTGACACATTCAGACTTTGCTAGCTCTTTACATTTTACAGATGAGGAAACTGAGGCTCAGAGAAGTTAAGTGAATTGCCCACAAATGGCAAATGGCAGATAACTGCATTTATTGAGTGCTTATTGTGTGCAGGGCACAATGAACCCAAAATGAGTTTAAAGTCTAGAGGATTGAAGAACATAAGTGATCTTACTTGATCAGTTACTAGATCACCCAACTGGCATTGTACTGGGTGTTTGAGAAGTACAGAATAACAAAGTGACCTGTGTTCTGCCCACAGGGAGCTTTACACGCTAATGGAACATATAATCCTAAGAGGAACTACAACTAAAATGGTCAAAATAAATGAATAGAACATACAGCTGATGGAATGAGATGATTCCGGGTGCTAGGAAATTAACTGGGGAAAACACGTTGGAGAAGGTGGGATTTTAGGAGGGATTTGATCTTAGGGAGAGCTGTGGTCTGTCTGATTTGGGGAGAGAGGGAGTTTCCAGTCAAGCGAATGGCATGAGTGAGAGTATAGAGCTGGGAGAGTCGATAGGTACGACTAGAAGGTGGCCTGAGAAGAACCAAGTCAGCAATTTAGAAAATAGAGGGTGAAGAGAGCAGATAGGAAGGTGAGGCCAGATGCTGGAGAGATTCACAGCTGATTGTGAGTTGTTTTCATTTGATGCTATTAGAGGCAGGGAGCCCTTGAAGGGTTTGGGGTATTGAGTAGAGTCAGAGCCAAGCAGAGGTCTTGACATATAGTCCATTTTAATTAATCAAGAAAATGTACTGTCTACTGTATGCACTTGGGGGTGTGCACAAAAGAGGCAAAACCAATCATATTTATTGAGCACTTACTATGTGCAGAGCACTGTACTGCACAATTGGGGGAGTATAATATATCAGAGTTGGCAGAAGACACAATTCTTGTCCTCCAGGGGCTTCCAATCTAATGAGGTAGTCACAAAATCGGTTACAGATGAAAACGTGCATATGTGTGCAAGTAAGCACTTAAATAGTAGAGAGTCTGTAAATCAATTAATACAAAAGAGCTAAGAGTGGTTGTGAGGGTCTGATCTGAGAACCTAGAAGTGCCGTGGAGGCAGCTGGGAGAACATTGGAGAAGAAAAATCAATTGAGGAAAGCCTCCTGGAAGAGGTGGATTACAGAAGGGCTTTGAAGATGGGGAGAGCATTTGCAGGGAGAGTGAGAACCAGGGGTTGAAGGGCTGGCTCTCTCAGAAACCTCTATCTTCCAGATTCCCTAACTGGTCCTACCCTTACACCTGAATGTCCATCAAGACCTGGTTCTCCTTGATAGTTCCCATCTTGAACAACTCTGCCTTGACTCTATTTCCCTGGACCTTCCTCCTTTCAGTCACCAGAAGCAGGTTGGGACATTGGCATTAGGACCTGAGCACTACTGCTTTTCCCTAAAATTCGAGACCCCTGCTATTTTAGAATTGAAACCGTTCACAAACAATTCATAAACACTCGAAATGCTGTGTTTTTATCTTTAGAAGGAATACGGCCTTCAAATATACTGGCAAATCCTTGAGCCAACTGGATATCAATTTGCAAATACATTGGAAGTGATATAGGAGGAAAAGATAACTACAATCCTACAGTTGATTATCACTACAGAGAAGCAGCGTGGCTCAGTGGAAAGAGCACGGGCTTGCGAGTCAGAGGTCATGGGTTCGAATCCCACATCTGCCACTTGTCAGCTGTGTGACTGTGGGCAAGTCACTTAACTTCCCTGTGCCTCAGCTACCTCATCTGTAAAATGGGGATTAAGACTGTGAACCGCACGTGGGACAACCTGATTACCCTGTATCTACCCCGGCGCTTAGAACAGTGCTCTGCACATAGTAAGCACTTAACAAAACAAAACAAAAATACTACATATCTAAGTGATATCTATAGGAATGAGTATGGAAAAGTATACTAAATAGGAAAAGTCTATGGATTTGCAAGCTACAAATTAGCATCTTGGAGGTGCAAAATGACATCCATACAAATGACATCATAAATTCAAAAATCTTTTAACGCTGACTGGGCTCAACTTGCCAAACTGTGCATTGGGGAATCATCTAAATTCATTGTTTTCTAAACACATGAGATCTGCTGTTTTTGTTGAAAATAAAAATTAACGAGGTTCCAAAGAGTCATTCAACAAAGGTTATCAATATAGTGACTTTTAAAACTAAAAACATATATTTTTTTCTATTACACTCCCAATTCAAGCTCAATATTCAGCATCATTAAGAGTAAATGCAGCCCAGGTCTCGAATCACTAGGGTGCCAAGGAACCAACACTTCTTCCTGGATAGGTTTGTTAGCCCTGCCCTTTGCTGGAGAAGAGGGGCAGAGAGGGTGAGGGAGGTCAGAGAAGAAAGAGAAGGAAGAACAGAAAGTAGAACATAAAAGGGAGTTCCTTGGGAATCCTCTACAAAAGAGAGAAGTCTCTAGAGGAAAAGTGAATTTTAGCACACTTTATTGAAAATTAGGAGCTCGACCTCCATATTTGCTTCTCATAACCAGAGTTGCATGGATAATTTCTCAACGGACGTTCTCGAAATACACCAAGACACTCTGAATTGCAATACAAGGGTTGTGGACATCTACCTTTCAGAGTTATGAAGAAGCATAATTTGAATCATTTTTTAATTTCCGTTAAAACTAAAACCCAAATATAAGTTAAAAAGGTTGAAGCATCCTCAGAGCTCTCAATTGATCTTAATAATGGGATGCCGCATTGTGAAATAACAATCTTTAGAAGATTCATTCTGAGTATGTTGTTTAAAAATCTACCCCAATAAGTGAACTCAGAAAGTCATGATTATTTTTATAATAATTGAAAATTACATATTCAGGATATAGGGAGAATATATTTATTGGTATGCTTATAGTTTCAGCTAAAAGAAAGCGCATTGTAAGAATAAAACCTTTGCCAGAGTTTCACTTTACCTAACATCCACACAAATAGGAAAATGATCTATCTATTCATTTAAAAAAAAACAGATAAAAAATGAAAAAACAAACAAAACACACATCATGTCTTGTAAAACCAGAATAGCCTGGCAGAATGCTAAGATAGACAGCATTGAGAGAAAACAAGATTCTATATTTTGGAATAGTATCTGAATCTTGGTTTACCCTGCTTTTTCCTATATATCTTTGGAACTTTATAGATATTTGTTATATCTCAGAAGATATCTTGAGCAAATATTAAGCAAAGGAGGATGTATATGATCTCTCCCATTTTAGGTTTTTTTTAAAGTAGAAAGATTGACTAGATATTAACACAAATGGGTTTAAATGTGAAGCTGCCATAAAAGCAGGCACATAAATGTAATTCTCCCAGCCGCTATTTTGATGCACATTTTTGATTCCATGAATATTTTATGAAATGGCCCAAACTAAAGCCATATAACATTCCTGCATTACTGATGCTTGCGCCCGTAAGCTACGAACATTAGAGGCATGATTGAGTGCATTAAAATGAACTCATTCAGCAGTGCATTGATTACTTGAAGGGGGAGGGAAAAAAAAGAGTTACTCCACTTAAGAAAACAGCACACAATTCTGAAGTTTGCAATATAGAAATGGATATAAGTTTGAATACGGTGATTTCATAAACAAAGTGTGACTGTCTGAGCCTGACATTAATTAGGAGGGATGTTAATTATGTCCAAAGACTTGCTTCCGGTACCGTTCAGGTAATTTAAAATGTCACAATCCATAAGAAGCGCTGACTGACCCACTCTAGAACCATGCATCAGCAATCCTGAAGGTAGCTAATTATTTCCTTTTCTATCAACTTGTACATTTGCCAGTAAAAATAATGCAGCAGAAACAATTGTAAGAAAATAATTTGACAGGTCCGTAAGACACATTTCTTCAGCAGCACTGGTAGAAGTGGAAAGCACATTCAGTTTTAAATTGTGAACATTTATTGAGGACTTTAGGGAAATACTCCACTTTAGTTTAAAACAAATACCCCAAGCAACAATAAAGCTTTATGTATATTATATTACATTTTAATCTAGACCTACTGGACATCTTTTGGAATAAGTTATTATACTGTACAATATAGACATAAAATCTCCTAGAAGCAATATTGAATGGTAGCAAAACAAGAAAAATGTTATTGCTACTAAAAAAAAAAAGATATTGCCCACTTCCATTTAACTGCATGAACAATTTACATTATCTTTTTTACATCCCATTGTAATAATTATAGTAGCACTATTCATGCCAAAATAGTGGAGAGTTTCCTACACTTTCTAATGCAAAACACTATTTTCAGGGGTTTATAACATGTCAGGGGAGATCTGCTGTGCTCGTAACCTAGTACACCTAATTTCAAATCAAGAATGCTGGAAAAAAAAGATTTTTGTTTAAAGTTACATTTCTATAGTTTTCTAACAATATTATTCTAAAAGCAACTGGGCAGAAAATTGACTCAGAACTTTTAAGGAGCTTGTTTTTCGTTTTGGAAAAACTTTGAAACACTTTCTTTCTAATGAGATCCTGTAACTCTCATCAAAGATCTTAAAGATTTTTACAGGTTACAAAAAAAGAATTGCCATGAACTCATTAGAGCATAGCAGTTTACTGAATGGCAAATCAAAGGTTCTAGAAAGGCTTTAGTGAAAACAACAGATACTTAGTTCCTAGTAGAAATGTTTAGTTATTCATAAACTCATGTAAATTGATGAAAATTCAGAGATTGAGAAATGAGTTACTGTTGATTGTAACTATTGGCTTTAAAGTATCATTCATAAATGTGAGCCTTTCAAGTCAGTGATGTCATCTCTTTGATTCTAAGGGAAAAACGTCTCATCTGACTCTTCCCTTTATTTTTATTACTCTTGAATTATATATAATAAGCACAGATGCTTCAAGCAGTTTTTTTTTTTCAAGAGTATGTACTTCACAGGTAATAGCAATCATTCTGAGTCATGTTTTAACATATATCACTAGGGAATCTTTTGGTTGGTCATGTAGTATTGGCAAAATTAAATTTTATATTTTAGAATCATTTGAATACAAAGGAAAATAAATGCCCATTATAGTCCTGATTAGCCGACTATAATTAAAAAAAAATTAATTATCTTCACTAATCTCCCACATCATCTTAAAATACTAAATAGAATGAGTTAAAGGTTATAAAAGTCGAACACAACAGAAACATAATGAAGCTAACCAATCAGCAATGATATGCCATATAACTCAGAGAATTGTATTACCAATATGAATAATGAACATTTAACATGTCAGGCTTACCCCACAGTCTAACTCACACTATCTATTTTGAGGATTAAGTTCAAATCTCAATTTGCTTTCAAAACAGAGTTTATGGAACTTTTTACATTTTTCCCCCCAAACAGCTACATAGGTTGTCCCTTGTAATTCTGCATTTCAAAATCACACAAACATATGAGCGCAACAGGAGAAAAAGCATATGTTCCATTTAAAATTCTCTATATTCTTACTGGGCATTATACTCATGGAACAAATACTTCTGGAGGCAGAGTTCCTCTCAGTTATTCAGAAGAAATGCTGCCTGCCCCAAAGCTTATTCTCTATAGTGGAAACTGAAGCTGCAGTTACTTGAGATCTTGCAAATCTTTGAATCAGAAATATCTGTGGCAGAGCGTATGACTCTGAATGAAACTTCACCTCAGTGCTGCTCTTTAAGCAGTAAATAACTAAAATACCTTGCAAATCAGGTAGAATACAAGCACCAACGCCAACAACAGACATGAAAGAGAAGAGACGAATAAATGATAAAAAAAAGGAATGAAATAATTTATTTGAAGTGCTAATAAAGTTTCACTTGGAGTCTTGTTTAAAGATATATCAGACTTTGGGGATGTAACCTAATTACATTTTTATTCTAAGTTCTATTCAAAGATCTTGGACTTTGATTCTAATTTTCTTGTGGTTATCAATACTTTAAAAGGACCTCTTCATTAAATACTAGACTACTTCAAGAGCATGTACATATAGTTGTTTAAGAATAAATCGTTATACCCTTCCCTCAAAATGACAATTTCCATCGAGATAGAAGTGCTAATGTTTAATTTCAGGAATCATTTGAACAATTCGAAGCAGTATGATCTGGTGGTTACAGCATGGGCCTGGGAGTCAGAGGACCTGGATTCTAATCCCGGCCCTGCCACTTGTCTGCTGTGTGACCTTTAGCAAGTTACTTGTCTTCTCTGTGCCTCAGTTACCTCACCTGTAAAATGGGATTAAGACTGGGGGGCCCCTGTGGAACATGGACTGCATCCAACGTGATCATCTTGCATCTACCCAGCATGAAGTACAATGCCTGGTAGTAAGCACCTGAATGTTAAAAAAAAAAAACAACCAACAACCCTCTAAGCCATTTTGATTCCTTTCAAAAAGTCTTAATTTCTGCTATCTGCCCAATACAAATGAATTTTTAATGGTAAAAAATAACACCTAATATTTACAGTCATTCTTGAACTTCTTCTAGCATTAAAATGTTGTAACAATGAAAGGAAAAGAGAAAAATGAAATGTGATTACTTGGTCCAGGGAGAGGAAAACTTTTTTATATCATACACATGTGATAATTAATGTTCAGAGCAGGATTATAATTGCTTTTATAAGAAGTTTAGGCTAAAATTCAAGTGAGAATAATCTTTCAGCTTCCCTTGGAAGGGTGACTGTTTAATAGGATATTCTATTGAAAGTAAGAAAAAAAATTGAAATCAAAAAGACCTAGCTTCTTTTTTATATTTGCTTAATATTAAAAATGTATTCCATGATCTAGCTTTGTTATATTAAAAGAGCAATAAGCACACTGGGACTTCAAAACACTGACAAGAGTAGCATGACTAGAATGTTGGGTTGTCAACTGGCAACCCCTTGGGAGTCCCTGCTGGAGTTGTTTTTTTTTTTTACATAATATCCTTATAGTCCATCAGTACATATTTAATAATATTGGTATTTGTTAAGTGCTTACTATGTGCCGAGCACTGTTCTAAGCGCTGGGGTAGATACAGGGTAATCAGGTTGTCCCACATGAGGTTCACAGTCTTAATCCCCGTTTTACAGATGAGGGAACTGAGGCCCAGAGAAGTGAAGTGACTTGCCCACAGTCACACAGCTGACAAGTGATGGACTCTATCAATACAGTTGCTGTTTATCTTGCAATGGGACCTCTGTAAAGTAGGTATCATAGCTTTAAAGTTTCAAAGTCTTTAATAACAAAAAAAAACCCAAGGCATTTAAAAATAGAGCACAAATAAACCCAACACTACTTCTTATTAAGAATCTTCGTAACACACACTGGTACTAGAAAAGGTGTTACATACTTTCTTACTGCTGCATTCATTCAATAGTATTTATTGAGCGCTTACTATGTGCAGAGCACTGTACTAAGCACTTGGAATGTACAATTCGGCAACAGATAGAGACAATCCCTACCCAATGACGGGCTTACAGTCGGACTGAACTGCATGAACAGAGCACCAACATAGAAAACACACTTACTTCTAAAAGGTATTCAATATCCATTATTACCTACAGTATGCAGAGTACTGTACTAAACACTTACGTGACATTCAGAAGAAGTTTAAAATATAATCCCCTCCCTACAAAATCTTAAAGCCTAATGGGTAAGATGGCAAATGAAGAGATAGGTAAAACAACGTCAAAACAAGCATTATGCTTTTGGGCCAGAAAATGACAAAATGCACTCAATCCGCCCTTAATGTACATTTTCATTACATGCTTTGGGTGGAATGTTCTGGGGAAATTCAGGGATTTTAATACAAGAACATACAGTGTTAGAAGAAATGGTTACACAGATGTAACTTGTTTGCCAAGTATCATAATGCAAGGTGCTCTTACTGCAGGGTTTGTCAGGAATGCAATCTCCATGTTGTAGGAGACAATGTAATTTTGAAATATTTTGTAATAACTTTATGAGAGTATTAAATACCTAAATTGGAACAATTCTAGAATAACCACCTAGAAATAGAGTTGTATAAAAATAGGGAAAATGTCACATAGCCTCTCGGTTCATCCAGCATTCCTGATGGGTGACTGCATTTATCAGACAATTTCTCCAACCTACTTCAAAAAAACCCCAAAAACTAAAGGTATTTTCAAGGAAATCATATTCTCAGTAGCCCCATGTTCAGTTCTTCTTATCATCGTGAAACAATTGTCTACTAGGCTTCAGGAGAATGGTAGTTAGTTGCAACAATAGGCAGAAATCTAGGGATAATTGGGGTGATTGTCCTGTGGCCCCTAGAACCCCTAGATGACTAGGCATTTTCAGAACTTTTTTAGACAGGAGGTAGACATCACTTAACTTCCCTGTGCCTCAGTTTCCTCATCGGCAAAATGGGGATTTGATAGCTGTTCTCCCTCCTATTTAGACTTAGGTACAAGGGCTGTGTCTGGCCTGATTATTTTATATCTATCCCATTGCTTAGTACAGCATATGACACATAGTAAGTGCTTAACAAGTGCCACAATTATCATTACTTGAATGCTCAAATGTTTATGGGGCTATAAAAGTTCCCTTGCCTCCTTTCGCCTCACTCCCCACATCACATGCAGCAGTGTGGTCTAGTGGAAAGGGCATGGGCTGGGAGTCAGAGGCCGTAGGTTCTAATTCCACCTCTGCCACTTGTCTGCTCTGTGATCTTGGGCAAGTCACTTAACTTCTCTGGGCCTCGGTTACCTCATCTGCAAAATGGGGATCCTGATCTCCCTTTTATTTAAACTAGGAGCCCCATGTGGGACCTAATTAATTTAATGTTGGTATTTAAGTGCTTACTATGTGCACAGCACTGTTCTAAGCGCTGGGGTATACAGGGTAATCAGGTTGTCCCACAAGAGGCTCAGAGTCTTCATCCCCATTTTACAGATGAGGTAACTGAGGCCCAGAGAAGTGAAATCACTTGCCCACAGTCACACAGCTGACAAGTGGCAGAGCCGGGTTTCGAACCCATGACCTATGACTCCCAAGCCCGGGCTCTTTCCACTGAGCCATACTGCTTCTCTAATTTCTTTGTATAACAACAACAATAATAATAACTGTGGTATTTGTCAAGCGCTTACTTTTTGCCAGGCACTGTACTAAACGCTGGGGTGGATACAAGCAAATCGGGTTGGAAACAGTCCCCGTCCTGCATGGGGCTCACTGTGTTCATTCCCATTTTACAGATGAAGTAACTGAGGCACAGAGAAGTGAAGTGGTGGCTTGCCCAAGGCCACACAGCAGAGAAGTGGCAGAGCCGGGATAAGAACCCGAACCTTCTGACTCTCGGGCCCGTGCTCTATCCACTACGCTATGCTGCTTGTATCTACCCCGGCACTTGGTATAATAATTGGCCCATAGTATGCACTTAAAAATATAATGATTATTATTGTTCATTTTGCAGCACTTGGAAATAGGGCCCTGAGCAAAAATCCTGCAATTATGTCAGGTTGTTCAACTATTGGGCAATACACATACACAAGTACGTATGGGTATTCACGTACGCCTAACGTGAGTTACACCAGGCATTCAGCATAATATAGTGACATCGTAAGGAGATTCACTTAAGAGCACCCAAATCTAGGATAGTTTCGAGAGGGACGCTTTACAGTCTCTTCCAGCTGACTCCAGATCAATTGGTTCCCCTTCCGTGTTCATGGTAACAAAGCTTTCACATTGGACTTGGACGTCTTCAAATATTTCATCCCTACCTCACCGCCATTGCCTCTGACAATCCATTCTAAGCCCTCACTTTCTTTCCATTTGAACCTGCCTGGTCTATTATCACAGAGTTGCGATTGCAACCGCATTGCCTGGTGCTTTTATTTGTTTCTCGATCCTCTTGATTCTTTTGTTCAAAGAGTGTCACTCCTTTCTTCCATGATTCCAGTGATGCATGGTGCTCTATTGGCCACAGCTAACTCCAGTTTCCATTTGAGATCCAGTATCGTCTGACACTTGATTTACTTCAATACTTATTCATTTATTTTTCTTTCATTTGTTCAACAGCTGAGGTCGTTTGTAAGGCGCACAAAATGTACTCTCACTTGGGCAAATACAATTAAAGGAGATGATACCTGTTTTCAAGGAGCTTAGCATCTAAAAACATTTACCATCTTAAAACGTATCCTCTGTTCTACATGTTTTTGATTGCTTCATTGCAGATCACACAGAAGCTGTTAGAGTATACTACTGTTATCCATTCTCCTCCTGTGTCCCACAATTTAATATCCCCAAATACTGTGGCAAGGAGCAGGTTCTATGTGCTCCTGCCCCAGTCCATTTGGTGGCACCTCCGGCAGGCACAATTGCTCTAGAGAAAAAACACTCGGTAGATTCTCAAAATATGACCAATCAATATTCCTTCAATCCTATTTATTGAGAGCTTACTGTGTGCAAGGCACTGTACAAAGTGCTTGGGAAAGTACAATACAGCAAAAAGAGAGACAATCCCTGCCCACAATGAGCTCACAGTTTAGAGGCGGGAGACAGACATCAATACAAGATAAACAGACATCCATCAATATAAATAAAATTACAGATATGTATATAATAATAATAATGATCACATTGATATTTGTTAAGTGCTTATTATGTGCCAAGCACTGTACTAAGCACTGGGATAGATACAAGGTTACCAGGTTGTCCCATATGGGGCTCAAAGGCTTAATCCCCATTTTACAGATGAAGGAACTGAGGCACAGAGAAGTTAAGTGACTTGCCCATGGTCACGCAGCTGACAAGTGGCGGAACCGGGATTAGAACCCATGACCTCTGACTCCCAAGCCCGGGCTCTTTCCACTGAGCCACGCTGCTTCTCCAAGTGCTGTGCTGTGGGGTGGTGGCAGGGGGGAGAGAAGAGAAAAGGGAGCGAGTCAGGGTGAAGCGGAAGGGAGCAGGAGATGAGGAAAGGTGGGGCTTAGTCTGGGAAGGCCTCTCGGAGGAGATGGGCCTTCAGGAAGGCTTTGAAAGGGAAGAGAGGAATTGTGTGGTGGATTTGAGGAGAGAGGGTGCAGGAGAGCAACCTCTTTTTCCACAATGAAGATCTCTCTGACATCCCAAACAGCCGTCCAGAGCTCTTCAGCTCTAGAGAAGCAGCATGGCTTAGTGGATAGAGCATAGGTCTGGGAGTCAGAAGGACCTGGATTGTAATCCTGACTCCGTCACATGTCTGCTGTGTGACCTTGGGCAAGTCACTTCCCTTCTCTGGGCTTCAGTTCCCTCCTTAAAAGTACCATATGTATTATTATTATTACTACTACTAATAATTTTGATCTATCCTAACATTAGTGAGGCATCAAAGCCCCTCTAGACTGTAAACTCTTTGTGGACAGGGAATGTGTCTCTTTATTGTTATATCGTACTCTCCCATGTGCTTAGTATAGTGCTCTGCACACAGTAAGTGCTTCATAACGATTGAATGAATGAATGAATGCAATCCCTGGCTCACACCAGGCTTGGACCAGGAAATAGAACATCTAGGCTCCTCAAGCAATCAATCAAATGCATTTATTGAGTGCTTATTGTGTGCAGAGCACTGTACTAAGCACTTGGGAGAGAACAATTCCAAGCACTTAGTACAGTGCTCTGCACATAGTAAGCGCTCAATAAATACTATTGAATGAATGAACAATAAAACAGACACATTCCCTGTCTTCTAGAGGGGGAGATAGATATGAATATAAATAAATTACAGGTATGTACATAAGTGCTGGGGGGCTGAGGGCTGGGTGACAGGGAACAAATCAGGTGATGCAGAAGGGAGTAGGAGAAAAGGAAATGAGGACTTAGTCAGGGAAGGCCTCTTGGTGGACAGGTATCATCAAAAGGCTTCGGAGGTGGGGAGAATAATTGTCAGATAAGAAGAGGAAGGGCATTCCAGGCCAGAGGCAGGATGTGGGCAAAAGGTTGGTGATAAGATAGATGAGATCAAGGTACAGTGAGTAGTTTGGCATTAGAAGAGCGAAATGTGCAGGCTGGGTTGTAGTTGGAGAGTAGCAAGGTGCCGTAGGAGGGGACAAGGTGATTGGGTGCTTTAAAACCTATGGTAAGGAGTTTCTGTTTAATGCAGAGACTGGAAATGAGCGACCAGAGAAATAGGAGGAGAACCAAGAGAGGACAGTGTCAGTGAAGTCGGGGTTGGATAATGTTTCCAGGAGAAGTGGGTGGTCGACAGTGTCAAAGGCAGCTGAGAGCTCCCGTTTTTTGCCTGCTGTGTGATCTCGGGAAAGCCCCTTATCTGTGCCTCAGTTTTCTCATCTGTAAAATGTTGATCAAATATCAGCTCTCCCTCCTCTTTAGATTGTGAGCTCCATGTGGGACAGGGTCTTGTCATATCTGATTGTATCGTATGTAACCCAGTGCTTAATATATAGTAAGCACTTAAATATCACAATTATTATTATTCCTTCCTGATTCCAAATGAGTTACACTTTCGTCTGAGGAGTTCTCTGGAGTTTCTCACAGTTATCAGAAATAGATCAATTGTCCACTACTGAACTAGATGCTTACTTAAAATTTTCTCACCTTCAATACCATTCCTAAAACCCCTCATTATCATCAGCTCATTTTAAAACTCCCAGTAATCTATTCTTAAGTGCTTTTTGACACGTTTACAGCTCCTCCCTCTCTAGACTGTAAACTCCTTGTCGGCAGCGAACATGCCTGCCAACCCTGTTATATTGTATTCTCCATATTTAGTACGGTGTCCTGCACACCTTAACATTCTATAAGATTGATTGATTGATTATTGATTGCACCTTTTCTCTCTACTCAGCATTTGCAACTGGAAACTAAAAAGAAATCAAATGGAGAGAAGGAATAAGTGCTCTCACGTGGGTCCTTGAAATCTCATGTTTAGTGGGAAGCATGAGAAAAAGAAATTTCCAAAAGAGAGTCAATAATACCTCCAAAACACATGTTCCATGATTAATAAAATTCATTCTCATAGTATTTACTCCCTCATATTTCCTCAAGTGTCCTAGCAAAGGGACAAGTCATGTTCCACCCTCTATTTTCTTGGATTTAATTTGAAGGATTCATTCAATTTGGTTCTCTATCTCTAGTCTACTGTAATAAAATCACTAATGACTTGCTATAAAGTTCTGAGCACCCCATAAGTTGGGAAAAGAAATACTTGGTCAGTGCAAGCATCTTTCCTTGTTCTGCTTCCCTTTGGGAATAATACTGATAATAATAACTGCAGTGTTTTTTAAATGCTTACTATGTACAAAGCACTCCACTAAGCACTGGGGTAGATATCCTATATTCAGCTCAGACACATTCCCGGTCCCATATAGGGCTCACATTCTAAGAAGGATGGAGCACACAGATTGAATCCCATTTTCCAGATGAGAAAATTGAGGCATGGAGAAGTTAAGTGGCTTGCTCAAGGTCACACAGCAGGCATGTGGCAGAGCAGAGATTAGAACCCATGACCTTCTGATTGTAGGCCTAATCTCTTGACACTAATCCAAGCTGCTTCTTGCTGAGAAAGTTTCCTCTCAAGCTGCCATCCAACTTCTAAGAGAAAACACATGAAGTGGATAGCCCAACAGCCCTACCACGTTGATAAAAATTGATCAACACAAGTTTTAAACGTTTCATAACTCTGAATAATGAAATTTGGAGCTGAAAAATTCAAATTTGTAGAGTGAATGCTGACAATATGCTTTCCTTACTCACTGAGCACCAAGAGACAAAGGAACGATTATGGCTGGGCGTAAGCGGGGCCTATCAAGGACCAGAAGGATTCATCTATGGTGAGAATGTTTCTAAATTCTTTACAGTTCTTTAAAATCCCATCCCTCACCCACTGTTTTGCCAACAGGTAGCAGCAATGGGAGAAATGTCAGAATTTATGACATTGTTTCTCATGTTTGCTTCTGTTCTCTGTGCTAACTTATGGTGAAGATCTCCACCATATTAAAAGATATGAAGACTTTAGTAACAGCTAACTAATAGGGTTCTTAAATTGTCTGTCAAACTTGGAACTGCAGAATTGTAGATTGATACACAAAGGGAAGTGAAACTGTAGTTTCTGCTTCAACAAGATTGATAATTAGAAATGGGGGAATTGGGTTGGTTTTAACCCTAGAAAACCAAAGGTTAAGAGGGGACTTAATTGCAAGTATATGAAGAATTTTTATTTATGTTTCTTCAAAAAACAAACTTCCTGGTGCAAATCCGTATAATAATAACTATGGTACTTGTTAAGCACCTACTATGCACCAAACACTGTTCTAAGCCCTGGGGTAGCAACAAGTTAATCGGGTTGGACACAGTCCCTGTCCTACATGGGCTCACACTCTTATCCTCATTTCACAGATGAGGTAACGGAGTCACAGAGAAGTGAAGTGATTTGCCCAAGATCACACAGCAGACATGTGGTAGATCCAGGATTAAGACCCAGGTCCTTCTATCTCTCAGGTTCATGCTCTATCCACTAAGTCATGCTGCTGCGGTGCTGTTAATGTGTTCTGACTTTTCTTCCTATCCCAGCTGCTCCCCACTGCTTACAAGAATAAACTTTTAACCAGGCCACTGGGGGGGAACACGCACTGTAGGCAATTATGTGAGTAAATAGGGTATATTGATATGTACAAAAGTACTAAGGATGGGTAAATGCTAAGAGTGGCTGGATGAAAATGGGTTTCCAACTTGTATGCCAATAGAAATGGATGAAATCTAATACTAGTAAAACAATACTACTGCAGAACGTTAAAACATAGAAGATCGTTAATTGCAGAAGCAGTTTTACTTACCTTCATATTTATTGCTCTCAATAGAATGCAAATGAGCACTGTGAGGCAATTTTTAAATCTTAATTATTATATGCCTGTAGGCATAGCAACTGAAGGAAACCTATTTAAGTATAACCCTAAGCATATAGACTCCTTAGCATATAGATTCCTAACCATATGGGGACATTCTTTTTTTAAACCGAAGAGATTTCAAAAGAGAGTTGTGGGTTTTTTTTTAAAAAAGCTCACAACAACCTCCTCAATCAAATACTCATTAGAAAAGGATCACACAAATTAGAAATAAGGCATTTTCTTGTACCATACTCAAATAACTTTCACTACAGCATGACATGGAATATTGCAAAAGATCACGTATCATTCTATCCAAATGGTTATTTCATTACTTAATTTATGAAGTAGGTACTGCATAGGTGAAATTTCTATTTTGTAAAATCCTAACCTTTACTGCTTTTAGTTTAGTTGGGGGAGACCCTTGCAGCCAATGGTGAGGAGCCTCTAACTTCATCCTAATCCTCCTCAACCTCTCAGCTCCCTTCAATGCTGCGGACTACCTCCTTCTCCTTGAAACACTAGCCAACCTTGGCTTCACAGACGCTGTCCTTTCCTGGTTCTTCTCCAAGCTCTCTGCCTGCTTTTTGTCAGTCTCTTTCACAGACTCTTCTGCCTTCCGCTCTCTAAAAGTGGGAGTCCCCTCAAGCATGAAATCTGGGCCCCCTTCTATTGTTCACCTACACCCACTCCTTTGGAGAAGTCACTCACTCTCATGGCTTCAATCACCACCTCTATGTGGGTGATTCCCACATATACCTATCCAACTCTGATCTCTCTCCTCCTTTGCAGTCTCACATTTATAATAATAATAACGATATTTAAGTGCTTACTATGTGCCACGTACTGTACTAAGCACTGGAGTAGATGTGAGCAAATTGGGTTGGACACAGCCCCTGTCCTGCATAGGGCTCATAGTCTTAATCCTCATTTTAGATGAGGTAACTGAGGCACAGAGAAGAGAAGTGATTGCTTAAGGTCACAAAGCAGAGAAGTGATGGAGCTGGGATTAGATTGCATGACCTTCTGACTTCCGGGCCCATGCTCTATCTACTAAACCATGCTTGCTTTCAGGATATCTCTGTCTGGATGTCCCGCGGACACTTCAAACTAAGCATGTCCGAAAGAGAACTCCTCATCTTCCCATCCATGCCCTATCTTCCTCCTGTCTTTCCCATCACTGTAGACAACACCACTCTCCTTCCTATCTCAAAAGCCCTTAACCTTGGCATTATCCTCGACTAACCTCATTCAGCCCTTGTATTCCATCTGACAATCAATCAGTGTAATTTATTGAGTATTTACTGCGTGCAGAGCACTTAACTAAATGGTTGGGAGAATACAACAGAATTGGTAGACACATTCCTGGCCCACAAGGAATTTACGGTATAGAGGGGAGGCACATTAATGCAAATAAATGCATAACAGATGTGTGTATAATTGCTGTGGGGCTGACGGTGGAGTGAATATCATGTGTTTAAAGGGTACAGATCCAAGTGCGTAGGCGACTCAGAAGGATAGGGGAGAAGAGGGCTTAATCAGGAAAGGCCTCTTGGAGGAGGTGTGATTTTTAAATAAGACTTTGAAGGTGGGGAGAATAGTGGCCTGTCATATATAGAGAAGGAGGAAGTTTTAGGGAAGAGGGAGGACATGACCAAGGTACCAGTGGCTAGGTAGAGGAGATGGATAAATGGCTTTAGCATTTTTCCATCTTATGGTGGTAAAATTAATCTTTCCCATGAGAGTGACACCAGGTAGGACTCAAGAACCAACCACTGTACACCCATGCAGGTCAGGTTTCCCCTCTGAGGAGGAGATAGTCCTTATCACTAACTACTTTTCAAAACCTGAAAAACAAATGCTTTTTTTCCCCCATAAAAACGGGTTTTTTTAAATCTTTTAAGAATGGACTGATGGATTTACATTTGGGGTATAATCAATCCCAATTTGTTAACATTTTTTGTATTAAAAAATGCATTTTACCAATATAATAGACACTAAGGACATTCTTGAAAAAATGTTTTAATCTATAGTAAAAATGATCAAGGAAGTTTTTTCGTCACTCATTTTTGAGTTGGCTTCACAATTTCTTTAGCTCTCAACCATATATATATATATTCCTCTTGTCATCCTTCATTCTCAAAAATGATTCCCTGGTTCTTTCTCAGAAATGAAAATATGGATTAAAATATACATAAATGTCCTAAAATATCCATTATATTAATCTCATAGGATACAGCAGCTATTTCTATAACCTGGTAATAGTCACAGAATCCCAAGCAATCCCAATACTGGATATGGTGCAGGAGGCATAGAGGGAGGGTATTGGGGAAGAAGGGAAAATCTGTGTCAGGTGAGGAAAACATGCATGACACTGTAGAGGCAAGTCTCAGCTGACCCTAGAATTCCACTGCCTTCATCATCACCACCATCCAGCTAAGAACTGTATCATTAGCAGAGGGCAAGGAAAAGCACGAGTCACCACTTCTGACAGCACCGAAGTCCGCTTTTTCAAAAATGGTTTTTGTTAAGCACTTATTACGTGTCAGGCACTATTCTAAGGTCCTATATAAGTTAATCAGGTTGGACACAGTCTCTATCCCACAGAGGGCTCACGGTCTTAATTCCCATTTTCAGATGATGAAACTGAAGTACGGAGAAGTTAAGTGATTTGCCCAAGGTCACACAGCAGACAAGTTGCAGAGCCGGCATTAGAACCCAGGTTCTCTGATTCCCAGGCCCGGGCTCTTTCCTCTAGACCACGCTGCTTCTCACTAACCACTATTGCTGCTAAGATCTGAGCAGTGGTGGGAAAAAAGGAAGTGCTAGTTTTGGCTCTCAGAACACAAATAGTTTGTCCTTTGAAAAACAGCCTTTTTAACTGGACATTTTGCAGCGCAGCTTTATATTCAATTAACTGTTTTTGCTCATATCAAGTAATAACATTTTAGTCCTTTGGAAACCCAGAGTAGTCCCCAAATACTAACACTTCCTCCTTCCAAATCTGAACTTCTCATCTTCTCTCCCAAGTTCTCTCCTCTTCCTATCAATGAATGGCATTTTTTGAGTGCTTACTGTGTGCAGAACACTGCACTAAGTGCTCGGGAGAGTACACTGCAACAGAGTTGGTAGACACATTCCCTGCCCACAAGTAGATTATAGTTAATTCCACCATTTCCCTTCCATTTAGGCATCATTTACTTTTCTAACATCTCCAATTATACATCTCAAGAGGACCGTGGGACAAAAAGGCAAAACCAAAATCAGCCATGGTCAACAGCAATATATCAGTTCAAAAAGGGGAAAAATTTGTGTGTAAAATGATGGGATAGTCCATATCTACATTAGCATTTTTCTTCCGCCCTGGTACTCATAGGTAAACTTCATCTCAGGGTTATCATCAAAGACTTAAAAGCCTCTCTAGCTGACACGATTGACTCCTCCAAAACTAACTTATTCCTCGATTCCTCCATCTTGTCACTTGTCTTTAATCCTTTGCTGACATGGCACCCTCCCGACTGGAACTCCTTCCTTCTTCATACCCAATGGATCACCCTCTTCCCCATCTCCAAAAATACTAAAATCATATATCTTCCAGGAAGCCCAATTTCCCTCTTACCCTTTCTACTACATTGCCTATACATTTGAATCTGCACCCCATAAGCATTCAGGTAATCATTACACCCCCAAACCCATAGCACTTATGTACCTATCTTTATATTTGATTATTATCATTCTAATGGTATTTGTTAAGTGCTTACTATGTGTCAAGCACTGTTTTAAGCACTATGATAATTTCAAGAGAATCTTAGGTTGGAGACAGCTCTTGTCCCACATAAGGCTCACAGACTTAGTAGAAGGGGCCACTGGTATTGAATCTCATTTTACAGATGAGGTACCTGAAGCCCAGAGAAGTTAAGTGACTTGCCCAAGGTCACCCAGCATACAAGTGGTAGAGCCAAGATTAGCACCCAGGTCCTCTGACTCCCAGGCCCATGCTCTTCCCACTAAGTCATGTTGCTTCCCTACCTGTAATTTATTTTACTGTTTGTCTCCCCCTTTCCTTGACTGAAAGCTTCTCGAGGGCAAGGATCATGTCTACTTTACTGAACTCTCCCAAACGCTTAGTATAAGTGCCCTGCGTACAGTAAATGCTCAGTACTATTGATGGATTAGAAAAGATGATTTTGACTTATACAATTCATTTAACACCAAAGCGGTCTTCCGCTATGACACTTCTCTGCTCTGCCGCTCTCTCCATTCTTACATCAACCACTCATATACACATTCTCATTCCCTGAACGAATGGAGCAGATTCCGTGCTGCCTTCTTTCTGTCAGCTTCTTTGCCTTTTCAGCCCATTTATATCTCCCAGTGCATATTGTTTTCATCCGTAAAAACTTTCTGACTTCACATTGCTTTTTGAAAAAACAAAAACAAAAAATAATACAAAACAAAACTCTCTCAGGGTTCTCCTTCAGTTGGCTCTCTCTCCTACCAATCTTCTCCTATGTCTCCTTAGCCTGTGTTTTTCACTCTTCCTAATAAAATATAACCATCCTTCACTTTTGACTTTCCACCCTCTGGTCCACTGCTCATTCCTTTCCCTGTCCATGTTGCTCTGCCAAATCATGATGCCCAAGTTCTCCTAAAAAGTCTCTTCCTCTAAGAGCCATTTCCTGATTACCTACATGCATGCCAGGAGGCATTCCTTGATTCCTGCTTCTCCTTATCCTTCTGGTCATACCACCCTTTTGCCTCCTCGGAATTCTATGCATCTCTTTATTTATCCATTTAGGGCTATTTTTATTTTCATGCTCTCAAAATTATTGATTAGTCAACTTAAATTTACTTATTTTCTTCAGTAGACTTTAAATTCCTCTAAGACAGTGGCTATCATTTCTTTTATTTCTCCTTTATGTTCCTCAAGGGCCTATTACAATATTTTGCACACAGTAGGAACTCAATTCTAATAATGAGGATTGGTTAGTAACTTTTTTGGGTAAAATTCCCAAACATCTCTACTCAATGAAAAAAGTGTCTTAAAAATGTTATTTTATGATAACTTTGCAAAAAACCCCATCAAATATTTAGGTACATTTACCTATATAACTCCTTTCATAAATCCCAACATACTCATACAATTTGAAATATTCAAACTACTGAAGCAATATTATTGAATCTAAAGTGCTTACCTTTTTCTTCACAGACAAAGCCCATGATTGCATGTGTTTCAGCTTCTTTTCTCCCACCATCAATTTGGATCAGTTTAGCAGTTTTAAAACAACGTTCATAAAAATAATTTCTTAACCATATGTCTTCAGAATTGTCAAAGCAACGGGCCAGCGAAAGTAAGTTGTTGTACATTTCTTCATAGTTCTCTTAAAGTGGAAAAACAAAATCATTAGCCTTCAGAAAAAAATACAATAGAGCACAATTTTTTTTGATTATCTCAGATGTGCTGCTTGAAAATGGCATTTTTGGTAAATGGTGACTAAGCCTGGGTTAAAATACTGACATGAAAAAGTATTTTATGAGCATCATTCCTGAACAGAAAGGAAGCAAAACTTTTTAACAACTCTTTTAAAAAAATGACTGAAAAGCAAAACACGTAAATAAAAAAAAATCATGGTTGAGGGAATTTAAAGAGATAAATTTGGTGGACAATCCACTGAAGTGAAACGTGGAAGAAAATTGACGTATCAAAAACATAGGGCTAGTATACAAATACCTCTATGTAGGACAGAGTAATATCTATGAGCAATACACTAAACCCCTAGGGGAGAAAGTAACAGCATGTATCACCCTACAACTTTCCTTTCTGATTGATGCCTGAAATTTCTAGATTTTGAGCAAGCAAGCTTGCTCAACCATGACACATAGGTGTTGCATTTGGAGGAGTAGAGGGAAAAGAGGAAATACAAATACAAAGGTATTCTTACCTAAATGAAAAACACAGTGCTGTTAGAAGCAAGAAATGAAAGAATGATGAGGGAGAAGGAAATGTAGCTTGAAATGTCTTGTTGGAACTACGAACTATCCGTGAGTCGTTTCCTTGGTAAGTTTCTTTCTCTTGGTTTTCCTCAAACAAGCTGTCAAGCTTCTTTTTCGACGATTAAGTCACTAGTAAATCTTTCTTATGAATTTTCCTTAAAATTATATCTTACTTAGTATTTTCACCCTGAAAATACTTCCTCATAAGACTGGATTCAGGCAGTGTTCCTTTGTGACACAGTTCTATATCTAGTTAAGTTTCTTCAGCCCTTCTACCTTGGCTAACCGTGACATCGCAGTCTCAAAATCTTACTGAACTCCTCAGGGCAGATAAATTTGCTAAGGAATTTTCAGACTCCCTATCTGCTGATGGTATTAGATGCTTTCATAAGAACCATGAAAATCATCTAGACATTTTGATGCAGCTTCCTGCAGTTATCTTGATTCTTACATGTCTTCTTCTGGTTTTCTACCAGAAACATATGGTAGGCAAATTGGGATCCTGGGAGAATATGGTAGCCAATCCTCTTCAATAGTTGGTCCAGTAGTACCCTGGCTAATTTTTTTGTTTGTTTTTTATTACCAGGAATGAAGGGTAATGGAGGTATCCCAATAATTGCCATCATCAGATATTTTACCTTATTCTTGAAGATGATCGATCAGTGGCACTTATTGAGCAATTGCTGTGTGCAGAGCACTATACTTCACTGGAGATGATGATAATGTTTCCCCAGTTTTGCCTCTGCTCTTCTTCAAAATATGGAAGGGTAAGAAACATGACCGCGTCCTTAAAGATCTCAATGGGTGTATCATTATGTCCAGGTGCTTTGTCCATTTTCATAGCTCTCATTACTGTGAAGCCTTCCTCAACAGTTGGGATAAGTTCCATATCTTCATGCTCAGGATTGTCATCTCTTCAGTACTTTTTCCTTTGCTGCTGAGGAGGCTAGAGTATCTATTGGCCAGAGGACTGTAAACCAATCTTCTTTGGTGATGGTAGGCGTTTGGAATAACTTTTAAAGTAATAATTTTCTTCCCCAAAGTTTACCTCAGATAAATCTTTGACGAGCAGCGTGGCTTAGTGGTAAGAGCCCGGGCTTGGGAGTCAGAGGTTCTAATCCCAGCTCTGCCACTTGTCAGCTGTGTGACTCTGGGTAAGCCACTTAACTTCTCTCTGCCTCAGTTACCTCATCTGGAAAATGGGGATTAAGACTGTGAGCTCCACGTGGGACAACCTGACTACCTTGTATTTACCCCAGGGCTTAGAACAGTTCTTAGCACATAGGAAGCGCTTAAATACCATCATCGTCATCATAACAGAAAAAAATGGATCTTGCATCTAAGCTTAAAATTGTAAAACCGTATTGAGTCAGTGTTAAAACTCTAGTTATTTCCCTTGGTAGGCAACAATGCTGTTTAAGATCAATTTACATGTATGTTTGTTGGGGGTGGGATCTATCTTCCCCAGCACTTAGTACAGTGCCTGGAACAAAGAAAGCACTTAACAAGTACCAAAAATTTTTTTAAAAAAACTAACCAAAAAAGACCCAGCTTTAAAGCAATTAATCAGCAATCCCCGTTTTACCTCAACTGCCTGTTCTTCTACTACGACCAAACCTGTACGGTTTGCTTTCCTAATTCCAACTTTCTCAATATACCTCCACTGTCTAAGAGAAGCAGCACGGCCTAGTGGAAAGAACCTGGGTCTGGGAGTCAGAAGGCCTGGGTTCTAATTCCAGCTCCACCACTTCTCTTCTGTGACCATGAACAAGTCACTTAATGTCCCTGTGCCCCAATTATCTCATCTGTAAAATGGGGTTTAAGGCTGTGACCCTCAGGTATTCATTCAATAGTATTTATTGAGCGCTTACTATGTGCAGAGCACTGTACTAAGCGCTTGGGATGAACAAGTCGGCAACAGATAGAGACAGTCCCTGCCGTTTGACGGGCTTACAGTCTAATCGGGGGAGACGGACAGACAAGAACAATGGCACTAAACAGCGTCAAGGGGAAGAACATCTCGTAAAAACAATGGCAACTAAATAGAATCAAGGCGATGTACAATTCATTAACAAAATAAATAGGGTAACGAAAATATATACAGTTGAGCGGACGGGTACAGTGCTGTGGGGATGGGAAGGGAGAGGTGGAGGAGCAGAGGGAAAAGGGGAAAATGAGGCTTTAGCTGCAGAGAGGTAAAGGGGGGATGGCAGAGGGAGTAGAGGGGGAAGAGGAGCTCAGTCTGGGAAGGCCTCTTGGAGGAGGTGATTTTTAAGTAAGGTTTTGAAGAGGGAAAGAGAATCAGTTTGGCGGAGGTGAGGAGGGAGGGCGTTCCAGGACCGCGGGAGGACGTGACCCAGGGGTCGACGGCGGGATAGGCGAGACCGAGGGACGGCGAGGAGGTGGGCGGCAGAGGAGCGGAGCGTGCGGGGTGGGCGGTAGAAAGAGAGAAGGGAGGAGAGGTAGGAAGGGGCAAGGTGGTGGAGAGCCTTGAAGCCTAGAGTGAGGAGTTTTTGTTTGGAGCGGAGGTCGATAGGCAACCACTGGAGTTGTTTAAGAAGGGGAGTGACATGCCCAGATCGTTTCTGCAGGAAGATGAGCCGGGCAGCGGAGTGAAGAATAGACCGGAGCGGGGCGAGAGAGGAGGAAGGGAGGTCAGAGAGAAGGCTGACACAGTAGTCTAGCCGGGATATAACGAGAGCCCGTAATAGTAAGGTAGCCGTTTGGGTGGAGAGGAAAGGGCGGATCTTGGCGATATTGTAGAGGTGAAACCGGCAGGTCTTGGTAACGGATAGGATGTGTGGGGTGAACGAGAGGGACGAGTCAAGGATGACACCGAGATTGCGGGCCTGCGGGACGGGAAGGATGGTCGTGCCATCCACGGTGATGGAGAAGTCTGGGAGCGGGCCGGGCTTGGGAGGGAAGATGAGGAGCTCAGTCTTGCTCATGTTGAGTTTTAGGTGGCGGGCAGACATCCAGGTGGAGACGTCCCGGAGGCAGGAGGAGATGCGAGCCTGAAGGGAGGGGGAGAGGACAGGGGCGGAGATGTAGATCTGCGGGTAAGACTAGGATCATTTCCCGCTCGATTATCTTGCATCTACCCCAACACTTAATACAATGGTAGGCACAAAGTAAGTGCTTAATAAGTGTCAAAAAAAAAATCTGGTCTTTCTCACCATCTATCTCTTGCTCACATCCTCCCTCTGGTTTGGAACTTTCTTCCCCTTCATATTCAGTGGTCCACATCTCTCTCCATCTTCAAAGTCCTACTTAAATCATCTCCTCCAAGAGGCCTCCTTTAAGTAAGGCCTCACTTCCCTGCCTAAGCCCTCCTTTCTGCATTGTCACTGCACTTGGGTCCGTTCCCCTTGAGCACTTTGATATTCATTCATTCAATCGTATTTATTGAGCACTTACTATGTGCATAACACTGTACTAAGTGCTTGGAATGTACAATTCGGCAACAGATAGAGACTATCCCTGCCCAACAACGGGCTCAAAGTCTAAATGGGGGGAGACAGACAACAAAAGAAATCAAAACCTCACAGCACTTATGTACATATCCATCTGCAATTTATTTTAAAGTCTGCATCCCCCTCTATTCTGTAAGTTCCTTGTGGGCAGGGATCAGTTATACCTACTCTTTGGTGCTGAACTCTCCCAAGTGCTGAGTACAGTGCTCTTCACAGAGTCAGTGCTCAATAAATACCACTGATTGATTGAGGTCCTAAAGTTTAGCAACAGAAGCACATTTTCCATGTTCACAAAGGACCAAAGATGTAAATTGTAGCAAGAGACAATCTGATTGGACATAAAGAAGAGTTCCTCAGTTGGAGGGAAGAAGTATTGGAACAGGATGAGAAGACTATGGGATCTTCTGCATTGAAGATCTTTAAAATTGGAATATATTGGGGGAGGAGGTACATATTTATTCTTTGACCTAGAGGCAGGGCATAGCAGCAGTAAATATGATTGACTGATGGCCTGTTGGGGTCCTTTTGCATCTCTATGATTCTCTAAGAACCTGTTTTTGGAGGTGATCGTTCAAAAAAGTCTACTTTTCTGAAGGCAGCAGGTGATTTCTTTAAGCAGATATCACTGAAGTAAAAATATGGAAACACAAATATACCTGCAAGCTACCATAATACTACAGACACAAAAATTTCTCAACTAAGTTTAAACATAATACAGAAAGAAGGAAAGGAAAACTGCATTGAGATGAGAAAGCCTTGGAGACATTCACTTTGAGCATGCTTTTGCTTCTAAATAACACAGAGTAATGTTTTGTAACTTCCAACCAGCAGTTCCAAAGTCCTTTGATGGCTCTCTGAGCCAGCTAATTCAGAAGGGTTTCCTGGTGGATCAGCAGCATACTCCAGCTTCAGCTTCTAGATCCTTTATTACATTCTGAAGCATAGTGGCATAGGATAAATATGATTGAATTAATAAATGAATGGTTAAACAGAGCAGGACTTCCCACACAGTCCTACTTTATTCATTCATTCATTCAATAGTATTTATTGAGCGATTCCTATGCGCAGATCACTGTACTAAGCGCTTGGAATGTACAATTTGGCAACAGATAGAGACAATCCCTGCCCATTGATGGGCTTTCAGTACTTTACTCTGCCTGCTACAAAAAGGTCAGACAAGACTCCATCAGAACTGACTCGGGACCAATGGACGTCGGTGAAGCCCTCAAGGCACACAAGTGTGCTTAGCAGTTTCCAGAGTCCCACCTAGTCCCTGATGGTATCCGGTACTTGTGTAAAGTAGCAGTACCATTTATTGAGCACTCAACTGGTTCAGTTCACTCTGTTAGGCCCATGGGAAATAACAGAATAGAGAAGTGAAATGTTTCCTGCCCACGCTAAGCTTATATTCTAGTTGAAAGGTCTTGGTGAAAGCTGACTGGGACAATTCACTGCCTTCTGTTGCCAAGCATCGCCCTCTATCAACAGTGTCCTGGGTTAATTAATCAATGGTATTTATTAAGTGTTTATTGTGGGCAGAGCACTCTCCTAAGCATTGGGAAGAGTACAGTACAACAGAATTGGCAGACACAAACCTTGACCTCGAGGAGCTTACAATCTACTCCCTGTAAGAGATGCCCTGAGCCAGCATCCCAGAATTAATGCCCACCAAAGAGTTGATGTGGCAAGGGAACCATAACAAGTCTGCTTAGTGGCTAGGGGAGCATGTGGAAACTCCTTGCCAGCCTCTGCTCCCCAGTCAGAGATCAGCAAAGATCATGGTGCAAGAAGCTCTATTCATCCCCTCCAACATCCAAGGCTCCTTCCTGGTTCCAGCCTCAGGACCTCAGCAGGGTCCTGCTCACCTCTGATGTAATAATAATAAGAAGAATGTTGGTATTTGTTAAGCGCTTACTATGTGCCGAGCACTGTTCTAAGCGCTGGGGTAGACATAGGGGAATCAGGTTGTCCCACGTGGGGCTCACAGTCTTAATCCCCATTTTACAGATGAGGGAACTGAGGCACAGAGAAGTTAAGTGACTTGCCCACAGTCACACAGCCGACAAGGGGCAGAGCTGGCATTCGAACTCGTGAGCCCTGACTCCAAAGCCCATGCTCTTTCCACTGAGCCACGCTGCTTCTCCATCTCCACATCTTCACATCTCCACGATGTGTCTCTTGGGGTTTTCAGGGTGCTCTCCAAATATTGGGGAGGCAGATGTGATTTCATTTTCTCCAATCCCCCTTTTATTGGAGTCTGTTCAGGCATCTCAAAGGTTACCTTCTGGTCATCCAGTATCATCTCGGTGATCAGGCACCATCTCTTTGGTTCCCCTTTATGGTTGGAGGTTCCCGCTTATTCAACTTCTCCCTTTCCCCATGTTTGCTTCTTGTATTTCTTCTCTGTAATAGCTATCATTTATGGTTCCTTTGCTGTAGTCCTCCGGTTTGCTGAAGATAATCTTTTTTCTACCGTTCTCGAAGACGGTCTCCAGCTATTCCTACTCTTTCACTGTGGATTTGCTGTCCACATCTATTAACCTTGAAGATAATCCTCTTTTTCCTCCCTTGCTGATGCTAGCAGCTGCCCCACCTGCTCTTTCTTCTCATATTTCATTTTCCCTCACAGATGCAATTTTGCATGCCCCAAAACAGTATATATCAACAACCCAAACAATTTCCATCCAAAATCCTACTGGCCAGGCTATTGAAGAACAAAGTCAACCAGGCATTATCTCGATTGCAATACGGCAACCCAGCGTAGCAACATATCACTTACATCACAACTGTGGATTAGGGATTTACTTGATATATTCACTATTCATTTTTTCATTTAAGCTGTCAACTCCAAAAACACAGTATTTAAAAGGTTCTGCTTTTGAATTCAGTAACATAAAACACAATTCTAACCATTCAAGAGGACTTTTCAAGTTGTGTTTCTCTACCGAGTAATTACACAGGCCATAGATAAAGCAGGGAAACCATGAACAAATTCAGACTTGGGGTGTAATCAAGACGATAAATGATTCTAACGATTCTGATGCTTTGACAGGGCTCCCTAGGTTTCCCGTTATGGTTTATGATGATGTCACCAGGGCCTCTCCGTATACCGGTAGCCCAGTAATTCAGTGTTGCCCATCATTTATTCTATAAATACAGCTTAGTTGACTGAGGTTGAAATGTGCTAAGTTGCCTTAATGTTTCAAATTCATACATGAAACAATTTGGAATCTTCCCTCAGGCATTCACTGCTGCAGCTCCTGCTGCTCTGCTTCCAACAATTCCCCCACATACCTGATCGTTCGGCTGCCTCGGCCCTGGTCAGGAAGTGGTGAAGCTGATCCAGCTTATGAGGCTGCTCCTCCAGGGACGTCTGGAGCCATATGGCTGACCCAGGCCCTCCAGCCTCCCTCAAGGCATTCCACTTCTCTATCAGAGAAGTGAGCTCGGAGAAGGACTTGTGATAACCCTCTTGCAGCATTTCTATGCAGATGTTCTTCTTGTATGAATTCCTGTATCTGGGAATAAGAATCAGAACAAAAAGTTTTCTTTTAAGCCCTTTCAGCTCCTGAGATGTTTTTAGCCACAAAATTACCATCAGAACAACACGTCTCCTTCAAGAAAACACGCAAAATTAACAAAGGGGGTTGCGATCGTGGCTTAAATCGAAAATGCCAAGCAGAATTCTGTTTTAATAAGATGCCAGGAATGGAAAAAGCACAATGATCTTGATGAAGTTTGTTGTAAATATATCCATTCTAGCTGCACAAAACTCCAATAGTCAAAAAAATTGATGTAGTAATATCAAAAAGAACACTGGTAGCTGCTAGAATTAGGCTGAAATTTTCCTACTGCTTAAGAACAGTGAGCAAAGAAAAAATCAAGCACATATTGAAGGCCAAAATAATGTATATTTTGAAACAGTTTTGCTGGCGGTAATGGTGGTTTAGTTTTAACTGTTTGACAATTTCTGGAAACACAATCATTACATATCTTGCTTTCACCTAGGACGAGTTTAATGATGTGGCAGTTTTAAAATTAATTCTTAATTTTTAAAAAATGACATATCTGGAGACATATATTAATGAATATAAAACAAATCCTTCAATGCATCATACTGACAGTACATAAAAGGGATTGATTTAATGTGGCATTTCAATACAAAATACGAAAGTTTGATCCTAGATTTTCTCTACCTTATAATTTATGGGATCTAAACGCTCCTTTGAACTGGCTATACAATACTGGAACTGATTAATAGAATTATTACTCTCTTTGCATTATCACCTAGGATTCTACCACTTTAAAGAAATAATGTATGCAATCCTCAAGTACATAATACATATCGAGAGCCATCGGCAATCACTGCGGAGTCAGAATTATAGCTGATCAATTTAGGGGAACTTCAAGCTCAGAAAATGCATACTGCGTAATTCAAACAAATTAAGGTAATAAATCTATTTTTAACAAAGTTTTTCACTATTTTTGCATATGGAAACAACCATTTCACATTTTGACTTAAAATACAACCCATTTATCTGAAATATGAGAGAGAGAGAAAGTGAGAGCGAGCGAGAATAAAATGTGACAAAATGTCAACAGACATCATTGAGCTAATGAGGCCTTCTGGCAAACAGAGACACAGCCTTAATAAGCCACGGGGGCAACCAGTTACAGACTTTAAATAATGATTTTTAAAAATGTTTTCACCCCCACTTGTTTACTTATTTTATGTTATGAATACATTTTAATTTAAATTCCATGAAAGAACCTGGACCCAAATGTTCTCTGCTCCCCACTTAAACTGATGGCCCTATGCATATACTGAATTTTCTTTTGGCATCTTTAATTCCCTAAACTCCTTTGCATTTGTGTCTGGCCCTTTTTTTCCCTTTTGTGAGAGGGAGGGTATCAGCTGCGCTGAACAGATTTAGGTCATTCTTTGGGCAACCCCATTCTCCCTCCCCATCAAATACAGGCCTGGCAGGAGGGGAGATTACTCAGCAGCAACCTGTACTTCCTCCAAGAGAAAAAGAAGAGACAACTATGTAATACAGTGGAGTTCAGTGGTGAGGCGGGGGGATCATTATTGCCTCCCTCTTGGGAGCAATGCTTTGGCATATCTGCCAACATGCTGTTCTTTGGAGTGAAGTAACTCTAAACCATCCGGGATGGGGACTAGTAGCTCAGTCAAGCTGCTTGAGCATTTGGGAGTGGGAAGGAAGACCAATGCTCCTCCTGGATACGTGGGGATAGGGAAGGGCCCACAAAAGTCGAGATACAGACAAGAACTGGAAAAGTGTTACATATTTTCAACATAGCATGACAGAGCACTTTTAAAGTTCTCTGCATTTTTGCCACAGCCACTCCTATAAAAACATCCCCACACATGCTACTATCTCTTGGGTTACAGCCAAGTCATTAACCATATTGAGCTTCACCCTAATAAGATGCTTGGATTTTAAAACATACGATTCACATAGATCTATCTGAATGGATTTAATTTGATCACCATAATTCCATACATATGATCTTGAGCTAGGCTGTTTCCCAATCAGATTAAGCGGACCCCAACCTCACCATTTTAGGAGGTTATACTCAAAGACAATATTGGCATGGACAAATATATAGTCAATTTCCCTCTAAAACGGGGACATTTATCGTCATAGACACATATTGTTCAACGGTGTTCTCTCTAACACCGTTGGGAAAGAACTGAGTTCATAGCACATGATAGAAGTGGAAAATTAAATACAATATTTAGTTACATAAATGTACTTTCTTATGTGTTGGAGAGTGAGTACTTAAAGTTGTTGCATATTCATGGACTCGGGTGAAACATACCACTTCAGCCAGTCATTCTATAGCTTGAATTGATTGCCTACCAGGAGCAGAGCACTGAATTGATTGGAGACTGCAACAGAAGCAAAAAGCTGGGAACCTGGTTTCAGAAGTTTACAATTTAATGGGGAGATTACAACCTATATACTTCTTTTCTAACTTGTCACAAGGTGGTAAGATTTTTAAGAGCTCTTCTTACTTTATTTAGAATCTTTCTTAACTAGAAGGAAAGCGATTGGAATGTAAAGTTAATTACGGCTTATTAATTCCATTTATACAGGGAGTGATTTTTGTTCCAAAAGGGTCCCCAAACTATTGACTGCTATGTCTTATCCAGAGTAGCACCACTGGGAGTTGGGGGTGGGAGGGAACAAGAGAAAAGAAGCAGCATGGCTTAGTGGTAAGAGCCCGGGCTTGGGAGTCAGAAGTCATGGGTTCTAATTCCAGCTCCCTCACATGTCAGCTGTGTGACTTTGGGCAAGTCACTTAACTTCTCTGGGCCTCAGTTCCCTCATCTGTAAAATGAGGATTAAGACTGTGAGCCCCACGTGGGACAACCTGATAACCTTGTATCTACCCCAGTGCTTAGGACAGTGCTTGGCACATAGCAAGCGCTTAACAAATACCATTATTATTATTATTATTCACAGTAGCTTGGGAGCCAGGGGGCCTCCCATCACTGATTTGTGTACAAAGGGACAACCTGATTACCTTGTATCTACTCCAGCGCTTAGAATGGTGCTTGGCACATAGTAAGACTTAACATATACCAACATTATTATTATTATTAAAGAAGGGCATTTGCCTCTTTTAACAATGCTCTTCTCTGGTCATTACCCCTGGGGCAGTAATGCCCAGGTAAGGGAGTTGGTGGGAGGTCCAGGGGGGTGGCAGTAGGAGAAAAAAGAATGGTGGAGAGAAACGATAGGTTGATGGAGGAGGAAGGAAGGAAATTTGGTTCATCTAGCTCTGGTAATTGACAATCCTAAATAGCGAACTTGGCACACAACCAGAAAGATTACAGTAGTCCATTATTCAGCCATGAGATGATTCTAAGACACGAAGTATAATTCTTCACATGGGAAGCTAGTGATCAATAAATCCATATTCAGTAATAACAGTTCAAAGGCAGCTAAAACAAATATAGCACATAAAACGTGTTTTATCTGACAAAATTGCACACTAAAAAATAAATACCTAATCACCGAATCTTGGTAATATAATACTCTTATATCATTATGCTAATATATAAGTCACAAGTGGCTTATCTGTGCACGAGTTATAACAGTCTTAGATTCATATTGTAGGAATAAATGCTATTAGAATCACCTAAGGGATAATTACTTTGACTCTTAAATTAATACTTAAATAGCTTCAGTTATATTAACTTCAGTGACAAAAAGTCAGTCCCTTTTCTTACACCTACATTGTCGAATAGCAGATGATTCCATGAGAAGAGTAGTAAAGTTGAGGTAATTTTCTTGTGAAACTAAGTCAAAATAGAGTTTACTGATATTTTCTCTCAAAAATGTATAATGTTTGGAATATTGTCGCATATGGGGAAAAAATGAAGGAGAAAACTAAGACTTATTTTTAAAATAAGTGTATTCCCTAACCAAAAGGTTCCTAGTAGCTAGAAAAGTACTAAAGAATTATCAAATCATATTCTTACTTTATGGTGTCTCAGCAATTAAGCCTTATTCTTGATGATTACTTATGAGACGAATTACAAACATTATCAGACCCTTTTCCTGCTACATAACTATACTCTAATAGGATTAGTAAGCTATTTTCCAAGGGCATCAAAAACATAATAATAAAGGTTTCCTAGAAAAGAATCTAAATTCTAGAATTATTTGGGATTAGAATTTTCAAAATGTTGAATGGTCTCTGGGGGCATCTACTGGAAATCTAGTAAAATTGCAGTCAGATCACATTAATCAGATCAATTCTCTTGCCATTAGTTACTCAACCTTTGGACTACAAATACTATAAGAAGATTCCCGCAGAAGGAAAAACTATTCAGAGAGATCTCTTAGAAAAATCACTAGCATATACTTGTGATTTGGAGGCTGAGGTGAGAACTGTTTTGCGGCAGGACAGTTGCTAATGTGAAAGATGCCATTTGAGAAAAACATAATACTTCAACTAATGTATAGTTGACCCTTCTATATTTCTACTGGGAACAAATCCTAAGTATAAATTAAAAATAACATTTATGAATTGTGCTTTAATAGATCCTTTTAATTAAAAAGGGAATATATAAACTTTTTTTCTCCCTAACCCATCCCAATTTTACTCTTCCGAAGGACCAAAGAAATCCTAGTCACCAGTCCTTTGGCAAAAATGTCACTGGTCCTTCAACAGAAAATAAAATAATGTCATTCACCAGATTTCAAACACTGACTTCATAGGTCAGTAGAATTTAGTTTGATTTACTTTAAATCAGACTGATACTGCTTTCACTTTTTCAGAAAAAACTTCTCAACATTAACAGTCCTTTTATTTAGGTAACAAACAGTAGCAGGAAATAATCGGTTTGATTTGCTTTTCTTAGGATGTTTTTTTAAATTCAGATTTATAGGTGTTGTGTGAAGAAGTAAAGATATCAAACTAGAAACCAGAATTGATGTTTGCAAAGTTAACTTAGAGTCACATAATCCCACTCCAAGGAATTTGCCAAATTTAGTATTAGTTTAAATTTAAACTTAAAGTGTCAAGTTTAAAATCTCAGCTAAAATAACTACTGTTATTAGGACATAGACCAGTTCTAGGGTAGGGGGGATCCATAAATACTAACACTTCATTTAGACTTTCAGAAATTAATTCTATATATTTCATAAAAACAAAACAAAGATAACAGTCTAGATCAGACTAGTCTAATCTATATAGACTACAAAATTAGTAAATCTATTATTTCTGATTATGATTCATAACTGAAAAACAGTAAGATCTGAGGACACTCAAATTCTAACTTTTCCTCTAAATGAAGCAGTTCTGATTTTCACTCACTAGTATATTTGGTGGATCATTTCTTCTCTGAATTTTGATAAGAATTTGGTAATTTAAAAACAGTTCTGTATTAAATTCATCATTTAGATCAGCTGTAACTGATAGTCATTTTTTAATTAAAGCAATTGTGTTTAAAAAATACCATATTGACATGTAGGAATAATACATTTGCTACTAAAACAGAACCTTTATAAAAGATGTTGAATCCTAATCATCAAAATAAAAACTGCAGTGAACTCATGAAAAATCCTTGCATTTCTTGTATTTCAAAACTTATATTTTCTTTAAGATCTTGAAGGCTGCCCTTGAAGAGTAAACAACTATATTTATATAAACTATCAACTGTACAGCTATAAATACTTATCAAAAAATCAGTAATTTAAGTCATAAATGATGAAAACAAGAAATCATCATGAAAACAGTCCTTTAAATTTTAAAAGCTTATATAATTACAATGAAAACTGCCCTTTGGTAATATCCCCAGACTAAAACAGAAAATCTTCCCTTTACTGTTTTTATTACTTTGATAATAATAATTTTGAAAGATAGTTCATATTATTTATTTCATATGCAGTATATGTGTATATATATGGGCGGTGAATGTGTCTGTTATTTTGTACTCTCTCAAGCACTTAGCACAGTGCTCTGCACACAGTAAGTGCTCAATAAATACAATTGATTGAATGACTGAATCCAAACAGTGCATAACACTCTTCTACAGCAAGTTAATAAATTGCTTTAGAAGTGTAACAAATGCCTTAGGTTTGCAGCCAAAAAAATCATTCATTTTTATGATACAGGCAGAGTTCTATGAAAAAGATATTACCACTAGTTGCATCTCTTTCAAATAACTTTTTGTACAAAGTGCATGGATTATTTATTTCTTAGCTTCCAAAAATTAGCATAGATAACAACTTTGGAACTCATTGTTTCAAGTTTAAAATCTGGGACATTGTCTTGCTTCTTTCAGAACTGTCAAGTAGAAAGGCTTCGAACTGCATGTAACAGAGTATTTATTCTTGATATTTTTGATTCCAGAAAGTGAACGAGGGTCCTTTAGCACCCCTCAAAGAACTGAAACCATCAATTTAGGTTTAAAATACCTGTTTCTCTTTAGCATCATCAAGTTAATTGATTAATTAATAAGTAAATAATTGTGTACTAATGAAAATCACTTGAGGTTTCCATCAAGGAACATACTTGAAATTTTAGAAAATATCATTAATAAGTAATGAGCCACACATAACATACATTTTGACTTATGAGGTAGAATAGCGATAAATTATTAATATATTTATCTAGTCCCTTATCCCACAATTCAGACTATTAGAGCAATGGTTCAGGGATGAAAAACATTCATTTAATCTAACTGGCCCAATCAAGGTTAAAAAAAAATTCTAAGGCATTTTAGTGAATAACCTTACCATCTAAGAACCCATGCATGAAGAGATTTGCACATATACTCTAATAGTTATTTGGAGTCCCACTGAAATATCATGCATAAAGTGAATAGGACATTTAAGATATTCATGAAATGACGATTTTTCAATACCTAATGGAGTGCTTCTGATATTATGAAAACATAATACTTTTGATATCACAATGGACACAAAAAGAAAATGCCACATTTCCTAACGGAATAATGCTGAATTTTGCAATCAAGTGCAAAACCCTGACAGATTCTTGTCATATTTAATTATTTATTTTATATTTCAAGACATCTTGGCAATTAACAATGGGAAAAACCTGTTACAAAAATTAAAATCTATCAGTTTTCAAATGGCCTCGATTACGATTACATCGTATAATGAGCAGAAAAAAAACCAACAAGAATATATTGCCACATCAGTGACTAAAGGTAAAAGAATAAGAAAACGAACACTGTCCACAGAAACATGTATCAGTCACTTGGAATATTTTTTCTTCTCAAGTGTGTGTGTGGGGGGAGGGGCATGCAATACTTCGCTAAGTAGAATTTTACTGAAGATATATTAGCATTCACTTACATAAAGTCATGTAATTTTTACCTGGCATAACAGCATTTTGAAATCAGATGTGCTTATCAAAATAGAACATTTCTGAATCTTGCATATAAAAATTCTTATCACACTCAGAGTTGAATAAAATAATTATTATAATTTTTAAATTATAGAGAAAAAGTACATTTGTCTTGCATTCTGATCTTTTGAAATTTTTCATCCTTTTGGATTTATCTTGAAACTTCCTACAGTGATCCTAGGAATTGCTGAATTTTTACAGAGAAATGGAAACTCAAGAACATAAAGACCAACCTTAGTAAAAACAACAAGTTAGACTAAAAGGAAAACTAGTCCAGTGTTATTTTTTATTAAAATATGCCATGTATTTTATCTTTGTATGAGTTTGATAAGGTTAGCAAGTAAAATTCTGTTTCCTCTACACTGGATAATAGTCATGAGAATCTCGAGTTTGCACCTTCCCATTAAATATGTATTGTATTTTTTGAAATTATTCACCCCGCCTTTTATCCAGATCATGTCTTTGAAAGGAGGAAGTAGATAATAAATGGAATAATTCATGATTTTCCATTAAATATGAAACTTTCTTTTGCAGAGTTTATAAAATGAAGTTCTATATAATGTACAAAAGTTGATTAGAACTTTCTCTATCCTTTTGATGAAAAACCTTTTCTATTACACAAATGCACAGAGAAGTTTCTTTAGAAAAAGTAAACCACATAACCACTCTACATTCTATTCCAACACTTCTATTCTTTAAAAATGTGATCTAATTTTACCCTTCTATGTATGATTTAAGAGATCTATTTTTATGGACAATATGAACAGATTAATTTCTCAAATTTCATTTTCAATAGAAAACTGAGAAGCACTGAATATAAATTAGGGCAGGCAGTTTAGAGATTTCTAGTTCTGGTCTCGGAAACGAGTTTTGTTGAGAAATCTTATTCTCCCATTTGCATCTCAGTCAAGTGAGGTCAGACTTAAAAAGCTGACTTTTTTTATGGAAAAAAGTTACTGTGTTCCACTTAAAATAATAAAAAAATTTTAAATGGCATTACTCTTTCCACATGCCATTTTCCTTTTCAAAAGCAGTAGACTATCAGCAGGGAATTATTGATTAAAAGTTTTACTCATATTTTCTTCCTTAGATTGTTTTAAAATGAATGATATAAGATTCAAGTGGTGAACAAATGAAGTTATATCTGACTAGATGGAGAGAAAAATTATTTTAAAATGTACAATTCAAGGGGCCAAGACCAGTAATTAGTTTTGTCCACCACTTAATACAGCATCGCATACGGAAGAAGCATGATTTTTGATGACTGATGAAATCGTCGAATTTCAAATTCCAGACACTGAAAATACACTTGGTAAAGAAATAGACTCACTTCTGCCAGAACCCGTGTTTTCACTCAACATTTCAGTTGGAAGACCTCAAAATGAGGGAATGTTCTTTGGATACTGCATGTGTTTGGATAGGATGAGTTGTGGTATCAGAAGTAAGCTCTGGACATACATGGGGTTAGTGCTACATGGGTGTTCATGCTGTATATGAACAATATGGGGTTCTGCAAGAACTTAATGTGTTTTACAAGTAGGAGCACTTCAATTTGTTCTGAATTTATGACATTTGAGAGCAGTCAACTAGCAATTGGCATTTGAGTGCTTACTGTGTACAGAGCACTGTACTGCTTGGGAGTCAGAGGTCATAGGTTTGAATCCCAGCTCTGCCACTTGTCAGCTGTATGACTGTGGGCAAGTCACTTCACTTCTCTGTGCCTCAGTTACCTCATCTGTAAAATGGGGATTAACCGTGAGCCTCACGTGGGACAACCTGATTACCCTGTACCTACCCCAGTGCTTAGAACAGTGCACTTAGTAAGCACTTAAAAAATACCAACATTATTATTATTACAAGCTTAGGAGAATACAATTCAGTAGAGTTGGTAGACAACTTCCCTGCCCATGAGTTTATAGCCTGGTGTGGGATTTAGGCATTCATATAATTTATAATATGTGATTTAAAGAAATGTACATAAGTGCTGTGGGATTGAGGATGGGGCGAGAATCTAATGCCTAAACGATACAGATCCAAGAGCACAGACACCATAGAAGGGAGGAAGAACCAGGAAAAAGAGGGCTTATCGGGGAAGGCCTCTTAGAGGAGATGTGACCACAATAATGCTTTGAAAGTAGGGAGAGTGGTGGTCTGGCATACATGGAAGAGAGTTCCAGGCTAGGGGGAGGACCATGAGAAAGGAATAGGCAGAGAAATAGACGTGATTGGGGTACGGTGAGTAAGCTGGTGCTGGAGGATCAATGTTTGAGGGCTTCGCTGTAGTAGGAGATCAGAGAGATAAGTTAGAAGGGGCAAGCTAATCAAGTGCCTTAAAGCCAATGGTAAAGAGTTGGTTAGATCTTTCTAGGACTCTTGATCACTGGTCAAGATCAATGGATAACCTGTCCATTGAAAGCAGCTTGTCACTGAAACCCCTGTGTCAGACCAATGTCCTTTATTTCACTGCCTTGTCCTGCTTTCCTGAAAAGGTCCATCTGGAAGGAACACAGAGTTGTTCTCTATTTGAATGTCATAAGCTCCACCCATCTACAAAAACAGCTACAATGAAAATATGAAGAACAGTATTCTTCAAGGGCAGATTTCCATCCCCATTTCTGGCATAGGGGTGGCCATAAGATATGTGAAAGGGAGAGAAGTATGAAAGAAATCACTTATAGATGGTGAATAGAAATGATTCTGTTGGGGAATAAAGAAGATTGGCTATTGGTAAAGCTTAGATTTGGGAGGGAAAAAACCCTACAATTTGAAGGGAAATTAATGAGGTTTTTTAAATTTTGGGTAAAAAAAATCATTTTTATATTTCCAGTTTTATTTTAAACTGTACAGCACCTAGACCCACGAACTCCCTGCAAAAGCGTCATGGGATGTCAGGGATGGGGGGATAATATGAAGTGGAAGCAGTAAGAGCTAGCGCTCCTTCGTGGACTGGAGCCTGAGGGGGGAGTGGGTGGGAGGGAGGGAAAGGAAATGAGCAGATGGCTTTGCACTTTAGCAGTCCCAGATCTCTCTCTTCATCCTTCTTTTCATCCCCAGGGGCTGCTTCTATCAGTTCAGTCTCGGATATGGGAGGGCAGGTGGTAGGAAAGAAAAAAGCAGTAAGTGGAAATAAGCGATATTAGTGGCAAAATAGAGAAGAGTTACAAGGAGCTCTGGGGCTAGGAAAACAAAATCTATGTTTTGAGGAGACATAATTTGAACTAAAAAAATAAAAGAAGGTTGGGGTAGAAGTGAGCGTTCAAAACCACATAAAAGAGAACATTTATTCACACAGCACTTATATTTATAAGAGAAAGCGCTAAAGGCAAAGATTAGCTACAGGTTCAAAATGCATTTAGATAAAAATCAAGGAAAATTCATAATGAGAAGCTGGGTGCAAAAAGGGAAAGGTCAGGGATGTTGGATGGGACATGCTAAATATTTGGATCAATGCCAAGAAATGCAAATATTCTATTGCCACTGTCAAAAACAAGTGGGGAAAAAGCTGGTGACATTCCTGACAACTCATCCTATTTTACACATTAGCTTTTTCTCCCTCTAGTCCCCAGTTCGCTCTTTGTTTCTTTCAAGCTCACCTCTTAACTGTATCTCACTTTCGCCTCTCCTGCCTTCACCGCATTACCAATGCTGTTCCCCTGGCCTAGAACTCCCTCCCACCCTCCCCTGACCTGACAAGCCACAGCTCTTCCCTTATTCAGTGACTTTGGAAAACCCTACATCCTTCAGCAAGTCTTAGAGAAGCAGCGTGGCTCAGTGGAAAGAGCACGGGCTTGGGAATCAGAGGTCACAGGTTCTAATCCCAGCTCTGCCGCTGGTCAGCTGTGTGACCTTGGGCAAGTCACAACTTCTCTGTGCCTCAGTTACCTCATCTGTCAAATGGGGATTAAAACTGTGAGCCCCATGTGGGAGAACCTGATCACCTTGTATGCCCCAGCGGTTAGAACGGTGCTTTGCACATAGTAAGCACTTAACAAATACCACAGTTTTATGTTTATTAATTCCCGGCATCTCAAGTCATATAAACCAATATCAGTATTCAGTCCTTTTGTATATGTTAATCAATTGCAATCATGATAATTGATTGTTAAGTACTTACTTTGTGTCAAGCACTGATCTCTGCACTATGGCAGACACGAGTTAATCAGGTAGGACACATTCCCTGTCCCAAATGGGTCTCACAGTTTAAGTAGGAGGGAACACACTATACATGCAATGACTGATAAATATGCACTTGCTCCTCCTCTAGAACGTAACCCCTTGGTGGACAGGGAACACACCATTTCTCTCTTTAACAGTTTTTAAGTGCTTAGTAGAATGTATTGCACTCAGTGGTCACTCAAATATTATTAGCTCTTTGTGGTCAGGGAACGTGTCTAACAATTGTGTAGTATTTTACCCTTCCAAGCAGTAGCACAGTGTTCTATACATAGTAGCTGTTCAGATATTATTGTTTGATTGATACTTTTACTAGTATAGTCACTCATGGTCGATTAGACCGTAAGCCCATCAAACGGCAGGGACTGTCTCTATCTGTTGCCGACTTGTACATTCCAAGCGCTTAGTACAGTGCTCTGCACATAGTAAGTGCTCAATAAATACTATTGAATGGATACTGCATTTAGAATTGTCCATCAGAAGCATGAACAAGTATGTCTCAGGAGATCTAATTTTTGTTCCTTGAAAATGTGGCTGGATCATCATGGGATATGATTTCACACAGATTTGCATGTTAAAATTAGGATCTGCTTCATTCTGGAAAACTAATACGATACAATGATAACTATACTAAACAATTGTTTAATCTTTAAAGTACTTCAAAGCATAATTCCACAATATTAAACGAATGAGAAATGGCAATTTGTTTAAGAGACTTTGCAAAGAGCTATAGAAGTAAGAGCTTGTTTTGCTGGCTGTGAATGATTTTTCAACTTCAGAGAAGACTTTATCTAATGCGGCTTGAGCAACCGCTGGCTTATTTCCTACATAAAGCACTTTGTAGCATGGTAAGTCCTTTCAAACACCTCTAAGCATTCATCATATTTATAAATTTGTCTGCTTTCTTTCAAAGTGAAAAGGCTTTTTAATCCCAAGATTTTAGCTGATGGTGAAGAAAACATTAACTGTTTCACCTGTTTCAGCATCTTACAACGCAGTGAACGGTCGAAGTTCTTGATATGGTCCTTTCTGGGCAGCGATTCCTCTGAGTGGTGCGATTTAACTCTTCAACAACTGCATCATCCATTTCTAAATTAAGTTGCCTTCTCAGTTGCACAACCTCTTTGGTTAACCGTGCAGGGATCTCAAACTCCTCGAAAAGCTGACTAAAGCCGTGAGCCAAACTTCAGCCAAGACTTGTCGACTGCTTCATCTCAACCCAAGTAGGAAGGGGCAGAGAAGGGGTATATTTTACTGACAGTGTTTGGACAGAATGTCAAGGTGGAGGGATAGTTTTCTGCATGGGTGAAAGCAGCTAACTTTACAAGTAGTTGTTATCGGTGATCCGGTGGTCTACTGGCACATGGTGTGCCAGCTTCAGAAGAATGGGAAGCAGTAGTGGACTAGTGGAAAAAGCACAGGACTAGGAGTCGGAGGACCTGCTTTTAATCCCAGCTCTGCTACTTCCTGCTGTGTGACTTTGGCAAGCACTAACAGTGCCTCAATTACCTAATCTGTAAAATGGGGATTCAATCCTACTTCCTCCTTCTGAGACTTTGAGTCCCATGTGGGACAGGGGCAGTCGGCAGGAGGTGGCTGCCGGCCAAGGGATCGGCCGGACTCCCCCGCTCCTCGCTGGGCTGTGGGGTGGGCCAGAGCCAAGCCGTCACTGCTACTGTTTGAAATGCCTCCCTCTCTCCTCCGCCCCGATACACGATGCCTCGTCTTATCAAAACACGGCCAGGCAACCTTAATGACCATGGCCCCTCCCACTGTCCCACTTTAATTCTGAAAAGACCAGAGTGTCCACTATGAAATTGGACCGATGGCTCCCCCACAGGTACCGGTGCAAGTATATGTCAGTCTGCTGAAGCAGTATGGCGTAGTGGATAGAGCTTGGGCCTGGGAGTCAGAAGGTCATGGGTTCTAATCCCAGCTCCTCCACTTGTCTGCTGTGTGACCCTGTTGGGCAAGTCACGTCACTTCTCTGGGCTTCAGTTACCTCATCTGTAAAACAGGGACTGAGACTGCGAGCCCCACACGGGATATGGACTGTGTCCAACCTGATTTGCTTCTATCCATCCCAGTGCTTAGTACAGTGCCTGGCGCATAGTGTTTATCAAATACCATAATTATTATTATTATTTCTGTAAGTAGACACAGCTAATATTGACCTACAGTGGTACCAATCCACTTGAATTTTCTCAGTATCCTAGTAAGTCAGTCCTTCCCTGCCTGAAAATGAGAGAGTTTTTCATTTTGTTAGGAGATAGATAATATATATCTGCTACTGTTATCAATATTCATTCCACATAGGTGCTTCTCATGTCAAGGCATATTTACTTCCACTGCTAAGGAAATCACCTGCACAAATGAGTATAGATCAAGTGAAAAAACTGGACAGGCTAAGAAAAAAATGCTAATCTGAAATGGAAAGGCACAACTACATTTTGTACAAATTAATCTCTTTTCTAATGGTTGGTAAAAGAGCAGACCTATCCTATGAACTCCTAAATAATAATAAAACCATAAACGAGGTTACTTTGAAGTTAATAAGATCATGAGGCATGAATGATGCTAGAATTAGAGTACTATATCTTATTAAAGTTTACTCTGTGATTTGTAAAATTGCAGTCAAAATTGTGAAAGAGTGTATTGGCACTGCAATTTCATTAAGACACACCAAATTTCTTAAAAAAAAAAAAAAAGAGGGAAATTCAACAGGCTTAAAGTTATTCTCACTCCTATAGAACCATTTCTAATATATTTACAATAGTTCTGTAAATACCAACTAAATACCAAACTGACCTTGACATTGGGTGACTGGATATGGAAAACAGAAGTCCAAAACCAGAAATTCATGGAATCATTTTCCACTCTCATTATCCTTGACTGACTAGCTAGCAGAGAATAACTTCAATTCCAAATTCTGTCAATGAATATGAGGCCATCTCTTTTCCCCAACACTACATTTATCAATACCATAATTTGACAACTATTTATCATTCACAAACCACATCAAAAAAAGAATGCTATTTCCCTGTTAAACATGATTCAAAATGATCAAAAAATGAATAAGACCTTATTCTTATATCTATACGTGTATTTTTTTAAAATGCTAGCACCAGAAATTCAGAATCTTAAATTGCATGAAGGATGAAATGAAAAGGAAGAAACAAACCTGAAAGCAGATAGCAGGGACTCTCTAGTGTGGCTAATAATATGTGCCACAGTTATTCTGAAGGAATTACTTATGACTCTTCAGGAATGATTTGTGTGCTAGCAAGCACAGAACAGAACTTCATATGAGGTAGAAGGAAAAGTCTTGAAGGTGCTATACTTTCTGGGGAAAAGTGTCTAAAGCTATGTCATAGACTAGAATAAAGATAGGAAGGAATTTTTAAAAGTTTTGGACACTTGGAAAATGTGAACATATTTAGAATTTCTAGACAAAAATTTATATAACTGCCATCCCCAAATGAAATGTGCTCAAATTGTGGGATGGGGGATTAGACACTGAAATTCAATTTATAGCTCTACAAATGGCAGATATATGTAGTTGCAAAATTTTGTTTGTTTCTTTAGAAGCAGATTATCTATCATGAAAAATGAAAACAAAAGAAGAATATACACTGAGTTCTCAAGTTTACTCTAGATGGCTCAAATCTAGATTTAATTTTTTTACTTTTCAAAATGAAAAAACCACTCACCCTAAGAGTTTGCAGTTTCAGTAATTTTCTACAATCTAAATTCCTTGTTTAAAACTCAAGAATTCAAATTTTGCTGCTTTTGAACAGTACACTGATTAGTTTAGCACATCTCGCTAAGCAGGCAAGTTTTCTCTCCAAGCATTTTAAAATGACTCAAATTAGAAAAGAAATGGAAAGACACAAAAGTAGTCAGAAGGATCCCAGGGAAAGTAAAAGGTTTTTTGAGTCATGTATAGTCATATATAGTCATGTATAGTCTAAGCTGTTGCCATATTAAAAAATGACAAGGTTATATAGGTCATCAAAATGTCTCCAATTACCTGCCTAGAAAATCAGCACAGTGAAGTGGAAAATAAAATATCATTATTGCTGTAAAATTATTGAGAATTGTTACTTCAACCAAAATGGAGGAAGGAGGAAAGAAAACAAATGTTGAAAGTCAAATGCTGGAAAATGTCATTAAAACCTTTAGTGGTTTAATTAAAACCAAAAATGATATCTGTGGCTTTAAAATGCTGAATTGTGTGTGTCCCAATTTTCAAATATGGCTAATACAAAACAATGCAAGCCAAAAAAACTCAGTATAACAAAGTCATTTTTCTCTGAAATGAACTCTCACGTATATCTAGCTTTAAAATATCATGAAAATCCTATTACTTGGAGTTTCATATCAGTCTCCTAAAGAAGAAAGTTCAAATATTTGATAAAGACAGTTTAAAAAATTCTCAATAATGACTTTAGAGATTGATTTTTAAATGAATTGTTTGGAAGTTAATTTAGATGAGACACTAACTGGGCAAATCAGTAATTTCTATTAAGTGGACAAAGTGTAGAACACAGCGACATGGGGAAGGAAGCATTGTAAAAAGGGGAATTCATCAGCCTAACTAGATGAGTTTCTTTCATTTCTTAGCCTGTACTTGGTGTCGGTGGTGTTATAGCTTTTCTCTTGGTGTCTGGATATTGCATGAATTCTTTTTTTTTGTAGAGGTAAAAACACCATAAAAAGGATACTGAGAGGAATTAATGACTACCTTAACTATATTATAATACTGAAAATGGAGCATAACAGTGTAAGATCGTTGTGGGGAGGGAACATCTCTGCCAACTCTGTTGTACTGTACTCTCTCAAGCTCTTGTTAGTATAGTGTTTTGCACATAGTAAGCACTAAATACCACTGATGATGACAATGATGATACCTTAAATATGAGAACTGAGAGTCTTGGAATTAGAACTTTGATATGTGGAAGATCAGTAGAAATGACTCATTATTTAGTATCATTTTTAATTTTTAATTACCAAGTTTCAATAAAAAGGATGTTCACAGTAGTGGAACTTAAATTTTTAGCAGAAAATGAAGGAAAAGGCAATGGAAAATGAAGATTCACGACAAAGGACACAAACTTTATGTTAAAGTGCTTTTAAAGGCTATACTCACAGAGCAGCCTCTTGTTTTGACAATCCTTTGAAATTCACCTCCAGATAATGATCTATGTCATCTTTCCCTTTGATCAACTGAGACCTAAATTTAAATGGAAAAAAATTTTAAAGTACTGACTTACTGAAATGGAAAGACTTTTGGAATATATGTAATGCAACCTGAAGTATAATAAATACTGAAATACTGACAGTGAAATGCATCTGAAACATTCCATAAAGACACATAACCAGTATACTCAGACATTTTGATTTATAGCCATTTTTGGATTTTAAGTTTTCAGAATGGAGGAGAAAAATAGGGAGAAGGGTAAAACCCCAGAATATAAAATGAAGCAATAGTCTTATCTGAATACTAAAGGATGAGTTAAGGGGAGACCTACTTGGGACTAAAGTACTCTTTTTTTTAAAAAAATAAAAATCAACCACTCTGCCTGAAAAAACCCCAACGAAACACCAAACAGTGGTTTCATAGTTGCACAGCACTACAGAAAAAAAGGTGTCTTGCCATCAAAATGAGGAATTACACAGGCTCTACCTTTAAATAGTTTTAAGATCACTTTGCTATAGAGAAATAACTTAGTAGAAGAAACTAAGCAAACTGCATTTTAAAATTCCCTTAAGGGGAAAGAATGGGCGAGGATGTTTCTGCTGAGCTTTTAACAAAGAAGAGGGTAAAGGTAATTGTTCAACTTCAGAACAGCAGCTGGGTTACTTAACATTTTGGACTTCGATACTTTAGAAATCATTTCATATTGCCTAAAAGTGCAGTATACACATTTCAGGGTGATACCGAATTTCACAGCGCCATTCTGTGCAGTGTCTAAATTTCAACAAGGGAAATTCAGGGACATTAGGACATTATCCCACAAAAAATGGGATAATAGCAAACAACCCAAGATAGGCTATGGAATCTCCTTTAGATAGTCAAGCCTGGAAACAGGACAGTGAACTGCTATATAAATTTGTTGGACTTACTTAAGCTGCATCTTAAAACACAGCTTCCAACTCGCATGTAACTTCCTTGACTTCTGGAATACCAGGAAACCTAGAATTCCCCCTCTCAATTTTATGAAATTGCCCTTTTGTCATTCTCCGGGTGAACCGGTAATAGGTAGCAAACTTTCATTCATTCAGTCATATTTATTGAGCGCTTACTGTGTACTAAGCACTTGGGAGAGTACAATATAACAGACACATTCCCTGCCAACATCATTTAAATGTTATATGTTACAGTCTGGGAAGCAGGGGGAAAATAACAATATATATATATATATATATCTTTAATAGTAAAATTAGACCCTTGGCAAGTAACATTTTAGTTTTTTGTTAATTGGCATTAACAAATATTTTAGAGATATTTATTTAATAGAGGTATTTTTTGAAAGAAAGTGAGACATATACCTTGAAAATCCTGTTGAAAAGCTAAGCCTTTTCGGCTTTAAGTAAAGCAGCCGCTTTGTGCTTTGTGACGGTAGAGATGGTAAAGTTTTCATTTTGGTCTAAAGGTGAAAAACAACAACCAAACAATACTTTTAATGCCCTTTCAAAGCATTCTTCAAAACTAATCATTAGCAATTTTGAGCAGCTCTGTGCACAGCATAAGTACTAAGCACTTGGGAGAGTAAAACAGAGTAGGCATAGTCTCTACCCTCAGTGAGCTTACATTCTAGCAAGGGTAACAGACACTAAAATCGGAGGAAAGAGAAAAATATCTAATGTTTCTATAAACATGAGTTAGTACTCAATAGGTTATGCAAGGCTTGTACTTCAGTGGGATTGGAGAATGTGAGTTCACAAGTTGTAGGTGTCAATTAATGGCATTTATTGAGCACTTACTTTGTGAAGAGCGCTGTGCTAAGTATTTGGGAGAGTATGAGTTGGTAGACAAGATCCTTACCCACAAGAAGCTTACAGCCTAGATGGGGAGATGGAAGTATATAATTTGTGCAGAGCAGAAATTAATCAGAGAAGGCCTTTTGGAGGTGATTTCAAGAAATTTTGCAGTGAGGTCAATGGTCTATGACATCTATTGAGGGAGGGAGCTCCAGGCTAGGGGAAGGGCAAAGGCAAAAGACAGTCAGTGGTGGATGAGAGACAGAACTAAACAAAGTAATCTGGCTGTTTTGGGAGCAGCCAAAAGGGTGTGGAGGGAGAATGAATAAACATATAGGAGGGAGAGAGATGACTGGGGGGCCTTTAAGCCATTGGTCAGGAGTTTCAACTTGATGGAGAGAGTTTTTGGAGAGTTGTGGAGAGTGACATTTTAGAAACATGATGCAAGTAGCAGAAGGAAACGTGCTGAAGAACAATGATTTTGGAAGCAGGGAGATAGCAAGGAGGCTGATACAGGAGTCAAATCAGGATATGACAAATGGTTTGAAGCTACTTTGGGCTGCTTGGGAAATGTGGCAGGATCTCAAAGATGCCAGCATCATAATTTTCAAGAAGAAAGGCAAAAAGGTCAGATGGCAGCAAGTACTGGGGTATCCCATTATTGTCCACTACCAGCAAGGTCCTACTTCTTGTCCCGACTGGCTGTTAAAGAATATCATAAAAAATGTTACCAGAATTAAAATGTGGCTTCTTTGGTAAAAGAGCAGATGTTAATATATATCCCAGTTTTCCTTGTTAAAAGTTCTAAAAGATATTTATAATGAGGTAGCTCATTTAAAAAAAATAACATAACTTGGGTGCTAAGAATTGTCTGCTTTTTGATCTGATTTAGTATCTCTCATTAATGGAAAATGATATAGCTGTGAATATCTAAATAAACAGACAGCCATGAATAGGCTGTAGGAATCATGTCTACCAGCTCTGTTGTACTGCACTCTCCCAAGCATTTAGAGCAGTGTTCTCACACAGCAAGCACTCAATAAACACCAAAAAATAAATACCAAGCCAAAAAAACCCCCAAACCAAACAGCCTTTGTTACTTTGAACTTGCCCCCAAATAATTAAGCTTGGAAGTGATCTCCCGGGGGCCCCCGGGAATAAATTGGGTGGAATGGGGAATAATTTTGGAACGGGGCCACTAGTACCGAGAGCTTTTTTTTTCCATCACTGTGGAACCCTTGCATGCTGCAAGGGTCATAAATGTAGTTCTTATAGCCAATTCCTGGGCTGAGGATGCCCAGGTTCCTGGTTCTGCCACAGTGGTGTGGAGCAAGGGGCCTCCACCCTTTGGAGGTCCCATGAACAGTTCTCCAAATCCTCTTCCCCCCCCCCAGTCAAAAGGAGTTTCCACTGTGCTTCAAAACCTCTGGGAATCCCAGAAGGATTCTTTTACCACATATAGGCTCTTTTGTTTCCCTATGGAGATTCAGAGGAAGCACTGTCCCACTACCTTCATAGCTCCAGAGTGACCCTAATCCTAACTCTAACCCTAGAGTTGAGATTGAATGAAGCTAGAAAGTTCCAGTCATACTCACATTAGTGCTCATCTTTGGTCTCAACTCCATCAGGATCCTGGATCAGCACTTTATTATCCTATCAAAAATGTCCACCTGCATATATATGATAGGTAGATTTAATTTTTTTCTTCTATTTACTCAGGGAAAAAATCCCAACTCTACATACAGTGCAGTAACATGTCTGAGTTGTCGTACAGATCCACATTTTATTTAAGTTCTCAACCTACAGTTCCTACTATTAAAGTTTCAGCTGCCAGTTCCTTCATATTGCTCTTCTCTGATCTGAGAATATTATCAGCAGGAGCACCTTTACTCTTAAATTTGGATTAATGTAAGTATTGCGAGCCCTGCCGGCAAGCCTCAAGGCACAAACTATGAATGGAGGGTTTGTGTGGGTGTGAGAGAGAGAGAGAGATAAAGACTGAATTTTAAAGTAAAAGAGTTGCACTGTATTTCCCAGGAAAAGAGTCATGGAGTCAGTCTAAAATATTTAAATGCTTCATTTTGGGACGATCAAAAGTCTCTCTGAGTATGTGAATGAGAGTTGATGGTCAGAATAATGAACGTGGGGGGAGTCAGAACTGAGTCTTCCAAAACCTGGATAGCATCATATGACTGTCGGGGGTGGGAAGCAGACTAGTGTTTAGCCTGGGGTCAGATTTTGTCTTATGACTGGTAGGGGGAGGCAGCACAGTGTTGGATTGTAGTTCAACCTCTTCGCTTTGGGATTAGTAGAATCGGCAGGACACCCAGACAACTTCGTAAAACAACCAAATGCCTCTCAGACCCATCCTGATTCGCTCTACTCCCCCTGCCCTGGACTCCACCCCACTTTCCTTGGAGCAATGAGCTATTCTCTAGTACACTGTTAATCATAAATTTGGGATGAACTCAAAAACATTTAATACTTTCAGGGTTCAATCACTATCCCAGACTTGAATTTAGACAAGTACAGAACAGGAATTACCAAGGCCCCCCTTTTTTTTCCAGCCTACCAGTTCTGAGACTTCAGGGTGGGAGGAGAAGGAAAGAGAAGGAAGATTGTGGGAAAAATGCAAGAGGGGGACTAGCTTCTGAGGCATGGCTTTGTGCTGCTTCTCTCTCCTCTGCCTGTTGGATTCTCTAACACTTCTGTGACTGACCAGTTCTGTTCCCCGGGAAACACTGTTCCAGGAACTTTTGCCCATATAGACGTCCCCACTAGCCGAGTGGAGGTCTGAGGATTAGGACAAAAATAGCAAATAGTGCCATGCTAGGACTGCACACAACCTAGAGAAAAGTCAAAGTTCATATCAAAAGTTGGAAGGCCAGGCAGAATCTACTAACTTGGGGGACGCATCAATTAATTAATGAACCAATGTGGCCGCTTAAGGATTCTTTCTAGGACATACCTAGACCTGGATTCACATAGCTGAAGTTGGAGTGAACTGGACCTGCCTCATGGCTAAGGGAGTTGAGGTATGTTCATTTAAAATTTCACCCAGGTGCTTTCTTTTTATTCTGAGATTTGTCTATGCCATAGACTCTTTGGGATGAATGTATTAAACCAGTGTCTTGGGTTTCTCATTGGTAAAATAGAAATAGTGATATTGGTTTTTCATAACATTGTTTTATCTAGAGCTTCATCACCATTAGTTAGCACTGATATTTAGTAAGTGACACCACAGTGATCGGCATGATGTTAAGCAATCTATTTTAAAGGGCGGAGAGCAACTTGTAAATGGAAATATATAATTAAATTGAGATTCTTCATGCAGAAAAACTTTTAATGATGCAAACTTTTAATTTTTTTTAAACGTGAAAACTGTCTATTTATTATTTGGTTCTTATACTATGGATTTAAGAGCACGGCACCATTTGCCCCACAGATATGTTGGGCAATATCTACGAGGGCTAGTTTGTGCAACACTTTAAACTTGCACCAGTCGCTTGGAGCCTTTTCTAATAATAATGTTGGTATTTGTTAAGCGCTTACTATGTGCCGAGCACTGTTCTAAGCGCTGGAGTAGACACAGGGGAATCAGGATGTCCCACGTGGGGCTCACACTCTTAATCCCCATTTTACAGATGAGGTAACTGAGGCACAGAGAAGTTAAGTGACTTGCCCACAGTCACACAGCTGTCAGGCTAAGATCTCAGAGCCAAATGTCACTTGGGCCAGGTAGGAGAATATCTTGGGAGGGGAGAAAAGATACTACTTTCTCCCCAATTCAACTCTATCAGCTGTTCAGAGCCAGCCTGACCCCGTTCAAAAAAATGGTCAAAATATAGAGAGACAGTAAAAGCCAATTACCAGTGCAAGAGCACTTAAAAATACAGGCTTTCATGAGAACATCATATTAACAGGGTTATGAAAATCTACAAAGAACAGGGTAAATAAGCAGCGTAGCCTAGAGGAAAATGCATAGAATCAAGGGTCAGGAGACCTACAGTCCAATCCATGCTCTGCGGTTTGCCTGCAGTTACCTTAGGCAAATTACTTAACTTCTCTATGCCTCGGTTTCCTCATCTGTAAAATGGGGATTCAATTCCTGTTCTCTCTTCCCCTTAGAATGTGAGACCCACCATGACGGGCAAGGGCTGTGTCTGTTCTCACTGTGTTTAATCTACATAAAATTTAGCAGATAGGTCAATCAATTGTATTTATTGAGTATTCACTGTATAAAGCACAGTACTAAGCGCTTAGAGTACAATATAACAGAGTTGTTAGACATGTTCCCTGTCCACAACAAGCTTACAGTCTAGAGGGAGCTTACCTACTATAGCAATTTTACCATAACTTATTATTATATTTTGAAATCTTGCTTCGCTTTTAAAACAGTAAAACAGATTAAAGAAATCTTACTTTATTTTTAATGCAATGAAAGTATTCCCTATGGCAAAATTGTTAAATGTAATGAAGACGGATGCTGACAATTCTGGACCCCTTTATTTTAATTTTCTTCACTGCTCCTAGCATTCTGGGGAGTTCATTTACATATCAAATCATTAAATGCAAGTTATAAATGACAAACTCATCAATTCTTGTTTGTGGTTAACATAACTATGCACAAAAAATTGTCTAGGCCTAGAGATAAGTTTGAGATGTGTTCATTTCTTTTTACCTGCGTTTTGTGATTTCTGCCAATGGTAGTCCCTGACTTGTGGATTCAGCCTGAAAAGCAGAATGAAAAGAACCGTACCACAAGAAACAAAAACGGAAAAAAGCCAGTCCTTATCGCTAAGTGTGAATATATTTATTTGCAGGGGCAGGAGCCTAAAATGCTCATGGACGGCCAAAGTATTGTGCCCAAAAACTCAAAAGAAAAAATTCCTGGCCTTCTTTCGGTCTGGGCTTTATCTACTCCCTTCCAATTCACGTGCCCAGTTCCTCTCCACCTGATTCCTGTAAATGATCAGCCTCCACCCTCAAATCTCTTATCATTGATTACCCTGAGAAAGGCTGAAATCTCTTATCATTAAATATTACTAGTATTGATTAAGCACCTACTGTGTGCAAAGCACTGTACTAACCGCTTGGGAGAGTACACTAGCGTGGTTTAGTGGAAAGAGCCCGGGTTTGGGAGTCAGAGGACATGGGTTCTAATCCCCACTCCGCCACTTGGCTGCTGTGTGACCCTGGGCAAGTCACTTCACTTCTCTGCGCCTCGGTGACCTCATCTGTCAAATGGGGATTAAGACTGTGAACTCCACGTGGGACAACCTGATTACCCTGTATGTACCCCAGCGCTTAGAACGGTGCTCAGCAGCAGCGTGGCTCAGTGGAAAGAGCCCGGGCTTGGGAGTCAGAGGTCATGGGTTCTAATCCCAGATCCGCCACTTGGCAATTGTGTGACTTTGGGCAAGTCACTTCACTTCTCTGGGCCTCAGTTACCTCATCTGGAAAATGGGAATGAGGAGTGTGAGCCCCATGAGGGACAACCTGATCACCTTATATCCCCCCAGCGCTTAGAACAGTGCTGTGCACATAGTAAGCGCTTAACAAATACCAACATTATTATTAGTAGTAGTAAGTGCTTAACAAATGCCATCGTTATTATAAGAGCCCCGGTTTGGGAGTCAGAAGGTCATGGGTTCTAATCCCATCTCTGACACTTGTCTGCTGTGTCACCTTGGGCACGTCACTTCACTTCTCTGTGCCTCACTGACCTCATCTGTAAAATGGGGATGAAGACTGTGAGCCCCACGTGGGACAACCTGATTACCTTGTACTCCCCCTCCCCCAGCGCTTAGAACAGTGCTTGGCACATAGCACATGCCATCATTATTGTCGGCTACGTGACCTTGGGCAAGTCACTTCACTTCTCTGTGCCTCAGTGACCTTATCTGTAAAATGGGGATGAAAACTGAGAGCCCCACGTGGGACAACCTGATTACCTTGTAACCCCCCCCCCCCAAGGGCTTAGAACAGTGCTTGGCACATAGTAAGCGCTTAACAAATGCCATCATCATCATTATTATTAGACTTTAGCACGAGACGTGGCTCAATGGAAAGAGCCCGGGCTTGGGAGTCAGAGGTCGTGGGTTCCAATCCCGGCTCCTCCACCTGTCTGCTGTGTGACCTGGGGCAAGTCACTTAACTTCTCTGGGCCTCAGTGACCTCATCTGTAAAAATAGGGATTAAAAAAAAAAGGGAGCCCCATGGGGGGGCAATCTGATTGCCCAGCGCTTAGACCAGTGCTCTGCACATAGTAAGCGCTTAACAAATACCATCATTATTATTATTAGAAGACCCATTCCCGGCCCCCAACGAGCTCACGGTCTCTGCTCTTCCCAGGGCGTGGTGCACTGTCCTCCCGCCGCGGAAGAGCGCAGTCCGCCGGGCACAGTGCTTAGCACCTCTCGTCGCCCATCCTCCTCCAACCCCGAGCCAGGGCCACTGCGGGCGGGCGGGGGGGGGGGGGGGGGAAGGCGGGGGCGGCCCCGTCGCCAGGGTAACCAGGACGCCAGGGGGCGGGGCCGGCGAGGGGGAGGGGTCCGGGCCACGCCCACAACTGGAGGGGCCACGCCCACAAGGGGCGGTGTCTGGGGTGGCAGCCTCGGTTGCCCTGACAACGGATGCCCCGTCCGCAAGGGGGCGGGGTCTGGGCTGGCGGCCTCTGTTGCCCTGACAACGGATGCCCCGTCCACAAGGGGGCGGGGTCTGGCCTGGCGGCCTCTGTTGCCCGGACAACGGATGCCCTGCCCATAAGGGGGCGGGGTCTGGGCTGGAAGCTTCTGGGCTGGGAGCTTCAGTTCGGCCTCATTAATAGTCAATCATTCATCCATCCATTCACCCGTCCATTCATTCATCCATTCATTCATCCATTCATTCATCCATTCACTCAAGAGGCTTTGGTCGTGCGGACGGCGGGCATCAGTTCGGCCTCGTTAATAGTCATTCATTCATTCATTCATCCATCCATTCATTCAATAGTATTTATTGAGCGCTCACTATGTGCAGAGCACTGTGCTAAGCACTTGGAATGTACAATTCGGCAACAGATAGAGACAATCCCTGCCCACTGACGGGCTTACGGTCTAATCGACGGGCTTACAGTCTAATCCATCCATTCATCCATTTGTTCGTCCATCCATCCATCCATCCATCCATCCATCCATCCATCCATCCATCCATCCATCCATCCATCCATCCATCCATCCATCCATCCAAAGAGGCTTCGGTCGCGCAGATGGCAGACATCAGTTCGTCCTCATTAATAGTCATTCATCCGTCCATCCATCCATCCATCCATTCAAGAGGCTTTGGTTCGCGCGGACGGCAGGCGTCAGTTCAGCCTCATTAATAGTTATTCATTCATTCATTCATCCATTCATCCATCCATTCATTCAAGAGGCTTCGGTCGCGCGAACGGCAGGCAACAGTTCGGCCTCATTAATAGTCATTCATTCATCCATCCATTCATTCATCCATTCAGTCGTATTTATTGAGCGCTTACGGCGTGCAGAGCACTGTACTACTACTAACGTTGGTATTTGTTGAGCGCTTACTATGTGCAGAGCACTGTTCTAAGCGCTGGGGGAGATACAGGGTCATCAGGTTGTCCCACGTGAGGCTCCCAGTCTTCATCCCCGTTTTCCGGATGAGGTCACTGCGGCCCCGAGAAGTGAAGTGACTTGCCCACGGTCACACAGCCGACAAGCGGCAGAGCCGGCGTTCAAACCCATGACCTCCGATTCCCCAGCCCGGGCTCTTGCCACTGAGCCACGCTGCTTCTCCAAGGGCTTGGAACGTACAATTCGGTAGCACATATTGACAATCCCTACCCACCAACGGGCTCCCAGGCTAAAAGGGGGAGACAGCAAAACAAGTTGTCAGGCATCAATACCATCAAGATATACCGAATCATAGATATATGCACATCATTAGTAAAATAGAGTAATAACGTATACGCAAATATACGAGGTGATAATGATGGTATTTGTTAAGTGCTTACTATGGGCCAAGCACTTTTCTAAGCGCTGGGGTAGATTGAAGGTTATCAGGTTGTCCCATATGGGGCTCCCAGGCTTAATCCCCATTTTACAGATGAGGGAACTGAGGCCCAGGGAAGTTAAGTGACTTGCCCAAAGTCACATAACTGACAAGTAGCAAAGTTGGGATTGGAACCCATGATCTCTGACTCCCAAGCCCGGGCTCTTTCCACTAAGCCACGCTGCTGGTTTTCCTTCTGCCGGGGCTTGCTGGCCTGCCAGTTTAACGTCTCAAATGTACTTCATTTCCTTCACTTTTTAACTCGAATCCCTTTACAAACTTTTCTATAGGACACTCCCAAAAGAGTATGGGCCTGGCTGCCACATGTCTACTCTGTGACCTTGGACAAGTCGTTTCACTTCTCTGGCCATCAGTGACATGGGGATCAAGATTGTGAGCGCCATGAGGGACGTGGATTGTGTCCAACCTGTAATTACCTTCTATCTGCCCCAATGCTTAGTACAGTGCCTGGTGCATAGTAAGCACTTAAATACCACAACTATTATTATTATTAATAATTCAAATTTCTGGACTGAGTGACCCCTGACAGTGTGGGATTTCCAGGAGGATCGGCCCAGTCTGGCACCGGGGGGCTCCCTCGGCCTCCACTTCCCTTCTTCCCTCTTGGTGGTGGTGGCCTCTTTCTTCCCACTTCATCGTATTCTTTTTTATGTTATTTGTGAGCGCTTACTACATGCCAGGCACTGTACTAAGCACTGGGATAGATACAAGATAATCAGGTTGGGCACAGTCGATGTCCCACATAATAATAATAATAATAATGTTGGTATTTGTTAAGCGCTTACTATGTGCCGAGCACTGTTCTAAGCGCTGGGGTAGATACAGGGTAATCGGGTTGTCCCACGTGAGGCTCACAGTTAATCCCCATTTTACAGATGAGGGAACTGAGGCACAGAGAAGTTGAGTGACTTGCCCACAGTCACACAGCTGACAAGTGGCAGAGCCGGGAGTGGAACTCGTGACCTCTGACTCCGAAGTCCAGGCTCTTTTCCAATGAGCCATGCTGGGGTTCACACCTTAATTCCCATTTTGACAGAGAAATGAAGTAACTTGCCCCGGGTCACACAAGAGACGAGAGTCAGAGCCGGGATTAGAATCCAGGACCTTCTGACTCACAGAAGGACATTTCAAAAACTATTATCTCATCTTGCACTCTCGCTTGGCCACCTGGCCATGGGGAGAAGTCCTGTGAGTTTTAGCAATAGCAGCAGTCTAAGTAGCCTAAAGTGGGTTGTTCTTGTAGCAGCATCAGCAAGCATACAACTCAAGTGTGTTTTTTTTTGTTTTTGGTGGTTTTTTTTAATATTTGTTAAGCCCTCTGTGACGGGGACTGTACTAAGCTCTGGGGCGGATGCAAGGTTGGACACAGTCCACGTCGCACATGGGGCTTACAGTGTGAATCCCCATTTTACAGAAGAGGAATCTGAGGCACAGAGAAGTAAAGTGACTTACCCAAGGTCATGTGGCAGACAAGTGGCAGAGCTGGGATTAGAAGCCGGGTCCTCAGACTCGCTGGTCTGTTCTCTTTCCACTAGGCCACGCTGCTTCCCTCCAGTTTCCGCAGCTTGGTCTACTAGAAAGAATAAAGGGCTCTGAGAGAGGAAACCCAGGTTCTAGTCCCAGTTTCACCATTTACCAGCTTTGTGATTTTAGACAGGGCACTTAATCTCTCCGGGTTTTGGTTTCCTCATCTATATGTAGATAAAATAAACAGTTTTCCTTTCCTCTTAGACTGTGAGCCCTATATGGGATAAGGACTGTGCTCAATCTTGTATATGCCCCCAGTGCTCGGCACATAGTAAGCATTTTAAACCAGTATCTCATCATCATCATTACTGTAGTTAAAAAATACAAAAGCACATGGTGAAGATAGGGAAGATGGGGAACAGTAAAACTTCTTGGGAAGCAGTGTTGCCTAGTGGGAAGAGCACGGGCCAGAGAGTGAGACGACCTGAGTTCTAATCCTGGTTCCACCACTTGTCTGCTCTATGACCTTGGGCAAGTCACTTCATTTCTCTGTGCCTCAGTTACATCATCTAAAAAATGGAGATTAAGACTGTGAGCCCCATGTGGAACACGGACTGTGTCTAATCTGATTATCTTGCAACTACCCCAGTGTTTAGTAGTGTCTGGCTCATTAGCGTTGAACAAATGCCATGAAAAAGAAAAAAAAAAACCAGGAGAGTGGGAACTGAAGATGACGAAGGGAGAAAAGAATTGGGAGGGAATTGATTTCCTTACGGAGATTGGATGCAACATCAGACAGGGCTCACAGGTTATGTCAACAATTAGTGCGTGACCTATCTCCAAATTTTACAGAGTGTGATTGTTCAGACCCGAAGGTATGCCTACTTGTGCACTAAAGAATTGTACCATAAATAAGATCCTAAGAGAACTATAAACCAAATGAATTTACCATACTTAGAGGGGAAGTAGAATATTCTTAATGGATAAAACTACAGTGGCAGTATTGTCTAAAGAAAGAAACAAATCACCACAAAACTGAATCCCCTCTTGATATCCAAGTCTCTTAATACCCCAGACCCATGTGTATAGCCACAAAATGGGTTCAGAAATACTACATTTCTGGTTACAGTTGCGCTTCAGACACGAAGCCAAAGAATACACACTTGGAGAATTCAGAAATCAGTGAACTAATACAAAATATAATGATATTTTCAGAGTGGTGCAAACAAAAAGACAAACATCATATTCTGTAAAACTCTACTCTAACCAACCCAGCGGTCTCCTAGGGAAACAACTTATTAAATCAAAGTTGAAAAAAAACTGTATTAGGCTGAACAACAACAAAAAAATTGATGGAGTTGCATAGTGGTAGGTCTGAAAGTTCATGATGTAGGCAAAATTAAAATTAGCTTTGTTCCAAAAGACCTATAAAAATTGATAAACCTCCAACATTCAAAGATGTCACTGTTGGAAGAATTAAAAATTACATCTAATTTACATATAGAGAAAATTCGTAGTCATATTTAGTGACACAGTAGCTTCATAGAATAACTCAATAGTGTTATAAGAAACAGAACCACACAAATAATCTCCAACACTTTTAAAAATGGGATCGTTTTCTCCTTGAAGGCATCTCAAGACTACCTGGTAAATTGAGTACTATTCCAGTCAAATATTCATTGCCATTGTTCTCGTCTGTCCGTCTCCCCCGATTAGACCGTAAGGCCGTCAAACGGCAGGGACTGTCTCTATCTGTTGCTGACTTGTTCATTCCAAGCGCTTAGTACAGTGCTCTGCACATAGTAAGCGCTCAAGAAAGACTATTGAATGAATGAATGAATAATTATGGGTGGTGATACATACTAAATATCCTTGAAGGTACCTTTGTCTATTTGATGGAGGAATGCCATTAAGTGGGGTTATTTGTAGAAAGTGGAACAAGAGAGATCTATTTCTGTTGCTACTAAAGTATTACTTGAATCAAAAATTGCTGAAACATGCTAGGTGTGGGACTTGATTCTTCTATTTCTTTGCACTTCCATATCTCTCCTTTGGGCACTAAGCTACCTTTGAAGTGGCTGCAAGTTATGTGGAAAGAAGAGAGATGTATCTGTGGGAAGAAATATCGGAACAGGTCCTTTTTAAATTTAAAGACAGTTGAATGAAACGTGTTTTTGCACTTTTTATCACTGATATTTGTACAGGAATATTTACTTTCCTTTTGGCAGACTCTCACTCAGGATCCGTACTCATTTTCTGCCATGGAGTAATTTTTAGTCTAATAATGAAGCTCAAAAATTGAATGAATACGTTCTTTCAATTTCACTTTCTGATTGAATGAGAGAGCTGGCAGCATTAAACTTCATAAAAACACAAAGACACTAACTTGTCTTACAATTCTTCAAACACATATGCCTCAGAGTAAGATCTCTGATTTTCACGTAGCACAAAAGACTGAAAGCAGAACCAAATACGTTAATGATAATTTGCCCCCAGAATTACTTTAGTTTTTCATTTTCTCTTTGCTAAACACCTTGCAACACGAGTACAGAAAGTTAATAATAATAATAATGTTGGCATTTGTTAAGCGCTTACTATGTGCAGAGCACTGTTCTAAGCACCGGGGAAGACACAAGGGAATCAGGTTGTCCCACATGGGGCTCACAGTCTTAATCCCCATTTTACAGCTGGGGTAACTGAGGCACAGAGAAGTGAAGTGACTTGCCCACAGTCACACAGCTGACAAGTGGCAGAGCCGGCATTTGAACCCATGACCTCTGACTCCAAAGCCCGTGCTCTTTCCACTGAGCTACGCTGCTTCAACCTAAACTTGTTACAGAGTTATACTTTTGCAAGCTGCTCTAATGAAATTAACTCAAATTTCCCTCATCATTTAAAATTATTGGGATTAAAATTCTATTTATTTGCTATTGTTTTAATGAGATGTTTATCCCCTTGATTCTATTTATTGCTATTGTTCTTGTCTGTCCGTCTCCCCCGATTAGACTGTAAGCCTATCAAAGGGCAGGGACTGTGTCTATCTGTTACCGATTTGTACATTCCAAGCGCTTAGTACAGTGCTCTGCACATAGTAAGCGCTCAATAAATACTATTGAATGAATGAAAGATCAGGTTTTAATTCAGCGATTAGGTAGTTGGTACTATAACTAGATATATCTTTTGAAGATTAAATATCCTTTTTAGGGATTTTCTTGACTAAGGTTCATACTATATGAACTACTATAGTTCATTTCATGATTCAATGCAGTAAAATGTACAAAACGCTAAGCAGTAATACAGTACCGACATTTATATTTCATCCTAGTGCTAAATATGGCTCCATAATAATGGGTTGTATTCCAAAAAGAATCCGTCTTCACAAAAACTCATGTTATAGTACTCCAGCCGTGCCTGACATGTGCACAACCATTTCTTTTGACATAGCATCATGTTGTAGGCAGACAGATGAATATGGTGGGCACAGCATTCTTAATTCACTAGTGTTCTATCCAAAATGCAAAATGAAAACTCACATAACAGAAGAACTGAATAGAAAATTTCAGGTAGTAGCATTGCCTTTGAAATGGACATATCCATAATATAAGTTGTTTTTGTGTTTTTAATGATTCATCTTTCTTAGTATTACTGTCACCAAACTCCATTCCCCCTATTCTCTTAGATGGTGAACGCTTTGCGGGAAAATCAAATCTAAATTTGCGGAACCTTAAATTATCACCCATCTATTTTTTCCCAGCACTTAGTACAGTATTAGGGAAGCAGCATGGCTCAGTGGTAAGAGCCTGGGCTTGGGAGTTAGAGGTCATAAGTTCGACTCCCAGCTCTGCTACTTGTCAGCTGTGTGACTGTGGGCAAGTCACTTCACTGTGCCTCAGTTACCTCATCTGTAAAATGGGGATTAATTGTGAGCCTCACGTGGGACAACCTGATTCCCCTGTATCTACCCCAGCGCTTAGAACAGTGCTCTGCACATAGTAAGTGCTTAACAAATACCAACATTATTATTATTTTAGCCAAAGTGGAAACTTAATGAATACTACTCCTGCTGAAAGTTGTCTTACCAACTCAACTTGTCATTTGAGGTTGGGTATGCTTAACACGTGACACTATTCAAACTCTTCAAAAATCTGCATGTCTTATAGACAGAAGGAAGATTAGCAACCACTTTATAGCTTTATGGGTCTGCTTGGTTTGAAGCTGATATTTTTTTGTTGCTAAAGTCTGTCCCCGCCCCATCCTGCCAAGGTCATGCTGGGCTTTTTGATTCTAATAGCATCGTGAATTGAAAAGCTTTACACTTGCAGTACCATCATAACTGGCAAACTCATATTTACAAGAGCTAGATATTTTTCTGCACACCTTACTTTCCCCCCTGCAGTAGTAGGAAAAAATAATAGAGAAAAAAGAATCAAACAGGTAAGTTATAACTAAGTCCATGAACCTTGATGCTACAGCCTTGTCTCCACATACAGCTTTGCAAAGAAACCATCTTTTGCTGCTGGCAAGAGCAGATTGATTTGGAACACAGGGTGCGTTTTAGTCTTACATGACTGTAGGCTACTTCTTGTGAATCACTGATTATTGACTTTCAAATCATGCCCTGATATAAAATGTTATTTCTTTTAATATGTAACACAAATTTTAAGGGGATGCAATTTAGGGTTAAATAATTTCAGGTAAAATGAAAGCATCTGTAAAAATTGTCCTATCCCACTCTATGATTAACTCTGTTTTGGTGTGTGAAAAATATTTAGCTCCATGGAGTTGTACTGGATAACAGGGCTGCTTTAATTATATAAATATAGCTGCCCTTCACAGTCGAAGATGATGCCGTGGAATGGTGAAATTGACCTATAAGTCAGAAAGGTCACAGGGAAACTGACAGTTTCGGCTACATGAAGCGCCCACAGGGATAATCACCTGTGCTGTTGGGTTTGATGCCTGCGGTGCCTTGTACTGTTTTGATTTTTCCTTTCTCTCATAATCTTAATAATAATAATTATGGTATTTGTTAAGTGCTTACTATGTGCCGGGCACTCTACTAAGCATTGGGGTGGATATACACAAGTGAGGTTGGACACAGTTTCTGTTCCACGTGAGGTTCACAGTGTTAATCTCCATCTTCTAGATTAGGTAACTGAGGCACAGAGAAGTGACGTGACTTGACCAAGGCCACACAGCGGAGAAGTGGCGGAAGCAGGAATAGAACCCACGACCTTCTGACTCCCAGGCCTGTACTTTATCCGCTACAGTATGCTGCTTCCCTACTCCTTCTTAAAGCTTCTCAAAAAGTCTCACTTTCCTAATTGCCGTGCATCAATCCTGCCTATGTGTCGCAGTTGTCTCCCACCTCTCAGCTACCTAGGGCTATGCTTTACTGCATCCTAAAATATTTCCTCTTTCTCTCTTGTTTTCACATGCCCCAGAGGATTCTGGCCTGGTCCCAAACCCATGGGACACCCCAAAATGGAACTGGCCCGGCCTGGACCTTGTCAGGTATGCACACATTTCAGAGAAGGCTTCCGAAGATAAGCCTTCACCACTGGCTGCCTTGGGCACACCTAACTCATTATGGGTCTGAATGATTATAGGTGCTGAATAGAGGCATTACTGGGCATCTGCTTACATCAATCACTGAATCAGTGAGGTGAACAAGAAGGCAGCTCTCTGTATTCACTCAATAGGATTTATTGAGCGCTTACTATGTGCAGAGCACTGTACTAAGCGCTTGGAATGTACAAATCGGCAACAGATAGTCCCTGCCCTTTGACGGGCTTACAGTCTAATCGGGGGAGACAGGCAGACAAGAACAATGGCAATAAACAGAGTCAAGGGGAAGAACATCTCATAAAAACAAAGGCAAATAAATAGAATCAGGGTGATGAACATCTCATTAAACAAAATAAATAGGGTGATGAAGATCTATACAGTTGAGCGGACAAGTGCAGTGCTGAGGGGGTGGGAGGGGAGAGGGGGAGGAGGAGAGGGAAAGGGGGGAGAAGAGAGTTTAGCTGTGGAGAGGTGAAGGCGGGGGTAGAGGGAGCAGAGGGAAAAAAGGGGGGAGCTCAGTCTGGGAAGGCCTCTTGGAGGAGGTGAGCTTTAAGTAGGGATTTGAAGAGGGGAAGAGAATTAGATTGTCGGAGGTGAGGAGGGAGGGCATTGCAGGACCGCGGGAGGATGTGGCCTAGGGGTCGACGGCGGGATAGGCGAGACCGAGGGACGGTGAGGAGGTGGGCGGCAGAGGAGCGGAGCGTGCGGGGTGGGCGGTAGAAAGAGAGAAGGGAGGAGAGGTAGAAAGGGGCAATCTGTACCCCTTGATGTGGCTACTAGAGAACTGCTAAATAGTATTCCTGTTCAGTACCTCATTCAGTCAATCTTATTTATTGAGCATTTATCGTGTGCAGAGCACTGTACTAAACCCTTGGGAGAGTACAATACAACAACCATATTCCCTGCCCACAATGAGTTTACAGTGATTACCCTGAACAGTGTAAACAAACCACCTTAAAATTAAATATGTGCTCAAATTTCTTTGGCATATAACAGAGAAAGTTTTTACTCGTGATGACACCATCAAACATCCAGTTTAGCAATACGAATACATCTGATGGGTTAAAAAAATGACGATAAAGACCTACAAAGGTGAGTTTGATTAAAAGAATCCAAGAAAGGGACCAGCCTTTGTTTTAAAACTGAAATATCTCTCATTCTTGAAGAGTGATTTATCTTTCTTTCATGAGCAAGAAGACCTGAATCTCCCGAATGCCTCAGGCAAATGAGTTTGACAGTCCTTCCTGTGAGCAATGAAAAATAATAATCAGGGTTGAGGTCGAGATACTATTAATTCTAAGGAGAATTTTTTAATTTTATGTTTTATCGTTCAGTCAGTTCAGTCAGGACACATACTGTTAACTTATTTACACCACTTTTTTTTTATCAGATATTCTTATCCATCACACTTACTGCAGCTTTATTCATACTGTTCCATGTAATTCCTTAGCATGAGTATATCCAGCATCCTGCACTAAAGTAGCCATTTCTGAAGAAGAAGAATTTTGAAGGGCGTATAAGAGGATGCTCTCTATAGACACTTTAATACTCTTTCATGGTATTTGTTAAGTGCTATGTGCTAGGCACTGTACTAAGCACTGGGATAGATACAAGATAATTGGGTTAGAAACAGTCCCTGTCCTACTTAGGGCTCAAAGTCTTAATCACCCTTTTTGCAGATGGGTAAATGAGGCTCAGAGAAGTTAAGTGACTTGCCCGAAGTCATACAGCAGACTAAAATGGCAGATCCGGAATTAGAACCCAGGTCCTCTGACTCCCAGGCCCATGCTCTTTCCACTAGACAACACTGCTTCTCTCTGCTCCCCTTCTGCAGCTCCAATGATAATGCTGCACCCCTATCCTCGTATTCATTCAATAGTATTTATTGATCACTTACTATGTGCAGAGCACTGTACTAAGCGCTTGGAACGTACAGATCGGTAACAGATAGGGACAGTCCCTGCCCTTTGACGGGCTTACAGTCTAATCGGGGGAGACGGACAGACAAGAACAATGGCAATAAATAGAATCAAGGATTCTAGAATCAATAGAATCAATCGTATTCATTTATTGCGTTGACTGTCCTAGCAGGAGTGGTGCCTGCAAGCATGAGCATTAAGAACATTAATGAACATGAGCATGAATGAGCATTAATGAACAGGGACTTGTCCAAGAAATGTTTGCCGACTCCAATCTCTCTCTCCAGACTGTAAGCTCCCTTGTGGAAGGATCGGGTCTGCCACTTGATCGGTCTACTCTCCCAAACGCTTATTATAATGCTCTGTACGTGGTAAGAACTCAATAAAAACTACTGACTGATTAGTTGATTGACTGATTCTATTTAAGTGCTAACTCATATACTCATCCACTTCTACTTCCTCCTATTGGTAAATTCTGCCAGTGCCTGTTTCCCCTTCTAGATTGTAAGCTCCTTCAGAGGATGAACTCAGTCTATTAGTTCTACTGTACTTGGCCAAGCACTTAGTATACCCAGGCACTCAAAATTTTGATTGCACTAGTGAGCAGTAGTACGCAAATCGGGGAGTTGCTGCACAAACAGATCATCATCAGCCACAGGTGCCAACAAAACCCCCTGGGGCAAGAACCAGCATGAGAAGTAACAAGTAAGCATATTTATTGTGCTACACTATATATACAGCACTGTAGAGAGCGCTTGAGAGAGTACAGTCTAACAATAAACAGACACATTCCCTACCCACAATGAGCTTACAGTCTAGAGGCGCTTACAGACACTCCACTTACAGAGTGCTTTATAGTTACAATTTTTCATAATCTCACATTGACGTCTTCTGAAATTTTCATTTGCATTTTGCGAATTCAGGAAATATTTTTCAACAACCCAGTAGATCTACTGATATAAAAGTTTAAAACACATGCTTTATAATTATTTTATCTTAGAAATATAAATGGAGTCCATGCCTGGGACCCCAGATTTTCTCATTGGTAATACCACTGTATATGAGAATGATGGAGACTGGCAGCATATTTATCAGAACCCTTAAGAACTGTCATGAGGCTTGAAGTTCTGTCTTCATTTTTTTTCTTTTTCATGATATTCGTTAAATGCTATGTTCCAGGATAGATACAACCAATAATGTTGGTATTTGTTAAGCGCTTACTACGTGCTGAGCACTGTTCTAAGCGCTGGGGTAGATACAGGGTAATCAGGTTGTCCCACGTGAGGCTCATGGTTAATCCCCATTTTACAGATGAGGTAACTGAGGCACAGAGAAATTAAGTGACTTGCCCACAGTCACACAGCTGACAAGTGGCAGAGCTGGGATTCGAACTCATGACCTCTGACTCCCAACCCCGTGCTCTTTCCACTGAGCCATGCTGCTTCTCTGAGCCATGATGGGGCTCACAGTCTTAATCTCCATTTTACAGATGAGATAACTGAGACACAGTGAAGCTAAGTGATTTGCCCAAGGTCCCACAGTAGACAAATGGAAGATCCAGGATTAGAACCCAGGTCCTTTGACTCCCAGGCCTGGGCTCTTTCCACTAAGCCACACTGCTTTTCTTTTGTTTAATGTATGTCATAAATAGTTCTTTGGGGATCTATTGGTGACTTATGCCACCACCCATCCAAAGGAGCGAGCTATTTTTATATTTTTTACACAGTGGAAAAAAAAGAAGGCCTTAAAATGCTAAGGTAAACCTAAACCCCATTTGTAATGAGAAGTCAACCTTTAAATAAAGGAAGCAAGTAAATAGTTTTTGGATCACGGAAGCAGCCTGACAAGAAGAAAATGCAGGTAACACTGTTCAGGGAACTTTGATAGTTTAAAAACCCTTTGGTATCACTTTTTTTTTTTTTAACTTCCACTCCTCACACAACTTAAACTCCATTCCATTTTGCAAGAAAAACCTTGATTTCCAATAGATGTCTTTCAGAAATAAGCAAGGAGACAAGTGATAGAGTTTTGAGCAGGGTGTTGAATAAATCAGTGGTGAATACTGAGTGCTTAGTGTGGGCAGAGCACTCGCGACCCCACTTCCCCTTCCAGGTATCGCCCTATCTCCCTACTACCCTTCCTTTCCAAAATCCTAGAACGAGTCGTCTACACTCGCTGCTTAGAATTCCCTAACACCCATTCTCTCCTGGACCCCCTCCAATCTGGCTTCCGTCCCCTCCACTCTACTGAGACTGCTATCTCTAAGGTCACCCATGACCTCCTTCTTGCCAAATCCAAAGGCTCCTACTCCATTCTAATCCTCCTTGACCTCTCTGCTGCCTTTGACACTGTCGACCATCCCCTCCTCCTCCATACCTTATCTCACCTTGGCTTCACGGACTCCGTCCTCTCCCGGTTCTCCTCTTACCTCTCTGGCCGGTCATTCTCGGTCTCCTTCGCTGGAGCCTCCTCCCCCTCCCATCCTTTAACTGTTGGAGTTCCTCAAGGGTCAGTTCTTGGCCCTCTTCTGTTCTCCATTTACACTCACTCCCTTGGTGAACTCATTCGCTCTTACAACTTTGACTACCATCTCTACGCAGATGACACGCAGATCTACATCTCCGCCCCTGTCCTCTCCCCCTCCCTTCAGGCTCGCATCTCCTCCCGCCTCCGGGACGTCTCCACCTGGATGTCGGCCCGCCACCTAAAACTCAACATGAGCGAGACTGAGCTCCTCATCTTCCCTCCCAAACCCAGTCCTCTCCCAGACTTCCCTATCACCGTGGATGGCACGACCGTCCTTCCTGTCTCTCGGGCCCGCGATATCGGTGTCATCCTTGACTCGTCTCTCTCGTTCACCCCACGCGTCCTATCCGTTACCGAGACCTGCCGGTTTCACCTTTACAATATCGCCAAGATCCGCCCTTTCCCCTCCACCCAGACGGCTACCTTACTGCTACGGGCTCTCGTTATAGCCCGGCTAGACTACCGTGTCAGCCTTCTCTCTGATCTCCCTTCCTCCTCTCTCGCCCCGCTTCAGTCTATTCTTCACTCCGCTGCCCGGCTCCTCTTCCCGCAGAAACGATCTGGGCATGTCACTCCCCTTCTTAAACACCTCCAGTGGTTGCCTATCAACCTCCGCTCCAAACAAAAACTCCTCACTCTAGGCTTCGAGGCTCTACATCACCTTGCCCCTTCCTACCTCTCCTCCCTTCTCTCTTTCCACCGCCCACCCGCACACTCCGCTCCTCCGCCGCCCACCTCATCACCCTCCCTCGGTCTCGCCTATCCCGCCGTCGACCCCTGGGCCACGTCCTCCCACGGTCCTGGAATGCCCTCCCTCCTCACCTCAGACAATCTAATTCTCTTCCCCTCTTCAAATCCCTACTTAAAACTCACCTCCTCCAAGAGGCCTTCCCAGACTGAGCTCCCCCCTTTTTCCCTCTGCTCCCTCTACCCCCACTTCACCTCTCCACAACTAAACCCTCTTCTCCCCCCTTTCCCTCTCCTCCTCCCCCTCTCCTATCTCACGCCCTCGGCACTGTACTCGTCCGCTCGACTGTATATATCTTTATCACCCTATTTATTTTGTTTATTTTGTTTAATGAGATGTACATCACCCTGATTCTATTTAGTTGCCATTGTTTTTATGAGGTGTTCTTCCCCTTGACTCTATTAATTGCCGTTGTTCTTGTCTGCCCGTCTCCCCCGATTAGACCGTAAGCCCGTCAAACGGCAGGGACTGTCTCTATCTGTTGCCGACTTGTTCATTCCAAGGGTTTAGTACAGTGCTCTGCACATAGTAAGCGCTCAATAAATCCTATTGAATGAATGAATGAATACTAGGCACTTGGGTGAGTACAGAACAATAGAGTTGACGGGCACATTCCCTGCCACCAGAAGCATACAGCCTAGGGGGAAGCTTCACTACCACTTTTAGAGCAGGAATAGCAGCACAATGTCTTTCTTTTCCTGGGTTTTACTTCAAGCCGGGGTTCACCACACCAGTGGTGTCAAATACATAGCTTTCACAAGCAACAGCTGCACAATAACAAAGCAGAAATGTACTATAATAAAGTTTTAAAAGATACTCTGGGAAGATAAGCTATTATGTTCCTAGAAATTGCTCTGCCAAATCCTATTCTGTACAGGTGGTTTGAGGTTTTATTAATGCTTCGAGCTTTTTTGACCCTTAGTGAGTAAACATGTAGAATCCATTCGATTATTCAGGGACTCATTATCCAAGGCACTTTTTTTCCAGGCTCACTGCTTCTGTTCTCCTCCCACCACTTGCTCTGTGGTTATTTTACTGTCCTGAAGACAGGCTAGAAATTGAGCAGGGGAAATGAAAGGAGATTTTGGCAACACAGGACCTTATTCAGCCTTGGGATAGCCTGACCACTGCTTCCATACCGCCTGCTATTCCTACCCCTAATTCCCACTGCTTTCCCACCTAGAAAGCAGGATTGCCCTGGAGCAAGAGAAGGTGGACAGTCCAGGTGAAATTATTAAGGCCGCTCTGAAGCCAAGGGACGTCCTATATGGCCCTCTCATCTCATTATGCCCGAGAGTGATCTCTGGGTCTCCATGCTAGCAGAGCCAGATTCACCCCCGTCCAGAGGTAATAATAATTAATATCACTGGTGGTGTCCGTTAAGCACTTACCCTGTGCCAAGCACTGTACTAAAGGGCTGGAATAGATACAAGATAAGCAGGTCAGACAGAATCCCTCCCCCATGGGGCTCGCAGTCCAAACAGAGAGAGAGAGAATAGGTTTTGAATCTCCATTTTACAGATGAGGAAACTGAGGAACAGAAAGAATAGTGGAACTGGAGTTAGAACCGAGATCCTTTGACTTCCAGGCCTGTGCTCGGTAGTTCAGGGTCCTAATGCTGCAAGAGGCTAACGTGCTCTTTAGGGTCTTCACTGCTTCAAGTCATGACATTTTTAGGGCACTGAACTAGACCTGGCTAAAGGTTTCCACATTTCTTAATGCTCATTTATTCTTCCAACTCAGACAGTTTTTTGAGGTCTTCCCACAGAATTTCCTCCCCACTAAAGCTGCACTGGATTCCTTGCCAATAAAGGAGACTGAGGTAACGCAGCTCCAGCTCTACTCCTCTTTTGTTGAATCTTTTTCCCTCCAGTTTTTTCCTTTTTTTAGCATTACTTTTATCCTGGCACTTAATATAAGGATTATTAGTCTTTACTATTCACAAAGAAAATGCTACAATTCTAATGGGGTCTATTTCAATATTTCTCATGTTGCAAGAATCTAAATCTAGGCTACTTTTATTAATTGTTGCTGGTTAGCCAAAAGGCAAATATTTAATTAAACCTTGAGAGACAATAAAATAGCACATGAATTATCAATTTAGGAGCACTTAGGTCGGTACATTTCATTAGGCATAGTTTAACTACTATCTGCCCATCTTAAATCCACTCTGTATGTTTGAATAGGTTTCAAGTCAGAAAACTCCCCAGAGGCGGTACTGTTGTTTCTTTCTCCAAGTCATTTATTTCCCGATACTATTTGATTTGTATTTACTTAGTCACTTGTTCATGCTGCTCTCCTCATCAGTGAGACTGCCAGTCAAATCACAGATGAACCCTTGAATTAAAATACTTGGAACTTTACTTTGAACATTTCAGCCAGTCAGCTGTTTATGGGGCCACTTGGTATTACAGGCATTAAATGTAACTGTTGGCAGATAAAGGACATCTTCAGATCTGTATATTGTGTGGTTCTTTTGATCTTTCTGTTCTGCTGATATTCTCTGTGGGACAACAGGTTTTGTTGAAAATGCCTGCCCACGTTCCAGTTTCTGGGTGAGTTGTGACTAAGTGAATGGATGGTCAGATGTTGACTTCAAACAAATACAGACATCCTGTTCTGACTGTTTACAGGAGCAGTACACATTTTAACACCTATTGTGCATTCTGCCTTGCCGAGAGAAAGGAGCAACAGGTACTGAGCACGGGGTCTGATCTGTTTTCACAGAAATGGAGAGAGAAAATATTCAGATGCATCTAATATCACCCCTTGAGAATGCCACTTGCCCTCATCCAGGACCGGTCTGATATTATGAGGAAAGAAGCATTCCTTGGCATCTCACTCACAGGGGAACAGATGTTAGAAGTTGGGGAGCGGGACAGAATGGGGAACTGGTTTGTTTCTGGCATTTGAAGACAGGCAAATTTTTCTGAGGCCCTGCAGTAATGTCCACCCATTTCTTAATGACACTTGGACACATCTAACATACAGCATTTTGAAAAGGAAGGGGTATTATTTTACTATTCTTTCATTATTCTGAAGTAAGAAAGCCTCATTGCCTCCAGAGCATCCTGGAGGCATGAACAACCCCAAGTGCATAATGGGAACCTGTTTAAATGTTAGCAGAAACCCCTTAAACATAAATGAAAGCATGGATTAAAGCAAAAACCTCAGCATTTTGTACCAAGTAGGTGAATGGAAGGGCTGCATTTTCCAAAATTTCAAAGGCAGAAGAGACAGCATAACCCACTGTTCTAAGCGCTGGGGTAGAGACAAGCTTAATCAGGTTGGACACAGTCCCTATCCCACATGGGGCTCACAATCTTAATCCCCATTTTATACGAGGTAACTAATGCACAGAGAAGTGAAGTGACTTGCCCAAGGTCACCCAGTGGACACCTAGTGGAAAGGGGATTAGAGCCCAGGTCCATGCTCTATCTTCTAGGCCATGAACAGTCCTGAAGGGATTTGGTGAGTTCTGGATAGGCAAGAAACTACTATCTACAGTACCTTGCCTCTCCCAGGAGGGTCCATGTCTGGGAGAGTGATGTAAGAACAGGAATCTGGAGGATAGTAGAGACCCTAGAAATCGATATGTGGCATTGCTCTTGGGAGATTTCTTGGCCCAAATTTGCAGAAGGAAGAGGGAGAAGAGGAAATGAGGGATTAATCAGGGAAAGAGTAATGAACAGGGAACATAATTCTGGTATATTGTACTCTCCCAAGAGCTTAGTACAGTGCTCCGCACATAAGAAGTGCTCAATAAATACCATTGATTGATTGAGAAAGAGGGGAGGGAGATTTGAGGAACAGAAGCCTCTCCATTTCTGGCTGCTGCTTATGAGGAACTCTTACGGGTCTTCTGACAGGTCTGTAGCTGCTGTCCTCGGATTTGGCCACAACTGAAACCCAGATCAATCCCCATAGGCAATGGCCCTCCAGGATTTTTCTGCTATCCCAATATCTCAGGCCAGTTCTAAACAGAAAACTGAAAAAGATGGCTCAAAATTAGTAGTAAGTACACTGGACATAAAGCAGAAAAACAACAACCCAAAACTAAGGAGAAAATAGGTGCATAGAAAAGTAAAAAAAATGGAGATGTTTAGGATTCCCATCAAGGCTGATCAGAAATAAGGACTCAGATGCTGGGAAACATTTGACTCCGATCTGTTCCGTCATCCCCACTAAGGCTGATTCGGAATACAAATAGCAATCCCATTGGAAATCGATGATCAATTGAATGCAGACAGAGGAAAGCAAAAGCTCCACTGCAACTGATCTCTGCGAGTGCTTCTGAAGTTAAATGTAGGTTACTCATTCTTGTGCAGAGTTATTTAGATGGCAAATGGAAACCAGCTCCTGTGAAGCAGATCACATTCATGCATAATTGAAATCCCCAAAGGTAAAATACATAGGCACAATAGATGGCATCTGATAAAAAGGGAGAGAATAAGTATAAAACTGGATACAATTGTCTGGGGATGCAGAGAAGAATATCCAATCCAGGTCAAAAAATCTCAAATAAAAATATCCAAATTGCCAGATGATACTAATATAAAGACATATGAACTTTATATGAAAGCATGAGAATTAAGTGGAGATATTTCTACAATATAAAACATCCTCTAGATGAGTAACTACTCTAGTGAGAAAACCACCATAGCGGGATTTAGTAACAAATACCGGAGCTCTCATGAAACACACTACACAAGGGGTTGGTCAAAATTTACAATAGTTAAATTGATAGCTCCTACCCTTGAGGAGCTTAGATTCTGAAGAGAAAAGTAATGATGAGAAAAAATGCATATTTACCTTTTACAGTTTTTTAAAAAACTTTCTATATTAAAGGTGAAAAATTCACTGTAGCTTCTTTCAGCACCTACTTCAATCAGTTGGTGGTATTTGGAGTACCTACCAAGTGCAGAGCCTGGAGCCAAGGTCTCCACCCTTGAGGAGTTTAACAATCTGGAGGTGAAGGCTAAGTGGGCCTGCCTTCTAAGTAATAATGGAAAAGAGGAATTTAAGGTAGCTTTTGAAAGCTTAAAGGTAGGTAAGCTAACGGGCAATGAGAGGAGAGATCAACATCATTTTATCTAGCTGGAGAATCTCTGATCACACGTTTGATCTTGGAGAGATGTTATATGAATGGTTAAATATACCCCCTCTGAACTAAAAAGCCTCTTCATTCACCTGATTACAGAATCCCTTCATTAAACAATGGGGCAATTGCATCACAGGAATAAAAGCAAGTTTGATTTCAAATTTAAAGAGAAAGAAAGATTCCATTAGGAGATTTTAGATGCTCTTCCTTTCACAGTGCTATACTATCTCAAACCTGGGTCCTGCTTTGATTCTCCCTGCAGCCAGTCAGGGCTGACTCTGATGGAGGAGAAGCATTGTGAGGATATTAAAACAGGGAGGCAAAAACTAAAACAGGGCAGGCACTGAGAGCAACGACATGACAAGACATGAAGAGGTGGACTGGGCATACTCAGTGTGGCCAGAACTATGGACGCTATACTGATATTTTCAGTTACCAATGCATCATCAGAGGTGTTTTATTATCAGAGGCGTCTCAATCAGCCAGTGGTATTTATAGAGCGCTTATTTGTGCACAGCAGTGTACTAAGCACTTGGGAGAAAACAGTACAATAGAGCCGTTAGACACTTTCCCTACCCACAAGGACCTCACAGTTTAGGGCTCACAGTCTTCTTCCAGTATGAAGGGCAGCTAACAGGCTGTTAGCCTTCCCATTCTTTTGGAACTCTGACAGGCTGATAACACAGAAATAGATGAAGAACCTTTCCACTGTCATTCAATCACAAAACAAGTAGAGCCCAAGGTATGCCAGTGACGATAACAGCCCATGAATTATCCTCCCAAATCCTACGTTTATAATTAGGCTTTTAGCTACATTCTAGGTAAAATTCAAATAACGGCACTAATATTTCCATACATCATTTCTAGAAAACATTTCCTGAATATATACAGAATTATAGCCAGAAATTACCAAATATCAAGCTCGTGAATCAAAAAGTAAATATACCATATACTTAAACAGAAAATGAATTCTTGAGTGTTTTCAATACTATTCAACATTTATCTTAGTATGTGCATACTCTGCCTAAAGATAGGGGGAAATGATGTAAAGTGTGTGCTTAGAAAGGTGTACCTTCCCATCGTCCACAAGGCACATTTATTGCACGCACTGGGTACAGACATGGGATCATTGGTTAAACAAAGCAATTTGGTTTCTGCTATGCTAATCCAAATGTTCCAATTACTTTGGTGTTTTCATAATTATAATTCATCTTGAATTTATGCATGAAATGTTTATTTCCATAATTGTAACAAGCACTTAAATTAATTACACTCTAACCTCTTGATTCTACAGGCCAACTGTTGAGCCTTTTGTTATTTTAAAGTTGCGTCTTGTTTCCCTCCCCCCCCGCCCCTCGCCATATTTTCCCCTTTGTCTTTGATGTGTTGCTTCTCATCCTTGTTTGGGATCCTCTATGGAATACTCTCAGAATAATCTCGTAGTTTTCTTTTATGACTGAAACTTTGCATTTTAACAGTTGTCTGGAGATAGGTTCTTCCTTGTGAAATATCAGTTTTAATAACAGGAAAAGAAAAATGCCATAAATCTGCACTAACCACATAAAGCTGAAGTCTCTGAGAGACTGATTAACATGGAGACTCTACACAGGCTTTTCAATAATTAGAGGATGAGCTTGCACCGAGCCAGGACTGCTCTGGCCTTGATGCCATTTCCCAGGGCAGACAGCAATTATTACAGCCTCCGGTCTATTTCCCACATTCTCTGCCTCTAGCCACGGAAGATGGTTTTGGAGTAAACGCCTCTTCATTTCGCAAAATCTTGCCATCATTTTGGATGAACGATATGCTCCTGTTGCCTCTAGTTCTTCATTTGCAGGGGACAATTAGAAATCACTTATTCGTTCCTCATTTACCTCCCAGATATTTAAAAGATCAGGGTCTTATCTTTGGTTATGTTAACTGAGCAGAGGGCAGTTTCAACTTGCTGGTACCGCTGTGTCGCATTGCTTACCCTGTCTGCAAGTTCTTCTCGAAGCATACTGAGCCTGTTGCTATACTCTGATTTGCAATATTTATTTGGACCTTCATCAGATTATTTTTGCTTCAGTAATTTATAGTCTGTTAATACACTAGATAGGTTTCTTTACTTTTGGCTGAGGTTTAGTATTCTGTGTCTGCTCAATAAATGTTAAATGATATTAATGAGAACAATTTTCAAGAGATTGATAACATATTTCATCACCAAGTAGCCACATAATCTTTTTTTAACTACACAAGAACCTGTACATTCCAGGCATAATTAGAGCAGAATTATGATCTCCGGTTTGCCTGGACAAGCTATTGTGATATATGGTTATTTTGCATTAATGGGTGTTGATGGAATACTCCATGCAATTTAAAACATTGAAGAACATGTGGTTTCTGCCCAGAGGGCCTACTATCTAAATAAGACAAGAAATGAAAACATAAACACCACACAAACACCGGGAGGAAATTATTCTCACTTGTAAGAGGTAATTAACTTAGCACTTGGCTTCTTTCACCTCTGTTTTCTGATCTTTTCAATCTCCTCCCTCCATCACTTAACTTGAGAAAATGAATGGAGAATAACAGAAGAAGAACTTGAGGAAGGACCACAGAGAGGAAGCCAAGGAGCCTGTTTGAGGGTACGGTGTCATGTGGGTTTGAGTGACCTGGCACTGGGAAAAAAGAATAGTGCTCACCATTTCTGGATGATGCATTTCAGGATGATATCTAGAATTCAGTAATGAAAAAATGATGTTTAAATAAAACTGTTTCGATTTGAATTATTTTAATCCAAGATGGGTTAGGGAGGGGAGCAGGATGACACTGGAGATGATGATGGTGATGCGTTGTATGGTTTCCCTGAGATAAAGTAGTGTTGGAAGGAAAATATCCTGCAGAAAGAAGGGTTTACTACAAACCGTTAGAAATGTCGAATGTTAAACAGGAGAAGCCGTGCAGAAAACTATCCTGAAGTGCTGAATAATTATTCTGAATTTTTGAGATTATGAAATGCTACTCCTAAAACTACATGGCCTGGTCTAACTGTGCAGGAGAAGATAACTAGAACAGATGAAGTATGTTTTTTTAAAAAAACTATTAATACTTGATCAAGATTGTTTACTGCCCTACTGTTCATAATGTGTGATAATACTTGTGTAGGAAAATGCATTATTTGAAAAATGTGTACACGGTTCTTCAGGGTCAGCCAGCCCATGTCTAAGGTGGCATGATTAAGAACACTAACTGCCATTACAATCAATCAGTCCATCAATCAATAGTATTTATTAAGTGCTTACTGTGTATAAAGTACTGTACTAAGCACTTGGGAGAGAGAGTACAATAAAATAGACTGGTAGACAAGATCCCTGCCCACAAGGAGTACACAGACTAGAGGAGGAGCTTAACTGGCCTTTTCAGTTCTGCTAACTACATGAATTCAACGTGGCTCAGTGGAAAGAGCATGGGCTTTGGAGTCAGAGGTCACGAGTTTGAATTCCGGCTCTGCCACTTGTCAGCTGTGTGACTGTGGGCAAGTCACTTCACTTCTCTGTGCCTCAGTTACCTCATCTGTAAAATGGGGATTAAGACTGTGAACCCCACGTGGGACAACCTGATTCCCCTGTGTCTACCCCAGCGCTTAGAACAGTGCTCTGCACATAGTAAGCGCTTAACAAATACCAAATTATTATTATTATAATAATTATTTTTCTTATTGTGGTATGTGTCAAGCACTTACTATGTGCCAAATACTATGCTAAGTTCTGGAGTGAGAACGGTATAATCTGATCACAGTCCACGGATCACATGGAGATTACAGATATTTAAATGCTTATTTGGGGCAGGGAACATGACTGCTAATTCTGTTGTATTGTACTCTCCCAAATGCTTAGTATTATGCACTGTATATCATAAACCCTCAATAAATATCATTAATTGATTAATCCCCACTTAACCGATTAGATAGCTTATGCACAGAGAACCCAAGTGCCTTGCTCGAGGACCAAAAGCAGACCAGTGGTGATTGAATCTGATTTTTTTTCAAAAGGGAAATCCTAATACTGAGCTAAGTTTAGTCCTATCTGCAAGATGAAGATGTGGGTGTGAGATGCTCTCATTCAAGTGCACCAGGAGGTATAGAATATAATGTTAGTTCCGGTTAAAGTTTTATCTAAGAGTAACCCTGAATCTATTGGGGACTTTTCTATTTACCTATTTTACCACATATCCCCGGATGGACACAAAAGTGGACATAAACAAAATTAATCTATGTGGGCTACATCTAAAGCATCTATAAAGAATTAGATGCTTAACTGAACTGCTCACACAAACATGATGTATACCAGTGTCAACTATTAGAAAGTGCAAAAACCAAATGCCAGAGAGGAAAGTAAGTCAGTCAGTTGTATTTATTGAGTGCTTACTGTGTGTGGAGCACTGTATTAAGCGATTGGGAGTGTACAATAAACTATAACAACAAACAGGCACATTCCCTACCCACAATAGCAGCTGTGGAAGAAGAGAGGAGAAGAGTAATATGATTTAAACATTTTTAAATCAACTCCTGGGAGTCAGAAGGACCTGGGTTCTATTCCCAGCTCCACCACTTGTCCGCTGTGTGACCTTGGGTAAGTCATTTAACTTCCTGTGTCTCAGTTCCCTCATTTGTAAAATGGAGATTAAAGCTGTAAGCCCTATGTGGGACAGGGACTGTGGTCCAACCCAATTATCTAGTATCTATCCCAGCGCTTAGTACAGTGCCTGGCAACTTAGAGCTCACTTCCTCCAAGAGGCCTTCCCAGACTGAGTTTCCCCTTTTCCCTCTGCTCCCTCTACCCCCGATTCACCTCCCCTCAATTAAACCCTCTTTCCCCCCCTTTCCCTCTGCTCCTCCCCCCTCCCATCCCCTCCCCTCAGCACTGTGCTCGACCGCTCTATTGTATATATTTTCATTACCCTATTTATTTTGTTAATGAGATGTACATCACCTTGATTCTATTTATTTGCTACTGTTTTAATGAGAGGTCATCCCCTTGATTCTATTTATTGCTACTGTTTTTGTTTGTCTCCCCCGAATAGGCTGTAAGCCCGTCAATGGGCAGGGACTGTCTCTATCTGTTGCCGATTTGTACATTCCAAGTGCTTAGTACAGTGCTCTGCACATAGTAAGCACTCAATAAATACTATTGAATAAGCAGCGTGGCTCAGTGTAAAGAGCACAGGCTTTGGAGTCAGAGATCATGGGTTCAAATCCCGGCTCTGCCACTTGTCAGCTGTGTGACTTTGGGCAAGTCACTTAACTTCTCTGTGCCTCAGTTACCTCATCTGTAAAATGGGGATTAAGACTGTGAGCCCCACGTGGGACAACCTGATTCCCTTGTGTCCACTCCAGCGCTTAGAACAGTGCTCTGCACATAGTAAGCGCTTAACAAATACCAACAAATACCAACATCAATGAGTGAACATAGTAAGCGCTTAACAAATATTATAATTATCAATAACCCAAGCTAATTATACATAATCCTTCCCAAAACTGAGAATGGAGGAGGTAGAAAAAAGATCAGCCAAAAAGAAAACAATATATTAATTTTATCAATCTTAGATCCAAAATCAGGCACTTTTGGTTTTGAGTGGTGTATAACAAAAAATAAACTCAACATGGGTCAGGGAAAAATCAGAATAGAGATGAGAATGAATTTTCCACTTGATCCTTTAAATAGATGTTGAAAAACCTAATTTAAGTTAGGAAAAAGCTTATGCATAATCCTAGCTACTAGGATTGATTTGTCAAGGATGATTATGATCACCTCCCTCGAGAACTCAATTTAAATGTCACCTCCATGCTGTCTTCCTCTGAAATCCTCAAGCAAAATAAAACTTAAAGTCCTCTCTGGGAATCCATTTTCAATTTTATTTGCAGGGATTAACAATAATATTCTGACAATGGAGTCTTAAGGGAAATCCAAAATGTGCCCAAGTCCATGTTTATTATTAGCAAGCTAGCCAGGAGATTGAGAATAAATTTGCCAAGTGTTTATCGGCTTGATCTTAAAGTATATTGGCTTCTAGTTCTTGACTCTTTAATTTGTACGGTGATGCTAATTTGTAGTCTAATTTTTAAGTTGTCTGGAACTCACAGTTACCATGACAATTGGATTTCTCAATCACTTTCATGCCCGGGAAGTTGTATATCGAACCCAATTAATTGTTGGGTTCGAAACCAACGTTAGAATTCGGGGATGTGAAAACGGCACTAGGTCACAATCGACCTGTCAGGAAGGCAGAACAAATGATTTAAGAAATGGAGAGGCATAGTCTTGAACATGAAAGCACAGCAATGGGCTGTTGGGACCTCTGCAAGTAGAGAAACATAAAATTGGCAGGCTCAAATCAGACACAAGTCCATTAAAGCCATACTCTTCATCCTAAACAACTCTAATACCTATAATCCAGAGATCGGCAGCCACTAATTGCTGTTGTAGCCCAGAATCTGAATGCCCATTTGAACACTATGTCCAATCACTGCAAAGAGTTTGATTTCCTTCCCCTTATTCCCTCACAATAGTAATAATAATAATGAAAATGGGGGGCTTTGTTTGTTTAGTACTTACTGTGTGCCCGGCACTGTAAAAAGTGCTGGGATGCACACAAGTAAATCGAGTTGGACACAGTCCCGGTTGCACATGGGTCTCACAGTCAATTCCCATTTGATAGATGAGGTAACTGAGAAAGAAGTGAGTGACTTGCCCAAGGTCACACAGCAGACAAGCGACAATGCCGGGATCAGAACCCCAATCCTTCTTACTCCCAGGCCTGTGCTCTATCCACTAGGCCATGCTGCTTCCACAGTAAAGATTAACAGGGATGGATATAACTGTTAACTAGAACATGTTCAGCCTACTATAGTTGCTGAATGATTATAGAAATAAAATACCTTGTACTTTTATTTGATAGTGCTTGATCAGACTCAGACGTTTGGACCATGGGGGAGGTGAGTAGCTCATCACCTACTGTCACTTAGGCGTCTACATTTAAAACTTAAAATTGCTCCTTCAATATCTTGATTTAAACAAAGTACCTGGATTCTTTGATCCTGAAGATGTAAACTCCTACTCTAGTTTACAAGCTCATTGTGGGCAGGAAACACGTCTATTAACTCTGTTGTATTGTACTCAGTGAGTGCTTAGTATAGGATCTGTGTACGGTAAGTACACAATACCTACCATTTGTAATAATGAACCTAATAAGATTTCCAAGAGGCACTGTTACATTTCCTTAGCAGATTATAATTGTTCTCAACTCGAGGGATTAGCCAAAATGGTAAAATGAGGTATGGAGAGAATAATTGTTTTAACAGACAAACTTGTGCAAAACCAGGGGAATGACTGTCAACACCAATGAGTGTTATCTCCCAGTTGGAGCCCATAACAATTAGCTTTTGGTAGAGTCTTCTCTGCTAGACTGAAAGCTCACTGTGTCTGTTGTGTTGTGATAGTACAGTGCTCTGCACACAGTAAGAGCTCAATAAATACAATTGAATGAATACTGGACTCTCCCAAACACTTAGTCCAGTGCTCTGCACACAGTAAGTGCTCAGTAAATACGTTTGAGTGACTGAATGGTGAGGGGAATATAGATGGGGCTGAGACATAGGAAGGAATTGAAGTCACGATCAACTACCTTGAATTCATTCATTCAATAGTACTTATTGAGCGCTTACCATGTGCAGAGCACTGTACTAAGCGCTTGGAATGGACAAATCAGTAACAGATATAGACAGTCCCTGCCCTTTGATGCGCTTACAGTCTAATCGGGGGAGACGAACAGACAAAAACAATAGCAATAAATAGAATCAAGGGGATGGACATATCATTAAAACAATAGCAAATAAACAGAATCAAGGTGATGTATATCTCGTTAACAAAATAATAGAATCAAGGTGATGTACATCTCATTAACAAAATAAAAAGGGTAATGAAAATATATACAGTTGAGCGGATGAGTACAGTGCTGAGGGGAGGGGACGGGAGAGGGGAAGGAGCGAAGGGAAAGGGGGGAAAAGAGGGCTTAGCTGAGGGGAGGTGAAGGGGCGGGTAGATGGGGAGCAGAGGGAGCAGAGGGAAAAGGGGGAGCTCAGTCTGGGAAGGCCTCTTGGAGGAGGCGGGCTCTAAATACGGTTTTGAAGAGGGGAAGCGAATTAGTTTGGCTGTTAGTCCTGGCATGTGAAGTCCACAACCCATAGCCTGCATAATCTCCTTTAAAAACAATTTTGCAGATGTAGATGCTGTGCTCACCTGCTGAAATATAACCAAATGCACTAATAAAAAGTTAACTTGCTGTAATAGGAAAGATGACAAGTGTGCCTAAGGATGAATGATGGGGAAAGAATTGTCATTTCCCTTCTTCCAAACAGGCTATCATCTTCTCATATGGTTTGGTGTCTGTGACTCGTTGACAATTACAGCGTGGAAGCCTCCCAACTCAATACTGCCTGGAATAGTAGTTTCTTCAACTGGGCTCCTGGAGCCTACCTAAAACCTGAATACAGTTTTAGGAAACTATAAACTGTATTTCAGTCAAAGCTGTAAAATCAATTGTCTTATTTTCTTATCTCTTTATATTCTATTTTGTACTTAAGTATAATTTTTGTTAGAGTCAGAATCATGAATTGATCAGGAATTTGCAGTAAATTCCATAGATGATGTTTTGGAGCCTGGTATATTTTGGAAAAAAACCATCTCCATCTTGCTATTGACAAAATTAGAAACTCTTCTAAACTCAAAACTATCAACTAGTGTTTTTTCTACAAATTATTGTTTGCGAAACTCTGAAAATAAATACTATTTCTGGGCCTTCCCCTAAAGTATTTGAAATAAAATGGGTTTTAGGGAATATGGTTCTAGAAGTTCCTCCTCCCTCAGAAGAAACGTGCCAAGATTCTCTTTACAGATGTCTAATAAAAAATAGCTTCTCCAACTTAACTGTCGTCAACTTTTGAAAAATTGGATAGAGCTGCCAAAACAACTTCCAATGTGGAGTAATGGGAAGATAGGTTTTTCCCTTTCTGGAAGACACTTAGGTAGATGAGCAAGGGAAGTTCAAAGAGCTTACTTTGGGATGGTTGGATGGGTCAGGTAAAAAGAAAATTACCTGTTAGTTCACCCTGTGTGGGATTAGGACAAATAATGATTTTGAGGGCTTTTTATTATATGTTATAGTAAGATGGTGCTACCATTCATTCAACTGTATTTACTAAGCACCTACTGTGTGCCGAGCACTGTACTAAGCACTTGGAAAAGTACAATACAATACTAAACAGTGACATTCCCTGCCCATTTACGTGGTTTGCCACTGAAAAAGAACCTGTTTGTGATGTGGCACTTGAGCAACCCAGATTTGGTCCACTAGAGTGTATACTCCTGGATGGTTGGGATCATGTCTACCTACTCTACTCTACTGTCCCAAGTGCTTAGCATAATGCTCTGCACACAATAAGTGCTCAGTGAATAGCACTGATTGATCGATTGACCAGTAGAAGTGCTACATTAGTAGGTGCCAGCTACATATCCTTAAGGTGCAAAGATGATGCTCGTGAGTTGAAATTTTTTTAGGATTGCATATGTGATTGAAAAGTCCAATGTGGAAGTCACAACCCTAACCATACTGTACTCATACAAAGAGTGTTTCCTGATGAGCTTTGCTGTTGGCTGTGCCTGACCGCTATTTTCATTTTCACAATCCTGACAAAGCTTTCTTGTTTGCAGTATACCATGCAGGACATATGTGACTCCTAGTTTTCAGCTAGGATGCAGCATAACCTGAGGTTTGGTTTTTCCATATCCTTAAATGTTTCCTCAACCCTCCTTGCTTTCCGTTTCCCAATTTCAGCACATCAAACAGCACTTAAGTAGCACGCTATTGTTCATTCTCCCTACATATCCTGCCCAGCGTGGCTGTGTTGAAGTTAGCAGAGTCTAACTAGGAGACTGCCGTCATTCAATGTGGCCTAGTGGAAAGAAAAAGGACCTGGGAGTCAGAAGAGCTGGGTTCTAATCCCTGCTCTACCATTTACCCACAGTGTGACTTTGGAAAAGGTGCTTAGATGTGCTCTGCCTCAGTTTTCATATCTGTAAAATGGGCACTCAATATCAGTTCCCCTCCCACTTAGACTGTGAGCTCCATGTGAGACAAGGACTATAGCTGAACTGATTATCTTGTATCTACTCCAGCGGCTTAGTACAGGACTTGGCACATAGTAAGTGTTCAACAAATAAGAAGATAATGATATAAAAGTAATAATAATAGTAATCCCTGTTCTGCTTTCTCTTTTTGCTAAGCCATGCTGCTTCTCTTAGAACCAAAGAGAAACAAAGAGGCGTGGCAAAGTGATCTTTAATTACTTATCTGATAGTGGAATAAGATGATGTTGAATGAGTTTTCCCAGGAGGTAAATAACTTTTCTAGACTTTCAAGGACAGGATTTCTGAGAGCAGATGTGCTCACAACACCTTTGAACCCCTTAAGGCTGAGTCTCCATACCCCTCCAAATGGGAGAGCATCCAACCCCGGGTTCAAGCTCTGTCACATATACAGGGGTCTATGCAGGATTCATTCATTTATTCAAACACATTTATTGAGCGCTTACTGGGTGCAAAGCACTGTACTAAGTGCTTGGAAGAGTAAATTGTAATAATAAACGGACACATTCCTGCCCACAACGAGCTCATAGTATAGAGAGATTGTTTTTCTTTGAGAGGTAGCATGGCTTAACGGAAGGAGCACGGGCCTTGGAGTCAGAGGACCTTGTTTCCAATCCAGAATTGTTTCCAATTCTGCTGCTTGCCTCCTTTGTGACTGTGGCCAAATCGCTTAACTTCTCTGTGCCTCTGTCTCCTCATTTGTAAACTGGGGATTAAATACCTGTTCTCCCTCCTACTTAGACTCTGAGCCCCTGGTAGGACAGTGACTCTGACATGATTATCTTGTATCTACTCCAGCACTTAGTACAGTGTTTGGCATATAGTATTTAACAATTATTAACAATTTTTAACAATTATTTAACAGTTAGTATTTGAAGTAAACCTAGGAGACATTGTATTAGGGAAATCAAATTAAAATGTAAACCAAAAAAAATACAGAGTGAAGCAACGGTCTGTTATTCTCTACCGACAAGTGGCGGACCTGGAGTTAGAACCCATGACCTTCTGACTCCCAGGCCCGCGCTCTATCCACTACGCCATGCTGCTCCTCTCGTGGCTTAGTGGAAAGAGCACGGGCTTGGGAGCCGGAGGTCATGGGTTCGAATCCCGGCTCTGCCACTTGTCAGCTGTGTGACTGTGGGCGAGTCACTTCACTTCCCTGGACCTCAGTTCCCTCATCTGTAAAATGGGGATTAAGACTGTGAGCCTCATGTGGGACAACCTGATTACCCTGTATCTACCCCAGCACTTAGAACAGTGCCCTGCACATAGTAAGCGCTGAACAAATACCAACATTATTACTAAGCACTTGGGAAAGTGCAATACAAAAGAATTGGTAGACACGTTCCTTGCTGAGGGTAAATGTCATTTTAAAAGGTAGCCATAACCTGTAAAAATATCCCAAGTTGGAAACACAGCAGGTAGAAATAACACTCTCCTTTTCACGATGACGTAGTTAGCAGGCTGAATTTGAACAAGGCTACTCCCCCAAGCTAGGGTGACACAACTGATTACCTCTGCCAAAACATGATGGGGGCAGATTGGAGTACTGACTGCTCAGATCTTTTCAGTTTCTGCCAACTGATCCACGTTAGTGGATGCTTCACATTCTGCCACGGGCTGGTTCACCAGGTCTCAGAAGTGATCACTGCCAGGTGCTGTTTAAAGATTTTGTTCATAGCAGGAGGTATAAAAGGGTTCCCGGTGGCTGCACAGACAACATTTGGATTTCAGAAAGCCTAGGAGCTCTACGTCCTCAGACAGTGACACTTGCACTGCTGTCTCTCCTTTATTTCATAGATTTACTGTGAAAACAATCATGAAAGTACTTCCTAAAATTCAAGGCCTTAGGCATTTGTAAAAGAGCTTCATGTACGGGACAAGGACATTTTCCCCTGAATTTTTAAACACAGTTCATGGGGCCTCCTAAAGTCAGAGGGAGTTTCATGCTGGGATCTTATTTTTTCTTCTCCAATAAGTTCAGAGTTAGCACGATAGAGAATAAGAACGCTCTAGAATGCACAACAAGGCAGGAGTTAATGGCTCAGGCTGACATTATTCCTACAGAGCTGCATATGCCAATTTGAAAAATAATGCTTGCTACTACTGAATAAGTTTCAGCAGGGAAGAAGAGTGTCAGAAGGTATCAATCCCCAAATTTTCACTGACTTTTGCATTCTATGTTACAATACGAATAAGATCATTCTAAATCGTCCCTGAAAACTTATCATATAGCCTGTGATTTAGAGCAATACCTTCTATAAAGCAGTTACTGTGCATAGCATAGTACTGACTTTGAAAAGTCAGTGCTAAAGGTCAGCTGATGCCATGTAGTTAATTCTGTTTGAGGCTGAAGCCTTGAAAGGAGACCTTGTCACAAAGCAAACAGTCCCTTTCTGTGCCATATCACCTCAGTAAGGTCCTGTAAATAAAATACATAGATAAATAATAGGCACACTAAATAAAAGACACACTAAAATCAAATAAAAAGAAAATAAAAGGCACACTAAAATGTAAGAAGACAGATCCTTGGAAATGATCAGGAAGAAATCCTGTAGACAAAAAAAATCCTTCTAGGTAGCTTAAAGGAAGGATGAACGGAGGGATGGACACACACATGCACACACTTCATGGTACTTCATGGTAGATACAAACCCTGGTAGAATCACAGAACAAAGATGTTGGAATCATGAGCACTTACTACAGACTGAAAAAACCAGCCCAGTATACAAAGTATTTGTTCTTTCAGCCACTGACATGAGCTTCTTCCCAGTCATCTTTAGGACAAAATGTTGGCATAAGTCAAATGTTAATTGGTAACACTAGGGTCCAGGATGAGAAGTCATAGCATGCATCAGACTGCCATTCCTTACTTATGGCACTAACTTAGAGTCGCTCCCTCATTGTCCCCACTGGTTTTCTTAAACATGCCTCAGCCTGCAATTAGGACTAAACAAAGTAGGTTTACGTTCCTTTTCATCTCAAGTTCCTCTTCCAAAACGACACAGGTTTTTAGAGATAGAGGTAGGGATGGTAGACGTGTGTCCAGGAGGGCAACCCCCCACCCAAAAAAAAAAAAAAAGCCCCAACACACAGTTTTTCTGGTATCCTGTTGCCACTGTTAGAGAAAGAATACTAGTGTGGAGAGGTGATTGTCCTAACGTAGCACTGCCTAACTCACTTTTGGTCCATATTCTGTCTCTGTGCTCTTTCAGCTCACACTTGCCTTAGTGGATATACACACAGCGTTTTGAATGGCTTTCAAAAACCATTAAGCCCACAAACTATCTCTACCTCCTGCAATGCTGCCCTAGCTCTGACCATTCCAAGTGCTTAGTACAGTGCTCTGCACATAGTTAATGCTCAATAAGTACTATAGAATGAATGAATGACCACGGTTACTGATGCCATCCCCCAGCTATGAGTTTGAGCCCGCATCATGTCGGGGAAATAACACAGGACACCTTGGTTCAGGAAAGAACACGAAGAGCCGGAACAACTGTTCTAACTTCACTGAACCTACACCAGCTATCACAGACCCAGGAAGGAGATACAGGGAGAGGGAGGATCCCTCTATTCTGTAAACTCATTGTGGACAGGGAACGTGTCTACCAACTCTGTTATACTGTACTCTCCCAAGAACAGTACAGTGCTCTACACACAGTAAATGCTCAATAAATACAATGGATTGAAGGAGGGGGATGCAGAAAGGGGAGATACACAGAAAGAGGGGTGCAGAAAGAGGAGGGGGAATGTAGGAATGGGGTGCGGTGGACAGTTAACTGCCCTCTGGGTGGAACTGGACTAGAATTGGCACCACAGAGTATTTTGAAAATACCCCCAAAAATATCGTTTCAACCTCTCCCTGGCAATGCTCAATCAATCAGTTATATTTAATGACCACTTACTATGTGCAGAGTACTGTACTAAGTAAGCACTAGTACACTGTACTAGTAAGCACTTGGGAGCTTACAACACTAAACAGACACATTCCCTGCTCACAATGAGCTCACAGTGTAGAGGGGGAGACAGACATTAATATAAATAAATTACCAAAATGCACATAAGTGCTGAGGGGCTGGGAGGGGAAATGAATAAAGGGATGCTGCAGAAGGGAGTGGGAGAAGAGGAAAGGAGGGCTTAATTAGTTAAAACCTCTTGAAGGAGATGTGCCTTTGATAAGGCTTTGAAGGAGGGGAGAATTCCAGCTGGTGTCCAAATGGGATCTGCACTACAGGGTTGTGCAAAGAAAAAAAGTGTAGAGAGGACACAGGCTCCTTCTGGGGTGGGGGGCAGGGGAGGGTTCTATCCCACACCCGACACTGGGGCATTAAGCCTCTATCCTTGGCAAAGGACACATTTATCTAAGAGTCACAGGAGATCATCCAGGCTCCCGGGTGACTGAGCATTCCCCGCACGATACTTAAAGAGAATCTACCTTTTGCAGAGGGAGGCTACGTTTAGCTGAGCTCAGTAACCCATTCCTAGATGCACCCAAATAGTTCAAATTTTTATAAGCCTCTCCTCTGTGCTATTTTGATAATAATAATAATAATGGCATTTGTTAAGTGCTTACTATTTGCCGAGCACTACTCTAAGGCTGGGCTAGATACAAAGTAATCAGGTTATCCCACATGGTGCTCACAGTCTTAATCCCCATTTTACAGATGAGGTAATTGAGGCACAGAGAAGTCAAGAGCCAGGATTAGAACCCACGACTGCTGACTCCCAAGCCCGAGCTCTTTCCATAAACCACGCTGCTTCTCTACACTCCCAACCACTATGTACGGTGCTCTGCACACAGTAAGAGCTCAATAAATACCATCGATCACCTCCCCTGTATAGTTTTGAAGGCAAAGAGGGCTAAGGATGTCTTTTTCTGTGAATTTGGCAATGGACTGGATGAACATTTTCCTGCTACAACTGGATATACTGTTGCCTCTCTGAATGTTCCAATTAGGGCTGACACAGGCCATCCCAGCACACACATCTGCAATAACGATCGTATTAAGCCCCACGAATGCCAGCTGAATTTGAACACAGTTTTCTCTGACACTGTGGGTGGACAGGTGTCCTCCCTCCCACCCAAAGCCCCTTCACCAACCCACTGCAAATTCCTATTATAAAACTTGCTGAGGATGATCCAACCTAAAGAAAATATTTTCTTTGAATTCATTGTTTATAATGCATCTATCTAGCCAGGACGAAATGATCAGAGATCATAAGGCCCTATTTAAATACATGAATGAGAAATTGATTTGCAGTGTTGGGAGAATGGCCACTTGATCACATTTACTTTGTGGGAGCCTAGATCATTTCACTAGGAGCTAAACTGAATTTTCTTCTTTCGTTCAAGTAATATGGCCACCAGTTTCTAGATTTCTAATCCAAATAAATTCAAATTAAATTTATTGGATTGAAATTTTGCAATCTTTCAACAAAGGAGGTCTGTTAAAGAATAATTGGACAATATGACACAATCCGCTGTATTCACTCTCATAAATGGTAAGTCTATATTGGGTTTTATGGAACTTTTTAATCACTTTCTTTCCCCTTAATCACTTGCTCCCCCCTAGGGAAGCAGTGTCGCCTAATGGAAAAAGCGTAGGCCTGAGAGTCAGAGGAAGCAGCGTGGCGCAGTGGATAGAGCACGGGCTTGGAAGTTGGAAGGTCATGGGTTCTAATCCTGACCACCACTTGCCTGCTGTGTGATCTTGGGCAAGTCATATAACTTCTCTATGCCTCAATTACCTAGTCTGTAAAATGGGGGTTGAGACTGTGAGCCCCACGTGGAACAGAGACTATGTCCAACCCAATTTGCTGGTATCCACCCCAGCGCTTAGTACAGTGCCTGGCACATTGCAAGTGTTTAACAAATACATTTTTTTTTAAAAATCAGCTCTTTCATAACCTTCTGATATAGGTAGTCCAATTCTGCTACATTCCCTTCCAGAGTTTTCCCTCCTAAGCCTTACTTTCTGGAATACAACCATCCCCTCTGACACGACCCTATACAGAAATCTTATAGTCGACTATACAATTATTTGAATGCCAAATACTTTTGCCTTTACTCTGAATTATATTATCTATATAGTAAGAGCTCTATTTTCCACAGTTCTTCAACAGTCTTAAGTTGTTTCACAAACACTATCAATCTGCATCACACCACTTTGATATAGGGCATGGAAAAACAGTGCTTGATTTTCCCATATTTCAAAGGGTGCATAAATTAAAGTAGATGCTACTGGGTGCAAAAAGGCATTGACAGAATTGTTATGTAACTGTTCTTTACTATCTCAATGAGGGAGTGAGAATTCCCCTCAACATCTCCAATCATCTGTGCCTCAGATTCCTCATCCATAAAATGGAGATTCAATAACTGTTCCCCCTCACACATTGACTGTGAGCTCCAAGTAGGACAAGAACTGTGTCCAACCTGATTAACTTGCATCTACCCCAGCACTTAGTACAGTGCTTGGCACACAGGAAGCACTCCAAAATCACCACCGATCGATTGATTCTACTAGCCCTTCCACACTTAAAGGCATCCCTCTCCATCTCCAAGCTCCAGGGAGAACACAGTCGATGGGGATGAGATATTGTGAGTGGGACTACACAAACCACCATCTCTATAATTCTTTCAGTAGGTTACTAGTTCTGAAAATGAGACAGACTCATCCATTCTTTTCAGTGAGAGAATCCATGACCAATTTCACAGTGAACAGGGCATCTGATGGTATATGAGCACTGAAATCCCAACAAGAATAGGACTATTGTGGGTTATAGTTTAAATTTTTTTCACTGCTCAAGTACCCAATGACTGATTTTTAAAGATTCTTTCAGGCCCTACTAAGCCTGTGAACTAGAGTTAACTCACATATTTTATCAAATGCATATTAATGGAAACTATTCATGCCATGAGATTAGGTTAAAATTTTAGCTCATAAAGGAATATGATTAATGCTCAAAATACCTGGGTCCTCATCCTGACTTTGACATAGGATCTGATCTTGAAATGATTAGATCTCAGTTTCCCTATCTGTAAAAGGGTGAAATAATTTACCTACCAGTGGGTTAATAAGTTGCCAACAAACTCTCAGAGTGAAAAATGAGAAATTTGTAGATCTGCTTCTGGTTTGATGGACGGAGAAAGAGGAAAAGGAAGGTTGGGACTCGTTCACTAACTTTTTAAGAGAAAGATGTCAAAGCTTTCAGTTATCTCTTTAAGAGTTCATCTCTCCCTGAAGCAGTAAGAAAGGGCTTAACCTTTTCCAGAGGCTGATGGGCATTCAAGATTATCTCCAAAATACACTTCTGTATTTCCCGATTTATCCCCTAGGTTCCTAAATAAGACACTAATAAAGCCACCTAGTCCCCAGGTCCAGATGTTTTGTTGATTTAACATCTTAAATTTGTAAAGATTTAATCAAAAGCCCTTAAAACCATATCTTGTCAGAGTGCAAATACTGAGAAACCCCAGTGAAAATGCAGTTTAATGCACCCAGTTAAATAGCCTGGGAGAAAACAGTGAATACAGCTTTCTTTAAGCCTTTCCCCTCAGGCCATTAACTAAGAAACTGGTCACTAACTGCTGGTAACAACCCATTTCAGATGGATTATTGCTATTACTGGTATTCCATGGTTTATGGCAGCATTTTGTTAAAGACATTAGAAACGTTGGCCCTGCCTCCTGACTCAGTATTATGTCAGGAAAAATCAGTCCTCACCCGTGTGGATAATGATCCTTTTTTTATTCCAATCTAAATGTATTGGGAGTGCCTGCTGGGTTGCTTATCTAAGAAATATGCTTTACACTTATGAGTCAGGATTCAAATCAATAGAACAAAAATATAACGTTAGTATTGTTAGTAAAATTGAATCATGCAGAAAAGCTTGAATGAATGCTGGATTTAAACCAGAGGTTAGAAATCATTGTAGTTGCCATGAGCACTTTCTGGCTGACATAAGGCTTTATGCCGTTCCCTTCCTGTGATTAATTGGTAGCTGGAAAAGGCAAGCACATTGCCAAATGGAAAATAATAACCAAAGCTATTTTACTGATTTTCCAAACACCCTGTGAGTTTGCACACCCACTGAAGGTTTTGATCTATGTGTCAGGTCTGTCTGCAGACGGTTTCATTTGTTAATAAATGTAGCCTGTGAGAGGTAGAATTAGCAGAGACGACTTCCTTAAAAAGGAAAAGAGCAGTCAAAAAATATCGGAGAGTTCAGTTTTACCCAGTAGATCCTATTGATCGATTGATTTCACTGTGTTGAAAGGAAAGTTCTCGGGAGTTTCAAAGAATTCTGTTTGCTTGTGTTTTGCTCTAAACTAGACTGGGGCTCCAAACTGGATTTCTGATACCGTGAAAGATATTACTGGATTTGAAATCAGGTTGCAAATATATGGTCTTTGCAGCGGAAACATGGGCTCCCCCTTCATTCTGTCCTTTTCTCCCCACTATCTTTTAATTTAAAAAAAAGATCAGAACATATCATTAGCCATGCTTCTTAGTGAACCTGACTTTTCTCGAGAAATTTACATCTTTCTCTCATTTTCTGTTAAGGTTTCTTACCCTGTTTTCTCACCTAAAGAATTATAATGAGATAGAGGGAATGAGATCTATGGGGAAAGCAGTGGACCCAGAGACTAAAGGTAAAAGGATGATTGATGGTATGAAATTACCATAAAAGTACAATCAGGATCAGATTTTAAAATGAATTTTTAAGCAGCCTAAGAGATACTCTTTGATTTGCAGTCTGGTGGAATGGATAATGTCTCATTCAGTGGATAAAGTTTCTCACTGTGTGACTTGAGCTTTTTCTGATCTCTCTTACTGAGAGTAAAATGGAACCAAAGCCTAAAGTGGTTTTTAATCCTGAAAATATCAAACACCAAATTCTTAATGTCAAAACCTGGGCATAGCAGGTGAGAAAAGAAAAATAAATAGAAGAATATTATAGTGTTGGTATTATTGTATCAAGAAAGAGATGCTGTTTTTCTAGACTTCTCCTTGAATTAGCAAAATAGGAATAAAGTCTGATAGGAAAAAAAGCTCAGGATCAACTACCTTTAGTTACCCACCCTTGATTTTCCTTCCTCATCCTCAATTGTTTAAAAAAAAAAATTATATTAGAGCTAGGTTTTAAAGCTAACTGTATCTATAAAGTATTAAAATACTAAACTAAATTTTTCCTTTTTTTTTTTTTTTTTACTCAAAACAGAAGAATTTCATACTTTCAAGAACAATCACTCAGCACTCTACAATCTTGGTTTATTCTATAGACACATTACAAATATAATATAGCAAGTAATCTAATTTGAGCTATTTATAAAATCATATTCTAATTTTATAATTTGAATATTGGCTATGTACAGGTCTAAAATATTGTAGCAAAGGTAGAATTTTAGATATTCTAGCATTTATATATTTTAAAATGGGAATATCTGAACCTTCCAAAAACTATATACTTCATATTGGTTAGTGTTCTGATCGAAAGTGCCCTACCTTATTGACATTATGACAACCCTTGAAATAAAGTGTTGAAAATTGTGATTTTTGTGTACGATTCTTAATGTTGTTTAAATGCTCATTATATGACATGGGACAGTTTGTTCTTAAGAATAGAATCTTGCAATGGGGCAATTTATTTTTCTATTAAGTCTCATTCATAAGGACAAATCCAGTTGATTTCTCCCATTTCCATACAATAGCAAAGTAAATGAAAAGAAGATCATAGGCATTAGCATGAAAGGGGATTCCAATTGAAACTTGCAGCTTTTTCATTCGGGTTCATCTTCATTAAATACAAAATTTCTCTGCTACTTTAAAATAGTTTACCATTATAAAAATTTTGAAAATTTCAGACAATTGCTTCTTGTGACAGTTTTCATTTCCCCCCATTGCTGACAGTTTCCATAATGACTTTAATCATAGAGCCTGGAAACGGAACAGGCTATTGAAGAGCAACACCCTCACTGGTCAATGTCTGTGTCACTTTTCTGAGAGCAGGACTTTCTAAGCATCAAGGAGCTCAGCCTCACAGCCTCCTGGAAAAGTGCTCAGTGCATTAACTCCCTGTCAATCACATTTTTAGCGTAGGAGCCAAATTATTATTATTTGGCTCAAGACATTCCATTGAAACTTATTCTTATGGTATTCTTATCTGTGTACCTTATATAACTAATGATGATTGTTTATGGAAAGGTGCCTGTCCAATTATTTTTGAAGAAACACAAGAATGCGGAATGACTGGAAGCATCAGGTTTTTGCTACAGAATGCCTCAGGTAAGAGGAGAATGGCTAGAGGCTATAAGGAATCACAAGAGACAAGTCAGAGTCGTAAATTGGGAAACTGACATATCTCATCTAATATACTTGCTAACTAGGCCTTTAAAAACCTTGACATTTAACTAAGTTTGTGGAAAAGTTATAGATTTTTGTTTCTTTCTATTGGCCCTAACTCATTAATCCAATGAATTAGAGGGTTTATCATCATTAGTAACATTAGTAGGCTAACTTGAGGGACTGCTTAGAGAAGTAGCTAAACACCTCAATTTCTGCAGTTGTTCCTGTAGACTCTCTCTTTTTCAAAGTCAAGTCAGTCAAAAATAATACTTCAAGTTATTTACCCTTTTGGTACTTGAGGGTTTGAAATGTCATGAAAGAATCCTTTCATTCAGCAGAGACATTAAAATAATATGCTCTGGAAAAGCTGGTGTGGTTGGAAGTGGGCAGAACCTTTTCTGAAATAAACAAATTCTTGCAGATTTAAAGAAAATAGAAAAGAAACTAAAACTTCTCGGTGAATGTTGAATATTATGGGATTTTGATTCGGGAATAAGCTTATATCATTTAAAGGCATAGTGGCCTATGGAAGAATAATATTTGTCTTTCTATAATAAATGTTTCTAAGGACTTAGTGCCATAAGATTAAAACCCCAGTCAAGGTTAAGAAATGAGACAAATGAAAAATATCCAATTGAAACAGGAAGGTAGCACAGTTTCCTAAATAGGGGGAGTAGGTAATGATCTTATTTTCTCTCATCAGTTCTTGAACAGGCATAATCCAAATATTTTCATTAAATTAAATGAAACCTGAAGCTCTGACAATGACATTCAAAATTTTCTTTATTTGTAAAACTTTCTCCCAAAGTCAAAACAATAGCAGATGCTAGCATCTGTTATCTTTCATAAAACACATGACTGCTTCATTGTATCTGAGGGATTGCAGAACCTCAGATTTATTTTAAGAAAAAAATAAATGGAAAGTAAATCTATGAATTTATAAAAACTGATTAAAAACATTATTTTTTCACTTTTACTTACGCCTCTATTCATTTCTCTACTTGTCTATGAAAGAGCAGCCTCTGTAAACAGTTTTGATTGTGAAATTAAGAAAATCCAAGCCTTTTAAATAGATTATGCTATGCTGCTGATCTCAGGGGGACTAGGAGAGTGTGTGTGGATGGTTTAGCACAACCCATCATCATTACTGCAAAAACAAATAAATTATTTTCTCATCCTCAAGCCTACCCCTAATTTATAAAAGCAGTGTGGTCTAGTGGATTAAGCAAGGACCTGGGAGTCAGAAGGACCTGGGATCTAGTCCAAGCTCGGCAACTTGTCTGCTGTGTGACGTTGGGCAAGTAACGACTCTGTGCTTCAGTTACCTCATTAGTAAAATAGGGATTAAGACTGAGAGCCCTATGTGGGATATGGATGTGTCTAACCTGATTATCTTGTACCTACCCCAAAGATTAATACAGTGTCTGGCACATAATAAATGCTTAACTAATACCATAGGAAAAGCAATAAAACCTCCCCAACCCCTTCCAAACTCTTAGGAAAGACACACAGCTCTATTTAATTCTCCAAATGACCAAGAGTCAGAGGTGCCATTAGAAAGCACCCTTAGTGGCTAGCTGCCCTTAGGAATGCACTCAGGAAGTAATTACCAAACACCTAGTGTGCCGACAGTACTGTATTTAATGCTTGGAAGAGAACATTTAAAAAAAAAAAATGAATGGCTTGAAGTCAAACTGGAGTGAAATAACAGATTCAAGCCATTCACAAACACTAGGACTGTTGATATCAAGATGATAAACCGAAAAAACAATTTAATCTAGGTTGAGAAGGGCTAGGATACATAAAACAAAAGTGCTCTTGGCTGTGGTTGGTGAGAAAATACCTGGCAAGGTGGGGTTTAATTGGGGCCATACGTCCTGGGAGAGGCAGGTTTTCAGGAGGTCTCTGAAAACGGGGAGGACTCTCAGAATGAATGAATGAACTATGAGCCCCATTTGGAACACTGACTGTGTACAATCTGATTAGCTTGCACCTACTGCAGAATTTAGTACAGTCATAGTACACAGTAAACACTTAACAGCTTCCATAAAAAAACTGGAGGGGGAAGGAGATCTGGGCAGGAACAGGAGGAAGAGTGTGATGCTCATCCACATGTATGGAGGCCAGAAAAGGCACGATGCACAAGAGTTTGGCCTTGTTTGCAATTTCACTCTCAGTAATGTCAACTTCAAACACAAAGGTGAAATATTTAACTAGTTGGCTATCTGTGACTCTGGCAACAAGATAATGCTCAAATTCCCAGATGTGAAACTCAAATATGTTTTCCTTTCAGTGGTCTAAAACTCAAATATCTCAGAGAGGGTAGAAAATGAAATCAAATTGGGGCAGACATTAAGTGAAAAGGAGTCTCTATCTTTTTAAAGTGCAAAAAGGAGCTTACATACTGAAGGGGGACGGTCAAACCAAAAAATATTTACAAATATTTACAGCCTTTATTTAACTCATTTTGTGAAGAGAATTTGCATACCAACTTTGTTACACTATACTCTCTCCAAGCACTTAGTACAGTGCTCTGCACACAGTAAATGCTCAATAAATATGACTGAACTAGAGTGGTCTAAATAAATAATTGAATAAACATATGTACTAGTGTTTATATATGGGCATAAATAAGTTAAGGAGAGGAAATCATATTGTAGTGGGTTAAGAAGGAAATTGGAAGAGATAAAATGGAAGCAGCAGCTGTAAGCAGTGCTAAGCGCTCTGCACACAGTAAACGCTCAATAAATACGATTGAACGAATGAATAAGCAATCATTGCAGGAATTCGACAGGAATGGGTGCATGGAAATGGGGCCGTAACTGCAGTTCCTGGATATAGGCATTACAATTTTAGAAAAAATAAGCACAGCAGAGCAGTCCAGATTTTCTAGCCCCACAGCAAAAACCAGCTTTTCACTTCAGGAAGTTAATGGAAAATCCATTGGTTTTAATACATAGCGGGCAATAATTTAAGGAAAAGTGTACTATATCGAGTCCTTTCAAAACCCTTCTGTGGCTAATTCAGCAAATCCTCCCAAAACAACACATTTCTTCAGTTTCATCTGCATAGTTTTAAAGCTGGAATATTGGAGGCATTAGTAGCACCTTTTATTTTCTTTATTACATGTTTGTTTTCACTAAGGACATTTTCTATTATAGTTGTCCTGAGTTTTGCACAGTTTACGAGACAGTTTTGAATACAAAACAACACTTGATACTTTATTGCTAACTATAGGTAAGTGAGGCCTTCCCATCAGTGACCAGGGATTAAAAGGTTTGAAATTACCCGCTCCCTCTTCAGGTACTTTTCACTGTTTCAGACCCAAGGCTGCCAATTATCAAATCGATTCAAGAAGCTACACAAAATTTTCCAACCTGGCAATAGTAATTGCAGTTAAGTCCAGAGAAGCTGGAATAGGAGAGTAGAGTCAGAAAGGTTAGCTGCAGCTCTGCCTGCCTATTTAAGTATGGAAAAGAGACCATTATTATATGGAAGGAAGAATCACTTACAATCTTACAATTTTTGCCATGGCAGGCAGGGGACTTGTCTACACACCGTATTTTAACGCTTGTCAGGTGAACTCAGATGTACCTCAAGGCTTGAAATAATTAATCAAATCTATGCGACCTCTCAGGCCTCGGGCAACTGATCCAATATATAGGATACAGCCTCATATTTTAACCAATTCACCTGAACGGGAGAGCTTTGCAATTTTTTTAGGACCTTTTCAAACTGAGCATCACAACCTGCTTTAGAAATGGTGATGTCATGAAGCCTCACAACTCTCTGGAAGACTAATACCAAGAAAGGAATTTGCTGTGCTCATTTGTAATTAAAAAAAAGCTAAAACTCAGAGTGATTAAATATTTCCAAAGGTCACGTAAGATACAAATAGCCATTAAAAAATCCAGAGTATAGTTTCGTATAACTGCATTATTACAATTTATGAACACTTTTGCTCTACTATGCTCACCAGGAATGATATATCTTTGATATTGAATATTAGCCTGATGAAGACATGACCTCAGATTTCAAAGTGTAATGTGTGTATGTGTGTAGCGATCTGCTACTCATTCATTCAGTCATATTTATTGAGCGCTTACTGTGTGCAGAACACTGTACTAAGTGCTTCGATAATCAATCATATTTTTTGAGTGCTTAATCTGGATAGAGCATTTTACTAAATGGTTGGGGGAGTACAATATAACAGAGTTGATAGACACATTCCTGGCCCACAACAAGTTTACAGTCTAGTCACAAATGAAGGTACCGTATGTCAGGGGCAATATGGAAAATTCAATTGCTAGATTTGGGGAAAGACAGGATTGCAGGAAGAACAAGAAAAATGAACTCAAATAGGACATGTGGCAGTTTAAAAATAATTCAGTCTTTGGGTATCCAGGGTCTTATGGATTGCTGCAACAAGATAATGGCTCAAAAAACAAAGAAAGCAAGGCCACTGTCCTTTCCTCTCCATCATTCGGTGGTATTTATTGAGTGCTTACTGTGTGCAGAGCATTGTACTAAGCGCTTGGAATGTACAATTCGACTGTACAATGGACGTACAGTGTACATCCAAACTACCTCGTTAATCCAAGCATTTATCTTATCCTGCCGTGATTACTGTATCAGCCTACTTGTGACCTTCCTGCCTCCCGTCTCTCCCCACTCCAGTCCATACTTCACTCTGCTGTCTGCATCATTTTTCTACAAAAACATTCAGTCCATGTTTCTCCACTCCTCAAGAACCTCCAGCGGTTGCCCATCCACCACCGCATCAAACGGAAAGCCCTTACCATTGGCTTTAAAGCCCTTAATCACCTCGCCCCCCCTCTTACTTCAACTTGCTACTCTCCTGCTACGACCCACTTAGTTCAGTGTCTGGTATATAATAAAGTTGACTAACTCCTTTAATGCCAGCCTACTCACTGGACCTCCATCTCATCTATCTCACCGTCGACCTCTCACCCATATCTTGCCTCTGGCCTGGAACGCCCGCCCTCCCTCTTCATATCGGAAAGACAATTACTCTCCCCACTTATTGAAGGCACATCTCCTCCAAGAGGCCTTCCCTAAGCCCTCTTTTCCTTTTCTTCCACTCCCTTCTACATTGCCCCGACTTCCTCTCTTTATTCACCCCCCATCCCCACAGCTCTTATGTACATATTCGTAATTTATTAATTTGTATCAATGTCCGTCTCCTCCTCTAGACTGAAAGCTCATTGTGGGCAGGGAATGTGTCTGTTACATTGTTGTACTGTACTTTCCCGAATGCTTAGTACAATACTCTTCACACACTAAGTGCTCAATAAATATGACTGATTAATTGTTTAGAGCCATGTACTGTCCCTGCATCAGTGAGGGGAAACTACTGCCTTCACAGGGTACTTTTAGGTACCCCTCCTAAAGTGAAATCGATTCCCTAGTAACACAGTTTTGCCCTTTCACCCCTGTTCCTTTACCCTTCCTACTCTGAGCTTCACATCTTACCGTGGTGCAGTCTATAGAGCACGGGCCCAGGAGTCAAAAGGTCATGTGTTCTAATCCCAACTCCGCCACTCGTCTGCTGTGTGGCCTTGGGCAATTTATGTCATATCTGGGCCATAGTATTTGTTAAGCACTGTGCTAGATGCAAAATAATCAGGTCCTGAGTTCTAATCTCAGTTCCCCAACTAGTCTGCTGTGTGACCTTGGACAAGTCACTTCAGTTCTCTGTGTTGCAGTTACTTCATCTGTAAAATGGGGATTAAGACAGTGAGTTCAACATGGGACATGAACTGTGCCCGACTTGATTTTCTTACATCTACCCCAGCTCTTAGTTCAGTGTCTGGTATATATTAAGTGCTTACATACCTATTTTTTTAAAAAAGAGGTCAAACACAGTACTACTCTGTTCTGATCCGATTGCAGGCTAGCAAGGGCCACATTGTTCCTAGCAAGGATGGCCTTTTGTGGCAGGGAAACAAAGTCAAATTTACTGAGACTGGCACATCACTTGTGAAGACAGAGCCCCTACTGCCAACTTTGTTCTATCATTAGATGCTCAATGTGACCCCTCCTAATCTTACTCAAGATGACAGACTGAACATCTTGGTGAGTCTCTGCCTCAGAACTTTGATAGTGGCTTGCTGACATGACCAAATCATTCTGCCCTAGGTTTAGGGAAAGAGAAGAACTGGAAAGAGGAAGCAGCATCTTCCTCCTCTGAGCCAGCTGAATGAGTATGGAATGGAACTGAGTGAATTTGAAGAATTCCAGGAGGATCAGAAGCATAGATTTGTAACACTTCAACCATGGAATAAAATGTGACCTCTTTCACAACACTGCTTCATTCTATTGGAGATGGAGAATGACCTAGACTCACGATTAGACTGTAAGCCTGTCAAACGGCAGGGACTATCTCTATCTGTTGCCAACTTGTTCATTCCAAGCACTTAGTACAGTGCTCTGCACATAGTAAGTGCTCAATAAATACTATTGAATGAATGAATGAATTTTTTACAACCTATAACAACCACTGATATTAAGTTATGACCTTGAGATCTCAGTGAGTTTCTTTAGCTAGCCAAATCAGCTTTGTAACTTCTAGGGTCATCTTTAGCTGGTGGCATTAAACTCATTTTAAAAGTCACCTAGGGTTCCTACCACATAAACCCATTTCACCTTCAAGCAAACTGAGCTATTCGAACTTTGACCTTGGCTTTCACATCTTCCATTTTTAAGTCAGAATCCACTTTTTCAATGCCATTCCCTCAGAGGCCACACCTAGACAAGATAAACTGGAAGCATGGAACTGATGCGGGAAAAGAATCATACTCAGAATTATTGAGACAGAGAGCATGTAGGGAGGCACATAAGAATCAAATATCTGCTTCCCACCCTAGTACTACCTAGGAACATTAGTCACCCCTCTCTCATATACTTCCTCATCTGTCCCTGCTCTTCATGAGTAGGTGCATAAAGCTGATGAGGAGAAAGTCTTATTTTCACACATCTGTCTTTTGAACTTTAATTTTTGTTTTATTCATTTCTTCTTCTCCACTTAACTTCCCTCTTTGGGCCTTTGTGTGCCTATATTTAATTGAGAGGGCAGACCCCTCAAGGGCAAGATCAATACCCATGATTTTTCTATAAAGAACCCAGGCCGAACTCTTAGTTAATCTTCCAAAACAATCACAGGATTGTAGAAGACAATGAAGGGTAAAATATGACTCAAAAGTAATTGTGACATAAAATTGGTAGGACTCGTATTTTCAGTACCTGGTTTTAGCCCTAGGAAGGGATCAAACACTTTTAAATTCTAATGCTAGAAATGATTTTCCCTGGCCCAGATCTAGACAGCAAAATGAGTTAAAATCAAGCAAATATCGGATTAATTTATGCCATAAAGCTCATTTTCTGATCTCAGATCATTTGTTGTGGCTTTAAATAGGAAATAATCTACCAGATTGTAAACCTGTACAGGACAAGGTCTAGGCTCTTTAACTTGCTTACTAGAACGTATAACACAGTTCAGAACACCAGGAGATGCCTCTAAATGCTGTTGCTGCTGCTAAGGATACACCTAATTTCAGAGACCTACAGGTCTTGGTCCTGGAAGTAAGTTGATGAAGGAGAAATAATTTTAAGAAGAATTTAGAACATAATAGGTTGTTGTTGAGTACATCTAGCCTTTCATCTGAATTAGTAAAATGATCCCAGTAAATTTGGAAGAAGGTAGTGAAAATATTGAAGGAGGAGCAGGTTTCTAGTTAATTCATTTTTTTAAATCCATTTACAAACCTGTATATTCTTGGAGATGTGTTAAGATAATGGATCTGGGAAAAAAGGCAACCAAGATAATCGGATGAATGGAGAGCTTTCCTCATGAGAAGCAGCATGGCCTAGAGGAAGAAGTATGGGCCTGGGAGTGAGAGGACCTGGATTCTAATATTGGCTCTGCCATCTGTCTGCTGTATGAGCTTGGGTAGTCACTAACTTCTCTGTGCCTCAGTTATCCCATCTATAAAATGGGGATTAAATCTTATTCACTCCTACTTGTACTGTGAGCCCCATATAGGGCAGGGGCTCTATTCAATCTGATCAACTTGTATCTAACACAGAGTGTAGAACAGCATTTGGCATACAGTAAGCACTTAACAAATATCATGATTATAAGTGCTTAGTAAAATGCTCTGCACAGAGTAAGCACTCAACAAATACGACTGAATGAATGATGAAGGACCACAATAATTATTATTAATTATTATAAGACTAGATTAAAAGAGTTAAGACGTTTCAGTATGAAAAAGTAAAGGCTTAGATGGAAAGTAGTTGAAGTCTACACCATCATGAAAGGGGATGAAAAGGACAAATTTGGAATTATGATAAACCCAATCCCATAAAACCAAGATAAGGGGGCACCCTTTGAAACTTGAAGGTTTTGAGTTCCAAACAAATGGAAATATTTCCCTTCACAGAAGATGCAAATGTGACTTGTTTTAATAGGGTTTTTGCAGGCCAAAAGCATCAATAGATTCAAGAGGGTTCCGGATCATTCACAGAAAACCAGTTCTTAATTTCTATAAATCAAGTTAGGAATATAGAGAAGAAAAGTTAGGGTTTGATTCTAAAGATTAGAATGGATGTCAAGGGAAGAAGACTTTTCACTATCGACAGCATTTATCAGCTACCTACTATGCATAGATCACTGAAACAAATATTTGGGAACATACCACAGTAGTAAGAGGTACAGAACCGGTCCCTCCAAATGCTTACAATCTAACTACCACCTGACAACCATCACACTATTCCATCAAGTCTCCGGTTGCCATTATCAGAAACAAAATATCTAGCAATGCTTCATATTTGATTATCTAACTTGATCATTTGCCTGATCTAGGTGTGTTCTCTAGAAATAGTATTTCACATGTTCATATGAACCACACTAAAAAGCCAGTTTTGAATTTTTGAAAGTTCACGTTTACCACTCAAATAGATCCCAAGCCTTTTAATGTTCTTTGCAAGTCAAAGATGCTAAGAATTATCACTATATATAGCCTCAGAGCAGCTAATCAAATAAGTTAAAAGTACAAATGGTGTGTACAGCAGTTCACATGAATAACTATTTTAGCTGAAATAGGTTGTTTGGATGTGTCCAAGGAAGTTATTCATCCTCCACACACACACACAGCACCTATGTAACAACTACTGACTTCTACCTTTAATTGTTAAAGTACATCTCGCTTTGGTTTTTCTCCTTAGAGTCACCCAGATCTGCAGCAATTGCAATGCAATACATTAATTGAAAACTTTAAGGAGGAACCTGGAAAGACTTATGCAACTACTGTAATTCTGATAAATTAACTCTGGATTAAGGTCCTAAATGTTGTATGGCGTGGAGGAACCAACCAATCGAGAAGTCAAATATTGCCTCGGAGATCAGTCCACATTTCACATACACAAAGTAAATATAAATATCCTTCATGAGCAAAATGAAACGTTAACAGTGAAGAGTGAAAGTGGAGGGCAGGTCTTATAACCACTGGGCAGAAGAAGGAGCTGCTCTACATCCACCACTCTCAGGAAGGCCCACTGCAACTGTCTACAGCCTACCTTGGTAAATCATATTCCAAATCCCACAGACTCTCCCCAACACCTTACTTCTGCTGAAATCACCCCTGGAATTAAAATAATCCTGGCATTGCCAGGAAAAGGGGGATGCTCTCCTTGGAGACAATAAATCAATCAATCACATTTGTTGGGTGCAGAGCTCTGTACTAGGCACTTGGTAGAGTACAGTACGTAGAGTTGGTAGATCCTTGCCCACAGGTTTACAGTCTAGTGGAGGAATTTCTGTCATAGCCTAGTAGACGGAACACAGGCCTGTGAGTCAGAAGGTCATGGGGTCAGATCCCAGCTCCTCCAGTTGTCTGTTGTGTGACCTTGGGTCAGTCACTTAACTTTTCTGTGCCTCAGCTCCCTCATTGTAAAATGGGGATTAAGACTGTGAGCCCTGTGTGGAACAGGGACTGTGTCCAACCCAGTTATCTTATATCTACCCCAGCACTTAGAACTTTACCTGGCACATGGTTAGAACTTAACAAATTCCATTATTATTATTATTACAGCCTAATGCAGACCAAGGGGTGCGTGTGTATGTTTTCAGGATGGCTGGAGGGGGCTGACTATAACCAGGGGAGCCCACCGCCTTCCTCTATCTCTGGCCCAGAACTTTAATCAGTTCTTGGAAAAGAGATAGGATGAAGACAGGCATAGGCAAAGAGAAGAGAAGCCAAGAGGGCACTGAATTACCTGGGCTTTACAGAGCCAAAAAAGTTCTAGAAAGGGACTGTATTGGGAGTAGACTGGTGGAAGGGAAGGTCAATCTGCATACTTGATTTTTTAAATTTTTTAAAAATAAAATAACCCTTCATTTTCTCTGCTAAAAGTAGTAAAGAAAAAACTCCCGGACTTTGAGCTATGTAATAAAAGTAGTGAGTGAAAGAACTACAGAGAAGAAGTAACACAATCTGTGTCTGCGTAATTGTAACAGTGGGTGAGGGACACATGGGGTGTATCTCTCTATTTGAGGCATAGGAGTGTCAGGAGATTAACATTTCAACACTGTAGTTAAAGATGATCCTTCATTTAAATTACTTTTCAGAGATCCACTTTTGAGGGAAACATACTTTGCACATCACAGGCAAAAAAAGGAAAGCATGGATTAAAAAAACCTCTCAAAATATAAAGATATAAAAAATATTGTATTGATTACAAACTAGCAGACCCATAAAGAACTTTAACATCTTGGATGTTGTAATCAAAGCAAAAGGTCATCAATGATCAAGAGGACCTAATTAGCATTGGCTTTTGAGCTATTTTAATGTGCTAATTTAGCAAAAAAAAAAGTGCTGTGAGAAATCGCATGTATTTGAAACTTAAATATAGCTCCTCCAGGAAAATAGACAAATTAATATAATGTATTCCTTACACATGTAACAATTAACAAATAAGAAGAAAGTGAAAATAGTATCAAGAAAGAAAGAAAGCCTCCAGAAGACGTTAAAAATAATGATGAAAAGATAAAGTCAACAGAAAAAATGACAGGGAGTAAAGGATACTTTACAAAAGGTGTTTTAGAAACGTACTTAATTTTAAATGTCGGTGAAAAATTCAGGTGACAGTTTGAAGCGGCAGCTGAAATTCGGGAAACCCTGAAGAAGTTCAAAAGAAAATGAGAAGGAATAAGATCATCTCACGCTAAAAGATGAAAATTGAGAGAGCATGTCAAGCAGACTCAAAACAAAAAACATTTACAATGTCCTATATTCATTTAATTCCTTGTCAGTCGAATTCATACAGGAGAGAAGCTGCTCTGCTCTGGGTATAATTTGGGAAGAAGTTGAATGAACCCTTTGAATTGTGAAAGGCAGAAAATTCCCAGGCAGAAAGTACATGGTCACAGTAAATCAACGTAGGTAGTAAATGTCCATTCAATACCTACAAGTTAAACGAGTGCACTCCAACTGCACTAAAAAGAACAAAGACAGTACTGCTAAAGAAAGGAGACTTTGGAGGTCTGCATAAGAACTTTAATTTTTACTGCTCAAAAAAATACACAGAGCCTTTGCTAGAGGTCTTTCACACCATATCCCAGGAGTGAAGAAGTCGGATTCTTCTCACGAGACTCATTTATCACCTCTCCAACTCTCTCTGCCATTTAACAGAAAAATGCCAATAATACCAAACCCCAGCTTGGTATACATTTATCAACTAGAAGTAAGCACTTGACATAGGGAAATTCAATGCTGTTTACAACATTTCAAAGAAATTGGAAAAAAATATAAGAATATATACCCCCTGGAGGTGAGGTGTAATTGCAAACAGAAATCAGTCCATGCTGTATAAATCTTTGTAGAAGCACCCAGAATGGAGACACAATATCGCCAAAGCTATTTAAAACTCTACTGGATTCAATATTGTAATTGATGTCTCACCTCCACTGAGTTATATTTACAAATAATGCAGGAGAATTGGAAATAAAAATTCAAGAACATTGCAAAAAGTCAGGCAATGACTTCTCCCCACTCCTCAAGAACCTCCAGTGGTTGCCCATCCACTTCCACATCAAGCAGAAACTCCTCACCATCGGCTTTAAAGCACTCAATCACTTTGCCCCCACCTACCTCACCTTGTTGCTCTCCTACTACAACCCAGCCTGCACACTTAACTCCTCTAATGCCAACCTAATCACTGTACCTCGATCTCATCTCTCTCCCCACCGACCTCTCGCCCATGTCCTACCTCTGGCCTGGAATGTTCTCCCTCTTAATATCTGATAGACAATTATACCCCCCATCTTCAAAGTATTATTGAAGGCACATCTTCCCCAAGAGGTTGTCCCTAAGTCCTCGTTTCCTCTTTTCCCTCCTGCATCACCCTGATTTGTTCCCTTTACTTATCCCCTTCGGCCCCAGCCCCACTGTACTTACGTACATATGCATAATTTATTTGTGTTAATCCCTGTCTCCCACTCTAGAATCTAAACTCACAGTGGGCAGAGAATGTGTCTGTTATATTGTTTTGCTGTACTCTCCCAAGTGCTTAGTACTATACCCTACACAGTGTAAGCACTCAATAAATATGATTTATTGACTGACTGGATAAGACTGCCATGAAGTTCAAATGGAGGGCCAGCCAATAGTTCTTAGAAGGATTCTCTTATCAGTAAATATAAGAATACTTCATGTACCTCTGTTATGAAATGAACATGGCCAGTATACCAACTGATGACTATAATAGGAAGAGGAAAGAAACATGGAACCATTTTAATAGAAGAGGAAGGACATCACTCTGGACAGCCAACTACCCATGAAGTATAAAACCATAAGCTCACTGTTGCAGAGAATGTGTCTATCAGCTCTATTTTATTGTACTCTCCCAGTGCTTAGTAGTACAGTTCTCTGCACACAGTAAATGATATCATCGATTGATTCAGTGATACAAAATAACTTTTGAACCCATTGTCTGCTCTCACCGTGTGCCAAAGGAGAGTAAGTGAAAACTCCAGGAAGACCCCAGGAAGAAAAAACTGTACAGAATACATGCCAGATAGATCTAAAGATCAAAGATGAATGCTGCATGTTAGAGTTAGATTTAAAGGGTGTGTTATCTGCTTATGTTTATGAAGGATCAGATGAGGACAGGTGGGAACAAAGGATAAAAAGAATGCATAGATAGATGTTGAGAGGAATTCTGAGTGAAGCAGCTGCGGGCACCTGTATAGAGACTCATATATATATGAATCCTTAATGCGGTAAACATAAAGAAACATTGGTTTATATTCGAAAAAATTATTTGCCTGACAGTTCAAGTAAAACTAATCTAAAATGCTAAAACATAGCCATGCCCACACTTTTTGAAGGAACAACAAAGAAATACTTTTGCTTGGTTTCACAATAATAGTTGTGGGAAATATTTTACGTTATTTTACTTCATAATTTGGGGTGTGACATCTTATTGCTCATATTTTCAGTCATTCAATCATATTTATTGAGCACTTACTGTGTGCAGAACACTGTACTAAGCACTTGGGGGACTACAATATGACGAAAGCAGATATTCCCTGCCCACAATGAGCTTAAGGTCTAGATGGAGAGACAGACATTAATACAAATAAGTAAATTACAGATATGTACATAAGTGCTGTGGGCCTGGGAGGGAGGGGATGGATATCCCACATATTAGTCCTTCTTTGTCCATTTGCAATTTGAAAAATCTAAGGTCTCGGGAATGCTTTCTTCATTAAAACAAAAATAGAGAATCCTAGACCTGAAAGGTAACTGGATGAATATCCATTGCCTTTAGAAAGGACAATTATCTAAATCATCCAAGATAAATGTTTCTCAAAATCATTTTAAAGAATAACAAGGAAAAGAACTGTTCAGATTTATGTCTTCTTCTTTGGAAAAAAAGTGATAATCATTCAATATCCATTTTATTGATTGAATTTTACTTTCCAGAAACACAATAGGAACCAGTAAGAAGAGTAGATAACCCCTCAAACAAATCTGGTTCCAGTGCCAACAGTACAATAAAGTAGATCTCCATTTTCTTTCTTAAAATGCTCTTAATTTACAAATTGTCATACTCATTAAGGTAGGTTTGTTCTTTTTGTCAACTTCGATGGTGAAATCTACTAAACAAACACATTTGGAGCAAAATGAGACAAAAATCACAGCAATGGTCTCTATTGTATATTTCTGCCAAGCTTGGTAGGCATGGGGATGATTGACTAGGGCAAAGGCAGAGCTAGGTAGAACTGAGAGTTAGTGCAGGATGACAGCAATCATCCTCTGGTCACCTCTTTGCAGAGAGTCTCTTCCATCATGTGCTTTCTGCTCTCACCATAAAGTTGGGTAACCTAATAGTTAGGCTGTGTTTTTGTAAACGTGCCTCTTTGATTCAGAAGATACATCAACCAATTGCCTAGACCCACTTGGCAGCCTACAGGGAAAATAGAGTAGAAAAACTACATTTCACTCATTGTCTGGCAAGCATGGCACTTGCGGTTATTATGGGCAGGAAACTTGTCTATTGTATCATATTATCCCAAGCGCTTAATACAGTGCTCTGCACATAGTGCTCAATAAATACCACAATAGTGTGTGTTTTCTACCAACAGAAATGATCTGCCAAAAAGAAACAAAAGACTGGGTAGCTGAAAGTGTGATATACATAGGTGGTTTACTGCTAAAGAAATTCTACCAACTATTCACTTTTGGAACCCCAGTTGCAAAAGGTCAGTTTAGCACCCTTCTGTTTTGGCTGAATTCCTTTATCATATTTCATTTTTAGATTTACTTAGCAAGTTCTGTTTTTCAATCATGTCCCTATGTGGAATTTGCTACGTGTTTCTCTTCGTTTTCTGAGGCTCATCAATCTTTCCCCTCAAGTTCCCTAAGTTTCTTTCAAGTTTTGATCATTTTATATGAGATCCTTCCTTCTTCTGACACTGGACTCACTGATTACTTGCCTAGGTGAGTTTCTTCTGGGCTTTTCTCTCTGCCATTGCCAAATCCAATGGCTCCTACTCCATTCTAATCCTCCTTGACCTCTCTGCTGCCTTTGACACTGTCAACCATCCCCTCCTCCTCCATACCTTATCTCACCTTGGCTTCACGGACTCCGTCCTCTCCCGGTTCTCCTCTTATCTCTCTGGCCGGTCATTCTCGGTCTTCTTCGCTGGCGCCTCCTCCCCCTCCCATCCTTTAACTGTTGGAGTTCCTCAAGGGTCAGTTCTTGGCCCTCTTCTGTTCTCCATTTACACTCACTCCCTCGGTGAACTCATTCGCTCTCACGGCTTTGACTACCATCTCTACGCAGATGACACGCAGATCTACATCTCTGTCCCTGTCCTCTCCCCCTCCCTTCAGGCTCGCATCTCCTCCTGCCTCCGGGACGTCTCCACCTGGATGTCGGCCCGCCACCTAAAACTCAACATGAGCGAGACTGAGCTCCTCATCTTCCCTCCCAAACCCGGTCCTCTCCCAGACTTCCCTATCACCGTGGATGGCACGACTGTCCTTCCCGTCTCTCGGGCCCGCGATCTCGGTGTCATCCTTGACTCGTCCCTCTCGTTCACCCCACACGTCCTATCCGTTACCGAGACCTGCCGGTTTCACCTTTACAATACCGCCAAGATCCGCCCTTTCCTCTCCATCCAAACGGCTACCTTACTGCTACGGGCTCTCGTTATATCCCGGCTAGACTACTGTGTCAGCCTTCTCTCTGACCTCCCTTCCTCCTCTCTCGTCCCGCTCCGGTCTATTCTTCACTCTGCTGCCCGGCTCATCTTCCTGCAGAAACGATCTGGGCCTGTCACTCCCCTTCTTAAACACCTCCAGTGGTTGCCTATCAACCTCCGCTCCAAACAAAAACTCCTCACTCTAGGCTTCAAGGCTCTACATCACCTTGCCCCGTCCTACCTCTCCTCCCTTCTTTCTTTCTACCGCCCACCCCGCACGCTCCGCTCCTCTGCCACCCACCTCCTCACCTTCCCTCGGTCTCGCCTATCCCACCGTCGACCCCTGGGCCACGTCCTCCCGCGGTCCTGGAACGCCCTCCCTCCTCACTTCCGCCAAACTGATTCTCTTCCCCTCTTCAAAACCCTACTTAAAACTCACCTCCTCCAAGAGGCCTTCCCAGACTGAGCTCCCCTTCTCCCTCTACTCCCTCTACCACCCCCCCTTCACCTCTCCACAGCTTAACCCTCTTTTCCTCCCATTTCCCTCTGCTCCTCCCCCTCTCCTTTGCCATCCCCTCAGCACTGTACTCGTCCGCTCAACTGTATATATTTTCATTACCCTATTTATTTTGTTAATTTTGTTTATGAAATGTACATCGCCCTGATTCTATTTAGTTGCCATTGTTTTTACGAGATATTCTTCCCCTTGACTCTATTTATTGCCATTGTTCTCGTCTGTCCGTCTCCCCCGATTAGACTGTAAGCCCGTCAAAGGACAGGGACTGTCTCTATCTGTTGCCGACTTGTTCACTCCAAGCGCTTAGTACAGTGCTCTGCACATAGTAAGCGCTCCATAAATACTATTGAATGAATCGGTTCAACTCCCTGAGCTTACAGAAACAGATCCCTTTTTCCAAGTCCAGATTCACACTAGCATTCCGAGTGCAGAACAGAGACAATTGTTCAGACCACTCAGACCAAGAATATCCATTGCCTGAAAAATCCAGATATCGCAGGTAAACAAAATAACACATAGTTTGAACAGTGAGAAATCCCTCCTTCAAACTCCACCTCATTTGCTAGTTTAGATCTGTTGGCCTCTATCATCACCTATTTCCTCTTCCAGTTCAGTGGGATCTCTGCACCATGCGCGAAGACCTTTTTGGTTTTTTTGTCAAGGCTTCTGAGTCTCAGCTCCCTCCCCTGCCTCTTGTGAGGGAATTGCCAAAGCTAATATGGATCTGCTGGCACTGGGGCAGGAGGGCGAGGTCTACAGTGCTGCCTGTCGGAAGATTGCTACTTCCTTTTTGGCGGAGACTCGATGCTCTTTAGAGAGCCTGTAGCGGGGCTGTCACTCTCTGCCATGTTCAGAGGATTTTTTTTTATTGTCCCTGTCAGTTAGCAGCCCAAGGTTACTGCCAGCTCTCTGTCAGTGCTTTGATTTTTGTCAGCTCTGGCCAGGTCCTTTTAGTTATCTGCTATCTTTTCAGCTTTGTTCAGGCTGAGCTCTACTTGTCTACTAATTAGCTCTTTGGAGATTTCCCTTTTAAAACTCACTATCACAGAGGACAGGAACCGTTCAAAAGTTTTGGGCTTCATAGAAATTCCATATTCATCCACATCCTGTTCAGCCATCCTTTTAAAATTAAAAGTGGCAGGTCAGGCCAATTTAAGGTATATGAGGAACGTAGCCCATGAAAAGACACCTTCAGGTTCTTGATCAGGTATGTAGATGAATGACAGGAAAAGAGGAAGGTTTCCATCAAGAAATACTAAGGGGTACAAATTATAAAGAAACTATCACTCTGTATAACATATTCACATTTTCTTTATCTTCTGGTGTGCAAATATTGTGCTAGCTGAATATAAAAGTAGCACAACTTTAGAGTACAAAAAAAACACACTGTAACAACATCAAGAGTGGTCTCACATCAAGGAGGGCCCTGAGGATGTCTTTGTTGTCAACTTCAGAAGAAAAGAGAGGAACAGAAGAGGAAACTGGCAGAAGGAATAGATGCCAAAGAGAACTCAAAGGATTAGGTCTGGGTGAGGTGATCGGTATTCGAAAACAGTCTGCCTTCTGGCTCTGATCTAAGGGAATAGGCTGGCAGCAAAGCCAGAGGGCATAACTGCACAAACACACCTTCAGCACACTGCTAGAGGCTTGCCTGAGTGCCTTAAAAATTGTGCTAGCAATTAGAAATAAAGGTAGGTAAGAGCAATAGGCAAAAGGGGCTCTATTTATGAATAAAATTCAGCTTTTTGCATACCACCCAGTTTGGTTGACTCCTTTATTCTCTTTTTCTTCTTTCTTCATTTTCTTTTTGGTACCACTAAGTATATTTTTCTTCTGGTAACTCAGTGAAGCTCTAAGTTACGCTTACACTGCATTTACACAGTGTTAATGCTTGCAAGATGAAAGTAAAAACCTTTGAATATATTAATGCTATAACACAGATGTCTTACTTTTTACTTTTTTTTTAGAAAGATGGTGTAGTTAATAATGATGCAGATTGTGCTGGATGGATGTGTAGATGAAACAGGGGAATACAGATTAAATAAAAATTTCTTCAAAGCTTAAGTTTGCTTCATAATTTAACTTCTTTGGATGTCTTCATGGTACCAGGTGCAACCAGACACTACAGCATTATTGTAAAACACCCCAACAAGACAAAGAAACAAACAACTAAATAGCCTTGACACAGTGTTCAGGGAACTGAAGAGGAATATTGTCTTACTCCATGACTTTGGTTACTAATTCTTCTGCAGAAATGTGGGAAAAGGGTTCTAAAATTATAAAATAATCCGTTTTTGCTCACTATTCTTTGTCCTCATGTTCAAAGTGTCAGTAACATGCTATACAAATTGTATCCATGAATTAAGTCATTTGGGGTGGGGAGGATAAGAAATCATCTTCTAAATGAAAAGTTTAAAGTTCCATCTTCAACACAAATCCAAACATCAGTGTTTAGAAAAGTAGAAATAAATCTCCAAACAAAAAACTCAGTGGACCCAGGATTAGATTTAAACCCAAGGTTAAGATTAGGGTTAAGAAGAGCTTTCAATGCGTAATTTATTGACAATTGGTTCAGAAGCAATTGAACATTGACAGTCGATTTACTGAGGATTGACTTTCAGGCATTTGGCTTTCAGTCATTTGGCTTAATGCTATCAGAAGAGTGCTGAGGTTATATCAGTCCATGGACTGATAGTAAGCATGGAAATACAAATTAAATCATAATAAAATAACCTCTTCAGCTTTTGATAAATTATCATTTATATTGGGCCATCATTCTTGTAAATCTGGATTTTTCCAAAATCCAAAGAGTCCCAAAGAGAAAACCACGCTAGATTAAAAAACCGTTTCCCGATCATTATTTCATAAATCCCTTTTAAATCCTTCTTTATAGAACATACTGTCTCCTTGATGGGAAACTTCTAGACTTAGATGAAATTACAAAAAACAAGGTGAGGGAAGGTATACAAAAATCAATTCATTTGTTTTCATGTTTTAAAAGGAATCGGCCAAAATACATTGTCCCCTATTGACAATATAACGGGCTCAGCATTCAGTTTCAAAGACTCTGACTTTTTGCCAAACTTTGTTTTGGAAGATTAAATTTAATTTTTTTAGAAACTATGGTAGCAGTAAAGTGTGGAGGTGAAGGATGATGACAATGAGAAGGGGCAGCCGGAATTTTTGTGACCTGGGAGTTTTCTTTTTCACCATTTCCTCCACAGCACAATATGAAGATATGTGGCCTACTGGATAAAGCATTGATAAGGGAGCCAGAGGATATGGATTTTAATCCCAGGTCTGCCACTTGCCTGCTCTGTGACCTTGGGCAAGTCACTTAACCTTTTTGTGCCTCAATTTTCTCAACTGCAAAATAAGGATTCAATACCTGTTCTCCCTCCTACTTAAACTGTGCACCCCATGTGGGTAGGGACTGTATGCAGCCTGATTCACTTTTACCTACCCCAGCACTTAGTACAATGCTTGACACACAATAAGCACTTAAATACCATAAAAAATTATTGGCTAACATAATTAAATATGAATGTTTCATCTCAGACTCTGCATATGTGATCAAACCTTTCATAGGTTAAGAGAGGTGTTTCACACAACTTGCAATCTGAAACCAAGGCAAATTATTTACTTGTTTTGCTTAGTAAAAAGGGACTTCTGGAAATACAATACACAAGTACATTTGATTGCATTTCCAAGATATCATTAGAATCTGATACACTACATCAAGGCACATAACATCTATAACACATGTGAATTTACAACCTCCTTAGCACTCATGTTTTTGTCTGCTCAATCTAATTTGATTCCTATAGTTGTAAATATTTTTACATTTGTCTCTCCTGTTAGACTCTAAGTTCCTTGTGGGCAGGGAATATGCCACTTCTTTCTTCCGCATTTCCCAAGGGCATTAAAACAAGTAGGGAGTTCAAAAACTGTTGTTGCTGCTACTATCACTACGAGAGGGATGTCTCCTTTCCCCCTACTTCACTGCTTCAAAATAATACAAAAATAACCAAAATAACACTGCTCCTTATGAAGTAATAGGGCAGCCACTGACAGCCCTTGAGAGAGCCAGACGAATGTCCATGAGGACATAATGTGGAATGTAACAAAGTCATTCCTAGCTGTAATTTACTTCAGTGCCTGTCTCTTGCTAGATTACAAGCTTCTTGAAGATAGGCATCTGGTTTACTAATTCTGCTCTACTCTCCAAGCACCTAGTATAGTGTTCCATACACAGGTGCTCAATAAATATTTTTGATTGACTGGTGAGGTCTCCTGACTCTAGAGTGTTAATTACAGGATGAAGTGTGGGAGGGGAACCCCCGATTCCCCTTATTTTCTCCAGACTCTTGCATTCCCCTCCCAGGTCCAGTGAATGTAGCCACCATTTCTGAGCTGTGGAATTTGGAGATAGGAGTTGAGTTGGCAGGATACTACTTTAAAATAAAAATTTACTTACACTTACTTTAAAATAAAAACACTGGACATGAAGACATCCACTATAAAGGGGACAGACCAGCTGAAAACTGGATAACACCTCATTAAGTATAAATATCTGAGGTTTAAACAATGCCTATTACAAATGTCAGAATGTCCTATCTCCAAATGCACAGTAAAACTAGGGCTTTGAGCAGGATCAGTTTAATACCATATACTTCATTTCTGTTTGTAGAACTAGAATGTAAGTGAAAAACACTATGCCCTGGTCCCATTGAACCCAAGGTCCAAGCTGCTTAACTGTACACTCTGTGAGCAGGGTCGTGGTACTTACTTGTTTTCTATGTTCCAAGTGTTTGGTCCCGAGAATAGCATGCAGTGGTTACTCCATAAATGCTAATATCATTATTACACTTACACCATTCATCCTTAAATCACAGAAATTGGGGTCACAGTTGACAACACCACCATCTTACTCTTCCCTGAAGGCCACAACCATGGTATTATCCTTGAAACCTCCCTCTCTCGTCAAATCCTTCCCTTCCTCTTCATACAAACTATGACTGTGACTGTGAGCAGCATGTGGGACAGGACAATGTTCAACCTGATTAACTTGTGCTTGGAACAGTGCTTGACGCACAGAAAACACTTAACAGATAAAATCATCGAATTATGCAGTCACAAGGCTGTTGCAGGCACCTGCTGCATCCTACCTTGACTTCTGCATCAGCCTTCTTGCTGCTTTCACTGCCTTCTGCCTCTTTTCTCTCCAGCCCATACATCACTTGGCTTTCCAGATCATTTTTCCCCAAAATCATTCTACCCATGTCTCCCCACTCGTCAAAAACCTCCAATGGATGCCCATTCTTTTCCCAGTCAAGCAGAAACTCCTCTCGAGCCAACCTACTCACTGTGCCTTGTTTTTACCTAGTTCATTTACCAGCCACTTGCTCACATCTTACCACATCTGGAACTCCCTACCCTTTCAGAGCTGACGGTCCACTGCTCTCTCCGTCTTCAAAGCCCTTCAGAAATCATATTTGGTCCAGAGGTCTTCCCCATTTAATTTCTAATCTCCCCACTTTATAGTCCTCTAACTGCCACTCTATGACTGCCCTTGAGTATTCACAATCCCCAACACCACAGCCCTTAAATACATATCTTTGTCTTCTATTATTTCCTTCTCTCTAAGATTTTAAAGTTTGTCTCCCCACTAGACTGTGCATTCCGTATGGGGAGGGATTACTCATATCATTTCTATTTTCTCCCAAGTGCTTTAGATAGTGCTCTGCATACAGGTGTCATTAAATAATATTGATTGATGTTGCACCTAAATGATTTTCAAGGATGAAGACCACGGTTTCCTTGGCAGTCTGTTCTAATGTCCTATATCTCACAAATCAGAAGTTCTTCTTAATGTTCAACAGAAATATCTCCTGCTTTCAACACCTCTCCTTGTTCAGAATTCAGGAGTTCCAGAGACAAAGTGGCCAGGCTCATCCATCTAAATTCCCTTCCATTTATTTTGAACAGTTACCACATCACTAAGTTTTCTCCCTTATTGGTTTACAGTCCCAGTGCCTTCAGACCTTGCTCTTAGGAATTATTTTCCAGTCTTTTCATGGTCTTTTGTCATTCTCTGGGTATTCTCCAATTTCTCTAAATCTTGTTAATGTGTGGTGATCAAAATTGGCCACCAAACCCGAATAAAGATCCCGTGGCACAAAATCCCATCACCTGCCAGGTGTCAATACTGGGTACAGTGAGAATCATAATGAACAAGGAAAACAAAATGAAAACTTTATGAAGCAATATGTCAGAAATGTCTCTATAGATCTTGGGAAACTCTACCTGGATTGAGCACATTTCGTTGCTATTTCCAGGACTCCCAAAGTATAGAGCAGATTAGATTGGAGTGAAAACTATAATTAGAAACCACAAAGGATAGGGGGAAAAACCCCCTTCTTTTCAATGTCATAAAATAACTTAGGCTCTACCTGGTCCCTTTTGGGCTAAGCTGTTTGATCAGCTTCACTCAGTCTCTGTGGATGTCCTTATATGAGTCTAATTGAAGGACCCCTGTTCTCTTCTTATTTTTACTCTATGAAAAATGTATTGCAGATGTCTCATAATGAACTTTGATATGGTGAAATGATAATAATGTCCTAATTATATATAAAAATGTAATTACACTTGCTTCTATTATAGGAAAAACTTCTTTTATAATGAAGTGTTATGTCGGAAAAAAGATTTCATTATAGGCGGACTCCGTCACTTGTTAATTTGAGTTCTGATTCACCACTTTAATATTAAAAAAAACTTCTTTGTAAGTTACTTTTGATGTTTCTCATTTATGGTTCATTTCACTTCTGTGAGAAGCTCAAACTGCACACTTCTTTGAAAGACGCTTAAAAATGCATCTTTCAAAAAGAATCCCAGTTACTCAATGGTGTGAGAGGAGCCCACAAGAAAAAAAAAATCACTGTCCTTCTAGTCATTTATTGGCACAGTGAAAACTTCTTCTTGATTCTTGGGAAAAAAAAATTCATTTTCTAACTTTTAGTTTGAGTAGATGAAATGGAAAAACATGGTTAGGAGGAATACTTTACAACTGGCTCTTCAAATAGTCAAAGGCTGATTATACAGCATGTGGACTATCCAGGCCTCTAGCTTCTTCTGTTTATTCTCCAAAGCATCAATTTATTGACCATTTTACTATCTGTAATCTCTTATATTAGTTAGGGATTCTGGAGCAGGGAGAAGAGATAAAACCCAATTACATCTGTTTACCTTTTAGCAGCTCTCATCAAAGTTTGGTTGTGTGAGGAGTTTGTGGAACTATTTAATGATTTGTATATTTCTATTACACCATGTCACCCTTCCCTGCAGCATTGAAGATAATGGGGTGTTGATTATAATTAAGGGGCAGAAAAAGACTTTACCCGAGTTCAACGTTTCAAATGGAATGGAGCCAACAGGACAGTTAAACTGACAAAATGGTGCTTTTGAAATTGCAACATCAAACTAGACTATGAACTCATTATGGGCAGGGACTGTGTCTGTTTTATTGCCACATCATACTCTAGCGCTTAGTACCGTGCTCTACAAACAATAAGAGCTCAATAAATACAATTAACTGACAAATCTCTGAAAAATGTCTCCAAAGTAATGCTATCTTCCTGACACCTGTTCACTCTCCCTTCTGTGTCACCTACTTGGATCTGCAACCCTTAAGCACTTGCTATTCACCCAATCCTCAATCCCACAGCACTTATGTACACATAAGCAATGTATTTATATTAATGCATGTCTCCCCCTCTAGACTAAAAGCTCCTTGTGGGTAGGGAACATGTCAACTAACACTGTTGTACTGTACTCTCCCAAGCTCTTAGAACAGTGCTCTTCACACAGTGAGCATTCAACAAGTACCACTGAATGAAACGAATGAACTCGTGAAATGAAAGGAATTCAAACCCAGTTGAGATAGTGTTTCCCAGTTCCCATGCAGGAGTGCCAATTCCTTAGGTTAAAAAAAAGCAAATGCACTACGTTCTTAAGACTATGGGATTTTTTTCTGATGGGCAGGGATATCAACTTTTAATTTTAAGTGTGCCTAGTGGATAGAACATGGACCTGGGAGTCAGAAGGACCTAGGTGCTAATCTTAGCTCTGCCACTTGTCTGCCTTGTGACCTTGGGCAAGTCACTTCACTTCTCAGTTACCTCATCTGTAAAATGTGGGTTAACACTGTGAGGGACTGATTACCTTCTGTCTACCCCAGCGCTTAGAACAGTGCTTGGCACATAGTAAGCGCTTAAATACCACAACTCTTGTCATTATCATTGTTTTTATTATCATTATTACTATGCACAAGAAACATACTGAAGTGATGAGGGAGTGGAATAGCCTGGCACAGGACAGTGGGAAAATGGAAAGTGGTTGAGCTCAGGAGGTCACCCATTTCCAGCTGAGATAGTGCTTCCCGGGAAGCTGATCCCTTTCCAGACAGGGAAGGACCAGGAGGGCCCTGGAGTATCTATGCCAAATGCCCTCACCTCTGTACTGCTCACCAGGTTTTGTTGCTGGGCCAGAGCTCAGTGAGGTTGGGAGGAACTTCTCTGAGCTTGAGACAAGTCGGATTGCCATGGCCTGCAGGCAGGAAGCAGAAAATGGGAACGCCAACGTGGCTTCACTTCTGGCCCTCCATTTGGCTCCTAGGGAAGGTATGGACTGGCTACCAAAAAGCTATGAGGGCAAAACTAATGGCTTCATTCCACAATGCCAATCCTTCGGAGGCAAAGGCCCTCTACTTCTAGCACAGCAAGAAGATTCAGGTCAAAAAAGGTAAGCTTCAGTGAACTGGCAGTTTACTCGAACCGGGAAGTTGTTAATCTAGTTCACTTGGCCTGCGATAATCTCAAACACCACATCTTATTACAGCTCTTTTGAATATACTGATGTAACCAGTTTGGGGACCTGTAGAGGAATGAGAGTATCACAAGTTGTTAATAAGTATTAGATTAAGAATGCAAAAATAATTGGCTAAAAAAGTCAATTAAATCAGATAACTACAGAAACACTTCCCTGAGTTAGTGTGCTGAGATAGAAAGAGGATCAGAGAGCATATTAGCTTATGAAAACATCACTGTGATTAGTAACAACAGAGACTAGAAAATGAAGATTAAAACTAAAATTAAGCAAGAAAGTTTACTTCAAATAATCTGTTCCTGTATAATTCACTGACTACTGAATCCACCGATGACTGCTCTTCAATTCTGTTTCCCTTATTCTTATATTTCCCCTAACCCTAATCTATTTTAATAATGGTCTCACCCTACTCTTTATTCTAATTCCGCTTTCCAGAATCTATTTTAATCTCTTTCAACATTAGTTTCCCCCTGTAAACTGAAAACTCCTTGTGGGCAGGAGTCTATCAACTCTGTTGTATTGTATTTTACCAAGCACTTAGTACAGTGCTCTACACATGGTAAATACCATGGATTGTTTGAATATTACCCCATAACCTTTTTACACTATTTTTTTAAAAAAACCTCTAGGGAGGAAAAAATCTTAAATTCAGATTCCAGAATTCAGTGGGAAAAAGACCTCTATGAAAACAATATTGATATCCAAGATGATGTGGGAGCCCAATATTCAGAAAATTTGGCTTCCTCATCATTCCAAAGGTGGCTACTGTTTGGGTTGAACAATCTTCCACCGGGAACTAGCCTTGGAAGGGGTATCCAGCAATGGAAGAATGATTCTTGTTGATGGCATCCAAAGAGAAGAAACCTAGGACCACCTACTCCTGTTACCTACTTACCCCTTAAAGACAGTAGGATCTGAGTGTCCGGAGACTATTTAGCTAGGGGGATGCTCTCCTCAGAACAAGAGCATAACAATGGACTGATTAGAGAGGAGGCCCTGTGAGTCTGCTAGAATGGCCTCCTTTTGGGAGGCTTTATTTGACTACTTATCTGCTTCACCAGCAGCTCCCTGCACAGTTTCTCTTGGCTAGTGATTAAATCTAACAACTTTATTCTGGCCAACCTGCAAATTCAGAGTACTGGGCACCGTCCCTGCTCTAAAAGTCCTGCCTACCTCGGGTTTCTCTCAGAACATTTTTTTATTTGCTTTGACACTGCCTTAATTTCACTATCTTCCTCGTTCACAAGCGGTCTCAGAGCCTTGATTATTGGAGTGGATTTCTCCTTTCAGCAAAGCATAGCTGGGGAAAGCAAATGCCACAGTCCCCAGAAAAGGCATCTTTGAAGGCTCAAAATCCTGACAGTTTTAAAAACTTTGATTCCAGCTAGCCAGTTGCAAGAAATTTCAAAAGCTCCAACGTCCCCTGATCAAAGGCTTTCCTGAATAAAACAATTATGTGCTCCTCCTTATACTTTTGTCATCGTGATTTGGTGTGGGGGTGGGGAGGTCAGAAGACTGGCAGAGTCTTTATTCTATGGGTTGATGGCAGCAAGTACAGAAAGTGTTGGATTTTGTGGGATTGCCTCAGCACCAAGGATAGAGTTTCATAGCTCCTGAAAGAAGGCAAGTGGCTTGGAAGGGAGCTTTCTCAGGGACTGAGAAAAACAAAGGATGGTCTTGACCAGGTGTAATCTCAGTGATTTACTTTTGTAAATTGCTGGACCTAAACCACACTGTAAGAAAGTTCCCACTCAAGACTCCACAAGTACCAAGTGGCAGGACCCTTTCAATCAGTCAATCAATCAGCAGTATTATTGAGTGCTTAATGTGTACAGACCACTGTAATAAGCACTTGGGAGAGTAGAATTAGACATGTTCCCTGTCCACAGTTAGGCTTATAGTCTAGAGGGGGAGACAGACAGACATAAATAAATTACAGATATGTATTTAAGTGCTTTGGAGCTGAGGATGGGGTGAATACCGAAGCCCAAATGAAAGGATAGAGATCCAAGTGCATAGAGGGAGAGGGAGTCTGAGAAAAGAAGGCATAACTGAAAAAGGTCTCTTGGAATAGGTTTGACTTTAATAAGGCTTTAAAGGTGGGGAAAGTAGTGGTCTAGCTTATATGGAGGATGGAATTCCAGGCTGGAGGAGGGAGAAGGAGACAATATAACTTTGCCCTAGTGAAACATCAGTGTTGAGTGGTCTTTAAAAGATGAAAATATGATAAAACCCCACAGGGTGCTCTGACAGTTTTCTTCCCTCAACTTTATGTAATCTTCCAATACTTTCTCTTGCAAATATTCAGAAATGAAGTCTCTAACAAGTATCATATTACTGGTTATATGCCATATGTTATATGGCAGTGTGTGCCGAGCCCTGAACTAAGCACTTGGGAGTGTAAAATACAACAGAGTTGGCAGGCATGCTCCCTGCCAACAATGAGCTTACAGTCTAGAGGAGAAGCTTACAATCTAGAGTATATGATTATAAATCAGGTACATAAGTACTTTTAAAATTGATAAACTGAATTTAGCTTGCAAAATCTTTACGGGTCCTGTCCAGTTACCAGCTCTCTCCCATCATCTTGGCCCATTTTTGAGTGAAACTGTGATCATGTTTTTGCAGATAGCTATATGGGTTGTCATAGTCTGGAGTTAAAAGAAGAGAAATGACTAATTCAACAAAGAGAGAAAGGAGTGAGTCACTTGCCGATCTGGTACTCAGGTTTTCTTGGGCCCTGAATTCTCTTAGGTCCTGGGCAAATAGGTACTTGATTACTTTCCTGCATTTATCTCAATCAATCCATCAATTGATCAATAGTATTTGGGGGGCATCTCCTTTAATCAATCCATCGTATTTATTGAGCACTGACTGTGTTCAGGGCACTGTACTAAGCACTTGGGATACTACAACACAACAATATAACAGACACATTCCCTGTCCATAACAAGCTTATAGTCTAGAGGGGGAGACAGACATTAATATAAATGAATTATGAGTATGTGCATAAGTCCTGTGGGGCTCATTTTTGTGCAGAGTATTATACTGAGCTCTCAGAAGAGTACAGTATAATTGTAGAGATGAAACCAGCCCTCAAGGAGATTTCTATTTATGGGAGGAGACACTAAAATAAATTATAGCTAGGAGGAAGTAATAGATTGCAAAGATATATATACATAAGTGCCATGGGGAGTTAATAATATAATGTTAGTATTTGTTATGTGCTTACTATGTGCAGAGCACTGTTCTAAGCGCTGGGGGAGATACAGGGCAATCAGTTTGTCCCACGTGAGGCTCACAGTTAATCCCCATTTTACAGATGAGGAAACTGAGGCACAGAGAAGTTAACGATTTGCCCACAGTCACACAGCTGACAGGTGGCAGAGCCGGAATTCGAACCCATGACCTCTGGCTCCCAAACCCTTTCCCCTGAGCCACGCTGCTTCTCTGAGTTGTGAGTACTTAAATGCTCAGGTAGCCTGGAAGTGCTGAAATGGCAGTTGGGGAGATTAGAAATCAATTTGGGGTAGGTCTCCCGTAGGAAAAGTGATTTCAGAAGGATTTGAAGTTGGGAGAATAGTAGTGATCTGTGGATGTCAGAGGAGTTCCAGGTATAAGGAAAGTATAAGCAGGACATCAATGGAGTGAGAGAGGAAAGCAGGGAACAAAGGTGGTTAGCTTGAGAGGCACAAAAAGAGTGATCTGAGTTGTAGTGGGAGAAGAGAATGGAAAAGTGGGAGGGAGAGAGCTGAATGAGTACCTACCTTAAAGCCAAACATCAGGGATTTCTGCTTGTTGAGGATAGGAATGGGCACGGGAGGTTATTGAAAAGTGGGAAAGGTTGTGACCAAAATTTTAGAAAAATGATCCGGGCAGTATAGCAAAGTATGGATTACTGAGAGAAGACTGATATATCAGGCTGGGATATCAGTGAGGAGGTTGATGCAGTGGCAGTCAAGTCTGAATATGCCTGGACCAGCTTGATAACCACCTGGAGAGAGAGAAAGGGTTACAATCTAGATATGTTTTGGAGGAAGTAGTGATAGGATTTGATACAGAGGGTTTAAAGAATATGATGAGATTTAAAGAGAGTGATGAGACAAAGATACTGCGAAGGTTTTAGGCTTCAGAGACAGGAAGTATGTGATGATGGGAAAGTTAAGTGGAGGAAAGGATTTGAGAAATAAAGATGAATAATTCAGTTTGGGACATGTTGAGATTGAGGTGGCAGTGGGACATTCAGATAGAGATATCCTTGAAGAAAGCGGAAGTATAAGATTACACAGAAGGAGAGGGGTCAGGGTTTGAAAGGTAGAGAGAAGTCAAGATGGTGTAATGGATAGAGCACGGGCCTGGGAGGGAGAAGGTCGTGGTTCTAATCCTGCCTCTGCCACTTGTCTGTTGTGTGACCTTAAGCAAGTCACTTCATTGTGCCTCAATTACCTCATCTGCAAAATGGGGATGAAGACTGTGAGCCCTATGTGGGACAGGGATTGTATCCAACCCAATTTGCCCCAGTGCTTAGTACAGTTCCTGACTCATAGTGCCTGGTTCTTAAGAAATACCATAATTATTATCTACTCACAGGTAGTAATCAAAGTTGTGGGAGCAGATGAGTTCTCCCAGGGAGAGAGGATAAATAGAAAAAAGAACTAACTGGACTCAGAACGGACTTGAAGGGACATCCACAGTTAAACAGTAAGGGGCAAAGTAAGAAATGAGGAAAGTGACTGAGAAGGTATGTCTAGAGTGATAAAAGGAGAAGCAAGAGAGAATTGTGTCCAAAAAGCCAATATTGGATAAAGCTTTTAGGTTAAGGAGGTGGTCCACAGTGTTGAATGCAGGTGAGGGGTCGAGGAGGATTATGGTGTCCTTGGAAGGAGCACTCATACCCCATGAGTGAAGAAGGTATGGAGAATGGGCTGGAGAGAGTTAACAAGGTAAAGGAAGTAGAGGCCACGGATGTTTACAACCCATTCAAGGAATTTGGACAGAAATAGGAGGAGAAGGAGGAGGGGAAATAGCTGGGCAATGCTTTATTTATAGATCTATTGACATTTATAGATATAAATGTTTATATTTAAACAAGATCACACAAGTACACTTATTCTATAGCATATTTTCTCACTGTGACATTTAGATATATTTCTATTTAGGAATGTTGGAATACTCTTCCTACAACAAGAGTCACACTGGCACGAATGTGTGTTCTAATGGTGAAAGGAGGAGGGGCTGGCATCAGAAGAAATAGCTGTGCATTGTGCAACTGACGTTAGTCAAGGCATGTCACGCCTTTGCTTCCCAAGTGCTACCTCAAAACAAGAAACCATACTAACCTTACATATCCTGTACCAGTCTTACTAAATCAACAGACCACCAGTCTTTCAGCCTTACAGACTGCATCATACTTCGAGTTGCATTGTCTTGGCAACTTCACATTTCAGGATTTAAGGCAGTAAAATAACTTTTAATGCCAGCCATGGGTGATATCAAACCATCCACCCCCTAACATATTAATCCTCATTAAAAATTTGTATCTATAAGTTTTCCACAACGTAGGAAAACAACTGTGATTTTAGTACTAAGTGGATATTCACCTTACACTTACCAGGCAATACGGATGATAGTTACATTGTATAAGTGATTTTTAAAATAGGTTCTAAAGTCTGCTATTATGAAACAGAATTCTTCCACCCTACAATGAATACCTGTTGAAACTAATTCTATACCTCCAGTTTCTTGTAAGATTGCAACTCAGAACAATTCACTGAAGCTTCAATTTTTCTGCTGAGATGGGAAAATACAGAGAAAAAATGCATAAGGACCATGATGCTGTACCAGTCGAAGTGCAACACAGTTGGTTTCAACGCCAGGGGAAAAAGAGGATTTATGAGCACATGGGTTAGAATTTAATCATAATCCCTTCCTTCTCAATTTTTAGGTCTCCAGTGGAGAAGCATCCATGAATACGAAGCTCAACCTCTCAGAATTGATTGTTGTTCTAAGAAAATGGCATTAGTTTGAAATGACTCTTGAAAGCAGCCTAGCAGTTTGATTCAACCACCAAAGTAAAGGAATATGAAAAAACACCATCTCAATTCTCATTCAATACTGGCTTGGGAAGGAGAGGCAGTCCCTATAGATCACAAGTGTGGTCCATTTTCCCAAGTGGCATCCCAAAAGGCATTTAAGTTGTTCTGCTGGCTGAGATGGCTGATTTCCCTTGGAATTATGCTTGAATTTCATTCATATATAAGTGCCAGAAAGGAGCCTCTCACATTCAGAGGCAGAAAACGAAGACTTTGGAAGCCATCAAAGGAAAGCCCAGATAAATACACTATCTTCTTCCAAGATTCCCACTGGATTCCTACATTCTTACTGAAGGTCTGACTAACAACAGGCAATCTGTCACAGAGCCATCTATCAGATAGATTTGCACTCTTTAAAACACTGGAAGACTGTGGAGGGAGGAAAACTGCCTTTCCCTGAGGACATCTTAAGGCGAGTTGAAGTTGCTGTCCCCAGATGCTACCAATGTACAGTGTGGAATATTGGGAACACTTAACTATTCTGGGTGAAAAAGAAGAGCAAGAATCCTTCGTTTTGTATGCAGAAGGGAATGTCTTGGAGCAGATTGAGTCCCTGTCTTTGGGGAATTGCTGGAAGACATTTTAGCATCTAATTCTTCAAGTCGCTCATTAGGGTGATGAAAAGCACATGATAAAGGGGCAGTGCCATGTTTGAAGAGCTAGGGGTTCCTGTTGTCTTGCATTATTAAGCAGTCGATATTCAGTGGACTGCTGTCTGCCTGCCTGCCTACAGCAGGTGGTGCCCCTCTGCCTTTCACTTGGAAAGCATCTGCTAGCTCTGAGCCTCCCCAGAGCTTGCTACAGTCATTTGTTCGATTTAAGACAGACACTGTCATTATTCTGTGCCGCACTTCACAGAAATATTTCCTGCTAAATGCTTGAACCATCTGAGCAGCACCAGCAGGCTGCAGGCTTCATTAATAATGCATCCATGCTTATCAATAGGTTTAGACAACTGGTATTTAGAAGCTGCTTCAGAAGGCGTGGGCTTTTTTTTCACACCAGTTAGCTTCATTCTGTCAGTTCCTTGATGTAGACATTACATCCAACTGTGTTCTGAAAGCCAGAGGTGCTAAAACTGTATTTGAGCTGGTCCCCTGTTTTGGATCACTGTTTGACTGATGAAAGTCTTAAGATCATCCCCTCCTTTTGCCACTTGTCCCCCTCCCCTTTCCATTCCAGGGTGTGCTAAAGAGGAAAATTGCTCATTTTTTCCCTTTAAAATCCATTGCAGTGGGTGGCTGCACCCACCGAAACAGTTTAGGATCTGTTCCCGCCGAACCTTAGCTTTGTCCCTGGCATATTTAAAGATAGGGCAAAAGGATCCCACCTGGGCATACGCCCCAACTGCACTCAGGTAAGAAAGCAGATGAACTTTCAGTTTGTTTCCATCTGGTAGAGAAAGGAATGAAAAGAACCACTTTCTCTGCCTCGCAGGCCAGAGTCAATGCCTGCGGAGACCGGGATGAGGGGAGGACAGAAAACCTTTGGTAGTATGGCAGCACTCCTAAAATATTTTCACAAAGCAGCAATCCGGTGCCCTCAGTAACATAGAAAGGAATTGTGGTTCCTCATCCCAGTGGTTGCAAATATATTTCATCATGCATACCGCACCATTATTTTGATTATTTGCTATTATATCTTATAGCTCTCATTTCTCTCAATAACAACATATATCATATTTAAAAGTGTATCTGTCACGTCATGAGATCCTTGGGAGATAATAGGGGGAAAGTATCATCACTCCCATGTTGCTGCTGACAAAACTGGGATACAGAGAATGAGTGAAAAGCTTGCTCAAGGTCTCTCTCTCTCTCACACACACACACACACTCACACTCAGGTTATAGAGAAATTGGGGAAATTTGGACTGCTTATAGACACCTGAATATGCACATATGTGACATAGGTCAAAGCATAACTGTTATGCGGTTTCTGCTCAGCCTTACTGCTATTGTATAATACCTTGTGTTTGTGGTTTTGCATCTTTACAGTATTTAAAACAGTCAAATAGAAATGGGTAGTAAGGATATAAAAATAACAAAGGAATTTGTTTTGAAAAGTCCACGTTATGTGATGCCTTTTAATCCAGCTAATCATAACCACTGAAATCAATGGTTGCTACAATATGATTTTCCCATTATAGGAGAACTCCCTGCACCTACATGCAATATGGCATAACATTCTGGCCACAAAATACCTCAGATCTTTGGATTTTTTTTTTTCAGAGATGTATTCCATGTGAAAAGCCTGAAGAGCAGGCATGGGAGAGAAGTGACAGTCTAGCTGACACGCAAGCATGTCTCAACCCCATTTTCTGGCTCCATCTCCAAAGGGGACAGGTTAGATTCAATCCTAACCACACTCCCCTTTGTCTGTAGTGCCAACTAATGCCATCGGCAAAGGAAGATTTTCTTGTCATGAATCTACATTCTTAGATAAACTGCACTGAGTTGGTAAACATAGCGTCAGTGATTCAAAAACTGACATAGCGATAAACATGGAAGATGGCTTGGGGTATACTGGCCATGGGGAGAAAGAAGATATCATGTGTTTGGAAGCTCAGAGGCAGGTTAGGTTCTAACTATCCAATTAGACCTTACCTACTGTTCTCTATCAGCTAGGGTGGTGTACTCATGTGAACCAGCCGTAGAAGACTCATCAGAAGAAGGAGTTTTTCCTGGCTTAATTGAATGTTTTACTTTGCTTCAGAAGCCACTGACTTCGTTAATAGAATCACTGAAGTTTTCTCATTCCTAAACTGGTTTCAAAGGGAGGAAGGACCCTTCAAGGTAGCAATCTAAGAGTCTGTCAAATCAAGACTTTCTTTCTCCTACCCCACAAAAAAATCTGGTGCTCTCTGCTTTCTGCCCTTCTTCCTTAATCACTTCTTTGGTTTTCAGAACAGGACTGTTCTATGTAGAGAAATAATTTGATCAGTCACTAGGAATTTATCCTTTGATTTCTAAATCTTTCCTCATCTACAGTAAGCTCAATGGACAACTTGTTGCTTCCATCTGGTATACACTTTTCCTGAAAAGAGGAACTATGAAATCTTGGGATCTATAAACTTACTTATTGGATTTTTAAATTCCTTATTTCTCTTTGTGGTCTTAACTATAAAGGGATGTCTACATTATTATTGTTTAAACAGAAGTAAACATATTTATCTAATTAGTGTTAACACTTACAGAGGTTTCTAACACTATTCTATCCTTAGCTTAAATGATAGATTCATAGAAAACTAGGCAATTAACTTCAATTTCTGAAGTTTAATAGTCAATCCAGATTGTTCTTGGAGAACACCATTAACAATCTTCCTCTTTGATTTCTGCCAAGTGGTTATGCCCATGGCAACCTAAAGAAATAAATTAGAGCAAAATAGGTGTGTTTGGAAAAGAGAACTATGAGAGGGAGAATGAGTCCCTTCATCATATATTCCAAATATTTATATTAAGATATTGGCAGTTCCCTACAATTCCATTCTCTTGATTTTATAACTTTCTATTGGTTCTATCTCTGACATGAACACTTAAATTCTCAAGAATAACAATCAAATGTACCAGAAATAACGACAAGAGAAAAGCCAATGAAAATAGCAACAGATTCCAAGAAGTGCCAAGAACTGCTGCTTTAAATGACACAGAGATCACTCTCTTAGAGCCCTGATTTTCCAAGAGTAATTGCATGGTTCCAATTACCACCCCAACTTAGTTTGTCTAGTTGCCCCACTAATAAATTTCCTAAACATTTCACTAAGAAGTAGCCCTGGCAGAGGCCCAGAAAAATCATTTTATACTCACATGGATAGAAATGCTTTCAGTCGAGAATCTACTTAATGACAATGGGCTTATCATGAGGCACTCTGACACTTATTCACCTTCTTCAGAACTTTTCAAATTATGAGAAGCAGCATGGGTTAGTGGATAGAGAAGGAGCTGAGAATCAGAAAGACCTGGGTTTTAATCCCAGCTCTATCATTTGTCTTCTATGTGTCCTGGGGAAAGTCACTCAACTTCTGTATGCCTCAGTTACCTCATCTGTAAAATGTAGATTAAGACAGTGAGCTGCATGTGGGACACGGACTATATACAATCTGATTAGCTTGCATTTACCCCAACACTTAGTACAGAGCCTGGCACTGTGTAAGCACTAAAATGTCATTTTTTAAGAAAAAAGTAGAAATGATCGTATTTCTTAAAATTCTCTGAGAACAACTCATCTATGGAGTAGTGAATGGCTGAAAGGTGAAAAAAATGGCTAGAAGCCCACATCTTATATCTCATTATTCAGGGTCAGAGTTTGAATTGCTGGGACTGAAATATGTAAACTATTTCTGCCCATTTTGGCTAAAACTGGTATCCAAAAGCAGAGAAGGATCCTAAAAGATGTCATTAAGACTGCTTAGGAAAGCTTTTCTTACCATTTTTAGGAGGGGAATAGTGAATCTGTTGCCAAAATTCTCCAACCAGAGAGCTACAACTTCTCAATGAAGGACTCGTAAGTATTAATAATTATATGGTATCAACTTTATTAAGTGCCTTTATCTGAGGAGCCCAGCATGCTTTAAAATGAAGGACATCAATGAAAAACTGTTGTCAGAGGCTCAAATCTCACTGGTATACAATGTCATTTTTTGATAGAAATTTTTTATATAAGCACCCAAGTGGTTCACTTCGTACCAATGCACTGTATACAGTAAAAAGAGATAGCCCAGTTAGAATTATGGGGTTATACAATTCACTATGGGTACCCATTGACATGGTTAAAGAAGAGAGCCGCCGTGGCATGGTGATTCATGATTGCTGTGTTGTCTATAAAATATCTACCAGGGCATTCTCTGGTGGAGAGAGGGAGGGAGGGATCAGGAAATGACTGCACTCTAAGGAGTGGTTTAAAATAAACCATCCTTCATATTAAAAAAAAAATGGTGCTGACAATGGGATTCCTCCATGTTTTCAAGTATCAACAAAAGACAATAGAGAGCTGTTGAAAGGCAGGAGTTCAATGCACTGGCTCAGTTGTCTCCAATCAAGGAATGGTTCCCCCCCACTGCCATTACCATTACTACGATAAACATATCCATACTTTTTGTCTAATCTCCGGTGACTATAAAAGTCTATTTCACAACCTCGCCTGCTCTTACTGTGCAATGATTTCTGTGGTGCGGTGCACAGTTACGAAGCAGGAAACAATAACCTAAAACTATTTTAATAATTTTTAAAAGAGAGTTTAAATGATACACACTTTATCAGGGTCGATGAAAATGGCACCGGTGTCGAAGGGCAACAGGTTGCTAATAAATACAATAGTTTAGGAAACTGCCGTTCCTGTCACGGAAAAACTATATTCTGGGAAAAATAATACTAGTGTAATTCATTTTTGAAAGCTATTGAGAGTCCTTCGATGAGGGATGTAGTTATTAAAGGCAAAAGTACACAATATGTTGTAATGAAATGTTTGTGCTACACACTTCATTAAATGTTTTGTGGGCCATTGGGGAAATTCCATTTCTCTCACACAGAAACAATGTTTATACATGGTAGGATCACTAGAGGGAGCGCAAAGAGCAATGTTGAAAAGGAGATCGCTACTTCTGAACTACTTCTGTGAGTTAAAGCCACAAGTGAAAACAGTACATATAACAAATATGTGCAAAAGCAACTTAGCAGCAAAAAGGACTTTTTCTGGGGTTTGGGTTGTTGTCATTTCTGAATCCCGAAGATTACCAACTGAGATGTACTCCATTAGAAATTCTAAAATTCGTGAGGAGCAAAGAAACATTAATTTTGCACAAAAATTTGATCAGGAAATGTTCTCACTTAAAGGGCTATCTCTGGAATAAGAATTTCAATTAAATCCTTTATTGCCATAAGTGTAATAATCCAGTGGTGGTTCTCAAATGCCTCAAGGTTCAGTTTTGGGTCCACTGCTATTCTCCATCTATACCCATTCCTTTGGAAACTCCTTCATGCCCATGGCTTCAATTACCACTTCTATGGAGATGATTCCCAAATCTTCATCTCTAGTCCTGCTCTCTCTTCCTCTCTCCAGTCTCACATTTCCTTCTGCCTTCAAGACATCTGTGCTTGGATGTCCTGCCAACATCTCAAACTCAGCGTGTCCAAAACAGATTCCTTATCTTCCCAGTGAAACCCTGTTCTCGCCATGACTTCCCCATCACTGTAGACAGCACCACCATCCTTTCTGTCTCACAAGCCCCGTAACCTGGGCGTCACCCTAGGCTCCTCTCTCTAATTTAACCCACATATTCAATTAGAAGTACTGTTGGTTTACTTCACAGTATCGCTAAAATCTGTCCTTTCCTCTCCATCCAAACTGCTACCATTTAATCCAAGCACCTTATCCTATCCCACCTTGATTACTGTATCAGCAGCCTTCCTTGCTGACCTCGTTGCCTTCTGATTCTCTCTTCTCCAGTCCATACTTGACTCTGCTGCCCAGATCATTTTTCTAAAATGTTCAGGCCATCTTTCCCCCTCCTCAAGAACCTCCCGGGGTTGCCCATCCACCTTCACATCAAACAGAAATTCCTATCAATTTTAAAGCACTAAATCACCTTGCCTCTTCCTTTCTCACCTCACTACAACACAGCCCACACACTTGGCTCCTATAATGTCAACCTACTCACTGTACCTCAATCTCATCTATCCTGCCACTGACCTCTTCCCCACATCCTGCCTCTGGCCTGGAAAGCCCTCTCTTTTCATATGTAACAGACAAATACCCTCTGCAACTACAAAACTTTATTGAAAAGCACACTCCCCTAGAGGCCTTCCCTGTCTGACCCCTCATTTCTTCTTTTCCCACTCCCTCTGCATCTTCTTGACTTGCTCCCTTTATTCCCACCCCTGTACTTAAGCACAAATCCGTAAACTAGACTGTAAGCTCACTGTGGGCAGGGAATGTGTGCTGTTTTCCCCCAGGTGCTTAGTACAGTGCCCTGTACATAGTGAGCACTCAACAAATATGATAGATTGGAGTTTTAAATGGCATTCTTTCATATATTCATTGATTAATTGCATTTCCACTTTCTGTTTAGTGTAGAAGCTGAATTCTCAGTCAGCAGGTATATCAATCGATCATATTTATTGAGCAATTACCGGATGCAGAGCAGTGTACTAAGTGCTTGGGAGAGTAACAGTTGGTAGACACATCCCCGGCCCAAAACGAGTTTGCAGTCTAGAGTCGACTTTCACAGGCGCTGATTCCCACTTCAGCAGAGAACGTTTATGTTCTTTTGTGCACTGAGAACAGCTGATTTGTCTTAGCCGTGGCATACAACATTTGGACTCCCTTCTTGCAATCTATTTTCTATATGCAATGAAAGGGCAATAATCTTCTTTGAACATAGGAGGCAGCTTAGAAAAAATACCTCACTGTCACAGAGGCTATCTTCTTCATTTAGGCTATTGTGAATTCTTTCTACAGGAAAGCTAGTAGGGAACTTGTCTACCAATTCTATTGTATTTTACTCTCCCAAGTGCTTAGCACAGTGCTCAGCTCACAGTAAGCACTCTTAAATACCACTGATGATGATGAAAAAAATAAGAGTTCTTAGATCAAGCAGGAATATGCCTACCAACTCTGTTGTATCGTACTCTCTCAAGTTCTTAGTAAAATGTTCTGCCCACAGTAAGCACTCATTTAATTGAGTTACTAACTGGTAAGAAAACTTTCAGGCTAGAGATGCTTATGAGTCTTACTGGTTGGGTACCTATTCGTTCTTCTGTTCCTTCGGAAAAGATCTGTAGTTCTGTTCCTTACATAATTGCTGCTAGTTTATAATTCCCTTGCAAGCACGTTTATCAGACTTATGCTAAAACACTGAAGCTGAATGAGAGAGCTAGGGACAAGTAGAGAAACCAAGTGCTTTGCAGGCAGTAGGTGATAATAGAGTAACGTCCTTAAAGGAGGGTTCAGCAGTTCCACTGTGACCAAACCTAATTCAAAAGTTTAGGGATGACTTTCTCAAAGGTGATGCTTTTTTATATATGTTAGCCTCAGACATAAGGCCTGAGCTACATAGCTCAGGTTCTATAAGAAATTAGGATGGCCTAATTGAAAATAAGGCTAGGTCCTGAAAATGAATTTTTAAACTTGCCTTCGATTATCATGGGAATCTTTGCTTATAACAAACTCAGTGTGTTTTTCAAGGCAGAAATGTGTTTTTTTCATCCAATTATAGAGGCAAGTGTAAGAAGGAGAAAACTCTTCAGAAGTTGGAGAATAATAATAATAATAATGAAATTTGTTGAGTGCTTACTATATGCCATACACTGTTCTAAGCACTTGGGGGAGATACAAGGTTATCAGGTTGTCCCAGGTGGGGTCCGTAGTATGAATCCCCATTTTACAGATGAGGTAACTGAGGCACAGAGAAGTTAAGTGATTTGTCCAAAGTCACACAGCTGACAAGTGGCGGGCATGAAATGAGAACCCATGACCTCTTACTCCCAAGCCCGTGCTCTTTCCTCTAAGCCACGCTGCACAGCATGGCCTAGTGAAAGAGCATGGGTCTGGGAGTCAGAAGACCTGGGTTCTAATCCTGGCTCTGCCAGTTGTCTGCTGTATGACTTTGGGCAAGCCATTTCACTTCTCGGTGCCTCAGTTACTTCACCTATAAAATGGGGATTAAGACTGCGAGCCTGATGTGGAACATGGAATGTATCTAACCTGATCACCTTGTATCTACTCCAGTGCTTAGTACAGTGCCTGGCACATCATAAGCACTTAACAAATACCGAGAAAGAGAGAGAGAGAGAGAAAGGGAGATTGTTGCCAACCACCACTCTCTGCCCCACTGGGGTCTCTGTAGGGGAACATCCCTGAAAGCCCCAATAACCCAGCATAGTTACCCAAAGGCCAAGCAGACACATCAAAGTGCCTGAAGCAAGCAGTTTCCTGGGGACAGGTCTCCACTGTGACCATCCCACGCTCTGAGGCGACAGGTAAAGGGCTGCCGGCCACTTATCCCAGGCTGAACCCTGATAAACTTCAAGCCTTGATTTGCTGAAATCGCTCTCCTAAGAACTGCATCTTTCTGGCATCTTTTTCTTCAACATGAGTTCATTGCTTTCAGCTTCTTGCATCTTTCTACCTTGACCCAGATGGAGGGAAGTGGTGCCCTCCTTTCATAGCAGGTGGCTGAGGTTTCCTTCCATCTCTGTAGAAAGGCTCCATCCATTCTGTTCTTAGGTCTGCTTGGGTCTTAGTGAATTCTTTATTACCTTTCATGTTACTTCTCTGTTTCCTTTTAAGGCTTTTTTCTAGTTCATTGCTTCTTGACCCACACTCAACCTTCCTGTTCTTCTAACTCGACTTAATTCCCTCTCTGGACTTGCGGACTATATTCCCTCTTTGCTACCAGGCTCCCTTATCCTTTTTCCTTCTACTGAATTTTCGTTACTCTCTAGATCTCGGGAGGTGGAGAGGGAAAGGAAAAAGAGTCAACTAATCTTCACTCCCACAAGCAGCACATATGACAAAATGTATTTGGAATCCTTTAGGGTGATGTGCCCGTTTGCTGTAGATGTACTCAGTACTGTCTATTCAGCCTCAGGAATAAATCAAAACAACAACACAAGAAAAAGGTCAAAGATTAACTGATGTTAATAGAAATATTCCAGGCAGAGTGCGGTGCACCAAGGCAGCTGAAGATGTTGGAAATCATCATTACCCTACAGGTATTCAGTTTTGAAAAAAAAATCTTCTTTTCTAATGTATCATAATAAGCAGCATCCCCTCAGTGGATTGAATCAACGGTGGTAAGAAAAACATGCCACGTCAAGAGCCTATAATGGCTGAACCATCAGGGGCTTTTGCTCTTTATCCAAGCTAATAAGCCCATCTCATCACCCCCTTGCTCTCTACCCCTTTACACAGCATATTCAGCAAAGCCTTTCTGTTACCAAGGGTTACTCAATCATCAAATATATTTAATGGAAATTTAGAAAAGCATTTAATAAAATAGAACAGAGGGAACCTCACCAGTGAACAAGCTTTGCATTAACCCCAGATTTATAACCTGCTTCTTATCCTCTCCTTCCTGGACGTGGCTTATAATCAGCATGGCTTAGTGGATAGAGCTCGGGCCTGTGAGTCAGAAGGTCATGGGTTCTAATCCCAGCTCCGCCACTTGTCTGCTGTGTGATGTTGGGAAAGTCACTTCACTTCTCTGGGCCTCAGGTACCTCATCCGTGAAGTGGAAGTCCACACTGTGGACTGTGTCCAACTTGAATTGCTTGTACCCAACCCAATGCTTGGTACAATTTCTGGCACAAAGTAAGTGCTTAACAAATGCCACAATTACTATAATCCTAAACATTAAGTGGGAAAACCCGAGATTCAGAGGTGCCAGTGTTCTCCTGTCCCTCAGGATCACTAAGCTCTATGTTTACCTGAAAGGAGCAGGCCATGGGTCATTCAACTTCCTCACAGGAGACCTCTCGGAGGGGACCTGAGTCCAGGAGGTCTGTATGAACGTTGAAGACTCTGGACCTAGTGCGGTCAGAGACAGCATTGTTCCCAAACCTTCGATTTCAATTTCTGCTCCTGCTTGCTGCCCTGGTTTCCCAGAACCCTGATGCAGCATACTAACAATTAGACTCAATGCCTTTTTGGAGAGGGCTTTTAAAAAAAGATGTCCTCAAGCCCCAGTCATCAAAAGAAAAGAGCTGTGTCTCAAGCTCTGCGGGGAAAGACTCTGAGCTATTTTCCACTTCACAGAGTTGCTGTAGCGATAGAAACAGGAGAGGAAAATAGGAGTCAAAACCGACACTCTCGAGGCAGGGGTTCGAAGCTTCTCTGCAGTGTCACTTGTCCAAATTCTCTCCTCTTCAATTGTACATTTACTTCAGTCCTCTGCTTCATGAAGTGAGCTCCCATCTTCATCCTCTCACTCACACTGGTACCATGACTTGGAAGTACTTCCTCCCCAAATCCAACTGATCACAGCTCCCTTCACATTCAAAGCCCTGCTAAAATCCTACTCCTCCAACAAGTCTTCCCTAACTATTTTCCTGTCATGAAAAGCATATCAACTTTTTATCCAAATGTAGCATTTTATAAGGTTAGTTCTACACTAGCTCAGCACTCATATGACCAGAGAGGCAGCTTTGCCTAGTGGCAAGAGTACGGGTTTGGATATGGACATGTCAGAGGACATGGGTTCTAATCCTGGCTCTACCACTTCTCTGCTGTGACCTTGGGCAAGTCACTTAACTTCTCTGTGCCTCAGTTACCTCATCTGTAAAATAGGGATTAAGACTGTGAGCCCCACGTGGGACAAACTACCCCCAGCACAGACTGTGAGCCCCACGTGGGACAACCTACCCCCAGCACTTGGAACAGTACTTAGCACATAGTAAGCTCTTAACCAATATCATAATGATTACCTATACATATATTTAGTTATTAAAGTATTGATTTTGACCACTCTAGCTCCAAATACCTTTATTGGTTGTTGGGTTGTTGTTTTTTTGGTGGGGGAGGGGATTTTTTGTTTTCTGTTTTTTTTAATGAGAAGCAGCGTGGCTTAGTGGAAAGAGCACAGGCTTGGGAGTCAGAGACCATGGGTTCTAATCCCGGCTCCACCACTTGTCAACTGTGCAACTTTTGGGTAAGTCACTTCTCTGTACCTCAGTTAAGTCATGTCTAAAATGGGGATTAAGACTGTGAGCCTAATGTGAGACAACCTGATTCCCTTATATCTCCCCAGTACTTAGAATAGTGCTTGACACATAGTAAGCACTTAAATATCATCACTATTATTATTATTTATGGTATTTGCAAAATGCCTACTATGTATAAGGCACTGTACTAAGCGCTGGGATTGGGACAAGATAATTAAACTGAACAATGTCCATGCTCCCCGTGGGACTCACAGCCTTAATCCCCATTTTACAGTTGAAGTAACTGAAGCACAAAGACAAGTGATTTGCTCAAGGTCATACGAGAGACAAATGGAGGAACCGGCATTAGAACTCAGGTCCTCTGACTCCGAGGCCTGCACTCTTACCCCTAGGCCATGTTACTTCCCTCTTTGTCTTCTCTTTTCCCTTGTGGGTGGGCAAAGTGGCACCTATTTATTCCATTCTTCCCAAGCACCTGATGAAGTGCATGGCACCAATGAGCACTTGATAAATGCTATTCCTCCTCCTCTCTCCCCTCATTGACTTTTGAGGGAGATCTACAGTCGAAGAAGAACATATCTATGTGAAAAAGTGGAAAACAAGGCTAGTGAAGTAGACTAGAACTTCAGAGACATGAATGTGACAAAGCTATAGCCACAGGAAACCCTTTAAACATCAAAGCCTTTTGTTCTCAAAGAAAAGAGTTAGACATTTGATTTTTTTTTAAGTGGAACCTTAGATTAGCAAAGCTATCATCAGACTCCTCATGGAAATTACAGTATCTGCAGAGCCTTTAGTGTGGCTCTCAGGTGAAAAGAAAAATTAACCTTCAATAAACAGTCCTTTAAACTGTCTTGAAAAATTAGTTTTTTCCATTAGCTCTCTGAAAGGACTAATACATACAACATCGTTCAAGTTTTTCCATTAGGCTGTTTCTGAATTAGGGATGATTCAAAAATGAAGGCGCCTTTCAAAAATCAGAAAATTCAAGGTTTTCAAGCCCTTGTCTTGGAAAATAGCTCATACAGTTCAGTGGAAATTTTCCCCTCCGTTTACTAGGGAAGGGTGGTTACATGACTTTCAAAACCAGCCTTCTTGGGCCACGTACTATCTCTCAGAAGAGTTTCCTAAGATGTCTAGTGCCCCATACCACCCTCTGCACCCTCTGGGTGCTTGGTAAATATCGACTAGCTGATTAGCAATGCCTCGTGTTACTGCCACCTTTTCGACCCCACACTCTTGCCTAACAGGGTCTTCACTGGCTTCACATTGCTAAACTGTGAAAAATCAATTAAACTGAATCCCTAGAAAACAGAAGCACTGGTGTGGAAGGTGAGTGGACTCAAGCCGCTGTCCAGGGGACTGTCATCCTGACAGGGCCTCAGCACACAAGGAGTGGGATTGGCAGGTCTGCATGACTGAAAAGCTGCAAGGGGCCATATGAGAAGAAATTCTGAGGCCGAGGAGAAGAGTCGGCTTACCATGCATGGTTCAAAGTCATGACGATGAGGTCTTTGAGTGGAAAAAAATAAAGTGCTACAAGAGGTCAACCAAAGCTATGTGTGATTCAGTATCAGAACTGAAGAGAAAATGTCTATTAGACAATATGAACAGCAATTTTTCCACAATATAAGCAGTTGAACCTACTGCAAAAATGCCATTTCTTTTCTTCATTCAGACCACATGACTATAAACTCTGTTGAACAGATGCAGGTATCCTAAAATCTAGTACAGATAATTGTGATAGTTAAGTGCTTAGTATGTGCCAAGCAGTGTACTAACCAGAGGTAGATATGAGAAGGGAGAACAGGTATTGAATTTCCAGTTTACAGATGAGGAAACTGAAGAAAAGGGAGGTTAAGTGACTTGTCCAAGACCAGTCAACAAACAATTGATGGACCTGGGATTAAAGCCCCGGTCCTTTGGCGATCTACTCTTTCCACTAGGCCAGTTTCTAGTCAATCTCTGCACCCTGAAATACCACCATCAACAACTTCCTTTCTGAAGTTAAAAATTACTGAATATTATGTATTGGGGAATAGTATAATTTTACTATAATAATATAAGGGAATAAGAAGCAACATGTCCTACTGAATAGAGTACATGCCTGGAAGTCAGAAGGATCTGGGTTCTAGTTCCGGCACCACCACTTCTCTGTTGTGTACTTAACTTCTCTGTGCCTCAGTTTCCTCCTCTGTAAAATGGGGATTAAGACTGTGAGCCCCATTTGGGATAAGGACTGGATAAGGACTGTGGCCAACCTGATTAGCTTGTATCTACCCCAGAACTTAATACAGTCTCTGGCTCATAGTAAACACTAACAAATATCATAAAAATAGTTTTATGCCTGGTTAGGGCATTTAATTTGATTTCTCATTTACAAGTCCTCCTGAAGGGAAGATAATTAAGCTTACCCAACTAATACCTTCTATATGGGCTCCCCAAAAGCTTTTGGCCCTCCTTTCCTTCTCAGCAAGTACTCTTAGGGTAATAAAGCACATTTACTGCACTTCCTTTTTTTCTACATTTAACAAATATATACAGCTATTCACTTTGTAAGTGGATAAACCTTTCATGAAAGTGAATGTTTAAAATAGTATCTACTTTACTTTGACCTACCGAATATAAAGGATTTATTTATAAGAAATTTTCTCTGCTTATCCTATTGGAGCCTTCTGTGCAGATCAAAGTAATTTGCAATAAAGATATATAAAATATTTCCTGATTCAATCAGTTTTTACATCATCAATTATTCTCTTCCTCTCAAACCCAAGAAAACTGATAGGAATGAGGTGCCCAAACCTGGCTTTCGCTATCGTACGCATTTAGAGAATAATGACAAAGACCTTATATTTATGCTACTTTTCATCCGACTGACATTCAAATCAATGAGCCATAAAAGAAATCATCCTAGGAGCATGTCAGAAACAATCACTGAACTGAACAGAGTAGGTTATCTGATTTCTCCAAGCACTCACTCTTTCTTGAAAGCTCCCTCTCTCTGCAGTTCAGGAGTGACCCTACTTAGAGGTCAAAGCTAAAGATGTTGCATGATCAAGGGATGCCTGGCAAATCGGTGGTGGGTAGTCTTTCTCAGAGTGTGAGATGATAAAACGGTCTGCCGAGCGTTATCCTGGGAGCAACCGATCTCTGGGTTGTGTGACCCGAAGGAGAAGCATTCTCGGGACTGCATGTCCCATTTTTGTCATAAGTGCTAGCTTGGGTCATAGCGTGTTTCTGTTAAAGGTAGGGTTCAGGAGCAAACTCTTTCGGGTGTAGCAACAAAAAGAATGCAATGGGATCAAAGCGCCAGAATGGTTCACACATCAGCTGTTCGCAAGTCTTACTGGAATAGCTGGTTATTTTAAATATCTATTAGAGATGAAGACATACAGATATATTAATTCCCTATTTGTGGGTCTCTTAAGGCTCTGGTCTGGGTCCCCATGTCTTTTCAATCGCCTTTCACTCCCTTAGCTTCAACCGGGCCCTTTATGTGGGTAATTCCCCATGGCGGTCACATAAGTTAGCCCATACTTAAAAGAAATGGGGAGGAGAAACTCAAGGTTGCAAGGGGAAGTGAAAATTCACACCTGGGAGCCCCCTCCTTGTTTTGCTTCTTCTTTATGGGAAGGATAATCGGATAAGTCCAAAGATCCTAATGGAGTCACCGCCCAAACATGGGGTAGGACAGGGGAAATCAATTAAGTATTTATTAAGCACTTACTGTGCGTGGAACATTGTACTGAGTGCTGGGGAAAACGCAACACCTCTAAGTAAATGTGATCCCTGCCCAGAGTAGGCTTTCAGTCTATGGGGGCAGACAGGCATTAAAATAAATTATGAATAACAACAAAAGACAGTAGTTACATAGAAGGAGATTCTAAGGAGGAAAGGGGCAATACTTTACTCAACTTTATAACCACCCCATGATTTCACCAACCCTAGGATATAATAACCCACCCAGGAGAGGAATGTGGTCTAGTGGAAGGAGCACGGGCCTGGCAGTCAGAGGACCTGATCCTAGCTAATCTAATCTAATCCTAGCTCTGCCACTTACCTGCTATGTGATCTTAAATTACTTAACTTCTCTGTGCCTCAGTTACCTCATCTGTAAAATGGGGATTAAAAGTGTGAGCCCCACGTGGGACAACCTGATTACCTTGTATCTACCCCAGCACTTAGAACAGTGCTTGGCACAAAGAAAGCGCTTACTAAATACCATCATTATTTATTCTATAACCTATATTGAAGTCTTTCTCCAAGCAAAAGCTAGACCACACTGACATTCCAGCTGAGCAATACAAATAAGAAAATCCTACCCTCTCTCCTGCTGCAAAGAGATTAAACAATCAGCAGTGAATGATTTCGGAAGAAACTCGGCATCAGATTTTCAAGATACTGAAGAAAACCTGACCAGATGAGTAAGGAAATTATTGAACTGAGGTAACAATTTAAAAATGGATGATACATTTGCTGTTGAGTTCAGAGGGAGACGTCATCCAACAAGGACCTCATCCAAAGTTGACAGACTCATTGCATCATTGCAAGGTGCAGAAACAGATGAGAAGTTATCGTCCTCCATGATGATTTGGGCATTAAGATGTCTCGATCCATTTTAAAGGAAGCAAATGAGTTCATAAGAAATAATAAGAATTGTGGTACTTGTCAGGTGTTTACTATGTACCAAGTACTGTGCTAAACATGGGAATTGATACATCAAATCAGATACAGTCTCTATCCTATATGATCATGGTAGAAGGCTTTGATGAAGTGAAGAGGAAATAGTTGAGCATTGGGATTCGGTTAGCCTGATACCAGGTACTTTATGAATGTTTATGAATGCTGTTTAACCTAACTTGGAAAAAAACTATTCACTAAAGTTGAAAATACACTACCCTGTTCAACAAAACAACTTCCACTTCTTGGTCCCTTAACAAGGCTCAGAATTGACTCACTTCTCATTTTTTTAATGTTGAAATGGTATATTATAAATTACTTTAACAAAGATAATATTTCCATACAGGAACTTCCTATTTAACCAGAACTCCTAGAACAGATCCTAATCTCTAACATGTAGTCAATGGAAAACAGAGTTCACCATGAAGTCATCCACACTAATACTCCATTTTCAAGGAACAATCCTGCTGTATTGTGGAGTGTGCTTCTGTGTACTAGACTCCTCGGGGGGGTTCATACCATGTGTAAGACAGTTGCTGTCTTCATTAAGCTTAGAGTGTAATGGAGAAACTCAAATGCATCACTATTGATAAAAATACACGTTCAAAACAAAACTGCAAAATGGTAACTTGCACAAAGTATGCATAAGAATTCAAAAAGCACAAACATAAATTTTATGGTATATTGAATACGCATCCCTCATGGCATTGCCCCCATGCCACACCCTTTCTCTCTCAGGTCTCCCCTATTCCCTCACAAAGCTCATTGTTCTTTCAAATTCTCCCCCGGCCTCTCATTCCAGGCCCAGCAGCATAACGTACACTGATAGAAACAAACCCCCTCCACCAAAGTGAATGGCTCCGGTGGCCAGCAGCCAAACCCATTGCATGTCTGCTTCCTGTGCCAAGGTGATTTCCTCCTGTTTGCTGAGCTTTTATCTGCGCTCATCTCTTCTACCAGATAAATTTAAATTATGTCTCTATCTTTGACTACTGAGACTTCCGGAATTTGGTTCCTCTTCTGTGCGATTTCCTAGTGTAGTCCATTTTCTTTTCTCAGTAAGCGCTATAAATAATAGGAGATGGGAAGATGGATCACTTCTAGTAAAGTAGTAAGGGCCCTGTACAGGACGGAGGAGAAAGCCCAAAGTTCCCAGCATAGGACAGAGATTTATTAAAAAAATAAATGATGGCACGGGAGTTTGTTTTTCAGCAAAGCTGATGATTTCTTCCCACCTGCACCGTGGCAGGCAGTGATTTCCTCCAACCAGACGACAGAACCGTGTGAATCCTGAGAATCTGAAGGGGTGGATTATGTTGTGGAGAGTGTCTCTGCAGAGTGGTTGTGCGGGAGATAAGGCATTAGGACAAAAATGATAAAAGCAATAAAGAGAGAGAACTGTAGTCTACAGTGATGGAGATACTCTCAGTCATTCACTGATTGCATGTTTGACAATTTATTCATTTTTAATGGTATTTTAGTGTTCACTATATGCCAAACACTATACTAAGCAGTGGGCTAGATACAAGCTAATCAGATTGGACAGAATACTTGTCCCACATGGGGCTCACAGCCTTCACCCCCATTTTAAAGAGGTAATTGAGGCACGGAGATGTTAAGTGGAGCCAGTATTAAAGCCAGGGTCCACCTGATTGCAAGGCCGATGCTTTATCCACTAGGCTATGCTGCTTCTGCCTGTTTTTTCTTCTGAGCTGGGCCTTGTTGTGGCTGACATGTTGTGGCTGGGACACTCCAGGGTTTTATCTTAGCTATCTAGTGGAAAGAGCACTGGCTTAAGAGTCAGAGGACCTTGGTTCTAATCCCAGCTCTTCCGCTTGCCTCCTGGATCTTGGACAAGTCACTTAACCTCTCTATCCCTCAGTTTCTTCATCTGTAAAGTGGGGATGTCCCACGTATTATCCCACCCCTTAGACTGTGAGGCTCATGTGGGACAGATCCTGCGTCCCATCTTATTTCCTTGAATCTAACCCAGTGCTTAGTAAAATGCTTGGCTCATATTTAGTGTTTAACAGATTCCACAGTTATCATTTTTATCATCGTTATTATTACCATATCGTAGCCTTCTCAGCAGACTGGTAGCAAGAGCAGGCCAATAGGAAGAAGCCAGGTTAGAAGGATTCCCCTTCCTGTTAGTTCAGTCATTCTTGGCACTGTTAAAAACATTTCAGGGCTTACACTTTGGGAGCCGTGAAGGTGAAAGTAAGCTCGTCACTCTAGACCGTAAGCTCGCTATGGGCAGGGAACGTATCTGTTTATTGTTGTAGTGTACTCTCCACTCCCTCAATACTGTGTTCCACACACAGTAAGCACTCAGTAAATATGATTGAATGAATAGCCACTTGGGAACAACCCCTCCCTATACGGTTGATAGCTTTAAGTATCAGAAGTGACTGAGCTACTCACGATTTCAAACTTTTTTTTATTCCAGAGTCACTTTACATTAGTAGTTAATGATATGTGGCTTATTTTTGAGCTCCAAAGATAAGCCTCATCTTCCATTTCCTGCTGCCAATTTCTTACTGGAGACTGCCACATTGCTCAATTTTGATACAGTAAGAAATAAATTTGGCAAACCTTTGGTTTCTTTGACCTTCCATGAATGACTGTGCTCACTGCACACATGATTCTAAGCTTTTCCAGGGTTTTCGTTGAACTGCAGACATTTAACAGCATCTATCCAACGATAATAAAGTTTTTCCAAGAGGTCGACGGGCAGCCTGACTGTGCTTTCTTTGAAAATGCCTATCTGCACTGAAAATTTGCAGACATTAGTGCATCTGGGCTTAGCCAAATGTCTGCTTGTAGCAATGTGACACAAAAGGGTTGACTGGTTAGGTTTAAAATGACAGAGAGAAATTGGGTGTTGATCCATAACTGTTGAAATGATCTTTCCCTGAGAATTTTTTCTTTAGAAACGAGATAGAGATGCCTTCACAAAGGCTCCGGGGATTAAGTTGGGTTGTTTAGCTAGCCTAGAGTTTACAGAGAGAGAAAGAACTGCAATAAATGATCTTTTTATGCTGGAAATAGCACTGATCTACATTTCTGGGCACAACTACCTGCGAACCACAGCCCTGTTACAGACCTGACCTAAAGGCAGTAAATTAAGCAAATGTCCAGAAAGAACACTCTAAAATCCACTAGACAGTGGTTAACCTATAGATAGCTGCCTCTGGGAACTCAGTCAGACTGATGTCATGTACATAATTGCTGTTTTTCGCTACTCATTTTACTCTTTATGTTGATTTTCATGTATAGTAATAATATTTAAGTGCTTACTATATGCCTAGCGGGGTACTAAGCACTGGATAGATACAAAATAACCAATTTGGACACAAGCCCCTTCCACAGTCTTAAGGAAGTATCAAGGCCTAGTGGTAAAAAGACAGACCTAGGAGTCAGAAGACCTAAATTCTAATCCTGGCTCCACAGAAGTAACTTAACTCTGTCCCTCAGTTTACTGATTTTTATAATGAGGATTCAATACTTGTTCTCCCTCCTACTCACATCTTGAGCCCCATGAGGGATAGAGACTGTGTCCAACCTGGTTATCTTGTATCTACCCCAGTGCTTAGTTCAGTGCTTGGCACCTTGTAAGCACTTAAATACAATCATCGTTATTAGGATTTTTTAAAACCATGACTTTTAGTGAACAAATCAAACCAAATACTCGCTTAGTGTACACACAATCAACCATATTCATTGAGTACTTATTGTGTGCAAGGCTCAGTATTAAGCACTTGGGAAAGTAAAATAAGAGTTGGTAGACATAAGGACCTTCCAGTCTACAGCGGGAGACAGGTATTAAATTTTGAATATGTATATAAAAGTACTAGAGGATGAATGTGGAGTGAATAAATCCAAGGGCAAAGGTGAAGAAGGGAGATTGACTAGGGGAAATGAGGACTTAGACAGGAAGGCCTCTTGGAGATGTGATTTTAATAAGACGTTGAGGTGGGGAGAGTGGTGGTCTGTCACATATAAAGGGGTCAGGAGTTCCAGGCCAGAGGCAGGACATGGGTGAGGGTCAGAGCAAAGTGAGTGAGCTGGGCTGTGGCAGGAAATCAATGAGGTAAGGTAGTGCTTTAAAGCCAAAGGTAAGAAGTTTCTGTTTTATGCAGCGGTGAATGGACAAACATTGGAAGATTATGAGAAGTGGGGAGATGTGAACTGAACTTTTTTTTAGAAAAATAAGCCCAGTAGCAGAGTGAAGTGTTAATAACAATAATAATTACGGTATTTGTTAAGTGCTTACTATGTGCAGAGCACTGTTCTAAGCGCTGTGGTAGATACAGGGTAATCAGGTTGTCCCACATGGGGCTCACAGTCATTATCCCCATTTTACAGGTGAGGAAACTGAGGCACAGAGAAGTTAAGTGACTTGCCCAAGGTCACCCAGCAGACAAGTGGTGGAGCCGGGATTAGAACCCATGACCTCAGATTCCCAAGCCCCTGCTCTTTCCGCTTGGAGTGGGGAGAGAAAGAGGACAAGGAGTTCAACAAGGAAATTGATGCAGAATCAAGGCGGGATGTGATTAGTGCTCGGATCCACGTAGGAGCAGTTTGGATAGAGAGTAGAGACGGATTTTAGTGATGTTGTGAAAGCAGAACTGACGGAATTTGGTGGCAGATTGAATATGTGGGGTGGGTTGAATGAGAGAGATGATCTGAGGATAATGACGTGGTTATAATCATCATCAGGTTCTACCATTACTCCTCTGTGATCTGGGTTGCAGAGAAGTAGCTAAAGCGTTAGAAGCTGAAAGTTTTCAAGACTGTTGGTAAAAGCAACAATGTGAGGAAGGAGTACCCACAAAGACCTCTAAATACTAGACCGTAAAACGGGAGAGGCCATTCTAAATTTCTAAGCTGTAATTCCACCTCAGTCATCTCTTAATAGGAGGTTACCCTAAACCCTTAAAGAAAATGCAAACTCATAAATCCTCTTGAATGGTATGTATGGTTTGGCCATGACTGTTATGCACATTTACTATTGATTAGCCCTTTATAGTACTTATGATAATTTGTATAGGCCTAACCATCCAGAGCCTAAAGTGAATGGGGACAAGTAGCTGTATTGCCCTCTCCCAAGCACTTAATAAAGTACTATGCACCGAGTAAACACTCAATAAGTACACTTGACTGATTAATTAATTAAAAATGAAAAGCATGACTTCCAACATGAATCTACTGAGGCTCTTTACCACCATAAAAATCAGTTATTGGGTCCTTATCAGGAGGAGGGTTGTTTATGACAGTTTTGTAGGCCTCGATTTTTATAACCTCACCTATACGGCTGCCTAGAAGCTAACAACATTGCAAACTTTTTTTTTTTTAACCCTTTACAAATTTTTCCCCATATGTCTTTGTCAGTGACCAGCAAATTTCCCCAAGGAGCAGGTTTGGATGACTGCCTGGAGGAAGAATTAAAAGCTAGAGGTGAAAGCGGTAGAGAAGCAGCGTGGCCTGTTTGGATAGAGCATGGGCCTGTGAGTCAGAAGGATCTGGGTTCTAATCCCGGCTCTGCACTTGTCTTCTGGGTGATCTCAGGCAAGTAACTCAACTTCTCTGCATCTATTACCCTTATCTGTGTAGAGAAGCAGCGTGGCTCAGTGGAAAGAGCCTGGGCTTTGGAGTCAGAGGTCATGGGTTCGAATCCCTGCTCTGCCACTTGTCAGTTATGTGACTTTGGGCAAGTCATTTCACTTCTCTGGGCCTCAGTTCCCTCATCTGTAAAATGGGGATTAACTGTGAGCCTCACGTGGGACAACCTGATTACCCTGTATCTACCCCAGCGCTTAGAACAGTGCTCTGCACATAGTAAGCGCTTAACAAATACCAACATTATTATGTATAAAATGGGGATTAAGATTGTGAGTCCCCTGTGGGACAGGGTCTGTGTCCAATTCGACCTGCTTGTACCCACCCCAGGGCTTAGTACAGTGTCTGGCACACAGAAAGTGCTTAGTAGTAGCAGCAGTCCTGGGATGGACCTGCGGTGGTCATTTGCTAGTTTTAGGTGGTCAGTTGCCTGTCCAGTATGGATACAGCACCAGATCCTTTTATTTCTACCTTGCCTCCTGCCTCCCCATTTCATGGCTCGGAAACATGGCCTGTGTTCATAAGGAGCTGACAAGGAAGCCAAGTGGCTCTAGAACAAGTTGGGGAATCCGGGAACCCCACGGAAGAAACTCTATATCCTGAGGAAATCAGAGGACTTTCACAGTACATTTATGTCTGATACAAATAGACTTCGCTATGTGCTCATCAGAGCACATGCAATCATGGGCACGACTTAGCGCCTGTGTCCTGTGAGGACTGTCAGTGAACACCCAAATGGGCAGCCAACGTTAATGCTGACTGGCATTGCAAGTAGTGGCCTAATGTAAAATTACTTTTATAATAACTCTAGTATTATTTAGGCACCTTTTACATGGTTAGTACTGTTCTAGGCCCTGGGTAGATACGAGATAGCCAGGTCAGACATAGTTAGCCCACCCGGGGCTCTCAACTCTTATAAAAGCCGCCAGGATTTCTGGGAATCCTGAAGCGTCTTATTTACTAAGCACAGTCCTTTAATTCTGGTTCGAGGTCAGGAGATGAAGGGCAAGCCCGTATTAAACATGCCCACAAGATGACAGAACTTGGCACATTTTTATTGGCTATAAAAATGAGCAGGCCCTCCCTTGCAGTCGCCCTTCTTTACAGTCAGGCACAAAGTTCATGGGAATGCAGAAAGTGCCCTTCTAGAAAGCCATCCCCTTTAATCCTTTATAACCAAATAAAAATGGGTAGCCGGTCCTCAAGAACAGCTCCAGCTAGCAGATCTCCAGGAAACAAGGCTCCCTACAGACCTTCCCTTGATCTTAAAGCTTAACTTGAAACATTTATATGCAAGAGCCCTTGGCCTGGAGATGTAAGGGGGCCTTTTTTCGCCTTGGCTCCACTTCTTTCTTAAATAATAAATTTCCCCATTTCTTTTCTGCCTTCCTGGAAACCGACTCCTTTCTAAATAATGTTTTTGTTCTTTCTTAATAGTTTAAGAACAGCAGGACAAACTTGCTAACCCCCACATTAACACCCATCAGGCCTGCCTAGGTGCCGTTCAGCATCATCAGAACTTCAGAAAGATGAGGTGTGCAGTCACAGTTGTTTAATCCCAATCAGGTTGAGAACTTCTTTTATTTGAATTCAAAGGGCTCAGGTTAACCTGTTATGAAATTTATTCCCAATTTGCTACATGTCTTTCACCCACCTGGCTGAACACAGAGGGGATGAACACATTAACTCAGTCTGACTGATACCTTTTAAACCCCCAGGCAGTTGAATTATGGTCAAGAGTTTAACAAAGGCATGAATGAAGGCAGGTACAAGTAGTAGGTAATTACACGAGTTGTTTCAAACTGGGATAACTTTTCAATCGATCAGTGGTATCTATTCAGCTCTAACTGGGTGAAAGCACTGTACTAAATGCTTGGGAGAGTACAGTAAAACAGAGTTAGCAGATACTTTACCTCACCGCAAAAAGCTTACAGTCTAGAGTATTATAGTCTGACTCGCTACAAAACTCCTAGTCACAAGTCCAATCAACCAACCAATCATATCTGAGTGCTGACGATACAAAAAACACTATACTAAATAGTTGCTTCGGTATTGGTTGAGTAAGATCCAAGGAGCGTATATAACAAATGATATAAGAAGATAATCTGGTCAGGGAGCACAAGCCATATAACATGCATAGCACCAGACAAGGTATCACTGAAGAATCTATTCTTCAGACATGACCAGAACAGCAATGAAGACTGTGGATGGCTTCATTCTCTATACAGAAAGGAAAGAATCCTAAGGAGGAAGCAATAACTCCTTAACACCTCACCACCCAACAATTTAGGATTCAATTCCTTAACACACTTTCTTCCACTGAAGATAAAGTGAAAATGGATGAAAGTGTGTTAAAGAGATGGATGAGGATTTATCAATGAGGATTGTGTCCATAGCCTAACTTCGAAAGAAGTAGAGAAGGGATATCTATATGTTTACACAAATCTTTTCTCAGTGTTCGGAACCCCAAGGAAATGCCACAGGATTCTGTCTTCTCAGAGGGCAAGGAACACGTGTCTTCTTTCTGCTCTAGTCTCCCAAATGTCTAGGATGGTGATTTGCTCTCAGTAGACACTCAATAAATACCATTGATTGTGGTGAGAAGGAAAGCTACAAATTGTTCCTTAAGAAGTGCATTTTCTCATCTGTAGGAATCATGAAAGTCAGTCAGTTAAATCATTCCTAAGCCAAGTAACCAAGGACATATTGAGGGCCCAGAAAATACCCCGGCCCTTCTGACCTGGCTCTCTTTGTCCCCTGTTTTGGAGGATACAGGTCCCTAGACCTATAGCATGGAGACACTTCCTTCACATATTTCTGGCTGTGCCAGCTCCATAACATAGTCTGTGCTGTTGGAACTACAAACTCAGCAGTCCTGGAAATCATCAAACGTGCATAGTAGCAGTGTCCAGAAGTGAAACCAAACCCACTTCCAGCTGGGCTTAGAACCCCTTCTGTGAGATTTGATGCCAAGGAGCCTGGACCGATACCAGGCCGGGCTAGGACTGGGTCAAGCCTTGGATTTCCAGTCTATGTTGTTCGTGACTAGAAGAATTTAGTGGTATTTGGTGGCAAAATAACTGAGGATTATTTTATGTCTGAGGTTGGGCAGATCTTTTGAGTACGGTTTATAAATATTTTTCCTAGTAACAGCAGCGGGATAGAATTAAAAAAACCTCTTGAAGTCTCAAGTGTGAGCCCAACTCTTCTGAAACCAGGCTATTTAATAAAGGACTTATTTCAAGGCACAAGAGACCTAATGGCCTGAAAGAATGAAGGCATCTGACATTAATGGAAAAGTTGTTCCTTCATCTCAGTAAATATCCAACATTTAAAAGCACCTTGAGTTCATTAGTGTTAAATCAATCAATTAATCAATCAGTGGTATTTACTGAGAGCTTAATGAGGGCAGAGTACAGTTCTAAGTGCTTGGGAGAAAATACAACAGAGTTGCCAGGCGTGTTCCCTACCTAACAGAAGTTTACAGTCTAGAAGGGAAGATGCACATTAACAAATTATGGATTTAAACATAAATATTGTGGGGCTGTAGGTGGGGTGAATATCAAAGGGTTTATAGGGTACAGATCCAAGTGCATAGGTGACAAAGAAGGGAGGGGGAGTGAGGATAATAAGGCTTTAGAGAAGATGTCTTGGAGGAGACGTCATTTTAAAACTGCTTAGATGGTGGGATAGAGTTGTGGTTTGTCAGATATGAAGCAAAAGGGAGTTCTAGGCCAGAGGAAGGACATGGACAAGGAATTGGCAGCAAGATAGACAAGATCGAGGTACAGTTAGTAGGTTTGCTTTATAGGAGCGAAGTGGATGAGATGGATTATAGCAGAAAACCAGTGAGGTAACGTAGGATGGGGAGAGCTGATTAATTGCTTTAAAGTCAATTGTTGGAAACTTCTGTTTGATTCGGGGATTAATGGACAACTACTGGAGGTTCTTGAGGAATGGGAGACATGGACTGAATGTCTCCCAGCCAGACAGGCAACTTAAAAAAAGATATTACTGAATTATTTTTATGAATTTTCCATCGGAACCCATAAATCAATTAAATATCTAAGAAACTGGAAAATTTTGTAATGTTATAATTTGGGGAAACTCAGCAATTTCTCCTAGAATAATACAGTTTTGCAATACAATCAAGCAAAAGCACAGGAACTAACTAGAGCTATTAGATAAGAAAAAAAAATGATGAGACAGAAAGAAGGTCCTTTGAGGGAAGGGATTGTTTAGGATGGGGAATAGATGGTAAAAGGTGATTTAATAACTGTCTTAAAAAGCATGAAAGGTTTTTGAGAGGATGCTGACCAACTGTTCTCTCTGTTCGGTCCCAGAAAGGAAATGGACCAGCAAAGAGATAAAATACCAGACCAAGTTGCTGAGACAACTGATGAAGCTTTCATCCTTGGAGTTTTTTAAGAAAAAACTAGATATTCCCTTGAGGTCATAAAGTATTTGATGGAACAAATATGTAGCCAGCTATTTTTCAGGAGCAGAGTGAGGGACTGGGGCCAGATGCTATAGAATAAGAATGCTGGAGTCTGTGGTTTTTTTTTTCTAATCCAGCCCATAGGCACTAATACCCTGGGGGCAATAATTCATATGCCAACAATGACATTTACACCACAGATTTCTGGGCAGGGCAGGCAACGGTAGGTAGACTGGCTCCATGGAGCCAAAAAGAAACCAGAGGTCAAGGCAAGATGTTTGTCCATCTCATGTTGGCAGGCCATAGACCCTATATCACCACAGCTTGCCCTCATCTCTCAGGACTCAGAGATCGTCTAAATGCAGGCTCCACCACTTGCCTATGTGATTTTGGGTAAGTCACTTCATTTCTTTATGCTTTAATTTCATCATTTGCAAAATAGGAATTAAAAACCCATTCTCTTTCGTTCTTAGACTGTGAGGCTCATGTGAGACAGGGACTGGTCTGAGCTGCCTACATAATTTCTACCCCAGTGATTAGTACAAAGCTAGGTCTATAGTAAGTACTTAAATATTTCTACTATATTTTTAACTTTGGCCTTCCTCTCCCTTCCCCCTTCTTTCCCTTTCCTCTTCTCCCCGCTTCATCTCTTCCTTTTTCCTCTCTAATTCTCCATCTCTTCCTTTCTCCTAATTCCTTTCCCTTTTTTCCCCTCCTCAGTCACTCAACCAATAGTATTTGAGCTCCTACTGTGTTCAGAGCACCTGTAACTAGGCATTTTAGAGAGAAGTACACACAATCCCAACCCTAAGAAGTTTACAATCTAGCAGGTCACCTCCTGAATACTGCAATCCTTAACATCCCGACCCAGTTTTACCCCAGCATTCACAATACAGCTCTGCTACAGTCCCTTTATAAAGTTTGCCTTGGGAAACACACTCAAGATGGACTTAAAAAAAAGTCTATTTGGAATGGCAGCTAATCTTGCTAATTCCATCAATCAGGTACCCTCATTTTCTAGAACATTCTTTTTTGTTATCTTGAATTTACATGTGAATATTTACCTGCAAAGAGATTTCTCAAATTTGTGGGAAAGAAGGAATGGGGAATAAATATCAAGAAGTGTTTATACAATATCACCTCCACCTGATCCTATGAACCAGTTCCCTCTGCTGGCCCAACTAACGGAGTTAGTTCTTTAGCTCATTGAATGGGAGATCTGCAATTGTCAAACCAAAGTTTAGAACTGCATTTTCTTGTAATACCCTGCGGATGGAGCCTTTTTATCATAGTTGAGATCCAGTTCAGTTATATGTGTTGCCACAGCTGATATAAAAATTAATCAACCCATCAGAATTAGAGTTTGGTTGAGTTTTTGAAGACAGACCTAATTAATTTTAAATGACATTTGCAGGCTTCTAATTTTTTCAAATGTAACAATCCTCACGAAATTTTAAACTTTTTTTAAAAAAGAATTGGTGAAAGCATTCTACCTTAATTGTACCTTCACTGAAAGATGGGGTAAACTAATAAAGTCACAAAAAGAAAAAGCAGAATAAAAGGTAGGGAATGTCATAAGATAGTCTAGAGTTGGAATATTCTTTTTGAGAGTCAAGTGTCAGAAAAAATACCCACTGCCTGCTAATTAACCAATTCAAATGAATTTTATGAGCAGCAGATAATCTTCAAAATTGCAGAATTCCATTAAAGTATTCTAAAATATGTTTTGATTTAAAATAAGGCTTCCATGAAATAATAAAAATCCCTATCTTTATAAAGAAGCCTTAATTATACACTATATCCAAGCAGTCAAAAAGAGGAACACTAATCAAAATATGCAAAACATAAAAATTGGTAATAAACCAAATGAAAGGGTTTTTCCCCACCGTGCAATGAAAAATCTGCCCCCTGAGATCGTGAGTTGTTTCAGAAGATGATCATTTCCCCACTGACTTAATCCCAGTGATTTTATGCTACATTTAAATGGTGAGAACAGAAGTGGAATTGCATGGACCAGAGGAGGAATACCTGTCAAAATTTGCAGCCTTGTTCTGCTATGACAACAATCACATCTCAGTGCCACGGACCAGGAAAGGAACAGTGCAAGGGAGGGCTATATTTTTAACAAAGACTTTCAGTCATGGAGGGGAAGGAGATTCACTTCCCTAAAATGATGATGGTGTCTGATTTTCAGATGGTGGGCAGATGTTTCTAGGATATCTGAATTCACGACTGAGAAGGAGACAAGTGTTTCCCTAGTGTGGGAATGCTACTGTCGGGAAACACGAGATGACAAACATTGTGGATCACAGATTGTTTTATGTAACAGTCTTTCCCAAAACTCTTTCAACACATCACTTGGGTCACTCAAGTAAGGGCCTGTTTTTTGGGTAGGTAAACAGAGCAAACTGTTTAATAATTATATTTCTCTGACTTCAACCTCTTTAAAGAACCATTCAGAAAAAGAGGATTATACTCAATTCTACTATAACAACACTCGCAATAGATTGGGAAATTAAGGAACATTCTACTAGTAACACAAGCCAGCTTGGACTAAGCCTCCTGTATCATCAATTGCTTCTGTGCCCACATGCGTTCATTCATTAGTAATAATAATAATAATGTTGGCATTTGTTAAGCGCTTACTATGTTCAGAGCACTGTTCTAAGCGCTGGGGTAGATACAGGGTAATCAGGTTGTCCCACGTGAGGCTCACAGTTAATCCCCATTTTACAGATGCGGTAACTGAGGCACAGAGAAGTGAAGTGACTTGCCTAAGGTCACACAGCTGACAAGTGGCAGAGCCGGGAGTGGAACTCATGACCTCTGACTCCGAAGCCTGGGCTCTTTCCACTGAGCCACGCTGCATTGAGCGCTTACTATGTGCAGAGCACTGTACTAAGTGCTTGGAATGTACAACCCCTGCCCAATAACAGGCTCACTGTCTAAACAGGGGAGACAGACAGCAAGTACACGGGGTCAAAACATGCGAGTCCTACATTGCCAGCATTCTTACACCCAGGTTTTGCAGACACACAACTCTTGTGTTTCAGAAAAACTGGATACACTTCCATGGTTTCTTGCTTACCTTGCTTCAATCAATCATATGTATTGAATGCCTACTCTTTGCAAAGCACTATACCAAGCTGTTAGGAGAGTACAATATAATAGAGTTGATAAACACATTCCTTGCCCACAGTGAGCTTTAATGTCTTTTGGGGACTTCACATTAGTAAGCATTTTATCTACAAAATAATCAGTTATATTTTCATTCAATAGTATTTATTGAGTGCTATGTGCAGAGCACAGTACTAAGCGCTTGGAATGGACAATTGGGCAACAGATAGAGACAATCCCTGCCCAATGATGGGCTTACAGTCTAATAATAACTCATTTCAATTCATTTTCTTAATTTTTTTGTCCCTTTGTCCCTTTTCATTCATTCAATAGTATTTATTGAGCGCTTACTGTGTGCAGAGCACTGTACTAAGCGCTTGGAATGGACAATTGGGCAACAGATAGAGACAATCCCTGCCCAATGACGGGCTTACAGTCTAATAATAACTCATTTCAATCCATTTTCTTAATTTTTTGTCCCTTTCGGGGCGTAAAGTCAGAACATTTTATCAATATTTTTCTTCAGTATTTACATAGAACTAAGGAAAACATGGAAGAACAATGTTGCCATCTAGTGGTCCCTCTAAAGACATCAACTGGAAAAGTTAAATTTAAAAAGTAGAAAAATGAAAGAAATAATAATAATAATGTTGGTATTTAAGATCTTACTATGTGCAGAGCACTGTTCTAAGCGCTGGAGTAGAGACAGGAGAATCAGGTTGTCCCAGGTGGGGCTCACAGTCTTAATCCCCATTTTACAGATGAGGGAACTGAGGCCCAGAGAAGTGAAGTGACTTGCCCACAGTCACACAGCTGACAAGTGACAGAGCCGGGGTTCGAACCCATGACCTCTGACTCCAAAGTTCGTGCTCTTGCCACTGAGCCACGCTGCTTCTAGATCAATACTACTTCAGCAGTGGAGAAAGTGACAAAGTTATAGATCTGGACGAGTCCTTGAAAGAACATCTAATCCATCCCCACACCTCCACGTAGGGCAGCGAGTAATCCACCCAGAACTAACGGTGGCCTCGTCCTTTATTAGTGATCTCTATCTGGGTGGTATTTGTTAAGCGCTTACTATGTGCAGAGCACTGTTCTAAGCGCTGGGGGAGATACAGGGTAATCAGGTTGTCCCACGTGAGGCTCACAGCCTTCATCCCCATTTTACAGATGAGGTAACTGAGGCACAAAGAAGTTAAGTGACTTGCCTACAGTCACACAGCTGACAAGTGGCAGATCTCCAAGGACAGAGACTTCACAAACCCCTCAGGTAGGCTGTCCCCATGCATTATCACTTGCATATATACTTTCAGGCAAGAAATTCTTCTTGGTGTCCAAATTGAACTCTCCTGCTGCAAGCAAAACAAATTTCCTCTTGTTCTCCGACATCAGAAAAAATAATTTCTCAGATCCCGGGAGGATAATATAGGTGACTGTTCTCCTGAATGGTGACTGTTCTCCTGAATTCTCATGGCTCCTCCCCACAACATTTCACAGCAAAATGAAGCCAATATTTTTCTATGATATCAAATAATCTCCATTTAAAGGTAATAATAATAATGTTGATATTTGTTAAGTGCATACTATGTGCAGAGCACTGTTCTAAGCGCAGGGGTACAGGTAATCAGGTTGTCCCATGTGAGGCTCACAGTCTTAATCCCCATTTTACAGATGAGGTAATTGAGGCACAAAGAAGTTAAGTGACTTGCCCACAATCACAGAGCTGACAAAGTGGCAGAGCCAGGATTCGAACCCATGACCTCTGGCTTCCAAGCCCGTGCTCTTTCCACTGAGCCACTCTGCTTCTCTATCTCAAAGATAGACTATATGTGAGACTGTGAGCATTTTCATATACTTGCATATATTCAGACAGCATTACAAACCAAGAGAATGAGAAAAATTGTGGATGAAACAGCATAAACCATTCCACTATTTATACTGATCCTCCAGATCAGAGTAGGTCTGATATCTGGTATGACAACCTCCATAGCATATATTGAAAGACCGCAATCCCGCTCGAGAAAAACACCACCTCTAAGTTTAAATGACAAGCCTAATTCCTATTTCTTCTCTAAAACTATCACATCTAATAATTTCTGATTGTTAGAGTGAAATACAGAGATTGAAGAAAATGAATAAGATGGTCAGGAGGTCCTAGACCTCTTTCACTGAGAATGTGGTCATATGAGGCCCTCTCCAAAGGTTTTTTGAAAGCATGTTTCATTCTCACAAACCTTTAAAGATAAAAAATACATATTGGTTAATATATTAAGGCTTCTGTTACCTCAAATGGTATGATCGCCCTGTCTTTCTCTAGTTATCGACATACCTAATCCAGGAAGGAGAAAATAATGGATTTTTAAAAATCCTGACTCCTACTTTCGGGCCTTCATAACTTTGATGTTTTCTTACCTATGGCTGAAATTATTCAAATAAGCATCTGTGATTTTCAGTCTATTTCTGAAGTCTAGACAAATGAGGAACATGGGGAATTCCTCTTCTTCTGAAGCAATCAGTGATAGAGAACTATTTTATGACAGAAAAATCTTAAAAACGACTACATTTTTGAACTAGAAATATTGAATATGGTGTCTGAATTTAATTGTACACTCACAAGCAATTAGTACAGTGTTCCGCACACAGCACAGTGAGTAAGCTGGCTCTAGAGGAGTGGAATGTGTGGCCTGAAGTAGGAGAGTAGCAAGATAAGGTAGGATAGGGAGAGCTGATTGATAATAATAATGTTGGTATTTGTTAAGCACTTACTATGTGCAGAGCACTGTTCTAAGCACTGGGGTAGATACAGGGTAATCAGGTTGTCCCACGTGAGGCTCACAGTTAATCCCCATTTTACAGATGAGGTCACTGAGGCACAGAGAAGTGAAGTGACTCGCCCACAGTCACACAGCTGACAAGTGACAGAGCCGGGAGTCGAACCCATGACCTCTGACTCCGAAGCCCAGGCTCTTTCCACTGAGCCACGCTGATTGAGTGCTTTAAAGGCAGTGGTAAGGCATTTCTGTTTGATGCAGAGGTGGATGGCAGCTGTTGGAAGCTCTTGAGGAGTGCAGAGACCTAAACTGAATGTTTTTGTTCATAAATGATTCGGGCAGCAGAGCAAAGTATGGATTGAAGTGGAGAGAGATAGGAGACGGGAAGGCAGCAAGGAGGCTGAAATAGTAGTCAAGGCAGGATAGGATAAATGCTTGGACTAACACGGTAGCAGTTTGGATGGAGATTAAAGGATGAATTTTAGTGATGTTGTGGAGGTTGAAATGACAAGGTTTCACGATAGATTGAATATGTGTGCTTAATGAGAGAAAGGAGTCAAGGATAATGCCAAGGTTACGGACTTGTGAGACAGGAAAGATGGGGGTGCTGTCTACAGTGATGGGAAAGTCAGGGAAAGAACAAAGTTTGGGTGGAAAGATAAGGAGTCCTGTTTTTTGACAAGTTAAGCTTGAGGTGACGGCAGGACCTTGAGTAGAGGTGTCTTGGGAAGGCAGGAGGAAATCTGAGACTGGGGTGGGGAAGGGAGGGAGGGAAAGAGGGAGGGAGAGAGATGAGGAGGGAGAGAGAGAGAGAGATTAGAGAAAGATATAAATTTGGTAATCATACACAATGGGCAATCTTCTGTGCCCACTTTTCAGAGTCTTGACTGGATTAAGCCATCCATGAGCTTAAGTGCTAATGGATTTTGCTGGACTCTCAAGTGAGCAGCGGTGTGGGTGAGAGAGAAGCACAGTTATGCAGTAGCAAGGCATACCAGGATCCCCAAGAGCCACCTATGACCCCAAGCCAGGCCAGATGGCAGAGGGATTTAGGCGGGAGCTGAGACATGGGGCAGGATGGCTGGCCAATTAATCAATCGATGGGATTTACTGAGCATTTACTAAGTGCACAGCACTGTATTCAGCGCTTGAGAGAGTACAATACAACAGAATGAGTGGACACATTCCCTGCCCATAAAGAGCTCCCAGTTTAAAAGGTCTCCTTCCTGCCTGGCTACCTGGACCCCCAAGCCCCAGGCCCATTCTCATCCCAGTTTCCCAGGGTTCTGCTGCAGGGAAGGGATGGAGATTTACTGTGGGAGAGAGAATGATTAGAGAGAGAAGAGTGCCTGATTTCACCGAGTTTGTGGGTAGTTTTTCCCGGGAGTAGCTGGAGGGCATACTGTGGGTGTTTGGGTGGTGGTGGTGGGTTGGGGGGACGTGCCAGGAAGATTACAGCCTTCAAAGCTCCTGTGTTCACTCAACGCCAACCGGGATAGGCACCAACTTCAATGAGGCCAGGGGAAAACATTTACCCCACAGTCCTGAAGCAAGAGAGTCCCCTCAGCACTGTGCTCGTCCGCTCATTTGTATATATTTTTATTAACCTATTTATTTTGTTAATGAGCTGTACATACCCTCGATTCTATTCTCCCCCTATTAGACTGTAAGCCCATCAATGGGCAGGGACTGTATCTGTTGCCGATTTGTACATTCCAAGCGCTTAGTACAGTGCTCTGCACATAGTAAGCGCTCAATAAATACTATTGAATGAATGAATGAATGAATCCCACTGAGGCTTTGCAGGAAAAAAAGAAGAGGCAGAAAAGAATTGAAAAACTTCCATCCTTCTCAGTGAGGGAAGCAATCCTTTCCCCAGTTCAAGCCCGGAGTCAGTCGATGGCATTTACTGTTTCCTTTGTGCACAGCACTGTTTTTAGTGCTTGGGAAAGTACAATAACCCAGAGTTGGTATTTGCAATCTCTTCCCATGAGGAGCTTACAATCTACAGGGTAAGGACTCAGAAATAAGGATTCAGTAGAGTGGTCTGCAAACAAGTGCTCAATAAATACCACAGATTGATTACTCTCCTGCCCTTTCCCCTCCCAAGTCATCTACACATCTCACCCATTTCCAATATTATACCGTAATAAAAATAACAATGGTACTTGTAAAGCACTTAGTGCCAAGCACTGTTCTAAAGACTGGGGTAGATACAAGTTAATCAGGTTGGACACAATCCCTGTTCCACATGGAGCTCACACTCTTAATCCCCATTTACAGATGAGGTAACTGAGGCCCAGAGAACTCAAGTGACTTGTCTAAGGTCACACAGCAGATATGTTGTAGAATCTGGATTAGAACCCATGACCTTCTGACTCCCAAGCCCGGGCATCCAAGTTCATCTGACAAAGTACTTAAGAAAATGATTCTGTTTTGATCATGGAAAATTTTCAGGTGGCTCCAGCAGAGGTGGCTCCAGCAGTGCCAAGCACTGTACTAAATGCTGGGATAGATAAAAGCTAATCAGATCAGCCACACTCCCTGTCCCACATGAGTTTCAAATGTGATAGACAGCTGTGATCCATAAAAGACATTCACCCTCAGGATGTGGGGTAACCTTGAGAATAATGTCCTCAGAGGAACCCATCTTACATGAGGCTTGTTGTGGCATTGATGCCAACCTTCCCAGGCTGAGGCCCCATGTCGGGAAATGGCAGGGGTGGGTGTGAGCCAGCAGAAATCAAACTTAATATGAAGGAAAAAAAATTACCCTCTGCCAAAGTATTACCCAGCCAGTTCCTTCTGAGAAAGAAAACAACCCTATTAATAACTGAACACTGACTTCTGGCCTCAATTTAACTTGTTTTTCTCTTCCTCTCTCACCGCCCTTTTCTTTCTTCCTCATCCTCCCTCCCCAAAGACTGCTATATTTTTGAATGTCTACACACTCTTCCAAAGCCCATGCAAAAATCTATTTATAGCTGTGGGAGATCAACTCTGGCCCCACTGTGACATGTGGACTCATTTGCTGGGAAAGTTCCTGGTTGATTTACTGGCCGTGTGTTAGCCCTGGTAACGTGTCTCTTGAGAAAAATGGCAAAGTGAGAAACGAGATCTGTAACTGTTGATGGAATGAGAGAGACAGCTTTAATCATGCTATCCCTCATCCTTCAAATATGTGGCTCATTCAGGAAATCTAGAGGCTGAGTGAAACACTGTGTGAGGCATATGTATTTCTTATGGAGATGAAATGACAACTAATGCTTTACTTTTTATGGATTCTCAACTAGTAAAATTATCTGAAGACAGTCTCACATTTTATGCGCCATGCAAACTCTTTACTCTTAAAAGCTATGGGGAAAAAATAAGATTTATTTAATTTTATGTGATATAAGGTTTGAATGACTTGATAAGCCACACAAAAGAAATGGTTTCATTAAAGATTCAATCTTAATTTATCAGTCTAACTAAGGGTAGCATCTCAGAGAGGAACCGGGAACGTATTACCTAATATGAAAACAATGGCTCCTAATTTCCTTGTGAAAATCACAGTGTTGGTTCCAGGTTTAATTACCAGAACTCTAAGTCAGGTCAGATGGAGTTTAATAAAACCATGTAACACTGATGCAGCAGGCCAAAAATACCTCATTGTTATGCTAGAAAAGAGCCATCAGTGTACTCAGTGTTTTGTAGAAAGAGGAAAGGGGATATCATTTAATTTTTAAAAGCCAAATGAGAAAATTATGGCACTAAAAGAATTGATATACATCATATTCATATTTACAGATTTCAAAAATTCATTTGTTGGAAACATTTATCAAGCAATTAAAAGGAGCCAAGTAACCCAAAATCACAGCACTTTGCTTTTAATGGACCCTTTGAGTAGCCCTTTATTCTCTGCGTTGTTCTTGCCTAATTGCTTTATATAGCAAATAACAGTGCCATTATACTTTCCTTAATGTTTCATGTAGAGAAAAATGAGTTATACTTACACTGTAAATTACTAGTTATCTATTTTATAATGTAATAATTTCTTTGGCGCCATTCATCTGAGAAACGTGAAGTGCTTTATAAACATCATATCATTAATCCTATGTGGAAAGGATTTTTCCACCCTATTTATAGATGATAAGAACCATTATACTGCCAGGCAGGCAAAATTTGAGAGGGGAAATGATTTAGAGATTGTGTGCTGGGAGCAGGTCAGTCTAGTCTATTTGATTTGAAGGAAGGAATAGGTAGAAGCAGCATGGCGTAATGGATAGAGCACAGACCTGGGAATCAGAAGATCCCAGCTCTGCCACTTGTCTGCTGTGTGACCTTGAGCTGGTGACTTAAATTCTCTGTGCCTCAGTGACCTCATTTGTAAAATGGGGATTGAAACTGCGAGCCCCACGTGGTTCAGGGACTCTGTCCAACCTAATTTGCTTGTATCCTTCCTAGTAAAGTGCCTGGCTCATAGTAAGCACTTAACAAATACCATGATTATTAACAAAAACCACAATTATTACCATTAGGTATTTCTCCCAGATGCTTCACTCCTGCGGCCTCAGAATTTACCACGAGGGCCTCACCGACATTGTGAAGAATTCAATCAGTGGCATTTACTAAGCACATGAGAAAGCACAATAGAGTTAACAGACATGTTCCCTGGCCACAATGAGCTTACAGTCTAGGGAATCTAGCACAGATAGGAGATCTTCAAGGGAACAAAAACCAGGCACATAAGGAAGTCCTGAAGTGACTGCTCCAGCTGGAGAGGGAATGACTTCACTTTCCTAGTGAGAATGAAGCTCTTGGGAATGCCCATAACCATGACAAAATTGATTTGGTGGGTTTGGGGAAAAGCTTCATTTCCCCATTTGGGATCTTGGTTTTTTCAGTAAGCATGGATGTGAAATCTGAATTGAAACAAGGTCCCGGAAGTGAGAAGCCCTAGAAGATGATGCAAATGGAAATGGTTTACTCTGAGATTTCTTCCCGCAATTTTGTGATTCATATTTATTGTGCAGTTACGGAACAAGGGTAGAAGGAGAGGGGCCAGATCTCTAATCACAACTCTGCCCATCACGTCCCTTGTTATTCTATTTCTGGATTCCCCGCAATGTACACGAGGCCTTGGGCAGTCCTTCCTAAGTTAAACAAAAATAGGAAATAATGACATTCCATTTTATGCAACTAACTTTCTGTGAGGCACTAGAAAAAATAGAAAGGAGAGTGGGCTCATTTTCATTATTTTTCCAGGTTCAACTTGTATGGGTGTGAGGAACCTTTTCCCAGCCACTTTGCAATGCAAAACATTTCACAGCTTCACTTTCCAGCCTTTACTCTGAGGCTATCCCCAGTGAAAAGTGAGGGAGACTTGTATATCACCACTGGTCTTTAAATCTGAAGGTCAGTTTCTTTTGTCTCAGTCGCAAAGGCATCACTTCCCGATTTCATCTTCTGAATTATAAGTACGACACCCACCTATGATCTGGAGCTGAAGCCTCTTTGGACCGGCCAAAATTGTGTTTTTTTCAAGGATTCAACTTTCCGCTGCATTGAACTCATACCCATTGAAGAACACTTGATGGCATTTCTAAAACCCTATTGAAATATTGTTCTGAAACTAGGACTCATTTTTTTTTCTTCAAAGTTTTGCCCTACAGACATACAGTTCAGCTAGCCTTGGCCTAGGTTCCTACACATACATTTTGAATCCACAATTTAAGACTTTTTATTTTGAAAATTGGGCCCACAGATTGGAACTTTAGAATCTAAAAAATGAAATTAATATAATTCCAGCAGCCACTGGATGTCGCTGATTCTCCATACTAAACCAATGAATCCAGCATTTCTTAGCATACAACCCTTAAGGAGAACAATCAGAAAACATTCCTTCGACTACCTGTACAAAGAAATTATATCCCTACCAATGCTTGAATAGAAGATGATGCCTGATGCCATCACTTCTTTACTGGAAGTCTTGAAACCATCCCGCTAACCGTTAGGGATTCAATTATTGCCTTTGGGTAAACTAACCCACATCCTTTTTTTCAACACTTCAAGCACTGATCTAATACCAACCTCTTCATTCAAGGGCAGCAACTGGTGACGGAAGAGTGAAAATTTACATAATTTATAATTCCGCTATTAGTTCTTCTATGTACCATTACAATAAAAACCCATTATCCAAAAGCATGAAGCCAAGGCTGGTGTGGATCCATGTTTGTTCTGGGTAACAGAGATTTCATTAAAATATGCTTGCACTTCTGAATAACACATTTGAAAAGCTAGAATGTATTACTATCAGGACCTAGTTGCTTTTACACTTACTTTCCTTAGAAATGAAGAGCTCCCTGCATTCTGTTCATTTTATGTCATGCTGAGTTCTAGTAGATTACAATACTTGGCCTAGACCTATGTTTTCATTTACACTAGTCACTAGATACGTACAAACTAATAGCATTAATATACCTTTTGCACATTCAGCACTCTAATTATAAAAAAATGTGGCTCTTCCAAATACGAATATCCTAGAAAAGACAGGACAATCGACCTTCCTGAACAATTGGACTCCAGATAAGAGAAGCTTTTCTCCCACTCAATTAATGCTCCTTACGTCTTTACATATCCTCACTTTCAGGATGGGCAAACAAGGATTCAGAAAGATTAAAAGACTGATTGAAGGTCACCAAAAATATCAAGGTAGAAGCAAGCCTATAATCATTTTCCCATGTGCTTTAAAGAATTGATTTTAGAAAGTAATTCCTCTTTGGGCAGTCCACATTTTCCAGACCTTTGTCCTTGACCCTGCCAAAAAGAAGGGTCAACTCAGATTGATCTTCATTCTCAGTGTCAAATATTCTGAAGTCTGTTGATTCCAAGCCCTTACAGTAGTTTGATGACTTTTCAAGAGCACTTCAGCCTTTTACCAAATCCCTTAAAATTTTCTAAAAGATTTCCTAGACAACTTAAGGGTTTGAGAAAAGGACAACTTCAGCCTAGCTACGTGTCTCTCTGCATTGCCAGCTATCTACATTCAGAGCACGCTTCCTCTCCTCTACTCTGTTCCGTTGACTATGGTTTATTTGCATGGCTCTTTTCCATCTCTGGAGATGTTAATCTTTATTTAGGCTAAAAAACACAGGTGATTTGTTCTGAGGAACTTCTTCTTCAGAATCAGTTCAGCCTAGAAAGCTTCACTATTCTTCCTGGCCAATATACTTTGATTTTAAGCTGCTGGGTTTTCTACTTGGCAGATAAGGACAGTATCATCCCCATCATCGGTCAACTTTCTTCCCGAGCCTTTCAATCAGTCAATCCATGGTATTTACTGAGCACTTACTTGTATAGGGCACTGCTCTGAGCACTTGCGAGAGTACTATACATTGAGCTTACAGTCTATCTGTATCATTTCAGTTTGCTTTGATCTGTGCCCCTACCTAACCAGTTTCTCGTTCACTTCATCTCTAGATTTTTCACAGGTGTGTTTCAAATATGACGACTCTGAGGCCCATTATTTGAATATGATCTTTGAAACAGTCTAAATGTTGTAACTTGACTAAGCCTTCTTCAATGTTAGCACAAATAAAACTTTTTTTTCACTCTTCTTCAAAAATATTCCTTTGCCTTAACTGTGTCTTTCTCTTTTCCTTCTTGTTTCACTAACTTGAGAACATAAACAGGTCAAATCATTCAAGATCCCCCTAATTGAAGAAGATCTAATTGTTCTTCCAGGTTCTTCTCTGTTCTAAAGTTAAAAGCAATACAAAAAGCAGCTGCCTGATTTTCCTAAATCAAACAATGTATCTTTCCGACTTCCCCCTTCCTTTCTACCTCCAAAGATCTGGACACCAAACAGCCCAGCATATTGTAGCCTGCTTTGCACATAGTAAGCACTCAGTAAATACAAATGAAGGGTAGTTATGCACTAAATGTGTGGCTGAAAAGCACTGTGGGAACCCCTTTCTTGGAAACCTGAAAGAAGAGAGTTGACATCAGCCTGTTTGGAACAAGTGGGATGGAAGATGTCCTTGGGGAGCCCTCTTCCCGCTCTGCATTTCTAGGACGGAAAATAGAATCTCCAACCCTTCCTCACCCTTGAGTTGCTTCAGTGGTATTTCACTCACCCCAGCACTTAGTACAGTGCTCTGCACACAGTAAACACTCAATATCATTGATTTGATTAACTGATTTCCAGTAATCAATCAGTAGTAATTTTTGAGCACCTTTGAGCAGAGCACCATACTAAGCACTTCCCTGTCATCAAGGAGCTTGTACTTTGACAGGAAAAGCAGACGCTTTGTTCAATTGATTTCCTGTCTTCATCCTCAGTCCCACGGGGGCTGGTCCTATTGCACAAGCTTAGACATTTTCTCCAACCTGTCACTTGGGATCAGACAGAGCATATCAGATGACACCTTGGGGTGATTCGTCCATCTACTTCTATTCGCTATGCTTCCCTTGATAGACCGATGCTTCTTTATGCACTTCAAAGTTGAAATTGTCTTCTCCAGTGTCATAAATAGCTCCTCAGTTTTTGCCTAAGGATTGGAGTTTAAAAAATGCCCTGTTTATTATAGGGACTCTGCATGACAGCTTTCTATCTTCAGTCTATTTTAAAACATAAAAGTAGATTACTGATCATCCAAGCTGCTCAAGCCAAAAGACAAACAAATTGGTTTCTATAAACCACTTTCATAAAATTCCTATTCAGCACGTACTGAATAGCCCAGCCCTGATGTTATGTGACCTTCTGCTTTGCTCTAATCCTAATGACTTTCCCATGGCTTCTCCCCCTCCCCTCAGCTCAGTACTAACCAGAGGAAAGAACAAGGAAGGTTAGCTCAAAGAACGGCCAGCCTCCCAACCCCGACTTCTGCCACTATACTTTTAGCCTGAAACTGGATTTATAGTAGCTCTGTCACCTGACTTTCTATCTCTCCAGCTTCCCAGTCTTTCTCACCCCCTTAGGACCGCATGCCAGTTCTGGGAGAGCTGGAAACTCCTTAGAATACAAAGAGATTGGAAACAAACAAGAAAAAGAATAGTGTTTGGGAAACTGGGGACTCACTATGCCTAACACTAGTGCAATGACTCTCGTAGTACATCTAGTATGCAAAGTTTGGTCCTTGGAGCAAGATGAGTACGCAGCATGGTGTAATGTATAGAGAACTGGCTTGGGAGTCAGGTGGTCATGGGTCCCAATCCTGGCTCTGCCACTTGTCTGCTCTGTGACCTTGGGAAAGTCACTTAACTTCTCTGTGCTTCAGTTACCTCATCTGTAAAATAGGGATTAAGAAGGTAAGCCCCATGTAAGACAGGGACTGTGTCCAACCTGATTTATTTGTATCCACCCCAGCGTTTAGTACAGTGCCTCACACATAGTAAGTGCTTAATACCATTATTATTATTACTACAAAAATGAATAAACAATAGGCATATTCTAATTGCATATTTCCTGATCTCAGAGCAATTTCCATTCTCCACAATTTTTTTTTCATATTACGTGTCTGCGGTGGTATGAAAAAGCATTTTTCCAGAATAAAATCTTGGTTTGATACTGTATCTTTCTAAAATATACACATTTCTGCAAGAGGAAAATAGCTGGTTCAAACCTTTGACAAGTGTTACTGTCAGAATTTCATAAGCATACATAATGGAGAATTTTCCAAAGCCACAAACCTAAAAAAAGGGTCTTTCTGAAACATATTCTAAAACTTAACTATGCAAAAAAGAACCCTACTTCAAAGAGAGTCCTGTAAAGCTTAGAACAAGAGAAACAGATTCTCCCCTTTCTCTATTTATTCTGAGTGCCAACTTCGAGATCATTCCTAACAGGAACATTTCCTATCAACAAACTACAGTCTGCTCTCTGAGAGTCACTTGTACCTCATTGCTCCACAGATGAGGTGAGCTCTTGGGAAGCTTCCACAGGAAAATCCCTCCACCATTTCTCCAGTATAAATAACACAATGAACTAGTCCTTTGTCTTCCACTTCAGGAATGAAGTTCGAGGCAACAGATCTCACAAAATATTCAACAGTGACAGATATGGCTATTATTTCATATAGTCTCTCTCTATAGCCATGGAGATAAAGGGGCAGCTTCTCTAAGACCACCAGCATTGGCGACCCCAATGACAAGTGCCCATTTTGCAAACTAGTCCAAGAAGCTCATTGTGAGCAGGGAATGTGTCTGTTATATTGTACTCTCCTAGGCACTTAGTACACTGCGCTCTGCACACAGCAAGCACTCAGTTCAATTGATCGAATCTTCCCAGGTAGCATTTTAATGATTTAGAATACGACTCAGTACCCCGAGACTATGTATTTGTTAAGTGCTTACTATGTGCCAGGCATTATACAGAGCGCTGGGGTAGATACAATCTATCTGTTGCCTACTTGTTCATTCCAAGCGCTTAGTACAGTGCTCTGCACATAGTAAGCGCTCAATAAATACTATTGAATGAATGAATACAAGCTAATCAGGTTGGATACAGTACATGTCCTACAGACTTAATCTCGAATTTTGCAGACTTTGAGGCACTGAGAAGTTATGAGAAGTCAGCCTGACAACTGTGGTTAATGCCTGGCCGAATCTGCTAATGTTCAAAGATAGGCTGACTTTTTAAGCTGAAGCCTCTTTGAATGGCTACCATAAGGTTCAATCAATCGCATTTATTGAGCACTTACTTTGTGCATAGCACTGAGCTAAGTGCTTGGGTGAAGATTATAGGGTTGGCAGACACATTCCCTGTCCATAACGAGGTTCTGACCATTCATTACACTCTCTGTGACTTCTACACCATGTGATCTCGTGTTCCGAATGAAGCAGTCCCCCGCACCACTGAAAGCTCCAAGTAGTTGCTGTCATTGAATACCACCAAATTCACCCTATTCAATTATGAATGATAATAATAATAATGGTATTTGTTAAGCACTTCCTATGTGCCAAGCACTGTTCTAAGCGCTGGGGTGGATACAAGGTAATCAGGTTGTCCCACATGGGGCTCAAAGTCTTAATCCCCTTTTTACAGATGAGGTAACAGGCACAGAGAAGTTAAGCAACTTGCCCAAAGTCACACTGCTGACAAGTGACAGAGCTGGGATTAGAACTCACAACCTCTGACTCCCAAGCCCAGGCTCTTGCCACTAAGCCAAGCTGCTTCAGGGAGCCTGAGATGAGTCTTCCTGACACTGATTCAGACCCAACTGGATTCAATTTAGTGCCATCCAAACCTTTCCCTCTCCCCAACTTCAAGGGCCTGATGTAAACCCATGAAGGGCTCTACCTCCTCCCCATCTGCAGTGTCAAGCCCAGGGAGGGAAGGAAGCTGGAATAGCACACCAGTAGGAGACTCTATGCTGGTATGAATTATTTCAACATTGACAGTTGGGATTTTTTTGGCGCTGAGTCGCCTGGCCTGGGGCCTCCAAAGCTGTGCCGGGGCTAGGCTGTCCCTCACTCTCGTAACGTGAGCCAAGGTGTGGAGGATATGTTTACCGATGCAGCGGCTCCCATCGGTGCCACCCAGCCAGTGAGCCAGCGGGGTTCCGGAAAGGGACCACTCTGTGGTGGGACCTGGAGAGGCCAGTCCATGCCCCTGCTGTGCGAGCCCTGGCGCGGCCTCTATACCGACTCTGAGACCTGTAGCTCTCCCACCGTCCTCACCCTCTGACTGCAGTCACTGTCACCACAGCTCTAAACGCCTTGCGATGTCCAGCCTCAACAGAACGCTCAGGTGTGTAGAGAAGCTGCCGCAGAAACGGCTCCTTTAAATTCCTTGCCACCCATTTTCTCCCTCCCCCAACCTTATCTGGTATGAGTCGACTTTTATTTTCGACCCTGGACATTCCATTCACAAAAGGTCACCGCAGATCTTCCTCGCCCCCCAGATATTGACTACAATCTCTTCACAACGCTGTTATTACTCCTCTCCCCCCATACTGAAATACCATGATTTTGACATTTCCCCCACACACATTTTTTCCACTCTTCAATTCTGATTTTTAAATTTCAAACTCGACAAGTACAGTGATTCCCGTTCTAAGGAGCAAAAAGGAAAGATAAGGAAAAATAGTCAGAAAATCACAGCAGTGCCATTCAAAAGAATACGGTACTTGGGACCAAAAAAAAAAAAAAATACTTAAGCCTTGAGGAAAGAAAGGTCTTGAGAGAAAACACAAACGACTAAATAAACTAACCAGAATTGTGACATGAACTTTCAGGGGCTCTACCTTAACCTACAGCAAACGGTCTGTAGTTGAGACAGGTCCTAAGCCAAGAAAACACATTTTCAACATCTGATTTTATGAGGACAGACATCCTAACCAGTAATAAAATACTAACGATGCTTGAAATTCCTCTGGAAGTTCCCCTCCTCTGAGCGCATATTTGCACACTGGTTACAGGGCAGTGGAGAATAATTTCTGGTGGCATAAATCTTGATGCTCATCACGAGCGCCATGCAAATCTCTCATTAGGGTAGTTTCTAATTTCTTGTCATGAGTGCATTGACATTTGTAAGATTTAGGATCTGCAGTAGGTACACAAACCAGATAATTAATTTGGCATGTTTCTCATCTGGCTATTCAAAGAATTGTTAATTAAATTTTTAAACCACATGAGGGGGAAAATTTTCCACCCTTAATATACAAATTCATCCCCTATTTATATACTAATGCAGATAGCCACTGGGATAACGTTGCTATAAACATGAGCCGCACATCACAGACATGATGCTTCCAGAAAGCCACCTTCATTAGCTGAGATATGAGCTAAGTGGTTACTCTAAAATGATTTCCCATTGAGTTCTAATGGGTACTGTCCTGAAGTTTTACATATTTTTGTGGCTGCAGTGAATTGTAACCCAACATAACCAAGGTGGAGCACAGAGGATACAACTACTTACAGCTCTACTACTTTCCTGATTATCAAGAAAGATCACAGTAGCAGAAAAGGGAAATGCTGGTGCTGATCTGGAAAAGCTCCATCAAAATGGAACCAGGTAGAAAGAGATATGGCACACCTGTGTCAGAGAAGGGGAGGGCAAAAATTAGCTTTTGGAAATCATCTGGCTATGGGGAAGTCATTGCCTAGAGAAGTCAGATGACTGAATCAAAGTTTAGGAGAAGGAAAGGGGAGATGGAGGATAGCCACATCACATATTGAATATTTCATCTCTGGAGGACTTGGTCTTTGAGCTAAAATATCATGCATTTTTATTTGAAGGAATTTAGAGAATGTATCTTGTAAACTGCACTTACAAACAAAATATTTGGGCCACTTTTTTTAAAAAAAAAGCATTTCCACCAATCGATGGCTTCTTCAGGTTGTTTTAATTATAACCAGAAAAGTTTATTATATATGCACAGAACCATTTCGTCTTGGCAGATAGGGTTGAATCAACCCAGGACTCAGCCCAGGACTAATCGATTTTGCAAGGCCCCCACCAGATGCATGATGAAATCATGCAGCGCATGTTGTCATTGGGCAACAGCAATATATATTTATATATACATACATACACGTATGAAGAGATAGAGCTAGCGGGAAGTAGAGAGAGAAGAGAGAGTTTCCAGGAACACGGAAGCGGGGTCTCCTAATGGAGAGGGCACAGGCTTGGGAGTCGTTCACACTTGAGATCTCGGCTCTTAGTGCCTGCCTGCAGTAGGGGCTGGAGGAGAAGCTTCGGGTGCCGACGAGACACGTGAACTTGGGAAGCCGTGGGCTTGGAAGGGAGCGCTTTCTTTTGAGCTTCCTCTACCCAGGCCTGGGAAGGGGTGGAAGACTAGGTCCTGATGATTCCACCTTCAGGAACACGCCTGGACTTCTGTGGAAGGAGACTAGCAGTGGTAGAGGTACAGAGATTTGGAAGAGCACTGAGCAGAATGTCTTTAAACCTGCCTTTGAAGAATGGATGAACTGGAAGACGTTAAGACCCAGAGGAAGCTGACCAGGACCTCTTTCAGCTGGGATTTAGGGCAAAGAACCCTCGGTAACATCGCAGTTTCCAAAGCCCACTTTTGATCCTCTGGAGTAAAGTTACCAGATCCCCAAAAAAGAAGAGTCCATCACAGTATTGAGGGTTCCTTTTCACCACCCGTGCCTAATAATAATAATAATTATGGTACTTGTAAGCGCTTATTATGTGCCACACACTGAGTGCTGAGGAAGATATAAATCAAGTTGGACAGTCCCTGTCCCATATGGGGCACACTCTCTTAATCCCCATTTTATAGATGAACTAAATGAGGCCCAGAGAAGTTAAGTGACTTGCCCAGCAGACATATGGCAGAGCCGGGATTAGAACCCTTCTGATTCCCAGGCCCATGCTCTATCCACTAGGCCACGCTGCTTCTCATCTCCAAAGCAGGACCTATTAGGATCCTATTTCCAGCAAGGGTGGAGGAAGGGAAACTCAAAGAAGTGGCTTCAGTGAAGGGAGTATAGCAACAGGGTAGAAGAGGAGAAATGGAGAAGAGGCTGTCCAAGCTTCCATCCTCTCCTATCTCTTTGGTGGCAACAGCAGCCGCCAATGCTGCCAAAATCGATGGCGGAAGCGGTCCGTCCTGGAGCAGTTCATAAAAGTTCCCAGAATGTTGTGCTGCTGGACAGGCTGTGAGTTTCCATGAACGGATGGGCCGGCTTAGTTAGAAAGATGGAGATGACAGCAACAGTTGCTATTTCCACTAAAAATGGGGAGAAAAGAGTGGGGGTATGAGGGAGGGTAAGAAGAGTTTTCTCCTTCATTGCTCCTCTTCCCTGTCACTTGCCACAACTGCTTCAGTCCATGAGGCGGCATTGCTAATGATGGCCATCGGTCACAACAATGGCCATGGACCATAGTTGGAGAGGAGGCGGTGTCAGTTGGCCCCTTCTCCTGCTCTGCCCCACAAGAATAACAGTGTGATAACTTAAGTGGCTCCTGCGTGTCAAGCACTGGGGAAGATATAAGATAATCAGGTCCCTCATGGTGCTCACAATCTAAGTAGGAAGTATGAAAAGGTATCGCATCTCCATTTTTGCAGATGAGGGAACTGAGGCCCAGAGAAATCAAATGACTTGCTCAAGATCACACAACAGTTAAGTGGTGGAGGCAGGATTAGAACCCAAGCCTCTGACTCCCAGGCCCATTCTCTTTCCACTAGGCCACATCTCTCTCTCCACTTGATAGTAAACGTCTTGAGGGCAGGGATCATGTTTACTAACATTGTTGTTTTGCACTATTCCAAACACTTAATACAGTGATCTGTATTTAGTAAGGTCTCCATAAATCCCATTGATTGATCGATCTAAGTTGACCAAACTTTGGGCGCCTTCCTCTCATGTCCACGCTGATCCGACTCAGTTACGGAATCCTGGGGCAGAAGAATTTTGGGGAAAATCCTGCAGTTTATTTGTGTTCTGTCACTGATTCCCAGATTGTAGGTGAAGCACCCTGGGAGGCACATGAAACTCTGCCAGGCCAACTCCGCCTTCCCTTCGCCCAGTGCAGAAACAGCCTAAACCCTGTCTTCTTCGCAAACCATTTCAGGTCAAGAACAATCGAAGATGATCAAAAACACAGAAAAAAGATGCAGGAAGACCAGAGTGGCAATGACTTGCCAACATGGTATACACTTGTCTGCCAACAGAAAAACTGGGCTTAGTGGTTTTAATTATAAAATGGCTTATTTCAGGAAACATTAGCACATGTAAAAATGATTGCCTACATTCTACTACAGGACTGTCATATGTTCATCTTTGACTGTAATTTTGCTCCACAAGGGGTGGCTCATTGTCAAACCTAGATCTTCTGGAATGTAACTGTTCTCCCCAGGACTCTTGACTACTTCTAAATTCAAATAACTTCTTATATGGAAAGAGTTTCTAGCTTTCCAGGCCCATCCTAATGCCCAGATACTGTTTCTGAGAAAAATCAATCCTAGTTTCAGACGTTTACAGTGCTTATGGAAGGAGTGAGATACAATTATTTCATTGTGCACTTAATTATATCTATGTTCTTGGGGCCCTCAGAGACAACATCCTCTTACTCAATTTCTAGTCAATTCAGCCAAATTAATGGTTACTGACCTTTGAACACTCAACTTAGGGTCAATTATACTGGTTTTTTTTTTTTCCCCAAGAGCATAGCTTTTAATTTATGGCCATAATTCCTTTAAGGTCATCTGAGCTATACGATAGGTGGAGCAAAACTATGGTTATTTTGTTTACAAGCACTCCGCTCTGCATCTTCCTCATGCAGTTCCCTTAAATGGAACTACTGGGGAATATCCAGGGAATAGGAAGAGTCTGAAGACTGGAACATATTCTACCCTCCAGTCTACCACAGTGAAGAAAAACAACCTCTCTCTCAAACTCTCCATCCCACCCATCCTTCCCTCGATCCCTCCATCCTCCACTGCTGGAGTGGAGAAAAGGCCATAACCCTACAAATTCCACATCTGGAATGCTGAGAAGGAACTCAGGAAGGGTTCTATTCTCACTTCCCTGCCCAGTTCCATTCAAGTGGTAATGATGTTAAACTTTCCACCCCAGAGACTTTTCTTGAAGTTTGAAATTGCATTTTAGCAGTTGACTTACTTAGAAGGTGTGCCTGTCACCCCACTCAAATCTATGGACCCTTAAGAATGAGTCGCCATTCCTTAACTGCCATTCACAGATACCTTTCTGCACTTATTTCAGTGCCTGGATAATGTGAGCCCTTAATAAATGGTTAAGGGATGATCATGATGGTGACAATAATATCCCAAAATTCTCCTAAGTGAAAGATAGACTGTGTTCCAACTGGAAGTCTACTCTCCTCCTACTACTAACAATAATGATGCTATTTGTTTGGTGCTTATTATGGGACAGGCACTGTACTAAGCGCTAGAGTGGGTACAAGCAAATCGAGTTGGATATGGTCCCTCGCCCATGTGGGGCTCACAGTCTCAATCCCCATTTTACAGGTGAGGTAACTGAAGCACAGAGAAGTGAAGTGCCTTGCGCAAGGTTACACAGCAGAAAAGTGGTAGAGCGGGAAATAAAATTTATTTATTCATTTGTTCAATCACATTTATTGAGCACTTACTGTGTGCAGAGCACTGGACTAAGTGCTTGGAAAGTACAATTCAGCAACAAATAGAGTAGAATCAGTGACGTTCTTACTCCTAGGCCTATGCTCTATCCACTGTGCCATGCTGCTTCTACTAATGGACACACAGCATACTAGTTTCCTTACTGTAGTGTCAAGAATACTTATTTGTCTCTGGCTAGTGAACCCTGAGATCATGATGTTTTGTCAAAATGCCAAAAAGGAAACTATGGAAAGCAGTTTGATCCCAGAAAGGAAGTCACGGCCTGAAAGCAAGCGTATCAGTGGAAATGCAGACTAGAAAGAGGCTCGACTGTAAGGAGGACAAAACTTAGCTTGTATCTATCCTAGTGCTTAATAGAGTGCCTGGCACATGGTAAGTGGTTAACAAATACCATAAAAAAAAAATCTACTGAACAAACTTTGGTTCAGAGATGCTGCTGGTGAAACTATGAGTATGTCTCTGGCAGATAATCTCTTGCACACTCTATTTTATCTAGAGCCAACCAGGAAAAAAACCAAGATTCATCCCCTCCTCCCTTCATACCTGCAGAAAAGCTAATAAAGCTCAGCTAATTTAGGGGTACATTTTAGACTTTAGATCACAGAATGTCAAATTTCCAGGCCCAAGTCCTCTGCAGAAAGTATCCTATCGCTGGAATAGGAATTAATGACATGAGCCCACAACTATTTATGCCATAAAGGAGAGCATAAGCATTAGTACACTCCAGTCTGCCGTAGTGTTTGTTTTCACCATGCATTTGGAATAGAAAGTCATGAAGGAATTAGGGAACACTTGTCCAGCAATGTGAATTTATTTGGGTATGATATGGTGTCGGCAGAAATTTATCTCCCCAATAAACCAACCTCATTTTGAGACCTCATTGGGTCCAAAAGACTGAAAACTTCTTGTGCACAAGAACCATGTCTCATCTTCTATTGAACTCTCTCTGGTCCTTAGTACAGTACTCAGCGTTCAGTATTTGCTCAGTATGCATAAGTTATGATGAATTTGAGCATCTAGAATATAATGAACACCAATCACATAAACACGCTGGTCCTTTGTTTATCTGGTTGCAGAAAGCAGGAATGCAAACTTTAGTTTTCAAAGTCTAGTTAGTTTCCAATTCGTGATGCCATTGAACAGTATCACCTCTGCCAACGGAACCTGAGCAATTTCTAACCAAACTTAACCTTTCATTACAGTAAAGAGACAAGCCAGTTATTGGTTTATTGGAATTATTATTTTAAATAAATTACCATTTCCCTCACATGTGTTTTTTTCAGTTCCTTTGAAAAACAAAATGGGCATTTTGGGTCCTGACAGATAAAATAGAAATGTTTCTGGCAGAAGCTCAGCTCCTTGCCTGCAGGCAAAGTATGAATTGTTGTTAAATTGGACCGGACCAGAAAAGGGATGGTAAAACTTGTCCATGAAACTTCTACTAATCACTAACATTTGTCCCATTACATGAACTCTAAGTAATACCACATGACAAGAGAGGTGTGTCAGTGTTTCTAACAGCAGGTTTGGGGGAGAGTGGGAGGCTTGAGGACAAGGGCTCTGGAATTTAAGACGTATCCCCTTAATGAAGTGGTACTAACTGCTCTTTGCAAGAATTAGGAAAATGTGTAGGAAAGTAATTTTTGCGGACTTAAAAGGTCTGTTAAAGTGTGCCATCAGAAATGTTGTTATAAGTAATGCAACTGAGCCATACATAAACTTGGGTTCTAATCTCAGCTCCCACAGTTATACCTCTTCACTTTACCTGAGTTTCTCCATAATTTTGAGCAGAAAAGAAATGAGTATTGGAAAAGAGAAATGTATCATATGAAATAAAACATGTTCAGTGATTCACAGGAACTATAAAAATGATGTTTGCTGGATTTCTGCAAAATCATGATTCTAAACATGACCTTTCAACCCACCAAAAATGATCCCAATACCGTACCTGCTTGTTGGGAGCAAGGCACTTACTTGTTCATCCTGTTTTTCACAAGGCAGAAAAAGTACTAGCGGTTCCTGGAATTATGGGCAGTTTCTTCTGAAATTCTGGTATTATAGACCAAAAATATGCCACTTAATTAATGGTGGAGGCATGTATTTGAAGAAATGTACACTCAGCCCCAAGTTCTGCCTCAGAAAGGAGTTTTAAAACATTTGGTCATTTTCACAAGGCTCTGCTGTGCACAGAGCTTCCTAGCATTTTGCACCAGATTTCCTTGTTCAAGATGAAGAGCAGAAAGACCTTCATTTAAAGTAAAACTTAGTCTTTTTCATCCCAAAAACAAATGAAATCATAGCTTCATCTGTGACTCAAATTTATTTCCAAGGCATAAGTACTTACACTTAGGTGAAGCCGCATGGCCTAGTGGATAGAGCACAGGCCTGGGAGTCAGAAGGACCTGGGTTCTAGTCCCAGGTCTGCCATTCGTCAGCTGTGCGACCTTAGACAAGTCATTTAACTTCTTTGTGCCTCAGTAACCTCATCTGTAAAATGGGGATTAAGATTGGGTGCCCCATGTGGAATATAGACTGTGTCCAAACTAATTAGTATGTATCTACCCTAGTGCTTAGAACAGTGCCTGGCACATAGTAAGAGCTTAACAAATACCACAATTATTAATAAATATTACTATTACTACAACTATCACTTACTTAAAGCCAAAGAGAAAGACCCTAGAAAGCACACTATATGGAGTCTGTTGAAATTCTAGTCCCATCCCAATAACTGACTCCATGAATGGCCTTGACACACCAGTTGTCATGTGGGGAGAAGGCCAAGATTGCAGGTAGAGGGAGGCTGGCCCTTCCGTTTCTGTGTCCAACAGAACCCGTGTAAGGGAAGGCGACGCCCTCAGTAAGTCAGTCATATTTATTGAGCGCTTACTGTGTGCAGAACACTGTACTAGGCGTTTGGGAGAGTACAGTATTACAAATCCCTCCTCCCACCCCAAATAATTAGAATTTGGGAAAGACCACTGAGCAGGCTGAGTTCAACAAAACTGGAAAGCTTGGATGACGGCACTAAAACTGATTAATGAGGGGCACTGCGGTAGCCCCAAATAGCTTCCCTTCGCCTGCCAGTTGCCATGGGAACCCAGGCCCTGCTCTCTGCAGAGTTCACAGGGAGCTACGAACTTGAGAGGCGCAGACGATGGGAGGGGTACTGTGGTTTGATTCTGGAGTAGGAAGTACGTCATCAAACCTGACCCCCACCAAGGACTGTAATTCTCTTTCTACCCTTTTACTCCCTTTGGTTTTGATTCTTGCATTTTAAGTGCTTTCGCTCTCTGTACCTTGTCTTTAATCTAAATTCTCTTTTCTAATCCTGTGTGATCTGCCCACCTCTGAAAGGTGCTACAGTTTATAAATCCATCTTTGAGATTTCGCCTAAAAATAATCATACAAGACATCCATACTCAAGGGGTTTGGCTACATTTCACACTGGATATTTGACCCTAGAAGACTTCAGAGAACAGTGCAAGTAGCCAGTTAAGATTGGCTACTCCCATCGGATCTCTGACAATTCAGCATCTGGGGAGCGATGACTTGTATCCTGTCATGCTGGAGGGCATATCCCTGGAGCCATAGTTGCATGGGAACGCCCTTGAGAAGCATCTTTATAATTATTATTAAACCTTTCAGAATGCTGTTCCCCACCTTTCAAAGAGCTTCTCGCTCCTGGGGCCAATGCACTGTGGTTTACTTACTGCCCCAGAGACAATTGGTCTATCTCCCTCCTACTTTCTAGTAGTAACAGATTGTCACTACCACTTTTTTTATTTGCTCTTCTAGGCGGAAAGTTGGATCTAGGGCAAGAACACACTGTTGCGAGAGAGACAGAGACACTTCATTCCCTTGTCCCTTAAACCTCCCAACTCATGCAGAAGAAACACGTTGAACTTGACGTGCCAGAGGGACACCCATGTGAAAATGCAGGAAGAAATGTGAGATTAAAGAAAAGGAGAGAAATTAGGGCTAGTTAAGTAGATACAGAGAGAAGTAAGTGGAAGTTGAAACCGTGGGAATGGATGAGTTCTCCAGAGGAAAGGGTGTAGATTGAGAGGCGAAGGGTAACCTGGAATAGAGCTTTAAATGAGGCCCCCAGTTACGGAGTAGAAATACAGGAGGATCTGGTAAAAGACTGTGAGCCCTATGTGGGACAGACACTGTGCCCAACTTGAATAACTTGGATCTACCCCAGTATTTAGAACAGTGCTTGACTTATAGTAAGCACTTAACAAATACCATTTTTTAAAAAAAGGAAGAGGAAGATGGCAAAGTCATAGTAAACTGTCACCCAAAGTGACTTTTAGAGGAACTGAATACCTACTGATTCCCACTGTCTTCCCCCATCTTCATTCTTCTTCCTATAATTTATTACTGAAATGGTGGGATCTTGTCAGCATTGTTTAAAATACTCTTTCTTCAGTACTTTAAGATTTCCAGAGAAAATAAACTAAAAATCCAAGAGTGAAGAACAACAAATAAGGATTTGACTTTAATCACTGTGGCCTCGTAGAAAGAATACAGAACTTGGAATCCTAGGACCTGGGTTCTAATTCCCGATCCACCATTTTCATGCTGTGTGATAAACCACAACTTCACTGGGCTTCAGTTTCTTCATAAAATGGGAATGAAATATGTGTTCTCCCTCCTCTTCAGGCTACGAGCCCCGTGTGGGAAAGGGACTGTGACTAATCTTATGGTATTGAATCTATCCCAGCACTTAGCAGAGTGCTTCACACATATGGATCCAGTCAGAAGGATCTGGGTTCTAATCCCAGCTTTGCCACTTGACTGCTATGTGACCTTGGACAAGTCTCAACTTCTCTGTGCCTCAGTTACCTCATCGGTAAAATGGGGTTTAAGAGTGGGAGCCCAGTGTGGGCCAAGCACTGTGTGAAACCTGATTAGCCTCTATCTATCCCAGTGTTTAGAACAGTTCTTGGCACATGGTAAGTGCTTAACAAATACCATTATTATTAATACTAATGAATGATTTTTAATTCCATACTCATGTCAGTCATCAAATCAGCGGGTTTAAAAGTTCACGTGGCTACACTGGGAAGTGAAATTATAGGATGAAACATTTTATACCACCATATCCCTGCAGTTCCTATATTTCCTCTATTAGCACTGGCTATAAGGAGCAGGCTACAAATAAGAAAATCTATCTAAACCTCTCCATGGTGATATGAGGTCCAGTTCCTGTGCTACTAATACTCTATTCTTACAGGTATAGTCCTAAACAGTGCATTATCCTATAACCTGGGCTCCAGCAAGCTATTTTCTCCCTGATTTCTAATGTCTATTTTATTTTCACTTTGGATGTAGTTTCTCCTCCATTAGAGGACAAGAGGTGAACCTCACACATCTCTCCCATGGCTGTCCCCATCGCAGCAGCTGCATCCAATTACTTCTCCTCCTTCATTGGCCTTGCTGGAGTTTTCAAGGTCCTATCATGGAGGTTTAGTTTGGAGCCAAAACAACTTCAAGTCCTGAGGTCCATCCGGGTTTACTAACCATGAGTAGCCTTATAAAATCTAGGCATTTTGCCATGTATCTAAACTTTGTTGAACTTTACTAAAAGGTTAAGCATTTCACACAGTTTTCATTTCCCTACCCCCATCCCATTCCCAACTCATGTCTTTTGCTTCAGTGCCTTTCGTCAAAAAATGGAATAACTAATAATGTGCTGGATGGAACTCTTTGAACCATTACACAGAATGATGGCATTGCTAAAGAGTCTAAACAAAGGTTAATCTCAGTTCTTTCCTGGATCAAAATGCACCTAGAGCAGAGAATCAGCTGATTTTAACACTGAAGTTTGTAGTGAACAACTCCTATTAGGGCTCTGCTGGAGTCAGGTGTTTCCAATAAATTTCTACTTTAGCAATCAACCCAAAACAAACAAGTCATGAGTAAAATAAATCAGAAACTGGAGGGGAATCAAAAATGCATTCATCATCAAAAATTGTTGGGTCTACTTTGGCTCCGAGTGGGAAAAAAACACCTGGTCATTTCCCAAAGCACCGGATATCTGTGCCACTGCTGGGAGAGGCCATCTCAGAGATGCCAGGACCTTGTTCCTAAGTGGAATACTGGCGGCTGAGAAACCAGAACCGGACTGCAGCCTTGCTCAACTCCTGGGACTGGATATTAGGGGAACGGGCCTCAGGGTTCGACTGACTAGTCGGCGTGGCATCGATCAACTGGCCTAGTTACGATAGCCCTCACCCAGAGCTGCTGGGTCTAGGAAGAGCAGTAGTTAGACATGCTCCACCCCTGCTCTCTCCATACTTCCAATCCTACATAGTGTGGTGATGACAGACCCCGTTTAGGAATTAAGGGGAGACCATGGGCTACCAAGACACATGTGACAGGGGTTAAAGAGAGGAATCCTCGGGCTGCAGTTCTCATGGGTATGCCCTTCACTCATTCATTCATTTATTCAATTGTATTTATTAAGTGCTTACTGTGTGCAGGTCACTGTACTAAGCACTTGGGAGAGTACAATATAACAACACACAGACACATTTCCTGCTCACAACAAGCTTAAAGCAAAGCCTAGTTCAACTGGTGTTCTGGAAGCCCCTTCAGTGAGATGAGTATCAATATTCAAAATCACCCACCACAAGGTGAGTAAAACAAGAGTGTCCGCAAGAAAAGAAATTCTATAAGGACCCCTGAAAGGCCAATTCCAAATGATGGAAATTCTTTCATTTCCAAGAGAAAGTGTTGAACAGAAATAACAGATAGTCTAACTTAGATCCTGCAGTCAAGAGGCAGGATGGATTTGCGAACACATGGGACATTGACAGAATCTGAAACAACAACACACTTCTCAGGAGGTGGCTGAGGCTGCCCTCTAAAGGACAACTAACTTGTGTCGTTGTGCCTTGAATCATATATCTATCTTCTAATTTACTCTCACACACTTGGTTAATGAGATTGCTCAGAATTATTGTCATCTTCAAAGACAGACAACTATAAGTGCAGACAATTTAATATGCATCTGTCATTTCAGAAGGTCATGGGATCTAATCCCAACACTGCCACTTGCCTGCCGTGTGACCTTGGGCAAAACACTTCACTTCTCCATGCCTCAGTTACCTCAACTGTAAAATGGGGATTTTAAACTGTAAAGAAGCTACGAACCCCTCATGAGCCAGGGACTGTTTTCCAATACTATTTGCTAATATCCACCCCACCGCTTAGTACTGTTCTTGGCACATAGTAAGTGCTTCACACAAAACACCACAATTATTATTTTTACTATTTAGTAGAACTTTTGCCTTTCAGACCTCCTCACTCTTTTACATATAGGGTCTTATGCTATCCTCACATATGGCATACATTACCAATTTTTTAAAGTTTACCATTATGATATTGGAGAAGGCTAAAAATTGCTGAATACCAAATCCAGGTATATGAGGGCTAAGGGCAATACTGTGCTAAATACTGAGGTAGATTTACAGTGCTCTGCACACAGAAAGAGCTCAATAAATATGATTCAACAGAATGAATTCAATGCAAATAGATCGGCACAATCTTTGTCCCGCATGGAATTCACAGTCTAAAAGAGAGGGAGAATACGTATTTTATCGCCAAGGTCAAAAAGTGATTGAATGAGAGGCAGGCCTAGAACTCTAGTCTCTCAACTCCTAGTTCCAGCCACACTGCATAAAGGTAATAGGCTCAAAACAAATAAAATGGAATCAAGTTTACACAGTGAATCATAACCTTCTAGGTAATAAACATATGGAATTCATTACTATAGGAATTTGTGCAGTATCTGTGGAGTCAGAGTTAATTTCCTTTACCTACTGGGATTGAGGGAATGTCATCACACAGCACATACTCAACTTCGATTCAGTCAGCCATGCCAAAATAGAAAATGCTGCATCTTGTATGGCCTAATGGATTGAGCACAGGCCTGCGAATCAAAAGGACCTGGGTTCTAATCCTGGCTCTGCCTCTTATCTGCTGGAATTCAAGACAAAATAAAATGCAGATTAAATGTAAGCAATCCTCTAAAGGATTACTGGTATGTTAATCAATACGTATAGTGTAGACTGTAGCTTCAAGCTTGACTCTAGACTGTAAGGACATTGTGGGCAGAGAATGTTTCTACCAACTCTGTCATACTGAAGCAGTGTGGCTCAGTGGAAAAAGCCTGGGCTTGGGAGTCAGAGGTCATGGGTTCAAAACCCGGCTCTGCCACTTAGCTGTGTGACTGTGGGCAAGCCACTTAACTTCTCTGTGCCTCAGTTCCCTCATCTGTAAAATGGGGATTAACTGTGAGACTCACGTGGGACAACCTGATGACCCTGTATCTACCCCAGCGCTTAGAACAGTGCTCTGCACATAGTAAGCGCTTAACAAATACCAACATTATTATTATACTGTACTCTCCCAAGCACTTAGTACAGTGCTCTGCACCCAGTAAGTGCTCAGTAATCATCATCTACTGATTGGTATATAAAAGAGTAGAAATATGCAGGTTTTTAATACAAACAACCAATGCCAAACAACCACGAATATTTTTAGGTTTCAAATTCCTCAGTGGAAAACAAAGGGCTAATACAAGATAAATCAACCATTTATTGAGCGTTTACTGAGTGCAGAGCACTGTATAAAGTGCTTGGGAGAGTACAGTAATAATAATACAGCAGAGTTGGGAGGCACTTTGCCTGTCCAGAACAAGCTTAAAGTCTAAATGTCTTGGTGAATTCTCAACTGTGAAATCAGTTTTCTTCTGAAGACTGAATTAATTAGAAAACATGTCCAAAATGAAGGCTTGCTCCAGTGTTGTTGTTTTTTTAAAATCAAATGACAACAGCCATCACCACGGGTCAAACATTTCTTGGGCAGGAGCCTAGAAAACTGCGCAGTCTGCTCTCGTGGCTGAAGAATGGAATAATAATAATTATCATTAGAATAAGTGTGGTATTTGTTAAGCACTTATAAATGTGCCAAGCTTTGAGGTAGATACAAGGTCATCAGGTCTTGCACAGTCTCTGACCCACACAAGGCTCCCAGTCTAAAAGGGAGAAACAAAAAGTTATTTAACCCACATTTTAACAGATGTGGAAACTGACGCCCAGGAAAGTTAAGTGACTTACCCAAGGTCAGGCAGGCAAGTCGCAGAGCCATATCCCTCTTAGGAAAGGGGCAATGGAAAGAGAATAATTTTAATATGGAATACAAAAATATCTAAAATCCTGATGGATTATGTTGATAAATATCCCCAGGACATCTTTGTGACTGAAAAGTCTCCGTGGGACTGACAGCACAGTCCACATTGAACACACACACACAAAAAAAGGTACCTTGATATAGGATATGCCACACTGACTGAAGCTCTACTTTACGGCATTATCTAATCACTTCCCCTGTCCTCCCTGCCTATTGCTGCCCCATTCCAACTCTCTGAAGACATGCTATTTGGGCATTTTAGTGTCTTCACTAATTAATCAGGTCCCCTCACCCTCTACTCTCCATCACACTCCCCTTTCTCTGGGCCCTCTCACCACACCTTCTGTCTTTTGGATCTTCCCCTTTATACCCTGATAAAGGCAACCATATTTCTGGTACCTTAAACCTCGGTCTCACAGTCTTACCAAAGGTCTCCCATCTCTATTGGCCTTAAATTTATTTTGAAGAGGGAAAGTGAGCAGCTTTGGAGCACTGCACCAGAAAATCTAAGCCTGGCCCAGGGAGTGTTTTCTGAAGAGGCAAGTCAAAAATTATGGTTGAGGTTGAAAGGAAATGGGAAAACACAGACATTCACACTTTACTGCATAAGGTCCACTGCTCTCCAGCTTAGTAAATACAGTATTTTTTAATAAGCAAAAATTCTAGCGTTCCACAAAATATCATGGTAGGGGTTTTCACCAGAGCTAAACTAGCTGCTCCCAGAAGGGGAAAGATAAAAAGCTTCAGAATAGACTCCAACAACAATATCTGAGTAAATTCCTCAGCTAATCAACTGAGTTTCCAAAACTAACACATCTTTGTAGTCTTGTTTCCATGGAGTGCCCAGATGATTTGGTCCACTGGCAGCCAATGGTTTCTTCTATTTCCTAAGTTTAAAGTTAGACAATTAAAAAAGTTTGTATGTACTGAATTTTCCTTTATATTCAATACCTTTGCTAATATTACCGCTTCATCCTCCTTTGGCCACTCAGTTAGCTTTGCGATTAACAAAACTTGTGAGTACATACTGTCAGCTATCCATTTTGGCATTAAGCGTCATTTTAAGAACCGCTCTAGCTTTGTCAGCATTTCTTTTGAATTTATTTTCTCCATGGCAATCAAACGTTACTGGCATCTTTTAATTCTTTCCTCCACATTCTAAGTTCTTTTAGGGGCTTGCTCAGAAAATGGATAATACTTTTTATATAAGGGACCAGTACAGTTGCCTTTTCATTCTATTTCCCAGTGCCAGATTTGGTCTAGAAAAGGAATGTGTTTAGTGAGAAGGTCACACATTGCACCTAGTGTTCGAAAGAACAGTGTACGTTCTGTTTCCTAAGGAACACTATGTCTTTTTTTGTGGTTAAAATAGCCCTCCCGGTGGTCCCAACTTTCTTCCACTTTCATACTTAGCTTCAACATGTAAAGTGTCAAAAAGAAGGGTTAGGAATACAGAGCTTTGTTGAGACCTATAGTTCTTCTCTATCATCACTCGCCATCCTTCCTTCTTTCCACTTTGCAAAAATTAACCCTAAAGTGCGGACCATATTTCCAGTTATACATACGTACACTGGCCACACTTTTAAAGTGCTATGAATTACTATTTATTTCTAAAATTATTAGCAACCCAACATGTTACTATAAAACTATAATCTCCATCCCAAAATAGTGTTAGCGGGTGGGGAAGTCCATGGAGATGGGTACGGATTTTGGTCCAAGATGTTGATCCAAAATTTTGGAGGAGGAGGAGGGTAAAAGGAGAGGAAGGGAAGGTGAAAATTCAGATGGGGGAGAAGGAAGAGGACAGAAAGAGACAACCAGGATAAAGGCCAGGCTCAGTCTTTTTTGTTATTAAAAAAACTAAGGAAACTCTCCATTTTCTGTTCAAACTCAGTCTACCCTTATTAACCTGATTTGGATACCTTTGTAACTCTTTCCCTAAACAGTTTATCAGTAGAAAACTGATTTTTTTGTACCATTTAAAATTATAGTATCTGGCTTTAGTAATGAACCTTTACAAAAGTTTGATCACATAGAATTCAGTTAGCATAGTCAGGGTGAATTACAGAATTCATTCAACTATGGAATCCATTGTCTACAAATGTTTGTGATACAAAATGTTTGTTTTTGTCCTGTCAATATCAAATCTCAGTGGTGATCCTTTGACTTAGGGTTTGTTAAGCCAATACATTCATTTTTATTAAATTACTCCGAAGTCTTGTTCTATTATCATCTCTATTGGCATATGAATGCGTACTCTTTCCCTTGACATAGTTTGTTATTTAATAGTAATATTACAATTTCAGGTCTTGTTCCTAATCTTATCCTGCAATTATATTCTCCCCCGTTATCTGCAAACCTTCTGTTTTTCAGTGAAACAAACAAATGATGATTCTTTTAAATATTATGGCTCTAAGGTCCAGATCAGACCCTAGAAATGATAGGAAACATTAAGAAATGTAAAACAGATCTCTTTCCCAAAGATCTTATATTCCACTCAAGATTTTCTTCAGGCTACTTTAATGCCAGAATTATCGGTTTGCTTATCTTGCCTCTTCAACATCTGCCCAACGTGTAATTGGATTCATGGAAAGTTGTCTCACTTCTAAAATGTAATACCAATTTCACGCTTTGAGCTTTTTTGTTCAGATTTAGAATGCAATTTGATTATGTGACTAGTGTCTAAAACAAAATGATCTCATATCCAATGACAGTCTACGAAAGCACTGATCATATCAAATATTGTCCCATTTCTAGGCCTAGGAAAGCTTTGCAATATCTGATAAAATCAAATGAAACACAATATTTTACACAAACATATACAATATGCATTTCCCAGATTTTATTGCATAAACACAAATGAATCCATCCCACAGCTCCTATCATATAACACACATTCTGGTAACATCTACTCCTGCAGCTGATTACGCTTGCCTTGCTGAAGATTTTTAATCATCTTCTTGGGAAAATTTAAGTTTGTTGGCATTTCAATGTAAGCAAAGTATATGAGCTGTGGCTCTATTGTTTCTCTCTGGACAGGACTTCGAGTCTTGTGCCCGGGAAGCTGAACTGCGGCTTATATTCTATTTTGGGGTTTTTTTGATGTGGTGTGAGCTTTCTTTGCACAGTTGCAAGAGATTGATTTATGTAAATCAATATCATGTAATAGGTTGCTTGACACTTATTGGACACGATAATCAAACCACATTATCGGCCGGAAATTCCATTGCGTAATCTGGCTTTTAAATGCATAGAATATGCAAAGCCTTTTCCTGAATCACTTTTACATTCAAACTACCTTCTGCACTGAGAATCCCTAAAGAAAAGATGCTTAACTCAGAGTCAGCCTAAGGGGATGAAGCTGAAGGGATGACTTATGTCACTCTGGGGTGACCCCTCCTTATTGATGAGGGACAGGAATGGCAGCATAAAAAAGGTAGTTTACCCAATCATCTTAAGTTGAGGAGAGAGAGGAAGGGAGGGGACAGAATGAAGTCTGAGATAAGTAGGATGGAAGGTGGAGGAGGAGCAGAAAACCTGGCCAGGAATCCCCAAAACCATAAACTTCCTCCAATAGGCCACAATACTTCTCCATCTTATTTACTCCCTTGCCCCTCACTGTGCCAGCTGTTTCAGACTTTTAACTTTCTCCTCAAATCCCCCCTCCCCATTTCTTGCCCCTAGTAAACTTGGCACATACTTCACTGATAAAATTGAAACTAGTCCTCCGTCTAAAATCTCCCCTGCTCCTCTCCAGTCCCTTACTCCTCCTGCCCCACTTTGACCTTCCCATACTTGCCAGAAGTAACTTCCAGCTGCATCTCGACCTCAACCTTTCCCACCTTATCAAGACATTTGCCCCTCACCATAATCTTCAACTACTCATTTTATACTGCTTTCTAACATGCCCATGTATTCCCTATCCTAAAAAAAAAAAAAATGCTCCCTTGCATCTCATAGTGGATAGAGCCCAGACCTGGGAGTCAGAAAGTCACAAATTCTAATCTTAGCTCTGCCACTTGTCTGCTTGTGTGACCTTGGGCAAGTCACTTCACTGGGCCTCAGTTCCCTCAACTGGAAAATGGGGATTGATACTGTGAGCCCCGTATGGGACAGGGACTGTGTCCAATCCAATTTTATTGTATCCACCCCAGTCCTTAGTACAGTGCCTGACACATAGTAAGTACTTAACAGATATCACAATTATTATTAAGCCACTGCACCATCCAGGTAACACCCCATATCCCTTAGTGAGTAATCTGCCCTTGTTTCTATGCTTCCCTCTCCTCTAATTCTCTCCTTGACTCCCTCTGATCTGTCTTCCACCTCCTCCACACCACAGAAACAACCCTAATACCGCAAATGACCTCTTCATGGCCAATTCCAATGGCCTGTACTCCATCCACCTTAATCCTCCTTGACTTCTCTGCTGTCTTCAACACTACACATCATCCTAAAGCCCCTCAACTTTCTGCTGCCTTTGACATTGTGGAAGACCCCCTTCTAACCTTGACTTCATTGACTTCTCCTTCTCCTCCTTCTTCTTCTATCTCTCTGTAAGGCAGCACTTGGGTCCAAAAGCTTGCAATCTGCAATTTTCCTCTATCTGCTATTTATTCACATTTCTGTCTCCCCCTCTAGTCTGTCAGTCAATGGCATTTATTGAACGCTTCCTATACACAGAGCAGTATACTAAGCACTTGGGAGAAAACAATAAAACACATTCCCTGCCCATAGTGAGCAGATGGCACACTCCTTGTGGGCAGGGATCATGTTTAGCAACATTATTTTATTGTACTTTCCTAAGTGCTTACTACAGGGCTCTGCACACGGAAAGTGCTCAATAAATACCACTGATTCACTGTTACCCCTGAGGGAAAAAAGGAAACTTACTGAACCCAGAACAATACAGTACCATTCTGACGGCTTGGTTTATCTGGCCCAAGCCCACCAGAGATTCAAAATACTCCAAAAAATGGACTCCATCGCTCCTAATACAGATCCATAATGACAATATCTGGGAGATAAAACAATTCTCTCAGGAAAGATTCTATCAAAAAGGACACCTGCACTGACACCTCTATAATCTGCATGAAGAAATGATCCCCAGTGCTAAAGCCTCTGGGATAATGAAAAGTATTTAATTTATAAGTACATACCAAGGTAGCTAAGTTTCCCATCACTGCCAGAGCAAAGTTGCTCTGGAAAAATCAACCCAAGAAATTCTCATCCACCTGCTTCTCCTGGTTTGTCCTATCAAGGAGTCATACTTTTTCTTGACTCATTTCCTTTTAACTTAGACTTCTTCCTCTTCTTCATTCCCAGTTAACTGAGTGGGTGGCTATCCTGGTAGAAAAAGCCAACAATCTTCTTCCTGGACTGTTTTTCCCTGAGCAACTGCTGCCTATCATTTCTCAGTTATTTAATTACATTACACCCTGGTCCTGAGCCAAGACATTCGGGTTCCCATTTCTCTCGCTCCTTGTATTTGTATACAACCATTTCAGGGAACCATAGGTTGTCCAGTTCATTTTCCTCTCTTGTAACTTGCCCCAAATGTTAAAATGTCCCAGGTCATCCCACTTGGCAGTCCGCTGCCAAGAATTATTTTTCCTTCCTGCACAAGAAGGATTCTGTTCAGCATGATACATCTAATATCTTCCACACTAAGCACATTTTCCTTTTTGTGCTGGAAACTTGCTATTAAGAGTGTTCACTGCAGTTTTTGAATAAATATCTAAGGATCATGATCTTGCCAGAACCTTGGCTTGAGCCTTCTCTGATTGCAAACAACAAAGGAAGGGATGTGAAGACAAATCAGTACTCAGAACATTGGGAGGATCATTTCCCAGCTCTCATGCTAAATAAAAAAAATTGGACATACTTGTAGCTTTATATTTCCCTCCCCTCCTCTTCACCCACAGAAAAAGCCTTGTATTTAAGTAAACAGAATTGAATGAGCTCCCCTTTGAGCACAGAGTACTCCAAGTCCCTTAGTAATAATGACAACTCCTAGACTGAGATCAAAGGTCTTTGAGTCATTCAGGCAGGAACTCCTATTTACTGATGACTGATTTGCAAGGAGATGACATTCAGATGACGGAAAAGCAGCTTCTCAGAACCAGTAAATTGCTAAAGGTTTTTTTATGATACTTCTTAAGTGCTTACTATGTGCCTGGAACTGTACTAAGCCCCATTCCACATAAGTCTCACTGTCTTAATCCCCATTTTAAAGATGAGGTAACAGGAACAGAGAAGGTAAGTGACTTGCCTGAGGTCACACAGCAGACAAGTGGAAGAACTGTGATTAGAACTCAGGTCCTTCTGACTCCCAGGCCTGTGCTCTACCAGGCATGCTGATTGGCAATTAGCCTGAAGAAGATTGAGATTCAATATCATCCCACATCTGGTCCACACCTACACACGCAACGACCAACATAAACTGTAGAGTCAAAAAGTATCAACAAATATTACCTGGGAGCACATTATCCAATAATGCTCCCTTAGAGAAGCAGTGTGGCTCAGTGGAAAGAGCATGGGCTTTGGAGTCAGAGGTCATGGGTTCGAATCCCAGGTCGGCCACTTGTCAGCTCGGTGACTTTGGGCAAGTCACTTAGCTTCTCGGTGCCTCAGTTACCTCATCTGTAAAATGGGGATTAAGACTGTGAGCCCCACGTGGGGCAACCTGATTCCCGTGTCTACTCCAGCGCTTAGAACAGTTCTTGGCACATAGTAAGCGCTTAACAAATACCAACATTATTATTATTATTATAATGCAAGGATAGACATGAAAGTAGAAAATTAAATCAAGGCGGCTGGCGTAACCTTTTGGAGATTGACAGACTGTGGCACTATTCATTCATTTATTCATTCAATCATATTTATTGAGTGCTTACTGTGTGCAAAGTACAGTACTAAGCCCTTGGGAGCTACTTAAGCTACTTCTCTCTGCCTCAGTTACCTCATCTGTAAGTTGTGGATTACGACTATGAGCCCCACGTGGGACATGGACTGTGTCCATCATGATTATCTGGTATCTAGGCCAGCACTTAGTACAACAATAACAGACATATTCCCTGTCCACAATGAGCTCACAGTCTAGAGGGGGAGACGGACGTTAATATACATAAATAAATTACACATATACATATGTGCCATGGTGATGGGAGGATGAATGAATGATGATGTTGGTGTTTGTTAAACGCTATGTGCCGAGCACTGTTCTAAGCACTGGGGGAGATACTGGGTCATCAGGTTGTCCCACGTGAGGCTCACAGTTAATCCCCATTTTACAGATGAGGGAACTGAGGCCCAGAGAAGTGAAGTGCCTTGCCCACAGTCACCCAGCTGACAAGTGGTGGAGCCAGGATTCGAACCCATGACCTCTAACTCCACAGCCTGGGCTCTTTCCACTGAGCCACGCTGCTTCCCCAAAGGGGAAGGAGTCAGGCTGATGCAAATGGGAGTGGGAGAAGAGGAGAGGAGGGCTTAGTCCGGGAAGGCTTCTTGGAGGAGATGTGCCTTCAATAAGGGTTTGAAGGGGGGGAGAGTAATTATTGGTCTGATACGAGGAGGGAAGGTATTTTTAGGACAGAGGTAGGATGTGGGTGAGATAGAAGAGCCTGCGGTTCAGTGAGAAGGTTAGCATTAGAGGAACGAAGTATGCGAGCTAGGTTGCAGTAGGAGAGTGACTAAACACTCAACACATCATGGATGTTCATTTGAAGGTATGCAGGGTAACTGTCAACACCAAGGACAATAGAAGATCACAAACAATGAGGCCCTGGCCCACAGCCAAATCTAGGATTAAAGCAATGGTCACTGCATCCGCATCTTTGCCGAAAGGGACACACAAGGAGAATGGACTACTTAGAATACCCAAACAGTAATGACTCATATTGCGCGGAAATGAAATAATAGCCATTACAGCTTTTTGAGAAGTGGAGAAATATGAGCAGAGTGACACTTTTGGAAGATATTTCAAGTTGCCTATATGGTATGGATTCAAGAAGAGAGAGTTTGTAGACAGGAAAACCAGTGAGTAGGCTTGATAGAATAATTTGATTAGGGCTACAGTGAGAATTTGAACCAGGGAGTTGGCCATTTGGGTAGAAGGGGTGGATCTGAAATGTATTTTGGAGAAAGAACCAGAGGATTTAGGGTCAGACTGAACTTTGAGGGTCAAAAGAGCGAAGAGTCAAAGATGACACCAAGGTTGTGGGCCTGAGACAGGGAGGATGGTGGTGGGGTCAAAAGATATGGGCAACTAAGGAAGAGTGGGTTTAAGAAGGAAGAAGAGTTCGGTTTTAAACGTATTCCATTTAAAGTATGAGTGGGACATCCCCATGAATATGTCCTGGAGGCAAGAGAGAATGTTGAGGAAGAGGAAAGAGGAACAGGAGAGAGATCGGGGTTGGTGAGGTAGATTAATAAATCATCCATATAGCAGTAGTAGCTGAAACCATGAGAGTGGATAAGCTTCTGGAAAGAATATGGAGTAAAAAAGGTAAAGACCCAGAACGGAGTCTTGTTGAACACTCACAGAAGTTGAAAGGTGAAAGGGTCAGCAAATGACAAGGACAGTTCAAAGAGGTATGAGGAGAACCAGGAGAAGTTTCCCTGGAAATTGTTTTTAAAACTTTAATCACCACTCAAAATATCCACAATCTTATTTTCATTAGCACCCACTCTGCCCCCTAGTACCAGTTTTGGGTGGCATCCATTCAGACAGGACATGGGGCTGTGAGAAAGAGCTCTTTTTACCAAGACATCTGAGAATGTTATAGAATTAACTCCAGAAGTTCACAAAGAAAAGCACTTTTTCATGGAAGAGGAAAGTTAGGAAGAAAGTTACAGAACACCATAAACAAGGGGCATCTAGTCGCCATTATCAGAACTGTTGAAAAACCTAATCAAAATTGCCAAGTCAATTACTGATCCTTAGTCTACCCCTGCTGCCCTTTGCAGAGGTTGGCTTGCACCTTCCATAGAGAGAGGCGGCCAAGGCTAGAGAACGGCTAAATCTAATTAGGTTCTACAATACTTAACTTTAACAAAATCATCTACCCAGAGGAATTTTCTACTTAGGACAAGTGAGCAGTCTTGTTATTTCCGTGACTGTGTTACATTGTTTTCGGTGTATTTTTATGGTTGAAGGAGACCAGTGGAGGAAAACAAGCTGCATGCTCATTAGAAGCTCCGTGACTGGAAAAGCAAATTTCATTATTGACTGGCTCAATGCCTCCCAGTTCGCTGGACGTGTTCACTGGTTCCATACCAAGGCAGAAAGACCAGCTTCTGTCAATAAGGATCTGTATCTTCTTTCATCACTTATTTATACTATATTTTATTTATTTGCTTATATTAACGTCAGTATCCCCTCTCTAGTTGGTAAGTTCACTGTGGGCAGGGACCGTGTCTACCAACTCTGTTGTATTGTACTCTTCCAAGTGTTTAGTACAGTACTCTGCACACAGTAAGTGCTCAGTAAATACAATTGATTGATTTCTACCTCAACACATGTTCATCCTTGGCAATGGTCTCTGCAGTTCATCCCCAGATAAAATGTATCGAAACATCTTTTTTTAAAAAAAAGTGTGTAGTTTAGCAAGTTGCAATTCGGAATGTGATCAAGGTACTAGAATGAGATTAATGCAGTGTAGTAAAAAAATTTTAAAAGCCTACCATTCTGATCCATATCCAGAATTGGAACTACATTGTTCTGACACCCTCTAAAAACACATTAAACTTTCCGGGAAAACTTTCCAAGTTATATCTCCTAGGTATTAGTGAAAACACTGGGAGTTCAAAACATAACTTTGTAATTCAAAGAAGAGAGAGATTCAGTGAAAGCTTCCAGGTCTTCAAAAGAATTCCGGAAAGAATCTATGGGAAATGCACAGAAGTCAAAGAGGATGAGTAGAATGGATGATGGCACAGTAGAATTCTCAATCAATCCTTCTTACTGAGTGATGCATTTATTTAGTAGGTGATAAATAGAACTTATTTATTCTGGACCTCAAACAGAATATATGCAGTATATTTCCTTGAGTAGATACAGGTCTAGGCCCTAAATGCAGAGTGAGGCAATGTCTTAGGGTGGAGGCAGTTTGAGGTTCCCTGTCTTTCATCCACTCAGTTGTGTGTAAATATGTTGGTGAAGATGGTTAGAGTGGCCAGGGAAGGAAAATAGCGAATAAGAGAAATAAGGACATAAGAGAAAGAGAGGGAGTTAGAGATAATGAAGGAGGAGAAAGAAATAGAGGGGAAAGTGGGAAGAAGGAGAGGAAGGAAATCACAGAAAGGAAGACAGAAAGGAGGAAAACCTGTCATCAATAAGGGAAAGGAATGGGCAAGTCATTTATCTGTGACTCAGTTACCTTATCTAGTCTCTAGACTGTAAACTCATTGTGGGCAGGGAACGTGTCGGTCTACTGATATATTGTACTCTCCCAAGTGCTTAGTACAATGCTGTGCATGCAGTAAGCACTCAGTAAATACAATTGAATGAATGAATCTGTAAAGTGGGGATTAAGACTGTGAGCCCCGTGTGGGACATAGACTGTGTCCAACCTGATTACCTTTTATCTACCACAGTGTTTATGCCTGGATCATGGTAAGCGCTTAACAAATACCGTAAAAAAAGAGAAGAGACAAAGAGTCAGACACAGATAGATGTGGATAAAGGCCACATATATGCATGCTTAGTAATGGGTGGGTTTGAGAAACACAGTTAGTGATGGGTGGGTCTGAGCAAATACATGTGTGTCTGAGACTGAGTGATTGTGTGTGGCTTTGGTGGAGACAGCAACCTGGTGGGTGGGCAGAAGCAGGGAGGCGCAGTGACTGGTCCTTCTCCCCCTGGCAATTAAGCCCATTTGCTCTTGTGGGCAACCAGGCTGGAGCCGAGAGGGTGACCGGCAGTGATGTGGACAGCAGCGAGGGAGGAGGCCAGTAATTGTCCCCCGTCCCCCCCCACCTCTCCCCACACACACACTGTGGCTCTTGGAGCCACTGTTCCACTCCTCCAAAAGACAGGGTTATGACAAACCGGAGGGAATTCCATACAGACCCTCCCAGCCAAATCAAACTGCCAATCGGGGCTCCTAGATGGCATCCTAGATGGATACAACTTCATTTTTATACGTTAAGCCAACTCCTAGATTGAACACTGAGAACTTTATTCAGGATCTGGTTCCATTTCCATGGCCCTTGAGTTTGTTATGGGAACAGAAGAATGTACATCTGATACCAACCCTGGTTCCGGGTTTAATAGATGGCTCAGATGTGACAGAATTCCCATATAATTATGCAGAACCAAAAGGTTCCCTCTAGGCTGTAAACTCATTGGGGGCAGGGAATGTGTCAACCATTGGTATATTTCACTCTCCCAAGCGCTTTGTTGAGTGATGTGCACACAGAAAGCATTCAATAAATACAACTCATTAAAGGCCCATAAAATTCCTGAACATACTAATGACAACTCTTCTGGAAGACCTCAGAGGTCTCTAAGGCCTCACTGTCAGCCCAGTACTTCATAATGCTGAAGGAAAATACATTTTACAAAACTAAATTTCTTTTCCCCCATTTATCCTATCAACCTTTTGAATTTCACTGAGCAGAAACAACCATTTCAGGAGATAGCATATGATAATTCTAATCTAGCTGTAAAAAATAAAAGCAGGCCAGGAAGAGGCCACATCCTCCCGCGGTCCTGGAACGCCCTCCCTCCTCACCTCCGCCAAACTGATTCTCTTCCCCTCTTCGAATCCCTACTTACAGCTCACCTCCTCCAAGAGGCCTTCCCAGACTGAGCTCCCCTTCTCCCTCTACTCCCTCTACCACCCCCCTTCACCTCTCCGCAGCTTAACCCTCTTTTCCCCCCATTTCTCTCTGCTCCTCCCCCTCTCCCTTCCCATCCCCTCAGCACTGTACTCGTCCGCTCAACTGTATATATTTTCATTACCCTATTTATTTTGTTAATGAAATGTACATCGCCTTGATTCTATTTAGTTGCCATTGTTTTTACGAGATGTTCTTCCCCTCGACTCTATTTTTTGCCACTGTTCTTGTCTGTCCATCTCCCCCGATTAGACCGTAAGCCCATCAAACGGCAGGGACTGTCTCTATCTGTTGCCGACTTGTTCATTCCAAGCGCTTAGTACAGTGCTCTGCACATAGTAAGCGCTCAATAAATACTATTGAATGAATGAAAGGTAGGTTTGAAAAGGCTTTCCCAGCACATCTGAATTCATAACTGAATTTAGTGGAAGCAAACTGACTACAACTTTCTGATGTTCACGTATCGATAGCGTTTTGGGGCCTTCTTGTTTTCCAGACAGGCTGTATATGGACATATTTAAAGCTGAAATCCCATCTGGGTCAGCTACGCTTATTTAGGAGCCAATGTCTCTATCTTAACAAAAATAAGTTTCCCATGTTCGCACTGGAGAGATGTTAATCTCTGAATTCCAAAATGAAGGACACAAAGGCTGATACATTAAGTCCAAAAATAATTCCTGAAACATAAATATATTAGAAGGATCCTGGAGTCCCAAAGTAGGAAAGTTTCTTACTAGCTTCAGAGTTTGCCCCTATTTTATATGAAAGGGGAATCGTGGGCAGAATGTCTCTGCTAACTCTGTTTAAACGTACTTTCCCAAGCGCTTAGTACAGTGCTCTGCACCCAGCAAGTGGTCAACACATATGATTGATTGCATCCTGCCCTCTCCCATTTGAAACACACACAGGCAAACATACCCCCAGGCAGTGATTGACCTATTGTCCCAGCCCAGAAACGGAGAAAGGAGTTCAGTGGGAGGAGGGGACAAAAGTAATAGGCCGTAACTAATGCCACCATTGCTGAATGGGCTGCAATACCACTACGGCAGGAGCTGGAGTCCTCCGGGTATCGTCAGAGCAGGAAAAGCAGCCCAATTTCCGCCACTGGGGTCACCATCCCACCTGAAAGGCTAATTTCCCAAGTTGGCTCCTCTAGGTACCCTCAGAATTCCATCCATAACGGTTGGCCGTGACTGCAGCCCTTTCACATCCATCATCATCAACATCATCAACTCTGCACCTTCTATGTACAGAGCACTGTAAACAAGTGCCTGGGAACATACAACAAATAAGAGATATAGATGGTCCTGGTGCTTCAGGAGCTTACAATTTAAACAACTGCAGTCACCAGGGCTGCTCTGGCCCCTGAGTTTATCTCTGTGTGCTTGATGATCTGTTGGAGTAAGTGTGCCTGACCACGTGAGCCAGCTTGTATACACAGGTATGTAGCAGGTGCTAAGTGTCCAGCACTGCTAGTGCCGGGGAAGGTAAGAGTTAATCAGGTGGAGCACAATCCCGGTCCCTCATAGGCTCACAGTTTAAGTAGGAGGGAAGACAGCTATTGAATCTCCATTTTACAGTTGAGGGAACTGAGGTATATAGCAGTTAAGTGACTTGCTCAAGGTCACACGGCAGGCGAGAGGAGGCAGGATTCGAATCCAGATCCTCTGACTCCTAAGCCTCAGCCATGCTGCTGTGTCCCACTGCGGGCTGTCCCACGTTCTTCTCTAGTCTTGTGGCACTCATCTATGCCCTGTCTGTGCTGGCCCTGTGTCTTGGTCACTCCCAACTCCTCCACTAACTCTATTCCTTGGGGAAGCAGCGTGGCTCAGTGGAAAGAGCATGGGCTTTGGAGTCAGGGCTCATGAGTTCGAATCCCAGCTCTGCCACTTGTCAGTTGTGTGACTGTGGGCAAGTCACTTAACTTCTCTGTGCCTCAGTTCCCTCATCTGTAAAATGGGGATGAAGACTGTGAGCCCCACGTGGGACAACCTGATTCCCCTATGTCTACCCCAGCGCTTAGAACAGTGCTCGGCACATAGTAAGCGCTTAACAAATACCAACATTATTATTATTATTATTATTATTCCTTCCCTCCCTCCCACCCTCACAAAACTGATTCTCTTCCCCTCTTCAAAACCCTACTTAAAACTCACCTCCTCCAAGAGGCCTTCCCAGACTGAGCTCCTCTTCTCCCTCTACTCCCTCTACCACCCCCCCTTCACCTCTCCACAGATAAACCCTCTTTTCCTCCTTTCCCTCTGCTCCTCCCCCTCTCCCTTCCCATCCCCTCAGCACTGTACTCGTCCGCTCAACTGTATATATTTCCATTACCCTATTCATTTTGTTAATGAAATGTACATCGCCTTGATTCTATTTAGTTGCCCTTGTTTTTACGAGATGTTCTTCCCCTCGACTCTATTTATCGTCATCGTTCTTGTCTGTCCGTCTCCCCCGATTAGACCGTAAGCCCGTCAAACGGCAGGGACTGTCTCTATCTGTTGCCGACTTGTTCATTCCAAGCGCTTAGTACAGTGCTCTGCACATAGTAAGCGCTCAATAAATACTATTGAATGAATGAAAGGTCTTTCTACTCGCCCCCCATGTCCCACATCGTACCAATCTTTCCATCTATAGTGTAGTCAATCCCTGGAGCCACTAGATGTCAGAATTCTACATCGTTCATAAATAGTTATCAAAGAAGTTTTAAAAAAAACTTTTTCATCACCAAGTGAGAGCCCTGCACTTTTGCTACCGTAGAGGACAGCTTACTTTATGTTCTTCCGAAATCTAAAGACAACAACCCTCAGCTGAGACTTCCCATTACAAAAACATTCCCCCTAGAGGTAGAAGACTAAAAAAGCATACTCATAGCCATCACTGGGCAAGGATGGCACTAGATGCTTGAGAAATCACTCTGGAAGTTTGTCTTGGAGATAAATACGCAGAAATCGAAACTCAAAAGTGATCCTGTGCTATTCAGTTATGAGCGCTCCTTCAGGTTCAAGGATGACACTATGGACAGTGAAATTTTTATCGGTGTGTGAGTCTGTTTGTGAATGTGTGTGTGAAAATGTTAAGACTGATGTGTTACTGACATTCCCTTCCACAACATGGGCTTTCCCTTCAGCACTGTTGTATTTCACACACTGTTGCACCAATACCTGGTGCTGATTTTGGTTTTCCCCTCAAAATCCTCAACTAGTACTACTAGCATGGGCTTCGAGATGGCCAGGGCTGACAGATCATTTTCCTCTAACAGATGGCTATTGGAGAATGCTAGACGATCCCATCATGAGAAGGAATAACACAAGCAGAGATTGGAGCTCAAGCAATCCATATTCCCGGTAAGAATATTCCTACTGAAATTGGCAGGCATGGAAAGTAGCCCATTTTATTACTAGAGAGATAACTGGGGAATTTTTCCTTTCAAATATCAACAGAGTGTTTACACTGAACATACAGTGCCCACAGCCCAGACACACTTTGGATAAGGAGCCCTGTTTTGATGTGAGTTGGATTAATGAACTCAAATCATACCATCAACATGCTCTCTTACATTCTTCATCCAGATGCCAGAGATGAGGAAAATTACCCAAAAGGTCCATTTATCTACTAATTTCCAGATTCTCAAGCATCACAACCTTTCACAAATCCTATCAAATCCAACCTAGAATGCTAATGCTAATCCAGGTCTTCTTGGGGATTCCCAACTTGGCTCCACAATTTCTTGCTGAACAAAAGTCACAGGAACAGAGTGGACTAATGGAGAGAGTATGGGCCTGAGAGTCAGAGGACCTGGGTTCTAATCCCAGCTCTGCCAATCGGGTTGCTGTGTGACCTTGAAGTAAAGTGAAGTCACTTCACTTCTCTGTGCCTCGGTTTCCTCAACTGTGAAATGGGGATACCTGTTCTCCCTCTTACTTAGACTATGAAGCCCATGGGGGACAGGGATTATGTCTGACATAATAAATTTGTACCTATCCTGGTGTTTACAGTGTTTGACACATAGTAAACACTTAAATACCATAAGGAAAAAATTGTTTCTGCAGTGTGCAGCTGGTTGTCTTATTTTGTATCCACATCATTTCAAAACTTTCCTGCCTGGGGAATTCATCTGGCAAACTATTTCGTCTTGGATTCTGTAGAAACAAAAATAGCTTCTTTTAAAAATATCTTCTAAAGTATCGAGAAGCTCACGGTGGCCAAGGAACATGCCTCATCTTTTTTGTTTTCTTAATGGTATTTGTTAAGCACTTTGTGTTTCAAGCACTATTCTAAGCACTGGGCCAGATACTAGTCAATCAAGTAGGACAGGTCCCTGTCACACATGATGCTCACAGTCCAAGTAGGAGGGAGAAAAGAAGTTCAGTCTCCATTTTATAGATGAGGCAACTGCTGCACTGAGAATTTAAGTGATCTCCCCAAGGTCACACAGCAGGTAATTGACAGAGCTTGGATTAAAACCCAGGTGTTCTGACTTTCAGGGCCATGCTCTCGCCACTAGGCTAGGCTGCTTCTCATATGACAGTTGTGCTTTCCCAAGTGTTTAGTGTGCTGCACCCAAGTAATTACCATACCCACCTGATAATTCAAAGGAGACTAAGAAAGTTACAGGGAAAAAAAGGCACCAGAGAACACTGGTTGAAGACCTGTTGCTCACTAGTCAGCTTTGGGTGAGATTTATAGCTTAGTTTTCATTCTAGCTACCCAGATAACTACTACTGTGGTTCACTCTCTGTTCACATCAAGGCTAAACTATTTTATCAGTCTCCTCATCTCCCTGCTTCCAGCCTCTCCCTTCCCTTCCAAACTAGGCTACACACTGTTGGCATAAGTCATCTTCTTGGAGTATCACTACACATACACATCTCTCCACTCCTCAAAATCCTTCACTGATCCTTCACATCAATCCAAAACTCCGCACAATTGGCTGCAAGGCTCTCTCCCAACTCACTCCACTTATGCATCAATCATTGGTATTTATTGAGTGCGTGCTACGTACAAATCACTGTACAATGCTCTTGGGAAAGTACAACAGAGTTAGTAGACATGATCCCTGCCCACGAGGAGCTTACAGTCTACAGGGGGAGACAGACACTAAAATGCACTGCTCTCTTAATTCGCTACTCTCTATTTTTCCCCTCCAAAGTTGGCCTCTGACTGTCCCTTTCTCATCCTCCTACCTCCATCCCCTCATTTATACTGTTCCCCCAGCTTGAAATTCCCTCCCCGAATCCGATAGACCAGTCTTCGCATATTCAGACACCTCCTGAAAGCTCTCCTGTTCCAACATGCCTCCCCTAATTAATTCCCAATATCCCAAATCGTATGAGCACGTCATCCAGCTCTAACCCTTAAATATTTATTTATTCTTATCCTTAATGCTTAGGTAAATATATTTATTCCATCATATTTTATGTTTCTTACAAACATTTTTTACGTCCGTCTCGCTCATTAGAATGAAAGCATCTGGTGGACCTGTAATATGGCACTCACATGTTTTGGACTTCTCAAATACTCAATTCAGTGCAAAGCATCCAGTGGGTGCTCAAAAAATGCTATTACATTTAAAAATACTGTAAATGAAATAGGGAGTGAGGATAAATGCCAACAGCCTTCACACCATTGTTGATGCTTAACGTATCAGCAGGGACAAACGTTCCCCTGAATGTGCTTCATTCATGATGTTCCAAACACGGTTATCATCTGGAATAGACGTCATGCACTGATGTTCATGAAGGAATGATCTATCGAGATGACGTCTCCCAAAGTTATGCCACTTTCTTCCTTTGCTAATTGCTAAACCTACATTCAAGTAATCTTAAATTTGAGATTTTAAATGCTGCTCTGAGTTATAGTCCGAGTTTGATTTCCTGGATTTCAACATGAGAATGAAATGGAGTGGATAAGAAAATGGAATTTTAAAAAGCAGAAGTGAAAAGGTGAAAAAAACCCAAAAAACCCTGGATGCTAAAAGGTTGCACTTTACTTCATATGAGGAAAGGAGGCAAAATCACTAGTCAGTCGTATTTATTGAGTGCTTACTGTGTGCGGAGCACTGTACTAAGCACTTGGGATAGTACAATATAAACATTGTACATATTTCCTAGCCACAGCTTACTGTCTAGAGGATTAGAGAATTTTAACCGTGACTTACCAAAAGGCCCCATAAGTGCCCAGAGATAGTGGGGTCGGGAGCCTCTGCTGGGAAGATAATAATTGTGACATTTGTTTAATACTATGTTCTAGGCACATAGTAAGCGTGTGGATGGATACAAGCAAAATGGGTAGGACACAGTCTCTGTCTTACTCGGGCTCACAGTTTCTGTCTCACTCAGGGCTCACAGTCTCAATCGCCATTATACAGATGCCATACAAGCGAGGTGGCCACGGTAGCCAGATTTGAGGACACGGTAGGGATGGACAGGGTATTCCAGAGCTCAGGAAACTCTGAGCTGGCTTTTTCCTAGCTCCCATGTTTCTCTCTAAAGAATCAACATAAACGGGCACTTTCCCTACAACCTGTTGGTCAGAAATTCCCACGCCTGCTCAGAAGGTTCTCTGCTGTATTAACATGACTGATTTAGCATTTACTTTTGTGCTTTTGGAGATGATGTTCAGAATAAAAGACAGGTGGTTGCTTGTTTCCTTGAGAAGGAGCATTGCCTAATGGAAAGAGCTTGGACCTGGGAGTCAGAGGACCTGGGTTCTAATACCAGTTTTGTCACACGTCTGCTGCGTGACCTTGGGGAAGTAGCTTTACTTCTCTGTGCCGCAGTTATTTCATCTGTAAATTGGGGATCAAGACTGGGAACCCCACATGGGACATGAACAGTGTCCAACCTGATTAGGTTTTATCTACCCCAGGGCTTAGCACAGTGCCTGCCACACAGTAAGCACATCATATACTACAAAGCCAATTGCTGTCAATCTAATATTTCCTTACTTCTTACTGTGAGCAAGGAAAGTAGGGAAAGAAAAATGCAGCACCTAAAACAGTGTAATGCACGAAGGGGGCACTCAATAAATACTAAGACCATCATTGAAGAGTAGTAATTCCCTGATATGCACTATTTTCCTTTTTTGTTCCATTAGCAAACTTCCCTGCGACTGTCTGGGAGAAAGAATGACAGTGGATGGATGAAAGCATACTGTGACACCAGTTAAGTGACCGAAACTCAGGTTCACAAGGCCATGATGAAGCTGTGAGGCCAAACAAAAGAACAATTCCAGCTTACTGTGGACCAGTGATCCTCAGCATATTTACAGACTTCTCTTGGCACAGCTGTGCACACTTTCCACATTCCTGGGTCCATAATATATCCCCCTTTTCTGTCCCTGTGTGTGGTTATATGCTTGAGAGGAGATGTCCCTAAAGCATGAAGGGGATGCCCAAAATACAAACCATCAAAAGGAAAACTTTTTGTCACATAGCTGTTGAGCCAAAAAAACTCTCACTTTTTTGCAGGCTGAAAAGATCAGTTTCAGTCAAAAGCATTTAGATAAATTAATAGCACAGAGATATACATGGGTTATAAGATAGTAAAGTAGGGTTGTTAGATAGTACATCCCTAACAATTATGATGGATATCAAGGGGGGTAACTAATATTTGTTTGTTGTTTATATAGAGAGTATACTGGAATATCTGTTGTGTGTTTGTACCTTAAAAAATGTTTTTTAAATTATTTTTTCTAGTATTTATTAAGCACTACTGTATGCAGAAAGACTACTAGCCCCATGTGGGACATGGACTATGTCCAACCTGATTAACTTCTATCTACCCAGTGCTTGGTACAGTGTCTGGCACACAATAAGCACTTATTGCTCCATGCTCCAAAGTCAAAGAGAGTTGATATTGTACCAAGAGCAACTTCCACTGCCCACAGCAACATAGTCAACCTAACATAAGAACATCAGAGATGTTTTTTAATTACCTTTTGCCTTGTATCACTGATCTAATTTAAAATAGCTAAGGGAAAATTGTGCTGTTAGTTTCCACAGTGCTATGGAAAAGAAATTATACCACTGGGTATTCAAAAGGATGCACTGTGTCTGAAAGGATATATCGTGTCTGAAAATGTGAATCAATAGCAATTAGAGAAGGTACAGCCCAAGAATTATTGTGGTGGCATTATTTTGACCTTTACTATCCATTTCTGAAAGTTGGTTTCTTTAACGTAGCTTTTTATCAACTAGAATACTCATCTCTCCAATCTCTCCAATATTTGTGGTAGAGAGATTAATTTGATTTCTTTAAATCAGGTACTTAGTTGATAAAGGAAAAGTAAAGATGATAATAATAATGAGAGTGCCATTGGTCAAGCACTCACTACGTGCCAAGCACTGTACCAAGCAGTAGAGTAGATACAAGATAACCAGGTTGGACCCAGTCCCTATGCCATATGGGGCTTGCAGAGTAAGTAGGAGGGAGAACATGTCTTGAACCCCCATTTTACAGATCACAAAACTGAGGCCCAGAGAAGTTAAGTGACTTGCCCAAGGTCCCACATCAATCAAGTGGCACAACCAGGATTGGAGCCCTGGTCCTCTAACTCTCTGGCCCATGTTCTTTCCATGAGGCCATCCTACTTTTCAAGTAGCAACCCTCATTTAAAAAATTATTTTAATATTTCTCACTGGCCTTGTCCATAAGTAGATAATTCATCCCTCAGAGAGATAGCAGTCATTCAGGAACAGAATCCATCAGTTGCATTTTATTGCCTGCTTACTCAGTACAGAGCACTATAATCAGTGTTTGTTTGGTAGAGTACAGTAATATCAGTAGACATGATGCCTACCCTCAAGGAGTACATAATCTAGTAGGAGGTAAAGATATTCAAATAAATTGGATGAAAGAGAAAGCAACAGAGAGCAAAGCAGACATGTTCCCTGTCCGTCGACTGTAAGCTCATAGGTAGAGAATACGTCTGCTGATTCTGTTTCATCGTACTCTCCCAAGCGACTAGTACAGTACTCTTCACATCGTAAGTGCTCAATAAATGCCATTGATTGATTAAAGATGCATATATAAATGCTATGAGATTGAGGAGGTGAGTGCCAACTGCAGGCCTCCTGAAGGAGATGTAATTACAGGAGGGTTCTGATGAGGGGGAAAGCAGTAATGTGCCAGATGTGAAGCAGGAGGGAATTCTAGGGCGGCAAAAGGGAGGGTGTGAGCAAGAGGTTGGTGGTGAGAGGCAAGGCCCAGTGAATAGAGGAATGGAGCAGCAAGCTGAGGTGGAGTGGGAGACAAGCGAAGATAAAGTTGGGGGAGGGATACTAGAAAGCATATTTAATATGTAATTCCAGTCTTTCACTTCCCTCCATTTTCAAAGTTACAGCAATTGTCCTTGGGAATAAAATGAAAACAGGTTTTGCCATGGTTATGACCTTGAGGAGAGCAGGATTCAATAGAACTATCCATTTTCATTTACGAATTTCCAACATAAACAAAATCCCATTTTGGACATCAACAAGCTTTCTAAAGCAGCGCTATAACCTTTTAGGTAGCATCTTAGACGGCTTTCAATTTAACTCTCGAGGCAACTTCTCTGAGGTGAGTGTCAAGAAGAGGAAACGGGCTCAAATTCTGAGATGCAGCTCAGTGGCCGGGTACTCCCTGGTGGAAGTGGGAATAGAGCCCAAATCTTCCAATTCCCTGACTAGAACGCTCCCTGTCAATTGAGCCCCTTCACTACAGGAATGTGCTCTCTCAGTTCACTAATTCCATGAGCTGAAATTTCAGTAAAAGCACTATGGCAAAGGAAGACTCATACCACCATCAAAACAGGAAGACATACAGCCCAAGCAAAATAGCTTTCTTTAGGCCTCTGTAAATTTTATTTGCTTTGGTCAGCCCACAGTTGCCATATTCATCAGGACCCCTCCTATACCTCCCCACCTCGCTATATTGCTCCCCTTATCACTGGGCTAAGACAACATAGGCGCCTGCCTGGAGCTCCAGTCTGCAAAGGGGAAACTTGACAGATGTTGGAAAAAGGTCATAAAATACATCTGTTTCTGGGCCAAGCAAACTAAACTCATTAACTGCCAGCGAAGGGGGGGTTGGCATTCAGTACTTTGGGTTGCATTTCAGCACTGCAGAGCTCATGCAGACAGCATAAACTTGGCATGGGACAGTAAGTGCTCAAATACAAGTGATTGCTATCTATGAAACCTCATTTGCTACTTAGATGTGCTGGAGTCGTAACTCTGGGGCTGCTCTGAGGCCAGAGGGAAAGAGGGACTGGCTTAAGAGTGAGGGAAAGTGGGGAAGCCCAAAACACTATCTGTCCAAAAGGTGGTCCTTGTGACATCAAGGCTTTTGGGACAGGCTGAAGATGGGGAAGCAGCATGGCTTAGTGGAAAGAGCAAGAGTTTGGGAGTGAGAGGACATAGGTTCTAATCCCGACTCAGCCACTTGTCTGCTGTGTGATCTTGGGCAAGGTGCTTAACTTCTCTGTGCCTCAGTGAACTCATCTGTAAAATGGGGATTAAGACTGTGATCTGATTACCTCATATCTACCCCAGTGCTTGGCACGTAGTAAGCGCTCAATACCATTATTATTTGTGTGATAGGCAGCTCTGCTAAAGTCTGCTTTAAGCAGAGCTAATTTCAAGTGTTTGTCTCTCCCATTAGACTATAAGTTCCTTCAGAGCAGGGATTGGGTTTACCAAGTCCACTGTACTGTGCCCTCATGTTGAGGGCTACATGATAACCAATGTAAGCAATTGCCTCAGGGTGGTGTACCTCTTGATTCAATCAACCAATTGTAATTATTGAATGCTGTGTGTAGAACATTATACTAAGACCTTGGGAGTATACACTATAACAGACTCTATCCAGATGGCCACTATTTGGCACATTTTAATACCTTATCGAGATGGCTGCCACACATGCCCTGGGAGCCTTCTGCCCCTGTTATACATGAATGGTAGCCATCCTTACATTTCAGTTTTATAGTAATCCTCTCTCTCCTAATAGCATTCCTGCTGCACTCTGAAATTAAAGTCTCTACCTAGAGTTTTCTTCTTCCACTTAAGTGCCGTGAAAATCCATTCAGAGCCACTCCGGGAGGGTGAGAATTTGTAATGCTGAGAAGGTAGGGGAAAGTGTGCCACTGCTAATGCAATGTTTTCTTTTAAAACCCTTTTTTTGTTGTTGTCGTCACATCCCCTTAGGTAATCAAACAGCATAAAGGTAAGAAATAAACCATATTTTAATACTTAATAGAATCAAAATAATACCAAAGTGTCAGAAGAAAGTTTACCCTTGAGCCTGAGACCTTCCAGCTCCAAAAGCTAGCCTAAACTCTACCTAAAACAAAGCTGTCAGTCATTCAAGTTTTGATCCATTCTCTGCATAGCATTCACATAAGCAGCTTCTGAATTTCCCCAGCATCTTGCCAGGAAGCATGTCTACCAATTCTGGTGTAATATACTCAAACACTTAGTATGGTGCTCTGCATGCAGTAAATACTCAATAAATACAACTGATTGATGGGATTTTAAAGATTATTAAAACTAAATTTCTGAAAGAAAAAAATATTAAACTTGCCCAAACCCTTGGGATCCAAGGTGTTCCCTCACAACCCGTTTCCTTATACTCAGATCTGGATAATTCAGTCATTGAGTATTCACTTTGGACCTTTCTATCAAGATTAGTTGAGATTAACATCGCTTCATAGGTCATGGTGACCTAGAGAGATAGCCATGTAACCATCCTGCTTCCTTCGAGCCAATTCTATGATTGTCCTTTTGCAGTTATTATTCTTGTTTCTGCAAAGGATCATAATAAATACCAGTAGGGTGTGAAAAATTCAGCCACTACCAGACAAAATGATTGCTCTGATTTTGTGTAGCAGACACCTTTTTTCAAGAACTGATTTCTTACTGATAAAAGCAGGAATGTCTGTCCAGGTCCTGAGAAGGAGAGTGATGAATAGCATGTCTGAAGTGTAGGGTGGCTGTCACTGAAATGCCACACTCCCCATTGCTAGTGTTCTGATAAAGCTGACTAGTCTTAGCAACTCTTGCCAGCAGGCTTTCTATCAAAGGAACCATAGCTTCTATTCAACACACTGGGTGTTCTGTCAGCACAGAATACTTACCCCATTAGTTGGTTCTGTCCAAACTGCTAATGTTAGAGCCAAGCCTAAATCTAGGTCATCTTAAACGAGTGCGCAGGTTTACGGCTTGCATGTACACTCACAGAAATAATTAAAAGGACTCCAATGTAAGTAATGTGGATTTGGGAGAATCCAAGGACATGAATGATGCTATCTTCTTTTCCTAATGAGAAGTGAGACTTGGGTTTTGTTTTGTTTTCCAACAAATGTCATCTTAAAGCCATTTGGGATTTTTCCTTCTCAGAGTTGCTTGACCTAAAGTACAGCAGAGGGTGGGGGAAGCTGAGCGGGAAATCACCCTAAGCCAACATGGGTGTTTTAATGAGAAAAACACTTCTGGTTTCCAGGGAGAGGATCCATCCTTGAGAACTAGTAAACAACTATATCTACTACTAATAAACTAATATACCAAATTATCTTAAAAACTAAAAATGCAGAGAAAATAAATTTATCCAAGAAGTCCTTATGCTTAATTTCCTTATCATGCAAATCAGAACTCAGAATGCTAGGTCAGTGGAAAAGGAAATAATGAAACGTTTTGCAGGAATTTGATTCTAGAAGGAACACATAGGAAATGAAAAGTTCATATCTTAATAATGTAAACTGTGCAAGCTAGTGTTCATTAAGCATTCACCAGATCTAATGCTGCCCAACAAACGCAGAAGTATGGATCCAATCATAACCCAAGTACACCCAACTCTCATTTCTCATGGCAGTGGAAAAAAGAGGGATTATTGGCAGTGGAGAAAAAAACAACAAATAATTATAAAGTCTGGTTTTAGTCATGAGTTTCAGCCTTCTCTGATTAAACCCTGTGACAGAGTTGAAAAGTCCATCTCTGTAAGCTCCTTGAGGGCAGAAAGTATGGTTTTTACTCATGTGTACTCTAAGTGTAGTGTGTAGTACAGTGAACTTATAATCACTCAATAAATAGGACTGCTTGATTGAATGGAGATGCTGATGAACGCAGAGATCTTCAAGAATTCAGGCCGGCCAGATAAAAAAACATAATACGGCAACGAGATCATCCACAAGCTAAGTTTTCAACACTGAGATAGCAGCATGGCCTAGTGAAAAGAGCACAAGCCTGGGAATTAGAGGACCTGGGTTTTAATGCCAATTTCATCAATTACCTGCTTTGTGAACTTGGGCTAGTCATTTCACTTCTCTGTGCCTCAGTTGTCTTGTTTGTAAAATGATGATTCAATACCTATTTTCCTTCCTACCTAAAATGTGAGCCCCAGCACTTAAAACAGGGTGTGACCCATAGTAAGCACTTAAATACGATTAAAAAAAAAATCTGTTAATCTCTTAAAAGACCATGGCAGCTCAATCCCTACTTCCATTGTACTACTTTTTCCAACAGTATTCAAATTTGGTGTCTTTCTGAATTTAAGGCTATTCCACTCTTTTAAATTATACACTGTAACCACTTAATCTCGAAAACTATTCCAACTCCATTGCCCCACAAATTTAGGGTACAAATTTTTGGTTGTGTTCTTTTTACCAAGGGACAAATCAGGAGCAAAAATAAACTTCATAAAGTGAGTATTTATAGTGCCATCTACAATATGAATATTATGAAACTTAAGATTCATATTTTTGATCTCCCTTTGTCATTTTTCTGCTTGTATTTATTCTGATTTCAAACTGTTGCCAAATTGTTTAGTTGTCAAATGACTTACCTCTTTCCAGTTGCATGAATTTTATAATTTAACTTTTGTTCTTGTTGTCATTACTCCTTCTGCTATAGAAGGAAACAGTTTCCGTATTTCCTTGAAATGAACTTGCACTCTCGGTATAGACACTGTCTAGGACTACATCTTGGTGTGAGGGGGAGGAGGGAAGAATTCAGTGTTTGCTCTTAGATCACAGTATCTTTTCTATCTGCCAAACTCAGAGAGAATGCCTTAACATAGTCAGACAGAACAATGACAGGTGAGACTGAGGAGAAGAAATCGCAAGCATAAATTTGATGAAACAGAGTTTTAGATGACAGGAAGAATTTCTCCTAACACTGAGCCCCAGTTGTCAGGAGGCCAAGCAGAGTGCACCAAAGCCTAAAATAAGAAACAAAGGTCTGACAACAGAAAAATGGGAAAGATTGACCCATTTGGGATTAAATCTCAGGGTCCCCAGTTTGCCCTGTTAAAATCAAGTTCTCCAGAGCATCCCATTTGGAGATCCAAATCCCACAGGGGTATGTCTCGTTTAGACTGTGACCCCGTTATTGAGCAGGGATTGTCTATCTGTTGCCGAACTGTACATTCCAAGTGCTTACTACAGAGCTCTGCACATAGAAAGCGCTCAAAAAATACTATTGAATGAATGAATGAACCACCAGCCTCCCATCAAGGAAGGGGTAGACCCCTTAAGAGTACAGAACTATCCAACCTACTTATACCAAACCGTGGCTAAGCAGCTAAACGAGCCTTGTCATTTGACAAGAACAGTCTGGGAAAGCTGGTCTGCACCCTGGGTGCCACTGGGCTGAGATAAGCAACAGTGAGCTGCGACCAGCAGTGAGAAGCAGCATGGCTTAGTGGCTAGAGCTCAGGCCTGGGAGTCAGAAGGACCTGGTTCTAATCCCAACACCACTACATGTCTGCTGTATGACCTGGGACAAGTCACTTTACTTCTCTGTGCCTCAGTTCCCTCATCTGTAAAATGGGGATTGAGACTGTGAGCTCCAAAAGGGACAGGGACTGTGTTCAACCTGATTTGCTTGGATCCACCCTAGCACATAGTATGGTGCCTGGCACATAGTAAGCTTTTAATGAGTACCATAATTATTATTATATGAAGTACCCGACCTCCAGCTGCTGCATCCAGAGCCTGAGGGAGCGTCTGTTCCCCAAGAGGCCATTGCAATGTTCAGTATACAGAGGAAAGATGGAGAAGCAATATGGTCTAGTGGATAAAGCATGGGTCTGGGGATCAGAATAATAATAATAATAATGTTATTTGTTAAGTGCTTACTATGTGCAGAGCACTGTTCTAAGTGCTGGGGGAGATACAGGGTAATCAGGTTGTCCCTTGTGAGGCTCACAGTCTTAATCCCCATTTTACAGATGAGGTAACTGAGGCACAGAGAAGTTAAATGACTTGCCCACAGTCACACAGCTGACGAGTGGCAGAGTCTGGATTCGAACCCATGACCTCTGACTCCCAAGCCCGCATTCTTTCCACCGAGCCACACTGCTTGTCTAAGGACCTGGGTTCTAATCCCAACTTTGCCACTTGTCTGCTATGTGATGTGGGCAGGTTACTTAACATCTCTGGGCCTCAGTTATCTCAGCTGTAAAATGGAGATTAAGAGTGTGAGCCCCATGTGGAACAGGGACCCTGTCCAACCTTACTAACTTGTATCTACCCCCGGGCTCAGAACACTGTAATAAGTACCATAATTATTATTATTATCCCTGTTCTTGGCACCACCTCTGCCCTACGACTGTGGTAATCTTTATGGTTTCCTGGAGAGCAGTCATCCAGGGGAAATTTCAATCATTGTCTTTGTTATCCTTTCTTTCTTAGTTGCCAGAACATAGATGACATTAGATATTTCAACTGAAAAGTTCAGGACCGAGACCCATAAAAAAACGTAATTGTTGTACCTTATCTTTACAAGTGTGTATCTTGTTAGAGGATAATTGGGTGCACAGACAAAACTAGGAGAAAGATACTTTTACTGTTATGTTACCTGAACAAGCTCTTCAAATGAAGATAATCTTAGATTTTTTTTTTTAAATTTGGATATTGGAACAAATTTGGCAAGCACCTGATCTAAAGAGTCAAACTCAATTATCTGAACTTTTGATTATTTGAACTAGTCTCAGTCCCAACTTGTTTGGTTAACCAGATCTAAACTCTACTTAAAAATTAAGGAGCTTTATTCTCAAGGGCTGTCAATAGGGTATGTCTCTCAAGAACTGCATTTACAAGGGTTTGAAATTCTTCTTGGTTGAGGTTTTTACTGCAATTAAAAAAGGATCAGAGTTAATTCCTTAAGGCCATAGTCAAAAGCCCTCTTTGCCGGATTAAGGGTACATCTGAAGAGCAGTGCTCACCACTCCCTCAAAATGATATCCTGGAGGATTTCAGAACGCAAGTGTCATTGACAATTTGGGGTTTCTTTGAGAAGAAAGACAGCTGAAAGACTAAGTTCTTTCTTGAAGATAGTTTCAGACTCAGTTAAACTGGAGAACACCTCATCTTCCCGATATCTCTTCCACCTCTATTTCCCATCATAGTTGTCAACATCACCATCTTACCTGTCTGCTAAGCCCACAATCTTGGGTTTATCCTCAACTTCTCCCTCCCTTTCAACCCTCACAACCAGTCTGTCACCAAATCCTTTTCATTATTCCTCTACAGTAAAACACGGGACTGGGCGTTAGAAAGACCTGAGTTCTAATTCTAGGGCCATCACTTGTCTGCTATCTGGCCTTGGATAAGTCCTCTTAACTTCTCTGTGTCTCAGTTACCTCATCTGTAAAATGGGGATTATGACTGTGATCCAATGTGGGACATGGATTGTGTCCAACATGATAAACTTGCATCTACCACAGAGCTGGGTACAGTGCCTGGCACTTAGAGAAGCAGCGTGGCTCAGTGGAAAGAGCCCGGGCTTGGGAGACAGAGGTTGTGGGTTCTAATCCCGACTCCGCCACATGTCTGCTGTGTGACCTTGGGCAAGTCACTTCACTTCTCTGGGCCTCAATTCCCTCATCTGTAAAAATGGGGATTAAAAAAAATGTGAGCCCCACGTGGGACAATCTGATTACCCTGTATCTCCCCCAGCGCTTAGAACAGTTCTCTCCGCATAGTAAGCGCTTAACAAATACCATAATTATTATAGTAAGCACTTAATACCATAAAAAAAAATTCCAGAGTCCATTCCTTCCTCTCCATTGAAATGGTCATCAAGCTGGTCCAGTCCATTTTGTCATATCCCAGTTTCACAACTGCAGTCTCTTTGCTGATCTCTCTGCTTCCAATCTCTCCCACCTCCATCCATGCTTCACCTTGCTGACTGGATCATTTTTTAAAAACATCATTCTACACACCTCTCTCCATTCCACAGAATCCTTTCTTCTCACCAAACAAAAACTCCTGATGATTGGCTTTAAGGGCACTCAATCAGCTCTTCCCTTTCTACTTATCTCGAGGAGCCATTTCCTAAGTAATCTCTGATCTCCCCAATTCATATCTCCAACTGCCTCCTCAACCCTTCCACAGTGCCTGGGCATTGTTACAACTTCTGTATCACTGATGTACATAGTTTATAGGCTCAATTGCTCCCCTTATCTGTAATTCATTTATCTATCTCCACCACAAAACTTTAAGACTCTTAACAGCAAGAATCTTGTCTTCTAACTCTTGTAGTTTAAGTACTTATCACAGTGTTCTCCACAATGTAGGCATGTGCTAAACATTAGTAAGATTTGTTTTTAGGCACTTTATTTAGAACAGTAAATTAACTTTTTTTGTTCATTACGTTTTTCAAGATTCATCCATCCTAATACCTCATGAAATTGGGGGCTTAATGAATGTTTTAAAAGACTCAGCAGTTAAATGATAATTTTAAATGTAATTTACCCAGACTGTATCGCGGTGAAATGATTTGCATCTAAGGTGAAGAATGTTCCAAAACTATGTTTTTCTCCTTTTACCTCACAAGACAAACTTTGGTTTCCTTCACTCACTAAAGATCACGGATGTGAATTCAATAGGATATGGCTTTCGTCTCTATCATACGATGCCCCTCGGACATTCAACTCTAGGAGTCACTGCTCATTTTGACAGTTAAATCCAAACCTCAGAATTTTAAATTAGTTATCTAAATTGAACCTAGACAACACTTTGGCTTTCTGAGCAAGATTTATTAAATCTTGTTTACTTTATTCTTTGTTTCCCTAATTGAGACTAGGGCAGAGTCCATGATTGTGTTCAAGAAAGGGAAGCTGAATTTCAGCATTGTATTGATTTGCCAAGTTGCACTGAGCAAGGCTCAGCTGGGACCAGCAAGACCCTGTCTGGATTATGAAGGACCCAGTCAGTGTTCCCAAGGAGGGTTTGGCTGGAGTCTAGGCTGTCAGTGGCCTGGGAGCTTTCCAATTGTGTAAAGAACAATTTGTTGCATTGAGAGATAACATCCTTGGTCGTTTTCAGGGGCTCAGATGCCAACATTTCCTTCTACACTTCCTTATTAGGAACAAAATGAAACGCTGAGATGCAGAGACGTGCAATCAATCCAAAAATGTATTATGTATTTACTGTGAGGAAGTCACTGAACTAAGCACTTGGGAAATTGCAATAGAATCGGTAGACATAATCCATGCCCTCAAGTAGTTTACAATCTAGTGGGGGAAAGAGACACAAAAATAGATCACCTACAGTAGAAACTAATAGAGAACAGCATGGCAGAGTGGATAGAGCATGGCCCTGAGAGTGAGAAGGCCATGGGTTCTAATCCTGACTCCACCTCTTGTCTGCTGTGTGACCTTGGCAAGTCACTTCACTTCTCTGATCCTCAGTTCCCTCATCTGTAAAATGGGGATTAGAGACTCTAAGCCCCGTGGGGCACAGGGGTTGTGTCCCCTTGCTTGTATCCACCCCAGTGCTTAGTACAATGCCTGACACATAGCTAAGTGCTTAATAAATTCCACAATTATTATTATTAGAACAAAGATAGGAACATAAATGCCATAGGGGTGGTATGACAGGCATGGTGGGACAGTTCTAGGAACCCCAAGTGCTTAATTAGTGTGGAAGTACTGAAGAGGCAGAGGGAATGCAAAGTGGGAGTTGAGAAATTAATCAGGGAAAGCCTCCCGGAAGAGAGATAATTTCAGAAGGGCTTTGAAGATGAGGAGAGGAAGGGATTATCAGATATGAAGGGGAAGGAAGTTCCTAGCAGAGAGGAAGGTGTAAGCAAGCAGCCAGAGGCAGAAAAGACTAGAGCAAGACAAATGAAGAGTTACTTTGAGGGGAACAAAGCATGTGAGCTGGGATGAAAGGGTGAAGAGCGTGGATAAGTTGGAGAAAGAGTGACTGCCCTAACATAGATGGTGGAAGGAAAAATCAAGGTTGTAGAGCAAAAAAATCACAAACTTTCCAAGGAAATAAAAACACCAAAGGAATTTTTTATGGAAAAAGAATGGTTCCCAGTAGGGTGTTTTTGTTTCCAGCTCAATGTCACCAAAGCCTGTTGTTTCTACCTTCATAACACTGTTAAAGTCCTCCCTTTCTTCTCCATCCAAACTGCTGCTACACTGATCAAAGCAATTATCCTCTTCCTCCTTGATTACTGCATCAGCCTCCTCGTTGACCTCTCTGCCTTCTGTGTCTCCCCACCCTGGACTATATATCATCCTGCTGCCCAGATGGCTATTCTAAAAAGACATTTGGCCCACATCTCCCCACTTCATAACAATCTCCAGTGGTTTTTCATCCACCTCCACATCACATTCCTCCTCACCAGCTTTTAAGACATTCAATCCGTTTCCCCCTCCTACTTTTCCTCCCTGATCTCCTACTACAACCCTGCCCTCACACTTTGCTCCTCTACCACCAGCTTGCTCCGTTTGCCTCCATTTCATCTATCTCACCACCAACTCTTTTCAGATGTCTTCCCTCTGACCTGGAAATCCCTCCCCACTCCATATATGACAGACTACCCACCATTCTGCCCTCCTTCAAAGTCTTATTAAAATCACATCTGCTCCAAGAGGTCTTCCCCAATTAAGGCCTCTTTTCCCCTACTCCCTCTCCCATTTCCACATCACTCTATACACTGGCTCTGTTTCTTAAGTATTTGATATTCATTCAATCATATTTATTGAGCACTTAGTAGGTGCAGAGCACTGTATTAAGTGCTTGGAAAGTACTATTCAGCAATAAAGAGACACAATCCCTGCCCACACCGGATTTACTGTCTGGGGTGGGGGGCGGTGGCGGGGGAAGATATTCACTCCACCTTCAGCCCTACAGCACTTTCGTACATCTCTATAATTTCTTTATATCAATAATGTCTGTCTCCTCCTCTAGACTGTAAGCTCCTTGTGAGCAGGAAATACATATACCAAATCTTAGTATAGTGTTCTGCAGACATTAAGTGCTAAATAAATACTGCTGATAGAAAACAGATAGTTCTCTAAATGGGGTAGGAGAAACTGCTAATAATTAATAACTTTGGTATTTGTGAAATACTGTGTGACAAACGCTGTTCTAAGTGCTTGGGTAGATACAAGATAATTAATCAGGATGGACACAGTTCCTGACCCACACAGAACTCACAGTCCTAAATGGGAAGAAGAACAGGTAATTAATGTTGGTATTTGTTAAGCGCTTACTATGTGCCGAGCACTGTTCTAAGCGCTGGGGTAGACATAGGGGAATCAGGTTGTCCCACGTGGGGCTCACAGTCTTAATCCCCATTTTACAGATGAGGGAACTGAGGCACAGAGAAGTTAAGTGACTTGCCCACAGTCACACAGCCGACAAGTGGCAGAGCTGGGATTCGAACTCATGAGCCCTGACTCCAAAGCCCATGCTCTTTCCACTGAGCCACGCTGCTTCTCTAATATCATTCCCCTTTTACAGGCAAGGAAACTGAAGCACAGAAAGGTTAAGTGACTTGCCCACAGTTATGTATCACTATAAGTGGCAGAGCTAGGATTAGAATATGGACCTTATGGTTCCCAGGCCTGTGCTGTTCCCACCAGGCCACACTGCTTCATGTTACAGTGGAAAAGAGGCATAGCTTAGTGGGTAGTATACAGGCTCCGGAATCAGAAGCACTTTAGTTCTTATCCTAGCCCTGCTTGTGACCTTGGGCAAGTCACTTAACTTCTCTGTGCCTGAGTTCCCTCATCTGTCAAATAGGGTATTAAGATAGTGAGCCCTGTGTGGCTCAGGGACTGTGCCCAACCTGCTTATCTTGTACCTACCCCAGCTCCTAGAGTACAGTGCCTGGAGCTAGTAAATATTTAACAAATACTATTGGAAAAAAAAACTCAGTAAGCAGCAGCAGGAGAGGCAACCCCCAGGCTAAAGGAGCTAAATGGAGGAAAGTTCTCTCAAGAGCTGCCTGGCCCCCAAACAGCTGCTGGAGCTTCCACCCATCTCCACCCACTCCACCCAAGCCTTGGGTCTCATAGCCTGTCAACTCTGGAAGAGAAAAATCTGGGACTGGTTTTTTGTTGTCAAAAAAGCCCTGTCCTGAGCATGTGATTGCTTGCTGGAGTTAGGTACTCATCATCCAAACTTGGAAATGGTGTTTTCTTTTGGGGAAATGTATTGCCCATTAGACAATCCATATCACACATTCCTCCTCTAATGACAGATTAATTTAAACCAGAGCGCCGGAGGAAAACCCATCCAAAATTCACACCCAAAAGAAAAAAAAAATGACAAAAAACAGGACAAAAATACCTTGGGGGATGGAATGTGAACTTGATTCAGATTATTTAAAATATAATGAAAGTGATAGACCATGCAAAAGATAGGATGGAATAGTAATCTGTAAAATTAGCACAAATGTTCTCAATTCTCCTATGTTTCTCACCACAAGATCCATTTCTTAGTGGCAATTGCATCAATAGTTAAAAATATTCAGCTACAACACAAATTTCTGTGACATATTGGGATTGAGAAAACTTTAGAAAGATAAACTGTGATAATTTAAAAGATCTAAAAAGTGATCTACATTCTGTATTTAATAAGAAAAATCAACAAAAAAACCCCTGCTTGATGTTTTATCCTAGGAGGTAAATAAACCCATCAGTGGGAATAAGGAATTTGAAACTTGAAATATGAAAATTGTTCTCAGCCTTCAAATACCCAGAGAGGAGATAGTATATCTCTCTCCACAAGATATTCCAGACACAGGGAATTCTAAAACTGTATGTGCAATTTGAACTGCTTAACAATTACATGCTAAAATAATAAACAGCCCACAATAATTAATGAAACACTAATGATGTGCACCTCATTATTACTAAATTTCATGAATTAAGGCCTACGATGTTAGGAGTTCTAAAGAAACATTTTTTCCGCATTAGCACCATAATCAACTCTGCTGCAAATCCTTTGGACCAGCCCACAACTCAACATAAGAGTAAGTAAAGAATGGATTTTTGGATTTTACTGTTTTACCCCAATTTATACCCCCACAATTCATTTTTTTTAAAATCTGGGACAAAATAAAACAAAACAAAAAAACAGATTGTGCCTGTCTGCCCAAGGCCTCCCTAGAGCTTACATCTGCTTCTTGTTCCCTACTTCCTCCTCCTTCCCCCACTCTCTCTACTCAGGCAGCCCAACCCTTCTCCTCCTCCTCTTTTCCCTCTCCTTTCTCCCCCACCACCCCTCCAGCTGAGGCCAAGCCAAAAAGAGCAGTTCCTTGGGAGGCCAAGAAACTGGAGAACTGCAGACAGTACTGCTGTTGCAAAAGGAGACTGAACTTTCCACTCTTAATCCCCACTGAAGGGTCTCCCCTATGGAAAGGAGAGTCCTACTTGTTTCACAATACCACTATCACCCCATTCTTAATCAATCAGTGGTATTTATTGAGTACTGACTGTGTCCAGAGCCCTGGATCAAGCGCTTGGGAGAGTGCAATAATACAGAGTTGGTAGTCACGATCCCTGCCCACAAGTAACTTACAAGCCTAGCGAGGGAAAACGCACTGCTCGATTGCTCCCTCCTCCAATTTTGCTCCCTCCTCCAATTCAATCAGCACTATCCCTTCCCCTGCTTCCCTTTGCAATCATCTTCTGGCCAGGGAATCCTTCACATGCGACTGATCACAAATCTCCCTCTCTTCCAAGCCCTGAGATCACATCTCTTCCAGGAGGCCTTTCCTGATTAATTTCTAACCTTCCCATTTTATAGCATTTAGATGTCACTTCAACTCTTCAGTGCCACTTAGGCACTAAAGTTTCCACAACCACAGTAGCACTTAGGTTCAAACCTTATATACGGCTTATATGTTCTATTATTCTCCCCATCTATAATTTAAAGTATGCCACCACTGCTACATTACTACTTCCTTGAGGGCAGAAATTTTGCCTTCAAATTCTTGTGTACCCGCCCAAGCATTCAGTACAGTACTCTGAACATGGCACGTGCTCAATAAATAGATTGATTTAATATTGTAAAACCCTCCTTAAAACATTTTTTTCCCTCACTTAAAAAATGTCATTTAAAATCCATTACAAAAATAAACTCTGATCATTAATCTCCATGGGGGAATTTTAAAAAATCGGAAACCTAAACATAAGGTTCTAGTTCTTTTCTCTCCAGTTCTAGGATTGCTCTTGGCTTCTATCATAAAGCTCATATCCTGCAATGCATGGGAAGGAAGGACACAGGAACAATGAAGGATAAAGAAACTCATTACAAGCGGCAGAAAGAATCGTGTTTCTATCGTTTGGGGTCAGACCGGCACCGCAGGACATGGATATTGCCATATGAACTGAGTTACCCTAAACTGTAAACTATCCTTGAGGATAGGGGTCATGTCTACCAACTGTGTTATACTCTCCCAAGTGCTTAGTACAGTGCTCTGCACATAGTAAGCACTTGATAAATACCATTGATTGACTGGGCTATTTTGTTCCCTCATGCTGGTGCTCTTTGCTACACAAGTAGGTAGGTACAAGAACATGGCAAAAGTCCCACAAGTGACCTGCCATCCTGAAAGTCTTCCAGCCTCCTTCATGAAGACAGTCCAATCCTGACTCCATATTCCACAAATCTGCAGCAAGAGGGAAACCAAATGGAAGAAGTTGGGAGGATGTTTCAATCAACCACTGGGAATGAAAGGTAAAGGCAAAGGTGAAATGAGGACAGAGAGGAAGTGTGGGCTGGGAAACTGAACAGAGGACAGAGACGGAGGAAGCAGTAAATGGACTATTGTTAGATAGGGAGTGATCTCCCAAGGCTTTCCAACAGAAATTTCCAGCCACACATGGAATCAGAAACAGCAGCATGTGTGTCAAAACAATTTGAAGAATTTTACTAAATGAATTAAATGACAACAAATGTTTCATCTAAGCAAAGATGAGAAAAGTGAGGCTCTGCTATTATTCTACCCAACTGGCCTTTCTGCCAACTCTACCCATTTGTTTCAAGGGGAGACTCCACTTTTTCAGTAATTCTAATGCTAGAAAGATTGCAACCTGAGAACTGAAGAAAAAACGTTCTGCTTTCCCAGAAACAAACGATCCAGATGTGCCTTGTCAGTCAGTCAATATCTACTGAGCGCTTACCTTGCGCATAGCATTTTACTAAGTGCTTGAGAAAGAGTATAACAGACATTCCTTGCCCACAAATAGCTTACAGTCTAGAGGGGAGACAAAGCAATATAGCACCCTGGCTAGAGTTAGGGTGGGGGCAGAGTGCCCAAAGGGCTGTGTCCTAGCTGTCATCCTTCCAGGATGCCTTACCACAGCAAGTGCTGAAAAGCAGTCATCTTACTGGTTTTCTATGTGAACTAAGTAAGTGGTCTGTCCTCTCTGACTCCTTTTCCTCACGCATGGGAGAGGTCAATAGGAAGAAGGCAAAACTGCACGGAAAACCAGCCCCACCTCTAGCCTGGAACGCATATCGGAATTATTTGAGGAGGTGGGGAGTAGGGGAAAGTTTTCCTCTAAGGGTTGCTGTTCTTTTGCTGGGGATGTGTTGAGTACCTTAGGTGAGTCACACAACGTGAAAATAATACCAGCTGGAACAGCAAAGCTATAGTTGACCTGATAAAGTCACAAAATAAATGGATACTGGATTAAAACAATTACAGCGGATTACACCAATCTATTGATTTTATTAATTTCATTTGGGGAGGCAGCACGACCTACTGGAAGGAGCAAGGGATTAAAAATCAGGAGGCCAGGCTCTGCCACTTGCCTGTTGTATAACCTCATGTACTCATTTCTGCATCTATAAGATCTGCTTCCTCCTTAAACAGTAATCCCCTTGAGGGCCAGGCAACGTGACCAATCTGGAGGACTCTCTGCCCACAATTTGTGTCAGATTTTCATGATACAGAAGAGACCTGGGGAGGCAACTTTATTTAGAAATGGATGAGGCAGATGCTGAGGAGTTAATTCCATCTCCTCCAGAGGCATTTTCATCCAACAAAGACTGCATCAAACTTGACTGTCCAATACATTATTGCAAAATGCTGAAACTGAAGGAAAAGCAGTTGGTACTTCAATTACAATCTTGTGATTAAAATACCTTGTATCAATTTTCAAGATAGGAAATGAACATACAACCACGATTTTATTAGAAGTTCCTAAGGGTCAAAGAAGTTCAAGGGTGCACAGAGGTACTCAAGAGTTAGCCTGCTATGAGGTATTTTAAGAAGAAAATGTGGCTGCTGTTAATTTAAATTAGAGAAATTTATTCATTTAAAATTGTGATGTCAGACTTTGAATTACTTTTTTAATAAACAACAGTTTAATAGCATTTATATTTTTTGTATATAATTTATAATGTAAGTCTATGGGAAAATACTCAAGATACAACCAGTGTTGGGGAACAAAATGTGATCCTGTGATGAGGTAAGCCTGAAATTCCATTTTTTCTCTGAATCTTTAACATTCAAGCTATAACATTTACCAAATTACCTCATTAGTTGTGTTTTCACCAAGAACAGTGTGTCAAGCAAGAGCAAAGATTTTCAAATGAACCTTTAGGAAATCCTCTTCCAAGCAACTGGCCACAAGGACCAAATTCAACAGGGAGCAAGGTATGGTAGAATGAGCAATTGTATGCTTTCTTTTGAATAAATATGCTATAACCCAATTTTTGAAGAAAATTATACTTACACTGTAATTTAATAAGATAAAGGAAAAGTTCATTAACCTGAGTCTGATGGGTTTTTCCAGTAGATGTCATGGCAAAGAATCTTACTTTAAAAAAAACAAAAAAACCCTATAAAAACCCAAATGAAATATATATATATATATATATATGTATTCCCTGAACCAACCAATTATCCTTTGAGAGGGTTTATTTTTTGGTCCTTTCTGGTGTTCATTTCACTGGGCTGAACTTCATTTTTCACTGTGAGAGGCAGTGCACGATAGTCATTGTTTAACATTTTTCTTGGACCACAAAAAAAAAAATCCACAAAAGAAACCTTATGGCAGTTTATGCATCCCAAATGTGTCATTGCTCTAAAAACAATAAGATTCCTCTGGTGACCAATCATGTTTCCATGCTGATCACATGACCGGCTCCGGTTGCCATTGACCCATCACATCAAACGGCAGAGTTGTTGGGCCACAGCAGGATGCGGGAAGACTTCCTAAGTGTGGGGAGTTCAAACTGCCAAAACAGAAAGTGGGATGATGGAAGAGCGGCAGCGGCTGGAAATGCCTCAAGCTAGTTTGGCAAAATGGTCACGGGGAGGGAGAGGTACATGTAAATAATAGTTTAGGCTGCCTACCATTTAGCTACCATTTGGGAAAAGGATGTCTCTTTGACTTAGGTGCAAAGGCTTAGCCATGACTTGGGAAAAGACCAATTAATTGACCAAATTGTAACTATTACTTTCCCTCATAGATCACTTTTGAAATAAAAGTTTTGCTTCCTTTCCTTTATCCTGTAAACCTACTTTTCAGATGTGGGCAAGTAAACTGCCCAGTCTCAGAGGAGATAGAGTAAGTGCTTATTCTAGTTCCAACAGTGGCATGCAATGAATTTCCTAGGAAGGTTTGTGTCAGCCATCACTCACTTTCTGTCAGGGTGTCTGAGTATTTCAAAACATCAGTAAGCTTTTAAGACATAAGTTAGCATGCCAAGGCCAATTTCCCCCCATTGCCTAAGCTATCACCTAAAAGCAGCAATCAGTGCTAAGGGAAAGGATTTCCTGAAACCCTATCAGGGTGCCTACAGAAACAATTCATTTTCTAGTTTTAGGAATAAAGTGACATTCAGCACCACAAAACTTAATTCACAAACACACTTCAATTATGAAGGATTAAAACTTGGAATTTCTTAAATTCCAATTTTAGACTTCCACCCCACATTCTTTTACTTTAGTGCTTCAACTGCAGAGTCTTCGAACAGGATTTATTGAATGTATTACGCATCTCTATGTACTTTATGCTGAGCTAAGCAGTGACAAGACTATGAGATAGACACTGTGCTAATCAATGCTGAAGTATTATTTGACCCTGAAAATTTTTCTCAAACAAGAGGTGCGCTGAGCTGTCCAATGATGGTCCGAAAGGTTAACACTGCATTACCTTTAATTTATGAGGTTAGTATAATTATTATGCAACTTAAGTGTTTACTATATGTCAAGTACTTTTCCAAGTGCTGGGGTAGAGACAGGTTAGTCAGGTGGACTCAGTCCCTCTCCAACACAGGCCTAACAGTCAAAGTAAGAGGGAGAACAGGTGATGTAGTTCTACATTTTTATTTAGCCTACTTTCAAAAAGGTGTGAATGAGCATACTTTTCAATAAAATAATTGTCCACGTAATACATCAATCACCTCTCAGGGTCGCAGCTGGAGAGTTTCCGGTACCAGTCTCGACTATGGGAGGGAGAGTCAAGCAGAGGCAAATCCATTCCATTCCTAGCTTGGGCAGTGGCTAGTGAATGGAAGGCAATCTGCTACAAGTCAAAAAAACTATGCTGGGCAGCAGAGGCATGGGAGAGAGTTGAGGGCGGAGACTCAAGTTTACTGCGCGGAAGTTGGCAATGGTAAACTGCTTCTGTGTTTTTACCAAGAAAACTCTCTGGATACACTACCAGAACAATTGCAGATGGAGGTGGGGTGTTCTGGGAGAGATGTGTCCATGGCATCGCTACAGGCCGGACACGACTCGACAGCATAAGATGATAATAACAATATATTATTATGAAATAGAACAAAAGAAAATAAAGGAAGAAGATAGTTTCATTTGCCAGCAAAGCCTAGTGGCTACAGCACAGGCTTAGGAGTCAGAAGCATCTGAGGTCTAATCCCGACTCTACCACTTGTCTATGTGACCTTGGTCAAGTCACAACCTATCTGCCTCAGTTACTTCACCTATGAAATGGGAGTGAAAACTGGGAACCTCATGGGAGTCATGAACTGTGTCCAACCCGATGAGCTTCTTGTATCTACCTCAGCGTTTAGTACAGTGCCTAACATATAGTAAGTGCTTAACAAGCACCATTTTTAAAGAAAGTTTTAACAGGGGTCTTCACTGAGAACAAGGCAGAAAAGTAAGAGACAGAGAGGAAGCGATACATACTTGCAGGCAAACTCATATATTTAACAAGATGGTGCTTTCCTTACAAATCCTTTCATTAAAGCAGCACAAGTGAATAGCTCCAGAAGTACCTCTCCCATGCACTTCCTGCCGCTGACCCGCTCCTTACTTCAGGCTGGAGATGCTGCTGCTACCATTGCTTCCACTGGGAACTGCGTAGAGAATGGTCCCCCTAGGGAACTCACTGTCTCCTACACAGGCAGCTCTCCTCTCTTCAGTCCCCTTTCCACTGGACTCCAGTTCTTCTGTTCCCTAGACCTGAGGTGGGTTTTGGAGAAGCAGGTGCTTAGGAATTTGCACTTCCAGATCAGGCTGCTGAAGACAGGAAGGTGATTCCAAGCCGCAGCTGGACGTGGTGAGGCTAAATAGCCTATTTTGTACGCAGGCCTGGCTGTAGCAGCCTGACCTTAGAAAGAGATTCCAAAACCCAAAGTTGGTCAATCACTAGGTGGCTTGCAGTGCTCGACTCCACAACAGAACTGAGGGCCTACAGGAGCCTATGGTGAAAATTAGGTTGTTAGAGTACTATAGGGGAATCATTCTAAGGTAGGGAAACAGCAAACCAAATAGTTCCCTCAATATTTCTATCTGTCAGCTGATGGTTTTTAACAGAAAAGTTGAAGTTGACTACTACTTAAGGTGAAAATCTTTTAATGTGCATCTTTGTCTATAACTCCTGATTATTTTTTCCTCAACAGTATTTCCTGAATCCCTCCCCTTTATAATAATTGTGGTATTGATTAACCACCTCTGAGCTCAGCACTGTATTAAGTGCTGGGCTAGGTGCAAGATAATCTATCACATGCTAAGTAGGAGGGAGCACAGGAATTGAATCCCCTTATTAATGCCTGACAGTCAAAATTTGACCAACCTCCTTACCAATCTCCCATACTCCAGCCTCTCCCTTCTTCAGTCTATTCTACCCTCATCTGCCAATATCTTCCTAAAACACCAGAATACATCATCCCACTTCCCAGAAACTTCAATGCCTACCCATTTCTCTCCATATCAAATGCAAACTTTTGACCAATGGATTCACCCTCATCTCTCCCCTCATCTGCTTCAATCCAGCTCACAGTCTTTGCTCTGGGCAAATTACCTCTGGAACTAGAACTCACTCTAAACTCTCCCATCTCTGATCCGTTATTTGTACCCACCCCCATTTTCTGGAACTCTCTCTCCTCCATGGCCACCTCCCTTTCCACACACTTCCATAAAAATCACCTTCTCCCAGGAGATGTTCCCCAACTAATCCCCATATCTCCAGAACATGTCACTGCATCAGCTATCCTCATCCCTTGTATCTATCATTTCATTAATTTATTCATATTTTGCTTTTTTTGTCACTTAATCATACCAACCCTTTATCTCATCCCCCCCTTCCTCTCCCCACCCCTTCTTCACTAGCAGTGCCAAAATCAGGCCTTAGTAGATTTGATAAAGGCAATTGCTCTGCAAAGGTGCCTCTAAAACAATCACTTTTGGGGAATTTGCCAAACATGAGGATTGTTGTGTACATAAGTAAGTTACCTTCATGGTATCCAAGTAGGAGCTCAATTAAGGTCACTATTACTACAGGAATTTCTGCTGCTCAAAATCTCTCTCTGCCTTCTCCTGCCCTCTATTTTGACCTATGTAGCTCCCTGAACTCTCAGATGAAGGGAACAACAGTGGTGACAGGATCATGACAAAACAAGCCTAAGAATAAGGTCTGCCAGGGTTCAGCCAGGGAACACCAGGACTTAGACCAGCGATAGGAAAGTTCAGACTCAGAATCTATTAGGTATGAGGTTAGGAGATGTTGGTGTCAGGAGTCATTTGGATCAGAACTAGAAGAAATTCTGCTTCATCTCCACATCCCCAAAAACCTCTGCTTTTTAAGGATCCTGACCAGGAAAATTTCACTCGGCAATGGGAGAAGTGGCCCTGGTTCCTCACAGAGTACCAATTAAGCACTGCTTCTGGATCTGCATTTCTGCTGCTGATGCCTTTTCAAGTTATCAAACAGCCAAGCTGCTCATGCTTTTGTATTTTCACACTTTTCTGCCCAGCTGTGATGTGTAAGTGATCAAAAATGTGCAACATCTTGCAATCGTGGAGCAAACAGGTAGCATCTGGACTAACCTGAGATGAAGTTCCCATCTGCAGGCATCTTCCCTCTCCCCCAAAGTACAGAATTCCCTGAGGTCACACCTCTGCTCCTTCCTCCATCTCCTGTGGTCAGGATAGCAACTCATCCCAGCATCAACATCTCTTTTGGGTAGCCAGTGTCAAAATTCCCAAACACAGCCTGGGAGTCAGAGGACCTGGATTCTAATCCTGATCCTACCCCTTGCCTGCAGGGTGACCTTGGAAAAGTCACTTCATTTCTCTGGACTTCAGTGTACTCGTCTGTAAAAGGGGGATTCAATACATGTTCTCTCTCTTACTTAGACTGTGAGCCCATGCACGTCAGGGACTGTAACTGGTATCTACCCCAGGGCTTAGAACTGTGCTTGGCACATAGTAAACACTTAAATACCACAACTTATCCTTCCATTATAGGAGTCCCTAATGTTGACATTATACAACTGAAAAAGTTGAATTGTAACTGGGGAAAAAAAATAACTGGTTAGGATAAAGTTTGTTGCTCCAGCTATCATTCTCATTATTATCTAGGAAAGATATGAGGGGTTATGTAAACCCCATTCATCCATAAAAGTTAAATATCACCTTTTGTTGTGTTAATACTAAAAGCCACTAACCAGGCAATTGCTCTTCTCAGTCCCTCTATCAGCTTAATTTATGGCTTAAGAAGAAACTCTTTCCCTTCTGTGGCATCACAGGCAATATGCAGACCTTGAAGTTGTGTTCGGGGAATAATATCTCAAACTTTAAGGACAGAGTGCCATCCAGTAAACTGCATGCTTGCTTAATGACAACTGAATTTACCTTTACCTAGGCTTGCTTTGCTTGTAAAAAGAAGGTATTTTTAACTTCTGTAACCTGGGAAAAGGGAAGGGAAGAGCCAGGTTGTCATGTAAATAGATATATTTTGTGACAACTTTCACAGGAAAGCAGGAATTTATATCACCATTGCCTTAGAGCTGACTGCTCTGGCCCAGGTCCATTTATTGACATGAGCTTCAAGAGAACAAAACAAAACAAAAAGGCTCAAATGGCTTTCTAAATTTAAGTTAATGGCATAAAACCCACTACATATCCATTTTCCATCAGGAGAGACACAGAAATACTGCTCTCCAGAGATAGTTAGAGCACAATAACTCAAACAAGGACATTTTAGCCAATACTGACATTTCCTTAAAGACAAAATTTTAGTAAAATTTCCCAAGGATGAAACAATGGAGGTATCAGCATCTGTTGCATTGTCAAGCTTTATAAAAAGCAAATCCCCCAATTGCAACTCAAGTTGCACTTCTCCATGGCAAACCCAAATTATTCCAGAATCCAGGCCACTATGGTCTCATAGCCCACTGAAGCAGTAACTTATTAAATAAAATCCTAAATTCCTAAAAAAGTAAATTTATCACCTAAAGGCATCATAGCTTACTACCAAGAGACTGTTTACAGCTGGGAGAATCTGTCTTATTAAAAGTACAGAAATCCTTCAAGGTGAACAATTTTAGGGTTAAAATAAGGGATTAAAAAACCCATCCATAGAAGCATCCTTTGGGGAAAGCTTTTGGGATACAAATGCCAGGCAAATACCATCATAATTGATCAGGGATCCAATTTTCTACAAGTCCTCCTTAGTTTTCCTATTATCACTATTCATTCTCTCTCCAGTTTCCATATATATATATATATATATATATATATGTGTGTGTGTGTATACACACACACCATGGTTATTGTAATGTGTACACAGTAATTTTACATACAAAATATAGACCACAAATGACACACTCCCTAAGCACAGGGATCGCGTCTACTACTATTATATTGAACTTTTCCAAGTGCCTAGTTCCCTGCTCTGAACAGAGTAAAAGCTCAATAAATACCACTGATGTGTAACTTTGTGTTTAACAAAACAACACCCCATGCAAATGTTAACTTTTGTAAAAACAAATAAATAAAAAGAAAACAAAGTGAGGGAGAAAGATATACAGTATTTACTCACATAATTACTTCCACCAGATAATCCCTCCTCCCCATTCTTTTAAGAAAGAAATATTACTTTTGTAAGCAGTGATAGTGGCACAAGCTGGGGCAAGAGAAGGAGGGGGGAGTCAGAAACTGGTAGACTTGGGCTACTTCTGCAGGAGTTTCTTTGAAAATTGGGGTGCTGGGGAGTGTTGGAGTTGGGTGAGAACAACCAGGAAGGCATATAAAATCTAGGGTAGGAAGAGGTTTGGAGAGCTTATCATAATTCATTGAGTGTTGTCTGCAGCACTTAGAGTGCAGTAGAACTAAGAGTTGTCCTCTCAAGTCCCCTCTTACCTTCCTCTTCCCCGGCTTTCTTCCACTTTTTTTCCCTCCTTTACTGCTCGTTTAGACAATAGCCTCCTCTCTGTTTTGGGTGGCTTAGTGGAAAGAGCATGATCTTGGGAGTCAGAGGTCATGGGTTCTAATCTCAGCACTGCCACTTGTCAGCTCTATGACTTGGGGCAAGTCACTTAACTTCTCTGAATCTCAGTTACCTCATCTGTAAAATGGGGATTAAGACTGTGAGCCCCGTGTGGGAGAACCTCATTACCTTTTATCTATCCCAGTCCTTAGAACTGTGTTTGGCACATAGTAACTGCTTGACAAACGCCATCATTATTATTATTAAGGCAATTAGACAATTAGGTGAGAAAATACAATGGATGTTACCATCAGATTAGAGCTATTAGCGCTATTAGATTAGAGCTATTAGAGCTAGGGCTTCTCCAGTAGGGGGATGGGTTAGGAGAAATCTTGAAGACAGCTGGCTCGCCTGCAGCTACCCTGACATTTGCAAATGCTGCTATCACTTTGGTCACATACATATTTTTCATTTAAATTATTTGTGCTTAATAATAATCACAGTATTTGTTAAGCACTCACTACATTGTACTAAACATTGGGGGAGAGACAACATAAGCAGATTGGTTACAGTCTCTGACCTACATGAGGCTCACAGTCTAAGGGGAAGAGAGAAAAGGTATCTTATCCCCATTTTACCAATGAGGAAATGGGTCCAGAGAAGTTAAGTGACTTAGTTGGGAATTCTATACAATGAAGGAGAACCCAGGTCTCCCAACTCTCACTTCGCATTATATCTCTTCCTGCCTACTTCCTCGTTGCACCCTCTGCTACACTGGGAACATAACTGGCAGGGGCAAGAAGGTGTGAACAAAGATGGGCAAACCGACAAGGCTACTACCAATTTCTTTGTGCAGCTTTTCAGTTCTGAAATCTGAATGACTGGACCGATGCCCATCTGTCATTTATAAGGGAAAACATCATGGCCTAGTGGAAAGAGGATGGGCCTAGGAGTCAAAAGAGCTGAGTAATTAGAGAAGCAGCATGGCTCAGTGGAAAGAGCACGGGCTTGGGAGTCAAGGTCATGGTTCGAGTCCCGGCTCTGCCACTTGTCAGCTGTGTGACTGGGGGCAAGTCACAATTTCTCTGTGCCTCAGTTACCTCATCTGTAAAATAGGGATTAAGACTGTGAGCCTCACGTGGGACAACCTGATTACCCTATATCTACCCCAGCACTTAGAACAGTGCTCTGCACATAGTAAGCGCTTAAATACCAACATTATTATCATTATTAATCTTGATAATCCTGATTGGTAGGGGTATAGGCAAGTCTAGGGTCACCCTGTTGCCAGGAGAAGCACCCAATCACTTCCCCAAGTCAAAGCCTTAGTCAAGGGCTCCATCCTTTCCATCCAGCCCAGATGACCCAGGTGAATCACACACAATAAACTCCAGGCACCCAGCTCAGGGGATCCCAGATAGAGTAAGAATCTGAGGTACGGCAGTCCCTCTCTGCCCCAGCCCACATCGTGGCAACAATTAAATGATTTTCATCCTGGGACAGTTGTTCCAAGACTTTTTTGGTTACCAGTCTGAGCTCTGGCATGTTCCTGTACAGGGCTAAGTATGTTGCTCAGCATACAGTAAGTGCTCAAAAAATACCACTGATGGATTGCAAGGCTCATCATTGGTACCCAGCCTCCTCTATTGGCAGCTTCCCCACTGCATTAGAAGGCTTTCTTCATCTCTACCTCCGTTGGAAAAGCAGGAAGAGGATATGTGAATATGTGAGGGGAAAGAAAGGAAGGATAAGAGGATAAAATGAACTTGGTTTTATATAGCGAAGAGCAAGAGGAAAGGAGGAATAGGATTCCAGACCTCTTCAGGCTGTAAAATACATGCTGCTGTTTTATGACCTAATGGTCTAAGGGGACTGGACCATATACTCTGTTTACATTTCATTTTACAACCCTAAAGGGATCTGGAACCTAATTTCTCCATTACTCTATAAAACTGGATTCACACTACTCTACTTTTTCAGAATACATCCCTAGTGTAAACAAAAGATATCTGAACGTATTACTTTCACAATGGCAATGCCTGACTTCGATGACCTGCTTGAAATTGCTTTAATTACACCATCTTCTATTTGTGTCTTTTGATTTCCAAATGGAAATTCAAGAGAGAACAAAACTTTCCATCCTCTTTTACTTTTATCATCTCCTCTTCTTCATTCTCCCTCCGCTGAAAAGCTCGGTCTTAAGACCTTCATCTTTAATCAAGGAGTTTCTTCTTCCCCAAAGTATTGGTCCAGTGATCCAACTCTAGACTGTAGGCTCATTGTGGGCAAGGAATGTCTACCAACTCAGTTGCACTGTATTCTACCAAGAGCTTAGTAAAGTGCTCTGCAAGTGGTAAGTGCTCAATAAATATCACTGATAAATTGATCCAACAATACAGCAGCATCTCACTTGGGTCAGAAAGGGAGAGCCACATGTTCAGAATCATTGTTCCTTCCAAAGTTCTCTATTCAAGCTTCTTGTGCCTACATCAGCGTGGGCGGGGGGGAGGGCAGGGAGAGGAGGAAGGGGGCGTGTAAATACATACCCACGCCTACTCTGTCAGCTTTAACCCAAGCAATTTGTTATACTTACTCTGGCAGAGTCTTTGGTACTAGCTGATTTTATAGAATAGCCTATAAAATGAGGAAATAGGTTTCTTACTCCCTTCACCTAATCATTCCTTGACATGGTATTAGCTAAGAGCTTACTTCAAGCCAGGCACTGTACTAAGCACTGGGGAAGATACAAGCTAATCGGGTTTGACACAGTCCATGTCCCACATGGGGCTCACAGTATTAATTCCCATTTTACAGGAGAGATAACTGCGGCACAGAGAAGGGAACTTGCCAATGGTCACAGCAGACAAGTGGCAGAGCTGGAATTAGAACTCAGGCCCTTCTGACTCCCAGGCCCAGGACCACTCAGTCCATTCAATAACTTTAAGGCACCTAACATTGACTAAAATTCTCTATACCCTTCCTTACTAATCTGTTTTGCTGTACCGCAAAGGGTTCTGAAACACTAAACCCCCAAAATGCTTTTCAGATCAAAACCTTGGGGATAAGCCCAATTTTATCCAGTTTTTCTTTTGGCTTCCATTAGATGATGACAAAATATTAAAATAAAGCCAATATTCTGATACTGCCTGCATTCAAAGCCAATTCACGTTTAACTAGTGAGGTATACACAATAATTCAATCATTCTCCATGAGTACCAATTAACGAAGGAATAAGGACAGCCAAATGTACTTGAAAAAAGAATAAAATAGCACATATTTGCATTTGTCTCTGTTGGTTTTCCATGGACACTAGACTGCAGACAGTTCTCTCACTGCACAATAACAATGAAATATAGCCCAATTATGGCAACTAAAAATGCAACCACTTAGGACCATTTGAAACATATTGTACCATTAAGGGAGAAGAATGTAGTAGAGAAAAACGGGAGCTTCAACCCTTGAACCAAAGGGCTGCAGTTCCAAGGCAAGATCATATGATAGCAAGACAAAGAACAAGCATATTATGCAAGAAATAGGAGACTACTTAAAGACACCGATTCTTGAATCTGCCAGAATTAGATACAAGATACAGGTTGTAGTTATCCCAAAAGAGTGTGCGAAATGTGAAGAACCAAGGGACAAGGATGAGCAATGATAAGAACAGAATGGTCATTGACATTGGCAAAGAGAATGATTAGGATATCTCATCAAGGAAAATACTTTGTGGATTTCGTAGAGATCAAAGACAGAAATGTATCTTCTGAGAAGGTTCTTGGGTCTTATCTGTACCTTGAGAAAAATCAATCGATCCATCATATTTAGGGAGCATGCACTGTACTAAGCATTTGGGAGAGTATCATATAACAGAGTTGGTAGACACATTCCCTGTCCACAATATGCTGATAGTCTAAAGGATGACTTTACAGTCTAGAAAGAAAATATTCAGACAGGCTGATATCCAGGGCTTAGTACAGTGTTCAATAAATGCTATTACACTGACAAGCTTTCCTTATGAATGGTACCTGCCATTGTATAGAATTCCTAACTAAGGCAAGCAGGAAAGGCAGGAAAGGATTATTGTGACTTCAATGCACAGACACAACTTTAAGCTAGGTTCTATTCATTCAGTCAGTCATGTTTACTGAACACTTACTGAATGCAAAGCACTGTACTAAGCTCTTGGGAGAATATAATACAACAACAGACATTCCCTGCCCACATGAGCTCGCAGTCTAGAGGGGGAGACAGACAGTGTACTTAATAAATAAATTGCAGATATATACTTAAGTGTTGTGGGGCTGGAGGGTGGATGAATGAAGAGAACAAGTCAGGGCAATGCAGGAGCGGAAGAAGAAAGGAGGGCTTAGTCAGGAAAGGCTTCTTAGAGGAGATGTGCCTTTGATAAGACTTTCAAGTGGGGAAGAATAATTATCTGCCTGATATGAGGAAGTAAGGCATTCCGGGCCAGAGGATGGATGTGGGCGCGAGGTAGGTGGCAAGATAGACGAGATTGAGGTTAACATTAGGGAAGCCAAGTGTGTGGGCTGGGTTGCAGTAGGAGAGTGGCGAGATGAGATAGCGGGGGGCAAGTTGATTGAGTGCTTTAAAGCCAATGGTGAGGAGTTTTTTTTGATGCGGAGGTGGATGGGCAACCAGTGGAGTTTCTTGAAGAGTGGGGAAAATAGGGTCTGAATGTTTTTGAAGGAAAATGATCTGGGCAGCAGAGCGGAGTATGGACTGGAGTAGGTAGAGACAGGAGGCAGGGAGGTCAGCAAGGAGGCTGATACAATAATCAAGGTGGGATAGGATGTGTGCTTGCATTAATGTGGTAGCACTTTGTTTCCAAGGGCTGCTAGATATGTTGATCCCCATGTTAGATTTTCAACTCCCTGGGTACAAAGATTGGGGTTTTTATCACTAGCACAATGCTTAGATCAGTACACTGCATACAGTACATGCTAACTAAACAGTATTGATTAGTCTCTCCTATTTGAAGCCAGCTCTGATTTGATCAGTACCCATTTTCACCTTTGTCACTAGCCCTAGCTTAGTCAACAAATCTCTCTCAATTTTTTCATCTTTTCCCCCTAATTTATTTCTGGGCTCAGAGGAATCAGGTGGGTTGTACTCGAATATCTTTGCTGCTGAGTACAAAGCCCCGAAGAAATAGAGCCAAAGTGGGTTTTTAGATTGCCTCTGTTGAAGCTGGTTTACTGCTGAACAGTGTGATGGAACAGAGGTAATGGCGAGGGGAGGTGCCGCCTGATAACTAGAGCTGGCCAATCCAGGATCACCTCCATTCTACAAGGATCAGACCCTACTTTCATTATTTAATGAACTTATGCTGTCTCTTTTTCTTTTTATAATAATTATGTTATTTGTTAAATGCTTACCATATTCCAGGCACTGTGCTAAGTGTGGGGGTAAATACAATGTAAGCAGATTGGACATGGTCCTTGTCAGTCGGGCAATTGTACTTACTGAGTGCTTACTGTTTACAGAGCACTGTACTAAGCACTTGGGAGAGCACAACAGAACAATAAACAAGATACACTGGGGCTCACAGTTTAGGAGTCAAGGCATGAACAAAGGCATGACCTGAGGTAAGAAGGTTTGGAGAGTCTCTATACTAGGTTCTTTTGGCAGACTTATAAGACATCAGAAAAGGTCTCTATGGCCCAGATGAGTCCTAATCATAAAAAAAATGATAGGCTTTCTCATAGTGGGAGGGTTATTTCCTCACACCTGGAATCTTTGATCATGGATACTCCTCCTCTGCCTCCCACCCTATAACTGTGTGTGTGTGGGGGGGGGGGCATCCCTTGAGGTTCAGTTCTGGGTCCCCTTCTATTCTCCATCTACACTCACTCCCTTGGAGAACTCATTCACTCTCACGACTTCAAGTACCATCTCTATGCAGATGGTACCCAAATCTACATCTCCTTCCCGATCTCTCTCTCCCTCTCTTTTGAAAGATCGAGAGAGGTTAATGAATACAGAGAATCAAGAGTGGTACTAAGTTAAAAATCAAAAAATCTGTAGGGGTGCCAGCCTTCTTTTTTATGATACTTCTTAAGTGCTTACTCTGTGCCAGATACTGTACTAACCGCTGTGGTAGATACAAGCTAATGGGATTGGACAAAGTTTATGTCCCACCTGGTGCTCACGGGCTTAATCCCCATTTTACAGAGGAGGAACCAAGGCAGAGAGAAGATCACACTGAGCAGGGAATGTGTTTGTTTATTGTTGTATTGTACTCTCTAAAGTGCTTAGTACAGTGATCTGCACACAGTAAGCGTTCAATAAATACTATCAATTGAGGAGCGGTTTCCTCCCTCTGCTTATGTCCCACAGCTGGTACTGCACGCTTCTCCTGAACTTTTACTCCTCCCTAGTTAAAATACCAGATCTTTCATGGTAAAAATAAAAAAAGACACAATCTGTTCCATCTCCTCCATTTTAGTTGCGAACACTTTCCAGACCTTTTTTCTTCATTTAATACAAAAGAAGTTAGCCCTTCTTTCCCTTCAGGCCCCTGCAGACTGCATTCCTGTGGCTCACCACTTCACATCCCAGTGACACCTTTTGGCCCCATAAACCCTGGCCTGGGTCACAAAAGGAGTTCACTCCTCCACTGCAGTCAGTCAAGGAAATGCCTGATGGTGGCAATTCCGAACACTAGAAAAAGTCACAAACTTTCACTTCAAAATGGAAAAAGTATTTTAAGTTACTAAATGTATCACTAAATGGTACTTATTCAACATCTGAGTGCAAAACTGTATATTAAACCCTTGGGAAGATACAATGGAAAGAAAAAGCCCCTGACTTTTTTTTTTTTATTGTCCTATGCTGTTGAGTCGTTTCCAACCCAAAGGGATGCCTTGGACACATCTCTCCCAGAATGACCCACTTCCATCCGCAATCATTCTGCTAGTGTATCCCGAGAATTTTCTGGGTTAAAAGCACCCAAGCGGTCTACCATTAACTCCTTCCGCACAATAAACTTGAGTCTCCGCCCTTGACTCTCTCCCATGCCGCTGCTGCCCAGCCCAGGTGAACTTTGACTTGTAGCAGATTGCCTTCCACTCAAGATTGCCCAACTAGAAATGGAATGGCTATGCCTCTGCTTGACGCTCCCTCCTATAATCAAGATAGGTAGAGTACTGGAAACTCTCCAGACCCGACCCTGAGAGAGACCCTGCCTTCTAAGTACTTACATACAGCACAAGGGAGGAGACAAGCTGAAAAATTATTTACATATAATGGGAGTTGCATGAAGAATAAGGATACATCTGGGTATTTGCAAGAATATGGAAATTTATTCCATAGAAGGAAACAGCGCTGGCCTTTGCTACCTGTTATGGACCTACAACATGTATATTTGCTATGCCAAAGAGATGATGGATTGAAGATGATGGAATTCAGAGAATACACTTTGTTGTTCTGATCCACTGGAAACTAGAATTTGCCTGGAATATAGACAATATTAATGAAGAATATTCCTTATGTCACTTATAAGATATATTTTTCCACTTAAGAGATGAGAGGATTCCAATTAAGCTAAAATCTACTCAGAAATCATTAGATGTTTTAAATTGAATTTCAACTTTTAGTGTTCATGACCCCGGATTTTAGTAAACTATGATTTCCTAAGGAGTGAGGAATGGTTGTGTATGACAAAGGATCATAGGTCCTCTACATATAACTGACTGAAAAAATAGCACTTTAGTGATCTGTTTAAATCTGAGCCAGATGGAATAAACTCCCTCTTAGAGCACTTACAAATAAGTCAATTCAACATAATTTGATTTAATTCTAGCTTATATGCCATAAAGGAAATGATTTCCAACCACACAAAATTTAATTGGTGCCCTTCTATATCTTACTCATGAACTGACAATCACAATACTTAGCTAGGGGAAGAGTCAGGGAGACAAGCAGATCTTTAATTCAGCCAAAAACTGAATATGAGTCACTGATAACTGACAAACAGTATACAGACTCAACCAGAAATAAACATATCATGTGTATGCATGTTTGTTCCACAGTATTGCCAGATTTTTGATCATTTTCCTTTTTTTTTCATTCTCCACATTGGCCTTGCCTTTCAAAACTTGTTCCCCAAATTTGATCCTCAGTTTGCTTATGTGAATGCTTTACATTTGCAGTTAGCTACAGTAGTTGATTTTTCTGAGGGTCAAAGTACTCTTGGCTATTACAGCAAAATCAAATTTCTCTTGAAAATAGAGCTATTTTTCTAAGCTCCCATATGTCCACTTACCCAAACTTTTGGTGTGGTTAATAAGTGTTCCAATGCTCTGGAGTTTTTAATATGTGAGATGCCATTACTCTGATGACAATTGACCTTATCTCAAGAATATGAAAATGTAAGTTTTATCATCATCTTTTCATTACTGCTCCTGAAGTTTTAAGGGAATTAAGTTTGAAAAGCTGAGAATAAAAAAAACACCTTAAAAATTAGTTTAACTACATCAAATCTTCTTACAAGTTACATTTCCCTAAGCATTGTACAGAGTTGAGCAGATTACTTGGTGAATGTGATCAATAAAAACAATTTAAGCCAAAAGTAAAGCAAGTAAACCATTCTCCTTCCTTAGTATAAAGGTGTTTAGTTTTGCCTAAAGGATTCCAGATGATGGTTTCACCTCTCTACTTGACTTTAGCAATGGTAGTAATAGTAACGATTTATTAAACACTTATTGTGTGTAGAACATTATACCAAATGCTGAGAAAGAATATATAGATGGGGATAAGATACAGATCCTGCCCCTCTAGGAGCTCATAATCTGTGAAAACATACTCTAGAATGAAACCACCTCATAATGGTACCAGAAAGTTACTTTACGTGAAACTGTGTCTACAGACACCATGAGAACCTCAGAAACCGTAAAAGAGGGAGTCACATTTACTCAAACACATTTTTCTCTGATGGTGAAACTGTAAAAGGTTAACACGTACACACTCCTTTGTGTAACAGCACTAAATTCCTATCTTCTAAAACCAATCTTCTCTAACAAGCAGTGAAAAGAGCACAGGCCTGGGGAATCAGAGGACCTGGGTTCTAATCTTGGCTCTGTCACTTGCCTGTTGAGAGGCCTTGGTCAAGTCAATTAACTTCTCTGTGCCTTAGTTCCCTCATCTGTAAAATGGAGATTTAGAACCTATTCACACTCCTATTTAGATTGAGTCTTATGTGGGAGGGGGGCTGTGTCTGTATTGATTATATTGTACCTACCCCAGTGCCTAGTTCAGTACTTGCCACAAAAGTAAGTGCTTAAATACCACTATTATCTTAAAAGATGGGCCTCCTTCAGAGGAGGAGGAGAAGAGGTGGAGCAGGAAAAGAAGTAGGGCAAGCAAGAGGTCTAGAATGGAAAGGAGGTGGAAAAGCAGGAAGACTGAGAAGGAGATTTTCACACCAGAGATTTAATTGAAAAAGTCTGGAATGACCTGAAGCCAAGTAGCAATTAAAACCAATATGTATTCCTTCACAAATGCCCCACAGAATTCTATTGTCTGAAAGTTTCCCTGACTTTTGATGCCATTGTTTCGAAAGCTTTTGTTACTGCTCCAGACAAAACTGGTCTCATTTATTCTTTGCTATATTTGATTATATAAAATTTAATTTTTTAGCTTATAAAAAGTTTTTGAGCAACTTCACTTGAAATTCCATCTCTCAAACACACGCGGCTTCCATTTTCTCAAGAAAAAGCTAAGTTACCTTCACAATTAATAATTACTGATTGGGGCTGATTACTATTTTTTAAAAGTCACAATCACTTAATATGCTTTGATCTTATGTTAGAAAATATGGTCTTGTACTATTCAGAATAATACTATTTTCAGTGTACTAGGATTATGACCCTAATCCCATCCCTTTGTACCTTATCAAACCATTCCCCCCAACCCCGACACCCCACCTTCTCCCCTCCCTGACCACCTTCTTCAACAGTTCACCTTGCAGTGGCTTCATCCCCACTGCTTGCTTGTTTTGGACGGGAGAGGGGGACTACGTCTGCTAATTCTGCTCTACTGTTCTTTCCCAAGTGCTTAGTACAATGTTCCACACATAATAAGGGCTCAATAAATATAATCAATTGATTTCAAACATGCTCATGTATCCCCTATCCTGAAAAACTCTTCTTTGACCCTCAACTACCTCCAGTTATCACCCTATTCTTCTCCAAACTCCTTGAGTTGTCTACATGTACTTCCTTAACTTCCTCTACTCCAATTGTCCCCTCAACACCCTCCAATCTGGTTTCCATCCCCTTCACTCCACGGAAGCTGTCCTAGGGTCACCAGTGACCACCTTCTTGCCAAATCCAGTGGCCACTTCTCCATCCTAACTCTCAACTGCTCAGCTGCCTTTGACACTGTGGATCATTCCCTTCTCCTGGAGACATTATCTAACATTGGCTTCAGTGACACTGTTTTCTCCTGGTTCTCATCCTGTCTCTCTGGCCTCTCCTTCTCAGTCTCTTTCATGGACTCCTCTACCTACCACTCTCTAACTGTGGGAGCCCTCAAGGCTCAGATCTGGTTCCCCCCCATTCTCCATCTATACACACTTTCTTAGAGAACTCTTTAGCTCCCCTAGCTGAATCCTTGTTGTGAGATTGTCCATAAATCTTCTCTCAAACAGATGACCTTTTCATTATCATCATCATCAATGGTATTTATTGAGCAGTTTGTGTGCAGAGCACTGTACTAAGTGCTTGGGAGAGTACAGTACAAAAGAGCTGGTAGATACTTTCCCTGCCCAAAACAAGTTTAATGTGTAAGCAGGGAGCTTATAGTCTAGAGTAGGGAGACAGACAACTGGGGAGGTTAATTATCCATGTCTTATAAAAATGAAGAGGGATTTGTTCAAGTTAAATCAAACTAATTTCAAGAAAATGATATATAATTCTACTTAGCTCCCTAGTGAAATTGATAGAGGATTCATTTTTATACATCTGGAGCAAATTGATAAATGGCCATTCATGACTCTGGATAGTCACTTCATACTTTACATGGAAACAATGATAATAATAATGATAGTGGTATTTGTCAAAGTGTTTCTCATGTGCCAAGCACTGTACTAAATATTGGGATAGGTGCAAGAAAATTAGATCACACATAGTCCCTGTCGAGGGGGCGGTGTGGGGGGCGGGGGGGGGTTACAGTCTAGTAGGTGGGAGAACAATGGAGGTGTGATAGTCCAAAAAATGTTAAGATAATTATAATGAATGCTGGAAAATCCTGTTTAACAGAAAAGAAGAAATAGGGAATTTGTGTGTGTAGTGAGAGGAACTGGGAAGGATATTACTGTGCAGCTCTCAATGGATTTAATATGACTATATCAATCAGTGATATTTAATAAGCACTTTGTGTGCAGAGTAGTATATTAAGTGCTTGGAAGAATAGCAACAGAGTTACCAGGCACGTTCCCTACCCACAACAAGCTCACTATGCAGAGGGGGAGGATAACATTAATATAAATAATTTATAAAGATGTGTACATAAATGCTGTGGGGTTGAGGATGGGTGAAAATCAAATTCCCAGAGCCCCAAATATTAATGTTTTCAGTATTCCTGGACATTTGCCACTGAAAGCATTAACTTTTCCATTTTTCACTTGTGAATCACTTGGACAATGAAAGCTTAAAGAGGATATCAGCAACTATAGGAGCAGCCAGAGGTGGCAATTTAGATTACTGTGGTCAATTTACACACACACACACACAATTCCAACAAATGAATGTAGGTTTTACAAATTCAACAAAGATTAGTCAAGGCAGAAAAGACCAAAGTAATTGATCCATACTTTTAAAATGAAGTTATTACACAAAAACAATCAACTGAAATCAATGTTATTCCCGATTTGGACATCATATATTTTGGAATGCTAATCAAGATTTTTCATATATGTGGTTTAAAAAGTGTGTGTGCATATATGTGCACACACAACATACATATATGTTTTAAAAACCGACAAATAGCTGAAGAAAGTTTTTAGATAGGAAGAATTTACTTTTTGTTGGCTGGATATTCCCCCAGAAAAACATAAAACAGACAATATAAGGCATTCTAATTATTCAATATTCCCAAAACCAACTACCAGAGAAATTGAATTACAATACCCCCTTCTGGAAAACAATCAACATTCAATATGATAAAGAGAAACTGAAAACACTTAAAAACTTACCCTTTGGCAATTTAGTTTTCACTTGGAAAGGAGTAAGACCATTTTACTGACTCATCTTTTGCCAATTTGGAGGGAGTGAAGTTGGCATTTTGAACCATGAGCAGTTTCTGGATATTTTTTTTTAAATGCCATGTAAAATTAAAATAAGTTCCACCATGAAATGTTACAGTAGTAAACAGGCAGTTTGCCATTGACGTGCTATACAATTACAATGATAAGCTTCATTCTTTTTAAAGTGACTGAAAACTCCAAAAGCATAATTTAGACCTACAGATTGAGGAGAAATCTCTGGCTACAGAACAAAGGAGGGTTTCTATTTCAAAAGAAACTGTTTTCATCATGTTTTTATTCTTCTTAAATGGATTTATTGGGGATCTTTCAGACATGTCCAGGCCCGAAGTTTGAATTTCTCAGTTTACCCATAATGATGCAGTGACACCAAGGCACTGTCTTCTTTAAGTGGATCTTAAAGTGTCCATAGGTCAGAGGCTATAGCAATTCTAATACCTAGACCATTTTTTTAAACCTCAAGTACAGCTCGGGGAAAACTCTGTGGTCTAGGGGAAAGAGCAGGGTCCTGGGAGTCAGAAGGACCTGGGTTTTAAGCCCAGCTCCACCACTTGTTTGCTGTGTGACCTTGGCCGAGTTACTTAACTTCTCTGGGCCTCATTTCTCTCATCTATAAAATGGGAATTAAGAATGTAAGCCCTATTTGGGAGAAGGACTGTGTCCAACCTGATTACTTTGTATCTATACAAGTGCTTAAAACAGTGCCTGAATCAAAGTAAGCACTTAGTACCACAATTATTATTATTAGTTAGTATTGTTAAACAAGTGGTATTCACTTAAATTTCCTGAACTCTATGTCGAGGATTATAGATCCCACGAATAGAGATCAGGCTTCTAAATACCTCTTAAAAAAATTCCCTACCCTTTAAAAAAAAATCTTTCCTTTGATTAGCTGTATCCATAATAATAATTGTGATATTTGTTAATTGCTTACTATGTGCCAGACACTGTACTAAGTACTGCAGTGGGTACTAGCAAATTAAGTTGGACACAGTCCCTGTCCCATGTGGGCCTCGCAGTCTCAATCCTCATTTTACAGATGAGGTAACTGAGGCACAGAGAAGTGAAGTGACATCAAAGATCACACAACAGACAAGTGGAGGAGCTGGGAATGGAACCCATGATCTTCTGACTCCCAGGCCCATGCTCTATCCACTACGCCATACATATCAAGTTACAGACACTCCATAAACTTTTTCCCCACCTAATCCTTTACCAGAGTTCCTAAAGAGTGGCAAAATTTGACTTCACCCCATTCATTTTTCCTTCTTCAGTCTAGGCGGAGGTGCTAATGCAAAAATGAATTCGTGCCAGGAAAACACTGTAAAGAACTCTTCCTGTTCTGTTTTGTACCTGTTGCCTGCCTGTGGAGAAATGGTCCCAAATCTCGGCATCTGGCCCAACTCAGTGAGTTCTGCGTCTCAGGCCATACCTTCTTTTCCAACCCTCATTCAGCCTTGCCTGTTGATCTGTGGTCTATCAGGAGAGCCAGATTTCAGGACCTGTTTATTTTCACAGTCTGTATAAAGAACCCAACCTGAGGACAGAGTTCCTAAGGAAAAAAAAAAAAATCCTCTTGAACAGACTATACATTATCCCCTCTTCTGTAAGTTAGTAATGTAAGTTGGAACCCAATTTCCCATGCCCCTGTTTTATATTTCATGTCAAATTGATCATGTTATTTGTTACAGTCCCCTCACCCCTGCCCCTTAAAAAAAAAAAAGTTCCCCTCCCTCCAACAGCAGTTTTCAAATGAAAAATAAATACAAGATGAAATTACTGTTTGGATTCACTGTTTCTACTTAGAAATAGTGCCTTACAGATTATGACATGCAGCATGCAGAAAATGGGATTAGAAAAAGTGCTTTGTCCGTAGGGCTTCCCTCAGGCTGTAGAATGCAGGTAAAACCACTCGTTATTCTTCTCTCAGCTTGAGGGAGCTCCTGAGAGCTATATGTCATCTCTAATGTCATCATCTCCCTCAAGGGTTCTGTCTCTGTCTCCTCCTTCCTTTCACTATCTCCTTCAGCTGCCCCTACTTCCTCCTTCACCAAGACTGTCACTTCCACTTAGGGAAAGCAGCGTGGCTCAGTGGAAAGAGCCTGGGCTTTGGAGTCAGAGGTCATGGGTTCGACTCCCGGCTCTGCCACTTGTCAGCTGTGTGACTGTGGGCAAGTCACTTAACTTTTCTGTGCCTCAGTTACCTCATCTGGAAAATGGGGATTAACTGTGAGCCTCACATGGGACAACCTGATCATCCTGTATCTACCCCAGGGGTTAGAACAGTGCTCTGCACATAGTAAGCGCTTAACAAATACCAACATTATTATTATTATTATCACTTCCAGGAACCAAAAAAAGGAGGAAGACCCTTGAGAATGGTTCCCCCATTCCTTTCTCAGCTAATAGTTATCACTATGCTCTTCACCCACAAGAATGTCCCCTGTAATTGATAATGGTGTATGTAGGGTTTTATAATACGGAAACTTTCTGTGGTTAAGCCTTTCACATCACTTAGTGACTACAAGAGTTTCAAATATTGGTAGCTCATGCATAATGAACTCCTGAGACAAATACGATACAATATGGGTGAATGTGATTCCATGTCTGGAATTCAGTCCTGAGTTTTGGTCAGGGCTTGCAAGGCTCAGATAGTTCATAGTGTTGTATGTAAAGTTTTATAATATGGAAACTCTTATTAGTTAAGCCTTTCATAACAGTGACTATGAAAGCTTCAAATATTAATAGCTCATGCACAATGAACTCCTTAGACATAAAAGATACAATATGAGTGAACAAGATTAATCTCTGGAATTTAATCCTGAGTTTGGGTCAGTGGTTGTGAGGCTGAGACCTAGTACTGATGGGCAGAAAGTGAAGACACATACTGGAACTTGGGTCCAGCAAACTGCTGTCCAGGCAAGAGGAAACATCATTTCTGGGCCAGAGGGCTTAGCTATGCCTTAAGACTACATATCTCAGTATCAACTGCAGTGCTTTGTCCTGAATTCCACTCACCAGGCCAACCGCTCCAATTCAGCACTGTGGCCAGGAGGAGGTTGATTAGGCAGCAGAGACTGAGTGGAACAGACTTAGCAAAACTGGGAGAGGTTGATATTCGGTGCCCAGTCACCTGCAATCATAAAATTTAGGCCGTTGGTGGAGGAAGATTTCTTATTCTCCACTCTAGCACTGAGACTCAAGAGTGAATGCCAGATTTAATAAATCTTTGCCCAACCTATGAGAGAGAGAAAAGTCCTTAGCAAATTCAGAAGGAATACTCCAATTCAGGAGAAAATTTTTTTTTTAGTGTTATAGTTCTTCACTCCATAAATTGCATTGATGATTGCAATCCCCTGAAGTCTGTAGTAGTTGTTTGAAAGAACCTAAATGAAACCATTATATTTTGTCTATGCTATTAATCAAATCAGAGAAAAAACATGGCATCTGCCAATACACTTCTACAGATTCTATCACAGCAAATTTCAGATTATATTTTCCCATTGTTTTTCCCAATTCAACAATACGACATACTCCAAGTCAGTTGAATTCTCTTAAATATTCTCACAATTACAACTGCATAGAGTCCCATATCTAAAAGTATCATCTTCCTTTGATGTAATATAATATTTGCTGTGATGACTTTTACAGTCCCCTTAAACTCCCGCTTCCATCGGGCTGACCTTTCTCACAGTAATTTCATTAAACAGGTCCCACCTGGAATTTCTACCGTGACCACGTGGCGCATATGGGCACATCAATCAATTTTTCAATCAATGGTATTTGAGTGCTTACTGTGTGCAGAGTACTATACTAAGCACTTGAGAGAATACACTACAACAGAGTTGGTAAACACCTTCTCTGTCCAGAGTCTAGAGTGGGAGACAGGCATTAAATTACAGCTGTGTACATAAGTGGTATGGTGGAAAAATCAAGAACTTAAGGGGTACAGATCCAAGTGTCTAAGTGTCCCAGAAGGGAGAGAAAGAAGAGGAAATGAGGGTTCACTGGGGTAGGCCTCCTGAAGGAGATGTGATTTCAATAAGATTTTGAAGGTAAGGAGAGTGGAGATCTATCATAAATGAAGGGGGAAAGAGTTCCAGGCCAGAGGGAGAAGTGAGATTAACTGTGCTGAATTTAAGGACATCACTAATGAGTCATTTCAGGTGTAAGCTAAAATAACTGACAAAAGGGAACTTCAAAAACATAAAAAGCTTCTGGGAATGAGCATTTTATCAGGCAAGTTGGATTCAGTGTGCAAAGGTCTGCACTAAAATAGTTAGCCTAGTCCCAAAACTGAATGCACAGCTAGAGGAGATAATAGTTTGTTAAATGCTCATACTTGCACTCTAGGCTCCGCAAATATTGAATTGATTGTGCTGTAAACCTTAAACTAGATATTTTGAAGACACAAAACTCACCAAGTATCTGCAAGAATTAGAGAAACTCATCTATAAAATGAGACAGCCAAAGAAAAGGAGTAAGTTTAGGAGTTTTGTATTCTCTGAGAGATGTTTTTCTTGAGGGCCTAAAAAACCCCCAGAGAAGCTCTTAAAGAAACCTGATCCTCGTTCTTCTCCACATCAACCATGTGTGCCTTATAAGTAGGATCCTCTCCACACATAAAACCAAAAAAGGCAGCCAGGTTTCCTGCCCATTAAAGATAAATTCTCTAATACTTTAAAAGGTATAAAGATTATCTGGTTTAATGGAACATAACTGAACAGTCACCAAAAACCCAAATCTCAGCTGAGAAGAGCCAACTTTGGTAAGGACTATACAAGGGTCACCCAAGTTTACCAAAAAACATCAACAGGTAGGTCACAAAATGACCCTGGAAATTGAGAAAAATTCAGCCATTGTGAGTCACTCATCTACTGAGACCTTATTAAGTATGGCACAAGCTAAAGAGGCATAAATCTTATTTTGGGTGGAGATTGCCATGAAAGGACCCCAAAAGATAAGGGGACCCCAAAAGACAAGCTCTCCCTTTGTTTTATGGCTACATTATCAGCACTTGGCAAATGGGCAATCTAACTCATATACTCTGTGAATCCTACTGTCTCTGTTAGGAGACTGAGTCTTCGATTGGTGGGGAAAACTCAAGAGAAGTGATAATGTAGTAGTTATTTATATTTAGAAGATTGATGTCCAAACCAAATGAGACCCAAATTCCTAAATAGTCACAGCATGTAGTCTGCTAAACAAGAATATCTACAATAAGTGACCTCCTTAAAAGTTGTTTTTTTTTTTAAATAGTGAAAAGTATTGAATGGATTTTTGTTGGGTTTTTTTCTTCCCCTTTACAATGGAATCAGGGAATGAAGCATTTTTCTTGGACACTGAGTATAATTATAACTAATCATCTCCTTCTCCTTGGAGCAACTTTCGTTGACGTTCCTTCATTTTAGCGTGGCTGGCTGACACAATTCAAATATAATTACTCTTCTTGCATGATAAACTCAAGCACCGTGAGCAAATACACTATGCCTCATTGTCAAGTATGGCTAGACAGCAGCAGAGTAATATAGACCTTTCAACCCCTGGTGTAGCCTTCTGCCTTTGAAATCTCTGCTAGATGACAAAACTGACTTTCATTTCCCTTGGACTTTCTCAAGGTATCCTTATTAAGGAAAAAAAAAGTCTAAAACCCATAAATTTAACCTACTGCCTGCCAATCACAATGGTCCCTGCTGTCAGGAACTCATGATACAGAACTACAAAATTTAAATGTTATTGCTTCGTACAGAAGAAAACTGTTGCTCGTGACTACCCCAAAGTAGTCAAATGATAATTCAAAAAAGTTTCTTTTGTTTGCTTCCACCAGAAGTTACTAAGGATTGGACTGATGCCAATCAAGTAGGCCACAAATGGAAGTATTGTGTCTGTTGACATGACTGTGGAGGAAGATCATTTTTCAGGTCTGATTCTGCAGCCAAAGGAATCATTAATGGTCACTTCTGCTTCCTAGCTTGTTCATCCAAAGTCACAAACAAAATTGCTTAATTTTTAACTTTGGCTCCAGACTAAAAAAAAAAAAAAGGAACTTCAAAGACCAGAAGGGGATGAAATGTCCTCATACTTTTGATGAAAGTCTTCCAAAATTCTTCATAAAATTCAGACAGATGGCATCTTATTGAGATGAACTTCATATTTCAATAAAAAAGCATGATCGCATCTTAAAATTTGAGTTTACTTCAATTATTAAAATTCATTTAACCCAAGAGATATAGGTTATCAATGTGGTAGCTACACCACAACTCACCAATAGTTGCCAAAGAAATATGTAGCTATCGATTCAACCACAACAGATATTAGGCATCTTCTGCTTCCTGAACATTTCACTGATTTAAAAGACAGTGCCCATTAGCCATATCTTTCAAAGTTTCCTTACAGCAGGTACTTCCACTGCATTTTCTTTTTTTGGTTTTCCTTTTTATTTGTAGGTGCTTTTCCTTTAAGCAGAAAAGGAAAGAGAAGGTTGGGTTTTTTTTTCAAAAGTCTGCTTCAGCCTGCTCATAAAAGCTCAGCCACAGATATTTGCACTGATTACTTGACCTTCTTAAAAGTATTTGAAACCACTATGGTCTGTTTTCAATAGAAGTGAATAGACTCAGCAGATAAGGTGCCAGATTCTAGTGATGGTTTTTTTTTCCTGTTTGTTTCGCTTCTTGGGTGGGGAAGCAAATTGGCTGAGTTTATACACACTGGCCTCTTTTCTCCTTGATGGGGAACAACGAAATCCCAGTAAAGATGCATCAAGTCAAAAACAAAGGCTTTTTTTGCTAACAGGCTGGCAGTAATATCTGCTTCATAAAAAAAGAGTCCCTTCATTCAAAATTACTGAAATTGAAAACTTGCAAGATGAGCCCCCTCACCAACAAGAGCTGTTTGTCTATTCGGTGAACCATAAATGGGTTTGAAATGGAGGATTTTATGCCCATCTTCTCCTGATTTCCTGATTGAGAAACTGGCCTGTTGACCTAAACGCTAGCTCCAACAATACGTGTCAACTGCATATCAACTTCTTTGTCTAAACAAGAAGATCACAACGCAATACAGAAGATTCCTTTAACTACCTGAAAAGTCAATCGGGCATCTTTTCAGCTTACTATACCGGAGAGAAAATTTCCAACCAAGAGCTGTAAAGTACACAAACCCAAAGCCCACAATAACCCCATATCAGTTTCTGTCAGGTGAGATGATATGGTCCAACAACTGCACTCCTTTGGGGTCCAGTGCACACTAAGCAGCCTTGACATGTAATCAGCATTGCAGTTGTAACAGGATACCTCAGATTTTTAAAGCCTGTGTTTGGATTATTTTAGACTGGGGTCTCCTTGGTCCCTTTAGATTTTTGGAGGGTAGTCCTTGTGCCAACTAGAATGACTTCCTCTTCCCTTCTCCCCTCAGAGGGTAAACCCTCGCTGCAGAAACCCCAAATAGATTTGGATTCACAATCCCCCATGTAGGGACTCATTTTTAAGATAGACAAGTCCAAATCTTGGGCAAATCCACTCAATGAACTACATACCTTGCCTTTCGGTAGTTTGGCCATATTTAAGAGTGTGAAGCTAAATCTGTAGGTATTTAATTCTTACCTGCTTTTTCAAAATTTCAAAGTCCATTGCCAAAGGAAAGGGTGATGGTCCAGAATAAGTTACTCTGCTTTGTTCATCAACTTTACGCCCCAATCCTCAAATACATAAATCACCACCCCACCAAATAATGTGACCCTAAATACTAACAAGGGCTCATTTTACATTGATTTCTCTCTATGTGAAGACAAAGACCGAGGACCCCCTCCAGAGGCAAGTTCTGCAGTTTGAGCTAAGGCAGACAAGCTTCATAAGCGCTCCCCCCTTCCCCCAAACTAAATATTAAATGAAAACAATCACAAAAGTAGAATAGATGTCTGGGGAATTTGCAATCAGTTTGCCATGAGTATTGTCAAAGCCTGAGAATACTCCAATCTCACTTATTTAAATATGCATCAGCTCAGAAGTTACACAATGTTCCCATCAGCTGAAGATATGGCATAGAGAGAGCGCATCTGGACAATAAAAAACTACAGACAAAATAGGGTATATTTGCATACATCACTTGAAATTAGGCTATGTTGCAGCATATTGGAGACTCATATGCATTGGATGTCAGTCGAGTTACTTTTCTTTCCCCCAAGGTGACATTGGTGCTTGTCTTACCAAATGTGATACAACTGACAAGTGTTTTCATGTAAGGAAGATATATGCTTCCCATCACCTTGTCAAGCTGAGTGAAGGCGAACCCCAGCATATGCTTTCACAAGTGATTAGGTGGTCGGAGTCATTAAAAGTCATAAAGTTAGACTGTTGCAGTGTGCCATGCATATATATGAACCCTTCCAAGACTGTCCTCCTTGAAGCAAGTGAAAGCTCTCAACTTTGACAGTGACCGAGAGACACTCATCCATGACTGAGCTGCCTTCCTCTTAGCATACTTCTGAAACAGCATCAGAACCGTAAATGCTGTTTTGGCCAGTCTCCGGGTCTCCCCCTTCTTTCTAACTCCCTCTAGCAGCCAGATGCTGGGCGTTTCTTCCGGTATTCACCCAACATCTGACACTACTTCCTCCAACACTGCTAAATGTCCTGATGGACATTATTAAGAGTTTCTAGGATGCTTTATGCCATAACTTTAAAAAATAGTTCTTAAACTGCTCTCTGCTATACTTCATGAAAATCCAGTGGGTAGCTGTTACCATATTTCATAGATGAGGCAACTGAGGCACGGTTGAAGAAGTATTCTTCCCAGAAAAATAACCCTCAAGAAAAACTGGATCTATGCAACGTCAAGTGAGGGCAAACAATCAGATATTTTTTGCCCAGCTATGTGGGCAGAGCTTGGGAGTGTACAATACGAGCCGGTAGACACGATCCTTGGTTAACCTGAGCAGGGCAGAGAGCCTAAATGGACAAGTTAAAAAAAAAATACAGTACCCCAAATTAGATTGGTTGACTATCCTAAGATTCGCTGTTTATTGGGCACACCCTCCTCTTAAATTTGTGTTGCCAAAGTCAATTTCTAATCTTCTCTTCTCTGCCACCATCCATCTCCCAGCCCAAGCATGATTTGAGATGTTCAGTGTGATTCTCCTGTTTAAAAGCATATGAGTGGACAGAGTAGCAGATGATGTCAATATCGGTATACACAGCCTAATCAAGACTCCAAGGCAAAAACATAATATAAAAATGCTTTTAAACCCAGTCCCAATAAGGTAGTGAGAATTGTTGCTATTGGGTAATGTCACTGGTTAGGAAATCCTGGTGGGTTTCAACTGCATTACATTAAAAATAGCATATTTAAGCAGATCACAGCCTCCTTCATAACATCTCAGCACATAGTTCTATTATATTCACAACTTTTTGTTGCACTTTTTTTATATATCAATTTACATCCTCCATCATTTGAGCATTTCTTCTATTTGTAAAGAATTTTATGCCTTCATCTTCCTTTAGACTGAATTTCCTCATGGGCAGAGATGACTTCTGCATCTATTGTATTTTCCCAAATGCTTAGTTGAGTGTTCTGTTCACAGTAGCCACTGGAAACATACGACTGATCGACCTGGATTGACCAATTTCCAAAAATCACTTCATTTCCCTGTTAGTAGCCATTAGACAATCTTCTCTGCCCCTGCTCCCACAGTTCCTGAAGATTGATGTTAATGCATTTATGATTTTTTAAGGACACAGGAAAAACAGAGCCGCAAACAATTCTAATTCCCAGATGAAAACTGGGTGCCAATTCCTGAGGACACATCTGTATGACACACTGCCATCAAGAAGGGAGTGGTTCTTATCCAGGTGCTGCAAACATTACACACTTCACAAGAAACAATCCTTTTGGGTGCCATATTTAGATTCTACATTGGCCTTTTCATCCATGGATGCACACTTAAGTAAACTTCACCATTAGTGGGGTGTTCATCAAATACAAAAGGAACAGTGTTTGTGTACATACATGCATATGTGCGCCTATACATATTTATAGATAGTTGTATGGTTATTTCCATTTTCCTGTTCTTCAGCTATCATAAGTCTACCAAAACCAAATGCATGAGAAAGGGTTTGGGGGATTTTTTTTTTAAATTGTATTTGTTAAGCACTTACTATATGCCAGGCATTGTACTAAGCACTGGAGTAGATACAAGCTAATCAGGTTGGACACAGTCCATGTCCCACATGGGGCTCATTTTACAGATGAGGTAAGCACAGAGAGAGAAGTGAAATGACTTGCCCAAGGTCACACAATAGACAAATGGCAGATCTGGGATTGGGACCCATGACCTTCTGACTCCAGGCTCTGTCCACTAGGCCAATCTCAAAAAAGTTTCCATTCTGCCTTGAGGAATAAACTAAAACCTAGCATAGTTGGATCGGATGGTTTGGCTCATTCCTTAACTGCACCAAACTCAATTTTCGAATTGAGGGTTTCTTAATTCTTAACTCCACTTTATATTGGTAAAATTTGTGGAAAGGAATTGTCTTTAAAATGCATTTTAGTGAGCACTTACTGTGTGCAGAGCTTGGGAAAGTACAGTACAAGACAGTTGGTATACACATTCACGGCACACAAGGAATGTAGAGTATAGAGGGAGAGATGAGTATGAAAATAAATTTCTAATATGTATCTAGTGCTGTGGGGCTTAAGGTGGGGTGAATATCCAGCGCTTGAAGGGTATGGATGCATGTGCATAAGTGACACAGAGGAAACAGTGGAAATGAGGGCTAGTCAGGGGAGGATTCTTGGAGGACAGGTGATTTTTTTAGTAAGGTTTGAGGTAGAGAGTTGTGATCTGTCCTATATGAAGGAGTTCCAAGGCAGAGGGAGGACATGGGCAAGGGAGCAACGGTAAGTAGAAGAGATCAAGATACAGTGAGAAGATTGATATTAAAGGAGCAAAGCACGTGGGCTGGGTTGTAATAGGCAAAAAATCAATGAGGTAAAGCAGGAGGAGGCAAGTTAATTGAGTGATTTAAAGTCAAAGGTAAGGACTTTCTGTTTGTTGTTGAGATGGATGGTCAACACTAGAGGTTCTTGAGAAATGAGGAGAAATGGACTTTTTTTTTTTAGAAACATGATCTAGGCAGCAGAGTAAAGTAAGGACTGGAATGGGGAAGGACAGGAGGCAGGAAGATCAGCAAGGAGTCTGATGCAGTAATCAAGGGGGGTGAGATTAAGTGCTTGAATGGACCAAGTAGCAACTTGGAGAAGAAAGGGTGGATTTTAGTGCTGTTGTGAAATTAGCACTCAAAGTATTTGGTGACAGTGATATGTGGGTTGTGAGTTGAGTGAGAGAGATGAGTCTTGGATAATGATAAGGTTACAGGCTTGTGAGATGGAAGGTGGTGGTGTTGTCTACGGTAATGGAAATGACAGGAGAAGAAGAGATTTAGGTGGGAAGATGAGAAGTTCTGTTTTGGATATGTTAATTGCAGGCGGAGGAGCAGCCTGCAGAAGAAACTGAAACGACTCAATGTACTACCAGGGAGGGACTAAGGAGAATTGAGAGCAAACTGGCCTGTGCTCTTCCAGCCAATAATGTTGTCTTTAGATCCCATGGTGTTTGATATATTATTAAGTTAATCCTGTTACATTGTGCTCTCCCAAGTGCTTAGAAGAGTGCTCTACACATAGCAAGCACCCCATTAATATCACTGATTGATTAGGTCCCATGAACCACATAATATGCAAGCAAGCAACATACTGTCTTGAGCATGTGCATCAGAAGCTGGCTTTGTGTATGGGTCACTGCCGAATTCTGCCCCATACCCCCAAGCTCCAACTTGCAAAACTGATTACACTGGCACCTAATCCTCTAGGTGCACGATTAATAAAACATCTTTAACAAGACAGTTAGTTGGATTTCCTTCCCAACTCCCCTACAATTCCCAGCATTCTGGAATCCAGAGTTCAGAGGCAGGAAGGAAAAACAGGGAGGTGATTTAGGCTCATAAACATCCTGAACATTTTGCATTTAAATTTTAGATTTGATAAATAGCCCCAAGTTTTTCCATTCACTTTTTCACCCTTCTTAAATCACATGTGTATTTTAAGAGACATGCAATGCAAATATTTCCTATTAATTTGGGGTGATGTTAGAAAAAAAAGTTTAATATGAGAACCACCTAATGCTCTAGGAGTGTATCCAGTTTTTTCTCTCAAAAAACAGGAAGTCATTATGCCAACATTAAATAAATTTGGAACACCAAAAGGTTAAATTCATTTCAAGCTTCTAAAACGTATTTAAGTTTTATGGGGTCAGGCTTAGTGAATTACAGTCTCCCGTGACAGTCACATAAGAATAGGCCCAAAAGGGCAAGGTTTGTGTTGGGTCAGATATTTTTCCCTTAAGAACAACTTTTTTTACTTCAATACAATAATAATAATAATAGTAATGGTATTTGTTAAGGGCTTACTATATGCCAAACACCATATTAAGCACAAGGGTAGATACAAGATAATCAGGTCAGAAACAGTCCCTGTCCCATAGAGGACTCACAGTAAGTGGGATGAACACCGTACTCAATCTCCACTTGAGAGAAAAAGGAACCGAGGCACAGAGAAATTAAGTGGATTTGAACGTTTTCTTTTAATTTTGACAAGAAACAAATCCAGATCAGGAGTCCAACAACATCAGCTCCAAACACTGATGTTTTCTGGGCAAAGACACAATTGGTACAAAATATGACCTGACCATATCAGAGGGATTCTACCCTGACTGGGAGAAACTAGATAACAAGATGGCCAACATCCAAACTTCCAGTCATTTCCTGGTCCATCTCCCAAGTCTGGGACAGACAAGTCTTCTAGACTGTAAGCTCATTGTGGGCAGCGGATGAGTCTGGTTATTGTTGTATTTGTACTCTCCCAAGTGCTTAGTACAGTGCTTTCCATGATCACAGTAAGCACTCAATAAATACAATTGAATGAATGAAAGCCAGAGAAACAGCGTATAGCCTATTGGAGAGATCTTGGGCCTGAGAGTCAAAGTACCTGGGTTTCCAATCCTGACTCTACCACTCGTCTGCTGTGTGACCTTGGGCAAGTCACTTAACTTCTCTGTGCCTCAGTCCCTCATATGTAAAATGGGGATTAAAACTGTGAGCCCTATGTGTGTCCAACCTGATTTTGTGGATACCCCAGCACTTAGAACGGTGCCTGACATAGTAAGCACTTAAATATCTCAAAAAATCAACTTCCGTCAACTTTTCTGGGACTCAGTTTCCTCCTCTTTAAAGACGTAATTAAACATTTCTCACTCCAACAAACTCTGAACCCTATTCAGGACAGGGACTGTGTCCAATGTAATTATTCTGAAACTGCCCCAGCGCTTAGAACAATGCCCGGCACATAGTATATGCTTAATTAGTATCACCAAAAAAAAGTCATGACTTTGATGCTGGAAACTGAGGAAATGGTGTCTAACAGTTTTCTTTCTAGGCATTTAGTGCCCAGCAGGGGTTGGAAAATTCTTGATACTAAAAAAACAGAATTTAGAGCCTACAATCAACCATCAGCATCCCCATCTGTGCTACATATTTTCTTTTAGGAGAACTTAATCAGCATTACCCACAGGTCTGAACTTCAAAAATGGTGCTAAGGTAATAAAGAATTTCTCAAAGGCAAGATAAAATAAAATACTACCTAATGGCATGAAAGTATTAATACCTAGAAGAAGACTGGAAATTATCATGTATCTTAACTTTGGCACTAAGATGACTTTCTCAAAAATATTGTTAGCTGCTGGTTCTGTAATGAACTCCTAGTTTCAGATTTTAAGTAAAAAACTGAAAGTTTGGGGTCTAGATTTGATTATTCCAGTGGTAGAATCCCATCGTTGGTTTCCTTATCACAAGGCTATGGCTTTGATTTACATTTATGTCTGGAAAACCTAACGTCTGACCTCTTTTAAACTGTCTTTCAAAGTCAATTTCTTCTGTAAATAATTTCCAACATTTCACGCCACCAAATCTTGAACAACATGGCCAGGAGTGAGTGCCAGGCAAAATAAAGGAATAAAAACATTGAAAACAGACATTTCTTATGTAACTCCACTGCACATCATCCCACGTTCTCTATTGTTTACGGCTCAATTGCTCCTTGTGCTGTGATTTGCAGCCCCTGGGAAGATACTTTATGGGACCTATATTGGCATGGGGAAAGAATATTACATTGACAGGGATTAATGAGTACTAAGTGCAAATAATAATAATAATGTGGACTCAATTCTTCCTGAAGCAGTTGCTGAGAGGACAGCAGTGCTTCCCCAGGAACCACTTAGGAGAGCCCAGAGACCTGACTCATCGATCCCCAATTCTCTAATTGAAGCAAGCGAGGGCTGTTGTAAACAGAGCATCATGGGCAGATTAGAACCACTCTGGACTTGGAAACATGTGCTTCCCAAGTACCACAACCAACTCTAAAGAACCATTTAACTCGCCTTAGGATTCCCTGAACCAGGCATTAGTCACTGTGAAATGCAGTGTACTCCAAATGCCAAACGGGCTTAGAAACTCTGCTTCCAAGTCTTTTCAACATGGCCTTAGGGACACATAATAATCTTTCAGAGTCATTTTTAACTATGTCTCAGGCTCCATGTTAAGTGCTAATATAAGATAATCAGGTCAGATGTGGTCTTTGTCCCATACGGGACTCCCAGTCTAAGAAGGAGGGAGAACAGGTATTTGATCCCCAGCATGGCTTAATGGAAAGAGCACAGGCTTGGGAGTCGGAGGACGTGGGCTCTAATCTTGGCTCTGCCACTTGTCTGCTGTGTGACCTTGGGCAAGCTGCTTAACTTCTCTGTGCCTCAGTTACCTCATCTGTAAAATGAGGATTAAGACTGCGAGACCCACATGGGACAACCTGATTACTTTGTATCTTCCCCAGTGCTTTGAACAGTTTAAGCACTTAGTACACAGTATGTAAGCCCATCGATGGGCAGGGATTGTCTCTATCTGTTGCAGAATTGTACATTCCAAGTGCTTAGTACAGTGCTCTGCACATAGTAAGTGCTCAAGAAATACTATTGAATGGAGTACTGTGCACATAGTAAGCACAGATACTATAATTATTATTTTCCCCATTTTACAGACCAGGAAACTGAGGCCCAGAGAAGTTTAGTAGTTTGCCCAAGGTCACATGGCAGGTAAGTGGCAGAGCTGGGATTAGAACCCAGATCTTCTGACTCCCCTAGGCCCATGTTCTGTCCATTAGGCCAGGGTGCTTCTCAGAGGAACATGGTTTTGAAGTCAATGACTGCTGTGCTGGTGTCAGGATTGCATTCAGTGTACCACCATCACTATGGTGTGTTTATGGACAATTTTCATCATATTTTCTGCCCTGATTTAACAGAAGGAAGTCTCTGAAGGTTTATATGGCCCTGAATTCTCCAGTGACAGTGGGAGAACTCGAATCAGCTTAATAGGTTAACTTTATTTTATTAATTTAGTAAATGAAGTACTTGCCACCTGGCTTCTACACCCTAGACCTTAGAGATAAACAAATCACTACAGGCCTAGCCAACAGTCCATTCTTTCCATCTTTGAGTAAATACCAATATGGTTTATGCCCAGATATCAAAAAAAAGCTGCCCTGCATTCCGCCGGCCCTAAGGAAAGCAAAGGTTGGGGTCATTTTGACCCTGTCTCTCAACTTATGGCAGCAATTTCACCTATCACATCGGTTAAAAGTTCATTTCATTTCCTCAAACCTTTGCTCTCACAATTTTAAAGAAGGTATACCAATACTACCTCATAGAGAATGTCACAAGATGATCATTTCCAAGATCCTTAAGGCCAGCAAGAGAAAGAAAATGAACTTCAAGAAAATACATTTTAACAGAATCACCCAATACGAAGAAAGCTAAAGAGACACAGGAATTCAAGAGCGCTTGCTGCTCTTGAAATAATCAGTTCTGTAGCTACTGGAGCAAACCTAGTACATAGGAGAGTTAGGAAAGAAATCCTCATTCCAAATAGGCTCAATTCAGGACTTTCAAAGCTCTGAAGGGAAAGCTATAGAAGAGTAAATTTGATGCTTTTAATATTTATCATTATTACTGTATTTGTAGATCAATGGCCCAGTGAAGTGTAGGGAAAAATTAGAATTAAAAGGAAAGGGCCACTAGCATGAGCCATGATAATAATAATTAATAACAACAACATGGTATTTATTAAATACTTACTATATACCAAGCATTGTACTAAATGCTGGGGTAGGTCAGACAGAGTCCACATGGGTGTTCATAGTCAAAGGGAGAACAGAAATTGAATTTCCATTTTACAGGTGAGGAAATTGAGGCAGGGAGAAGTTAAGTTACTTGCCCAAGGCCACACAGCAGACAAGTGATGGCAACTGTATTAAAATCCAGCTCATCTGACTCCCAGGCCCAAGATCTTCCCATTAGACTACCATGCTACTTCTCCATAGAAGCTAATCCAAATATTGTCTTTGAAGCAAAAGAAGAGGAAGAGAAAAAAACATTTTAGCCAATATTCTTTAAAATGTAAACCACTTAAATTATCATGGTTGAAAGACAAAAATCCAGTTCCACGAAGGATAACCATCTGTATGAAACTAACCCTGCTATTGGAGTTCTCCAGGATAAATCTGATAAAATGTCAAACTTGACACCTCCACCATTGTCTAAGCAACCTTTCTCCTCCTCCCCCTCATCTCTATCTCCCTGTCAGGGGCAGGGGCCAGGGGTTATGGAGGGGAAGTCCTGGGTGGATATTACCCCTCCCCTAAGGAGCTGGGGCAGAGCCTTCTCAGGTTTCCGTCCAAGGCTGCTGCGGAGACCAGGGCTTACACAGGAGAATTGAAGTAAGGTGGGCATGGCGAAGATGGCGGTTCTCCATGCCAGGAAGGGAGATGATAGATTTTGTGGGACCACAGGGATAAGGAATCGGGAAGAATACTGATTTTGATTCGGAAATATTCTCTCTCTTTCAGCCTCTGTATCCCACTATGATCGCATTCTTACCTGCGATGACAAGGACATAGAGATTTCTTCAGTTTATATTTTATAATATACAATTACATTTAATGCTAATGAAATTTTCCAGAATTCTCAGAACAAAAAAAAAAAAAAGGTTGGTGATCTATAGGACATAAGACTCACTGGTCTTGGAATGGAATGTTTGGTTGTCTGAAATTTCTTTCCGCCAGCTGCGAGGTTTTTTCTCTACTGTCTCCTCTTGAAATGATGAACATGTAGAAATTTTCTGCCTCTGCTGGCAAATGAATTTAATGTCTAGGAGATGGAAAACTGGGGGTGGAAGGTAGAAAAATGCTCACGCTGAATGAGTAGAAGAAGGTGCTATCAAATCATTCAATTGGAGTTAAGAGGAGGGCAAGTTTTGGGGAGGCAAGCCAAGTTCAGTTTTGGATAAATTGAATTTGAAGTGTCCACATGGATATATACTAGAAGCAAAATGAGATACAGGATTGTAGCAGAGACTGTAGATGGATAATGAACAGAAGCAGATAAATAATCAAAATGGAGGAAGAGGGAAAGATCAAGAGATCATTAGGAGATAATTAGGAGTGCCACTTATGAGGGAAAGGAACTGAATTGATTCAACATGGATAATTTAATTTGGAATAGATATTTCAAGGTGATCATAAAAATACTTTCAGTGTAAAGTAATTGACTTTATGTACTGTAATTCAAGATGAAGAGGCTACACTAATTATTTTCAAGAAGTGCCATATATACTCACTGGGGCAGTATTATGTTTAAAATAGTGCAAACCACTGTTAACACTTCAGGTGACTTGATCTTGTGGCTAAAATTCATTTTTATTGTGTTCTTTGCTGGGTTAGTGATTCCTTAGACAACTTACAAGTGAATATTAAGAAGTGAAGGGGGACTTCTCTTGAGCCTTTCTTGTCGCAGACTAAGAATGGACCACCCCGGTCAGGTTAGAGAAGACAGTAAGTAGTCAGGGCATAATTACCAAAGGCTACAAAAGGAGAGTGTGGAGCTCTAATGATGCAGCTAAGTGCTGGATTAGGATAGGAAGTCTTTACCTATTACCTGAAACCATTTCACAAACTATTTCACTGTTTCTTCCTTGCAACCTCAATGTTCTAACCTTAAAAAATATTATCTGCTCCAAGAAGTGCAGGGTAGTATCACATGCTCAGCTAAGCCTAATAAAAACAATAATACTCTCTGTTAATTTCTTACTATGTGCTAAGCACTGGGGTAGATACAATACAATCAAGTCAGACAGTCCAGAGCTCACAATGGATGTTATTTATTGAGCACTTATGTGTAGGTGCTTGGGAGACTACAAAATGCAACAGAGTAGTTAGACATGATCCCTGCCCACAGGAAATTTACAGACTAGAGGTACTTAATCCCCACTTTTCAAATGAGGAAACAGAAGCATAAAAATTAAGTCACATACTCAAGGTGCAACAGCAGACAAGTAGAGAAGCTAGGATTAGAAACCCAGCTAGGTTCTAGACTGTAAACTCCTTGTTTTATAGTACTTTCCCAAGCACTTACTACAGTGCTCTGCACACAGTAAGTACTCAATAAAGATGATCAATTGACTCCAGTCCTGTGCCTTTTCCACTACTTCTCTAAAGAAAGAAGCATCAAGCCAGTATAAAATGGAACGAATCCACAAAGTATGCTTTCCAAGTGGGTGCCTCATTTTGGAGCACAAGGAGGGCTAGATTACTCAGTTATATCGGGTCATTCCATCCTTCTTTGAGAATTTCAGTATTCCTTTTTTAATGTTGAAGGAGTCCTACTGTGTGGCTACCTTGCAGTGCCCCTCTTACCCATCTCAAAACCTCAAGTAGCAAGGCCTGTACTCCAACTAGACCCAACACACATCAACTTACTGAAAATGTTTCCAGACAGATGTTAGGCATAAATACTAGTCCCTGGGCAGAGAGGAACAAACAAACCCATAATGAACTTCAGTGACCACAGCGGGATAACAGGTTGAGCATTCACCCGTTTTTCATGTGATGACACACGACTTTCCACAGAAAAGTCATTTCCCAACAGCACAGCTCCCTTCCACTTTCTCCCTCAGATGTGAGCGTGGGGTGAGTCAAACGAATGACCAAGCACGCTGCTCAAGAGAGAATGTTTTTCATTGTGTAGTGGATACGGTTGGCAGCCCTCAATCTGGAATCAGCATCCTTGCTGTCTTGCAGACAGAGCAGCATGTCCGGTAGGGTTTTTTTGTGTGTGTTTTTTTAAATGGTATTTGTTAAGCATTTACTTTGTGTCAAGCATTATTCTAAGCACTGGGTAGAGGCAGGTTAATCAGGCTGGATACAGTCTGTGACCCACATGGGACTTAGAGAAGCAGTGCGGCTTAGTGGATAGAGAACAGTCCTGAGAGTCAGAAGGACCTGGACTCTATTCCCAGCTCTGCCACAAGTCTGACCTTGACTTGTGACCTTGTGACCTTAAGCAAGTCACTTAACTTCTCTGTGCTTCGGTTACATCATCTGTAAAATAGGGATGTATGTGAGCCCTATAAGAGGAACTCTGTCCAACCTGGTTAACTTGTATCTACCCCAGTGCTTAAAACAGTGGTTGGCACATAGTAAGTGCTTAACAAGTACTAATACAGTCAAGTAAGTGGGAAGACAAGTAGAAGGTTTCTTGCAAGGGTCAGTTTGCAAGATAGCAAACCCAGCCCTCCATTTGGAAGCTCTCTAACACCTTCTCCCCAGCCTCAGGCAACCTGAGTCTGTATGCTCAGAGTTACCTTTGAACTTTGGGAAGGGCAAATGTAGGCTGTTTGATTTTGCCATCTTGCCTGTCACACACTTCCCTCATCCATCTGGCACTCGTGTCTTTACCTATTCTTTGTTATCAATTTCATTTTCTAATTCCATCTATTACTTATATAAATAATTTGTACTGCGGCAGTGTTCACTTTTGCCATTAACACGACTGCTTGCCGGACTATGGCTCTCTATCCACCATGAACACCACATACTAAATGAGTCCTGGACACAAACAAAAAACTCTTGCTCACACTTTGTAACGTGCAGCACCTTGCCCACTTTCTCATGTAAGAAGAAAATGACTGCCATGGAAGAGGTGGTGTGAGTGGCACCCACAAACTACTTCTACTATAAATTCTACTGTGAGGATTCTGGTTCTGAAATCAAATGGTATTTGTTGAGCGCTTAGTGTGTGCAGACTGCTGAACTAGTTGCTTGAGAAATAACAATACAGTAGAGTTGGTAGATATGTTCCCTGCCCACAACAAACAGAGTCTAGATGGGGAGACGGACATTAATATTAATGTTATGGATACGTGAGTGCTGTGGGGCTGAGGATGGGGTGAATATCAATTGCACTCTCGGTACCAAGGATCTTCCACTGTTCCTCAGTGGGAGATACCATATAACCATCATCACACTGATGTCTGTTTCTGGCCTCCCCATTACATATAAGCATCTTGAGGGAATGAACACATTTTTTTTTTGCATGTTTTACAGAGCCTAGTACAATGCTCACTTAGACTGCGAGCCCCATGAGGGACAGGCATGGTGTCCAACCTTATTAACTTGTATCTCCCCCAGTGCTTAGAACAGTGCTGGACAAATAGTGAGTGCTTTACAAATACCATTAAAAAATATTTTGCATACAGTAAATATTCAAGCAATACTGTTAAACCTTATTAGACCAAACTTGAGTGGCTATAACTTTACGGATTGGACCCCCAGCAGAAAATGAAACACTGAACAGGGTCAGCACTCGATTTAACCATCCTGGATTCCTATTTATTTCTCTCGCTCAATTTCCTTTCTGGCCTGGGATCACAATGAAAGCCAGAAGCAAACCCAGACGTTCTGGTCAGTATTGTAGTCAGCCAGTAATCAAGAAGGAGTCTATTTGTCTGATTCAGATTTCTACCAGAAAGAAGCTTAGACCTCCTCAATATGCAAAAATGTCAACTCTTACTTGGGGTTAAAGAATTGTTTGTCTATTTAGGAGCATGACTGGATTTAACTTCCTTCAGGTTTTTCCTCATAGAGCAATTTTCTAGCCAAAAGAGGATCCCAGGCAATTCTACCTTGCCAAATCAAACTAACAGCATATGAAAAGATGGAAGAAGAGGAGTTGATTCCTGACAGGCCATTTTATGTTTGGAAGAGGGTGGAGAAAAAAATAGAGATAGAGGATTTCATTTTGAAGAGCACAAACAGCAGTTGCATGAATGCCAGAGAAACAAAACATTTATTTTTTTGCTAAAATTTAAAACTGAGTTTTACTAACAGAAGAATATTAGTTGAGGATTTAAGGGGATGGAAACTTTTGTGAAAGTTACTCTGCACATAGATACTGATTCGTAATTTTGGCCAAGGGGGCAAGTGTCTGGCTGTGACTTTAGGGAAAGTGGGGGTTATATTCAATCGCTAAATCCTGTGAATTCCCTCCACAATGTCTCTAAAATCTACCCTTTCCTCTTCATCCAAACTGCTACCACATTAATCCAAGCACTTATCCTATCCCACCTTGATTATTAAATCAGCCTCCTAGCTGATCTCCCTGCTTTCTGTCTCTCCCCAGTCCAGTCCATACTTCACTCTGCTGCCCAGATAAATTAAAAAAACAACAGTTCAGTCATTTCCCCAGTCCTCAATAATCTCTTGTGGTTGCCCATTTACCTCCACAAACAGAAACTCCTTACTTTTGGCTTTAAAATATTTCATCACCTTGCCCCCTCCTATCTTACCTCGCTGCTATCCTACTAAAAAACAAGAATACTCACTTGGCTCCTCCAGTGCCAATCTATTCACTGTACCTCAATCTTTCTATTTTGACCATACCTTCCTCTGGCTTGGAACTCCCTCCTCTTCCCTGACGATCACTCTCCCCACTTCCAACGTATTGATAATTTTAATAAAACCTCATAGAGGAGCAGCATGGTCTAGTGGCAAGCGCACAGGCTTGGGAGGCAGAGGTCATGGGTTCGAATCCCAGCTCTGCCAGTTGTCAGCTGTGTGACTTTGGGCAAGGCACTTCACTTCTCGGTGCCTCAGTTACCACATCTGTAAAATGGGGATTAAGACTGTGAGCCTCATGTGGGACAACCTGATTACCCTGTATCTATCCCAGGACTTAGAAGAGTGCTCTACACATAGTAAACACTTAAATACCAACATTATTATTATCTCCTTTAAGAGGCCTTCCTCGATTAAGCCCTCATTTCCCCTACTTACATTCCCTTCTGTGTCATCCTTGTACTTGATTTGCACTTCACCCCACCCTCAGCCCCCCAGTACTTATGTACATAAATTCTTATGTGTATAAACTAATTGCTCAGAGGGTTGTTGATTGACACAATTAGGGTGTTGTGATTTGATGGGTTTTTAAGAGGGTTTTGAAAATGGGAAAACTGTGAGCTGCTTGATATAGCAGTGGGGAGAGGTTTCACATCAATCATATTTACTGAGTGCACACTGTGCACAGAGAACTGTACTAAGCGCTTGGAAGAATGCAACATAAGAGAGTTGGTTGACATGTTCCCTGCCCACAAAAGTTCATAGTCCAGAGGGAAAGACAGACATTAACAAATAATTACAGATATATACATAAGTGCTGTTTGTCTGAGAGAGAGGTGAATAAAATGTGGAAATCCAAGTGCAAGAATGACACAGATTGGAGCAGAAGAGGAGGAAAGGAGGGTTTAATCATGGAAGGCCTCTGGGAGATGTGCCTTCAATAAGGCATTGAAGGTGGGGAGAGTGATCATCTGTCAAATATGAAGAGGGAGGGCATTGTAGGTCAGAGGCAGCATGTGGGCCAGAGGTCAGCAGGGAGAAAGATGAGATTGAGATACAGTGAATAGGTTAGTATTAGTATTTAAGTGTGTGGGCTGGGTTGTAGTCGGAAAGCAGCGAGGTAAGGTAGGAGCAACCAAGGTGACCGAGTCCTTTAAAGCCGATGACAGGGAGGAGTTTCTGTTTGAGGCGGAGGTGAATGGGCGACCACTATAGGTTCATGAGTAGTGGGGAAAGATCGACTGAACATTTTTGAAGAAAAATGATCCAGGAAGCAGAATGAAGTATGGATTAGAGTGGGGAGAGACAGGAAGCAAGGAGGTCAGCAAGGAGGCTGATAAAGTAATCAATGCAGGATAAGTGCTTGGATTAACATGATAGTGATTTGAATGTTTCCCCTCTCAGGGTCACACCTGGAGAGTTTCCAGTACTCTACCAGTCTCATCTACTGATGGAAGAGTCAAGCAGAGGCATATCCATTCCATTCCTAGCTTGGGCAGTGGCTAATGAGTGGTAGGCCATCTCCTATAAGTCAAAACTCACCTGTGCTGGGCAGCAGCAGCAGCTTGGGAGAGAGTCGAGGGTGGAGACTCGAGTTTACAGCACAGAAGGCAGCAATGGTAAACCACTTCCATATTTTTACCAAAAAAAAACCCCTCTCTGCTACACTACCAGAACAGTTGCAGATGGAGAGCAGGGCGTTCTGGGAGAGATGTGTCCATGGTGTTGCTATGGGTCGGTAATGGCTTGACGGCATAAGACAAGTAGGGAGAATCGTGGTCTGCCAACCAATTAAGCTATTAAGCAACCAATTAATATACTCTTAAACATTACCAAAACACACTAAATGATAGGACCCTTCTGTTCAAGTCACATTCAATTTCTGTTCCCAAAAGTTCCATTTTTGTCCCTAGTGTCGCAATCTTTTTCTTTTCCAGCCATTCCCTGCCTCTCCAAAATGGTCCTAATTTGCTCCAGAAGGCTGAGTTCGTGTCGGTCACTGCCCTCAGTTTCCGGTGATCACACCTCACAAAGGGGTCCTATGATAATTATTTCAACTGAATGTTCACGCTTCAGACAGAGAGATACAAGTTTGGAAGTGACCTTCAGCATCCAGGCCTAAAGGTAGGAGGAATCATGAATCCAAAGAGCAGGTTTATTTTTCCAGATTAGTACATCCACAGAAGCCATAAATATTCATCTGTCTGGCTCTTCCCTACTGATTCGCACTTCCCTCAATTAAAATTTTATTTCCAGAAACACACATCTTGGAAATAATTTCCTTTCATATTTTCCCTGGAAAAGACTTGTCTCTAAATCCCTTGTCCTTCTCTAGCTGTTAACAAGTTAGGACGCATGAACCCCAAAAGTCATCTGTATCTTGTTGGTGCTATTTACAATGTGGTTTCAATCACTGTACTTTGTTGGGCTGGCAAATCCCATAGAGGGAAAAAAACTTCATGGAGAGGAATTTTCTTTCCAATAATCCCATTTACACATTTTAAATGAACTCAATTCTTACCTCCCAGTAATGTCCCCCATACATAAAATTCAACACAATAACTAAAAAATATGAGTTAATGAAGCTCTACATTCACATCTTTCCTAAAAATAAGTGTACCTATAGGCTGAGTCACTCATGGATAAATATTAAGATTTAGCCCAAAATAAAATCTTGGATTCTTCCTTTTGGTCTGTGTTGGGTAAACGTTAGTGCCATAATTATTTTCACTAACAATTCACTAACAGTTGGGGTGAAATAAAACAGGAATTTAATCCCCATTTCATAGGTGAGGAAACCAAGACAGAGAAATTAAGCAACTTGCCTACAATCACACAGAATCCAGATCTCCCAATTCCCAGGCCTGTGCTCTTTCCATTAGGCCACTCTGCTTCTCACTTAGGTAAATCAATTTGAATATTTTTTGTCCTTTTGGAGGTACAGCAATGCCTAGTGTCAAATGAAGCACCCACCTGCCAAAATAATAAGCCTGGCAGAGGTGAGATGATAATCCAAGCTTGATAAAACCAGGAAATAGCCAAAGCAGAAAGAAATGCAACAGCTTGTCTGTTTGGTTTGGCATTTTGGATTACGTCATAACTCCCCCAAAGTGCCTGGTTAACTGCCCTCAGATTGGGAAAATGGAATAACTTCTGTATCATCAATTAATTGAATTGATGCAGTCGGTTTAAAGCTCACCAGTAATCCTGGACAGATAAAACTAAGACAACCAAAAGGCCATCAAAAAAAAATCCCCCATCTCAATAATTGATAAATTATTTATATCAATGTTTATCTCCCCCTCTAGACTGTAAACACATTGTGGGCAGGGAATGCGACTGACAAATCTGTTGTACTGTACTCTCCCAAGTGTTTATTATAGTGCTCTGCACATAGTAAACATTCAATAAATGCCCACAACACAGCTCTCCATCTTCAAAATTCTTCTGAAAGCATACCTCCTCCAGGTCTGATTTCTCTTCTCCCACATTTTATTCGGTCAACAACCTGCAGTTTGTGTTAATCACACATATTTGTTTACACAGACACTTTCACACCCCTGTAACCACCTATAGCCCTCTGGTAATTATTTTATTATCTGTTTCTCTAAAGAGATTGTAAATTCCCCCAGGGCAGGGATCACATCTACTAAATCTAATCATCTAGTGTTCTCTCCTAAATCCTTAGTACATGTTTGCCTTGAGTAGTCAATAAAATCTACTGATTGACTGATGCCTTCCTTTTGTGTAGCCATCAGGCCTTTCAGATTATTTTACACCATATGATCTAGGTATTGACATCTCCCTTTTCTCCTCTCCTGTTTCATGGGCTTAAAAGTATTTGAAGGTGCTCCTCCCAGTATACTTAGCTGTGGGAGCAAAATTGCTTAATTTACCTCAAAAAAAGAAAACACAATTAGGGTTCAAATTAAATATCATAACTTTTTTTAAAATTCCTTTTAAGAAAAGTGACAGAGCTATGATGTGCTCTACAATGTTCGAGATCTATCATGGCTCAAAAACATGTGCTTCCTAAGGAAGCCTATCAGAATACCCTCAAAGCGGACCAAGCTTACAAAACATGACATGAAACTTAATTGGAAAGAACAGTCTTAGGGGAAGTGGAAGTTCCTTAAATTTCTGCTGTTAGTTATACAGTGTGTACCTTTTTTTTATTTTGCATTGGTATGTACTTTGAAGTAGGTTTAAATCTTCATTTGCCCAAAAGTCGGTCTAATTGGTTTTATAAATTAGTAACCTTGGTTTGAAGAGACTGTGTCCATTGATAGCTTCAGATGCATTGCTTTCTTTGGGGTTATTTACTCTTTCTGATACATACGTAAACATCTCCGAGATTAGATATCAGACTGAACTGACATAATGGAGGTAAATCTGGTTCAGTGTTCTTACCCTAACTACATCCACTCGGGATTCACAAACACACTCCAGCGGCATCTGAGCAAGGATACTTTCTGGTTTTCATCTACAGTTTCATATGTAAAAGATTACTGGATAACTGCAGATGCCAAAAGCCTTTGATTACATGAGAGCTGTAATGAATTACAGTCTAACAGAGACTTTAGAAGTTTTTTGAAAAAATTACTAAATGGAAAACATCTAAAGGAAGGGAATGTTTTCCACTTCAGGTGTATTCCCCCTAAACCGGCCAAAAAAAAATATATCAAAGAAAATCAGTCATCTTTGCTGCAAATATTACTTCCTTCTCCAAAAACTAGCGATTTTCAAGGAAATGTATTATTTAGTTACAAGCTTTTTTAATGCTTTTACTCACCCTTTGACAATACGACTGGAGGGCCTTTAGTGTAGTAATCGGGGCCCGAGTACATTTTTCTCATGATTTTTCCCCTAAATTACTTCTGTTTTGGCTAAATGGAAAAAATAATCTGTGTATAACTAGCAATATAAGCCTGGTTTTCCCAGTTCCCCTTACTCTTTTAGTCTATCTTTATCTTTATCCATATTTACAGGTTACTGAGAGCATATAAACGTTTCTTTCAGGGAAGTTACAACTGGCAATGGAATTACTGTGTTTCAGATTCGGAAAAGAAAAATGTGTTTATGATTTTCAACTCTCTACAGGCTATTAACTTCTCTATCAAACACCAGAGGGAGTCATTTCTTCAGGAGCCCGGAGAACCAGGTGTGCTTCCCGGGCATCTCATCAGTGGAATAAAAGGCTGGGGCTCTTACCCAGACACCAACCTCACAAATAGCATCTTCCCCGTTTTCTTCTGGGCGTGTTGCTGCTCTAAACTCTGCACTGCATCAGCGGCTTCAGTTCCAGCCAAGCATCTTATCTGCCCACCCAGAATGTACTGTAATTTAGACCTTCCTGTGGAACCTTACGGCATTCTCCCTTCGGCTGAATTTCTGAAGCGTTTCAAGGCTGGGAAGCTAACTCGTGCTTTTGAAGGCCAGTTCAGGCTCTTCCATTTCCTGAGGCATACATGACCAATATAGTCCAAAATTGTCAGTTTTGGACTCTATCACGAGCAGGAGTTGACAATTCTCACATTCAGAATAGGGGAGTCCAAACTTTGAAGATCCCGATAGGAGCCAGAAGAATAATGGTAAGATGAATTTGCCAGGCATTTTGATATTATTCCACAGGAAGTGTTACGGTGTGCTCCAATTTCAGGAGGGGGAAAAAATAACTCTATCCGAGGCATTCCTCTATACTGTATTTTCATTTTCTTGCCATTCAGGATGGATACAGAGCAGGTAACATAAGGAATACATAAATCTGGGAAAGCAATAGCAGAAGCAAGAGTGGAAGTCTCAAATGGCTTTTCCTGGGGCACTTTTTTGTGTTTTGCAGTTTACAATTTTTAGTTCCATAAACCACTGAATAGGAAGATTTAAGATTCTCATGACATCACTGTAGGAGCACTTCAGGGTTTAATTTTCTGATTAAAATGCACATTCTCCTCTTTCTCTCTCTTTTGATCAATTTCTATTTGGCTTAATGAAACTAATACCCACTGTCCCTCAAGGACCTATTAAGGCCAAAAGGTTGTGAGGAAAGGGATGACTTTTATTTGTTTTGGATACACAGTAAACTTGGCTCTATGAACTGTGAATAAAAGATTGCATAACTTACACCCAAAAGTCCTTTCCCAAGGACTTCTCATACTGCCTGGGCTGTAACTTCAGGGGTTAAGCAGCACTCAAAAGGAATATAATTATGATTCAATTTTCACAGAAAGAGAAGTATTTCTCTCTCTGAAATTTAGAACCTCAAAAGCCAGAATGGTACTTGAGAAAAGAGAAGCCTGGGCAAATTTCAGTTTTGTTCAGCTACAGGGCAAACACCACTTAAGGCACCCATATCACAAAGTAGCCCCCAGTCAATGCTGCTCTGTTTTTAAAAAGGATGCTAAAGGTTAAGGACTAACTGCTGGTGGGAAAGCTCAATAGACAGCTGGAAAAAATCCAATCAAAATGGAAAAGCAAAAGTTTGTAACCCTGGGGGTTACTTGAAGCTCTGAGACAGGAGAGAGGTAGACATGCAAGCACTGACTTCTTTCTTGCCCTTCTGGAAGGGCTAACAGCAGATTTAGACAGAGAGGCTAAAAAAAAATTGATCCAACACTCTTGCTGTCTTCTATATCTCCCTCTAGACTGTAAGCTCATTGTGGGCATAAAATCTATCAATTCTTTTATATTATACTCTCCTCCCAAGAAGCACTTAGTACAGTGCTTTGCGCAGAGTAAATGCTCAATACTTCTGATTGATTGTTCATTTCCCATATCGTTGGTTGTCATCTCAACCAAATCTCAGCTTAAAGTACCTTGGGGAAAGCAGATATTCAGGTGGTTCGAGTGGTGTTAACTCCAGTTTTGATCTCTCAGAGATATGTCAAAGGCTCTCAAGTCCTTTATGTTTAACAACTTACTCTATCATCATCATCAACCTCCTTGGCTGACTGCCTACAAGCTGGGTAATGTTATTCTAAGTGCTTGGGGACACCAAAGAAAAACTGAACTAAAGACACTATATGCCTACAAAGAGCACCTAAAGGGGAAAGCGAAACAGTTACATTGTAGACATACTACAGTAAAATGTAATCAAGGTCATGTTAATATGCACCACACAAAAATTATCTAAAACAGGGATAGTCTTCCCCTTGCTGGCCTATTTAAGAAGAAAAAAAAAAGATGTCCAAATGAGATTGTGGAGAGGAGAGATCTGAGTGGTAGAAGAATCCATACAGAGAATGTGAGGGGCTCATTCTGCAGTGGTTATAAAGCAATTGAAGTTGCTTTTGGTCTTGCAGTTGAAAACAAACCTCACCCACATTCAGAATGTGTTGCTGGACTGACAACTTAAAAAGCCACTGAAGTCCTGTGATCAGTGGAATATCCCCAAAGTGCGAGCTGGATATCCAGATGATTGATGGCACTTTGAAGGTCAGAACAGCCTCTTAATCCAATCCCACTTTGGACAGATATTAGAAAGTTAATTTTATATGGTATCTCATAAAACAAGGCTAGTTAGATTAATCGATCAACGGTATTTACGGAGCACTTACTGTAAGCATAGCACTGTATTAAGTACTTGAGAGAGTACAAAACAATAGAGTTAGAGGACACGATCCCTGCCCAAGGAGGGAAAAATCATCCCTCGGGCATCAATCCCTGTAGACCGTAAAAACTCTTCGTGGACAAGGATTGTGTCTACCAACTCTATTATATTTTCCCAAGTGCTTATTCAGTGCTCTTGCTACAGTAAGCGCTCAAGAAAATACCCTTGATTGACTGGCTAGGAAGTGGACTACCCTTGATTGACTGGCTAGAAAAAAGAAGAGCAATGGTCACAAACCGTGCAAATACAGAATGAATGTTATTTCCCTGGTGTCACTATATCCTGATTGGGCCCTCTGTACTGTTCCAAGCATTTATAGGAATGCACACATGTATAACAACATATTCACTAAGTTCATCTTCTTCCACCCAAGGTGATGAGAAACTACAAGTCTCTGGAGTGTAAGCAAGATATTCTGCAGAAGACTTGCAAATCATTCATTCATTCAATAGTATTTATTGAGCACTTACTATGTGCAGAGCACTGTACTAAGTGCTTGGAATGTACAATTCGGCAACAGATAGAGACAATCCCTGCCCAGTGACGGGTTCACAGTCTACATACACATTTCAGCCTCATCCAAAATCCTACAGGTACCTGTCCATCTCTTCCAGGAAAGCCTTTCTAACATTCTATATGTCCTCTTTTCTGTGTCACCAATGTCCTTGGATCTGTATCCCTTAGGCACTTTGATACCCAGCATCAGCTCCAGAGCACTTAGAAACATACTCTCACACTCTTCTGCTTCTCCTATCTGCAATCTATTTTAATACCCTTCTCTCCCACTAGAATGCAAGCTCCTTGAGGGCTTGGATCTTCACCAACCCTATTGCATTATACTCTCCCTATTGTAGTATACACAATAAGCATTTAATAAACACCATTTATTCATTGATATCTCTTGTCCCCAACCACTGCTCTGTATACTCCTTGCCTCTCACTTCATCTCCTTTCCCTCTTGCTCAAATTTGTCAGTTCCTCACACTACATTGTATACTCCCCGAGGAGAGGGATCACGTCCAAGAACCTACTCTTCCATACACTCATTTCTAATCCCGGGTCCACTACCTGTCCGCTGTGTGACCTTGGGCAAATCACTTGCATTTCTTTGGGCCTCAGTGACCTCATCTATAAAATGGGGGTTGAGATTGTGAGCCCCACGTGGAACAGGGACTGTGTCCAAAGTGATTTGCTTGTATCCATCCTCGTGCTTAATACTGTACCTTTCATTCATTCATTCATTCAATAGTATTTGTTGAGCGCTTACTATGTGCAGAGCACTGTACTAAGCGCTTGGAATGAACAAGTCAGCAACAGATAGAGACAGTCCCTGCCGTTTGATGGGCTTACAGTCTAATCGGGGGAGACGGACAGACGAACAATGGCAATAGAGGCACATATAAAGCGTTTAACAAATACCATAATTAATTAATTAATTCATTCATTCATTCAATAGTATTTATTGAGCGCTTACTATGTGCAGAGCACTGTACTAAGCGCTTGGGATGAACAAGTCGGCAACAGATAGAGACAGTCCCTGCCGTTTGACGGGCTTACAGTCTAATCGGGGGAGACGGACAGACAAGAACAATGGCACTAAACAGCGTCAAGGGGAAGAACATCTCGTAAAAACAATGGCAACTAAATAGAATCAAGGCGATGTACAATTCATTAACAAAATAAATAGGGTAACGAAAATATATACAGTTGAGCGGACGGGTACAGTGCTGTGGGGATGGGAAGGGAGAGGTGGAGGAGCAGAGGGAAAAGAGGAAAATGAGGCTTTAGACAGTGCTCAGCAAAGATTAATTAATTCATTCAATCATATTTACTGAGAGTGTACTGTGTGCAGAGGACTGTACTAAGTGCTTGGGAAGTACAATTCAATTATAATGATGCTATTTGTTAAGCACTTACTATGTGCCAAGCACTGTTCTGAACACTAGGGTAGATACAGGGTAATCAGGTTGTCCCACGTGGGGCTCACACTTTTAATCCCCACTTTACAGATGAGGGAACTCAGGCACAGAGAAGTTAAGTGGCTTGCCCAAGGTCACACATCAGACAAGTGATTGATTTCATTCTGTCCCTCTTCTCTCAACCTCAGCCCTCTTTCTTTTAAAAGAAATTGGCCACCCTTTGCTTGAATTTCCACAACAAACAGGATGAGGATGGATTGTTATGCTGTGTCCCACCTAGTGGGATTACCAAACTGGCTACAGTGCCCAGAGTAACCAAGAGAGCTGAACTGGCCATCTTCCCGCTGATGGCTACAAGCCTGCCCTATGACTGGCCGTGAGATTTCTCATCCAGGCAGGGCGTAGGAGGACAATTCATATTCTGTAATGGAAAGAGTCTCTTCACACAACTGCCGAGAGGCCTGAAAATTATCCCTGGTCTCCATCATAGGGCTACAGACAATAGGAAAGAACAGCAGCCAAAAGTCATGAATCCCAGATCTGTGTAGGAATCACCTAAGGGAGCTCAGCCTGAGGGAAGAGACTTTGGTTCTTTTTCTTTTCTGCTCAGACATTGGATGACCCCTGGGTTACTCACTGAGCCTCATGGTGCCTCAGTGTCTCCCATTTTTTGAAATCAGGTGACCAGCCTCTGGCTCCCTTGTTTTACAGGCTCTTGTGAAAATGGTTGATTAGTTTATAAAGCTCTTTATCTTTTATGAGTGCCTTTCTTTCAAAGAATGTATTGTAAAACCATTATTAAGGGGCTTCAAAATCGGGTGGAAGGGGTGGGATGGGCTGCAACTCTGGCAGTCTTGACTGAGAAAGCTTTAAAACGAAAGGTTTCTTGTCTTTTTCTTTAGATTTATGCAGTCAGGGTAGGGGCAGCAAGAAAAAGGAGTGGACGCATCTGCTGAACCTCGAGTCGGCCCTCAGAGGCTAAATGAGTCATGTTTGGTGCAACAAAGGAAGCCAGGAGTCTGGTTTCCAGTCTGTGCTGCCTCACTGTGTGGTCTGAGCAACTCACAGCCTTCCCGGGCTAGTTTCTCCCTCTCCAAAAGAGTGGTAATAATACAGTATTTGCCTGCCATCCAGTCCCAGAGAGGTTCCTAGGATTAATGGGAGGGTTTGAAAAGCCCTTTGAGTTTGGATCAAAGGAGCTGCATAAATGCAAGAGTTTATTACTAATAATAATGGACTTAAACTTCCCAGTAACTGAAGGAGTCTGTTGCTCACCTTCTGTGGTTCCATTAACACTTTCAGGAGCCACTGGAAGACGCAATTTGCTAAATGGTATGGTAACCTGAAGGCTTGGAAGAGTTAATGCACTTCCAGAGGGTAAGCAGTAACCAATTATTTCTGTTCTCAGAAGGGCCAGATTCATTATTATCAACAAGGTCACTGGCACTTTTTGAGAGATACATGGAGCCTTTCCAGGCTTGGAGGGTTCCACTGACTTCCTCAGCAGCATCAAGTGGGGTCCAAGGTGTCTGTACATTTAAAGGACTGCAAATGTTATTCCAGGGGCTGAGCATTTATTTTTTTTCTTCCCTTAGGGGGATCAGTCCCCATACTGAGGGTGAGTGCCTGTAGAGTCTGGAATGAAAGTCATCTTAGGAATCATTTCAAAGGATTTTCCCCAACAAGTCCTTTTTTCAATGGGTGCCACAAAATTCCCCAGGAGCAGCAGGGAAAAAGGGAGGATCGAGAAAGAGGGGGAGAGGAGGGAGGCCAGGAGAGGGAGAGGTAAGGGTTACAGCAGGGACAAGTATATTAGTTAAGAGTTACGAGTTACTCCTTGCACACATTTCCCGCTTCCTCTCTGTCTCCAAATTACCTGCTGGCACTGACAGATAAAGCAGAACATGTATGGTTAAGGTACCTTGGGCCACAGATCACTTAGATAATAAACTCTCTCTCAAATACTAATCAGGAGTTCCTGGGAAGCCAGCCTGTCCCAAAACCTTTCTGGGATCTTAAAGGCTTGGAAATAAAGAGGCTGCTGTTGGAGGAGGATTGATTACTAGACAGGGAAATGCCTCTAGGTCACTGATATCAGGAAGGGCAAAGGGGTACATGTCTGTAACACTTTCTCTATACACAAGATTCAGCAGTAATTCCTGCAACACTTAGGCTATGCTTACTACTCCCCCTCCTCTCCTTTCACCAAAAACTAAAAGGACCAGAAAACACTGAAACAAAAACACTTAAGGATGAATGAAATGATAATCTTTAAGTTCTGCTACATGACAAAGTTTTAGCTTTGCATTGGCTCAAGTTCGTACCCTAAATCATTAATGAAATTTGGAAAAGAATTCATTTCTTATTAATGTTTGAAGCCATTAGGTAAATATTTTAAGTTTCATTAATAGGAGAGTTTCTTTCATAGAATCGGTAACATTCACGAACAGCCCATTTGTTCTTCGATTGCAATTTCCCCATTGGTTGGAAAGCCGGGAGATATACTGATCATAGATTCCTTTGTTGGGCATAAGCTCAACCCCGGGCTGAAAATTTCAAATTATAAATTAATCAGAATTTAAAAAAACAAAACCCAAACTCCACCAAACTTGAAAGTAACCCAAAGGGAGACCGTTACCCCCGGGCTGAACTATATTTCACAAAGCCCTTTCTTTTGCCAACTTAAACATGAGCATCTCTTTGGCCATTGGCAGCCACTGAAAATATTCTCAAAACTTCCCCCAAAGTCTGTCCCACACTTCACCTTGGTCATGGAAGGGAGGAGTATATGAGCTAGAAGGAGCTGGTACTGTTTCCTACGAGGCCTAGATACTCGGTGGTTATGCAGTTGAAAATATTCAAGTGTGAGATGGACAAGCTCAACAGAAACCCTGAAATTAGTCAGCAAGCGTGGTCAGCAAAGATCATGGCAGCTGCTGGTTATGGGCCTGAAGCACAGCAGGCAGGCACTCCCCTATCTGTAGCTGTGACATCATCTCACGCCCACACCCTCCTCCCTCATTGTCCCAATGAGAATATAGCTGGCACAGACGGGGAAGTGCAGGCGATGCTGTGCAAACCATCAATGCTCTGGTCAATCGTTTCACACAGGTTCTCCATCTTGAAAGATACTGGAAGTGATGGGGCCAAAGTTAATTCATTGTTCTTAACAAGATCAAGTGATGGTATTTACTGAGCGTTTACTGTGTGCAGGACACTGTTCTAAGTGCTTGGTAGAGTTGGAGGACATTCAATAGTATTTATTGAGCGCTTACTATGTGTAGAGCACTGTACTAAGCGCTTGGAATGTACAAAATCGGTAACAGATAGAGACAGTCCCTGCCCTTTGACGGGTTTACAGTCTAATCTGGCGAGACGGACAGACAAGAACAATGGCAATAAATAGAATTAAGGGGAAGAACATCTCCTTAAAACAATAGCAAATAAATAGAATCACATCTCATTAACAAAATAAATAGGGTAATGAAGATATATACAGTTGAGCGGATGAGTACAGTGCTGAGGGGATGGGACGGGAGAGGGGGAGGAGCAGAGGGAAAGGGGGGAAAAGAGGGTTTAGCTGCGGGGGGCGGGGGTAGAGGGAGCAGAGGGAAAAGGGGAGCTCAGTCTGGGAAGGCCTCTTGGAGGAGGTGAGCTTTAAGTAGAGAGGTGAACTTTAAGTAGGGACATGATCCCTGCACCCAGGAGTTTACAGTTTACAGGGGGAAACAGGCATTACAGTAGATTAGGGATAGGGGAAAATAGTAGAGAATAACAATATTTACAAATATTTTTATTGTTATCAATTGTATTTATGGAGTGCTGACTGCAAAGCACTGTACTAAATGCATGGGAGAGTACAACAGAGTTGATAGACATGTTCCCTTCCCGCAACAGTTCCAGGTCCTGTGCTAAGCACTGGATTAGATACAAGCTAATCACAGTGGACACAGCCCATGTCCCACATAGACTTCAGAATCTTTGTCCCCATTTTACAGATGAGGTAACCGAGGCTCAGAAAAGTGAAGTTATTTGCCCAAGGTCACACTGCAGACAAGTGGTGGAGCAAGGATTAGGACCCAGGACCTTCTGATTAGGCCCAACTGCTTCCCTGAGGCCTCTTGGAGGAGATGTGACTTTAAGAAGGTTTTGAAAGTGGGTAGAATTGTAGACTGTCTGATGTGAATGAGGAAGAAGCTCCTGGGCTGAGGGAGAATGTGAAGAGTCGGTGGCACAATATTTCTAGGATAGAAACTGACTGCCTTATGTATTTCTGCTTTACAGGTCAGAGAGCACCGCATCTTAAAATGTCCACCTTCAAGGACAAAGAATTTTGTGACCTGTTGGTTAAAGATCACCTGAGCGTACAAACTGGCCTAAAGTAGTAAATAAAGTACAGGGGGCAGTGATGATTTCATATACTTTTTTTCCCTCAAATCTTTTTAATGGCATCTGATAAGCACTTACTATTTGCCAGGCACTGTACTAAGCTCTGGGGTAGATACAAGTTAATCAAGTTTGGACGCAGTCCCTTGTTCCACGTAGGGTTCAGGTCTTTATCCCCATTTTCCAGATGAGGTAACTGAGGCACAGAGAAATGACTTGCCCAAGGTTACACAGACAAGTGGCAGAACTGGGATTAGAACCCAGGTTTTTCTGACTCCCGGGCCTATGATTTATCCACTAGGCCATGCTGCTTCTCTTTTTCTTTGCACGTTTGTGTATTTGCATTTGCTCTGACTTCATAATTAGATTACAAACTCCTCAAAGAGTTCCGTCCATTTCTTTTGATTTCTGTAACTCTCTGAGGCACTTAATACAAGCTCTGCCCAAGCAGGCACTTTATAAATGAAGCTGACCACCTGGGAATATACTTTCCTCCAAAGGAAAGAAAGTCTAACTCGGACAACAGACTTTTCCCTCCTCATCCCAGAGACAAGCATTTCAAAGCTAACTGCACTTAGGTACCATGTCCTCTTCCCAAAGCAAGACTAGAAATACTGATTAAGGGACCATACTTCCATTTTCAAGCCTCCCAATGAAGGGTACACTGAGGTCTGCCTATGCAGTACACACCTCCTCATTTCAACAAGTCAAAAAACATTTCTAAGTGGAAATTCACATCACTTCCACTTACTCTTATGGCATTTTGATTCTAGACACACGAGTGATCTCCATCCATCATAAGACTTCCTCGTACCAGAAGCTTCATTATTTAACAATTCCTGAGTCTCTGAGTGGAAGTTGAACTTGGAGACGCAAGCTGATGTTACTCAGAACAGATTATTTAGTAATGAAATCAAAGCTTTGAAAATCCTCTAAGACCTTCAGGAATAAGATCAACCATAAAATGTTTCCAGTGAAATACTGAATGAATAAAAGTCCCTTCCCCTTTTTTGGCAGTACAAAAGGTAAAATCCCCTCATGACAGTGCAGCCCTAGGCAACATAATCTTTCTGTGTTCCTGGCTTAAGAAAAAAAAAAAAAAAGAGTTGAACTCCTCTATAAAGACATGGATTCTTTCTTTCTCTCCCTTCCTCCATCCATCCCTCTCTCCCCCCTTGGAAGGGGATGTATCAATGATTGAACTAAAAACAAACTCTGGAGAGAAGCTGATTGACTTTCCAGTTCTGTGAGAATGCACCTGTTTTTATTTTCCAGCTGCTACAAATGAACTTTTGTCTGCTAAGCTCACGGATCTATTGTCTGCAGGACTGTGTAGAAGTATGTCCCCCAAAAAGTGTTAAAAAGCTGAGTGCTAAAGGAATGGGCACAGAGAATGTCCTCAGAACAGAAAGATGTTTTTGACTAATAATCAAACACTATTTTAGAAAGTAAATAACCAGACATAATGCATTGTATTGCTTCACAGATCAGACACATATCTGTTTTCCAATTGGAAAATCAACTATTGTTAAGCCAAGAATTTAATATTATTTGATGTTGTTGATATTCACATATGCATCTCAGCCTTTTTGTCTTTTAAATGATTTCACAGCAGTCAAGAGCATAAATGCAGATTAATATGCATTTATTGATAAATTATGGAACACACATTTTATGCCTCTACAAGCCTGATAGTCTCCTGCCTCGCTTCTCAAGCACATTTTAACAAATTGCTTCCAATGTAGGAGTGTGTTGTTCCTGGTTTTAAAATGAGACAGTTCATTAAATAAAAATGCTACAACAAAAATATACATAGCATATTTCCACACTCATCTGTTTGTATGACTTCCATATACACTGACTTTTCCCTAGTCTTTCATTCCCAAAATAATTTCTTCAGTATCATCGACAAGCAATGGGATGCAGCAGACCTAATACTGCAAATTATCAGGGTCAAATGCATAAAATATATTGCTGGAGATAGACTAGTCATAGCTGCAAATTAGCATCTCTCCATGAGCCAGGCCAGAAAGCTTCCAAGTTTTCTTTCATTGATTAAATAGCAGGGCCCTTAGAATCCATAGGAAATTGCAACAGATGAATTCTGGCTCCTGAATTCATGCCAACCCAGTTTCCAAAGTCATTTTCACTCTCAATAAATCATTTTCCCTGACTTTTCTATCTCATCATTCCCTAAGGGAAGGTTAGCAGTATCACAAATGTTATATTACCTTTCTGAATAGCCAGGAGGAAAATTATGAGTTCCCAGATCACTATTTTAGATGTTTCCTCCACCTTTGCCAAGTCAAGAAGTAAATCTGGAATTCCTTCAGAGAAAACTAATGTTATCGACTCAGCACCACAGCAAAAGCAGTAAGTTCCCTCGGTGAACTCATCCGCTCTCACGGCTTTGACTACCATCTCTACGCAGATGACACGCAGATCTACATCTCCGCCCCTGTCCTCTCCCCCTCCCTTCAGGCTCGCATCTCCTCCTGCCTCCGGGACGTCTCCACCTGGATGTCGGCCCGCCACCTAAAACTCAACATGAGCAAGACTGAGCTCCTCATCTTCCCTCCCAAGCTCGGTCCGCTCCCAGACTTCTCCATCACCGTGGATGGCACGACCATCCTTCCCGTCCCGCAGGCCCGCAATCTCGGTGTCTCGGTGTCATCCTTGACTAGTCCCTCTCGTTCACCCCACACATCCTATCCGTTACCAAGACCTGCCGGTTTCACCTCTACAATATCGCCAAGATCCGCCCTTTCCTCTCCACCCAAACGGCTACCTTACTATTACGGGCTCTCGTTATATCCCGGCTAGACTACTGTGTCAGCCTTCTCTCTGACCTCCCTTCTTCCTCTCTCGCCCTGCTCCGGTCTATTCTTCACTCCGCTGCCCGGCTCATCTTCCTGCAGAAACGATCTGGGCATGTCACTCCTCTTCTTAAACAACTCCAGTGGTTGCCTATCGACCTCCGCTCCAAACAAAAACTCCTCACTCTAGGCTTCAAGGCTCTCCATCACCTTGCCCCTTCCTACCTCTCCTCCCTTCTCTCTTTCTACCACCCACCCCGCACGCTCCGCTCCTCTGCCGCCCACCTCCTCGCCGTCCCTCGGTCTCGCCTATCCCGCCGTCGACCCCTGGGTCACGTCCTCCCGCGGTCCCGGAACGCCCTCCCTCCTCACCTCCGCCAAACTGATTCTCTTTCCCTCTTCAAAACCTTACTTAAAAATCACCTCCTCCAAGAGGCGTTCCCAGACTGAGCTCCTCTTCCCCCTCTACTCCCTCTGCCATCCCCCCTTTACCTCTCCGCAGCTAAAGCCTCATTTTCCCCTTTTCCCTCTGCTCCTCCACCTCTCCCTTCCCATCCCCACAGCACTGTACTCATCCGCTCAACTGTATATATTTTCGTTACCCTATTTATTTTGTTAATGAATTGTACATCGCCTTGATTCTATTTAGTTGCCATTGTTTTTACGAGATGTTCTTCCCCTTGACGCTGTTTAGTGCCATCGTTCTTGTCTGTCCGTCTCCCCCGATTAGACTGTAAGCCCGTCAAACGGCAGGGACTGTCTCTATCTGTTGCCGACTTGTTCATCCCAAGCGCTTAGTACAGTGCTCTGCACATAGTAAGCGCTCAATAAATACTATTGAATGAAGTAAAAAAGCAGAGGGTAGACACTGTGAGCCCGTTGTTGGGCAGAGATTGTCTCTCTCTGTTGCTGAATTGTACATTCCAAGTGCTTAGTACAGTGATCTGAACATAGTAAGCACTCAATAAAAATGATTGAATGAATGAATCTGCCACAACCGAATCTAAGTGAGTAGTCATTGCACTGAGAAGGACAGACACAAGCCTGGGAACAACTTCCAGAAGTAAGGAATCTGTATTTTCTTGGTTCCCACTTTTTTTTTTTTTTTAAAGCCTCATGAGATTTGTTTGTCTCTTTTCTGGATGAGTTGGAAGAGGAGGTCTCTTTGCTGGTTAGGTAAAAAACACTGCAGGAATTGATTCTCCCTGCCAACACATAGAGATGACTTTCTAGGGCTTGTAGTACAGGGCGTAACGTTTGTCATTTGAGAATGGATTGTGTCGAGCTACCATGAACCTATTTATATCCACCAGAATGTTTCAGAGCAGGCTTCATGGAACTGATAAAAATTCCAAGAGCCTTTTTTATGGTAAGGAAAAAACAGCAGGATGTTCTATTTACTAAGAATCTGCACTTCTTTAAAATAAATAACCTCCAAATGTCCTAAACTCATCTTTCAGTTTTAGCAATAGAAATTGAAATGATTTTAGTGGTATTATACATTTATAAAAGACAATAAGCAGTCAATCCAGGCTGGCAGAGTTACATGATGGAAATTCTTCCTTATGAAAAACAAGCCTGCAATTTGGTGAATCCCTTAAAGATTCGCAGCCATGAGGCCGACAACAGTCTCCAAGTCCTCTAAGTGCCACTTTCGCCAATCCTAGTGAGGAATGGTGAGGCCTTCAACTTGCCTCCCCATAACAACCCTCCACTTTCTGCCACATCTTGACACATTCTCCCTTTCTCCTACCACCTCCCCCCGCACTCTGTAGGATGGCAAAAGTTTCACCATGCCCAGCATGTGGCATGAGTTTCATGAGGGGGAAAGCAGGTAAGACTCAGGTGACAACTCCCTGCTGCCATACTATCCTGAGGTGTTGGGATGAATCCTCCTCCATTTCCCCTCCCTCCTAATTTCTACCTCCCTCTGGGGTGGGAGCCAAGGAAGTCAGGGGACAGGGAGGATCTGGGTTCCAGACACAGGCCTGCTCCCCATAACCATCCAGGAGGGAGTGCTGAGCTTGATGGGAGAAGTTCAGTATGGTGAAGCAATGGGGAAGAATACTGTCCCCCAAAATGGTGTATAACTCACCCTATTTTGATTTTTCAGAAACATTCTCTCTCTCTCCCTTGGTTGCTGGGTGACCCTTTCAATAGCTAGAAAACTTTCTGTTGGTTCTTCCCACATTTATTAATGCTAACTGAATTTAAAACCATTCTTTAGTCCTCAAGTTACAAGCCGAGAAGCAGGTGAAGCCCATTGTTTTTTGCTGGATGCTTTTCTGGGTTCGTTCCAACAAGGAGTCACCAGTGAGACTGATAATCAAGTTCTACCTGGTACGGAAAAGCAAAATCTAAGACAGACCCCAAATAGACAAATCACTTCAATTTACCTCCTCTTAGCAAATCCCTTCCATCCTTTTCTGTTTCCCATATTACTAAGTTAATGGTCCTTGAACATCCATACTCAATTTCATCTCAATGACAAAGAAAAACGTTAATGCTCTATCCTTGCTCTTGACATCACTACAGCTTTAAAACTGGACGTGAGGTACCAGGAAATATATCAATCAATGGTATTTACTGAATGCTTACTTTGTGCAGAGCACTCCTCTAAGCACGTACATATAACCAATAGATTGCTACCCAGAAAACTACCATCATTTTCTGGCCCCCTCAATCCTCTAAACTCCTATGATACTCTTTGTCTCTTCAAACCAACATTGCTGTGTGCTAAAGGAATTGAATATTGCTATTCTCCAGTTTGTGCTCTTAACTAGCTGCATGCAAATAGTGTTTGAAGCCAAAGAGCACTAAACAAAGTAGTTTTCCAAAGGAAATCTAAAGTGTATTAGTATTCCCAAGACCCAAAAAATGGATCAAAACATAATACAAAAGTGATAAAAAGCTTAACAGATACAGGTGTAACAATAAGAAAATATTTTAATTTTTATTATGCACATATGGAAAAATGAATTAAAATCTTTTACCTCATATTTGGTGAAGTGGCATCTCCTGATAACATATTAGAGATCTCTTACCACCTATGTAGTTGAAGTAATGCTTCTCCTTAGCACCTCCAAGGCACATAGGGGTATTAATAATAATTATGGTATTTGTTAAGCACTTACTATGTGCCAGGCACTGTACTAAGCGCTGGGGTGGATACAGTCTCTGCCCCATGTGGGACTCACAGTCTCAATCCCCATTTTACAGATGAGATACCTGAGGTGAGAGAAGTGAATTGACTCATCTGCTGTGTGATCTTCTATCCACCATGCTGCTTCAGATTAGTCCAGACCCTTGTCCTGTTGAAGATTCACAATATAATTGGAGCTGATATGGAGTTTCCATTGGCAGTAAAGGATAAGCCTTGGTTCAGTCTTGAAGATTTTGGGAATCAGAACCAACCCAAAGGAATTTTAGTACTAGTAATTTTTGCCATGACACCTGGACTCTTTCATGTCTGCAACAAGCAAGTAGGAGGGAAGTGGTGCAGCGCAATGCTTAGTGCAAGCAAGCCTTACCATTTATGGTTAAAGTCACCACAGAAACCTGTGCTGTAGCTCCATGGATCAGCAGGTGGCTACCCTAGAGCCCTCACGCTCCTTATTTAGCATACTCCCTCCATAGTCTAAGCTAAACAGCTCTGCCATTTGCTATTTTCATTTGAAATGGGCTCTAATCACTTTATTCAAGTCAGTCAAAATACTTCAAAGATTGAGGAAACAAGGAAGGGAGGTTTTCAAACCTTGAGGTGAGATAGTGCTGTAGGTAACATGGCCTTAAAATTAAATAGAATTATCAGGAAAAAGTGCTAAAAAAAAGAGTGCTGTAATGGGGGATTGCTGTGTTATACACAGAACTTCTACCACAACACAGATAATAACGATAGTATTGTTAAGTGCTTACAATGTGACAGGCACTTTAAGTGCTGGGGGAGATACGGGTTAATCGTTTTGGAAGCAGGGCCTGTCCCACATGGGGCTCACAGTCTGAGTAGGAAGGACAGGTGTCCCACATTAAAATCTTAAAAGAATAAAGTTTAATACTTGATTTTCATAACGTCTACCAAATTCCCTTTTAGACCCAGTTCATTTGTTTTAAACCAAAGCGAGTTGTCCATTCAGAATCTGAAATAAGTTACTTTTTCCTAGCAGATAGAACTCTGTCAATAACACTGTTGATTTTCTCATCAGTACAACCCCCCTAAAAACATGGAACTATACCTGCTCTTCTGGGACAATGGAATTGTTTTTAAATTCAGCTAAAAATTCCAAACATTCCAAGCCACAGGCAAGAAATCACTGTCGTCGTGATCGACTTTGGAAACTACTGTTGGGAATTCTACAGGAATAAGCTCAGGTTTTTAGAGACTTATCCAACTGCAACTCCATGTGTATTTTTTAAATAACATCTTGGAGTTTTAGAATTTGGGGGAGGGAGAAAAATTCCAATCCTAATACACTGCCAATAATTTGTTTTTTTTGGTTCAAAATAGAAATATTTGTGCAGCTATAGGAATACGCACATCTTCTGGCTCCCTCAATCCTCTAAAAACTGTCTGAACCACTGTGATTCGTACAAAACACTCTATTACTCAATAGTATGGATCTCGTGGAAAAAATAATTTAATTAGGACGGATGAGGAGGACAAGTTAATTAAAGCCATTGGCAGTTTATTCACTCCTGGTTAGATACGAGGAACAGTGACCCTTTAGAGTGGTTCTTGGATGGCAGTGGGTGAGCACTTCCTGGCAATAATAATTATTATTATGGTATTTAAGTGCTTACTATATACCAAGCACTGTTCTAAGTGCTGGGATAGATAGAGGGTAATCAGGTTGTTCCACCTGGGGATGACACTTTTAAATCCCCATTTTACAGATGAGGTAACTGAGGCACAGAGAAGTTAAGTGCCTAGTCCAAGGCCACACACAGACAAGTGGCATAGGCAGGATTAGAACCCGTCCTCTGACTCCCAAGCCCACACTCTTTCCACTAAGCCACACTGCTTCTCTGGTAGAGGAGATTCCTCTATTCCAAGTTCCAGCCCCCTCTGCAAATCCTTTTTGATTAAATTCTGGTCCAGCTCTTAGACCAGCCACAAACCATAGATATATTTGGCTTCCTTTTGCTTTCGAAGATAATGCTACTGACAGAGATCTTTTCCAGGCAAGCAAGTGTGGCTGAAGAGATCCCCCCTGCATCGATTATAAGTAAGGATAGGTCCTGAGCTGCTCTCATGCATATGTCCCATACAGGGTACCTGGTCTGAAACCACATTGAGATTCAGATCACTGACTATATCCTACAATAATCTGTTCAAAAAGAACCGTGGTATTTGTTAAGCGCTTACTACGTGCAAAGGACTGTTCTAAGCGCTGGGGGGATACAAGATGATCAGGTTGTCCCACATGGGGCTCAGAGTTTTAATCCCCATTTGACAGATGAGGTAACTGAGGCAGAGAAGTTAAGTGACTTGCCCAAGGTCACACAGCTGACTAGCAGTGCAGCCGGGATTAGAACCCGTGACCTCTGACTCCCAAGCCCGCGCTCTTTCCACTGAGTCACGCTGCTCAGAAAGATTCTAGCTAGAAGGTTGCCAGCAATGGAAAGGAAGGAGAATCTTCTGTAGCATCCACAGTTAGCTCTCTCTATTCTTGAAGGTGATGGCCATGTTGGCACCTTTGAAGTCTTACGGAAGATTGAAGAGAAGCTCGGGCAGATATCTGAGAATTGGATCTGTCTCTTGTTAGGAGAAATTGCTGCCCACTGGTTTTAAGGCACTGAAGCAGCTCTTTCCTGGCTACTTATCTTTGCTGAATTTCCTAAAGGAGTTTAGGTGAAAGTTTTTTTTAAAAGGCTTCAAATCTACATAAAAGTTGGAAAGTCTACAAAATCTACATTAGCTCCATCCATATTAAAGGTCATAGGGAATAACACACCTAATATAAGGAAGCATCAAGCCTCATGGGTTCTAATCCCACCTCTGCCACTTGTCCCCTGTGTGATTTTGGGCAAGTCACTTAACTTTTCTGTGCCTCAGTTACCTCATCTGTAAAATGGGGATTAAGGCTGTGAGCCCCACATGGGACAACCTGATTACCTTGTATCTACCCTAGCGCTTAGAACAGTGCCTGGCATAGTAAGCACTTAACAAAAATCATCATAGTTTCAGTGCAGTGATGATTGTCATTCTTCATTAGAATCTTAAAATTTTTAATTTCACATACCATTATAAGTACTTCTGGGTCCTGAGTCAGGGATAATTTATTGGCTTGATTCCCCCAGGCCCCTCTGGTACTTATTTGCTTAGGATGTTTGCCCTCTTTCTTTCCCTTTCCCCATTCACTACCCAAAAACCTCCCATAGCCCAACTCCTCGTTATCACAAATCTATTCCAAGTAGAACACACACACAAACACACACACACACATTACTTTTCTTCCACCTTCTTTCCATAGATGGCAGTGACTCAATAATAGGAAAAAAAATGGAGGCAGAAAAATAGAAAATCTTACTTCCTGTATCAGCAAGGACTTTTACCCTCTTTTTTTTATGGTATTTGTTACGTGTTACTATGTGCCAGGCCTGTAATAAGTGCTGTGGTGGACACAAGCTAATCAAGTTAGACAGTCCATGTCCCACATGTGGCTCACCATCTTAATCCCCATTTCACAGATGAGGTAACTGAGTGTAGAGAAGTTAAATGACTTGCTCAAGGCACTTGCTTGGAATGGGAATATTTTCCCTTCTTCAAACTGATGAAAATGTATCTTGCTGCTGGCATTAGAATCAGTAAGTGGGGAAAAAAAACCCCTTATGACTCCTTTAGCATTCTCTAGAACATACTAAAATACTGTGTACAGAAATCATGTCATGATTCCAGGGTATGCAGGGGGCAGGATGCCAGTGTGACATCTCTTCAGAGAACTTCAAAATAAGGGATGGCAATAGTATGTTAGAAGTGATGCATTTCACTGGTGGATATGAATCTTCTCGAGTGAGGGGACTGAAGTTGCAATGTTTGAATAAAATAAATTTGCCAAGAAAAAATAAATCTCATTTAAGGAAGCTATAAAATGCTTCAAGGACTTCAAGGGTTAAAAATCTTTTTAAAAACTTCAAAGTAAAAAAGGACAATTCCTCAGTGGGGCCAAATGGACAGCTTGTCACCAGCCCCTAGAGTCTGCTCGATGGGGAAATACTATAAACCTGAGTGAAACTCCTTCCCAGTTTGATGGACACTAAGCCCGCAGGGTTGCCAAGATAAACATTTCACATTCACTGCACTGACCAAGAGCTCTTTCTATGAACAAGGGAGGAAGTCATTTGCCAGATGTTGCTGTTTACTTTACAAGCCTCCCTTTGACTTGTGCTTATTTTCTCTTGACCTCCCAGCCTTCTCCCATATACATTTGGTGGAAAGAAAGGAAGAATCTCTAAACCTTGCTAAGAAGTACCTAGCTGTTCCTGTCAAATGGCTTGGTTTCAACATGTGTTCTTGTTTATGAATCCAGTTTAATTGCTGATGGAAACAGAACAATTATATCCTCATATGTCCTTGCTATCTGGGACATGGTCAATAAATCTCAGTATCTTGAGGCTTTGGTTCTATGAACAGACACTCATGATAGAAACTTTCTCTTCAAAGATAATAGCCATCACATTTTAGTGGACAAATAACTCAAATTAAAAATGGGAAAGAAAAATATTTTCGATTTGCCACATTAGCAATTTGGACTGTTCAGAACAGGCTTCACCAGAACATGTCAGAGGGAGCACACCAAAAAAAGAATTTACTGTAGAGCTTGCTGTAGACACTGTCTTGGATTAACCTATAAAGCAACACTTAACTTGCCTGCTCAGTATAAATGATCTCCATGAAGAAAAAATGGAAGGAGGAGAAGATGGAGAAAGAGGAGTTTCCTTTAGTTACCATCTGGACTTGAATATGCAAAAAAACCCCAAACCAGTGGTATTTCTTGAGCACTTATATGCACAGTAGTATGTCCCTGGGAGAGCACGATCCCATAGAAAAATTTTCCTTATCTACAATTTTGGGTAAATTCAGGGAAGAAAATTCCATAATGGTTGACTAGCAGTACAATTAGCAATGAATAGGGAAAATTATGAATCAAATGATACATCTGCTACCATTAAGTAATGGATTGTAAGTTCCTTGAGGGCAGGGATGGCATCTACTGACCCGATTGTATTGTATTCTCCTAAGTGTTTAGTACAGTGTCATGCACTCAGTAAGTGCTCAATAAATGCCACTGATTGATTGAGATGGATGGAAAGGAGGGACTACTCTCACCCAGTTCCTCCAAGCCTCCGAGGCACTTGCTTTGAATGGAAGACAGCATGACTCCATTGCTCCTATCTTGAAGATTGGCCCAAGTAGACCATAAATCTGATTCAGTAGTGTACATCACAAGTTCTTCGGCACATCTGAGAGAATCCAAACGGTCCCCTCTGCCTGTTTCCAGTTTCATTTTCAATTTTAGGAGTGACAAAATCCACTACTCTGCTTCGAGGCTGAGCCAAGGATTTCTGCTTCCAATATCTTTCTTTCCCACACCGTCCTGCCCTAAAATCCACTCAGGGTGGTGCGGGAGCTGAGTAAGCCAGAACATGGGCTTCCAGGAGAAAGGGAGGGAGGAGCTTACTGTGGGCAGGGAACATGTCAACCAATTCTGTTAAATTTTACTTTCCCAAACTCTTAGTACAGTGTTCTGCCCATGGTAAGCACTCAAATATCATTAAATTGTGGTATTGTACTCTCCCAAGCGCTTAGTACAGTGTTCTGCACATATTAAGCACTTGGTAAATATCACTGATTGAGGAGGGAGACTTGATTTGGTCAGGAATATCCACAGACCTCGCAGGACCTATATTCCCATCCCATAATGAACAATCCAGTTGGATCCTTTCTCGGAAGAATGGACCTCTTCAGGCCTCTGAAAGCACTGTGATTTCCAGCTTCAGGCCTTAAGAAAGTGTTTTTTGGAAAGTCGTGAACCTTCTATTGTGTGTTTCTGAGGCTCCAAGTGGTAAAAATACCTGGAATTTTTAGTGGTGGTAGTAATAATAATAAATGATAGTGGGTTTTGTTAAGTGCTTACAATGTGTCAAGCCCTGTACTAAGAGCTGAGGTAGATACAAGATAGTCAGGTCCCACTTGGGGTTGGTTATCTAACTACGTGGGAGAACAGGTATTAATTGAATCCCCATTTTGCAGATGAGGGAATTGAGGCACAGAGCAGTTAAGTCATTTGCCTACGGTCACCAGCAGAGAAATGGTGGAGTTGGGTGATTAGAACCCAGGTCCTCTGACTCCCAGGCCCATTCTCTTTCCAATAAGTTCCACCGTTTCTCTGCTTCTTTAATTCCTAACAGAACAGGCTTGAGCTGGGCACAAGGAATTGCATCATTTTCTCTGTACTCAAGGAGTATTTTTTGTTAGTACTTGTTAAGTGCTTACTATTTGCCAGGAACTCTACTAAACATTGAGATAGATACAAAATAATCAGATTGGACACAGTCCCTGACCCACATGGGCTCACATTTAAGTCAGAAGGTGGAGGATTTAATTTCCATTTTAATTAATAATAATAATGTTGGTATTTGTTAAGTGCTTACTATGTGCCGAGCACTGTTCTAAGTACTGGGGTAGATACAAGGGAATTAGGTTGTCCCACGTGGGGCTCACAGTCTTCATCCCCTTTTTACAGATGAATTAACTAAGGCACAGAGAAGTTAAGTGACTTGCCCACAGTCACACAGCTGACAAGTGGCGGCGCCGGATTTCGAACCCATGATCTCGGACTCCCAAGCCCGTGCTCTTTCCACTGAGCCACGCTATTTTACAGATAAGAAAACTGGATCGGAGAGAAATCAAGTGATTTGCCCAAGGTCTGGGCACAGGACTAGCATTTAGAAGGATCTGGGTTCTAGTTCCAGCTCTACCACTTGTTTTCTGTGTGATCTTGGGCAAGTCACTTATCTTCTCTGTGCCTCAGTTACCTTATCTATAAAATGGGGATTATGACCATGAGCCCCATGTGGGACATGGACTGTGTGCAACCTGATTAGCTTGTATTTTCCCCAGCAGTTAGTACAGTGCCTGGCACATACTAAGTGCTTAACAAATACCATAAAAAAAGTCATACAGTAGACAAGTGGCACAGCTGGGGAGTTAGAGAAAAATGCTTTCCCTCTAAGTTGAGGTAGATATGAGATAACTCTACAGCAATACAATCTACACTGTTCCTAGACTATGAATATGAACTATGTCAACTGAAAGCAGTGTGGTCTAGTGAAAAAAAGCCCAGGCCTGAAATCGGAGACCCTGGGTTCTAATCCCAACTCTACCACTTACCTATTGTGTGTCCTTGGTCAAGTCGCTTAACTTCTCTGTGCCTCTGTTCCCTCCTCTGATAAATAGGGATTCAATACCTGTTGTTCCTACTACTCAGACTTTGACCCCTATATGGGGCTGATTATCTTAGCTCTAACCCAGCACTTGGGACAGTGTTTGGCATATAATATTTGTTAAGTTATTATTATTATGTTGGTATTTGTTAAGCGCTTACTATGTGCAGAGCACTGTTCTAAGCGCTGGGGTAGACACAAGGGAATCAGGTTGTCCCATGTGGGGCTCACAGTCTTAATCCCCATTTTACAGATGAGGGAACTGAGGCACAGAGACTTGCCCAAAGTCACACAGCTGACAAGTGGCAGAGCTGGGATTCAAACCCATGATCTCTGACTCCAAAGCCCGTGTGCTCTTTCCACTGAGCCAAGCTGCTTCTCTAGTTAAGTCCTTACCATGTTCAAGCACTGTACAAAACACTGGGGCAGACACAAGATAATTAGGTCCCATGTGGCACTAACAGTATTAGTAAGAGGGAGTGCAAATATTAAATCCACATATTGCAGATGAAGGAACTGAGGCACAGAGAAGTGACTTATCCAAAGTCACAAAGCAGGTGCCATGGTGGAGACAGGATTAGATCCCAGCTCCTCTGACTGACTCCCAGGCCAGTGCCCTTTCCACTAGGCAACATTGTTTCACAGAATAAGCATTTATATACCACAGTTTTTAGTACAGAACTGTACTAGGGAATTAGGAGATATTTTCCATGCCCTAAACACATGGTTTGCAAAGTACTTCAGATATTACGTTTGTCAGTGGGATGATTATTACGGATTGGTCTTTGGGTAAACCTTTCCCTTCTCCCTCATCTCATTTGTAAAAGCTTTTTAAAATGGAGCTAGTTGGTTGAGTGATTGAAGGAGGCTTGGTAATGCATTGTAACACGGAAAATGCTATCCGGAACTGGGACAAGTAAATTCATGGAAAACTGATAAGGAACTTAATAAAAGGGAATTAAGCTAAAATTACATTCCTATGACAGCCTGTTTCCAGGAGTTCTTTGCCTACTGAATGGCTAATGAGGGTCTGATCAATATGTAGTGTTTTATCATACCTCTACCTCTTTGGCTTTCTTTCTTTCTGCTTTTTAACTCTCCAGGACTTTGAGGGCATATTTTTCATTAAAAAGTAAACCATTTTGGTTACTAGGGCTATAAGCAGAAAATATATGCTTGTGATTTAATATTACCCTCAACTGTATTTACTGAACCCTTTTTAACTAATAATAGTTGTAGTATTTATTAAGCCGCACTGAGGTACACATAAGATAATTAGGTGGGACGCAATCTCTGTCCATAGAGATCTCAGTCTAAGGGGAAGGGTGAACAGGCAATAATAATAATAATGGCATCTGTTAAGCGCTTAATGTGTGCCAGGCACTGTACTGAACATTGAGGTGGATACAAGCAAACAGGGTTGGATACAGTCCCTGCCCCACGTGGGGCTCACACTCTCAATCTCCAGTTTAGAGATGAAATAACTGAGGCACAGAGAAGTGAAGTGACTTGCTCAAGGTCACATAGACAAGAGGCGGAGCCAGGATTAAAATTTATGATATTTAATCCCCATTCTACAGATGAAAACACTGAGGCATGGAGAAGTGACTTACCCAAGGTCGTACAACAGGTAAATGAAGGACCCAAGATTAGAACCACAGTCCTCTGACTCTGAAGCCCATTTCTGTGACTGTGTGTGACTGCAGCCACTGGGTAGCCGACTTCCAGGGGACACTGGCCTTCAAGTGACTCGGCCTCAGCAGGGAATGGGCAACCCAAGAAGAAGCTTGGCATCCTCCGGACCTGGCAGATCGTGGGATTGTTTTTTCCCCTCTAGCTTTTAAGCTCCTCGTAGGCAGGGGATACCAACTCGGATACCAATTCGTATTGTATTTTACTCTCCTAAGTGCTTAGCACAATGCCCTGCATAGAGTTAGTGCACAAATACCACTTGCTTACTGATCAATCTCTAGGGGGAGACCACTGCTGGGAATTAGATCTTGTAAGGTCGTCCTCTAGACTGTAAGCTCACCCTGGGCAGTGAACATGATCTACTGTTATACTGCACTCTCCCAAGCATTCAGTACAGTGCTCTGCTCACAGTAAGTGTTCGAAAAATACAACTGAATGAGTCACTTTGGAAGCCACTGGTTCTCTCTCTCTCTCCTGCCTCAGGCCTGTGGCCTGGGCCAGAGCAGAGTCACCTTCTGCAGTGTTTGTGTTCATGAGACAGTGACAATGCACAGAGCTGGGTTTGGGTCCACACTGGCCAAAGTCAAGTCTGACCAAGACTGACCAGTGATCAAGCCTTCTCCTTTCTCCTGACTCCTCTCACAGATCCCAGCCAGATGGTAGTGGAGATAAAAATCTCTCCTTTTTCCCCTGGTGAAAGAGAAGGGTCTCTTGTGGGTTGCGAAATGGGAGACCTTCCAATGCCTGGCCTGTTCCCTAGCAATGAGGCCTGGATGCCCTCTCCCATTTCCTGGCAGGGGCAGAATTAGCCAGTACTGAGGGAAAGGCTAAGGTAATAATAATAATAATTATGGTATTTGTTAAGTGCTTACTATGAGCCCAGCACTGTTCTAAGCGCTGGGGTAGATACAAGGTAAGATACAAGGTTGTCCCACGTGGGGCCCACGATCTTAATCCCCATTTTCCAGATGAGGTAACAGGCACAGAGAAATGGAGTGACTTACCCAAAGTCACACAGCTGACAAGTGGAGGAGCCAGGATTAGAACCCACAGCCTCTGACTCCCAAGCCCGGGCTCTTTCCACTAAGCCACACTGCTTCTCTAAGGTAGTGGGAGGAGGTGGTGGAGAAGTTCTTGCTTCAGGGTAGAAAGGGAGGAGGTGCGTGGGATGTGTAGGGTGGCACAATTGCATCACATATCACTGGGGATTGAATAGCCCTGGCTCCTGTCCGGGTCTTAATTGAGCTCTGCATCTACTCCAGGAAGGCAAGGACCAGTCTTATTTATCAATCAACAGTATTTGAGTGCTGTGTGCCAAGCACTGTACTAAGCACTTCGGAAAGAGCACTGCAGGAGAGTTGGTAGACATGATCCCTCCCCAAAAGGAGCTCACAATCTAGAGCTATTTTAAGGGTCCAAGTGCTTATTATAGTGCACTGCGCACAGTAAGTGCTGACAATGGCCAGACAATAGATGCTGTTGGAGATAATGATGTTAGATACTTAAGGCCCCTGTCCTTTGCAACCCAACGGGCAAGACAAACAAAGGAAATTCTTCTTCACAGAGTGGCTTATCAACATTTGTTAATCACTTAGCACAAAGAACCTTACAAGGCACTAAGGAAAGGATAAGTGGTTTCTGGCTCACTGGGGACTGACAGTCTAAGGAGGGAGGGAGTCGATGACAGTCACACAAGGAAAAATACCTTAGAGGCAAGGTATCAATAGCAAGACCTGCAGTCCATTTCCATGGAAGAAAAGGCTTTTAGGGTCCTCCCAACAGGGCCATTCCAAATCCAAGTTAAAACTTTCTCAATGCCAGTGATGATCACGACTTGAGCAGACAAAAATGTGAATAGGTTTGCAACTGATTCACATTGATCCAGAAATAATAGGTCTATAATGGGTTGTGAGTGAAAAGTTTAAGGTAGAAGCTCCTTCTGGGCAGGGAATTGTGTCTACCAATTTTGTTATATTGTACTTTCCCAAATGTGCTAATGCCATGAGCAGTGTGCTCTAGTAGATAGTGCATGGTTGGAAGAGAGAATTATAATAATAATGGTATTTGTTAAGTGCTTAACTATGTGCCAGACACTGTATTTAGCTCGGGGGTGGATACAAGCAGGTTGGGTTGGACACAGTCCCTGTCCCAGGTGGGGCTCAGTCTCAATCTCCATTTTACAGGTGAGGTAACCAAGGCCCACAGAAGAAGTTATTTCCCCAGGGTTACATAGCAGACAAGTGGCAGAGCTGGGATTAGAACCCATGACCTTCCGACTCCCAGGTCCATGCTCTATCCACTACGCCTTGCCGTGGGAGCAATTACACAATATATGGTATATTCATCCCAAAAAACTAATAAATGGATGGGAAATGGCATTAAAATATCTTCAGAACATATTTCCATTATCTGTGTCTCCTGAAAAGGAAGATATACAAATTTCTTTTTCCCACACTGACCAAAGCAATTATTCTACCACAAGGAATTATTTTACTGAAGTGATATTGAGTACAGCAGCTCAAAGGCAGGATTACAAAACAAACAAAACTGAAGAAAAGAGGCACCCCTTATTCTTCCCAGGGGCTGCAACGGGGAATGAAATGCCAGAAGATTAGTTTTTCAGTTAAGCTATACAATTGCTCCTTCCTTAGCAGCAAAATGACAGTCATTTGGATTTACGAAGTGAATCCCGTTCAGCTCCCCATCACTTCCTTAAAATATCTGGTTGGAAATCGTGTCTCACTTCTCTCGTTCCACAACCCAGCCCACACACTTCACTCCTCTGGTGTTAACCTTCTCACTGTGTCTCAATTTCACCTGACTCGCTGCGGACTCCTACCCCACATCCTGGCCTGGAACGCTCTCCCTCCTCAAATCTGACAATTACTCTTCCCCCGCTTCAAAGCCTTATTGACAGTACATCTCCTTCAAGAGGCCTTCCCAGACTAAGGCCCACTTTTCCTCATCTTCCACTCCCTTCTGCATCACCCCAACTTGCTCTCTTTGCTCTTCCCCCCACTCTCAGCCCCACAGTTCTTATGTACATATCTGTTATTTTATTTATTTGTATGCCTGCCTCCCCCACTCTAGACTCTAATCCCACTGTGGGCAGAGAATGTGACTGTTTATTGCTGTATTGTACTCTCCCAAGTGCTTAGCACAGTGCTCTGCACACAGCACTTAATACAACTGAATGTATTATCACTTTTTCAGCTCGAACAAAGATTCTGTAATTGGTGTGTAAGACAAGGTCTTTAGTTTGTTTCAGTATTTGAAACAACTGAATAGTTATGGCTGACTGAAAACTTCCAGCCAGAGTTGGTTAGTTTAGGTAAGTATAGAACCTTATATCTATTCTAGAAGTGGACAGGAAGTGCTTAAGTAGAGAAGTGGAAGATGTAGTTAAAAAAAACCCACATCAAAACTTGGCCATTCATTTGGGAGAATCTGTCCAAATCTTGTGAGAATCTAGAAAATATATTACTAACAGAGTTCAACCCATTCATTAAGAGTTATAGTCAAATATATATGGGGATGTGGAGAAGGGCAGTGATATGTTTCAGCTGGCACTTAGAAAGCTGAGTTGGACGGTCAGATATGGGAAAGGAAAAAGACAGAAAGTTCCCTTTGTCAACTATAAAGGGAAAGTTAGGAAAAGTGTGAAAATCTGAGGGGAGTTACTTGAAATGGAGGCAAGGCAAAGACTCAAAAACAGTTTAGAGATCAAGACAAAATACAGATTTGAGAGACGTGCAGCTAGACGATGTCTCCAAGTCCAGTCCAGTCCTTTAATGTCATCATATCAATCCCTTGAGTATCTTATTTATGGGATTCAATAAACATTTAATGTCACAGACTAAATTCTGGGTTAGATACAAGATAATCAGATAAAACATACCCCCGTCTCTCCCAAGGCTCGCAATTTTAAAAGGTAGGAAAAGCAGATACTTGATCCCCAATTTGCAGACAAGGAAACTGAGGCACAGAGATGTTAAGTGAGTTGCCCAAAGACCCATTTGGCCAGTGGCAGAGCTGGGATTAGAGTTCAGGTCTCCTGACTACTAATCATTTACTTGTTCCACTAAGTCATTCTATTTGGCTGACATCTTCGGAAAACCATCTCTTTGTGAGATGTTAGATATGGTCCATTAATATCTTTTATATTTGCAAAACAGTTTGCTCTATCTATTAGCTATTCATCATGTAGTGCTGGAAAGTCACTTGGATGATCCCCACTTTAAACGGAGGTGAACCAAGCACTTAGGGGGCCTGCCCAAAGATCCTGAAAGCAAAATACAGAATTATGTGAAGCCTATCCCATAAACCTGAACGTCCACTTCTCTGTTAGTCCAATTGCTCTCTGAGACTATCATCTATTCTGGGTGGAGAAGAGTGGGCAGGATTAAATACAAGTACCTCTCATTCATTCAATTGTATTTATTGAGCACTTACTGTATGCAGAACACTGTACTAAGCACTTGGGAAAGTGCAATACAAGAGACATATTCCCTGCCCACAAGGAGTTTAGAGTCTAGAACCTCACTCGGCCTTACAATGTGTCCAGGGAGAATACCGCTACCTAGGAGATGGGCTGTTGTAGAAAAAAAATGGTTGTCCAGAGACAAACCTCACTTCTTTCCCCTCCCAAGAAGTCGGCCAGCAACGCAAGGTCACAGGCATTTATTTGTTAGTGGAATGTGTATTTTCAATAATATTAACAACCCCACTAGAGCCCACCCATGAAGGGTGAATGGAATTGAATCTCGCACTCCAACTTCCTTCACTGTCAGACTAAAGTAAGGACAGTTTATAAATACAGGTGTACTTCTGCCAGAATCATTCAAATGTTAGTGTAGTGCAAAGAACAGGGCATAATCTGTGTGTTTAATTTAGTAAAATAACCCAACTTCAAAGCAGTACATATGGCTTTAATACTACCAGAATGAAAGATTAAAGGAGTGATATGACTTAAAGAGCATCATTTTGAACATCCCACAGTCCACTTACAGGGGAGGACAACAACACTCCTCTTCCATTCCACATTTTACAGCTTCTGGAAACTAGAGGCGAGGGACACAGTCAGTCAGGAACACCATGACAGAGGGTATGGAGGGGATGGGGTAAATGTTTCCTAAGGCAGCAGGCAGAACCTTGGGAGGGGTGATCAAGGAGGGAGTTTAGAGTGGATCCCAAAGAAGCCAACCAATTAAAGCCAAATATGGGCCACCTAAGGAAATTCCAGAATAAGGCCAAAGGATTTCTCAGAGGTCTCTGGGGGTTTCGTAGAAGCTTGTGGTTCCATAGCTTCAGATAGCATTAAAAAAAAGAGTTAGGCACAAATAGCAGAAGGGCCACAGGCAGAAGAGGATGAAGCAACCAGTAACCTCCACATATTTATCCCAGTGCTCCTTCCCCTCATTACCAACTGGGGAAACACTCCATCAGAAGAGAAAGTTGGAGTATTCTCTTCATCTTCTTTTATGACTCTTTTCCTAACCTAGTTCACAACTCCAGAAGGTAGCTTCTTGACTGACCAAGATTTAGACCTACTGCAAAAGTTTTGCCTTGATACACATTTTGGGAAAATACAGTCTAGTTCAAATAAGAGACTGTCGGCTTTGTGGTCAGTGATTAACATGTGAGAAATGGCAAACATTCCCATTTTGCAGGCCTAGCAAAAGTTGTGGACAGAGCCATCGTGTTCCATATAAATATGTGAAGCCACTATTTATCTCATCTAATTTACACCAACATAAAGGGTTAGTCTTTACCAGGTATTCACAGATTGAAAATATTTTTCTTGACCAAAAGCTGATCTTGGCTGTTTTATTCAAGGGAAAAGCCTTTCCTAGGACAGAAAAAGCTTCTAGAAGAATCTATGATCCTACCCCCTCCCAGTCTCCGTTGCCTTTTCTTCTATTCATTTTGAAAACTAGCACAGTATGCCATTGTTTTCTTCATTAGGAACTACACTGAGAGCTTCAAGGAACATTCTTTACAGCTACAGACTTTTGAAAGTTCTTGTTTCACCATTTCTTTTCCTTTTATGAAGCAAACAAGAAACAGGCATTTCATGGCGGAGATCCACAGTGTAAATTAAAGCCACACCACACTCATAAGTTTCCAGATTCTATTTGGCTTGCTGACCAAACTGTCAAACTCAATTATTTTCATTCATTTACCTTTTGCTAAATAAAAATACCACCAAACTATTGGTCAGTTCTTTCACTATTATTCTTAAAAAGCAGAGTAAATTCTTTAGAGTGACCTCCCTAATTTTTTTTGTTTTGAAGATATGGTCTGTTTCCTACAGTAAAGATGTTGAAAACTAAGCTATGAGTACTGCAATTGTTTTTTAAGTAAGATTTTCAGAGGAGATAGGCAAGGGCTTGGACTGGATAAGCACCTCAAATGTTCCCAGCTCTTTGATCTTGAAAAGATCCAGACTAAAAACCTCCCCAAATGTCTCTTGAAAAGTTTCCATTATTTTGTTCAGAGACAGCCAATCCACATGAGCCACTTGGATCATGGTCTTCCTTGTCTCTCCCTCTTTTGATCCCTTCAGCTACTGCCAGAGTAGAGTCCAAAAGGTGTTCACTACACAGACACTCCCCTTCCCACCCCACCACCCCCACACAGCAGCTTGCTTGAGTTTCAATTAGGTTCAGCTTCAAGTAACTGGAATTCAGGATCAACTGAGCTCTGTGGAACAGTTTTGATTTTTCCACTCAGGCTCATCCTTCATAAAGTTTTTTTTGTGTGTGAAATGTGTCATGAACTGCAAAGTTTTCTGCTTTGACTAAGTCAGTGTACATGCTTTCTTCACTTGTAACACTACACATGTTCTATGAGTGATGGGCACCTGAAACTACATAGGACACTATAGGGGTCCTGCCTATGCCCTTAAATTTGAGAAAAACATCTATTGGTTTGGTTTTTCTTCCCCATTCTCCAAGTCAACACAGTAAGAGTAGAGAAGCAACCTGGACTAATAGAGCACAAGTTGGAGAGTCAGAATTCCAGCTCCACCACGTGTTTACTGTGTGACTTGGTCAAGGGACTTAACTTCTCTGTGCCTCAGTTACTTCATCTGTAAAATGGGGATTAAGACTGAGTCCCTGTGGGTCATGGACAATGTGCATCCTGATTAGCATATATTTACCCCAGGACTTAATACAGTGCCTGGTATTACAGTAAAACAGTTTTGTTTTTTTAAAAAAAAAGGAATAGCTATCTTAATGGCAAGTTTTTGGACCAACTGAAGAAGCTGCAATACTGTGTCAGGGCAAAGGAGGATAATGAGGAATGAGTTACATTAATCAATTCTGAAGCTAACCATGCCCCAAGGCTTCGGAATCCCTAACTTTTGATTTGAGAGCAGATGCTTGGCTCCGTGTTAAGGGCTGAGTTAAAGGTCTCTAGTCCTCTGGAGTACTTTAGTGAGAATAATGAACAAAATAATTATTATGTCTTTTTACAGTGCCTTGGGATGCTAATCAAGAAAGATGCACAAGCCATTCTGTTGGCCCCGATTTTCCCAGTGAAGAAGTAACCTACTACTTTTGCTGCAATATTTATTCTCTCAGGAGACTGGGACCACAGTTCATCCTTGGCTAGGGATTAACTAACACAGCTAGAGTAGTGACAGTTGGACAAAGGAGAACAGAGTCTGGAATTGATGCATAGAGGCCCCTTAATAGCTAGTGTTATATGGCCCTGAAAATCTTGACAGCCTTGAGATACCACTTTTCATGAGATGTTACTTCATTTTGTTTCCCTCCAAAAATTTTGCCTCCATCTCACCACACAACCGCTGCTTGGATATCCTATTATTCTCCATTCTATCTCGCATGCAGTTGAGCAGAACTACAAATTGCCTTTCTGAAAGTTTTGCTACAGTTTTGCTATTCTTTAAGTAGGGGATCCAGAAGGCACAGGTTTAGACATTTGGTCATACCACTTTTTTTGTGCTATTTGTTATGTACTTACTATGTGCCAGGCACTGTACTATGTGCTGGGGAGATAAGCTAATTAGGTTAGCCACTGCCCATGTCCTACAGGCAGGGCACAGTCTTAATTGCCATTTTACCAATGAGGTAATTGAGGCACAGAGAAATTTAGTCACTTGCTCAAGGTCACACAGCAGACAAGTGGCAGAGTCAGGATTAGAATCCAGGCCTTTCTGACTCCCAGGCCTGTGGTCTATCCAAGAGACCACACTGCTTCACTTTCTCTTTTAAAATGACATCACCATGTTATACAGCACACGTACACATAGCGCATAAAAGCATCAACTACAACATTGCAGCAGTTTCTCTACCCCATCATATCCACTCCTTTTATCAAGCAATAGCATTTGCTGAGCATCTATGGGGTGCAAAGTATTGTTCTAAGCAATTGGGAGAGTAAAGGAGAATTCAGAGACATAATCCTTGCCTTCAAGGTGCTTACAGCCTAGTGAGGGCCACAGACTCTTAGTAGTTGAGTTCATGGGATATACACATAAATGGCATAGTAACCCAAATGGCCCATAGTAACTTAAGTCCTTAGGTTGCCCACAAGGGCTGAAGTGGCAGTTTGGTGATTTAAAGTGGGAGATTGAGTCCTCAGGGAAGGCCTCCCGGAAGAGATTTGGGAAGCAGTGTGACCTATGGGCACACAGGCCTGGAAGTCAGAGAATATAGGTTCTATTTCTGCTTCCTCTATTACTTGTAGCTATCTACCCTAGTGCTAAATACCAGCCACTATTATTCTTAAAGTGTTTACTGTGTGCACAGCCCTGTAGTAAACACTTGGGACAATAGGATAGAATTGGTAGACAAAAAACCCTGCCTTCAGTGAACTTTCACTCTTAGCATCAGAACCAGAAGTCTGAATTTTAAAAAGTAAAGATTTCTACTTACCTTCTGGCTCTCTTTAGGTTCTGATGAGTGCCTATTTTTTATCATGTCTATGAAGCCTGACGTATTTATGTAGTAATTGCTTAATATCACAGTTACTATCAGGTAACGTTAGAAGGGCTTTGAAGATGAAGAGAGCTGTGGTCAGTCATCTATAAAGGAGAAGGGAGTTCCAGGCAAGGGACAGGGTGTGATAATAGGTCAGCAGGGAAGGGGATAAGAACAGGGGTCTGAGAGACACCAATTTACTCACTCCCATCCTTCGACCTCCTTGATAAGAGCAGTGGTAGGACCATCTTTGAGAAGGACAGCAGTATCTGCTTAGAGAAAAGAGGTCCTGCTACCCAGCACCATGAGACAATGGCTCACATGGGTTAGTCTGAAGCCAACACTGGACAGTAACATGAAGGAATTGCTCAAGAAAACTGATGTGATGATATTTATGAAGTCCAGGTTTCACAAGTATGCCCTTGTGTGTGTTATCAACTAACCCCACAATGAGGAGGTTGTTATTAATGCAGTTAGGAATAGCATATGGACCAAAAATAATTTAAACACTTCGTTTTGGTAATAGCACTAATTTTAGAAAGAAAGATTATTTAGGCAGACAATGCAAGGGGTAGAAGAAGATTATTTATAACATATGCTTTCCATTTCATAACTACTTATTGATAATCAAAACTGCTTGTTAAAACCCTTAGAGATCCATCATCCGCAGAGGCTGGGGAATTATTTTTCAAGTCGTTAGCAGCAGTCCGTTTTCATTTAGATTATATTTAAAAGCAGTACATTTAGAGATGCCCTTTAGAATAAAATCAAATTGAAAATTGGGACCCAATCATATTGGGGTTTTTAGGCAAATCTTTTCATGAACGCTATTAATAGGAGCTTCTCTGTGCAATCCCACTCATCAGCCCAGTGGCATAGAGAATGAAAATCAAACAAGAATATCCACATGGAATCTGGAATCCATACTCAGTGTACGGAGGCCATCCAATCTTCAGACCCTCAGATGAACTTGGTTGGAGAAAAAAGGAGGGTGGTGCAGAAGGGGAGAGGGAGGAAAATCCATCTTGTTACATCAATATAAGAAATCCCTCTTAGAGCAGGAGGCAGCACTGGCTGAACTGGGAAAGTGTTGGCTAATTTCCACTTTCCTAATTTATCCCCAGAGCTCCTATCATTCACGGCAGGGGCTCCAAGACCTGCTGACTCCCACACCAGGTTGCTTTCCCATGAAGTCCAAAACAAAGAAAGTATTTGCATCCCAACAATTCAGACATTGGGCACATGAGAAGAAAAATTGATTCCCCAGGGAGCAAGTTTTTCTCTCCTCATGGCCTCTTCTGGGGGGAAAAAAAAGGCTAAACAGCTGCCTCCTGATGCAGGCTTGCATCTAACAGCTGGCATTCAAAGGAACTGCCCGTGGCCATACAGGAGGCCAGAGGAACAAGAGGGGAAGAGAGAGAAAGGAGAAAGGGAGATGTTTCTAATACTCAATTCCCTCCTCCAGTGCATATTGGAGAAAACAGTATTTGCACCAAGACATCCAAAGGGATTGCTCTACCACATCATAGTCCCTGATTTCCTGAAAGTCCAAACCTAATTTCAGGGATGAATGTGGGACTGAATTCCTGAAATAACTAGATTAAGATTTCTCCTTAGTCCAGTTCAGTGACTAAAATAATCCACACCCGTTTTTTGCAAGCACCCAGTCCCACTAATGATTTCTGAAAGCAAAACGGCCAAAAGGGTTCACTGCATTTCTGAAACTTTAAAGTTCCAGAAATCTGCCTAAGCAAACCAGAGGGGATAGCTGTGGGGGCCTGGAAGCTAGTATTGAGGAGTTTGGTGTGGGGGGGAGGGGAGAGTAAGTGGGACCTACTGCAAGGAAAACACCTTTACTAGGGGCATCCTTCCTTTTAACCCAAGCATTTGCAGTTGGCCAAAAGGACTGTTTCTTGCATCCCTTAATGCCCAAGGCAGTGGGATTCAGCAGGACGTGGGTTCTCATCTCAGTTCCCCCACTTGTCAATTGTGTGACTTTGTGCAAGTCACTTAACTTCTCTGTGTTCATTACCACATCTGTACAATGGAGATTAATGATGTGAGCCCCAGAAGGGACAAAGACTGGGTTCAACGCCATTAACTTGTACCTTCCCCAGTGCTTAGAAAGGTGCTCGACAGAGAATAAGCACTTTGAATACCGTTATCAACATTGTGGGCAGGGAATATGACTTTTTTTGTGTTGGACTTTGCCAAGCACTTAGTAGAGTGCTCTGCACACAGTAAGTGCTCAGTAAATGACTGAATGAATTACTATTATTAACACCACTTCCCCTCTCTTATTCCCTTCTTTCCTGAGCAGCCATATCCATTCACTCACAGTTGTTATTCCAGAAACATAGTTGGAATCCCAGGACAGCTCTTCCACTTCTGTTGGTTTCCATCACATTCTCTGCACAATGTATTCATTCAATCACATTTATTGAGCACTTAATGTGTACAAAGGTCAGTATTAAGTGCCTGGGAGAGTACGATATAACAACAGACACATTCCCACCGTGTCTGTGTGATACATACATTTCTGGAAGCCATTGATAACCCCTTGTAGAACCTTTATCACTCACATGAATTTTTCTAGGTCCCTTCTCAATATCTAGAACAGTAGAAACTTCTCTTACCTTTAGGTATTGACTATCCATCCTGAAGGAGTCACCATCTTCATTTCTCTAATGTGTAGTCTCACCTGGAATAAAAGCAATCCCTTCCTATAAAACCAGAACATACAGTTTCCAACCTCTAATCCCAACAAGGGCTTCTGAGAGGAAGTATTTTTTTTCCTCTTAATGGCTGTGGTTTGTCTCTTGAAGTCTTCAGGTCTCAGCTGGGTGATTCATTTGTGCATACTGGCTACAGCTGAGATGATTGCCAATTGACTTTGGAGTGAGCCAACAGCCATACAGATAGAAGAGTCTTCACAGCCTGGACCATCTCTGACAGAGAAGAAACCGGTTGAAGACCGTGATCCTTTGTCAGACATGGTCCAGGCTCTGAAGACTCTTCTATCTGTATGGAAGATTTTTAATGAGCAGATTTTAGAAGCCAGGTGCAAAGAGTGACATTTAATATCTGACTGCCTTTTTCACTATTGTCAAAGAAGCCACAGTCAGCTGGCACTCACAGAGAAAGCAGTTTGGAAATCTTCTTGGGGGTCTGTTGGATGACTTGCACTTTCCTGGAACAGATCGGAGAGGTGTCACAGAGTTATTTTAATCCCGACCCGCCTAAGTATTTTGGCCTGCACTCCGTTCCCACATTTGTATACATATTGTTTGAACTGGTTTCTCCCCCAACCTACAGTTCATCTTAATGTCTGTCCCCTATTAGAGTGTAAAATCTCTGAATGCAGTTACTGATCTAATTCCTCTATTGCACACTCCCAAGAGCATAGAACAGTGCTCTGCACAGAGTAAATAATAAATATGACTGATTGAGTGGAAAGTGAAGCTGGCTGCTAAGGTATTTGTCTCAAAGTTATCATTCTAGTGCCTATTGTTATTGAACACTCTAGTGGCTGGTGAAGAAAGCTTCACAAATAGAGTAAAACATGGCTTTTTTTTAATCGCATTTGTTAAGTGCTTACTATGACCCCGGCAGTGTACTAAGTACTGGAGTAGATGCAAGTTAATCAGGTTGAATATGGAGCTTCCGGTCTTAATCCCCGTTTCACAAATGAGAGAACAGATGCACGCAGAAGTGAAGTGACTTGCCAACCAAGGTCACACAGCAGAAAAGTGGCAGAGTCAGGAATAGAACCCAGGTCCTCTGACTCCCAGGCCCATGCTTTATCCACTAGCCCATGCTGCTTTTCTGGTTCCTGCCTTCTACTAATTAATTAATCCTATTCTCTAGGTAAGGTAAACAAGGATTAAGCAGTCTAGAATCTCTATATCTCCTGAAGCTTTTCCTGCCCAAGAATCTGCCCAAAAGAATTATGGTTATACTGGCTTGCACTCTTTTTCTCCCTTCTCTATCAGTCATTTTCCTGCTGAAACATGTACCAAATTGAGCAAAGGGAATTTTACCTCAAACCCAGCCATAACCCCTTTATGGTTTGACCCAGTTCCTATGCCAGTATCTGAGTCTTTTGCAAAGCCTTCCATTAAAATGTGTTGCAGCAAATATTTCACCTCAGGACAATGAGAGTAAATTGTCTGGTTTACTGCTTTGTTTAATTGCAATATTTGCGGTATTTCTTAAGAACTTACTATGTTCCAAGCACTATACTAAGTGTAAAGGCAGATACAGTAGATCAATCAACTCAGATAGGATACAGTCTCTATTCCACATAGAGCTCCCAGGCTAAGTAGGAGAGAGATCAATTATTTGAATCCCATTTTACAGATAAGGAAACTGATGCAAAGAGAAATGAAGTAACATGCCCAACTTAAACCAATCTCTGAACTTTCTAGGATCCCATTTAAGAAACCTTATATGGTTCTCAGGAGGAACCCTACTTGAGAATTGAAATGAGGTGGAAGGGAGCACTGAGTGTGTAGGCTTATGCAAATTAGATGTGCAAAAAAAATAATCTGGTGGAGCAAACCATTTTCCAAAACTTATCTACAAGCCTGAGGAAGACATGTGTAAATAAACACGTGTGGCCCTCCAAACTTTTTCTTGTACCAGAACGTGGCCCTTAAGAAAATCTCAAAGGAAACTTTTGCAAGGTAAATTGGACAAATTTGACAAGGCTTTCACAGCTCTGGGCATCCTCAAAAACTATAAAAGTACCCCGAAACCTTCCTCCTGTTTCTGTTGGAGCCTCAGCAAACTGAATCACATGGGAAGTTCTGTATAAAGCACATATGATATACAATGCAGACCTGAAGACATGGGAAGTTGGCTGTAAAATAATGTTTGGGTATTTCTGCTTATTCCCTGTAGTAACTGTGTCCAACTTCCTTTTGAAATTGGAACTTATTTCCTTTTCCCCTTTCACTCTCTGCACATCAACAACTCCCTGACCTTTTCTTGACTTTTCAAAGCTGCAGTCTTTTAGACTCATTCTGCATTGCCTGCTCAGCTTAAAAGAAAGCTTTGAAATTCATATAGAAGTATGTCAGACATTCCCTCTAAGTGTCTAGATCTAAAGAAATTCATGGCATAAATATTATGTAATTCAATGAAATTAGACATTTTTCAAAGAAAGCTATTTTCTGGATTATTTAAATCCTTTGAAAATTCCAGACATTGAAGCAGACTACTGATCACATACATATATACTTATGTGTACGTAATTGCATGTATATATTAATTAAATTCTACTGAATTTTAGGCTAGGCTGTCCATCATACATAGGAGTTAATGCATGGGGTTTTGACACACATGAAATGTCAATACACGAATCCACATATAAAGGCAGTCAGTGGAGTGGAAAGTACAATAGAAATGAATGACTAGAACCACAAAGTAAAGTTCACATGCCACCTTCATTATAAATCTATGAGAGCATGAGGCTCCAGTGGTTTGGACTTGCCAGATGCTGGATTTAACTAACTCCATATGTGCGCCTTCAAGATTCAGCTTTCCAGTATTTTACACATCAAGTCAGAGAGTAGGAGCCAGAGAATATCTGAAATGATTCACTGTGGGAATTGTTCTTTCTTAAAACCTATTTGTATTTGACAGACTGGAAGGATGGGGAGAGAGCTATTGCCCCTTGGCTGTTGAACTATAGAAACAATGTCATTTATTGGGTTGTAATTAGTGCAGCGGTTTAAGAAAAGCTTCTTACATAAAGAATTGGCAAGGTGGTTATATGCATGGGGGAACATTCATTTCTTTGTAGGATAGAAGATGCCTTTCTTTCGTCCTGCACTTTGAATGTAATTCACACCCCTGAGATCTGAAAAGAAGAGACAATGTGCTTGATTTCTAAGACGCCAAAAGTGTGTCTTGTTTAAAAAGCATGTGATGAGGTCAAGCCCGAACTATCCAAAGAGACACAGCTCTGTGAAGCCCTGTTCATCAATGTTTACAGGGCGCCTGGGCTTAGGTTTCCCATAGTGGGGGCAACTCATAAACTTCAGTTAGAAAAACAGATAAAAAGCATGAGGTGGTTAGGGTTAGAAGGAGAGAAAGGAAAGGAACTTATTCAACAAAGCAGGGAGAAGACACATGAAGTTCAAAAGGAAATGGTACAAGCAACTAATGAAGAGAGATTAGGATGAGGGTGGTATGTTCCCAGGACCCTAGGCAGGTCACCAATCTGGCAGCTGAATTTTGTACATGTGGTAATTTGAGCTGAGTGAATACAGAAAACACAGCTGATGGAGCAGAAGTTCTCTCAGAAAGTGGGGGAGAAACTCTAAAGTTACAGCAGCCTCAAAACTGTGACTTTAGCCCAGAAAGTCACTCTAGAGAAATGTTATGTATCAGCTAAACTACATTAAAACTAAAGCAGCATGATCCAGTGGAAAAAGCATGGGCCTAGGAGTCAGAAGACCTGGGTTCTAATCCCAGTTTCTACACTTATCTGCTGTGTGACCTTGAACAAGTTACTTAAGTGACTTCGCAGCGTGGCTCAGTGGAAAGAGCACGGGCTTTGGAGTCAGGGCTCATGAGTTCAAATCCCAGCTCTGCCACTTGTCGGCTGTGTGACTGTGGGCAAGTCACTTAACTTCTCTGTGCCTCAGTTCCCTCATCTGTAAAATGGGGATTAAGACTGTGAGCCCCACGTGGGACAACCTGATTCCCCTTTGTCTACCCCAGCGCTTAGAACAGTGCTCGGCACATAGTAAGCGCTTAACAAATACCAACATTATTATTATTATTCATCTGTAAACTGGTGATTAAGATTGTGAGCCTTGTGTGATACAGGGACTTTGTGCAAATTGATAAGCTTGTATCTACTCCAATGCTTGAAACATGCTTGGCACATAGTAAGCACTTAAACACCATTTTAAAAAATACCCTAAAAAAGCCTCAGGCTTGCTGTTTTGAGATTTGGCTAATGAGTCTAACGTACATGCTTTCAAACAATTTCATTACTGACCCAACTGGACTTGTACTTACTTCTCTTCTTTACCTCCTGGACCTACATCTTGCCCTCTTCACTTAAACCAATGTGATACGTGTCTGCAAGGAATAATGGATGGAATTTTTGAAACTCAGAAGCTTCACAAAAATCATTTCTATGGTAATTATTTGCCATTCACTACATTTTTGGCAAATTCCTTTTAGGAAGAGAAAGGATTCACCATATAAACTCTTTTTCCTACAGGGATTGATTGTGGACTTTCAGGGACTGATTGTGGGATTTTCAGAATAATATCAACTGTTCCAGTTGCTCATCCCACTTATTCTAGGCCCCAGCTCTGTCTTTAGACAACACTTGCTTCAACTGTGAGCCCTGTATGGAACAGGGACTGTGCCCAACCTGATCATCTTGTATCGACCCCAGAGGTAAGTACAGTGCTTGCCACATACTGAGCACTTAGTGGACAACACAGTTAATATTACAATTATTAAATGTGACTCTAAAATATAGGGTATCTGTTAACAACATAAAGGAAGGTAGGATGCAACATTCAAGAGATGATTCTTGTCTCCAAGGATAGAACAGGACAGATATGCAGGGAGGAGATGTGTGGGACAGAAGGCGGGTGACGAGGTTGCGGTGAGATAGAGGGATTTCAAAGTTGGTGAGATTATATACCCCTGTCAGGGTCACACCTGGAGAGTTTCTAGTACTCTACTAGTCTCGGCTACAGGAGGGAGAGTCAAGCAGAGGCCTAACCATTCCATTCCTAGCTTGGGCAGTGGCTAGTGATGGAAGGCAATTTGTTACAAGTCATAACTCACCTATCTGGGCAGCAGCGGCACGGGAGAGAGTCGAGGGCGGAGACTCGAGTTTACTGCGCGGAAGATGGCAATGGTAAACCAATTCCGTATTTTTACCAAGAAAACTCTATGGATCCACTACCAGAACAATTGCAGATGGGAGAGATGTGTCCGTGATGTCACTATGGGTCGGAAACGACTCGATGGCATAAGACAAGACAAGAGATTATATAGTGACTAGAGATGATGAGATCGAGCATGTGTGGTGACTGGGAGAGCTGCGGTGAAGCAGGAGGTTGGTGGAGTTAAGAAGTGATAGAAAGCGGGTAGCGGAAAGGTGGCCGGAACATCTTTGTGGATAATAATACTCGCTATTAGTGTTCATTTATCCCTATACATTTCAACCAATGGTATTTGAGTGCTACTGTGTTCAAAGCACTGTACTAAGATGCCTGTCTACTTGTTTTGTTTTGTTTGTCTGCCCCTTCTAGACCGTGAGCCCATTGGTGGGTAGGGATTGTCTCTATCTGTTGTCAAATTGTACTTTCCAAGCGCTTAGTACAGTGCTCTGCACACAGTAAGTGCTCAATAAATATGACTGAATGAACACTGAAATCCCTGAGGATCAAAGTAGGGAAGGAGAAAGAGAAGAATTCCTATCTTACTTCCCTGAGAGGTCCTCAAAGCTTTTCCTGCTAGCCTGTAAACTGTGAGGGCAGGGATCGTGTCTACTAACTTTATTATATTCTCAATTATTATATTATTATATTCTGCAAAAAGTAAGTGCTTATATTGATTGATAATTAGTAAGTGTATCCTAAAAGAGATTCATTAGCTAATGTAGCACAATGTACTATAGGATATTTAGGGAGCATAGATTGATGGATACCCATTACTTAACAAGGGAATAAATTATTCTTTGCAGATAATTGGTTTCTTCAAGATCTCTAATTAAAACCATGGAAGAGATGGATACCCATCCCTTAAGAAGGGAATAAATTATTCTTTGCAGATAATTGACCTCCTCAAGATCTCTCTCTAATTAAAATCAAGAAAGAGATCATTTATCAAATGGAGCCTACTGACCTAAGAGTTAAGGCTCAAGTCTCTCCTCTCCAGATATCTTTTCTCTCCTCTCCAGATATCTTTTTTTTTTATGGTTAAGCACTTACTATGTGCCAGGCACTGTACTAAGTGCTGGGGAAGCTATAAAGTAATCAGGTTAGGCACAATCCATGTCCTAAATGGGCTCACAGTCTTAATCCCCATATACAGACGAAGTAACTGAGACACAGAGAAATTAAGTGACTTGCCCAGGGTCACAGAGCAGGTACATGGCAGAGAGCCGGGATTAGAACCCAGGTCCTTCTGACTCCCAGGCCCATGCTCTACCAACTAGGCCACGCTGCTTCTTATAACAATGGTATTTGTTATGTGCTTACTATGTTGTGCTTACTATGTGCCAGGTACTATACAAAGCTTTTGGGTGGATACAAGCGAATCAGATTTGTCACAGTCCCCCTCTCACATGGGGCTCACAGTCTTAATCCCCATTTTACGGATGAAGTAACTGAGGCCCAGAGAAGTGAAATGACTTGCCCAAGGTCACATAGCAGACAAGTGGCAGAGCCGGGATTAGAACCCATGACCTTCTGACTCCCAGACCCTTGCTATGCCATGCTAAGAGTACAAAGCTACAGTGACCAAGATTCTTGTTTCATCTACTCCTCTGCCTACTCAAAGAGAAAGAGACAAAAATTCAGTTTCTACTTTTTTCTCAAAAATTTTGGTGTGGAGAAGGACAAGGATTGTGTTGTTGGGGGAAAGTAACATTAGGTGGGCAAATCAGGGATTCTTGGGAATTCCCAGTCCTAGGCCCTCGGCTCTAATCAGGTGCTATATCACCTTATCGTCACTTGGCTAATTAATATTAATTTCTCTGGGTTGAAGTTTTCCCATATTGAAAACAGAAACAAAAGTTTCTGCTCTCTTATTGGTCCCAGGAAAAGTAGGAGGATGATTGGGTTTAATCTTACCAGCCAGGAAGGAATACAGGCATGGATTCTGTTCTTCGGCTCTAAATCAAGAAAGTGCTTTCCCTTGTACTGCAAGATGAAGTCAAAATTTGGTACGTTTTAGGACTTAAAATGCCAAAACATCCTATAGGGAAACACAGCCTTGTAAATATGGTCAAAGTCTCTTCACTCACAAGAATCTTCCTTAGCCCTGTGCAAGCTGTCCAAAGGTCACTATGACCTCCTGACTAAATCTAATGGGTTCAATTCCTTCTTAATCTTTCTTGATCTCTCTGGGGCTTTTGAGGCTAATGACTACTCCCTCCTCCTACAAATTCTCTCCACCACAGTTTTGATCCACATAGCACTCTCCTGGCTCATGGGGCAATCATCTGTTCACAGGGTTTCAGCTACCACCCTATGCAGACAATTCCAAATCTTTTCGGGCCCTATCTTTTTTTCTGTTTTACAATCCTTATCTCTTTCTGCTTCCAGGTCATTTCAACCTAGATGACCCACCAGACCATTAGACTCAGTATGTCAAAAACTGAATTCATCTTCCCTCCTAAAACATCCTCCCTGCCATAGAAGCCCTCAGATTCGGTGTTCTCCTTGTCTCCTCTTTGTCCTTCCACCTCCTACCCTCCAAATCCTGCCAGTTCTTCCTCCTCAATATTTCATGGATCTCTCCTCCTTATTTCTTTCAGCCACCATTCTGGTGTAAATTATTTTCACCTCCTTCCTGGATTACGGCGACGTTATTCTTACTGATCTCCATTCTTCAAGACATTCTCCTCTTCAATCATCAATTCATCAAGCATATTTACTGAGCCCTTATCGTGTGCAGAGTACCGTATTGAGCATTAGGGAGAATACAAGATAATAGAGTTGATAGACACATTCCCTGTCATCCCTCCAAACACCTGCTTAGATCGTATTCTGGAAATGTTGTTTAGACCATATCACTCCCCTCCTCAAAAATGCCCAGGGTCTTCCATTTCTCTCTGCATTAAACAGAACTTCCTTACCATTGAATTTAAGGATCGCCATCAATTTATCCGTGGACTTCCTACTTACCGACTCAAATACTTTGCCATTCCAAAATAACAAAAAACTGTATCTCACCTGAGGCTCTCCCATGACTGACCAATTTTTCACACCTTTCCACTGTGCGGATCCCCCTCTCCACCTCAACTTGGCCAAAGTATGTCTCTCTAGATCTTTAAAGCCCCCATTAATAAGTCCCCTCATAAATTAACAAATTACCTCATCTGCAAAATGGGGATTAAGATTGTGAGCCCCTCATGGGGCTTGGACTGTATCTAACCTGATTAGCTTGTATTTACCTCAGTGCTTAGTACATTGCCTGGCACATAATAATAGTGATAATAATAATAATTATGGTATTAGTTAAACACTTACTCTGTGCCAAGCACTGTTCTAAGTGTGGGGTAGATACAAGGTAATCAGGTTGTCGCACGTGGGGCTCACAGCTTTAGTCCCCATTTTCATTCATTCATTCAATAGTATTTATTGAGCGCTTACTATGTGCAGAGCACTGTACTAAGCGATTGGAATGTACAATTCGGCAACAGATAGAGACAATTCCTGCCCAATGACGGGCTCACAGTCTAATAGATGAGGTAGCTGAGGCACAAAAAAGCTAAGTGTCTTGCCCAAGGTCAAAGCAACAAGTGGCGGAGGCAGGATTAGAACCCATGACCTCTGACTCCCAAGCCTGTGCTCTTTCTACATAGTAAGCACTTAACAAATACCATTAAAATGTTGTTTCTAATGGCCAAAATCATCTGTAACCTGAAAATGGACAGCTATGAATCAGTCAGCAGATCCTTTTTTATTCAATTTCTTACTCTCCCAATCATGACTCCTTTAATTTCTGGATTAATAGCATTTGAGCCTTCAGCCTCCAGAACTGTGTTAATTTTTATTTTTACGTTTATTTTCCCCACTTTGTTGTATGAAGCCTCTTCTTCCCCATGGTGACTGCCGTAAACCTATCCTTTCTGCTATTTCATGTTGAGTAGACAGGAAGGTGGGTGGGGCTGGAATCTGGAGCAGAAGCTGGATTCTCATGACCCAAGATAATTCCTGCATCATTAGTCTTTCCTTTCTTTAGTACACAGTAAGTAGCTCTTCTCACTTCCCTCAGACCTATTGCCAACTCACATATGGTGCTGGACAAGCAATCTCATGACTGGAAGAGGAATGCAGAGGGATAGATCAACTCCCACTCCAAAGACCAGTCCTAGTGTGTGAGTCTAGAAGCGGAGAGGCCCAGGGAAACTGGCCTGGCCTTAGGTCAACCCCAGACCAGACCACCCCTGGGGGTTGGAATGAACTCTGGGATCAGTTTAGGCCCTGCTTTTTCACCAGGTCCAAGTCCTCAAATAAACCCTAAAACTGACACAGTCTCCAAGGCTCTTCCAGGCTGGGAATGCTGAAATGACTAGATCTCCCAAGACTACTTTAAGTCTGAGACAGATTCCCTCAAGTTTTTCCCTATCCAGTCTCAGCACTGAAGCCCAAATGGGAACCATTCTCTGGAACTAAGAGGAATGAGGTTTCATTTATTGGGAATGCTGGGAATGCTGAAGTGACTAGATCTCCCAAGACTACTTTAAGTCTGAGACAGTTTCCTTCAAGTTTTTCCCTATCCAGTCCGAGAAGTGAAGCCCAAATGGGAACTAATCTCCGTGACCAAGAGGAATGAGGTTTCATTTATTGCCTGGGCTATTTTTACTGTGACTCATATAGTGAAGCAGGTAAGAGAGGATGGTGGAGTTTAAGGAAGAAATAGTTTCTGGGACAATCTGATCTACCAGGATGAACACCACTGGGCAGTGTGTGAGCAGTTGAACAAACTTAGAGGAACTAGTTTCCATTTCCTCTGGTGGGCAGGGTGACCTTCTGGACCTTGACTACTAATAATAATGGTATTTGTTAAGCGCTTACTGTGTGCCAGGCACTGTGGTAAGTGCTGGAATGGATACAGCAAATCGGGTTGGACATAGTCCTTGTCCCACATAGGGCTCACAGTCTTAATCCCCATTTCACAGATGAGGTAACTGAGGCACAGAGGAGTGAAGTGACTTGCCCAAGGCCACACAGCCAAGTGGCGGAGCCAGGATTAGAACCCATGACTTTTTGACTCCCAGGCCCGTGGTCTATCCACTACGCCATGCTGCTTCCCATAATTGCACTGTGGGGCAATAGGACCAAAAACAGCCCTTTGTAATATTGATTGTTTGTTTAGGAGACAATATTCCTAATAGCTCAGGGGAAGGAAAAGGAAATTAGAGGCTGAGATCATGGAGAAATGGAACTCCATGGTCCTGCTCTTAAGGAGGAAAGACTAACGTTTTCCTCACCTAGGGTTTAAAGATATTTTGATTTACTTATTCTGGCCCTTGGAAAATATTAAAAACAACAAGAAAAACCTTGGCCTGTTACAATGGGTTGGGTTCAATGCATTTCAAATTTGGAGTTATTCCTTCATTTTAATCCATATTTTGAAGGCCTACCTATCATTTGATCACCGTTGGTGACTGATAATGATTAAGGTATCATAAATACAAGATAATGCTTCCAAGTGGGAAATAAGTAGGAGTTAACCAACAATTTTATTTTCCTGAAAAGTCTTCAGAAATTAAAAGGAGAGGCAGAAACTACAGAACACTTCATAAAAGCTGGCAATTTACTGTGTCAAAGATTGTTTGGGATAGCAGAAAACCTAGAAACTTGAAAGAATAGATTATTTAAGTTGGAACTTTCTCTTTCAAATGTTGTGTTGGGAAGTAGTTTATAAATTATTAGAGATGTGGGTAATTTATATTCAGATCACAAAATTTGCACTGGCATCATCTTCTTCCTAACCAATCCAGTCTTGTACTTCTCATTTCGCCAAGTTGAGAATTTTCCAACATCTGCTTGTAGCAAACACACTGCCCCTCAGAATCCAACAATATAAACAAACATGATGAGAGAAGAAAAGAAACAGATCATATTAAATGTATTTTTGGCCCACCACCAGATTTCTTTAGCTGCAGTGCCTGATTTCCAATGAACTGTAGGCATACCGTTAATCTCATGTCTGCTCTAAAATACAGTACAAAACTCCAAATTATTTTGGGGCAAAAGTGCTTAATAGTTCTGGAGATTTAGAGGCCACAGAGTTGTGTTACAAACATTTACCTAGTTGGTATTTTGACCTTTGGGGCACCATTTTACTCAAGTGGCATTTTACTCAAGAGCCAGTTTGTTGTAATGAGCTCTCATAGTTTATTAAATGTCCATGAAAGAAAAAAAAGATAATATTGGACCGATGGAAATTTGCTTCACAGTTGGGCAATAATTTGATTCTAACAATAACATATCTTATATAACAGAAAAAGCAAAACTTAGGTAAGTGGGGAGGAAGGGGGAGAAGAATAATGGTCTCTTCCTGGGGGGTCTCTGCCCTCGATAAAGAAGTAGAGACCGGGGGGTGGGGGGGAAGGCTGAGGTTGCCAGCCTCCAACTCTGACCATGATATCATCACATTATGCTGTGGGCCTCTCGTAATGTGTATAGTGTCATGGGTGTGCCAGTAACAGGTATTTTCTAGTTTCTGCCATGGATGCATCCAAGGAAGGAAAGCATGCAACCCCATCACTGTCTGTCAGATAGTAGTGAATCTTATCTATGTCCCTCTATACCATAAGCTCACTGTGGACAACCAACGTGTCTACCAACTGTCATATTGTATTCTCTCAAGCTTTTAGTACAGTCCCCTACGCACAATAAGTGCTCAATAAAAATGATTGATTGATGTCTACTCTCCCTTTAGACTGTAAGCTCCCTGTGGGCAGGGAACATGTCTACTATCTCTGTTGCAGTGTACTCTCCCAAGCATTTAGTAAAGTGATCTAGACACAGTAAGTGCTCAGTAAATACCACTGATTGATCAGTTGTAAGGAAAGATTCCAGAAGTGACAGGCTTCAGCATTTGGGGGTGGTCCCCTCAGGGACCTGCCCAATTTTTCTGGCAAGTGGCCAGAGATACATCCATCTGCATAGTGCTAAGCATTCCCCCAGCCCCCAGACTAATTGAACTGATCCCAGAGCCCTTCATTAAAGAAGAATCCCAATGCCCCAGTTTCACTTCTCTCAATTACTGTCAGCTCTGAGGACCCAGCCTGACCTGAATGGTAGCAGGAAAGAGATCTGAACTGAAGAACCATGATAATTTCTTGACCGTATCATCAGCAGCAAGGATATCTACCACTCATAGGGAAGGACCAGGAAGAAGAAACTCTTTCAAGTCATCAAAGTAAAATGTATGCAAAATCACTTAACCCTGTGACCGGTCATTCAATGTCAGTGTTTGTACAAGAGCACTGAACTGTTCATCCCAGAGTTAAGCATGAAATTCAGAAGATATCAGGCCTCAGCCCAGTGAAATTGTTACAGTAATTGCATGAGAACAAAAAATGCAGCCCCTCAGAGTAAGGACTTGTCCAACGTTTAGCAGGGGCTGTATATCCTCAGGTCAGGGACCTTTCTGCGAAACCAGATGGTTGCCCTCAATCAGAAGGGTGCAGCAGTGCAATTTCTGAGCCTCCAGAGCCAGGCAAAGTCTCTTTCTGTTCCTTGCAGAATTCTGCTTTTACTACACAATTGCAAAATGGGTCTAAACAGACTTGGGTCAAAGAGACCCCTATAGCAGGTAAAAAGAGGCCTTCCCTGACTATGTACTCCTTTCCTCTTCTCCCACTCCCTTCTGCATCCCCTGACTTGCTCCCTTTATGCAATCCCCCTTCCTAGTCCCCACAACATTTTTGTACATATCTGTCATTTATTTATATATTAATGTCTGTCTCCCCCTCTAGACTGTAAGCTCTTTCTGGGGAGGGAATGTGTCAGTTTATTGCTATATTCTCCCAAGCGCTTAGTAAAATGCTCTGCACACAGTAAGCACTCAATAAATTCATTCATTCATTCATTCTATAGTATTTATTGAGCGCTTACTATGTGCAGAGCACTGTACTAAGCGCTTGGGATGAACAAGTCGGCAACAGATAGAGACAGTCCCTGCCGTTTGACGGGCTTACAGTCTAATCGGGGGAGACGGACAGACAAGAACAATGGCAATAAACAGCGTCAAGGGGAAGAACATCTCGTAAAAACAATGGCAACTAAATAGAATCAAGGCGATGTACAATTCATTAACAAAATAAATAGGGTAACGAAAATATATATAGTTGAGCGGACGAGTACAGTGCCGTGGGGATGGGAAGGGAGAGGTGGAGGAGCAGAGGGAAAAGGGGAAAATGAGGCTTTAGCTGCAGAGAGGTAAAGGGGGGATGGCAGAGGGAGTAGAGGGGGAAGAGGAGCTCAGTCTGGGAACGCCTCTTGGAGGAGGTGATTTTTAAGTAGGGTTTTGAAGAGGGAAAGAGAATCAGTTTGGCGGAGGTGAGGAGGGAGGGCGTTCCAGGACCGCGGGAGGACGTGACCCAGGGGTCGACGGCGGGATAGGCGAGACCGAGGGACGGTGAGGAGGTGGGCGGCAGAGGAGCGGAGCGTGCGGGGTGGGCGGTAGAAAGAGAGAAGGGAGGAGAGGTAGGAAGGGGCAAGGTGACGGAGAGCCTCGAAGCCTAGAGTGAGGAGTTTTTGTTTGGAGCGGAGGTCGATAGGCAACCACTGGAGTTATTTAAGAAGGGGAGTGACATGCCCAGATCGTTTCTGCAGGAAGATGAGCCGGGCAGCGGAGTGAAGAATAGACCGGAGCGGGGCGAGAGAGGAGGAAGGGAGGTCAGAGAGAAGGCTGACACAGTAGTCTAGCCGGGATATAATGAGAGCCCGTAACAGTAAGGTAGCTGTTTGGGTGGAGAGGAAAGGGCGGATCTTGGCGATATTGTAGAGGTGAAACCGGCAGGTCTTGGTAACGGATAGGATGTGTGGGGTGAACGAGAGGGACGAGTCAAGGATGACACCGAGATCGTGGGCCTGAGAGACGGGAAGGATGGTCGTGCCATCCACGGTGATAGAGAAGTCTGGGAGAGGACCGGGTTTGGGAGAGAAGATGAGGAGCTCAGTCTTGCAGATGAGGAGCTCAGTCTTGCATAAATATGATTGACTAACTAAAGATGGCCTTAAATGATTCTGGCAAGGCTTGTTTTTGAGCTGTAAGTGTGGAGTAGCCAAATGTGGGGTCTCTCTGTTGGTGCACTGAAGGAACAGATTGCTGTAGAGGATTTCCACCAAGGAGCAAAAGACAGTTTGGAGGCAAAGGAGGAAAGCAAAACTCACTGGGGGAATGTCATGAATGCCAATAAGCCCTTGCCAAGTGTCCAAAGCAACTGTTCCTTCTCCAGGGCTCCCAATTCGACAATAAGAATGGCGGTGTTTGTTAAGGCACAAAAGAGGAGGAAGAGAAGGTTGGTACCTTCAGATGGATCAGGGTATCCATTAATCAATCAATGGTATTTTCTGAATGCTTGTTGTGAGCAGAGAACTGTACGAAGCAGTTAGAAGAATACAACAGAGTTGGTAAGCACTTTCTCTGCCCACGAGGAGCTTACAGTCTAGAGGTTATTTGTTATCAGGTAGCAGCGTGGCTCAGTGGAAAGAGCACGGGCTTTGGAGTCAGAGATCATGGGTTCACATCCCGGCTCTGACACTTGTCAGCTGTTTGACTGTGGGCAAGTCACTTAACTTCTCTGGGCCTCAGTTCCCTCATCTGTAAAATGGGGATTAAGACTGTGAGCCCCATGTGGGACAACCTGATTCCCCTGTGTCTACCCCAGCGCTTAGAACAGTGCTCTGCACATAGTAAGCGCTTAATACCAACATTATTATTATTTATTAGTCTAGGTCCAGAAGTTAGTTATTATGTGCTAAATGTTGAACTAAATGCTGGGGTAGATACAGGATGATCAGGTCAGACATACCCCTGCTCTAAATGGGGGCACACAGCTAAATTAGAAGGAGAACAGGTATTTAAATCCCCATTTTACAGATGAGGTAACTGAGTCGTAAGTTAAGTGACTTGTCCCCAGTCACAAAGCCGGCAAATGGCAGAACTAGGATTAAGACGTAGGTCATTTCATAAATACTCCTACATGACAGAGTCATTTGAAGACTGACAAACCCATTTGGTTCTCGGGTAGCCAGGCTTTGCCCCTCGACCTCAGAAATGGCATCTACTGTAGCTTCTTAGGTCACTGTTCTCTTGCAATGAAGGTAAACCACAAATTGAATATCTGGCTCCAAACAAATGCCTAGATGTAATATTTCATCCTTGGCTAAGTTATTGAAATTACATTTTTGGATGCACTAAAGCATTTCCCAACACTCTAGCAATTCTTCTATTTTATTGCCTAGCATAAAACATTTATGTATGGTCAATTCAAGCATAAAAATAAAGAAGATGATACTTCAGGACTGGAAATAAACATAACCCATAATTTGTCACATGCACAGGTCTAGGGCTTCACGAAATGAAATAAGATAAAAGGAGCCTGGAAAAGAAAAAAAAAATTACCCCAATACAGACTAAAGGTTGGCTATGTGCATTTGGGCTGTCGTTTCCCTATACTGCTTAATGCATGGATTGTTCCGATTAAAGTAATTCCCTTTGCCAGAGGGTCGGCCACTAAATAATATCCTGTGACATGAAAGAAACAGAGGTAATTCCCCGTGCTGTAGTGGAAATGGACTGTGCACATGAGATTGTAAAATTCTCCATTAGACCATAAACTCTTCCAGGTTGTGATAATATGACTTGCCTCTAATCAATCAATCAGTAATATTTTCTTACCCTGAGCAATCTACTGTGCTAAGCACTTGGTTCAGTAGGCTTAGTACTAATTCATTCAATCGTATTTACTGAGCGATTACTGTGTGCTGAGCACTGTAGTGAGCTCTTGGGAGAGTACAATACAACAACAAACAGAAAATGAGTTTACAGACATGATCCCTGCTGTACTCTCCAGAGCAATTAGCACAGTGTTTCTGTCAATAAAGGCCATTGATGACTACGAGAAGGCACAATTCAAATTGCTTTGGAATTCCATATAATGCACAGGAACCACTGAGATGCTTACAATCAGCGATTTCCAGCCTCCAACCCCTGCCCACAGTCCTAGAAAAGGAAAGGCTAGCGGGTAGCATAACTTGAGGGTTCTGATCTCAGGAGGCTTTTAGCCTGACACCTCCTTGTGATAATGAGTTATCCTTATGATAATGTGTGGAGGAAGAAAAGAGAAAAAGCACTGAGCTAGGATGGGACCACTGCAGCATAACACAATATGACAAGAAGTCCTGAAACTGACTCACGTTTTCCCTCGTTCTGGTCCACCCTCTGTTAGGTCTAAGATAGGACTCATTAGGGTCTGGACGTGTCGCCCCACTCCTCGAGAAACTCCAGTGGTTGTCCATCGACCTCCGCATCAAACAAAAGCTCCTCACCATTGGCTTTAAAGCGCTCCATCACCTCGATCCCTCCTATCTCACCTCACTATTCTCCTATTAGAACCCAGCCCACTGACATCTGTCTCGCCTCCTCTAGAATGTAAGCTCGTTGTGGGCAGGGAATATATTTGTTCATTCATTCAATCAAATTTAATGATCTCTTACTGTCTGCAGGGCACTGTACTAAGTGCTTGGGAAAATACAAATACAGCAATAGAGTCAATCCCTTTATTGTTGTATTGTGCTCATCCAAGCGCTCAGTATAGTGGTCTGCACACAGCCACACAACATGTAGATACAAATCCTTATACTTTGCTCCTTCACCTATCTGTATTTTATTTTGAAGTCATCTCCACCATTAGAAAGTAAGATTCTTGAGGGCGGGGATCCCATTTTCCAAATCTATTGTATTGTACTTTTCCAAGTGCTTAGTACAGTGCTTTTCACACAGTAAATACTCAATAAATACCACTGATTGACTGGTTGGTGGATGGATGGATTGGGTTAGGGTGACAGGAAGGAACCTCATAACTGTGGCAATAGTAGAACAGCAGTAAAGAGGAGAGGAAGAAAGGTCAACTAGCATCCATTTCCTTCTCCTTCTCCCACAGCTGTCTCCTCCACAACTAAACTGGCCAAACCACAGCCTCTGGAAATGGCAGCAAAGGATGGCTAGTAATAATAATAATAGTAATTGTATTTCTTAAGCGCTTACTAAGTGGCAAGCACTCTTTCATTCAAGCATATTTACTGAGCACTTACTGCGTGCAGAGCACTGAACTAAGCCCTTGGGAGAGTACAAAACAAAAATTAACACTCACATTCCCTGCCCACAATAAGTCCCTGTCCCACATGGGATTCACAGTCTTAAGCCCCATTTTACAGATGAGGGAACTGAGGCACAGAGAAGTGAATCGACCTCCCTAAGGTCACACAACAGACAGGTGGTGGTCGGTATTAGAACCCATGACCTTCTGACTCCCAGGCCCGTGCTCTATCCATTAGGCCATGTTGCTTCATGGTAGTAAAAAGCAGACTGGTCTGGGAGACAGGAAGCCTGTATTCTAGTTCTAGCTTTACCACTGCCCGGCAGTGTGACCTCAGATAAGACATTTAACCTCTCTGTTCCTCAGCTTCTTCATCTTTGAAATGGGGATAATAATACCTTCCATTCCCTACCTCACAGAAATGCTGTGAGAATAAGAAAGATATCACTGATGGGAAAACCATTAAGTAAAAGTGTCCTACAAATTCAAGGCATTATTATTATTAGCATGAACAGTTCAAGAGTTGAGAAGCAGCACGGCCTACTGGAGAGAGCACAAGCTGGGAGTCAGAAGGACTTGGGTTCTAATCCTGGCTCCTTCATTTGTCTGCTGTGTGTCCTTGTACATGTCCTTTAACTTCTCGGTGCCTCAGTTACCTCATCTGTAAAATGAGGATTAAGACTGTGAGCCCTCTGTGGGATGGGGATTGTGTTCAACCTGAATAACTTAACTTGTATCTACCTCAGGGCTTAGTACAGTGCCTGGTGCATAGTAAGCTCTGAAATATAAAAATAAGGGCTTAGGTTCTGATTCCAGCTCTGCCATTTACTTGCTGTGTGACCTTCAGCAAGTCACTTAACTTCTCCGAGCCTCAGTTTCCTCAACTATAAAATGCGGATACCTGTTCTCCCTCACGTTTAGACTGTGAGCCCCGTGTGAGACAGGGACTGTGTCTGACCTAATTAACTGGTATCTACCCCAACACTTAGATCAGCATCAATTGCTGCTGCAGACAACATAGGAGAGGATATAGAAGAAGAGGAAGAGAAAGGAAAAATAGGAAGAATCCAGGCAGCCCCTCTTCCTCCTCAGTGTTCACTGAATAATATCACTTCTACCCTGGGGCAGCAGTTTTCATCAGTGGTCTACTACTGCAGATGACATGATCAATCATTCAGTGGAATTAACTGAAAATTTACTACAGTTGGAATACCTCTAGACTTTTTGTGGGCAGGGATTGTCTCTCTTTACTGCTGTATTGTACTTTCCCAAGCACTTAGTACAGTGCTCTGCACACAGTGAGTGCTCAATAAATATGATTGAATGAATGTGCAGAGCACTATACTAAGTATTTGGGAGAGTAAAATACAGTAGAGTTGACAAACACATTCCCTGCCCAGCAGGAGCTGAAAGTCTAGATGGAGAGACAGACATTAAAACAAATTATGGACATTTGGTAATTATGGTAAGTGGCTGGGGCTGCATGTGATTAAATGGTTCCGATCCAAGTTCATGGCTGATGCAGAAGGGAAGGGAGTAGGGGAAATGAGGCCCTACCTGGGAAAGGCCTCTTGGAGGGGATGTGATTTTAATAAGGTTTTGAAGGTGGGGAGAGTGTCAGATATGAAGAAGGAGGAAGTTCCAGGACAGAGGGAGAATGTGGACAAGGGGATTGTGTGACCTGCATCATTCTCCCCTCTCCTTTTGTCTTTTGCCTCCCCATCCCTTTAACCAAATTACATTGGCTCCCTTTCTCAACTCTCTCCCCAAGCCTCCCCTCTCCAGTTTCTCTTGTTTTTAAAGTGGACAACATTCTGTCTTGCAAAAGTTGATAGTTCTGTGTGCAGGGCCTTAGGCATTTTGAAAGAAAAAAGAGATATGATCTAAAAAAGAAACATAATATGTTCTTCCACTGTACCTTTTCCATGAGTTCTGTTCCAGTTGGCACTTAACAAATAGCAGTGCAAATGATATTTCTCATCTGCAAATGTTCATAATATTTTTACAAGAACTCTCATAGCATCCCACTTCTATTTGATTCTGCTCATCCATTACAGCCCAAGTTTAGCCACCAACATAAGTAATAGTAAAGAGAAGCAGGGTGGCTTTGAGGAAAAAGCACAAGACTGAGAGTGAGGACTAGGGTTCTAAACACAGCTCCACCATGTGCCTGTGGAATGACCTTGGGCCAGTTACTTAACTTCTCTGTGCCTCAGTTCCTCATCTGTAAAATGGGATTTAAATACCTGTTCTTCCTCACCCTTAGACTGTGGAACAGGGACTGTGTGTGATTGGATTATATCTAGCACAGGATTTAGTAAAGTGCTTGCCCCATAGTAAGCTCTTAACAAATACCAAAATTATTATTATAGAGGGGGAAAATTTTTGGAAATATGTTATCAAAAAAATACCCAGTTTGATATGCCTACACTAGAATGTTTGGTTATAGTTTGGTTTTCAGCTTTACCTGAAAAAAACTACTCTGAAACCTCTTCAGAGGTCATCGAGACAGTGACTTGAAGAAAAATAACTAGCACCTAAAAGTTTGGTTTTGTGACCCCTTATTTTTATTTGAGATATCATACTCTTCAGTTGTCCTTTGGAACTTCCTCTCACTTGGTTATTTTGTTGCCCTTCAGCCAACAACCTTTAAACATTCTATTCAAATCTCTAAACTCTAAGTGTTTGGGGAATCTATTACTCAAATCTCCATCCAAATGGTGTATGATGATGTCTTATGGGGGATTCCACATAAGATGGTCAATAAGTTACTTCATTTGTTCCTATGAAGTATCACACCTGGAGAGTTTCCAGTGCTCTACGAGTCTCGGCTATGGAAGGGAGAATAAAGAAGAGGCATGTCCATTCCATTCCTAGGTTGGGCAGTGGCTGGCGAATGGAAGGCAATCTACAAAAAGTTAAAACTCACCTGTGCTGTGCTCATGGGAGAGAGTTGAGGGCGAAGACTCAGGTTTACTGTGTAGAAAAAGGCAATGGTAAACCACTTCTGTGTTTTTACCAAGTAAACTCTGTGGATACACTACCAGAATGATTGCAGATGGAGAGTGGGGTGTGATGGGAGAGATGTGTCCACAAGCCGCTATGAGTCGGAGACGACTCGATGGCATAAGTCAAGACAAGTAATTTCAGGATCGCATATATAACTCAATTTCAAAATCCAGAATCATATGTGGAATATAAATCTTCACCAAGAATTTGAAAGGAGAAAAGGGGCCGCCTTCCAGATGTATATAATACTGAATATTTCTTTCTGAACGAATTTCAAAATGTGGAAAGATTCCCACATGGAAAAAAATACATCATTCATTGTTTATATATCTGGGTACATAAGCTTATGCTTGGTGGGGGGCAAGCAGGGTGGTTGTAGCTCTCGTGGAGGGGGCTCAGTGAATTTGGTCCATGTGTACAGATGATTTTTATTAATTTGTTTTACCCATCAAAAACAGGTACATGATTCTGCATAATAAGCACTACACAGATGGTTTCTCATTATGCATTTACAGAACTAAGGGAGGGTTGAATGGCTGACACATTTCCATCAGGCTGCCATCTCTCTCAGGTGACCCATTCAATTATAACTAAGAGCAATATGTTCTCTTTCAAACAGATGGGAGAGACTAGTGTCATATTTTAAAAGGCACCCGTGTCACTTGAAAAGAAATAGATTGTCAAATAATGCTTAGTACTGATTGTCCTCTGCTCCTTTAGGGAACACAAGATAAATAGATCTGTAATTTGGAACTCAAATATACCCAGAACAGACCTGAGGCATCGCACAAAGTCTTCAGATCAGTAACTATTCATCAGACTGTGGACTTTTGCATTTATCTTTCTGCTGTCTGGAAGAGACAGGTTGTAAACTCCTTGAGGGCGGGAATTATGTATACTAACTCTATTAAACTCTCCAAATGCTCTGCACACATTAGGAGTTCAATAAATATTATTGCTTGAATAGAGATCTATGAGGTCCACATGTGTTACTTTCATGTAGCATGTTAAAGAAAAGTCTTGCTGATTTGATATGCTCTTGTCTTCCTTGCTCGCGGTCATCCCAACTTTAGCTCATCTGGGGCATCCTTTTTGGTATGGTCACCCATTCTTTGCCCAGCTAATTCAGTGAAGCTGGGTTGCAAAGAACATAGCCTTAATTATAGTGGACTGGCAACAACCCAGGATCCTGTTTTGCCCATTAATGTTAAAAATGGCATGTAAATGCTCTTTAGGATTTATTCAAGAAGTCAGATGAGTTGTCTATTATAAACCCAGGAATTTCAGCCCAGGCAAAGGCTGATCTTCAACCACTCTGAAATTTAGCCAATCTCCCAGATGAGTTTAGTCTTCTTGATTTTATATTTCTCGGTATATCATTAAACAGTGTTCCCTGGGGGGGAATCAAAATTCAACAAAGCATTTAACTCAGTATTACTGATTTTCATTAGCAATAACAAGTCAAATGCTACACTGAATTTTGAAAGTCTTTGGTAGTGGGAAGGAGTACTGGGTTTCCAGGCTGGTACATACCTGAGGTTTTGATAGTGTTGCTTATTCTGTAATGGTCTTCATGCAGTCTTTGGCATATATTACTTATTTTGTGTGTCCAAAAGATGCTCATGGCTGAGTGAACATTTCCAGGAGGATAGTCTCCCAAGCACTTAGTACAGTGCTCTGCATACAGTAAGTGCTCAGTAAATATGACTGATTGACAGCATACAACTCGAATCCTCAGATAACTGCCTCTCAAAGAAAGAAAGTAGAAAGAGACATTGTTCCAAATTAAAAAGTTGATGCTAGCTCCATAAATAGTATTCTAGGGGTGACTAATCAAAATGCACTATCATTTGTCTCTCTCAAATGCATCCACTTCAAATTATTCTCTATTTTAATAATCAATTTTTTGACCAGCAGGAAGTTCAAAGGCTTCTGGAGATTGGCAAAGACCTCGTTTCATCACTCTTGAGTATTCTCTTCATTTGTCAAAACTTTCTTTGAAACTAGCAATCCCTTGTCAAGGGCCCATACCTTCCATTAAGCTGAACTTTTGAGCTCTCCACCTTCAGAACTCCTTCTTTTTTATTGCCTCTCATCATTAACAATATTACTTTGCTCTTTGTTTCTCTTCATTTCTAGTCATTAAAATCTTCATTCCTTTCCTTTCATCCATTTTAGCATTTAACTGTCACCCCTCACTGCAAACTCTTTTCTATCTCATATCTTAGTGCTCATCTTCAAGTTAGAGGAAAGTCCTCACATTGTATTTAGCAATATGAAATTATTCCTCCATGAGAAAGGGGTGGTGTTCACCAGCTCTTACTCATTATCATTCATTACTCTAATGGCTTTGATGGAGGCACACAAGGAGAAGAGTTAGAGCTAAAACAGGCCTTACATCTCACTTATATTTGGCAGAAGGGTTGCTGAGCAACAGCGGTGACAACTTTATTTTTTTATTGGTATTTGTTAAGCACTTACTATGTGCCAGAAACTGTACTAAGCACTGGGGTAGATGGAAGCTAATCAGGTTGGACATAGTCCGCATCCCACGTGGGGCTCACATTTAAGCGTTTAACAAATGTCATTATCATTATTATTGTTATTATTAATACCCATTTTACAGATGAGGTAACTGAGGCACGGAGAGCAATTTTATCAGTGGAGAACAGGCTCTATGTATCTGTCATACCCTTCTCTCTTCCAACCCCCACTACCTGCGGTTATCCCCTCTCATTCCCTTAATTCCCTAGCACCCTCCCTGCAGTGAATGTCCTGTAAGATTTCATTAAACTGTGCAAGTCTGAAGTAATTTCTGGACTCAATAGCCAAGGCCAGACATGATTAACAGGCATGAAGTCTCTGTGGTTGCTTGCCAATGTAGTGGGATTCAACTAACTGATGAGCTTTGATGCCATTTAGATGAACTATCAGCTCTGCTGTGGCTCAGTGTCCTCCCCCTTATCATTTTGCACTTCTCCTACAATCGATCGATCTCTGGTATGTATTAGGCACTTACTGTGGTTGAGCCACTGTGCTAAGCACTTGTACTACACCTGGTTCTAGCTTCTGAGTCAGAGTCCCTTCCAGACAACTATTTCAAACCGTGAATAAAAGTCCACAGATATAACAACATATATGGAATTATTTCCTTACATCTTACTATTCTTCGTAAAGCATTTTCACAATTAGTTGTGCCAACGAAAATAGTCGTAACGTTTAAATATACGTATTGCGCATTCTTGTATTTCACCTTATCTTTCTAGGTTTCAGGAGATTCCATTTGTTTTCATTTGTTTCTGGAGAAACCCACCATGAAACATTCCTGGAATAAGTTGAAAAGTGAAGATCGCAGACCATAGATTCTGAGTCACTCACTTTGTCAAAATGAGTAAGTGACTGTGTGTGACAGAAATGTGCTTGAAAACAGAATTAGATAGAATGGTTTCTATGACCCAGAAAACAAGCACTCTCACTGGCAGACAACAAAGAATGTGGTTTATAGAGGCAAATGTCATCTCCATGTTATATTTGGAGTCCATGACTATAGACACCGAGAAGAAACTAGTTTGTGTCATGATGTTTAAAATTAGAGATTCAGTTTGGAAAAAGACAGAAAGAGCACAATAGAATTAGAAGACATTCTCCTTGCCTCTAGACTGTAAGCTCCTTGTGTTCAGGGATTGAGTCTACCAATTCAGTTATATGCACTCTTCCAAGTACCCAGTACAGTGGTTTATACACAGTAAGCTCTTAATCAATATTATTGATTGACTGAAGGAGCTGATAATCTAGTTGGGGGAAAAGATGCTGCAATCAACTACTGGTAGGAGAAAGCAATAAATAAATATTTACACAAATAGACTGTTAAGAGTCAATATGGTTAGCAACTTTAATTCCTTTTATTTCCTTTCAATTTATTGGCAGAGTCCTTTGTTTCATCATTGCTAATGTTCACCTAGGGGAGAATCATCCAGAGCTCTATCACCTTTTTTTTATAATGGTACTTTTTATGTGCTTACTATGTGCCAGGCACTGTACTAAACGTTAAATACAAACTAATCAGCTTGGGCACGCTATATACCATGTCCCAAATGGTGCTCACAGTCAAAAATCCATATATTGCAGATGAGGTCATTGAAGCACAGAGAAGTGAAGTGACTTGCCTAAGGTCACACAGTAGACAAGTGGCAGAGCCGGGATTAGAACTCAGGTCCTTCTGACTCCCAGGCCTGACCTTTATCCACTAGGCCACACTACTTCTCATCATTCAATCAGTGGCATTTACTGAGTTTGTACTGTGTGCAGTGTACTGTATTTAGCACTTTGAGATAGTATTTCAGATAACAATAATGAATAATAATATCTGTTAAGCACTAATTAACAGCTAAGGACAAAGTCCCTGCCCAATAGTCCTATTGGGAGGAAGAAGAGGTTTTGAATCCTCGTTTTATTGATGAGGAAACTGAGAGACAGAGTAGTTAAGTGACTTGCTTAAGGACACACAGCAGGCAAGTGGTAGATCTGGGATTAGAACTCAGGTCCTTTCACTCCCAGCTCTATGCCCTTTCCACTACACCACGCTGTTTCTCTTGAGGAGGGTCCCTTGCCCCTTCTCCACACTGCCCTGAAACCATTTCTTATTTCCTGGCCTTGCTCACCGCTGCCAGGCACAGGTACAGATCTTCAAAATATGTGGTAAACAGGAACAATTGTGAAATACATATCCACTTAAAAACTTCGAAAAATATTGAGTAGCTTTTTCTAAAGAACAAAAAACAAAGAGATTGCAACACAGCATTTTAAAATGCATGTACCTCTCATTGTTGATATAGTTTGACTCTTTAGGTTTTTATCCAAGTTCACTTGATTTATTGTTAGAGGGGCTGGAAGGAAAGAACTCGGACAGCTGTGCTAACTAACGAGCAGCCAAACTTCATGAATACTCACCATCCGAACATCGGTTTACGCTGGCATTCCTGACAATTGTTATTTGTGTTTTAAGATGGCGCCATGAGTCTCGGGCCCAGATTGTTTGTGTGTCTAGATTTGAATCCGCCAGATCTTCCAAACAAGCACTGTGCCTCATGTTCTGTGTCAGTCACTGCTACTCAAATGTTAGAAAGAGTCATCTCCTCAAGGCACACAGAACTGCTGAACTCCTGGAAGGGGTGGCGAGGAGTGTCGACTGGCCTTAAAAGCCAAAGAAGAGCCTTAAAATCCTGTCTAGTTTATGTTTTAAGTGAAATGTGTTCTTTTTTTTGGCCCAGCTGCCATCCATCTGAAGTGGATCTCTGCAGCTTAAAGACAAAAGAGGAAGCGGCAAAGAAGAATTTCGTCTAAAAATTCTGCATCTCAACACTCAGTCATCTGCAGACTAATGTCGGAGACATTACCCATCCATCCTCTTCATACTCAATTTTCACAGTGCAAAACTTCTTCCTTAGCTGTTTAAGTGGCCTCTCTCTAGGTATATAAGTACTGTATAAAGAAAATGCATCATTCATCTCTTCTTCCACACACTTAAAGCATTAACTCAAATTTATAAACTCCCCCAGCCTCCCTAATCCTTCTTTCTTGCCACTCTGAACCACGGCAGCTGGCTCTTCTGAGGGCTTTCACGATAAAGTACCTCAGTTAACCATTTTCCCTCTTTCTGGAAGGCCCTATTCACTGTTGGGTACCTAGAACCTAGGTAAGCCTCCTCAAGGAACACCAGTAAGTGTGTGTAGCTGAGCAACCTGCATTACTGAAAGGGACCAACACTCACTGATGGCTTTCATTAAAGGAACTTTTTCATTTCTTCTCCTCTTGTCTTTATCTTACGCCGTCGAGTCGTCTCCTACCCACAGCGACACCATGGACACACCTCTCCCACAATGCCCCGCCCCCACCTGCAATCATTCTGGTAGCGGATCCATAGAGTTTTCTTGGTAAAAATACAGAAATGGTTTACCGTTGCCTCCTTCCGCGCGGTAAACTTGAGTCTCCTCCCTCGACTCTCTCCCGTGCCGCTGCTGCCCAGCACAGGTGAGTTTTGACTTGTAGCAGATTGTCTTCCACTCGCTAGCCACTGCCTAAGCTAGGAATCGGTAGGCCTCTGCTTGACTCTCCCTCCCCTAGTCAAGACTGGTAGAGTGTTGGAAACTCTCCAGGTGCGACTCTGAGAGGGATCTTTTCTTCTTACTCCTGGCAATTACCATAACTTAGGACCTATTCGGTACAATCATACTTAGAGCCATCCTGTGCTCCCCCATTGCCCACTCAAGCATAAAAACAATCTAAAGGGAAGCTGTTTGACCCAGTGGAAAGAGTATGGGCTTGGGAGGCAAGGGAACTGGGTTCTAATTCCAACTCCACCACTTGTCTGCTGTGTGACCTTGGGCAATTCAGTGAATTTCTCTATGCCTTAGTTTATAATAATGTTTTTCCCCCTCTAGACTCTGAGCTGGTTTTGGGCCGGAACATATCCATGTCTTGTTGTATTGTACTCTCCCAAGAGCTAAGTACAATGCTCTGCACACAGTAAGTGCTCAATAAATATGAGTGAATGAATGAATGAATGAACTTGTACCTATTTCAGCACTTAGAACAGTGCTTGGCACAGAGTATGCACTTAGTAAGTAACATTTTTATTATTTCCTCATCTGTAAAATGAGGATAAAATACCTTGCTCTCCCTCCTCTTTAGGCTGGGGGGTTCTATGCGGGACAGGGACTGTGTCTGACCTGATGACCTCATATCTACCTTAATGCTCAGCACAATGCTTAGTACAGTAAGGGTTTAACAAGTACCAAAATGATCATTATTGTTATTAAGCTTAAACATATAGGGAATTTCAGAATCCATCATCTGAGGTAGGCAGAAGGAAAATGAGCTGGGAATACATCTTAGGGCTCAATGGGAATAATGGGATTCAGGAAACTTTGCTTTTCTCCCCAAGTCTCTAAATAGAAACAACAAGAAAGTCAAACTGCCAAAATGAATTCAGTTTAGGTAATTTATCTATCAAATTCATTAAAACACACAGGACCACAAAGGAAAAGCCCCCAACTCAAAGCTTGGATTCAAGGATTCAAAATGAGAGTGCTGCTCAAAAATATTAATAAAGAAAGGGGCTCTGAAATGCAAGTGGGAAACAGTCTCAGTTCTGTTTTTTTCTGATAGCCTCAACCTCATGAGCACATGTGAAGAGGTAGATGGGGAAAGGGCAATTGGATTGCACACAAAAAATGAGTCCCATGATATGTTATATCCCATTAAAACCAGAAGGATGCATGCTGCTAAATTCCCATGCACAGCATTCAAAAATGAAATATGTCCCTTTAAGGTATAACAGGAGAAAGGCCTATCTTCTTTATGACCTAATAAGTTTGTAAACAGTCAGTGGAAGATGTGTATATTATTACTCTTCGGGGACCTTTATAACAGCCTAGATGCACTAACAATAAAGATGACAGATTAAGAGACGGGACAAAAAATAACTTGGACCTTCTTATATTCAGGTTTCAGGAGGCTGTGGCGGTATTTATAGATCTAGCTAATGATGTGAAAAAATTAGACATTTTGAGAACTTCATGTCCAAAGAGACACAGACCAGAATTCGCTGCTGGAATGAATATTTTGAGGATTTTTCAAATTTAGATTTGATTTAGAAGCTCTAAAACAGGGATTTGGGGTTTTGGGTCTCCAGAAAGAGGACTGCCTTGTCCAGGGTGAGAACAGCTTGCTTGCCTTGAATCTGTTCTAAGATGACTTTCCCAACCCCCTGGGTGTGGGCAGGGAACGTGGTCTATCAACTCTGTAACATTGTACTCTCTCAAGTACTTACTACAGTGCCCTGCAGACAGTAAGTGCTCAATATATATGATTGATAGAATCAAAGAAAGAATTGTGGGATAGTGAAATGACATAAAACTAGTCCAAGGCTCAGGGGTACTGCTGCTTCCACTTCCCACTGTTCCCATTTAATATGTTGATCAAAGAGATTAAAATCCAATTTTTAATTTTCTCACCAGAACTGGACCAATTGAATCAGCTAAAAAGAGGTTTGCTTAACTCTTCCCCATTTTAGAAAAAACCTGGAAACAATCCTTTTTTTAAAATGTTTTTTGTCAAGTTCTTACTACATGCCAGGCACTGTACTAAGCGCTGGGGTAGATACAAGCTAATCAGGGTGGACATAGCCACTGTTTTGCAAGGAACTCACAATCTTATTTCCAGTTTTACAGATGAGGTAACTGAGGCACAGGGAAGTGAAGTGGATTGCCCAGTGTCACACAGCGGACAAGCAGCAGAGCCGGGATTAGAACCCAGGTTCTAGCTTCCAAGTCTGTAGTCTATCCTGTAGGCCAAGCTGCTTCTCAGAGTCTGTGCAGAGACTCAGAATGGGACAAATAGCATATATTTTATGCTGCTTTGCACTCCAAGATTTCTGCAATGGGTTCCCAATAATTTGCCAGTCCAAGTGAACTGCACCGGGAGAATCTTCCAAGTGCAGCCCTTGTAGGGAAGCCCTTTTAATAATGATGGTATTTGTTAAGCTCTTACTATGTGCAAAGCACTGTTCTAAGGGGGGGGATCTAGTACATCTCCATCTGCATCCACCAAAGCACAGAAGCCAGGCCAGGCTCCGATATTTCATTCTGTCCACCCAGCACTATGTGTCAATATCTCTGATTAATTTATATGGCCCCTGTAACCTATTCCAGAGAGGGAATTCTCAGGTGCATATCACCGACATAGCTTGATTCTTATTTGATTTTATTCAGTTGCCATCTTAAATAATTTCCAAGCCCATTCCAATCATAAAATGCAGTCTTTCTTTGGGAAAAGAAGGAACGTGGGTTGTGGTATTCACCTAGGGCTTACTATGTGCTGAACACTGTGCTAAGTGCAGGGGTAGATATAGGGTCATCAGGTCAAACAAAGTCCCTGTTCCACATGGGACTCAGTCTACGATAGGCTCTCTGTCAGGTTGGAAACCCTCGAGGCTGTTTGGGCAGAACAGAATGAATGTGTCACACCTCATGCTCTGAAGTCTGCTGGAAACTCCATCAGAGGCAAAGGTTCCCCGATTTTCCGGGTTTTGTTCTTCAAGATGATCCCATGAAGCAGTGGTCTCTTGAAGTGGCCCCAGGAGTTCTCTGCGAAGTTTAAATTACGAAGTCTCTGGACTCTCTGGATTAGGTTTTGATTGCATATGACCATAGGGGTGGAGTTTGAATTGCATTATGACTGAGAGGTGGGGGGCTGGGGAGGCAGTGCCATGCAGGATACTAATTCAACCCCTTCACTTTGAGGTTCATAGCCTTGATAGGGCACCCAGATAAGCTTGGAAGGCAATAACACGATGGTCATGCAAATCGCAACTCTGTCTCAGCACTGTGGCAAGTATTAGTAGCTGCTGGGAGTAGTCAAACCGACACTGATAGCTATCCCAGCTTGAACCTGGCAGCTGGAGCTCCCAGCTGCAGAGGCTAGTCTCCTGCGCCTTTCTGCCGGTCACTTCCTTTCAACTCTGGGTTTGCACTCACATGTATGTAATTTCATTTCCACATTTGGAGTCAATCCCCATAGAAGGCTTTTTTATACTTGAGTTTTCCAAGCCAGTTTTCGAGAGCTTCTTGCCAAAGCCAGAGCATGACGGAAAGGGATCTTGAATTATTACAAACCAGCTCGGTCCAGCTTCAGGGCTAGGAGCCACAAGTTTTCTTCTCCTTCAAAATCCCTCTCCAGGCAATATTTTGTCCCCTGCAGGAGACTTAACCTGTATGCAGTTTGAAGTTAGTTTACTAATAAGCGATACATACTTCTGTTCCGGTAGGGACAAACTTTTCATCTACGAAAGCGAAAACGGCGTGTAATTTTCTCTCCCTCCCATTTCACCAGCAAGGCTTCACTCTTTGCCTGATGTCTCCATTATGTGTTTGTCTTTAAAAGTTCAGGGAGACGATATGCTTTCTCCACATTATCCATTTTCATAAATAATGCACCAGCAAGGAACTAGACAATGTACTTTGCAGATGTCAGGAAAATAAGAGGAGCAATCTTTAGGGGAGCTTTATTGGGGTGACTACATATCCTGATTTGGTCAGAATAATCCTTAAAGTTAGTGATTTTCAGATCTTTCATCTAAGCATATGGACACTGTTCTGATTTTCAGCCCAGAGATTTTAAGCATGAAGATAAGGGGAGGCAGCTAATACCTTAAACTCTGCCCATCTTCAAAGCTTTTTTAAGATTCCCACCTCCTCCAGGGAGTTTTTCTTAACTAATTAGTCCCATCCCCAGACACATCACCTTTAAGCGTCCTTTATGCATCTGTACTTGTTATTCAATTTATTCAGCTATTTTATCCCGACCTCTTTGTACTGCTACCTCATACCCTTGTTTATATCCCTTAGACTGCAAGCTCCTTGTGGGCAGGGAATGTGGATACCAACTCCACTGTTTGTACTTTCCCAAGTGCTTAATGCACAGTCAATGATCAATAAATACCAATGATAGATCGTTCTTCCCTCTGCTCCCATTATTTGCAAACAATTCACATGTCTTCCTTATTAGATTGTAAGGCCAATGAGGGCAGGGACTGTGTCTTTTGTTCTGACATACACTCCCAACATCTTATTACAGTTCTCTGCAGAAGTGAATCTGGATGCCCCACGGCACTGGAAACCACCTGAGCCGACCCAGCGTCAGGCTGCCAGATATTGCAGTCAGTCAATCATATTTATTGAGTGCTTATTACATGCAGAGCGCTGTACTAAGCGGTTAGAGAGTACAATATAACAATAAACAGACACATTCTCTGCCCACAATGAGTTTACAGTCTAGAGGGAGAGACAGACATTAATATAAATTATTTATAGATATGTACATAAGTGCTGTGGGGCTGAGAGGGGGATGAATCAAGGGAGCAAGTCAGGGCAATACAGACGGGAATGGGAAAAGGGGAAAGGAGAGTTTAGTCAGGGAAGGCCTCTTGGAGGAGGTGAACCTTCCATAATGCTTTGAAGCAGGAGAGAGTAATTGTCTGCTGGATATGAGGGGGGAGGGCATTCCAGGCCAGAGGCAGGACATGGACAAGATGTCAGAGGTGAGATGGGCGAGATCGAGGCATAGTGAGAAGGTTAGAATTAGAGAAGCAAAGTGTTCAGGCTGGGACCTTAGTGTTCTATTTGAGCAGAGGTAGACACTCCCACAGGCCTATTTATAATTCTATTTATATTAATATGTATATATCTCTAATTCTATTTATATTGATGCTATCGAATCCTGTTTCCTTGTTTTGATGCCTGTCTCTCCCCTTCTAGACTATGAGCGCGTTGTGGGCAGGGGTTGTCTCTATTTGTTGCTGAATTGTACTTTCCAAGTGCTTAGCACAGTGCTCCGCACACAGTAAGGACTCGATAAATATAACTGAACGAATGAATATTCATTCATTCAATGGTATTTACTGAGCGCTTACTATGTGCAGAGCACTGTACTAAGCACTTGGAATGTACAAATCGGTAACAGATAGAGACAGTCCCTGCCCTTTGATGGGCTTACAGTCTAATCGGGGGAAATAAATGAATATCAGAGAGGAGCCCAGCTTCAGAACTGTTCAGACCCTGGGGAGGCTGCGGCAGTTTACATGACTTCTCCCTCCAAGAACTGGGTTTAGTTACTCGGTTTTCTTTTGCTTTTCACTTTTGCTATTATCTGTTTACTCCCATTCATATAATAATGATGGTATTTGTTAAGCACTGGCTGTCAAACACTGTTATAAGAGCTGGGGTAGATAAAATTAACCACATTGGTCACAGTCCCTAACCAACATGGGGCTTACGGTCAAAGTAGGGTTTAATCCCCATTTTACAGTTGAGGAAACTGAGGTGCAGAAAAGATAAGTGATTTGTCCAAGGTCACAGAGCAGACAAGTGGTACAGCTGGGATTAGAAGCCAGGTCCTCTAACTCCCAGGCCCATGCTCTTTCCACTAGGTCAAGCTACTTCTCAAGCTGCTTATGTTTATATCTGTCTGTTTACCCCTCACTTACATTGTGAGCATTGCATGGAAGGACTGTATATATACTGTTTACCTTATATTGACACCAGCGTTTAGAACAGTGCTTTACCCATACTTCTATCAAAGCATGGTATTCAATATCCACTAAGTACACAGCACTGTACTAGGTCCTTGAGAAATACAACAAAAGTAAAACACAAACTCTACCCACAACAAGTTTATAATTCAGGAAGGAGACAAACATGCGAAAACATTCTTTCTGCAATGGCATCATTTGCTTTAATTAAATTTTCCCAAGCACTTAATACCATGCATCGAATCACTTGGTGCTCAATAAATATCCTTGCTACTAGTGTTGTGGACCGTGTGTAAATTTATAAGTGCTAAGGGTCGGCCGTTGGGTCGATACAACATGTAGTGATGGGAATTTAGGAAGGATAAACGATCTCAAAGACGATGTTCAAAACAACATTGTTTTGACCTTTCTGGAAGAGAGTTTCATCATTCAAAGGAATTGCACAATTATGTTTACTAATCATGACTGTCTCCTAACTGATCAGTGTAAACTGCTCTCAGCTGAAAAAATGATAACATGACGGCATCTCTCACTCTTTCATTTTTAAGCTGACCAAGGTCAAGAGTAGCCACTTCGCTTAGTGGAAAGAGTATGGGTCTGGGAGTCAGAGGACCTGGGTTCTAACTCCCACTCCACCACGTGTTCTGCTGTGTGACCTTGGGCAAGTCACTTCACTTCTCTTTGCCTCAGTTTCCCCATCTGTAAAACAGAGATTAAGTCTGTGAGCCCCTTGTGGGGGACAGACTGAGTCCAACCTTATTAGCGTCTATCTACTCCAGCGCTTAATACAGTGCTTGGTACATAGAAAGTGCTTAGCAAATACCATATAAAAAGAGAGACACTTTTTTCCCCTCTGGGTGAAAATGAGCCAGAATCTCTGGGGTCTGTAGCTCAGGCTGCTCTGTTCTAAAATGAAAGGCAAATGACAAAATGAATAAATAAATCATATTTATTGAGCACTTACTGTGTTCACAGCACTGTACTAACAGCTTGGGAGAGTACAATATAACAGAGTTGGCAGACAATCATGGTCACTTTCCCATTCACTCACAAAGCATTTGTTTTGAAACCTAAATCAAAATACAAAATCATGGGCTGCACCTGGTGAGTCCCGATATTCTCCCACAGAGAAAAATAAAGTCAAGGAGACAGGCTAGACAACACGGTACGAATCAGAAAGAGAAGCTTATATTCCTGTTCCACAGCAAAGTGAACATCATTAGACCCCAGCCAAAGAGCAGCATAAGTAGATCAAAATGAAAAGATGGAGAACAGAGAAGAGCTAACTCTGAATGGAACGGGAAACGTACACTCTGCTGCCCAGGGGATAGCCATAATTAAAGTGATTCACTCTGCTTGCCTTTTCCCACCACCATTTTCAGCCTCCCTTTTGTAATGATCATTAAACTAGCCCAGAACGGGGAGGGGGCGAGGAGGAGAAAGAGGGGGAAGGAAAGAGGAGGATGACTCTTGCCTCAAAACCACAAACCTGAGGCAATCCCACTCACCATGCTTCCTTTGCTCACATGCTCCCTTTGTTTGCCTTTGCCTTTATTGCTGCTCCCATCACAACAGCTTCAGCAGGATCTGATTCTAATTAGAGAAGCAGCATGGAGTAATGGTTAGAGCGCAGGCCTGGGAGCTCAAAAGGCAAGGTTCTAAACCCGGCTCTGCCACTTGTCTGCTGGGTGACCTTGGGCAAGTCATTCTAGTTCTCTGGCCTTCAGTTACCTCATCTGTAAAATGGGGATTGAGACTCTGAGCCTCATGGGGGACAGGGACTCTGTCCAACCCATTTGGCTTGTATCCACCCCAGCTCTTAGAACAGTGTCTGGCACATAGTAAGCATTTAACAAATATCACTATTATTATTACTATCCCAGCTCCACCACGCATCCACTGTGTGACCCTGGACAAGTCACTTAACTTCTCTGTGCCTCATTTACCTCATTTGTAAAAGGGGGACTGTGAGTCCCAGATGGGACATGGACTGTGTCCAACCCAATTAATCCCAGTGCTTAATACAGTGCCTGGAACGTAACAAGCATTTAACAAATACCATAAAAAAAATTGTCCCGATGTTACTGTCACTCCCTCAGAATGGGCCCTCTTCTACAAGGGACCAAAACTCTTGCCATATGCAAAGTTACTGAGCGGAGTGCTCTCTCTGCCTACAGTACAATCTGGCCCCTGCAGCTTTATGTGCAGTTCAGCTGTAAGACAACTAAGTGTAAAAAACTGAGATGGTGTTTCTCTTTTCCCCAGGCTCCACCGGGGCCTATAACCTTCTCTTCAAATTACAATTGCTGAGCATGTTATGCTGCCTCTGGCAGGGAGTTTTGAGGATTGGTGAGGTATTCATCAATAGCTTTGGGCACTTTGGGAAAGTTTTTCCATTTCTTAAAGCCAACATTAAGTTACATCGCCCTTCTGGAGATGCATTCATTTTTTCAGCTCACCCTTGATGAAGAATAACATATTAAGCGGCCCAGTACGGCCTCAAAGAGGCAATTTTGTAATCTTACTGCAAGGCATCTTTGACCCATAACTACCTGTTCTTGCAAACACTAATGGGCATGTAATGCAGTGGTACTCTCTTAAGAGATCATGGAATGTCTGGGTCAGGAGATGAAATTGTGTGATAAATACATAGAAATCCTTCCCCTCAACAATAATGTCAAGCATCCCATAGGAACTTCTATTCCTAAACCTTCAATCGGAGCTCACTCACTTGTGGCTGCCCTTCTTGGAATTAAATTACAACCCACTTTGCAATCAACTTTTTAAACAGCTGTAGCACCATTTTTCAATGATAACATTTGATCTCATTCTTACCTTAAATTGAGTCTCTCTTCCATGAAATAAGTATCTGACCTGGTAAACTTGTATCTACTCCAACATTTAGAAAGTGCTTGACACATAGTTTTAAACAAATGCCATAATTATTACCATCTTTCTGCTCCTGTTCATTCTACAGAACCAATGAATGGTTTGGGAACAGTCAGTTCCAGACAGCCAAGATGTTTTCAGTGGTAAGGAGTTATTTCACACAGCCAACAAATAGAGACCAGTGGGAAGTAAATAAAAGGGTAAAACTAAGAGAGCTGTGTTTAATTTGGTACTTTATAATGCTTTAAAAGGTTCTGAGCTAACTCCACTTCATAATTAGACTTAATGTGCCACACAGGCTCTTCATTTGCTATCTCAGCTGATTTTCCTAATGCATGCTTTATTTAAGCAGGTCTAGTCACATAAGGGGATGTACTAAGAAAGAGCTATTTGTAATTTAAAGGTGGAAGCAATAATAATTGTTGCATCAATTATTAAAGGAATAAACTTCTTATCTCAGTGATAAGTAACAACTGATTTAACAGCCTATTTACTTAAGTAGGCAGAGTTGCAAAAGTAAGGTAGATTTGTTTTGTAGGGAAAAATACCTTGTCAGGATTGTCAGGTTGACTGATTTGTTAGACTTGAAATATTTGATTTTTAAACCACTGTGACATGTAGTGATTTGTATCCTTGCATTTTCCAGTTATATTTAAATGCTGCACTTCCACATCTGACTGTCTAAAGCACTTCCTCCTGCATTCCAGGTGGTTAGATTTACTACTAAATATATGTGGTGATAGTAACGACATGAGAAGCAACAGTTTTAACAAGCAGTGATACACATCAATTCATGCTGCACACTGGGAACGATTTCAATAAATTACATGTTTTATTGAACAAGATGCTCCCAGGGGCAGTTATTCCTTGGTTGACTATAAGTATTCTTGGGGCCAGCAATTTTTCTTGCAGACTATATTTCAGTAGGGATGTCTGTTTGCTTACTAACCCAGGATCAGTTGAAGGACCCAGGCCTTACCATGGGTGTAGCTTTAAGGAAGCATGACTTCCTAAGAGGATGAGTTTTAACTGCCCAGTTCGCATTACATGTTTACACTGGATTATGGCTATCCCACAACACAGGCAACCTGAGGAAATGTCCTGTCCCACTTGCTGATTTATCTGAGACTATATAAACCCACCCCTGATGTTCTGGCCACTCACTGTAGTTAAATCAGTTTTCAAAGGTTTCAAACATGCAAGTGGAAAACACCATAAGGAATTGAGAAGAAGGTGATTCAGTGGATAGAATATGGGCATGGGAGTCAAGAGGACCTGGGTTCTAAATCTGGCTTCGCCACCTATCTGCTGTGTGGCCTTGGGCAAGTCACTTAACTTCTCTGTGCCTCAGTTCCCTCATCTGTAAAATGAGAATTAAGACTGTAAACCGCATGTGAGACATGGACTGTGTCCAACCTGATTACGGTCTGTGTACCCCACTGCTTAGTACACCGGCTGGCACATAGTAAAGTGCTTAAATACCATTAAAAAATAGGAGATTCTATCTCATTGTACTATTTAACTTTTCGAAATTCCAAGTCATTTCAAGTATAAGGCACATTTAGAAAACAATTGATCGAGAATGACAAAATTAGAAAGAAAAAGATTTAGGGTCTCTAATTTCAAAGTACTTGATATGACTCCCATTCCTGCCTCATACTTCTGAGTTCTCTATTTGTTATAAAACTTAAGTATTCTTTGAGGAACAAACAGCCCATCAACCTTAGGAGATTTGTTTGTTTTAGGTTCGGGGGGTTTTGAGGACCCAAATTGGAGTTCTCTAATGATATCTGTTTCAGTCATTCAGGTTGACATGAGTCAAGAATCACTTGAGCACAGAGCTATTATCTATCTATCAACTCCTTATCCATGAATAAAACACTCAAGAAGTTATCCTGTTTATTCCCCTTTTGCAGTCCTCAGCAGCTTATGGAGTCACTACGTTTATCATTCTATATCCTTTCAAATCTTACACGGAGGTGACAAAGTGGCAGCTTGAAACTTCCACGCCTGCATCAGCCTAGGTGGCTCCTTCGGAAAAGTTTAAACAAAATCTTAAAAAGCAAATCCTATCAGATTTCCATCGGAAAAATTTTATTTTAAAAATGGTCATACTGCAGCAGTACATATTAGGAGAGGTTTGTCGTAAGAACAGTGGTGGAGCTCAAACTTGCTAGTAATGTGAATTTCCCTACATCCCAATAGCTATAATAATATTAAAAATATATTTAATAAGCACTTACTATGTGCCAGGACTGTTCTAAGTGCTGGAGTAGATACAAGATTAACAGATCAGACACAGTCCCTATCCTACTTACGGTTCAAGGTCCACATATGAGGAAGCCGAGGAACAAAGATGTTAAGTGACTTTTCCAAGGTCACATGGCAGGCAGTTGGCAGAACTAGGATCTTTTCTGACTCCCTGGTTTGTGCACTTTCCACTCAACCAGGTTGCCATTCTGAAGTCACACATCCTCCAGGAAGCCTTCCCTGATTAATCTGTCATCTCCACAACCTGTTTCACCCATAACTGCCACTCCAGGACTTCTGCATCACCTAAGCACTTGGATACTCACCCCCTCATCCCCATGGCATTTATGTCCATACCCTTACATTCTGTTGCTTCCTCCTACCTGTAATTTATTTTAGAGTCTATCTTCTCTGTGGATTGAGAACTCCTTGAGAATTTAGTACTGGGCTCTGCACAGAGTGAATGCTCAGTGTATACTACTCATTGATGAATTTATTGGGTTGACCAAATGAGCCTAGAAACCTGATAATCACCGTGACCTAATCTAATCTAGTTTATTATTCATTCATTCAATAGTACTTATTGAGCGCTTACTATGTGCAGAGCAATGTACTAAGCGCTTGGAATGTACAAATCGGTAACAGATAGAGACAGTCCCTGCCCTTTGATGGGCTTATAGTCTAATCGGGGGAGACGGACAGACAAGAACAATAGCAATAAATAAACAACACGATTCCATCAGGATGGAGAGTCCATAATAGCACTGTCATCCTGTCAATCTTGATTCATTTGGCTGAAAGTGAGCAATTGAAAAGAAGGGGAACAAGGTGAAAATTTTAAGGATTTAATAAAACAAAGCCTCAAAAATATTCTATCTCAGCTGAAAACTTGGAGTCGATGCAGCAGGCAGACCAACATGATGCTTTACAAGTGAGAAAGGAGCAGTAATGTCAAAGAACTATGAGCTAGAGGTAGAAGAAAAAGCTGTGCTAGTCTATCAATGCTTTTGTTGGAAGTTAAACCACTGGTCTTGAAACCAGGTATGTTTTGATCCCACGTGAAGTATTTAGACCATTTACACCCACTGAAACAAAGAGTCTCCGGAGTAGAACAAAAAAAGAAAATATATGGGAATCGATGCTCGAGGAGGAAGCATCAACAGGAAGGAGAGAGAGAATAAAAATGTTCCTGGTGCTGGAGTCCAGGGGAGGGTCTTTCAATATTTTAAGGTGCTTGGAACAGAATAAAAAGATCAGGGAGAGATCCTTGTAGAAACGGTGAGGGAAGGAGGCAGATCTGTCATCAGGATATGATTCAAAGAGAAGTCAGCAAGTGTTCACATAGGGATTCTGTTGTGGGAACCTAAATTATAAAACCACTAGGGATGAATCCGAGAGACATTTTTGCAGTGATTCAAATGCCAGGGTTGAACGAGTATGATGTAAGCTTTAGGAGTGGGGTAAGTTATGATTTATTTTGGAAGAAGCAGCAAGGGAAAAACAGGAGAACTTTTGGCTGGACTTTGTGGTAAAATTGCTCAAGAGCCAAGGATAAAGACCACTTAGATAGTATTTAGGAAAGAAATGGTTGCTAGAGGCAACCCAGTTTATGGTTAAAAAGACAAAGAGCCCTGATCAGAGGGGAGTCAGAAAAGATGCAGGAGAACATAGAGAGGGATGTATGCACCTCCATGCTCCGGTGAACACCATTCTATCATGACAACTGGTCCATGGGCAAGCCCAGCCTCATAGCCTCGTTTGCTGCCAGGATTCATTCATTCATTCATTTGTTCATATTTATTGAGCGCTTACTAGGTGCAGAGCACTATACTAAGTGCTTGGGAGAGCACACGCTGGAACTTTCCTGCCCCACTGGAGATGTACATCATTAACAGCTAAGGCATCCAGTGTCATACCAGTATGAGACCAACCAGCTGAAAGACTGTGCCATAAAATCAGATTAATTGATAAGTAAGTGAAGCCAAGCTATGTTTCTTCCATCGCCTTTTAGGGAGAGGAGATAGTCTCCTCTCTGCTGTGTAGAAACTCTTAGAAAGATATCCAGGGCATCCTATGCAAGCTAGCATGTTACCACTATACCTGACTTCTACATGGAAAAATTGAAGGAATTGCTGAAATCCTGGCTCATGCTCATCCAGACAATCAATGAGCGTGAACATCACTCTCAGATCAAGTGCCACCTCAATTTTACTCCACGTCTGACCTGAAAGCAAAGAGTTTTAATTCTAAATACTGTGAGTGAAAATAAAAATATTCACCAGTTTAAATTCTCGAAGACTGCCAAGACTAGGCATGTTGCCTCTTCAGAGGTAAATAACTATTATCCCATTGTTACATTAACCACCATCTCTGAAGAGGATTTAGCCCAGGCATGTCAATTAATACCAGACTCATTAGATTTTGACAGCCTGTAGCTGTTTGATCCCTTTACTCTAGCCAAACCCTAGCAGCTATAATTGTCCAGTCTTTTCAATACTCAGTAACTTGATTATTGTTTTAAAATATTAGTCAATCAAAAGCATTGCAACAAAAATATTGTAAAGTATATATATATATCTCTCTCTCTCTATATATATATACACATACATACAGAGAGAGAGAATTTGAACAATAAAGGGAGGTTTGCAGACAGCATTTGTTTTGGAGTATTAACATCCAAAAATAACTATTAATTTAGATATTTTTCATTTTGTGTTTAGCATAAAACAACTGAAATGTTTTGGAATGGAAAATGTGTTAGTGTGTTGCAGGCATATTTGTGTATGCATTCAAATTCAATTCCCATTTTTTAAAACTGTGATATATACATATACATGGGTGTAGACATACATAAAAAGATGTGCACTGTCTAATAAATTACTATATATATATACATACATATGTGTGTGTGTATGTATTATAAAAATCTGGGTAAGTCTGAACCTGTCCTCACACAAAATGCTTTAAGAATGATGAGCTGTTTGATGTAGATGATCCAGAACACTGATCATTTGGTCACTAAAGAAACCACATCCTGATGGACAGAGGATACTAGAAAAAGTGTGCCAAAAAATAGTCTGCTTTTTAAAAAAAGTGGTACTTGTTAAGTGCTTACTATCAGGTACTGTTCTAAGCACTTGGGTAGATACAAAGTAATCAGGTTGGACACAGTCCATGTCTCAGTGGGGTCACAATCTTAGTTCCCCCTTTGCAGATGAGGTAACTGAGACCCAGAGAAGTTAAGTGACTTGCCCAAAGTCACACAGCAGACATGTGGCAGAGCTGGGATTAGAGTCCAGGTCCGTCCGACTCGCAGGCCCATGCCTCTATCCACAACCATGCTACTTCTCTCAGTAGAGAAGCAGCTCTATTGCTTAACCAATAAATAGAGCAAGACTACACCTGTGAAAAGTTACACAACTTGAACACTAAGGAAATAACTATTGTGTCATGGAGCAGCAGGGTAGTACTTGATGATGAGAATAATCACCGCTTAGAAATAACAGTAGGCATGGAACACGAAGTGGCCAGACATGGTGTTTGTGTCACAGCCTCTACGGGAAACCAGACTGTCTGATAAAGGAAGCTTACACACACAGGTGTGGGATACACCCTCTTCTCAGTAGATATATTACTAGAGAAACAGCATTACTTAGTGGAAAGAGCACAGGTCTGGAAGTCAGAGGACCTGTGGTCTAATCCTGGCTCCATCCCTTGCCTGTTGTGTGACCTCGAATAAGTTACTTAACTTCTCTGTGCTTCAGTTTAACAGTTGCAATGTGGCAAATGCTGTACTAGGGTTGGGTTACGTACAGGATAATCAGGTCGGACACAGTCCCTGTCACTTAGGCTACCAGTCTAAGTAGGAGGGAGACCAGTATTGAGTCCGTATTTTAAAAGTGAAGAAAATGAGGCAAAGAGAAGTTAAGTGACTGGCCCAAGCTCACATAGCAGGCAAGTGGCACAGCTGGGATTAGAACCCAGAACTTCTGACTCCCAGGCCCATGCCCTCTCCACAAGGCCATCTGCTTTTCCACTTCTCTCCCAACTTTAAAGTCCCTTGAAATAAAGGCAGTGCCACTCTGTGTCTTGAGAAGGTGGGTTTGAAGAGCTTTATTTGAGGATGCAACACTCACCCAAATGGCAGGAGCCAGAAAAGCTGCCCTACTCTATTTTGACAGGTGCAATTTTGTGTAAGAGATTTTTCTTTCAGGGACACACTCATGATTCGATTTCACTGCCATCAGAATGGTTTTCAAACACAAAGAACGGCTCTGTATTCTTCATGCTAAGTAAAGCAGCAGTCAGCAACCTAAACAATTAGAGGATTGATCAACAACCTAAGAGTTTAACCTGAACGGACTGGACCGTTCCAAAGGTCAGGCCTGTTCCTCTGCTGCTTCAGCAGGCGATCTCATCCTCAAGCTTATCGCTCACCAAGATGGTCCATTGTAGGTCACTCTTGCAAACCAGAAGGGAAGTCGTCTTGTTCCAACTCTGGCTTGGAACTCACAAAAGCACAAATTCCATGGCCAAAACAGGTGTCGGGTGAGAGGTCAGGAATGAGGCCGAGCCCTGATGGAAACGGGCCTCATCCACTTCTGTGCTGGGCACACCCAGGCTATTGTGAACTGACCTCCGGTAATCCTAGCCACAAAATTCTAGTTGAGGTCATAGTTTGTGGGAAAAGACAGTTCAGTGACCCAAAGGCAGTAATGGCACTTATCAGCATGGAAACATCCATGTATTGGATCCAGGTTATGATTTAATCCTGTTCCTAGGCAAAAATCCAAGCTTCAGGCCTAAGTCAAGCTAGGGACTGGATATGACCAGGCACCAGATCCAAAAGACTCAGCTATCTCCAGGCACTTCGAAGTCTAAAGGGGTGCCAGATTCAGCTCACTGGTCACATTGGATGTTGACCCATTGAATAAAGCCACTAAGGCTGTGCCTACACCGACCAGCTCTTACCACAAAATTGAAAAATCCTGAACATGGTAACCACCTCCTGGTTTCATTTAAATCGCAGACGGTCATGACTGCCGTTAAAACCAACTATTGGTTGCATTTGAGTCATGGGCCAGTTATGATTGCTGCTCTTTAAACAAATGAACAAATTAGGAAAGCTGAGTAGACCAACCAAAATTCTGTCTAGTAAAAGTTAAGGTCAGAAATGACCCAAATAATAATAATTAACAATAATTATGGTATTTGTTAAGCACTTGCAGTGTGCCAGGCACTGTACTAAGCACTGGAGTGGGTACAAATTGGGTTGGACACAGTCCCTGTCCCAAGTGGTGCACACAGTCTCAATCCCCATTTTACAGATGAGGAAACTGAGGCCCAGAGAAGTGAAGTGACTTGCCCAAGATCACACAGCAGACAAGTGGTGGAGCTGGGAATAGAATCCATAGCCTTCTGACTCCCAGGCCCATGCTCTATCCACTGTGCCATGTTGCTTCTCAAGTATCAATCAATTGGGGCCAACTATTAAAATCCATTAGATGGTCATTGCCATTCAGTTTTGACCCTAACTTAACCGATTCATTTTAATGAGGTCTGGTCCTTTCTACTGCCTAACAAGTTTCCCCCTGGTGACAGTGGATCCTCTACCACAACAGAAAACTCACGGCAGTGATGACAGAGATGTGTCACCCACTTCACTGCCCCAGATAACTTGTGCCTCCACTCTGAGTGTTTCTGAGATGTAAGCTCCTTGCGGGGCGGGAATTATATCTACCAATTCTAGGGTATTGTTCTCTTCCAAGTGCTTAGTACAGTGTGCTCTACACTGTAGGTGCTCAACAAATAGCATCAATTGAGCGAATGATGTTTAGTTCTAGAAATGTCACGTCCCAGAAAAGTCCCCATTTTCCACCATCCTTTCCTCTCACATTCTGCACAACTCCCTACATCTCCCTGGCAACAGCTCCACATTCAGACTTCTATTTCTTTGATTTATCTAAGAAATGAACAACGTACAATTAAACTTTTCATTTTCTTGGCAAGTTTATACCATGGGATGTCTCTACTAATCAATTATGTGAATTGAATTTGATCATTCAGTTCCAAACCCAGAAAAATATAATTTAGAAAAAATAAACATAATTTGAAGTATGCAGATGAGTTTAAAATATACATTTCCTAACATACGATTTCACTTTCAAATGCTACGAAGGTCTTTGCCACGGAGAAAATATGCTTCCCCAAATACGGATAGCTATTTTCTACTGCTATCAAATCTGATGCTTAAAATTAAGGGTTTTTTGTAAACTAATCTGTAATTGTTACAAAATAAATGTAACACAATATTCCCAAATACTCTTGTGTTAGTCATAATAGCAAGAATTCAGCCATTCTTGCAGTGTCTATCTCTGAGGATTTAAGTATTATATCACTGAATTTATAGTCATAGAGCTGCCCCTGAATTAGGAGTTGGCATCACCCAAGTTGATTCTCTCTCCACGCAAATGATGGGGCTGAAAAACTCTAACACCTAACCATTCAATCTGCTGACTGGAGTTGTAAAGGATGTTTCTTGCTATACATATACACTAAAACCTGTGTTGTTTTAGAGTCCTCTTCTTGGACTCTTAGTGCTGGATTCCAGGGAAGAGAATATTTGTGTTCAGGGGACGCAGACTTAGTGGGATGGTTTCCCTGGGAATTGTGAGCAGCTCCTTCTAAAATAAAGGGCAAGTTGCAGTGAAAAATACAGTAACAGGAATCTGGGAAAAAAGTGTGTGATCTATGGGTCTGGAAGTTAGAGGTCCTGGATTCCAATCCTGGATCCGCCATTTACGTGCTGTGTGACCTTGGGCAAATCACTTGCCTTCTCTGTGCCTCAGTTTCCTCATCTGCTAAATGGGAATTCAATCCCTGTTCTCCTTCCTACTTCAACTGTGAGCCTCATGTGGGACTTGATTATCTGTATCTACCCCAGCGGTTAGCACAGTACTAGGCGCATAGAAAGTGCTTAACAAATACCACAATTATTATCCAATTCAGATAAGACAGTGCTGCCAAAATATGACTCTAAGTTATTTGTAACCACACTGGAGAACAACTTAAACAGAACCAAACTGCTTGCTTTTCAATAGGTGAACAAATGTTATCTCCTCTGGTTCTTGCATTTTTTGGATTTATCATCATTATCATTAACTAAAAGAATGATTAAATGGTAATTATAATAGCATTTATGAAGACTTTCCTATGTCTCAAGCTTAGGGAAACTGGCCTTGTGGAAAAAGCAGAGAATTTGGAGCCAGGAGTCTCAGGTTCTAATCCCAGCTCTACCACCTGCCTACAGTGTTACTTTGGGCAAGTCACTTAACTCCTCTGTACCACAATTCCTGCATTTATAAAATGGGGATTAAATGCCTGTTCTCTCTCCCTCTTAGACTGTGAACCCCACGTGGGGCAGGGCTGTGTCTAATCTGGATTGCATTGCATTTATTTTGGTGCTTAGTACAACGCTTGGCACATAGTAAGTGTTTAATCAAATACTATCATTTGTTAACAGTTAAGTTACTAGTTAAGCATAGTAAGTGCTTAATATTACTATTATTACTAAGCACTGGGATAGAAAATATAATCAAATCAATCACAGTGCTTGTTCCACATTGAATAATAGGTATTTTATCCAGATTTTACATAAGCCCTTTGTGGGCGGGGATTGTCTTTCTTTACTGCTCTATTGTACTTTCCAAGCACTTAGTACAGTTCTCTGCACACAGTAAATGCTCAATAAATATGATTGAATGAATGAATGAAAGAGGACACTGAGGCACAGAGAGGTTGTGACTTGCCCAAGGTCACACAGCAGACAGATGACCAACCTACACTAGAACTCGTGTCCCCTGATTCCCTTTCCTGGGCTCCTTCCACTAGATCTTACTGGCCTAGCACATGATGTAGCAGATGTGCTACACAAAGCAAATTAATATGGTCATTTACCTATTTCTGGACATTTATGGTGTAAAATAAAGAGTCCTAGACAGACATATCATAGGGACAAAGACATAGGCAATTATACAAACACTGGGAGGCAGCATTTTGGCAAGAACATAAGCTAAGGATAAGTAAGTGCTCAATAAACATGATTGAATGAATGAATAAACTAATACAACTTTTAAAGTATTTATGTTTTATCCAAGTGGCAGGAAGGAAGGATGGAGATGGCTTCTCTGATTCCAGCTAATCAGAGAAGATTTCATTACATAGCCCTAGATAATTGGAAAATGCCAAACCAAAACGGAGATTGGGAACCAAGTACAAAGGTCATAAAAAGAAATCAAGATGTTAAAAAAACACCGATTTATATTATTGTCTCTGTTTTCACATTCACTAGCTCTGTTTTGATCTTAGTCTTTATACACTGGGAAATCGTCCAGTGGTTTTGAGATATCCATTCTGCAGTAGTTGGTCTACCCTACCTTCAGCAACCTAATCATCATCCATCCTTCCTAAGAAAATTTTCAGAAGTGTTTGTTGTTGGGTTTTCTTTGTTTCCATGGCTTCGGATTACAGAGAAGGTTGGAAGGAAAGGAGAAATTTTATGTTAATCAATCCTTCTCTTCCCTGAAGGTTTAATCTCCATTAGATCCATTAGTGTGTTGAACTCTCTTCTGCAATGAATATGCCCTAGGGTTAGTTTCTCTGGCAAATTACTCCATAAATGGAGGTTGAGTTAAATTTCAAAAAAACTTTCTTTACAATTCCCTCCCTGGCAGGATGCTCACTTGCACTGCAGGCCCTGACTCCCATTGCCAAATGGGGCATTCTACTTTCACAAATCATTCTTCTGGGTTTGAACCACCCGTTCTTAAGAGGTCAGCCAAGGAAAGGTGAGCTTTAATTTCCAGAACAGTCTCCGGTGTGCCAAAATACATTGTGTATATTAGGAGGGAATTCAGAACATTCCCAACCTGCGTGCTCCAGATGTTCTTATGGGCACATTTCCAAATCAGGATTGAGCACAGTGTTTCCTGGGTAAGACAATTCTGAATAGATGAGAGACTCCTCATTTCTTCCCATTGCATTGCACTGCAATGAATATCTAAGTCAAGTGTAGGAGTTCATAGAGGTTTGAAGAAAACGTTTAACTCCTGGAAATCATTATGTGTGTGTGACAATTTTTTTTTAGCATGAAAGATCTTACGGAGCAAATTGGGAGTTCATTCCAGGTCAGTTGCCTTCAAATCAATCAATCAATCAGTCGGTGGTATTTATTGAGCAATTAACTATGTTAAACACTTACTAATACAATAAAATTACTGGACGTGTTCCCTGCTCAAAGCGAGTTTAGAGTCTAGCTTATTTATATTTCCCAACTGTTGCTACTAAATAAGCATTCATTCATGAGCATTGGGTTTTTTTTTCATTTAATCAACACATCTAGGTTCTTGGCACATTTAGATTTTCATAACCTTATTCTGTGTCACTGCAATTACTGAATATGAAAAATTTCCCTGAAGAAAGAAGAAACTCAAGAGAGTGAGTTCATGAGCAAGTGGAGTTTAAGTACAATGATTGGCTAAGCATAACCAGAGTGTATGAACTATTCATTAGTTCATTCATTCACTTGTATTTATTGAGCGCTTACTGTGTGCAAAACGCTGTTCTAAGCACTTTGGATAGTACAATATAACAATAAACAGACACATTCCCTGCCACAATGAGCTTACAGTCTAGAGGGGGAGACATAATTAATATAAAATAAATAAATTACAAAATACTCACATTTTTAAGTGAAATGAAACAGAAAAGAAAAAGATTATGATTAAAAAAAGTACTGGTAGTAACTGAAACTCTGACTCTAGATGTTTCTATCAGTTACTGCCCCATAAAATAATGTACTGGCAGCATTCTTTTTTTCAGCTTATTAAATTCTAATGATGTTTAAATGAATAGCTAGATTGTTCCTCAACTCTTTGGATTTTCAAGTTCATTCATTTTTGACATCAAAAAAACTTCCATTGGAAATAATTATGTCAGAAGCAGAAGAAAAAGCAGATGAACTCTTGAGGGGAAAAAAATTCCCCTTTTCCTGGAAGCAAGAGCATCCCATATTAATCAAAATGATTCCCAGGAAAACTATTTTTCCATGATTTATTAAGCGTTTGTAAAAGAAACACTGCCAGAATGCACGTTCAAAGGAAACTCTGGGGGGTCAATCTCTCCTCTGTGAACTACATATTTAGGTTTGACAAACTGATTTACGGTCATAGAAGCACACTATTTCTGTATCTTTCTTCCCATCATGGTTAATTATCTATTGATATGCTGTTCCCCCATAAACCATGTGCTCATGGACCTCTTCAAAAATTCTAGCCGATCAATGAGGCATGTTTTCCTTTACTGCAATCATACTGCCTGTGCCCCAGCACTTTGTGATTTTTTTAAGTGCTCACTGATCTTAAAAATAATTAGCAATTCTACTAGTTTTCCAGGAACAAAAGTGCAACTAATAGTCTATAATTCCAAACACTGCCTATGGAATCCCTTTTCGGATGGGAATTATACTGGCAATGCACACTCCTCTAGTACAGCAGCCATCTGTAATCAATTGTGCTGTTTGTATTTATAAAAAATAGATTGCACGCTTTCACAGAGAGACCCACGACTTCTCTTCTGAGTTTCGCCAGAATGCTTTAGTGGACACCATTTTGACCCAATGGTTCATCAATTTGGACTAAAACATCCCATGTGGTTATCACAATCTAATCTATTTTTCCATCTTGCTCCCAACAAAGTAAAATGTTTGGGGACTTTCTGTAGCAAAGACCAAACTAAAGAATTCATTGAGCTGCTTAACTAGCTCTTTTTAATCTCAGACTAAGCTTCCATCAAGTGGCATATTTCATTTTTTTGATACATTTGAAAAAGTTTTATCATTAGCTTTGACAACACTTTAATTTAAAGGTGCTCTTCAAATTCCTATTAAATCTGCCACATTTTGTATCCAGAGCGGAGTAGTTTGTGAGGCTCAATCTTACATCCTAAAAATAACAGTCCTACCCTTATGACAATAAGTAGGACCCTGGGATCATATTTGCTTTGATTAGTCCTTAATAACCACATCTAGCTGCTTTCTAAACATTCCTCCTCAGGTCCTTTACACACCTGATCAGGTGAGAGTTGAAATGTATTTGTGGAAAGGTGCCAAACCTTGATTTCCTTCTGGAAGTCAGCTTGGAATTTCCCATAGTCAACAGCATTAGTTCTACCTAGCCAACCAAGTGGGCGGTAAAGCATTGTTTTTTAGCCTGAATTACTGGAATCCCTTGTTTTTGCAACCGTAATTCAACTCTTCACTTTGCTTTCATTGCGTAGACATGATGCTACTAAACTGCATTAAGGCAGAAAAGGGAGTAAAGCCAAACTCATCTTGCATTATTCATTATGCACCAGATTTGCTGAAGCCATTATCAACACATGCAGAAGAGTGAAACATAAACCAACAAAATGAAGTGATTGTTTAAAGTAATGATCTGGATAACTCAAGGAAAAGTACTTTTTCAAAACTTCCTAGATTTTACCTAAATGATCAGGATAACTTTTTTTTTTGATCCTCTATGTGTAGGTTCGACCTTCACAACATCACTAAAATCTACCTTTTCCTCTCTATCCAAACTGCAACTTCGTTGACCAGGCACTTATCCTTTCCCACCTTGATTACTTTATGATAAGGGAGGTTTCCTTGTTGACCTCCCTGCCTCCTGTCTCTCTCCACTCCAGTCCATTGTTCACTCTGCTGCCTGGAACATTTTTCTACAAAAACATTTAGTCCATGTTTCCACACTACTCGAGAACCTCCAGTAGTTGCCCATCCACCTCCTCATCAAACAGAAACTCCTCATCATCGGTTTTAAGGCTTTTACCTTGCCCCCACCTATCTCATCTCACTACCTTCCTTCTACAACCCAGCCCGCACACCTCACTCCTCTAATGCCAACCTTCTCACTGTGCCTCCATCTCGTCTATCTCGCCACTGACCTCTTGGCCTCAACCAGCCTCTGGCCTGAAATGCCCTCCCTCTTCATAACCGAGAGACAATTCCTCTCTCTAACTTTCAAAGACTTATTGCAGGCACATCTCCTCCAAGAGGCCTTCCCTGACTAAGCCCTCTTTTCTTCCTCTTCCACTCCCTTCTAAGTTGCCCTGACTAGTTCCCTTTATTCATCCCCCTTCCCAGACCCACAACACTAATGTATATATCTGTAGTTTTATTTATTTACATTAATGTCTGTTTCCCCCTCTAGACGTAACCTTGTTGTAGGCAGGGAGTAACATTGTTATATTGTTATATTGGACTCTCTCAAGCACTTAGTACAGTGCTCTGCACACAGTAAGCACTCAATAAATACAACTGACTCACTGACTTTGTGGGAACCTGACCACACACAGACTAGGGATGTAAAAGTTAGCTCTGTGGCTAAGAAAAGTAGACTCTTCTGACATGAATAGTATCTTCCCTAGGTCCACACATAAGGGCAATTCATTTCTTACCAAAAAAACAAATAAACAACAATAACAAAAAAAACCCCCACAAAACCTTTCTGGCTGCACTTGAGACTTCCATATTTCTAATTTACAAAGAAAAGAGAATGATGATTACATGGACTTTAAAGCTATTTGATGTTTAATAATCATAATAATAATAGTAATAATGTTGGCATTTGTTAAGCGCTTACTATGTGCAAAGCACTGTTCTAAGTTCTGGGGAGGATACAAGGTCATCAGGTTGTCCCACGTGGGGCTCTAATCCCCATTTTACAGATGAGGTAACTGAGGCCCAGAGAAGTTAAGTGATTTGCCCAAAGTCACACAGCTGACAAGCAGCGGATCCGGGAATTCAACCCATGATCAAATATTTTTTAAAAAGTTTTAAAAAGTTTAAAAGTTTAAGAAAATACACTGCCACTGCAACAAGATCCTCAAGATTCAAAAGACAGTTTTGAATTACTTCAGCTTCCTGAAGAATGAAGGAAAATAAAATGCCTTCTCATCGACTAAACTTTGAATCATAAATTGGGAGCAATGAAGAATGAACTTTCCTGGAATCATGATAAAAGAAAAGACAGAAACGTGATCTCTGGCATGAGAGTACGAGTTGGGTAAGCGGAGTGAGTGTGCTGTAAATGTCCTGTCCAATTAAGATACCTGTGAGAAAAAAAAAAACTTTTCCTATTTTTTGTTTGTTTTTTTGAAAATCGTGGATTTGTGGAAAATCATTCTTTCCACTTGTACCAAGAATTCTTCACTAATCCATGTATATCCACTCCCTTAGAGAACGCATTCGCTCCCATGGCGTCAACTACTATGCCTATGTGGATGATTCCCAAATCTGATCGCTGTCCTTTTCTGCAATCCGTTTACACCTCAAACTTAACATGTCCCAGAGAGAACTGCTCATGTTCCCACCCGAACCATTTCCTCCCCCTGACTTTCCCAACACTGTAGCAGCACCACCATCCTCCCTGCCTCACAAGCCCATAACCTTGGCGCTATCCTTGACTCATCTCTTTCATTTACCCAACATAATCAATGTTACCAAATCCTGTTGGTTTCACCTTCACATTGCTAAAATCCACCCTTTCTTCTCCATCCAAACTGCTACCCTGTTAATTCAAGCACTTAATTCCAAATTCTTAATACAGTGTTCTGCACATAGTAAGCTCTCAATAAAAACAATTGATTGATTGATCTCACCTTGATTACTGCATCAGCCTCCTTGTTGATCTCCCTGCTTCCTGTCTCCCCCACTCCAGTGCATACTTCACTCTGCTGTCCAAATCATTTTTGTACAAAAACTTTCAATCCAAAATCCCCCACTTCTCAAGAACCTCTGGTGGTTGCCCACCCCCCTCTGCATCAAACAGGAACTCCATACCATAGGTCTTAAAGCACTCAGTCACCTTCCCCTCCCACCTTTCCTCCCTGATTTCCTACTACAACTCAGCCGCACACTTCACTCCGCTAACGCGAACCTACTCACTGTACCTCGAGCTCATTTGTTTGGCCGCTGACCCCTCGTCCACTTTCTGCGTCTGTCCTGAAATGTTCTCCCTCTCCATATCTGACAATCACTCTCTCCACCTTCAAAGCTTTATTAAAAGCACATCTCCTCCAAGAGGCCTTCCCCAACAATGTTCTCATTTTCCCTTATCCCACTCCCTTCTGCATCAATCTCACACTTGTATTTGTATAGCACTTATGTATTTGTATAGCACTTATGGTCATCTGTCTCCCCTCGCTAGACTGAAGCTCACTGTGGGCAGGGAAAGTATCTACTACCTCTATTATATTGTACTCTCCCAAGCACTTAGTACAGTGCTCTGCACACAGTAAGTGCTCAATAAATACAACTGCTCGATTGATTGAATGGTAGATATTGGGGAAACTTTTTCTCTAGCACCTAAGGTCTAGGAAAATCTAATCAAAATGATCTATTAATCAAAATCATATTTCATGGCAAGTTGGCAATTTCTGTGATATAATGTTTCTTTCTGTTATCATAGTTCTGGTAGCTGAGGGCTTCAGAGACAAGATGTAATGCTTAGAGGTAGACAGTGGAAAGTAAGAATTTTAGCCCAAACTCAAACTACAGGCTTCCATACCTATCACTTAAAATTTCTTCAAAGGCTAATTAACTTGAATTTCTTTAGACATCACCTCACATTGCCCTCTTCCCCAGGCAATTAGGGGGAGAATCTCCTCTTTATTCCCTATAAAATGGCAAGCTTTTTCATAAGTTCTTCCTTCATCCTAAACATGGAGACCTAGCAGCCCTGAACAGAAACAGTCTTCTCTTTGTGCGCTAACTCTCCCTATCCCTCGGAAGTTCAGAGCCAAACAACCTTTCTGGCGGATGGCGTAAATCTGAAATCAGGGTCCGTGGCAGAGTCCAAACCCAGGACCAGGGTGGCAGGAGGGGTGTGGGCAACTGTCTCAGCACTCAGCTCACCCTCTGACCTCGCCACATCGGCCCCACTCTCACTGGTTTCTAAACTTGGACTGGAATAGACTCCTTTTGAAGGGTAGGTCTAGGGGCAAGGATCAGGAAAAGGGTGAACTCTGGGCTTTTTTTTTTAATAGGCCATGTAGAGAGACTGCTTGAGACGTCTTCCCTGACTAAGCACTCATTTCCCGTACTCCTTCCTCCTTCTGTATCACTCTTGCACTTGGATTTGTGCAAGCATTTGATATTCACTGCTCCCTGAAGACTCACAACTCATATATACAGATCCATAATTGATTTTAATGTCTGCTTTCTCCTCTAGATTGTAAATTCATTATGGGCAGGGAACCTTTCTACCAACTCTGTTGTAATGTACTCTCCCAGTAGTTAGGTACAGTGCTCTGCACACAACCAACACTCAATAGACATGACTGATCGATTGATCGATTGGGTGTAGTTTACCCCCTTCTTCCTCTCCCCATTTTGCCGATCATCCCAGCAATCTGCTACCTTGTTCCATAGTTTCAACTGTTGATGCCAGGCACACATAAAGCACTTAACAAATACTACCAAATAATCAACACATTATTATTAGGGGATGCCTCTGCTGTCCCCTAAAGTAACCTTGTCTTTCCATGCCACGAGACTCTCTCCTCAACCAAGCCATGGAGGCACAGCAGCCCCAAACAGGAATACCACAAACTAGCAAATTGGGATCCTTTAACTGCCTCAGAGGTTCGTGGAAACTCCCCTTTGAAAAACAATAATAATAATAATAGTCATATTAAGAGCTTGCTCTACATCAGATACTGCACTAAGCGCTGGGGTAGACACAAGATCTTCAGGTCGGACACAGTCCTTGTCCAGGATGGAGCTCACAATCTTAAGAGGAGGGAGAACAACTGTTGAATCTCCTATTTTGTGGATGAGGAAATGGAGGCACAGAGAAGTTACATGACTTTTTCATAGTATGAATTAAGTCCTTACTATCTACCGGGGACTGTACTAAGTGCTGGGGTAGATAGCTTGGACCGTGCCCATCTCCCGCATGAAGCGCATAGACTTTTCCAAAGATATACAACAGGCAAATGGCAGAGCTGGGATTAGTACCCTGATCCACCCCCCTCTAAAAACCTCTCAGAATTTGAATCTATCAAAATCTTCACAATACTCTAAACAAAGCTGCCATATTGCTCCCATCACTGTTTTAAATTACAAAAAGAAAAAGTGCTTATGGAGAAATGCGGTAAACTCCCAGGTTCCCTTTCATAGACCTCCTTCACTTTGGGGAGCTGCATAAATAGAATATTTTCCCCCTTTACTTTTCCCTTTTGGATTTGGACCAAGTCCCATTGACCTCCCTCCATCTTCTGTTCTCTCCTTCAGTTAGAAGGGGGAAAGCCTCCATTGTAAGTCCTTTGTAAAGCATTACTCCATTGTAAAGCAAGCTTTCACTAGAAGTTCTTCTCTCAGTCAGCATAGGGAGGCCTGGCAGCTCAAGGAGGAATGCACTGGAACCAGCCTTAGAGCACTGACCTCCCACTGAGAGTGTTCAGTGCCCCTGGGGTTATCACTTTAAGCCTGTTAGGAACACTCATGCTGTACCATGGTTTATCAGTCATTTCTCTCAGTCCAGGGAAGGACAACAACGTTTATAAAAGGAAAACGCAGGCCAATAAAGACGAAAGTATAATTATTCCCGGGGACAATCTGGAGAGCAGAGGATCGTGCTCCAGTTCTTCCTTTCCCTGACACAGATTCACATTCTCTATGTTAGAGGAGTTTAAGAGAATTTAATCCTGGAAGCTCTCAGGGAGAGGACAGCCCAACAGGTGCTTTTGAGGGGTGCCACGGATGATAACTGTAAAGCTCCTCGTGGGCAGGGAACATGTCTACCAATTCTGTCGTACCCTCCCAAATGTTTAGTACAGTGCTCTGCACACAGTAAGTACTCGGTAAATACCTCTAGGCTGTAAGCTTGTTGTAGGCAGGCAGTGTGTCTGTTTATTGTTATTGTTTATTTTGCTCTGCATGCAGTAAGAGCTCGATAAATATGATTGAATGATTGATTGATTGGATGCTCGAGCCATTCCAGGGCTTTGCCTCTTTTTTAAAAGCAGGTTCTTGAGTGTCAGCACCATAATGTTCATGGTGACTGGAGTCCTATAGCCATAACTGACTGTTCTCTGTTTTAGGTGTGGTGGAAGGACTTACTGTATGCAGAGCAGTCAGTCAATAGTATTTATTGAGCATTTACTGTGCAACTTAAGTAAGCATTCGGGACAGTACAATATGACAATAAACTGAAACATTTCCTGCCCACAATGAGTTTACAGTCAAGAGATGAGCTTATGGTCCACAACGCTGTACTAAGCACTTGGGAGAGTACAATAGAGCAGAGTAAGTAGATGATGTTCCCTGCCCTCAACAAGTCCTCAACGAGCCATGGTGGGGAGGGGGGGGGGCTGCAGGAGGTGGACTGTGAACTTGCTCTCTTCTCCCACTGGCCTTCTGAGAAGTAGTACGGCATAGTGGATAGAGCACAAGCCTGGGAGTCAGCAGGTCACGGGTTCTAATCCCAACTCCGCCAGTTGCCTGCCGTATGACCTTGAGCAAGTCACTTTGCTTCTCTGGACCTCAGTTACCTCATCTAAAAAATGGGGATTGAGACTAGGAGCCGCACCGACAGGGACTGTGTCCAACCCAATTCGCTTCCAGCTCTTAGAACAATGTCTGGCACACAGTAAGTGCTTAACAAATTCCCTAATTATTATTATTATTATTATTATTATTCCAGTGATTGGTACCAGAGATTGTGGTGGCCAAACGACTCCCAGAGCCCCGGGACACTAATCCTACCCCATTTTCCCCAGTCAGCCTCCCAACACCACATTGCTGCAATGAGAAGCAATGTGGCCCGGTGGAAAGAGCCCGGGCTTGGGAGCCAGAAGTCATGGGTTCTAATCCCGACTCCGCCACTTGTCGGCTGTGTGACTCTGGGCAAGTCACGTCACTTCTCTGGGGCTCAGTTACCTCATCTGTAAAATGGGGATGAAGACTGTGAGCCCTACGTGGGACAACCCGATTACCTTGTATCTAGAACAGTGCTCGGCACATAGTAAGAGCTTAACAAATACCAACATTATTATTATATACTTGGTGAACAGTGCTCCCTGCCTCCCTCTGACGGCCCTCTCCGTGAACATCAGTGAGGAAATAGTTAAAAAAAGTCTGCATTCCCTAGTCCCCGCGGGGCAGAGCCTTTGTGCTTAACGCTGGCAGACTCTTTTTGAGCTGGAGGGTTTAAGAGTTTGTTGTTTTGTTTTTTCAATTGGGGCGGAGGGGCAGCAGTATTTTCTCGGGTGTGTTATTCCCTCCTGCAGATTTCTCTGTCCCACACACCCACCTCGCTGTGTTTGGGAGAGTCAAGTGGAGGTGGAGATCCTCGATTTGGGCGACTTGCCTGTCCAGGAAAGTCATCCGGAGCCAAGTTTGCAGCCAAGAGCTGCAGCTGCAGCAGCAGCAGGCAGGGCCGAAGGAGAAGCATCAGCCTTCTGTGTCTGAGCCGGGAAGGACACACCACTCGGCAGCTCTGCAAGGATCAAGCTGATGCACGGAACGGGCATCGGGGCAGCCTCCTGCGCCTTGGGCGCACCCCTCGATCGGACCTCCACGGTATTTTAAACCCTCTTCCTTTCGGGGCTCGGCCTGACTCGGCCCGGGCATGGGAAGGAGATGGTCAGAGGGGGGAGGCCGAGGCACCGACCGGCTCCTGGGTGCAGGGGGGGGGCAGGACTTGGGGGACAGGGGGCTCTCCAGCCTCCCCCCTTTCCCTCCTGGTATCCGAGGGCGAGGAGGGCGAGCTGCCAGCACAGCTGGGGAAGGATTTGGGCATCAGATCCCAAAGGTTGCACGCCCCACCCTAGGCAAGGGAGGCCGAGATGTCCCGCAAACTCCAGACAGCAAGCCCTCCACCAACTTGAGGTTGAGCGAAAGCTTCAGAGGGGTTCCAGTCCCGGCTGTGTGACTTTAGGCAAGTCACTTCCCTTCTCTGGGCCTCAGTGACCTCATCTGTAAAACGGGGATGAAGACGGTGAGCCCCACGTGGGACAACCTGATGACCTTGGAACTACCCCAGTGCTTAGAACAGTCCTTGGCCTATAGGAAGCGCTTAACAAATACCATCATCGTCATTATCAGTATTATTATTAACACTGATAATAATAATAATAATTAAAGGACCCCGTTCAGCCAGGATAGGGGTGGGTAAGGCAGAGGTGCCAGGTTCCAGGTTGGTGTGTGGTTTTCCCCTTTTAACAATGCACAGGGAAACCCTGAACTTGGTGGGTAACATATTTTCTTTAACCTAGCCTGGCTAGCTTTCCTTTCTTTGTTTAGGGATTTTCTCCTCCGCTCCGGACCCCTTTCCTTCCCCCTCTTCATCTCTTCCAAGAAGAAAAAAGGACCCACCCGAGGAAGCTCGGTGAAATCAAAGCTGCAACACAGCTTCATTTAGGCACTCAAGTGCAGCATGTTTGCCAAACTTCTGGCAGGCTGGGAACGCGACTTTTTTGTTCCCTAAAGTCCAGGGGGAGGTTTTGTAACTTTCGATGAGCTGACATGCTGGAGCACTATTGACTGTTCCTACAGAAATGTCCAGTTTTTCTCGTAGTGTCCTTCAGAGTGAGCAGATAACCTAGCCATGAAATTAAAAGAAAAAACCCAAGAGGTTAGTACGCGGCAGGCAGCAGTACCCCGACAACAAAGTCCTCTAGTGAAAGGATCTTCTTTATGCCTCTTTGAAATTGCTTTGATCGTTCTCCTCTGTAGTAGAATCCCTTAAAGGAAGGGAAAGGGGTGGGGTGGGGAGGAAAGCTTTCTTCCCTCAGGTGTTAATCAAATCAAAAAATAACTTGGCACTTGGTTCACAGAAGTAACTTTGTCCTAAATTCACGTGGTTGTGCAAAAGGGGAATTTCCTTTCACAAATGACTAATTAGAGTAAACCAGTGTAGCAAAGCGGGAGTGGTTCTAGTTTAATAATGAAAACTTGATCTTGAGCACTAGTCTTATTTAACTCTGTTCCATTGAACCCTGGTCTTCAGTTAAGACTTTGGCTGGCTTCTTTCTGTCCTTCTTCAAAATGTGGATGTCATATAAAGAAAAAAGTTATAGTTTGGAGGTAGTCATTGACTTCATTTCTGTTCCTCAGTTTCTCTATTTTCAAAATGAGTGAATTAACTTTATTCAACCAAAGGCATGCCGTAAACGGTAAAAGGACTTTCTTTTGGAAAACGGAGGGTTATTACTGTTTCATAAATATTTCTGTAATAGTTGGTGTTACCTAAATGTTTTTCATGTTTTGGGAAAATGTTCTCTGGAACACGTCTTTAGTACGGCAGGGCTGACCGAAGTAGTAAAGTTGGGAAGCTATAACTTTAGGGGAACTGGCCCCTGAAACGGAATATTTCTCCTTGTCTCCTATCTTTTTTTTTTCCCCCTTCTGGTAGCTGGAGGATCGGGAAACACAACATAGTTTGCTCTTGAATGCTGTCCTCCCCAGCAGTGGTTATATTTTGTTGGCTTGTGGAAACACTGTTGATGGACTCCAGAATCATTTGAATTGGTGTTATAATAAAATCTGTTAACTGCTTGTAATGAAGTTTGGGAAGGAAATTGCCCACCTGTGAATGCTCTTAGTTTTAGACTTTAGTTTTACAACATTGTTTGCTCCCCACTGGTTAGGCCCCAAAGCCAAAGTTAAATATGCTCAGACCATCACCCAGACAGCAAGTTTTTTTTCTTTTGCTGAATATATCTGGGTAATATGTAGGTTGGTCGCATTCTGATAATGAATTCCCCCAGAAGACCCAGTCACAGGGAAAGGAATAAATTGTCACTTGAGAAGAAATTCCCAAGACATGTCAAAACTTTCCCCTAAAAGTGTTTATCCCATGAAAACAGAATGTCTGCTTTCCTAGCCCTGTGAGGAGTTCAGGAAAAGGGCATATATCACAAACACTGAAAAAATTTATAAACAGTTAGCTGGAGTCCACGCAGAGCATAAAGATGAATGGCTCTCCTTCTCTTACACATCAGAGCACAAGATTAAAGATGTGGAAATTGGGACAGGAAATGATTTTTTAACAGGGAAGTCTTTCCCATTTTATCTCTTCCCTCCACCCCTTCAGTATTCCTATTGCACGATGAGAAGAGTGAGTTCCTATGTCTTTCCTTGGGGAAAAAAAAGGGATGGCTATCTGTTGCCAAAAACTTTACTGAGACAAAATGTTTAAAAGGAGAGACAGTTACCTTAAAAACAATATTTTGTCACTGTGGAATTGTGTTCACAGTACAGAATACTAGCTACTGTCATGCCCAAGAGTGGGTGCAAAGTGAACCTCTGGCTGCATCGCTGCCACTCGTCATCAAACCTTAGGGTAAAAAATGATGGTTACCCCAAGTTTTGCTGGTTGGGATTCTAATGATAAATGTCCCTGGGACTAAAAGGCATGCTTCTCTTCAAAGCCATGGATTTTGCATGTTAATCCTCGAGACTTGAGGCCAAATATTTCTTAGAGGATTTTTGTCTTATCACCCACCTGCTGTATTTAAATATCAGCATGATTGTGTCTATTAATAGTCCTTTCGTCCTTTAAATTTTAAAGGATGTTATCTCCGTAGACTGGGACTTCATAAAGATTGTTCATACTTTTTTATTTAAACTCTAATTCAAATATTCTCCATAAGTGTAAATGTGCTGTCAACATCATTACCAAAACACACGATGGCTAAAATTGTTTTCTACTCATGTATATAATCATTACACCATTTATTGCATTTCAACATGGGAAAAAAAATCGAGACCTTAAAAAATACTAAATGAGATTTTAGTTTATATATATACATATATATGTACATAAATACATACACATATAAAAGAAACAACTCCATATTTTTTAAATTTCCCTTCAGCCATAGTCAAAAAAATTATTTTATCTATCTTTTGCAGGCTTTTCTTCCACGTTTCAACAAGTACATAAAGGTATAATGATAATACAAGATATCTGTAGTAGAGGTTAAACAGTTCTGGTTCCCCTTCCATCTGATTTTATTCCAGACATATACCAGTTGAGGGACTCTGACACTGTAATTCCTTGCTTCTTAAAAAGACCTGCAGTTAAACACCCAAAGTAAATGAATTTCTCGCAAATGACTGCCTATGATGATGGATAATTTTTCAACTATTAAGTACCTTTTTTTCCTTTCCCTTCCAGGTGAAAAAAGTGAATGTGTAAAACTGACACATATTATAAGGGACAGAATTCAGCAAATTTGCCCCAAGATGGAAGCCTTATGTGTAAGAGCCTCCTTTCTACTGATGTTGGCTGGTTACGGGATCAGTGACAATTCGGAGAGATTCTACACAAACTTGAGTGACAGTATCGATGACCTCACCACATTCCGTGGAACGGAACCCAGCTTTCTCTTCACGACCCACAGGCCCACTTCCCTGGTTCTAGCCTCCAATCTTTCTGCACGCAGCTATTGTCCTCAGCAGACTAAAATTACTACTGCCTTCAAGTACATTAACACTGTGATATCTTGTGCTATTTTCATCGTTGGAATGGTGGGGAATGCTACTCTGCTCAGGATCATTTACCAAAACAAGTGCATGAGGAATGGCCCCAATGCACTGATAGCCAGCTTGGCCCTTGGAGACCTTATCTACATTGTCATTGATATCCCCATCAATGTGTTTAAGGTAGGAAGCAGCCATAGATACCACTGTGATTTATTTGCCAATTTGCAACACCAGCTTTTCATTTTTCTAAATGAATCAACAAAGTAGAAACAAATGTGAAACTCTTACCCGGAGGCTGTGATTTCAAAACCCGTCATGGTACTTCTTTGTCTTTTGGGGAAAGGAAAAAAAAAACCCCAAACCAAAAAAACCTGCTATGTGCTAGCCATAATAAGGATTGTCCTTTGGGGTTTAGCAAACGCAGGACTGATTAGTTTCAAAGAAAAAAAAAATGTTACAGCTCTTGCCCTTGATTAATGTTAGCACTAGTACTTCTGGAATATATCTTGGAAAATGTACTGTTCTGTGGTGGCTTTGGACAGTTATCCTCACTTTCATAAGATTTTGACTTGATGACCTTTTCTATACAGTATAAGTGAAGAGGGAAGATGGCAGTGCATCAGGACAATTTAGAACTGTAACCTGAGTTTTTTGGGTCTAAAAACGTCACTGTTGCTGAATCAAATGGGTGATTTGGAAGATAGAATGGGTATCGTGTTTTTTTGGGTTTTTTGGCCTAATTATCCAGCTAATTCCAGCTATGTAGACCTGGACTTCCAGTGCCTATAGTGACATTTACATAACTGCTCTTCAGGATAGAGAAATAGAACAAGTTGAGGCCACAGTGTTTGGAAAGGGTAATTTATGTTTTACATTTAAATTTATCATCTATCCATATGATTATAAATAGCTCCTCATGCTTCCAGTTTTGGAACTGTTTAATATGGCAACAAACTGAACCAAAAAACATTTGATTCGACATTCTTTGACCCCAACATGTATATTAACTTGCATGATTATGTGCTATGAATATATTAGTAGGAAGGGATTGTTATAAATTCCATTGATAAATGCAGTAGCCTAAAAACACAAAACATTTGGAGTAACTTTATAGAGATTTTAAATGAGCCAAAATCATTTTCTCTTGCAGCACCCTTGTGATCAAAATATCTGTGGTTTGTAAAATATGCCAGAGTTTTGGAGATTTTTCTTTAAGTTTGGAGACTTTTAAAAATAAGTTCTGATCTCTTGAACTTTGTAAGCATAATGACAATATTGCTGTTTAAGTTAGTGTCCTCAAAAAACTTTATCCTTTCATTTTTTTCTTCATTACTCTTAGTAATACAAGCAGCATGCACTGTAATATGATCAAGCTTATTAAGCAAATTGGTCTCCTAAAGATTTTGTTAACTTTCTTTGGTATTTTCTCATTTAACCAAAAGACTGAAATTTTAAGTAAAAATACATTATCATTATCTATATTCACAACAACCTTTACACTGGTTTTAATCAATTTCATAATTCTCCGTAAATTAGAGATAAAAGTCCTTTACAAGTGACATATTACAAATATGCATTATAAGAATAATAATAATGGTGGACTATGTGCCAAACACATACCAAGTGCATAAGAAAAATTAGATTACAGGTAAGTAGACATGTTGGATAAATTCATGAGATAAATACATATGTTTTCTATTGGTTCATAAAATGAGACAAAAACAAAATTGTGATCCTAAACAAAAAATATATATATAATTGGGATATACTAGAGGATATTTATCATGATTTGTTCTTCTAAAAATGTCCATTGATTTTTTTTTTTTTTTACTAAGTAACGAGACAAGTACTAAAACTGACATTCTTTGACATATTCCTTGGACAACACATTCTAAAAGGATGATCTAAACGAGACTGTAAGCACTTGTAATTTGGGAACTCTACCCATCATTAATATTTGTCAGCAAGTTTAAGAATAGAGTTTGAAAACATCATGATGTGACTAGATGGAGTCTCCTGTCAGTAACAACTGATGAGCCTCAATTTGGAGATTTAAGTAACTGAAAACCAGCGCAGAACAGTGGATTATAATGCTAATGGCTTGCCCAGTGCTATTCAAACTCTCTTGTCCTTCCTAGTCATGTTTCTGCTGGGGAATGGAGTGCAATCTTTCAGTCAGTGGTATTAATTGAGCACTTAATATGTGCAGAGCACTGTATTAAGTGCTTGGGAGAGTACGTTACAACAGATTTGGTAGAAACATCTGCCCACAAAGAACTTACAGTTTAGAGGAGGGGAGCTGGGTGCAGAGCATTGCAAAGTCTTCACCCTCATTTGCCAGCAACAGGTAGAAGCAGGACTAGAACTCATGTCTCCTAATTAATAGAGCAGTACTCTTTCCACTAGGCTACCAGCAGAGCTTATGTACAGCAGAGGCCTTTACTGTGCCAAATCCACTCACCACAGCTTTTGTCTCCATCTTTGCTTCTGTTGGCCCTCGTTGCTAACTGAGTGAATTCAAAGTTCAGAGGCCACAATCACTATCAGAGGAAACTCCCTCCGAGAAGAAATCTCATGAGATTTCATGGAGGGTCCACCTCCATTCCACTGTACACTCCCCAGTTATTTCAATTAATCAGTGGTATTTATTGAGCACTTACTTTATGCAGAGCAGCGTACTAAGCACTTGGAAGTGTACAGTACAACAGAATTAGCAGACATGTTCCCTGTCCATAATGAGCTTGGTCTATTTCCTTCCATTTACTCCCACTTCTAATAAAATAAATAAATGGTGGTATTTGTTAAGCGCTTACTATGTGCAAAGCACTGTTCTAAGCACTGGGGGATACAAGGTGATCAGGTTGTCCCAAGTGGGGCTCACAGTTTTAATCCCCATTTTACAGATGAGGTCACTGAGGCACAGAGAAATTAAGTGACTTGCCCAAAGTCACACAGCTGGCAAGCAGCGGAGCCGGGATTAGAACCCACGACCTCTGACTCCCAAGCCTGGGCTCTTTCCAGTGAGCCACGCTGCTTCTCTAATCATAGCCCTGGGTTTGATGGCACTGGTTTTTTCTCCCTTCATACTGGATGGAGCATTTTGCTTTATGGAAATCATCATCATCATCAGTGGTATTTATTGAACTCTTACTGTGTGCAGAGCACTGTAATAATAATAAGTGCTTGGGAGGATACAATACAGTCCTTCAAATACTCCACTAACACAGAACTTCCCATGTGAAGCTGTGGGTTACTAATTTTTAACTGCCAAATCAGAATCTCAGTACTTTTGTTTCTGAATTACTATGAAAGTACTAAGCACTCGGTAAAGTTTGTAAATGTGATCCCTGTCCACAAAGGGATGACAGTGTGTGTGTTTGGGGAGGATGACAGATATTAAAATAGATTTCAAATAGGGGAAATAATAGGGTATAAGCCTGTTTACATAAGTGCTGTAGGACTGGAGTGAGTGTCAAAGTAATTAAAGGGGTACCCAGCCAAGGGCATAGTCAACGCAGAGAGGAGGGCAGGTAGGGGAAATAAAGGGCATCTGCATATGTGAGAAAGCCTCTTGGAGGAGATGTGATTTTAGGAGGGTTTTGAAGGTGGGGAGAGTGGTGATCTGTCAGATGTGACAGAAGGAGTTCCAGGCCAGAGAGAGAACGTGGGCAAGGGCAAGGGCAGGATAGATAACACCAGAAAGTAAGTAGGCTGGTGTTAGAGGAGCAGAGTGTGCAGGATGGGTCAACAGGAACAGGGAGGATGGTGATGATAGGATATTACCGGGGAGCCCAGGGTTTGGGTGGGAAGGTAAGGAGGAACAGCGTGTCCTAGTGGATAGAGCCTGGGCCTGGGTTCTAATCCTAGTTCTACCACTTGCCTCCTGTGTGACCTTGAGCCAGTCACTTTACTTCTCTGTGCCTTAGTTACCTCATCTGTAAAATGGGGATTAAGGCCTTGAGCCCCCTGTGGGACAGGGACTGTGTCCAACCCAATTATCTCGCACCTGCCCGGCGCTTAGAACAGTGATTGGCATATAGTAAATGCTTAACAAGTACCATAATTATTTTTATTATTATTATTTTGAGGAGTTCTGTTTCGTATATGTTAATTTTGAGGTGTCCTGAAGGCAGGGGAAAATGCAAGAAAGCAGAGAAAGAGAGACATCAGGGCTGGAGAGGTAGATTTGGGAATCATCCATGTAAAGATGGTAATTGAAGCTATTGGAGTTAGTGAATGCTCCAAGAGATTGGGGTATAGATGAAGAATAGAAGGAGACCCAGAACTGAACCCAGAGTTAGAGGGTGGGAGGCAGAGGAGGGTCCTTCCATGTCATATTTTGACATTCTGTACACATTCATGCCCAGCATGACTCCCTCTGTGCTTGGAGGATATTTTCATCTCCAGGGAGAAATTAGGCTTCAGACTTGCTCCAGGACACTGAAAATTTTCCAGAAATAGAATGTAAGAACTCTGATTCTATCTAATCTCTCCAAGTTCACATCCCAGATCTCCTCTTCCACTTAGTAAACCACCCTGGTACCCTACACTTTACCTAGTCCTTAAAAGGATAGCACACCCACATTTTAATAACAATAAAAGAAAAAGCAGCATGGCCTAGTGGATAAAACTCTAGCCTGGGAGCCCGAGGACCTGGATTCTAATGCCGGCTCCGCCCCTTGTCTGCGGTGTGACCTCGTGCAAGTCACTTGACTTCTCTGAGCCTCAGTTTCCTCAATTGCAAAATGGGAATTCAACACCTATTCTCTCTCCTACTTAGACTGTCAGCCCCATGTGGGACAGGGACTGTGTCTGATCTCCTATCTACCCCAGAGCTCAGAACAGTGTTTGACACATAGTCAACACATAACAAACACCATAAAAGAATGAACAAGCTTACAGTCACTTTCTGTAATTGGGAACACAGGTGCAAATTTCACCTTTGAGTACAAAGGCTCGTCAAGACCCCGTCTGGAGCCCCAGCTCCCCCGTCTGCTCTGCCCACGATTCTGAGGCCCCAAAACCCAAATCTGAAATCTCACAGCCTTTCTGCTGCATTTGTTTCTGGGGCAACAGAGTGCAGGCCTGGGAACAGAGCAGCCAGTGGCCAAGGCAGCCTGGACATTTTGGCCTAGCCCAGAAACACTCTTTGCTGCCTTTGCCCATGGCACAGATCTGGGGTATCCCTGCCTGGCTTCAGGCATGGCAGAAAAAAAACTAAATGGTGAGGGAGGTGGGGGAGAGCTGTACCCCAACAGCTTTTTCATCTCCACCACACAGCTTCCTGAGGTTAGAAATGCTAAAATCACACAAGCCAACCCCCACCCACCTGTTTGAACTCTGGAGTGGAGAGGTGGGAAGAGAGTTTAGGAGAGCCATGCACTTCATGTCCCATCGCCCTCCCTGTAAATACCAAACCCACACAAATAGAAATATTGACACTCTTTCCTCCAACACACTAAATACAAATGCCCATGACTATCCAACATACACTTTTATGACACATATACAAATACTCAGATACTACAATTCTAATAAGTATAAACAAAGGCCTTTTTCAGTACTCTGTAAATACAAAGCTACAAATGGACATATGATCAATCAATCAATGGTATTTTATTGAGCACTTACTGTGTGCAGAGCAGTGTACTGTGTGAAAGTACAGTGCAACAGAGTTGGTAGACACAATCCCAACTCTGTTGTATTAACTTCTCTCTAACCCAATGCTTACAACAATTCTTGACGGAGTAAGCACTTAGCAAATAATAATAATGTTAGTCAAAAATCCTTCCCCCAGGTGATATTTCCTCCTTGGTGCATGCACGCAAAAAGATTTGCAGAACTATGCTTTCATACTCACTCACATGTGTTCATAAGGATGAGACACATAGAGAGAAAAAGAAGATTGTAAGCCAGAGGAAGATAGTGGGAGAGATTGAGTATACTTGGAAAGTGGAAAGGAAAACAGGAGTGAGAGAATGAGAAAGAAGTTTGTTTATGAAACCTAGGTGAAGACCAAATATTTCCACTTGAATCACACACAAGATGTTGAGTGAAACACACTATCAAGTCATTTTTTCCCATTAACTCTAACTTTTGTTACAGGACTAGTTTCGCTGCACTAGGAAAATACACATGTTGACTAGATAACCATCTTAGTGGTCAAAGAGATTTGCTCAGTGGTGGTACTTGAGATTGTCCCTTAAGCATATTTTATATCCTTTGGAAAAGTCCTAGCATTTGGACATTCCAAAGGAACACCATCTTCTAAACATACCCAATTTTAAAAAAATCTTAAAAGAGGAGACATCTTTATTTTTCCCCAGTGCAAATTAAATACCTCATTTATCAAGGAGTGAGGTGGTGTCACTTAGCTAACCATCTGAGAAAGATCTTTCTAATCCCATACTCATGAGTTTAAAAAGTGGGTGGGGTTTGCTGGGGCCTTTGAGGCAGGTAGGAATAATGATGGAAAACTCCAGAATTCAGTAGTTCCCTTAGTTCTTTCCTAAATTGCCACTGTCTCCACCCATTTTTATGAAAGTCAAATCACGTAAATTTGAAAAATCATCTGGAAAAGATTCATCTTCACTCTGATTGCTGCCCCACTGTATCGTCTATCCGATACCAAATATTTGCATTTACTATGCTATATAATGATTCCATCTGGGATGAAGGTATTAATTCTCATCTTTTTATGTAGTGCCAAATGGGAGAAAAGAGAGCTACTGTGTTTTCAACACCCTCACTCTCCAGTGCCAGGATTCTGTTTCCAGTGATTATAGGTCCAGGATTACTCCTTCAACTGAGACCTTTCCCATGACACAGAGGATATGGTAGCAAAGTGTAATGCTCTGAAGGAGAGGAAATGACTTTTTTTCAGCCAACTGGATTTACATTTTGCTGGCAAAAAGTTATTATACTTCCTGCTGCTTGAAATTCTAATTCCTTGAGGTGTTTCTGTCTCCATGAATTTGAGAGATGAGACTACAAAATGAAAATCCTCGAATTGCACTATGATTCACATCATTTAACTCCAATTCCAGATTATTAAAGCTCAAAAGTTTTCTTTTCGGGGAACTCAGTACCTCATAAGCACTTCATGAAGTCTTTTTCTCTTTAGGTGAAGTACCAGCTGAAATGTCATTTTTCGGTATCTTTGTGGATTGTTTGTAGTTTGTGAATTGGTGGGAATATGATTTAGGTTAACTGGAAAAGCAGAGCATCATTTTAGAATATCAAAACAAATGTATTTATCCTATAAGTTTTATTGTGTCACAGAGAAAAAGATCCATTAATGGTCTGTGCTAAGTAGAATATTCCTAAATTTCAAAATCCATTTTTTAAACTATATTAGGACAGGGTTGTAAAACTATAACCTGACTTTCTGTCCGTTTTAAGAAAGATCCTGCCTGATTGATTTCTGAGCCCTTTCAATTGATACCTCCAAGTCTGAATTTCATTTCCTGTGTCTGGAAACTTCATTACTTTCTCCCATAATCATGTTAAATTATTAGTCCCATGTGAGGCTACTCTCTGAACACTCCACATTTGGCTAGAGGCGAAGTAAATCCCACTTCAGTGCAGGAGAATGGAAGCTATACAGTGTTTGTGGATTATCCCTACAATCAATGAGAGAGTATGATGTTTTCAGTCCAATTCCTATAGGGTAGGTGTTGAAGTGTAAATAGATTTAGAGGTAATTTGCTTGTCTAATGTGGTTTGACTGATCCTAACACAAAAGGAAAGTTTATTTTTATAAAACTATAGGATAATGAATATTAAGCAAATTTTTAATATAGAGAGAAGTACTTTTAAAGAGGGGAGGAGAATTTTTGTTACATTTTATTCTTTTAAAAATATTGACTTGTAAAATATTTTCCAGTCTTAGTATCTTGGCCTTTGGAATATGTCGAGGATCTCTCTACCTTTCATTTTGGAAATTCAATTATAAATTATCCTTAACTAGAATTTTCTTAGGTTCAGTTCACTGAACTTTAGGCTGTTTTAAAACTTTTACAATTTACAGGTGCTTCTGAAAGAACCAAAATTGGTTTATGGGGAATAAATCAGCTTTAGTTTCTCTTTGAATTTTGCAGTGTGCTCTGGGTGGCCCAGTAAAAGGTGTTCCATGCAGTACGGTCAAAAATTATTTGGATACACTGCAGGACTGGCTCTGGGGAGTGAACCCTGCCCTCAAAATGTAGAATTGCTGTTTCTACAAATACAGATTTTTTTTTAAATCAAGATCTCGCTACTTTTGGAAAATCCATCACAGCCCCACAATCATTACTGCTTGCCAGTCAGAAACTATCTAAAAAAATGTGATTTGATTGATTGAAGTAAAATTATAAGCCACTATAGGTATCAGAATTTCTTTAACTTACATCCCACACTATTTAGGTGAGCCTTAAATATGTTAACCCAAATAGCTCATTGCAAGTTTGGCTTCCTAGTTTCACTATTTTTAGAAATTTGCATTCAGTTGTATACCAAGTTGCAAACAAAGCAGAATATCTTGAAATGTGTACATTTTGAAAATTTGTTTCTGCTGGTCATTCATTTTGGTTCATATCTCTCTCAATGTTTTAAACGAAGTCGTGGATTCATGGAAACAACTCCAATCTGTGCACACTCGGGATAAACACTCTTCTGCCTTTGGGATCCCATTCATTTCAGTGGCATTTTTGCCCCAGGACAGGAAAAAGAAAAGATGAAGAAGAAATTTACAATGAATAGTTCTGGTCACTGACATAAGATCAGTCAGTCAATCAGTGGTATTTACTGAGCACTAACTGCATGCTAAGCACTGTACTATACTGAGTGTTAGGAAGAGAACAAGAGAAGAGAGTTAGAAGATACATTCCCTGCCCAAAAGGAGCTTACAATTTAGAGGAGACAGACATTGATATAAAAAAATTACAGCTATGTACATAAATAATGGGAAGCATACCTAAGTATTTAGTACAGTGCTCTGCACATAGTAAGTGTTCAATAAATGTGATTGAGTTGAATGAATGAAAAGCAGCGTGGCATAGTGGATAGAGCATGGGCCTAGGAGTCAGAAGGCTATGGGTTCTAATCCCGGATCCACCACTTGTCTGCTGTGTGACCTTAGGCTAATCACTTCACTTCTCTGTGCCTTAGTTACCTCATCTGTAAAATGGATTATATTGTGAGCCCCACCTGGGACAGGAACTGTATCCAACCCACTTTTCTTGTGTCCACCCTAGCGCTTAGTACAGTGCCCGGCACATAGTAAGTGCTTAACAAAGACCATAACTATTATTATTATTATGTGCCATTGGTCTGAGGATGGGGTGCATATCAAGTCCTGAAAGGGTACAGATCCAAGTGCATAGGTGAGGCAGAAGGAAGGAGTAGAGGAAAAGATGGTTTAGCCGGGGAAGGAGATGTGATTTTAATAAGGCTTTGAAAGATGGGGAGCATGGTGGTCTGTAATGTATAAAAGGGAAAACTCACTGTGGGCAGGAATGTGTCTACCAACTCTGTAGTATTCACCCAAGCACTTAGTATGGTGCTCTGCACACAGTAAGTGCTAAGAAAATACCACTGACTGAGTGAGGGAGTTTCAGGCCATAGGGAAGATGTTGGCAAGGGATTAGCAGTGAGATAGGAAAGATCAAGGTGCCTAGTAAGTTGGCGGTAGAGAAACAGAGTATGTGGACTGGGTCACAGTAAAGAAATCAGCGAAGTAAGGTAGAAAGGGCCAAGCTGACTGAGTTCTTTAAAGCTGATTAAATCAACTTAGACTTTTTCCCCAATAGTTAAAAAAGGGAGAGAGAGTTGGTGGGGTCTTTTTTATATAAAGGATCCACTAAAATCATGTAGGAAATCAGTATAAACTGCAAAGGGTGTTCCCAAGCAATTAAATACATTAGGGCTATACCAAATTTTAAAAATATTGAAGAATGAGTCCCAAAATTCTGGGTTACAAATAGCACCATAAATCCTATAAAGAAAAACCTGTGTCCCTACACTGAGAGGGGCCTAGAGGTAATCTGAGAAAGGAGTGATTTAAAGCTCTCTTTTTTTTTGCACTGTAGCAAAGCTGTCCTCTTTTTGCATTGTAGCAACATTAGTTTTTCATCAGTTTCCTGAGGACATATGGTCTACAGGTTTTTTTGTTGCCCAGTCATTCTCAGCAGAGTTAAATGACATAAGATGGTCAGCAACTAAAAAACAACTGAAAACAAAATGTTGTGTTCTTTGATGATCATCTATTAGTGTCCAAGGGCTCCCAAACATGCCGGTTTCTGAGTTGGTTTTTCAGTTAACTGTAAAGAACATCATGATTGAGACTGTAATCAGTCCTTAAAAGCAGCCTGTGAGTTCCGGTGCTATGCTTTCAGTCATATAGAGTCAAGAATCTCTATTTTTCATAATGGTATTTGTTAGGCACTTAAATGGTCAAGCACTGTTCTAAGCACTGGGTTAGATGCAAGGTAGAATTTTGGATACAGTGCCTGTCCCATATGGGACTCACAGTCTAAACAGGAGGGAGAACAGGTATTTATATTGTATATACACACAAAGAAACTGAGATACAGATACATTAAATGACTTGCCCAAGGTCACACACCAGGCAAGTGGCGGAACAGGAACTAGAACCAGGTTCTCTCACTCCCAGGTTTCTTCCCACTAGGCCAAACTGCTTCCCAAGAGTCTTTTTCCAGACTCTTCTCCCAAGATCAATGAGAAAGAAGTTTGGAGTTGGAGATGGTTAGGTCCTAACCATAATAAATTTACAGCAGTTAGGCCCAGGGCTAATGTTAAAGTTGTGGTAATTGAAATGCTAAAGTTTTGGTAAGTGAGTGAAGCAACTAGGTCAGGTCGAGACTTCAGAAGGGGTTGCAGCATGACTTAATAGAAAGGGCACAGGCCTGAGAGTCAGAGGACCTGGGTTTTAATCCCTGTTCTGCTACTTGCCTGCTGCTTGGCCTTGGGAAAGTCATTTAGCTTCTCTCTGCCTGTTTACTCAACTGTATAATGGGGATTCAATGCTTGTTCTCTTTCCTACTTTTTAAAAAAAAATGGTATTTTTTAAGCTCTTCCTATGTGCCAGACACGGGACTAAGCACTGGGTAGATAGAAGTTTACCAGGTTGGACACAGTCTGTGTCTGACATGGGGCTCACCGTCTTTAATCCTCATTTTACAGATGAGGTAACTGAAAGGCACAGAGAAGTTAAGTGACTTTCCCCAGTCACACAGCCGACATGTGGAGGAGTCGGGATTAGAATCTAGGTCCTCTGACTCCCGGGCCTGTACTCTATCCACTGGGCCATGTTTCGTCTTAGACTGTGAGCCCCATGTGGGATAGGGAGAGAGACTTTGTCCATCCTGATTATCTTGTATCTATCCAAGATCTTAATACGGTGCTTGAAATATAGTAAGTGCTTCACGAATACCACAGTTATTATTAATAGAAATTTTAAAGCACCCAGCCCAAGTTGGAAGTGAAGCCACTGTGACCAGGGCTTCGTGGCGGGGAACTCGATAGGTCTGGAGCAAGGCAAGTCTGAGAAAACACACTACGTTCAGGGGTTTGAACAGACTTCCAGGTAATGTCATACGGAAACATAATATTATTTAGAATTGGGGTTGACAAAATTTTTACCTGCTTCAGGGTGGCCAAATATTTGAAATTAGCCGTGAGTGGCTCTAGCCACACTGACATAGGATGACTTTGCTTAGCCTGGGTGGCTGTGGGGGTGGGAGAATAAGAAAAGGGGGAAATTAGTTGAAAGGGCAGAATGTAATGACTCTGGGCTTCCACTGTGCCCTGGCCTCTGGCTTGGTTTGTAGAGGAAGTAATACTGCAGGGACAAGTGCACCAATTCTACTCTAAAACTTCTTGTAAATTCATGAGTTGGACAAATTAGGTACCATTCTTTCCACAACATGAGTGATCTAATAACACGATCTGCAAGTTGGAGCAAGTAGTTTTGCTATAGGAAGAAACAGTTGTGCCTGAAAGTATGATATCAATCAAGACAGATGCTGCCATACTTCCCAGCCCCTGCTAAGCCTTACTGTGCTTTGTGTTTCTCTGTGTTTTGTAACTTACAGTGTTTAATCAAGTAAAATGACATCGAGTTGCAAGGGTCTAGATCATTTTGCTGGTGGTAGACCCAATGATATAGAGGAATTTGTAATGAAAAATATTTTAAAAATGAAAAATATCTCAACACTCCACGCATTAATTCCTTTTAGGTCAATGTTTTTTCCTCATTCAGTTTTCCCATAACCAATGAGTCTACACAGTACTATGTGCAGAACACTGTAAAGAGAAACAGCATGGTCTAGTTGGGAAGAGCATGAGCCTGGGAGTCAGAGGAACTGGGTTCTAATCCAAGCTCCACCACTGGCCTGCTGTGTGACCATGGGCAAGTCACTTAACTTCTCTGACCCTCAATTCCCTCATCTATAAAATGGGGATTCAATACCTGTTCTCCCTAGTACTTAGACGTAAGCCCCATGTGGAACCTGATTGTTTTTTATCTATCCTAGTGCTTAGTACAGGGCTTGACACGTAATAAGCTCTTAGCAAATGTCATTATTATTATTAGCATTAATAATAATAACAATAATTACTTGCGAGAGTACAGTAGAATAAATAGACACATTAGAACAATGCCCTTAAGGCACTCCCAGCTTAGCTGGGGAAACAGACATTAAAACATTAAAATAAATTACAAGTCGTATAAAGATATGTACAAGTGGTGTGGAGACGGGGATAAGGTGAGCACCTAAGTGTTTACAGGCTACAGACAAGCTCATAGTGCTACTGTGGGGAAAGACTAATCAGGAAGGCTTCCTGGAGAAGTGATCTTAGTAGGGAAAGCTTCCTGGAGATGAGATCTTAGTAGGGCTTTGATGATGGGGAGAAGAGTGATCTTTCTAATGTGAAGGGGAAAGGGATTCCAGGCAGGAGGGAGGAGATGTGGAAGGGGTCTTTGGCGAGAGAGACAAAAGCCAAGCACAGTGAGTAGGTTGATATTAGAGGATGAATCAATGGGTCAGGGTCATCGTGGAGAGGAGTGAGGATAAATAGAGCTGATTAAATGCCGTAACGCCAATAGTGAGGAGCTCTTTGCTTGATACAGAGATGGATGGGCAAACATAAACACAATGTTTTTCAAAAATGCAAACCCCACGTCATTGGAAAACGCCTCCATGTAGTTTTGCTCTATAAATCCATTCCCTTTCTCCTACCACCTCAACCCAATGATGGGGACAAGAGATGTAGGCTTGCCTAGGGCTGTCCAACACAGAAGCTCTCAGGGTGGTGGGGGTTAGGGTTGGGAAAGAAAGGGAAGAGAGACTATGGCCCAGAAGGCTCTGTACTCACAAAGGAACAGGTAGCACATGAAAATAAAAATAATAATTGTAGTATTTGTTAAGCATTTACTATATGCCAGGCACTGTACTAAGTGCTGGGGTGGATACAGCAAATTGGGTTGGACACAGTCCCTGTCCCACGTGGGGTTCACGGTCTCAGTCCCCACTTTACAGATGAGGGAACTGAGGCACAGAGAAATGAAGTGACTTGCCCAAGGTCACACTGGAGACAAGTGGTGGAGTCAGGATTAGAACCCATGACTTTCTGACTCCCAGACCCATGCTTTATCCACTACGCCATGCTGTTTTTCTAGCATGGAAAGCATGGACCCTTCGATTTTGCAGCCAGGACATCAGAATAGCTCACACATCATCAAAATAGAGTTTTATAATTTAGAATGTGAGTAAGAAAAAATTACCTAGGGGACACAGTTCTTTATCCCAACAGAGTTGGTTTAAGAGAATTTTTATTGCTCTTTCAGCAGTACCATTAGTGAATATCTGTTTAGATTCCAAAGAGCTCCTGGTACTAAACTGAGCACAGCTATACTGTAGCTCCTGGGCACAACTGCAATTTTCATTTCCAAGTATCCTTCAAACAATGAATCAATCAGTGGTAATTATTGAGCAGTTACTATATGCAGAATTTGGGAAAGAACAATGCTTGGGAAAGCACAATGCAGCAAATTTGTTAAATGCTATCTCTGCCTACAAGGAGCTTACGATCTTTGGACTGCACATCTCAGGAACATCAGGTTACTGAGACAAGCAGCAAGACCTACTGGGAAGAGCATGGGCCTGGGGGTCAGAGGATCTGGGTTCTAATCCCGGCTGTACCAATCACTTTCTGTGTAACCTTGGGCAGATCACTTAACTTCTCTGTCCCTCAGTCTCCTCCACTTTAAATGGGGATTCCATACCCATTCAATATCTAATCCCTTCTCCTTAGACTCTGAGCCCCATATGGGACAGGGATTGTGTCTGGCCGGATTAATTTGTATTTACCCCAGTGCTTAGAACAGTGCTTGGCATATAGTAAGCACTTAATACCATAAAAGCAAAACAAAAACCAAACTCTGGTGATGCTCCTTTGTGTTCGCTGTCCATGACCTGAGCTTTATGACATGGTTTTTGGGGGGGAATAATTGCCATCCTTACCCCAGCCATCCAAGTGGGCTTCTTTCTCTCTTTCTTACTCCTACAAATGATAGCGAGGTTTTTAAAGTTTAACTCTGATGTCACTCTTAGATCAACTGAGCTAAAATATTTAGAAACAACAGGATGTTTTGACTGGGCATAGCTAATGTTCCATAGTTGCTAAGAAAAGCAGTTGTGGTCCAGTTGTAATTTTGTCATTCCAAAATAGCAGTGTAGAAAGGGAAGAGAAGGAAAAAGGAATCTCTGGTCTGAGATGAAAAAGATGCATTTTTATCAAACTACGGCATGTGTCTGTGACCCTCAGAGATCCATGTATAAAAGAATAGTAGCACAGCTTGTAATGCAGATGTCCAAAGACAGGCAGAAGTTGGCAAACATCACAGACCAAATAAAAAGAGCAACTAATCTTACCGTGTAAACAATAAAATACCACAAAAGAGATTTCTCAAATGGTATCAAGTGTCTTAACACCAGAATTTTGGATCTAATTAATGCAGGATTTCAACTACAGCTGAATTGTCAAATCCTTACCTGCGGTTTGGCAAGGCTCTCTGGCTGCAGAACAAGGTCCTCATTATCAGTCGGTGAAACATTACATTTCTTTGTTTGTGGGATGCCCATAGTTTACTTCTTTTAAAGGCTTTTGTGTCCCACGGGATCTTCCAAGACGTCCGTTGATAGAGTTACCGTTATTAGCTAGAGAGCAGCCCACATACGGCTTCTTACCTTCTACAGTCACAAAAAAGGAGACTGCTAAATGTAAGTTCTGTGGAAGGTTATGGTGCTGATGGATCACTGCACAGCGTGGCTCAGTGGAAAGAGCCTGGGCTTCAGAGTCAGAGGTCATGGGTTCGATTGCCGGCTCTGCCACTTGTCAGCTGTGTGACTGTGGGCAAGTCACTTAACTTCTCTGAGCCTCAGTTACCTCATCTGGAAAATGGGGATTAATTGTGAGCCTCATGTGGGACAACCTGATTACACTGTATCTACCCCAATGCTTAGAACAGTGGTCGGCACATAGTAAGCGCCTAACAAATACCAACATTATGTGGGCACATGACTGAAGTCCTGGGAATAAAGATATGGCATTCCCTAGCCTAACGATGAAATTCTTTGGGCTTTAATTATACTCTTTGAAGTCCGAAGTCTAAACAGATTCAAAAAAGGTGAGCCCTGAGAAAGCTATTTAATTGTTCTCTCCACAGAGTCTACTTTGGTTGATTAAATGCTCCCCAGAGGAGCAAGAACAGTTAGTTAATTCTGACCAGTGCTTTCAAAAGAGCCCGCAGGTGGCCGGCACAGGTGTTACAAACCTGTTAATGGTTTGAGGAGCTGCAATTCTTTATCTCCATAATATTTATGGTACTTATTAAGCACTTAAGGTGTGCCAAGCATTGTTCTAAAAACTGGGATAGATTCAAGTTAATCAGGTGGCACACGGTCCCTATCCCATATAGGGCTCACTCTCATCTCCATTTTACAGATGAGATAACTGAGGCACAGAGAAGTTAAGTGACTTGTCCCAGGTCACACAGCAGACATATGGCAGAGCTGGGATTAGAACCAAGGTCCTTCTGACTTCCAGCCCGTGCTGTATCCATTAAGCCATGCCTGTTTGACCTCTCTCACTCACCTCCCCAGCCTCCATTTACCTTTCTGTAAGACTCTAGAGTAGCACTTTTAACATCACTTGATTGATAGACAGTAGGTGTGTATACTTGTGTGCATGGTTTGGTGTCCAAGAAATTAAAATAACTTTTTGCCCAGATTAGAAGACTGGCAGCTTGGAAGCCACTCCTCGCTAATTAATTTGACACTATGAGGTATCAATGAGTTAGTTTAGCTCTTTTAATAGTAGAGTTTCTATTCAGTAGCTACTCATTGTATGTTCATTTTCACTCTTGGAAATAAATCAGGGTCAAAAACTGTGCCCAAAGAAAACATTCAACAACTGACTCTATGTTCGTCTTTTTGTGTCTATGTTTAGCTAATTGCTCAGGGATGAAAAGTTCAGAGCTGTTTATTTTCAGAGCCACTCAAGGTGGATAACAGCAGAAGTGTTTCATCTGATAGTAGTTACTTATTGGGCATGACTGTGATGTCATTTTAGTCAGCTTTTTAAAATCATCAATACATTACCAATTGTGTTAATGTCAGGTGATGGTGGACCTTCCATGTCAGAAATGATGTAGATTCATTTTCAGAGGATGGGTTGGAAATAAGGTTGGGTTGAGGAATATGCTTCACTCAGGATCTCATGGATATTAAATCATTTTCTAAAAACAATTTATTTTGAAAAGTTGATAAAAATTTAGGAAACTTAAGTATCCTTGCACCCCCAAATCCCACTTTTTTAATCTAAGTTATTTTTCATTTCTAAAAACTTTTATTGGTCTTTGTGAAATTAGTGCATTAGCTCAATTGTATGTGTCTATTGCTTAATTTAGTATCACCCCTTTTTCCATAACTGCCAAATACATCCTATAAATTTTCTGTTGCCTCCAGTTGCTTTATGAGTTTAGTCTACTATTACTGATAAAATGAAAGTGAATTCTGCATTATTTGCAAAAACTCTGATGTTTTTAGTATGTTTAAATAGGTAGAGATAACTGTGGAAATATAATTGATTTTTCCCTGGCTCAGCAGAGAGTGTCCTTACCCTGGTAGAATCTCACTTGTTAAATTTGATAAATATTTAAAGTAAGAATTTTGCTTATTCCTTATTGCAGGGCAACTTTTCATTTCTTTCCAGTTGAACGAAAGTGGACCGTAACTCTTTAACTCACCTTCGTAATGATGCAAAGAGGCATTCATGCCCTGAAGGTTAATTTATTTGAGAGCAGCCACTATGAGATTTGTAATGAGAGAACATAAAAAACTAAGTGAATCGTACCCTGTAATTATGAGGAATTCTGAAGTGCAAAACATTGACAATGCTGGGGATGGATCGTAGGTACGGAAGTGGAAAGGCAGGCTGGCAATTTAGTTCACAAATCTATGAAAATGTAGATTTCCAAAACCAGTTTCTGGAAGTAAATTACTAATAAGTAATTTACTTTTACTCTGCACTTCTCCTAAGATTAAAATATTTCATTAAATGACCCAACTATAATAGATCTTGTTGGATTAGATTGTAATTTGAATGTACAATGGACACAGTGTAGACCCTATCTTAAGGAAGACTATGAGAGAAATTGGGGCCACTAGGGAAACATTGTGGAAGTGGGATCTTCTTGTATTATTTGGGAATCTGTAGATTTAAATATATAATTGATATCCATTCTATTTAAATTGTTGCTGAAGTTGAACATCCATAGGAACCTCTAAGCACCTACAGACTGCCAATTCGGAGAAGCGGTGTGGCCTAGTGGAAAGAGCCTGGGCCTGGGAGTTAGAGGACCTGGTTCTAATCCCGGCTCTGCCACTTGTCTCCTGTGTGATCTTGGGCAGGTCACTTAACTTCTCTAGGTCTCAGTTCCCTCATCTGTAAAATAATGTGAGTTCCATGTGGCATGTGGACTGTGTCCAACATGGCTATCTTGAATTTATTCCAGTACTTAGTACAGTGTCTGGCACATAATAAGCACTTAACAAATACCATTTAAAAAAGAGAGAACAGTAAATGTAGAATGTAGTAACAGATTGTAGATATGGCTAGGAAGGCCCTGAATCTATTTTGGATTCAGTTTTATAATAGGAATGTGGTTGTGCATAGAGAAAACTATCCACACATTTTCATTATGTATTCCATCAGTAGAATTTATAGTTCATTTTAAGATGTTGATAGCTTGCTTTATGTCATTCCTGTGCTCTAATTGTCCAACACTATGCTACCCAAATCCCAATTGCTTAAAAGTGTAAATGAGAAACATGGATTGTGATCAATTAATCAATCAATCATTTATCACTTACTAAAAACTGTACTAAGCGCTTGGAAGAGTATACTAAAACAGAGGTGGGAGGTAGACATATACTTTGCCCACAAGGATCTTATAGTCTATAGGATGCATTTAAAACCACTGATGGAGATTTGATGGAGATGAAGCATTCAGTAGATGGCTTCATGCCTGATTCAGAAGCAATAAGGACACAAAAATAGCAAAAAAGGATGGTTTCCCCTCCCTCCAGCTAGTGCTGATTGACCCATTCATTTAAGATGGTAACATGGAAGGGCTATAAAGACTGAAATGGAGTAAATGCATGATGAACAAAGGTCTTTTCCCAATAGGAGGTATAACTCTTTGTAATTCATTCAATCGTATTTATTGAACGCTTATGTAACATGTAATGTCATGTTGCACTTCCTAAAACACCTTCCTTCCCTAGGCATCTGTCGCTCATCCCCTGACCCCTCTCTTATTTTCATTCATTCATACATTCATTCGATCGTATTTATCGAGCACTTACTGTGTGCAGAGCACTGTACTAAGCACTTGGAAAGTACAATACAGCAATAAAGAGAGAGAATCCCTGCCCACAGTGAGCTCAGAGTCTAGAGAGGGAGAGGCAGACATTAGTATAAGTAAACAGGCATCAATACAAATAATACAATTTATAGATATATACATTAAGTACTGTGGGGCGGGGAGAGGGAGGGAAGAGCAGAACGAATGAGTCAGGGTGATTAGGAAGGGAGTGGGAGATGAGGAAAAGTGGGGCTTAGTCTTCAGTTTGTGAGCCTCTTGAGAACCGGGGACTGTGTCTAATATTCACCTCAGTACTTAGTATAGTACTCAGTACAGTGTTCTGCACACAATAAGCACATAATCCTATTACTTCTACTACTCTGAACCTATTTCTTTCCCGCACTGTATAAGTAAGCAGCCTATTTGTTTTGGTACAGTCCTCTGCGTTTCCCCTGCTGTTTATTTTTGCTCTCTCTGAATAGAAAAAACATATTTGTTTATCCCAGACATATCCCAAGTCATTGCAGTGGGATGCCGTCTGGTTGTATAAAGCAAATAGCCTTCACCAGTTCTCAGACCTCCTATTTCTGGTAAACGTGAGTGGAAAAAACTGGTATCCAACATGGCTGCCATGGCGGGTAGGGAAAAGTGGGAAACTTTGTAAAGAAGAGAGGAAAGAGCCTAAAATGCAGTTTGTATTTTGGGGATGACCTGGTTGCAGTATTTTCTACAGTTTATAACCCTTTCCCATCACAGCCACCCACCATGAGATTGTCGTATGGGCACATGACTTCCTTGTGTCACCCAGTGGGTTGTAGTGCCATTAATTTGGGCTTTTTCATCGTGCAGGATGAGACAGTTGTGGGGCAACAGGGAGGGAGAGGGAAACACACACTCATGTTTTAGTTACAGGCTTGAATAGACTAGAAACGATTCAAATCACTATTTCTAGTCACCCAGGCTGGTTTACAATGAAATGTCAGCTTCAGCTTGCTTTGTATTCCTGGAGGAACATATGGTAACACTTTGTTCATGCTCTAAGCCATATCTTTGTTAACCAAATGGTTCACTGTTTCCATCTACATGCTGTGATAATTACCACCACATGGCATACCTTCTTCTGAGGAACTGACTCACATGCCAAATCTATGGACCTCCCTATCCCTAAATGAGCTTTCAGCCAAATTAGGAAACTGTCCTCCAGACCACAAAATCCATTGCCATTTGCTTCCACTTTTTCCCTGTAGTTAAATGGTTTGGAGGAAGAGCAATTATTTTGGTCCAAAGGCCGTTCAGTAATTTGACAAGAACGTTGAGTGACACACACCTCCTGATGGAAAGCTGGAGGAGAGAGTGTGTACAGAAACAGAGGTGGCCCTAGAGAAGCGGAGATGACTGAGCTTCCATTCATAATGGCTACTAATAGCCTACTGTCACCCAGCCCAGGCCTCTCAGCCACGTGACATGGGGATTTGCTGACTGCTTCGGCTGAAGGCTCAGAGATAGTGTGACATTCCCGGGACAGAAGTTCTGTGGGTTCCATGGGTCACGGGTGAATCTCTTGGGCCAGATCCAGCCCACGACTCTCTCTGGAAAAAGGCACGCCTCACATGTCTCCCACATGCAGAAGAGTTCGGATAACCGTGATTTCCACCGTTCTTTTCAGTGTTTTTGCTTGCCTGCTGAATAAAAATGGAAGCACCTACTAGCGGCTTGATGTTGGTATGGGGAATACTCCCTGTGCCAATCATTGGTATTTAATGAGTGCTTACTGTGTGCAAAGCACTGTACTGAACATTGGGGACTATACAATAGTATATATAATCATGCTCCTTTCTCTTAAAAGAAATGCTGTATTCTTTCACTCTCCAGAAGGAGCCAAGTTGTCTTGGACTCTTACCTAGCTGATGAGTCCTCAACATAAGGGATGCCATCATCATTTCACATTTCTCCATCAGCCTCAGCAGAGAGATCGTTTTCTTGACTGAGTCTTCAAGGAGAGCCAAGATACATGGAGGTCCAGTGCTTAGAACAGTGCTCAGGTTTTTAGAACAGTGCTTGACATATAGTAAGTGCTTAACAAATATTATTATTATTATTATTAAGAGTTGGTACTCTCCAGTAAGTGTTCAGATTTGGACTGACCAGAAAGCAGCTAAAAGCAGCATGGCCTAGTGGAAAAAGCAGGGGCCTGGGAGTCAAAGGACCTGGGTCTTAATTCTGGCTCTGCCACTTGCTTGCTGTGCTATCCTGAGCAAGACACTTAACTTCTCGTGCCTCAGTTTCCTTCTTTAAAATGGAAATGCAGTAGCTGTTCTCCCTCCTACTTAGTCTGTGAACCCCATGTGGGACAGGAACTGTTTTCAAGTTCATTATCTCATATTTGCCCCAGCACTTATACAGTGTTTGGCACGTAGTCAGTGCTTAAAAATTACCATTATTATTATTGTTGTTATTATTTTATTTATGGATGCTTGAGGGCATGTCTACCTGAGGGCAGGGAGTGCTCAGTTCAGTGTTCTGCACATAGTAAGCACCCAATAAATATGAATGATTGATTGATGGATTGATTGATTTTAGCTCCATTGGTCACTCACTGTAGTGCCTTTCCTTTCCTCTTCTCAATCAATCATTTATTCACTCATTCGTTCAATCATCTATTGAGCACTGTGTGCAAAACACTGTGCTAAGCACTCGGCAGAGTATAATGTAACAATAAACAGACACGTCCTGTCCACAACGAGCTTCCACCATGTGGTGTGAGTCTGAGTGGAATACTTGGCTCTGGAACTAGTAAGGATGCGGGCAAATTGAGGAGTAAGCAAAACATGAAAAGACAACCGATGGAATGCTGCTGTAGCAGGAGCAGAATTACTGAGGCCTTTTCCACCCATCCCAGCTCACCCCATTTTTGGTATTCCATTACCTGCAGAGATAGTTATTTCCCTCCCCACACCCCCTTGTTTGTCCAGATGAATCCTCAATTGATGGCAGAAGTTGCCCTGAATAATCTTTGGCAGAAGGATCCCCATTTTTTCCATTCTCCTGCATTGTTAAGCTAACAAGCTAAAGGAAATAAAAACATCTGACTAACGATAGCAAAATATCTATCCCCAACTCTGCTAATGGTCTTGAAGAGCTCCAAACTCTTGGAAATTCTGGATTTTGTTAATGTGCACCTACAGTTGACCTAACAGCTCTGAGCACACCGTTGAACCTCTGAATATGGAAACAGTTAAAAGAAGGAAGACTGGGGAGGTAATACTATGGCATGCAATGGGCTTTATTTATTTACAGTATCTGCTGTTATAGTATTGGCTTCGTAGAAACCAAGGAACGTGTTCTCATTAAAGGCATGCTCCGGGCATCGCATGCTATATAATCACCTCAATCTGTGCCGTTGGAGTTGTTTGGGGTCAATTTCTCTTTCATTTCTTCTTCCGTTTACCCTGTCTCATGCCTCCCTTGCTCTGATTTCAATCATCCCTGCCAGGACTAAGTGGAGTGAAATGAAGATAAGAAGAGATGTGTGGAAAGGAGATGAACACTTTTGATCAAAGTTGTGCCACAAATTTCTCCCGCCCCTTTCCCCACCCGGGCATGTCATGCCTAAATGCGGGGTTTAACCTGAGATTTCTTCTCTCATATTTTTCTATATTTGAAATCGAGTTCCCTTTTGACTGGCTGCGCATGGGAGAGGTTAGGAATTATAGCTGCAATGAGATTGGAAGGAAGAAAGCAAGGAATTATTTTTATAATTTTAGCACTACCACATTAAATCCATTTGGGCTGGTTCCACAATAGCGTGGCTTAGTGGAAAGAGCCCGGGTTTAGGAGTCAGAGGTCATGGGTTCTAATCCCGGCTCTGCCACTTGTCAGCTCTGTGACTTTGGGCAAGTCACTTAACTTCTCGGTGCCTCAGTTTCCTCATCTGTAAAATGGAGATTAAGTCTGTGAGCCTCATATGGGACAACCTAATGACCTTGTATCTACCCCAGTGCTTAGAACAGTGCTCGGCACATAGTAAGTGCTTAACAGATACCAACATTATTATTATTATTATTATTTGTATATCTACGTGGCCCTAGGTCATGATTTTTGAAGCTAGAGATTCTAGTCCAATCATTTCATAAAGGTGGTAGTATTTATCGAACACCTACTGTGTGAAAAACATTGAACTAAGTGTTAGGGAAGCAGCATGGTGTAGTGGATGGAGCACGAGCCTGGGAGTCAGAGGTCATGGGTTCTAGTCCCAGCTCCGACACGCCTGCTGTGTGACCTTGGACACATCACTTAACTTCTCTGTGCCTCAGTTACCTCATCTGTAAAATGGGGAATGAGAATGTGAACCCCACTTGGGACAGGAACTGTGTCTAACACGATTTGCTTTCATAATAATAATGAAAACTATGGTATTTGTTAAGCTCTTACTATGTGCAAAGCACTGTTCTAAGTGCTGGATCTACAATGCCTGGATCTACCCCAGCGCTTAGTACAATGCCTGGCACATAGTAAGTGCTTAACAAATACCACAATTATTATTATGATTATTATTATTAATAATGGAATTTGCAGAGAGGATCGACTCATTTTATGCAGCTCGACTGGTATAATTTGAAGTGAATCAGGGGGTCGGTATTTTTGGCAGCCTCTATTCTGTGCAGAATAACCCTTCACAAGCCATATTTTTTCATCCCGAAGAAATTACAACCAGGTCAGGTTGGAGTCATGAAGAGGGGTAGAAAGAGCGAGGTTGACGTTTTCGGAGACTTTGCTACCCCTGCACAGTTGGGGATTGAGTTTCCACGCCTACCCCACTGCCCAGGGCAATAACTTTGCCCACTGGACCAGACAGGGGAAAGCAGGGGGAAGGAGCAAGAGATATTATGAGATTGGGGACTGTCCAAGCCTGCACTGGATCCAGGTGGGTTCTGAGAGAATGGCCCAGAATAGTGGGTTTGGGATTGGTTTTTGCAGGGTTCTAGTGCAGAGCACTCTTCCAGGCTCTGGAGGAGAAAGAGGTATAATGGTGAGGCTAGTTGTGGGGCTGACACGCGTAGGATGTCACAAGCCCACTGCAAAGGGGGCGGAGAGGACAGGGGTCTGTGGCAGTGGGTGAGAATCAGCAAATGACATTCTTACTCCCATTAGAGGTCTCCCTAATTAACATCCCAGAGCCTCTTTCGAGGGCTAGTGAGAAACAGCGTGGCTTGTGGAAAGAGCAGAACTTGGTTCTAATCCCAGCTCTGCCACTTGCCTGCTGCGTGACCTTGGGCAAGTCACTTAACTTCTATCAACCTCAGTTTCCTCATCTGTAAAATAGGGATTCAATATCTATTCTCCTTCCTTATGGTATGAACCCCATGTGGGTCGGGGACTGTGTCCAATCTGATAAATGTAACTGCAATGCTTAGCACATAGTAGGTGCTTAACAAATAACACAATTATTATTAATTATTATGACAAACTCCCAGTGCATTCCTGAAAAGGAAGATTCACTTAGGTTTTCCTTTTGGAGATCTACTTTGAAAATCTACCTCTTTTACCTTTCTCCATTGTAAATCCTTTTACCAAATATTAAGCCATTATTCTTTCATCTTTTATTTGGTAAGCATCATTCTACTTCAGGGTTGATGATCATTATTTTGTATTATTGGACCCATACATAGAGTCCGTGTACATAATGGGTAATCACTAACATTTTATCTCTGTGCCCACCCATATTTAAATCATTGAGACCAATAAATATGATAGGTGTGCATATTTTGTGCTGGGCAAATACTTCCATTTAATTCAGGAAAGGGAGTAAGTATCTTAGGACCAGGAAGTCTAAAATGGAAATAGAGAAGTAGTGGCCATTTTTTTCTGGTTCACGACTTAACCTCCTGTGGCCTTAATTTCCCTTAAGTTAGCCCATGAACAGAATTTATAGAACTGACTCTGCAAATGCCTGTTCACCAAATGACGATCTGAATGACGTCTAGCATGAGATTTTTGGGCTAGCCTCTATTATCTGTTAAATAGTTTCTATCTGGAAGAGAGCCAAAAAACACTCCATTCAGTTACCCAAACTTCTAATAATCTGAACTAGCCCTGAACTTAATTAGGATGGATAATTGGCTTTCTACTGGATTTTTTTTACTGCTGTGCAAATGTTGGGGCAGGGGACGGGAGATAGCTTGGAATGCAATTCAAGAACTCGTACGTGAACAAATGATTTAGCCGTGGTACAGTCAGGCAGATACTTTCAATTCCATCATTACTTCATTATTATTACAACCTTGGAGGTCTTTGGATGAAAACTATTCAGGTGTAAAATCCTGTCTTTCAGGAAACATAGTTTCTTTGTTAGTGGTAATGTTGGGAATAGTTCAGAACATCAGTCTTTACTTGTAGTTGTGTGGAACAGTGGAAACTGCAAGATGATTATTGTTGATTTACTAAACATTCAGTATGTATCACAACTCCTATACCGCTTTTGAATGTATCTTGTATATCCTTTAACTTAGGGCACTACCTTATACCCCCTTCTTCTTCTTTCACCTATCCATAATTTCTTTTATTGTCTGTCTCCTGCTGAGAGCAGGGATTGTGGCTAATTACCATATGGTACTCTCCCAAGCTCATAGTTCAGTGCACTGCATTTAGTAGGTGCTCAATAAATACTATATATCAATTGATAAAAATTCAATAAATACCTTTGTTGATTGAATCATAAAGCAGCTTGAAACAGAAGTATGATGGAGGGTGGTGCTTCTCAAGAATTTTGCTTGGGAATACTGTGGCAGGTCCTCAATTCCAGAAGGTTTGCCCTAGCGAGAACTGGAAATCCAGTAGGCTGATCTTTGGTTTTCTGAAGAAGGGCCTAGAATCAGGGCTGAATTTGAGGGGGAGGGAGAGAGTAGGAAGAGACACAGCCAGAGAGGCCCACACGGTAAAATTCACCACAAAACTTCTCTCTTCTTGGTGGGACCATGAACTGTCTAAAGACATTCTCTGGGGACAAAAGGGAATAAGATTGAGGGATTATGACTATGTGTGGGGAGATGAAGAATCAGGTGTGGGAGTAAAGACTTCCAACCAACCTCTCCACCAGTTAGGTATATATATGTTAGTCAGTCATGCATTTCATGTTGCTCATTAATCATTCGCCAATAAGCTGTAGAAAATGTAAAGGTATGGAGTTTGTCTTTCCTCTTGTACTACTTCTTAGTGCCGTGAAGCAAACAAAGTAGATGCTATTTCGAAACATTAAAATTCTGACTGTCCTGGAGTGCTGATAGGAAGATGAGGCAGTGTGGCCTGGTGGAAAGACCATGGGCCTGGGAATCAGAGAGCTTGGGTTCTAATCCGAGTTCTGCCACATGTCTACTGGGTCACCTTGGGCAAGTCACTTAACTTCTCTGTGCCTCAGTTACCTCATTCATAAAATAGGGATTAAATCCTATTCCCTCCTAATTTGATTCAGAACCCCATGTGTGACAGGGACTGTGCCCAACCTGATTAATTTGTATGTATGCCAGCTCTTAGAATAGTGCTTGGCATGCAGTAAGTGCTCATCAAGTACTGTAATTATTATTTTTTCCTCCTAATTTGATTCAGAACCCCATGTGTGACAGGGACTGTGCCCAACCTGATTAATTTGTATGTATCCCAGCTCTTAGAATAGTGCTTGGCATGCAGTAAGTGCTCATCAAGTACTATAATTATTATTTTTATTATCTCAGTTCCACAACTCACCTGCTGTGTAACATTGGGCATATCACTTAACTTCTTTGCACCTCATCTGTAAAATGGGGGTTCCATACCTGCATCCGCTTGGATGGTGGGCCCCGTGTGGGACAGGGACTGTGTCTGACCTGATTATCTTGAATCTCCCAGATTTGTTAAATGATTACGTGCCAAAGATTGAATTAATGCCATAATTATTTTTAGTAGTAGTATATGGATCAATTGGCAAGAAAAAAAGGAGACGATCCATGACATTTAATTAGAGGAAGGTTTGGGGCAGGAAAAAATAATTGGGAAGTTTGAATGTAAATAACCCCGGATTAATCAGTTTTGCAGATACAACCCCAGTAGGTACTGTATGATCGTGAACAAGTCACTTTCCCTCTCCTTTTCAGTTTCCTCAACTAAAATAATGACATCAACTACCGTAAACTACTTGACTCCGTGAAATAATCTTGAATGCTAAAATAATGGAAACCATGGAAACCCAGGTCTGCCAGAATGTGTGTTTTCATTATGTGTTTTGGCTAGAACATTGCTAGGGTATTAGGGAGCATTCATATAATAATTAATAGTTATAGAATTTGTTAAGTACATATTGTGTGCCTGGCACTTTTCTAAGCACTGCGATAGAAACAAGTTAAACAGGTTGGACACAATCCCTATCCCACATAATAATAATAATAATAATGTTGGTATTTGTTAAGCACTTACTATGTGCAGAGCACTGTTGTAAGCACTGGGGTAGATACAGGGTCATCAGGTTGTCCCACGTGAGGCTCACAGTTAATCCCCATTTTACAGATGAGGTAACTGAGGCCCAGAGAAGTGAAGTGACTTGCCCACAGTCACACAGCTGACAAGTGGCAGAGCCGGGATTCAAACCCATGACCTCTGACTCCCAAGCCCGGGCTCTTTCCACAGAGCCATGCTGCAGTACTCTGCACACACTAAGCATTCAATAAATACCACTGATTGATTGATTTCATACAAAACCGGCAAAATCTCTCTAGCAGCAGGGACAACTGTGCATGAAGTGATAATGGGAAATTAAGAGATTTTGTTATTTCAAAGAGACTTGTAATACTATAAAAGGTGCCATCAGTTCTCCTCCCTTTCCTGCCACTCCCAACTTTTTCTGCTATTTGGAAATCAGGTTTCAAGTGTGATGACTCCTAGAGGTTAAGAAATGGCACGGTTTTGCATATTGGGTGTCTATTCTGATCGCGTTGTCTCCTTTCTTTAGCTTCTTGCTCAACGTTGGCCTTTTGAACATAGCGACTTTGGAGTATTTCTCTGCAAGCTTCTCCCATTCCTGCAGAAGGCTTCAGTGGGGATCACCGTACTCAACCTCTGTGCTCTCAGCGTGGACCGGTATTATATCCTCCTCCCTTTTTTCCTCTCTTGTACAATCGTGACTTAAGCTGTTTTACCTACCACCTCACTGTTTCAGAACCAGCAGCATGGCTTAGTGGATAGAGCCCAGGCCTGGGAGTCAAAAGGACTTGGTTAATTAATTAATTAATTAATTAATTAATTAATTAATTAATGTTGGTATTTAAGCGCTTACTATGTGCAGAGCACTGTTCTAAGCTCTGGGGTATACAGGGTAATCAGGTTGTCCCACATGAGGCTCACAGTCTTAATCCCCATTTTACAGAGGAGGTAACTGAGGCACAGAGAAGTTAAGTGACTTGCCCACAGTCACACAGCTGACAAGCGGCAGAGGCGGGATCTCCCCCTGACTCTGCCACTTGTCTGCTGTGTGACCTTGGATAAGTCACCTAACTTCTCTGTGCCTCAGTTACCTCATCTGTCAAATGGGGATCAAGACTGTGAGCCCCAGGTGGCACATGGACTGTGTGATAATAATAATAATTGTGGTATTTGTTAAGCACTTACTCTGTGCCAGGCATTTTACTAAGCACGGGGGGGAATACAAGAAAATCGGGTTGGACACAGTCCCTCTCCCAGGTGGGGCTCAAAGTCTCAATCCCCATTTTACTTACAGATGAAGTAAGTGAGGCCCAGAGAAATGAAGTGACTTGCCCAAGGTCACACAGCAGACAAGTGGCAGAGTCAGGATTAGGAACCATAACCTGCTAGCCCCATGCTCTATCCAATATGCCGTGCTGATGTGTTTATTATATCTACCCCAATGCTTGGTGTACAGTATCTGGCAAATAGTAATCGCTTAATAAATACCATCAAAATAAAATAACACCCAGCACCAAAAGATCAACTTACCCTATGCCTTCTGTATCGGGTTCACAGAACCAGCTGGAGGAGAAAAGAATATCAGCAGAGAACTAAGGAGATGGGGGGTTGAGGGTGTGTAACCCTTTTCATTTGTTTTTAAATGGTATTTATAAAGCACTTTCTATGTGCCAGGCAGCGTACTAAACACTGAGGTAGATACAAGGTTGTCAGGTAGGACTCAGTCCAACCCTATTAGGGTTTCAGTGGCTTGAAATAGGTAATCAATCTAAGTAGAGTGGGTATCTGGCTCAGAAAATAGCTAAGATTCTTTTTTTTCCCATGATTAAGAAAATATGACCATGAATGGGTTAATTCAGGGGCCAGACAGAGGCTAAGGAGTTGCAGATTCTCCCGCAGTTTTCAAGGGAAATAGAATACTTTCCCGTCAGAAACGAGTATGATAAACTGTGAAGTCTGTCTTGGACATATGCATATATACCATTTCTTTCCCCCTCTCTTCTTCCCTCCTCCTCTTCCCTTCTTACATAAGGATCCTTTACAGAGATAAAGGCTGCATGTCAGATATGGGGAAAAGTGAGTGGAATAATAAATTATTTTCCATTCTGAAAATTCATACGTTAGGAATTAATTCTAAATGGAGAATGGTCAAGGTTTCAAAGCCTTACGGTATTTATCTTTGCCCCACCACTTTTAGGCATACGACTGTGTAATTTCCTCACTTTTAATCCTAGCATTTCCTCTAATAAATCATTTTCTGAAACTTTAATTTATTAAAGCCCATCCTAATGTCCTACTGATGGTGGGAAGCACATTTGAGAACACTTTTAAATTACTGTTGGAGAAATCTTCTGGTGGTTGAATAACTATTTCCAACCAATTTAATTTACAGCAAAGAGAAGATGAAGAAATACCAGTGGAAAAAAAAAAGTCAAACTGTTTCCTTGGTTATATTACTGAGTTTAACCAAATGTTTTCACCCTTTTTACACACCGCCTTCTGAAAAACTCTTAATCCAGTTGATTTCCTTGGAGTAATAGTCTTTCTGGGTGTTTTTTCTTTTTCCTGTAAATATTCGATACATTAATTTGCATTTTTCCCACTGCTTTGTACAGTACTTTGCACACAATAAGTGCTTAAAAATACTATTACTATTAATACTGTTACTACCATACGAAACCATAATTTCCATCCCTTAAATGTTGACAGAATGCTTACATTACTACTGCAAACTGCCACACTAGAGCGGTAGTCGTAGTTTGCCATTTCATTCCTAGTTCATTCTCCAAGAAAAGGTTGTATGTGCAGAAATCCCCTGTATTTGGGTACAGAATTGCTTCATGGTAGGATTGCCCTCATAGGGAAATTCAAGGACTCAGAGTTTAGTAGAAACACTTCCTTATTATTTTAACTTACTACCGTATTGAATTGCCTTGCTATTTTCCTTCATTTTTGTATGAGTAAAACGAGGTGGAACTATAACATGGATTGTACAGTAATTAAGTCTAGCAGTAAGGGGAGGAGAAGGAAATCGAAAAGAAAAAATGAGAAGGAAGAGGAAGGGAAGAGGACATTTGAGATTGCATCTCTTACTTGTATTGCATTCTCTCAAATGCTCATACAGTAATAATAATAATAATGTTGGTATTTGTTAAGCGCTTACGATGTGCCAAGCACTGTTCTAAGCGCTGAGGTAGATACAGGGTAATCAGGTTGTCCCACGTGAGGCTCACAGTCTTAATCCCCATTTTCCAGATGAGGTAACTGAGGCACAGAGAAGTGAAATGACTTGCCCACAGTCACACAGCTGACAAGTGGCAGAGCCGGGAGTCCAACCCATGATCTCTGACTCCGAAGCCCAAGCTCTTTCCACTGAGCCACGCTGCTTCCCCTAGGCACTCGGCACTCGGTGAATTAAAACCCACTTCTCTTCCACCCCAGAGTTCACCTTTTTGAATGAAGAAACTCCCCAGCCCCTCGCCTGAGCCTATCTCTTCTATATTGCCATGTTCTTACCTTTTGCCTCCTCCCCACGTGTCCATTATTGACACTGCTTCTAATTATAGAGTACCAATTTTTCTTTTTCTCAAAAACCAGGATAGGCCACTTATTCAGTGTCCATTCATTCATTCAATCATACTTATTGGATGCATACTGTACAAAAAGCACTGTACTAAGCACTTGGAGAAGTACAGTAGCAAACAGACCTATTCCCTGCCCACAACAAGCTCACAGGGGGAGACAGACATTAATATAATAAATGAATGAATGAATGAATGAAATTATGCGAGTAAATACAATATTTAATGTTACTGAATATATACAGTGCTAGAAGACTCAGTGAAAATTTATCCTCTTCCATCAGTCTGTAATCTGCAGAAGGAAGACATCAGGAAAAGAAAAATGATTCGTACCAAAACGACATAGAAACTGTTACTGAAGCTTCAAGCCCATTTATCTACTTAATCATTTAGTACTGCTGTGGCATTTTACTGCATTCTTCTAATCTTCTCTCTCCTTTGGCATTGTCAAGCTCTGGACAGAGAAGATAGGATTGTTAGTTATTGAAAAAAAGTTCAAAGGAAGAATTTTTAAAAAAACATCGCATGATTTTAGGAAAATGGTGTGGACCGTAGCCAGTTTGAGAAAGGACAAGAATTGGAAAAATGCTATGGCAGTGTATTCCATGTGATAAATGGGCATTTCCCAGCAAAATGTGAACAGTTATCCGTGCAAACAATCAAAACAAGGACATACACCTCAGAAATATGCAGCTTGTTCTGTTTTATTTTAGAAAAATATCCCTATTATTTGTAGGGTTAACAACCTCATTAAAAAAAACCCAAAGTGACTCAGATCATACAGGAAAAGAATTCTGACTGCTGATCCAAATTCCAGGAAAAAGCAATCTGATGAGGGAAATTTAGTCAAGATGTAGCTGCCTTAACTACTCTTCAGTCATGTTTATTAGTTACCTGGAAAAATTGCCTCGAACCACAAAACTAAGGCTAGTTACCCCTCTACGTTTCTATCTCAGAATCGCTTTCTAAACTACTGTCTGTAGATCTGGACTTAGATGTGCTACAGAAGTCAGAAATCTGAAGCAGTGAGTCAGAAAGGACGGTCAAACTTCCTTCCTTTCAAGGAAGAACCAGTTTCAGTGGAGTAGCGGATAGAACACGGGCCTGGGTGTCAGAAGGTCATGGGTTCTAATTCCGGCTCTGCCGCAAGTCTGCTGTGTGACTTGGGGCAGTCACTTAACTTCTCTGTGCCTCAGTTACCTCGTCTGTAAAATGGGGAACAAGACAGTGAGCCCCACCTGGGACAGGGACTACATGCAACAGCGTGGCTCGGTGGAAAGAGCACGGGCTTTGGAGTGAGGGCTCATGAGTTCGAATCCCAGCTCTGCCACTTGTCAGCTGTGTGACTGTGGGCAAGTCACTTAACTTCTCTGTGCCTCAGTTCCCTCATCTGTGAAATGGGGATTAAGACTGTGAGCCCCACGTGGGACAACCTGATTCCCCTATGTCTACCCCAGCGCTTAGAACAGTGCTCGGCACATAGTAAGCGCTTAACAAATACCAACATTTATGCAACCTGATTTTATTTGTATCCACCCCAATGCTTAGTACAGTGCCTGGCACATAGCAAGCGCTTAACAAATAACCATTATTGTCATTATTATTATTATTATTATTATTAATTGATTCAATTGCTTTGGTCTGGATCACTCTGGCATAGTTGCCTGGCCTGAGCCCTAGACTGGTTCCAGTTCTTCCAAGGTCCAAGGTCCAGGGTCTAGGGTGCTCTCTGCTGCCAATGGATTTTTCATGGACCAGTCTGACCTACAGAACAGTGAGCTAAAGGGAAAGGGTCATAATTGACTTGGTGCTCTCCTTGACTCATCTCTCTCCTTCAACCTAGGTATTCAATCTGTCACTAAATCCTTCACGACATCGCTAAATTCCACCCTTTCTTCACCATCCGAACTGCTGCAATGTTAATCGAAGCGCTTATCCTATCCTGCCTTGATTACTGCATCAACCTCCTTGCTGATCTCTCTGCCACCTGTCTCTCCCAACTCCAGTCCATACTTCAAAGTTCTGTCCAGATCTTAAGCCCATCAATTAGACTGTAAACCCATCAAAGGGCAGGGACTGTCCCTATCTGTTGCCGATTTGTACATTCCAAGCGCTTAGAACAGTGCTCTGCACATAGTAAGCGCTCAGTAAATACTATTGAATGAATTTTTCTAAAAAAAATTCAGTCCATGTCCCCCTGCTTCTAAAGAACCTCCAGTGTTTGCCCATCCACCTCCGCATCGAGCAGAAACTCCTTATCTTGGGTTTTTAAAAATTCAATCACCTTGCTCCCTCCTCCCTCCCTCCTACCTCACTGCTTTTTAACCACAAGCCAGCCCCCACATTTCACTTCTCTAATACCATCCTACTCACTATATCTCAATTTTGTCTATCTCACTGCCGACATCTCACCCATGTCCTGCCTCTGGCCTGGAATGCACTTCTTCTTTATAACCGACTGACAATCACTCAAAGCCTTATTGAAGGCACATCTCCTTCAAGAGACCTTACCTGACTAAGCCATCAGTTCCTCTTTTCCCACTCCCTTCTGCATCAACCTTGCACTGGGATTTGCCCCACAGCAAATTTTATCCATATTTTATTTATTTATATTAATATATATCTTCCTGTCTAGGCTGTAAGCTCACTTTGGGCAAGGAATGTCTTTTTAGTGTTATATTATACTCTCCCAAGTGCTTAGTAGAATGCTGTGCCCACAATAAGTGCTCAGTAAATACGATTGACTGACTGACTGGATTTAGGAGTGATCTGCTTAGAAATTGTAGTTGTAGCCATGGGAGCAAATGAGTTCCCAAAGGAGTGAGTATGAATTCAGAAGAGAAGGGAACCCGGAGCCTAGGGGGGACACCCACAGTTAGGAAACGGAGGCAGAGGGAAAGTAGGTGAAAGAGACCATGCAGAATCAGCCAGAGAGGTTAGAGGAGAACCAGAAGAGGACCGACTTAGAAAAACCAAGATTAGATAGCCTTTCCAGGAGGAGGGAGTGAATAATCCACAGTGTCATAGGCTGCCGAGAGGTCGACGAGCATTAAGGCATTCCTATTCCTATCTCCTCACCTCTGATCACAACGTTCAAAATTGTATCCCCATTTCCCCATGTATGTTCCCTCCTCCCCCACCCAGAGCTAGTGTCACGAAGGAGGCTAGTACTGAAAATTAGAACCAGTGTAAAGATGAAACAAGGTGCAAATTTAGAAACATTGTAAACGCTGGCCGTCGTACCTGGAAATGTTTGAAGTCAAGGACATCCTGTATAACTCACGCCTAATTTCTCATCTGTTTTCTGGATGTTAAAGTCTACAGCTAGCTCTCTTACTCCACAGTTGCCCTGTCTATCCTACCTTTGCATATTATTATTTCCACTCTACTTTGCTCTTCCCGACTGATAGTTGAGTTATTAAAGGAGTGTTTACCATTGGGGACTTGCTCGGTGCATAGAAATTCCTTGTATACATCACCCTGCACTTTCAAAAAGAAAGCTGTTACCAAATTTTTTTAAGTGAACAAAATAGGAAAACCATTTTCAGCTGGTTGTTCTACATCTATTTGAAATAGTCTAGACTATTTTAGCATCTCCCACTTGCTCCAATGTACACAGATCATATTTCACTAAAAACCATAAATTATGTTATTTCAAACGTTTCTCCAGCATATCACGTGCTATATGCATGATGTTTGGCATTGATGTGCATACCAGAGATATCTCCCCTAATCTCCAAGCGGTTAAAGTGATGAAGAATTGGGCACATGCACTCCCCAGTGTTGGTATTTTCTGTGATCACAATGTCTCTGAAAGCTTTCACAACATAAAGAAATACAACCTCATTTCACTGAAAGGAGATAGCACAACTTGGGGGAGTTTAAAAATTGAGCAAGGGTCCAAGAGACTGTGTCACTTATTGTAATCATTGGTTTAAAAAGAGTGCATTTCCTTTTCATTACAAGCCATAAAAAATAAAAGTATGAGGCCATGCAAATAACATACCAGGAACTGTATGTCCAGACTAATAGTTCCTTCCTAATACACAATGTAAATGTGTTAGTATCAAATTCAAATTAGGTCAAAGGATTTAGAGGATCATTAGGCATGTTTTATATCACTTTTGGAAATTTCCCACTTATGTGAGACAGGGAAATTCATAATTATCTTTTTTAAAAGATATATGAAGGAGTCTTTTTTTGTGCCTGGTTTTGAAATAACATTAAATCACAGGACACCAAAATCGGATTTCACTGAACCAAGCTAGACTAGAAGATAAAAAGGTCCTTCCGCATGAATAAGGATTTCTTTTCGGCAAAAAATGATCAGTAGAACCTACCTCAGTTATCCATCCAAGTTAATGATAGGAAAAGACTGCCTGGCTCATTAGAGCCCATACATCATCCATTAAACTTTTCTTACTTAGTTTAATGGCTGATACTAGCAAAATGAAGCGATTTGTGTTTCACCTGCTTTTCCTTCTGTCCACTCTTCATTGAGGACGCTGATGAGCAATGGCATCTTTTCTTCTTACTCTTCACCTTAAAATTAAGAGAAACGAAGAGGTTTTGCATATTCAAGATTTGACTGTTTCATTTTTCACCCCCAAGTGCTTCTTAGGAACATTTGGAAGTTTTAGCTGGGCAGTCCAGAATCCGTACATTTTTGGTGCTCTAGAAAGCCTGCGGGGTTTGTAAACCGGACTGTGAGCTTGATGCCATGAGATATCTGAAGACTGTCCCCACCAAGTATGATTGACTGATATTCATTCATTCAATAGTATTTATTGAGCGCTCACTATGTGCAGAGCACTGTACTAAGCGCTTGGAATGTATAATTCGGCAACAGATAGAGACAATCCCTGCCCATTGACGGGCTCACAGTCTAATCGGGGGAGACAGACAGATAAAAACAATAGCAATAAATAGAATCAAGGGGATGTACATCTCATTAACAAAATAAATAGGGTAATAAAAATATATACAAATGAGCAAATGAGCACAGTGCTGAGGAGAGGGGAAGGAAGAGGAGGAGGAGCAGAGGGAAAGGGGGGAAGGAGGCTTAGCTGAAGGGAGGTGAAGAGGGGGGCAGAGAGGCAGCAGAGGGAAGAGAGGGAAAAGGGGAAGCTCAGTCTGGGAAGGCCTCTTGGAGGAGGTGAGCTCTCAGTAGGATATATGGTTATTTTTTACTACCGTTATTTTTATTCTTAAATTTTGACATGTTTTCCCTGCACTTGTTCTTCTGATTTTCTTTTAATAACCACAGCAGTTAGTACCATGTTTTGCCCAATGGAATGTCCAAAAAGTAGAAGAACTAACAGTAATAACCGAGGACTGCTCTTTAGTGGTTTTCCAGACAAGTCTAGACCTGATGTATTTCTTTATTCACTATTCAATTCTGTTTTCGAAACCTAAAACTTGCCCTGGTTTTGTAGGTCTTAGTGAAGACAATTGAACGAAGATGTAACGGTCACTGTCCTCTTTTATTTCAGGTACAGAGCAGTTGCCTCTTGGAGTCGTGTTCAAGGAATTGGGATCCCTTTGATCACTGCTATTGAAATTGTGTCCATATGGATCCTCTCCTTTATCCTGGCTATTCCTGAAGCAATTGGCTTTGTAATGGTGCCCTTCGAATACAGGGGTGAAGAACACAAAACCTGCATGCTCAATGCTACCACCAAGTTCATGGAGGTACTGTCCCAGCTGAAATTGATTAAGGCTTTTTGGTCTTTTGAACCAGTAGAATAGGCTTCCCAGCTGAATTACGCATTATATATTTTTACGTGTTTATCAATGGAGGTTTGTTATTCATTAATTATAGAATTTGTTAAGCGCTTACTATGTGTCAAGCACCGTTCTAAGAGCTGGGGCAGATACAAGGTAATCGGGTTGGACACAGTCTGTGTCCCACGTGGGGCTCGCAGTCTAAGCAGGAGGGAGCACAGGCATTGAATCCTTTCTGAATCCCTCCACTGAATACTCTTGATTGATTTCATGAGTGTTTATTGTGTGCCGAGAATACAGTAGAGCTGGTAGACATGCCTAGATCAATTTGCAGTCATCTGGAAGAGTGTAATACACCAGGACAAATGTAATATCTTCACAACATCGTTAAAATCCACCCTTTCCTCTCCATCTAAACTGCTACTACACTGATCCAAGCACTTATCATATCCCACCTTAGTTACTGCATCAGCCTCGTCCTTGACCTCCTTTGCCCCCGACTCTCCTCACTCCAGTCCTTTCTTCACTTTGCTGCGTGGATCATTTTTCTAAAAGAAGTCCAGACCCTTATCTCCCCACTCCTCAGAAACTTCCATTGTTTGGCCACCCACCTCTGCATCAAACTGAAACTCCTTACCGTTGATTTTAAAGCAGTCAATCAGCTCGCCCCCTCTATCTTATCTTGCTGATTTTCTGCTAGGCTTCATCCTTCAGTGCCAACCCTCTCACTCTACCTCAGCCTTATCTGCCTCTCTGCCAAGCCCTTGCTATATCCTCCCTCTGGCCTGGAACTACCTCCCTGTTCATATACAACAAACCACTACTCTCCCTACCTTCAAAGTCTTATTAAAATCACATGTCCTTTAAGAGGCCTTTTCAGATCTAGTCCTCATTTCCCCTACTCTCTTTTCCTTCTGTCACTATGCGCTTGGATATATATCCTTTCAGCACTTGATCTTCATGCACGCACACACACACCCCTCATTCCCAGAGAACATGTTTTAATGTCTGTCTCTCCCTCTAGACTCTAAACTCTCAGCGAGTGGGGAATGTGTCTACCAAGTCTGTTGTAATGTACTCTCTCAAGTGCTTAGTACAGTTCTCTGCACACAGTAAGCACGCAATAAATACCGGTTATTGATTGGTGACGGAAAACAAATATCAAGAACCTAAGATGAGGAATGGCTGTCCAGGCACAAGTTCAGAAATAATTAAGAAACCACAAACTGAAAAGACCTAGGGACTATACAGTCAATTACAGGCCAAATATGCATCAAAGGTATATCGCCATTATTTAAAAAAGAAAATCAACACCAAACTGCAATGAATTTATAGGAGCATGACAAACAAGAGCCAGGAAGAAATCCTTTAATTAATTTGCATTGTTCCAGTTTTGGTGGAGAAACTGGAAGACCAGTGAAAAGTGGCAGAAATGATTGGAGGGATAAAAAGACAGTCTTTTGAGGAAAAGTTGTATGAATTGGAGTTATTTGATCAGAAGAAGAGAGGAGAAAGAGTGAACTAATGTGTGTTTTCATATATGGCTGGGTTTATGATAAATGCCATAGTTATTTTTAAGAACTTACATTTGCTGAGCACTAGGGTAGATGCAAGGTCATTCAGGTAGACATAGTTTACTGTCCCACATGGGATTCGGAATCTCTCTTATCCCTTCTGGCCCTCAATTTCTTCTTCTGTAAATTGGGATTAAGTGATTTGCCCAAGGCCAGAGACTAGGCTGCCAGAAGTGGAGCTGGGATTCAAACTCAGGTTGCCTGATTCCCAGTCCCATGTTCTTTCCATTAGGCCACACTGACACCCATAGCTTTTTCTTCTATCTCCAACAGAGATAACGTTTAAATTGCAATAAGGGTTTGGTTGCATATGAGAAAAAACTCTAAGAGTGCTTACGGGATAAACTACCAAGGCTTAAACTGCTTTTATGGCGATGTTAAAGGAAGCTTAGGCAGCAGTCTCCCCTACTCCCCAGCGTCAGTGAATCTGACCAAATTTCCTCTTGCAGTTCTTCTTTCTCTTATTCATCCTATCTGTAATCCAGATAGTGGTTACAGGGCAATTCAGTTTATAACAGGCTGAATTTCATTCCGTAGACATTTTTCTTTGGTAGACTAAACAGAACTTGTATAAGGTCATATTTATGTTGCTGACAAACCTTCCTTTAGTTGCATTTGTCTCTAGAGTTGATCTTCAGTGGCCAAAATGGTCTCTTTGAAGGGCTTTCAGGCAAACAAGGTAGGTATTTGAAACTGTCTCTACCACAGTCGCATAAGTAGTAATGAGCCCACTTCCTCTGGCTCTTAGCCGTCCCTTTAGAGTCACAGCTGGAGGTTCTGGGAGGTGTCTCAGTAAATCATTGCTCCAAACCCAAGCTCCAGAGCTCCTTTCCCACAGATGAGGTAGTGATCAGTTTTAATCTTGTTTGATCTTATTGTTAGGGGTAGAAAATGCATGCTGGGTCCCAGTGCCGGGCTGCTGTTTGAAGAATCCTCCTCTAACCGTGTATCTTCAGCAAAGTAGGAAGCAACTGACACACAGCATTCAGAATCCTTCTCATCTCCAGATTGGTCTCCCCCGAGTGTAGGCGGAGGTGGGAATCCCTGATTCAGCTGCATTGGACCACAGGCAAGCTGTTTAGCCCCAGGGAGGTAGACCAGTTGAACTCTTTTGTCCTCAGATACTCTAACCAAAATATTGTACATCTTACTAAGACTTAGCTGGCTCTTACACCAAATATGATATGAGATTTGAGTTTATATCTTCTGCAAAGACGTTAAAACCAATTGTGGGGGGGTACTCCTGCTCATATTTCTCAGGGTCCTTTTGAGTGGGAGAGTTGGAAGTCAAAACCATGAAACCTCTTTTTTATACACTGCAGTTAGACATTATTTTCTTCTAGAGTAGGACCGTGATTTTTTTTTCTTTGCTGTGGGAATTGTGATGCTACAGTAAGGACTGTGGCCTTGCAAAATAAACAATCTAGGGGAAAGATTATGAGAAAGAAGAACTCCCTTTCCATCTCAGTGATTAATCATTTAGAGTCAGGAAGTATTTAAATATCATGTTTCAATTTCCATTTTTGGCAGACCATAAAAGTTCATATTTTAAAATGAAACCAAACAGAAGAATTCTTGGATTTGCAAATACAGCTACTTCCTAGTCCCACAGGAACATAAAACTAAACACTAAAGCAAATATGGTATTCCTTCCAAATGACTTCCAGGTGTTAAGCATTAAAAAGAGGGGAAAATAAAGAAACTTATTGATAGCTCTAATTTCCTGGTGATGAGGTCACATAGCACACATTCCAGGCAAAAGGGGTTAAACAGCCCATGTAACTAAAGCTACCGAAATCAACCATTCATAAGCTTCCCATATTCCAAACAATTGCCTGGGAACGCAACAAACCAGCTGCAGGAATTCTTCCGCTCATAACTGTCATTGAAAATACAAGACTGGAGCTCTAGACCGTAAGCTTGTTGTGGGTAGGGAATGTGTCTACCAACTCTGTTATATCATACTCTCCCAAGCACTTAGTACAGTGCTCTGTACACAGTAAGTGCTCGATATATATGATTGATGGACTGATAGATGACCGAAGAAACAACATCCATTCATTGGACTTTTGAAAAGAAACCATCCTTCCCAATAGATTCTCTGTCAAAAACTGTATAATTGAACCAGTTTTAAGTGTTTCAAAATATTGGGTTTTCTATCTCCATTTTTGATTGCTCTATTAGTAGCTGTTTCCTGAGTTCTAGGGCTCAGAGATGGGTTTTTGCTCCCATGAACAATTAGTAATTGCAGCCAGAAAAATTTAAGGCCAAACAAATCTGGAAGCCTCTGAAGGTTTACCAACTTCAGCCTGACATGCTGAGTTTCCCAGGCTAGTTCAGGTTTGCCTTGCATTTAATTTACAAGATTATTTCCCTCTTTCTTTTTTGTCTCTCTCCTGCAGTTTTACCGAGATGCAAAAGACTGGTGGCTCTTTGGCTTCTATTTCTGTGTGCCTCTAGCCTGCACTGCCATATTTTACACTCTGATGACTTGTGAGATGTTAAACAGAAGAAACGGCAGCTTGAGAATTGCCCTCAGTGAACATCTTAAGCAGGTAAATAAGGAATTGAGGCTGGCCAACATGTGTTTTTCTATGGAGAAATGGTTCGGATGTCCAGCAGAGAGGGGCATTGGTGACTGGTTATTTATAAATCAAAACTATACAAGGCTTGGCTTAGTGGAAAGAGAATGGGCTTGGGAGTCAGAGGTCGCGTGTTCTAATCCCAGCTCCGCCACTTGCCAGCTGTGTGATTTTGGGTAAGTCGCTTAAGTCACTTAAGTAAGTCACTTAACTTCTCTGTGCCTCAGTTACCTCATCTGTAAAATTGAGATTGAGCACCACGTGGTGATAACCACCTGATAACCTGGTATCTACCCCAATGCATAGAAAAATGCTTGGCACATAGTAAGCACTTAACAAATACCATCATTATTATTATTATTATTATTATTTTCATTTACTAATTTAGCCAAGAAGAACAGAGAAGTTTTTTTTTTAATTTTCTTTTTTTTTAAAAGGTATTTGTTAAGCGCTTACTATGTGCCAGGTACTGTAACTAAGTGCTGGGGTAGATCCAAGCTAGTCAGACTGAACACAGTCCATGTCCAACATGGGGCTCACAGTCTTAACCTCCATTTTAGAGATGCGGTAACTGAGGCCCAGAGAAGCAAAGCGACTTACCCAAGCTCACACAGGAGACAAGTGGCAGAGCCAGGATTAGAACCCAGGGCCTTCTAACTCCCAGGTCCACGCTCTTTCCACTGGTGCTTCTCATTTCCTATGTCATATACAGAGCTTCTCACCAACAGGTGAAGAGTTGAGTGAGCAAGCACAGTTCTTCAGCGGTGATTATCTTCAGGATGGCATTGTGTTCCTTTTACCAAGGAGCGAATCAGCTCCTTTCAGGCAAGCAATTCTGTGGACTGAATTGGGTAGAGTTGTCAAACTTACCCTTGCCCACTTAGCACCTCTGGCAAGCACAATGTTGGAAGTGTTTCTTCACCTTACAGTAACCTGGCTTTCTTCATACTACATGTGAAAAAGTAAGCTGGTTAATGGTGGAAAAAACTCTCAAGGCACAGCAAGTATTTTTTTATGGTATGTTAAGTGCTTACTATGTGTGAAACACTGACTAAGCACTGAGGTAGAAACACATTATAAAGGTTGGATACAGTGCCTGTCCCGCTTGGGGCTCCCAGTCTAAGTAGGAGGGAGGACAGGAGAACAGAGGCACAGAGAAGTGAAGTGACTTACTTAGGGTCACACAGCAAGCATTTGGCAGAGTCAGAATTAGAACCCAGCTCCTCTGACCCCCAAACGCGTGCTTTTTCCACTAGGCCATGGTGCTTCTGTAGTATTGACATGGTATAGTCCATGTTCCGTTGGCTGGTATCCCAAGATGCGATATACTGACTGATTTCTGTGGTTTTAGTTGTCAGCCACCCACATTCACTCTCTGTGACCAACTGAAAAGTCATGAAAATTCTGTACCAACTTAATGAACCCTATCAGAAGGACTTGAAAGATGGTATTAAAAATAGGGATAAGGTCACTAAAATTTCGCTAAAAATGTTTTCCAAAAAAAAAGATATGACTTTTTTGCATAAATCAAGAGCATAACATGGGGTGTGAAACTCCAGTATACAGGTCAAGTCTGAGCTGCTACCGACCTCGTTTAATCCGGTCCTCCGAGTATCATTAGGTTTGGTGGCCTTTCGCTCCTGGTGAGTCAGTCAGCCGGTCGTATTTATTGAGCACTTACCTTGTGCTGAGCACTGTACTAAGAGCTTGGGAGAGTACAATATAACAATATAGCAGATACATTCCCTGCCCACAGTAAGCTTATAGTCTAGAGAGGGTGGGCAACAATTTTACTTGGTACCACTTCAATTTTCTCCCAAAAGCACTGTTTCCAAGGCCTCATTCCAGGCTGCTGATTAAAGGGTGGAGTAGCATTCGACAAGTAGTGAGCTTCCAATGTGCTGCCAGTGGTGGGCATTTATGTGGTCCAATACAGTTTGTTTATTCAGTCCTTTGGGAGAAAAAATTGGGGATCCCATTGGCCCAGAGCCTTTCATACCCAATTGGTTGAATACTTAGAAACCCCTTTCGTGGAAAAACCTAGTCATAGGTGGTGGGAAGTGCTCAAGTGTTTTTCATTATCTTTGGTCCTTTTTGTTTGCCTTTACTGAAATGAATGAAAGAAGTGGGAGTTGTTGGAAGCCCTTAAAAATGGAGCCCTCATGTCAGATAAAGAGACCTCCCATACAGTCTTCCTTTCCAAAAAGCAACCTCTGTGTATTTACTTAGTTTTTCTCTAGGCCAACTCTTTTTTCCCCTATTCAAGCTAGATGAGCTGCTAAAGCAGATGAAAGAACTTCCAGTTATAATGGACTAGGAGGGGACAATTGTTCCCATTCTCTTCTCAGCAATTTGTGATGGCTGAACTGAAGCCCTGTTCAGTGGTGCTAATCATGTGCATGGCCTGCAGTAATTGCACAGCTAAAACTGTATTTTAGAGATGGACCTGCATGTCACTTCCAGTTCAAGCCCTTGTTTTCAACCAATTTTATCTCAACATTTACTCCCCCCCAGCTGCACTCAAGTGGCATTTTTACATGCCTAGTTAGACTTCTAAATGAATGCTTTATTATACGAGAAGGGTAATTGGAGCAAGTTCATAGTAAGAGGAAAATCTAAGCCTATGAGTTCTGTGAATTTCAATGTGCTGATTAGCAAACCAGATGGAGGCCAAGCTTTTGTGTTATACAAAGCATCAGCTCTCAACATGCTCATTTTATTGGCACTGATGTTCTTCACCCTCACCCCCCGTTCCTAATTCTATCTACTGCCATATAGCTTACTAATTCTCCAGACAGGGACTCAAGGGACATCAGCAATGCCTCCCTCCCCCTAGAACTGGGGACAACATAGCTTCCCCTTAAACCCTCTCACCCTCCGATGAAAGCAGATGAATAGAAGAAATTCTGGACCAATCAGAGATTTGGTATTAGCTCAGGGTTGGGGTGGAGTAATCCCCATTGCTCTCTGACAGTCACCTGGGTGAGACCAGGCTTGTTTCGGGTTTGGGGACTAGGGCTATTCAAAAAATTTGTCTTGTCCATCTACTGGATCCCCCAATCACAGTGTGGCCAGTCCCTAGTTACCAATAATAATAACTATGGTATTTGTTAAGCACTTACTATGTGCCAAGCACCATTCTAAGCATTGGGGTAAAATGCAAATTAATCAGATTGGACACAGTCCCTGTCCCTCGGGGACTCACACTCTTAATCCCCATTTTACAGATGAGGTAACAGGCACAGAGAAGTTAAGTGACTTGTCCAAGGTCACACAGCAGATACAGTAGGGGAACTGGGATTAAAGCTGGAGTCCTTCTGACTCCCAGGCCTGTGTTCTATCCAGTAAGCCACCCTGCTTCTAATAATAATAATAATGTTGGTATTTGTTAAGCGCTTACTATGTGCAGAGCACTGTTCTAAGCGCTGGGGAAGATACAGGGTAATCAGGTCGTCCCACTTGAGGCTCACAGTTAATCCCCATTTTACAGATGAGGTAACTGAGGCACAGAGAAGTTAAGTGACTTGCCCACAGTCACACAGCTGACAAGTGGCAGAGCCGGGGGTCCAACCCATGACCTCTGACTCCGAAGCCCAGGCTCTTTCCACTGAGCCACGCTGCTTCTACCATGCTGCTTACTACCAGCAGCTGTGAGCTGGGATGAATTGTCACCAGGGGCTTTAGAAGCTGCAGTCTGGGGCCTGGAACAAGAGGACCACCCACTGAAACTAGGGATGGATGGGTGGCCGTGTCCTAGGTCAGTAGATGGGGCAGATGGGGAGTGAAGAGAAAGGGGTTCCCAGTCAAATTCACCTGGATTAGGGAGTCAGTACTGCTAGCTCTTTGCTAATGCTAATGAGTATTAACAAATGCCCCTTCCCTATTAATTGGATTAGTCCAGGGGGAAGTATTAATGAGGGCTCAGGCAGAAGGAAAAGCTGAGGGAGGGACAGGGTGGACTGAGATTTCCTTGTCCCTTCAGAGAGCCTGGTGAGGCAGGACTCATCCTTCTCTTCTCTGTTCTCTCTCTCCTGAATCCCCATTCCTTGCCCGAGCTGCAATCCCGTTGCCCCAGCCCTGATCGAATAAAAGTACATTACTGTGTGTTTGTAAGTGAGGGGGAAAGGGGTCACTCTTCCCAGGTAGCCTTTCCCCTCTCCAAATCCCACCCCAGCGACCTCATACACATTAACAATAGTATGGAGTGGAAGCACCAGTCTGAACCTGGTGGGGAAGGGGTGAGGAAGGGGGAGTGGCAAATTCTTCATGCATGCACTTACACAATTACATACTTTCTCTCCACCCCTCCTTCCTTTTCTCTCCCCTCCTTCCCTCCCCTCTTTCTGTCACACATGTGCTCTCCATCTTTGCACTCAGGAGCTCCAGACACCTCTGTCTGCCCTCCAGCTGGGGCACCGTAATCCCTTCCAGCTTCAGAAACTGTGAGCTGGAGCCTGATTGGAGCCTGGTCCCTCCTCCCTAGTCCCCCTTCCCTCCCTCCTCTACACCTCTCCTAGGTCAGAGATTCCAGCACACCTTTGTGCATGGCTTCCTTCCCTCCCCTCCCTTTTCTCCTTCCTCCCCTCACCCACTTTCCCAGTCTGCTGGCCAGATGCGATAGGTACTTATAATTAGATTCCTGTAGGACAATCAAGTGATGCTATAACTAATGAGATATAATGTGTCACATGAGGGGGGCCCCATAAAATTGAATAACCCTGAGCCTCAACCCAGGTTGAGGGCAGGGTCCTTTGGGCATTCGCGAGTTGTCTACCGGCTCCAGGCCTCCAGCTAGTGATTGCCACTTGTGAGCTGTATCCTTTTTACTGCCCAACCTTTCTCACTCTGGTGCTATCTGGGCATACCTGTGCAAAAGAACATCAGAGGATACCTCCTTGGCAGATCTAGGGGGGGCCATTCTTTCCTAACATGGAAAAAAGGGAAGAGAATGGGCTGATAAATCTGAGAAAGACTCAACCTGAACAAAAGATTCTTCCCATCAGATTTTCATTGAGATACTGCAGACTTCTGTTTTGGTTTTTTTGTTTGTTTGCTATTTGTTAAGCAGTTATTATATACCAGGCACTGTACTAAGCGCTGGGGTAGATACAAGATAATCATGTTGGACACTCCATGTCCCATGTGGGGCTCTCAGTCTTAACCCCCATTTTATAGATGAGGAAACTGAGGCACAGAGAAGTTAAGTGGCTTGACCAACAGCTCACAGCAGGCAAGTGACAAGAGCTGGTATTAGAGCCCAGGTCCCTCTGACTCCCAGGCCCAGGCTCTATTCACTAGCCACGCCGTTTCGCTGAGATGATAGTAACAGCAGCTTCTGGTTCATCCCTGTCCCCAGTTTGTATTAACTCACCTGTCCGTCTTTGCAGAAAAATAGTACCTTGGACTCAGTTGAAAATCCACACCTTCCATGGGATCTTACAGTGTGATCTTGTCAATCTTGTGGACTTTTTCTAGTCTCTCCTGGAACCCTGCCTAGTAGTTGATCTATCCAATCCTATTTCTTGCTTCCCTTTAGCGGCGTGAAGTGGCCAAGACTGTCTTCTGCCTGGTTGTGATATTTGCTCTTTGCTGGTTCCCTCTTCATTTAAGCCGAATTTTGAAGAAGACCGTATACAACGAGAAGGATATGAACCGATGTGAATTGCTCAGGTACTGAATAATTTTTCTACAACTTTACTCATTGTAGCCAAAATGATTTTCTGCAGACCCATGATATCTCCTGGTAGAGATGTAGAACTTCCCAGATCTTCCAACCATAATCTTCCTTCTCTTCTGTGTTTCCTCTTTTAACATTCTCCCTGGGGCTTTCATTGTTTTTATTCAGAATGTAAATACAGAGCACTTTAATTCCACAGCTGATCCCTCAGGGATTGCCAGAAATGAGTGATGAGTGTTAATTCTGTAGTCTCAGCCACAACCCGAAGTAGGTGGCCCTTTCTCAATCTGCATGAAAAACTTTCCTTTGGTGCTAATTGCGGTGGGTTTTGCAGTTAAATCCTAGGGCAGTCCAGAACCACCACCTCTCTTTATGAAAGCGACCTAAATCAGTCCACTGAGTGGCCATCGGAGAGAAATGGCTTGGGGGAAAGAATCGTGTTTGTTTTGGGGGTAAAGTAGAAAGCGTGTTTAAATAACTATGTTTTGATTATTGTACTGTATTTCCATTGCTTTAGTTTCCTGTTGCTCCTGGATTACATCAGTATTAACTTGGCAACCATGAACTCCTGTATAAACCCAATAGCCCTCTATTTTGTCAGCAAGAAATTTAAAAACTGTTTTCAGGTAAGCTCTGAATTGTTTTTAAGGGCAAACTGGTAGTGCCTACATAGTAGAAGGGAAAAAGATATTGCCCTGATACTCTGAGGAGTAACAGTCAGTTTTCCTCAACCAAAGGAATAAAGGACTGGCTTTCCTGTAAACTAAGTTGGTCAAATAGTGTCATGCCAGAGGGATTACCAGAAAGGCAATTCTTGTTGAGCAGAGCCAAGAAATTCTTGAGTCAAAGGTTTGCACATACCCCAATAACAACTGAGTGTGCAGCTTGAAAGTAGCTCTAAAATAGGATACAGGCATCTCACTTGATGCGCTTCCCAGGGGCATCTTTTATTCCTGGGACTTAGCAAAATTTTTTTATATACCAACTCCACCTGCTGTTCCCAACTGCCACCTGCAAAATTCCTGTCCATTAAATTTTCATATTCTGATTGTATGTGTTCTCCCTGCATGCCCTCCCTGTGGCACAGACAGAAAATGACAACCCAGACCCAGATTGGCCCAAGGTGAGACCCAGGACTAACCCATAACAGTCCTGGCCGGAAGGAAGCCCAAGTCGTGTTTCCAGGGAATGGTGTCATGGGTACATAGGGCTTTTTTATGGTATTTGTTAAGCACTTAGTGTGTGCCGGGCACAGTACTCAGCACTGGGGTAGATACAAGCTGGGGCTCAAACTCTTGATGCGTACTCCTTGACCATCGGTGCTGTTCGTATTCAGGGCTGGATCGGGAGGCAAACGAACCCAATTCATTTTGGGAGCTCTGGGCACAAGCCCTAGTTCAACCTTAGAGATCTTTATAGGCAAGTTTATTGTTTTCTGTGTCTGGGATAAACTCTAGCTGCAAACAGGTCACCAAGATTGGAAATGCAATAGACCTGGTTTTCATGAATTGAGCGAGACTGGAAGTGCAGGAAGGTGGTCTGACTTGGGGCTCTCTTTGTCTAGAGTCAACCTCACCGTTGCTGCCTTCCCATGTTCTTTTCTCAGTTGGAAGGATAGCATGAGAGAGAAAAGGGCAGCTATTTGGTGGTCCTGGGAGAGGCAATCATTCAGTCTCTCCGACCTTGGTCTAGAAAGTAAGGAGCCAAATTCCCCCTTCAGATAGAGGCATATGCTCAACTGTATATATCTTCATTACCCTATTTATTTTGTTAATGAGATGTACGTCACCTTGATTCTATTTATTTGCTATTGTTTTAATGAGATGTTCTTCCCCTTGATTCTATTTATTGCCATTGTTCTTGTCTGTCTCCCCCGATTAGACTGTAAGCCCGTCAAAGGGCAGGGACTGTCTCTATCTGTTACCCATTTGTACATTGCAAGCGCTTAGTACAGTGCTCTGCACATAGTAAGCGCTCAATTAATACTATTGAATGAATGAATATGCCCTCTAATTGCATCGATTTCCCAGGAAACCTCAACCTGCCTAATACTTTTAGGAATGCCTTGATCGACTCTCATTACTTGGACTTGTTTCTTTTCTCCAGTCCTGCCTCTGCTGTTGCTGCTACCAGTCTAAAAGTCTAATGACCTCAGTGCCAATGAATGGAACAAGCATTCAGTGGAAAAACCATGAACAAAACAACCACAACACAGATAGAAGCAGTCATAAAGACAGTATAAATTGAAGCTCTGAAAGGAGGCTCATAGTATTCACGTCCTCCGAAGAAGCATCCCACTGCAGCAGTTTCAACAGGAATCGATGGATTATCTATGACCTGATCTCCCCTCCAAAAGAAAAGCCTTTGAAGTGATCACAGAGTGGACTGGCTGTGCATTTAAGATTTGTGAATTGGATTGCTTCTGCCTGATATGCATTCCCTGGAGATTCTGTGTAGCTTTTTGGGACAAATGGAAAGTGTTGACTTAGCAGTGAAACTGTAAGAGGAGTGGCTGCCCTAGGTGGAATTAAGTTTGCCCAGAGGTTCATCTTTTGAGTCGACTGTTCCGTGAGAATTCGTTAAACATAGAGTTTTGGAGAGAGTGCTGTGAGTCATATATCGTAACTTCATCCTTTTATAGATTAAAAAAAGAAAAATCACTTAATGGGGTGATGACATTTTTCCTTATAAAAAACACATTCAGTATGGGTCGAAGCCATATTTTGAAATGTCAGCCTACACTGATGTTTTACAAAAGTGCATATCATAGTCTAGTAATCAGTTGGCCTTATTTACACTCTAGGGGAACAATTAGAAGGTTAGCACTTCACAAGTCAAGGTTTTATTTATAAAACATTTTTATTTATAAAAACGTGCATCTTAAATGGCATCAAATCTAGGCACTTACCAACACAGAGTGATACCAACAAGAAGGTATTATAATGTGCAATTATTCTAAGTATTGTAAAAGAAACATATATTTTTGTAAAAAAAAGTGTAGTCTTTTGTTAAAGGGGATCTTGAACATCTTTGTAATCTACCTATCATGTTGATTGATAATCCATGTTCTTCATAAGCCTGTGCTCTTCAGGTCTGTCTATTTCTAATTTTAAATGAACAGCACGAGTTAGGATGAACAGGCTTACAAAATATCCTAAACCGTTCCTGATAATTTCACAGATAGTCATTAATTTAAGAACTAGAGTACAGAGAGAGTCTGGAAGAAAAGGAATGGGCATTTTAAATTAACTTTTTGAAACTTTCATTGTGGTTTCATATTTAACCATCGATATAAAAAGCCTATTGCTAATAAAAACTGTAGAAACTTTTGTTTTGATACAAATAAGCATGCGACTTAGCTTTCTCTTAATTATTCTCAAAATATGGCTAAATGGCAGATATTATTGTTCAGCATTACATTTTTTGTATAGGAAGCATTATACTAAATAGTGGGCTGAAGTTTATCGGTGTATTTGTATATCTACTGTAGGATTCTGCCATGAGATTCATAGCGTTTGCTCTGTCAGATTGAAAGAGCATCGCCCCATCTTCACTCTGAAATTCTTCACCTCCGCTTGTGGACTTCAGGAATAAAAATTCAAACCTTCACCTTACTCACAAGGTCAACTTTTCAAAGTGCCTACAGTGGCTTCTGCTGCACAACTTTACAGATGTTTACAGTATGTACACAACAAAGAAAGTCTTTTAGTGTATATAAAACCCTCTGTAAATTGCTCTCTTGTTTTTGTTGTTTAAACCTCTATAGTATTTTTGTGTGCATATAGTATATATGCATGTGTGTGGTGATATAATATGAATATAATCGAATAGTACTGCTCAGTAATAGTGGCAAAGAGCATACTATACGTGGGATCAAGATGATGTTAATCACAGCTGCCTTACTGGGTCAGGCCTGCCCGTCAGAAGCTTCCTGGTTCACACAGTCCTAATTACCACATAACCGTAAAAAATGTTGGTATTAGAATACTTGACATCCAGGCCGAATGACCACAGGCCGTGACGTAGGGCAGGGATGAGCCAAAAAGCGAGAGCGTTTCTATTTTTTTGGCATGCACATATTAGATGTGATAAACATATTGTAATTCAACAACCACAATGCAGTGTGATCGAGGAGAAGCGGAGGATCTGTTTTTCGACGAAGGCCAGTTCGGAAGTACAACTTTGTTGGGGAAGAACTAAGCCAGTTTATGCTGCTGCATTGGAATTCACTGTGAGCACAATGTGTAATCTGAGGCCTGCAAATTAATTGGACAAGGTGTCCGCTACTTAAAGAAACAGAGTTTCCCAGCCTGTCAGTTCAAGTGGTAACAGTCATATTCTATTATTTATTGGTACGTCACATATGCCTGGTATAAACTAAAGTAATATGTCCGCTTTGTTTAGATGAAACATACCTAGAAAAAAATACTGTTTTTTTGCAATTGGACAGAATGGTTTTAAGAAATGCAGACAAGCATTCTGGTCACAAAAAATAACTGCACAAGCCTCTGTGTGTGTGTCTGTGTTTGTGTATTTTCATAGACCACAAGACATAACGGAAATGACTTCTCTCTAGAGTAGTTTTCAAAGTATTTCCTATCTCAACAGCAAGTTGAATTCCTGAAAACCTGATCCCAGAATCCAAGGCCCTGCGATGGAAGTGACCCCAGAAATGTAAAATAAAAAAGTTACACAGTAATCATTAGTATTTTCATGATTATTCCTATGCAACTCTGTGAAAATGATGCTCATATTCCACAAATGTCGGCCTACTCACGGAAAAGTCACTATTCAGCATTCAATAAAGTGCACCTGTGCTCCCAGAAGATTCCCATTGTAGGAAAATGAGCAAATTCTGTTTAAGGTCGAGCAATTTTAGCCAAAAGAAAGCTTCAGAACCAGTAGCTGACTGGAAATCAAGTTATTTTGTAAGTCCTTAGACATTTTCCAGGCCTGTGACAAATCATCACCCTGCCCTTTCAGGATGCAGTGTGCAGAAGCGAGAAAAGTCGGCCCAGGGATTCAATTCAATTGTATTTGTTGAGTGCTTACGGTGTGCAGAACACTGTACTAAGCACTTGGAAAGTACAATACAGAAAGAGAGACAATCCCTGCCAATCCATTTCCCAGTGTTTGTACTAATAATGGAGAAGACTGGGTGTGGACATTGTGGGAGAGAAAGAGGGCGGATGAGAAGATAGGGAGGATGTCGATATCACAGGGAAGCATCTCATATCCTGGAGGCAAAATTTTGAGTCACTGCCATTCCGTGAAGGGATGAAATCAGCATCCCTTTCCACGGTATTTTCAAAGGTGATCGCTAGTAGGAACAGTGTAGAGAAGCAGCGTGAGTTAGTGGAAAGAGCACGGATTTGGGAGTCAGAGAACTTAAGATCTAATGCCACCTCCGCCACTTGTCTGCTGTGACTTTGGGCAAGCCACTCAACTTCTCTGTGCCTCAGTGACCTCATCTGCAAAATGGGGGTTACGACCGTGAGCCCCACGTGGAACCACCTGATTACCTTGTATCTACCCCAGCTCTTAGAACAGTGCTTGGTACATAGTGTTTAAAAATACCATAATTATTATCATTGTTATTATTAATAATAGGAGATATATTTCTGGAATACTGGACGGGGGACTCGAAAACCTAGGATGGCCCTGAAAGCAATGATATTATTTGAGAACATTTTACTGAAAAGCCTCTACAAATATGCTATACACAAGCTCATAATCCTCACCATACTTTGGAAGTAAAGAAGTGATGTGAATTTACCAGATAGAGTGGGTTATAGAGATGTTATCATTACGGGCAGGGAACATGCCTGCTAATTCTGTTGTACTGTCCTCTCCCAAGTGGTTATTACAGTGCTCTGCAAATAGTAAGTGCTCAATAACTATCACTGATTGATTAATTAACCACTGAATAAATACTATAGACAACAATGAGGTTAAGAGACTTTCCAGAAGTCCTAGAACTACAGGTGTTAAAAAAGACTATCCAACAAGCCAGTGCCCAGGACAAACTAAAGAAGCCTAAATAAATTAAGGAATAGTGGATAAAAAGTTTATATCCCCTATCCCTTCCTGACTATTCTGCTTTTAGGGTGCTTCACTGGAATCTGTGCTTGTTTGTGTCCTTGTAATAGCGGTTAGAAGAGCAGATAGAGGAGCAGAAGTGCAGCTCTTGAAGTGCAGCTTGAGCTTCTGGAAACTACTGACCAAATGGAATGTTTCTGTAGTTCATCTGAAAACTGCTGGCAAAACAGAGACAGAGAACCAACTAGTGAGAGAATCCAGGATTTCTGTTCCCAGATCACCTGCTTATTCCTGAGACTTTCTTTGCCGCCCTTCCTCACTGCCCCCCAAAACAAGACTGAGGCGTTATTTTCATTAGATACTTCTTAGGTTCCTTGTCATTTAGGTTATGGCCATTCCTGATACTGTCATTCAACATATGCTTTCGTCAAATACAGTGGGGAGATTGGTACAGGGCTATATTCTCTGTGGGTATGCAATTAATACATCTGCCGATGGTTTTTGAGAAGTAAAACCAACGAGAAGCTTATAGCAAGCAGAACCCGAGTCAGCCCAATATAGAGAAAATAAGTAACTGGAAGATTATCAGAGAGAGGGTATGAAACTTGGTCAAAATACAGTCCATTTGCTAATTTGGATTGCTCCGTAGCATGTCAAGCAAGCGGCCAGAGGCTCTGGTTGGGGCTGGGGCCCGGTGCAACCATAGCATCCCAGAAGGCAGTACAGGTGGGAGAATGGAGTTGTGTTGGTCAGACAGCATTGGAAAGATGGAAAGGCATTTCATTCATTCATTCATTCAATAGTATTTATTGAGCGCTTACTATGTGCAGAGCACTGTACTAAGCGCTTGGGATGAACAAGTCGGCAACAGATAGAGACAGTCCCTGCCGTTTGACGGGCTTACAGTCTAATCGGGGGAGACGGACAGACAAGAACAATGGCACTAAACAGCGTCAAGGGGAAGAACATCTCGTAAAAACAATGGCAACTAAATAGAATCAAGGCGATGTACAATTCATTAACAAAATAAATAGGGTAACGAAAATATATACAGTTGAGCGGACGGGTACAGTGCTGTGGGGATGGGAAGGGAGAGGTGGAGGAGCAGAGGGAAAAGGGGAAAATGAGGCTTTAGCTGCGGAGAGGTAAAGGGGGGATGGCAGAGGGAGTAGAGGGGGAAGAGGAGCTCAGTCTGGGAAGGCCTCTTGGAGGAGGTGATTTCACACCTCTGGCGTGTAGGAGAGAGGGTTTGAAAAATCAAGATCCTTACCCAAATGCCAAACTGGATTGTTCCACTCTCTCCCTACCCCAGCATGGCAGCAATGGAAATCTCAATTAAAATAAAATAGCAAATACCCTCCTCACTTTAGGGTCATCAGAACTGTCCTCAGCTATTACTGCCACCATCTCTTCTTCCTTCCTGGCTGCTTTTAGGTCCCAGATTCCCTCAACTCCCCATCTACTATACTTTGGCAGCCCATCTTCCCCTCTAGCCTTCCTGCTAAACTACACTTCTACCTGACTTCTAGCTGAAAGATGGCAGGCTTTAAAAGAAGGTTCCAGAAGGATTTGTTCTTGCCCTGTCAGCTCCAGCTGTTTTTCCCAGCGCTTCCCTAGGCCCGTCACAAACGATCATCATCATGGTGGTATTTGTTAAGAGCTTACTATGTGCAAGGCACTGTTCTAAGCACTGGGGGATACAAGGTGATCAGGTTGTCCCACGTGGGGCTCCCAGTTTTAATCCCCATTTTACGGAGAAGTGAAGTGACTAGCCCTAAGTCACCCAGCTGGCAAGCGGCGGAGCCGTGATTAGAACCCACGACCTCTGACTCCCAAACCCAGGCTCTTTCCACTGAGCCATGCTGCTTCTCTACGGAACTGGTTCTCTGATCATGTGAGTCCCGGCCCACAAGCCCTGTTAATCATCCTTCTCAGCTACTATTGCTGTGTCTGGAGAATTTATTAAAGAAACACTTAATCAATCAGTGGTATTTATGGAGCATTTACAGTGTGCAGATCATCGATCTAAGTGCTTGGGAGTGGGGAGAATTATCCCAGTACTTAAACAACAGTATCAGAGTGGTCCTTCTTGGGAATCCTGGGAAAACCTAAAAAAATTATCCCTGAAATTGGAATGATTTCAGTAGCATAGGGCTGTAACGCACACACTCCGTGGTACCCTGTAAGCAACTCACCACGTTCCCAACTGGAGGTTTATCTTAAGCCTCGACTAATGGCACTCATTAATAAAACATGAGGACATTCTCTCTGTCTCCCTGCCTCTCTCTCTCTTTCTGCCTTCGTTCTTGAAGTTCTCTAGTTTAAATAATGGAAAGAGATTCTTAGATGCCTGTGGCTTATTAATAACCATAGAATGTAAATACCACTTCAACACTATATGGCAACTTTTGAGGCCAGGAAATCCCCACTTACTCCTAGAACCAGTGGTCTAAATAGAATCGGCCCCAGTAAATTTAACTACGGCGATGAGAGTTTCTGGGGGAAAACTGCATCCTTCCATCTTGACCTTGATTGGATTTTTTTTGTGTATTACAGGGAAGACTACGTGACATCTCAAGGTATCTTCCATCACTAGGCCTCTATGATTCTGTGATTCCCTGAGTAGGGAAATTCATTATGTTAGATTTGATTGTAGAGCAGCAGCTATGTTTTAGTCTGTGAGAGTACTTCACTGATGGTCCTTGACTTGCCTAACAGTTGCCAATCCTAAAGCCTTTTTAAACAGTTTCATTTGGTTCCTAAACCTGAAAGGACAAACAGAATGGCCCCCAAAACAACAACAGTTAAGAGTTGGAAAAATTCTGCAGCAGCAGTACAAAGTAGAGGCCCACGATACATGTTTCAACATTTATTTTTGAAGCCAGAAGGTCAACTGCCTCCCAGTTTCCCAAATGTTAAAACTTTATTTAATTCAAGAGGTGATACAGAAAAAGAAAAGAGTGAGCAGGAGCTGCTCCTGGGAAGTAAATCAGTGATACAAACTCTTAGTGTAATTAGTAGGTTCTGGAAAAAAAAATCATTGAAATGAATGAATGAAAATTAAATTATCTATCTAGGATTCCTGAAAGACTGGAGGGACCTTTTAAAAAGTTAGAATAAACCTGTGCTCCATTACTTTTCAAAAACCTGTAGCTTTTTTATCTGGATTCATTTTATATTTGATAATCTTCAAGATTTCAGTTTGAGGCATATGATGGGAGTTAAATTTTGATTTTGATTCTTTATCATTTGACCTAATTGACTGAGTGTAGAATCTTCCAAAGTCCACCTTTCTCCTGAATCATTTCAGAAGGCCTCTCCAACTACTATTATTGGGATCCAGATGTATATATATATACATCTATATATATACATCTGGATCCCAATAATATATAATAATATATTATATGTGTACATACATATTATGATAGGGAAAATGTGAGGATGTTTGAAGGCAGGGCAGAAGGCCCAATAAGAGAGTAAAACTGTAAGCTCATTGTGGGCAGGGAATATGTCTGTTTTATTGTTATACTGTACTCCCCCCCCCAAAAGTGCTTAGTACAGTGCTTTGCACTTAGTAAACTTCAATAAATATGACTGGATTAATGAAACAATGACTTTAGGGATCAGGTGAGGGGAAAAGTATAGAATCCCTCTTGTGGTTGGGTGCGAAGATGCTCTTTAACAGTAAATTCCCTCTCCTCCCACGCACCTTTTTTACAGTATTTGTCAAGTGCTTGCTATGTGCCAGGCACTATATTAAGCACTGATACAAGATAATCGAGTTGAACACAGTCCCTGTCCCACATAGGCCTCACTGTCTTAATCCCCATTTTACAGATGAGTTGAGGCACTGAGAAGTTAGGAGATTTGCCCAAGGTCACCCATCAGACAAGTGGTGGAGCTGGGATGCCAAGATACTTACTTACCCTCTCCCAACATCCTCTTCCCAGATGCTCTCTCTGCCTAGAAAAAGTATCTCAATATCTCTCCTGAACTTCTTTTCCCACCTCCATTTTTTTTCTCATATTTCCTTCTTTTCTTGGATTCTCTCAGTCTTTCCCCTAAGGTCTCTTCTCCCAATAACCATTCCTTCCCTCCTTACCTATAAAAGCCCCTACTTCCATTAAACTACCTCTCCCCCACAATTATCCCATTCCCAGAGACCTCTTCCTACCAGACCCCAACTCCCATAAGACCAATGCTCATGTACCAGTGATAGGTGAGTGTATGCGTGGATCTGTGAATTTCTGAGGACCTCAGTATGGGGGTGAGTGTGAATGACCAAGAAGTGGGGAAATTGAGTATGTGAAAAATGACATCATAATATAGACAAGGAAAGAGGAAAATTCAACCTGGTGAAAAACTGGGTATTTCTGTATTTATTTGATTTTAATATTAAGGAAAATGCCATAGCATTTATAATGATTTATAATGGTCTCTTCCCCGATGATGAGTGGTTCACAATTGCAATAGAGGCAATTCTCTCTTAATTGCTTCCCCAGACAGCAAACGAGACATTCCCACAAAAATAAATGTGAGTGGATTTTGCCTATTCCCACGGCAAGTCTTTAGAAGTTAATAAATGTTGGGAATGGCACATTTCAATGGGGTCCCGCTTCAACTTATCTAACAGCATCCACTTTGCCTTTGGAGTCAAGCTTTTTTAGTGCTACTTTTCAGACTAATAACAGAGTTGGCTACAGATTTCTGATACAGCATGATTCATTGCTAGGCCCAAATCTGAATGGAAACCCAAGAGTCCTAGTATTTGGGGCACAAAGAAGACTCTCAGATTGGTGTAACTCGGAAGGGATGGATGGGTGGGACTGTTGCGCTGTCCAACATTTGATGGCACAAAAATTTAAACAAGGTGACTGTAAAAGTACCAGAGTTTCAATATTTTAAAAAGTGTTACATTGAGTTGGTGGAATGTGCCCAATCCGGACTATCTGTACTGAAAATCTTTTCAGGGTTATCACGGGAAGCGTCAAATTTCAGAACCCCGTAACCATCTGACACAATGCTGACCTATTTGACGATCCTCTGCTAAATGTTTTCCCTTCCAGTGATGTGATTTGAACATATCTCCCCAGCTCTCCCAAGGCCACTGAATCAGGCAGCGGCTCCTGGCTGTGTCAGGAATATGCTGACGTGAGAATGTATTCTTTAGGAAGATGGGTGTCACCCTCTCCCACTGAATCACCTTAGCCTAACGTAACTGCTTAGCGACCAGCTTGACTCTCTAATCTTGCTACTGGTTGCTCGGAAGTGTAATTTTAAAGTATTGAAATCCTAAAGCAGACATGACAGGATGAAGACACTGTCCTACTCCCACAGGGACGCACCAAGCATTAATATCCAAAACTTTTTCCTTTCCCTCATAAGGGCTCTCCAAAGAAAGGATCCGGCTGGTTGTATTCTAGATCCACCCAGCCAGGACAGAGAGCAGATGGCAAACCTTAGGGCAGCCTGTGTGCTTATTTCTGTTCATTTTCATCTCCCTGGAATGCATATCTGTCTAGAGAGGGAATGAGAGAAAGAGCAAAAAGGCCAGCAAAGTCTGGTCTGTTAAGAAGTACAAATAGCATTTATTATAATATTTATTTAGGGCTTACAAGGTGCCTAACACAGGGATAAGTATACAAAATAATCAGGGAAGACAGTCCTTCCCCCAGTAGGTGCGCAGTTTAAGGTGGCAAGAGAGCAAGTGTTTCACAAGCACTTAGTACAGTGCTGTGCACATAGTAAGCACTCAATAAATACTATTGAATGAATCCCCTTTTACAAATGAGGAAACTGAGGCATGGAGAAGCGAAGTGACTTGCCCAGCATCACATAGCAGGAAAATGCAGAACCTAACTCTCAGTGATACATGGCTCACTGGAATCAAGAAAGGAGGACCTCTTTTGTAGGGAAACTTCACAAAGATCATGAGTTGGAGAGGTAAAAGTGGAAACAGTACCAGATGCTGGAAACAACAAACATGAAAACACACAAAGGTTGAGTACTTACTGTGTGCAGAACACTGTACTACCAGAGTGGATAGATACATTCCCCGCCCACAATGAGTTTACAGAAGGAGATACAGTTTGTATGTGCCCAATATGGTCAGGATTGGGGTTTTGCATTAGCCTTTTTAGTCACTCAGGCTTTCATCGCTGAATTTTACCATCAGTAGCATCTTCAAGTAGGAAAGAGAATTTTGTGGCAAATAAACGGATGAGAGGGCTTGGTTTAGTGGAGAATCCAAAAGGGAGTCAGGAGATCCTGGTTATAGCACCAGCTCTGCCACTGGCCTCCTGGGTAACTTCAGGTAAAAGTAACAACTTTCCTGGACCTCAGTTTTCTTATCTGTAAAATGGGGATAAATGACGAGCTCTCCCTCTCAGATTCTAAGACGAGGACTCGTGAACCATCTGATTATCTCTGTCTAGTGTTTAGCACTTAGTCTATGCTTAATAAATTCCATAGGTACAACAATTTTTTTAGTTATGATCATCTTTTGGTGTTGATGCTCCAATGTGATGTTGCCTTTTTTTTAAAATCAACTGAGAGTTGGGAAAATACGTGGCAGCCCAGTGGTAGATAATACCCGTACCCTGAAGTCAGTTCCATTTACCATCAGCCAGAGCCCAAGTTCCAGGAAACATTAGAACATGAGAGAGAAAGGGGGCTCTGCTGGATTGCCCGGGACAGAGTTCACATCGCTCCTTATTCTGCTTGAATTTAACTCGCTTGTGAGATCAGTGACTTGCCGGGCTGCCTAACTAGTGGAATCTCCAGGGTAAAAGGAGTCATCAAGTTCAAGAAGGATATTTTTATAGTCCCCTTTTTTAACTCAAAGATTCGGCTGAAACGTTGTAGACAGGAGGGAACGTGCCTCCAAACTGTGATATATTGTCCTCGCTCAAGTTCTTATTCATTCATTCATTCATTCATTCATTCATTCATTCAATCGTATTTATTGAGCGCTTACTGTGTGCAGAGCACTCTACTGAGTGCTTGGAAAGTACAATTCGGCAACAGATAGAGATAACCCCTATCCACCAGTGGGCTCACAGTCTAGAAGGGGGAGATAAACAAAACAAAACAAGTAGACAGGCATCTTAGTACAGTGCTCTGAACACAGTAGCACTCAAACATCATTATTGAAATGTATAGGGATCAATGAACACTAATAGCGAGTATTATTATAAGTAAAAAAAATAACTAGGCACGTCATGTTTGCAAGATTCTACCATCCATCTTCAATCCTCTCTACCCCTCCAAACCTCTCTTTCTTTCAGTCTGGAGGTCAGTTTTTCAAAACATGAAACACCAGATGCTGGGTACATCACTCCAGAGGGGTGCCTTGTGACTTTCTATTCAACATACTCCTCATTTGGTTAGTAATTAAGATTTTTTTTTAATTTCACCCTCTTAAACCAGTGTCCCATTCCCATATAAATCATAAGAATCATCCCAGAGTCCTGAAACCCTATTAAACTCAAGAAGTGTTTGATGAGATTTTTGATTTCTTGTTCCCAGTTTACATTGTCAACTAATCAAATAAAGCAAAACTCAAGAAGGACACCCAATCTACTTATTAGCTGTTCTCATATTTTTGTACAGGAATGTTCTCTGATGTTCCTTTCTTCACTGAACCTTTTGTGCTCTATAGGAATAATAACAATCCTAATGATATTTATTAATAATTATGGTCTTCAAAGTACTTCCTATGAGCCACAGCACAGTGCTTCTCCCCACAATAACTCGAGCTTCTGCCCCTTCCTCCCCATCCAAACTGTCCCCACTTTAATCCAAGCACTTGTCACATCCCTCCTTGACTGCTTGCTCACTTCCCTGCTTCCAGTCTTTCTCCATTCCAATTCACAGATAAACCAGAGACTTCAGTCTCCAAAGCCATTCATCTGATACATCTGGGAGCAATAAATGTGACTATGAAAATGAAGAAAAGTACATAAATAAAGTACATAAATAAGCAGAGTACATAAATAAAATGTACGATTTCTTTTGATTTACTTAAAACAAAAATATTTACTCATGGATAAAGTAAAATTGAGAATTTTTTTGAAAAAAGAGAAAAAGTCTCCATGCATGCAAAAGTAACTATTCAGGAAAAGGTCTTTCTGAAGAAATAACACGAGGGTCAGTTAGTCACCAGCCTGGAATTACACACAACGCTGAGGCGTGAGTGATATTGAGTGGTCAAAATAATCAATCCATTCATTCATTCATTCATTCAATCACTTTCAGTGAGCACTTATTATGTGTATGGCACTGTCCTAAGCATTTGGGAGAGTACAATACAACAAAATTAGCAGAAACGTCCCCTGCCCATAATGAGCTGACAGTCTAGAGTCAACAAAGATCAGTCTCTTCCAGCTCATTCCAGGGGATCTGCTCTTACAGGATACTTTTGTGGCTGGATTCCTTCCTAATCCAGGAAAAATCTGAAAGAACATTTTAACTCGGAGAAAGATGCAATGAGAAAGCCTTATTAAGTCACTTCTAAGCTGTTTCCGGTCATTTCTAGTGGTCAGTGAGGATGGGGACTTAAATGCCCACAGACAAAAGGAATACATGGTATCTGTAATTATGGGACATTCATCTGGGGAAGGGTTTTGTGGAGTTGTGTTACTTTTGCTTTCAAGAACTATAAGGAGGAAAGGAATATAACTAATTTGAGGCACCAGGCCAGCAACTGTGCAATCAGCATTAACAGCCACTCTTTGCTCTGATTCCAAATAGTTTCTGATGTAATTGCTCAGGAAATTTGGCCTAGAGGCCATCATCATTCTCCCCCTAGTTTAACGGAACAAATTACTTGAGGCCCCTCTAGACCCACCAAATTCTATCTTAAAAGAAAATCTCCCGAAGGAAAAAAGAGAATATGCTTTGAATGGTGTTTACTGAGTTTAGTAGGTTTGTCTCCCAAAGTGATGCTGGTGATGAGAAAAGGAAGCTGGAAATGGCAACAGAGCAGCTGTTTGCCCACAGGACTCCTTTATGAAATTTTGAGGCAGATCAGGTTGCCTTAGGATACACTCTTGATCTTATGTACTTGATGCACTTATGTACATAAGATCAGCACTTAACGCACACAACACATATACACAACTGTAATTTATTTATATTAATGTCTGTCACCCCTCTGTAAGACTGTATAAGACTGTATAAGACTGTATAAGACTGTATAAGACTGTAAGCTTATTGTGGGTAGGGAATGTCTGTCTACTGTTGTACTGTAAGCTCCCCAGCACTTAGTTCAGTGTTCTGCAGACGGTACGTGCTCAATAAATATGACTGACTGACAACACCTTCGGGTCCAATTGGATCTGGGACTCACTCATCTTCCCTTAGGCCAGTGAACAGATCCAACCCCAAGGAGATGGGGAGGAGCCCCCAGGACCAACCTGACTTCCCGCCTCCTTCCCATCAGCTCTAAGGATTCCCAAACTGGCCTGGACCCCAGAGTCTATTGCCTGGGGGCTGCTCTCTTCCAGAGGGAGCACCAGACCACATAGAACCCGAACCGCATTTGACTGGTGCTTTCCCTCTCCTGGTGGGAAAACAATTCAGAAGGGAGCATTTGTGGCCAAGACTGAAAGGGACAACATATTTTTAAAAATGATCTTTCCAGTGGAAAAATCTATTTTTGATTTGGATGTGCATGGGGCAAGCTTAACCCTCCATCCTGAGGGTTACCAGGGCTCGTGCCAAGCAGATAGGATAATGGATTTGCAGCCACATCGCCCTAGCTGCACCTAAGGCCTCTCCCTTGGGGTCAGCACATTTCTAACTGACGGATAATATTTCAGACTCTTCCACACACTCCCAGGGCCGTTACCTTACCCCACTGCCACCCTGAAAATCCTCTGGATAGTTTTGGAGTTTGTGCAGGCAGGTTCGCAGTGGGATAGGGTTTGGTAAAACTTTGGTCCTGGACAGCTAGATTGAGAGAAGGGAAGACTACAGGCTGGAGCACATTGCTCTAACTGCTACTTTGGCTTTGGCTTTTTGTTCGGGTACAAAAAAAGCGGGATTGCGGGGAGAGCTGTTCTTTTTGAGCATGAAGCTTCCCTTAGCGTTTTGCCCTCTCCCCGCAAAGGCTTGCAACAGAGACCAAAACTCTAAATCGAAAGTCCTGTACAGACTACAGTAAAAGGATCAGCAGTTGTCAAGCTTTCAGATGTTCCGGACAATCCGGAACTGTTCCAGAGGCATAATCTTGGAAAAAAAATATAGGAGCCAACCACCAGATGCCAGCTCTTCCTTTATAGCTTCACAAAAGAAGCATTATGGCAGTTGCGAATTTTTTTTTTAAAGGCATTTGTTTGTTGAAAATGGGACTGCAGATATTTGGCTTAATGGGAAACATGCAGATTCAGCAGTTAATTTTTAAACAATGATTTTATCCGTTGCCAACTGGACCCCTGGGTCTGATTCTGTCCGGCCTCAAACTCGACCATCACGCTGGTCAAAGAAAAGGGAAATGGGTGAGGCTAGGATTCATTCATTCATTCAATTGTATTGAGTGCTACCTGGGTGCAAAGTACTGTACTAAGCATTTGGAAGAGTGCCATGTATATCAGTGGGGTGTCCATCTACTTGGGTTTCACCCAAATGTTTAGGGAGTTTGGGAGGTCCTTAGAAGTACCCGTTATACAACATTAAGAACATGTCTGGTTGACCTGTTTTTGGCCACGGCGATTATTCAGGCCTCAAATCAGGACTACTCTGTGAGATATTAACTAGAACAAAAGTGGTGACCCAACTGCTATACATGTTACTTGCACACTCTTTTGAGGTGTGGGAGGGATGGAGCAAGCCCATCAAAGAAATCCCACGAGGAGGTGGGGAGAGAAAAGTCGTACAGTCCTAAGAGGGGGAAAAAAACTCTACTTATCTCCCCAAAACATTAGTAATTGCTAAACACCAAAGTCAGGACTTTTCTGAAAGCCAATTACATGATTTCTGAATTGTATTAAGGAGATTTACGCTTTTGGAAAATATTTTATTATCTATCAAGTCCACAAGGATTTTCTCAACCGAAAGAAATAAAGCACTAAGGCAATTTAAGAGGAAACCCTCAAAACATAACTACCGATTTCTGGAAAGACCTCAGGCAATTTCTGAAATGTAGGTAATTTAAGATCAAATATTCTTTTAATGGGAAATGCACCAGCCGGCACTCAGAGTTTGCTAGTTTTGTGGGAACGGAACAGTTTGGCAGGATCCCAGTCCATAAGGGCCTGAGAGTGGCGTGCCAGGAAACTCAGGAGGCTCGAAAAGCCGGCTTCGAATATTGAAGAGCTTTCTGTCTTGAGAGGCCCAGTTCAGGGGATTCTGTCTGTTCCACAGATTTTTCTCTGCTGAGAAGTTCAGGAGCAGATTCTGGGCAAACTACCACACTGCGACTATGTAAACTGGACCTACCTCAACAAGGGCTTTTCTTCTGCTGCTGCTTTCCATTCTCCATTAAACTCTCCTTTTAATTAGTAACCCCAAAGCACACTTGGAAATGTCTTCATTAGGCAATATTATCCTCTAGTGTTTCCTGGCATCAGTGTGTGTGTGTGTATGTGTGTGTCTCTGTGTTGCACGCACGTGACTTTGTCCTCATATGGCTTTGTGCTTTTCTATGCTTCTGTATCAAAAAATGGACTGCGAACTCTTTATAATTGTCTTCGGTGCTGACTGGCTTAGATTTAATCATACACACAAGCTGTTGCAATAATTTTAGCTAAATAAATCCATGTGTGGATAAAAGGAAAATCTCAGGCATGGTCAGAAAACAAAGGCCTTTGTATTTTTCTTGCCTTTGTTTCAGCAGTTCCTGGAGCCTGGGACAAGGAAAGTCTTAGGTTGAGAATCAGCCATGATTCCCTCAATGTGTATTCGTATTTTTCATCAGGCCTCCAAGCCCCGAAATTCCAGTGTTCCTATACGTACATTTACATGTATAGTCGGGGCTCATTAAGAGTCTCTCACGGGCGAAGAAGAGAAGCTGATTATTTCCCAACAGGCGGCAGGGCACTAATGCGGCAAGAAAGAAAGTAGAGTTAACCATTTTGATCAGAAATGTGGCACAGAATCAGCACAGTCTCATGAAGAAACTCTGAAGACTTTTAATAAAGGACCCTCACTCAGAAGGCTGCCTTAGATGTGTGTTTCTCGAAGGATGAAACTATGATTTAAAGCTGAACAAAAGTGGTGACCCAACTTCTATACAAGTTACTTGCACACTCTTTTTAGGTGTGAGAGGGATTGAGCTATCCCATCAAAGAAATCCCACGGCGGGGGTGGGGGCGGGGGAGGGAGAGAAAAGTCGTACAGTCCTAAGAGAGGGAAAAAACTCTACTTATCCCCCTAAAACATAGTAATTGCTAAACGCCAAAGCCAGGACTTCTTAACCTTCTTAGCATCTTTATTTCAAAGCTTCCCCTTTCCTCAACCCACTACACAGGGTGGGAAGCGAAGGGAGTGAGTGCTCTAGGCCGGGTCTCTCTCCGGTCCAAGGCAACCACAGCTGCCTGAAGACCTCCTCTCTACCCAGAGCGGTGTCTGTTCAGGGCCGCCACCATCTTCACACTGCCACTGCCCACGGAGGCCATTCCCAGATGGGCTAAGGTCAACGGGCGGCAGTGACCGAGACTTCTGCCCTCTACTCGGAGTGATCTGTGGAGCCACGGAGGTATGGAGTGAGGAGACGGCCCTACGCTTGGGCCGCAGGACGAGAGCCCCTGAAGTGGAGCCCACAGGCCAGGGCTGGGCCTCTGCTGGGGGTAAGGAGCCTGAGGCCTCCTCCAGGCCCAGAGCGGTGCCGCTAAACATCTCCACACCCCACCCTCTGTGCGGGCTTCTTTAGTGCTGGCCGGAGGCCGCAGCGACACCGTTTCAGGGGACCGTTGACTTCCCAACCTCCCATACCCATCCCAGGTCCTGCCCCTGTGCCCCGGAATCTGCAGTTTTGCCACTCAGCTTGGCCTTTGGGAAGCAGAGCGGTGGCTGTGGACTTGACATCTGAAAGACCGTAGGGACCGGTATGGAAAAGTGACAGGTTTTTACCCCCTCACATCCAGAGGCGTTTAATCTACACAAGTCTTCCTTCCTTTCTTTTTGGCTGAAGCTGCCCCGATTCCTGTATCGGTAGGCCTGCCAATCAAGTGTAGCTGCCTGAGTTGGGGGAAAGTAGAAAGAGGCCACACCCAGGTCCTGGGGGAATTAAGCAAAGCCTCTTCCCACAGATTCACATCTTTTCCCAGCTCTAGTTTTCACAATCTCTGGAGCCCTTTAACCATTTCCTCTGACTTCCCAGCAACTCTGCTTCTATTCCCTTACCACATAATGAGGAAAGATAGCCAGCTTGCATTCAGGAAATCCAAGGTTTTTATGGGTTCTTTATTACATTATTTTGATAAAGAAGCCTAATGTACTTTAAAAAAAAAATGTTTGAATAAATTTTGGTGAGAAATGAAACAAATATAGCTTAACGATGAAGCCCCAAACTCGATTTTACACGTACAGCCTAGGGCTGGGGTATTTAAGTAACTGAGCTTTAGCTAACTATTTATATATTCATTTTTTATAGTATTTGTGAAGCTCTGACTATGTATCAAACACTGTTTTAAGTGCTGTAAGAGAAAGGGAAATTTGAAGTCACTCGAGAAGCAGCGTGGCTCAGTGGAAAGAGCACGGGCTTTGGAGTCAGAGATCATGAGTTCGAATCCCAGCTCTGCCACTTGTCAGCTGTGTGACTGTGGGCAAGTCACGTCACTTCTCTGTGCCTCAGTTACCTCATCTGTAAAATGGGGATTAAGACTGTGAGCCCCACATGGGACAACCTGATTCCCCTATGTCTACCCCAGCGCTTAGAACAGTGCTCGGCACATAGTAAGCGCTTAACAAATACCAACATTATTATTCGCTGCATTTAACTAAGCCCCAGAAATGAATTTTTAAATTATTTTGTCATTATCTGTTCACCCCCCACAACAAACACATCTTCAACTTGCTCTTCATATTCTCTTTTCCCCTTCCTTTTAATTTTTTTCTCTTTCTAATTGTTAGCCATCCTCATGTCATATGATTTTGTTTTTTCAGAATGAAGAATAATTCTACAGCTTTTCCCATCATAATCTGTGAAATCATAAAAGTTAGCATGTACCCCACATTATACTTTAATGCCCCTACTGCCTCAAATAACAGAAAGACGGGGTTAAAATATCTTTACTTAAGGTCTCTTATGGGCTATAACACTAAGTAGTTGGATCCCAATTTTGTGTAAGGGGCAGTTTCATCAGTTTCTAAATCTGGTACCGAAACATCAATCTCATCCACACCCGTGTGACAACTGGACCATGGTTCTTTAAATTTTCTCTTTGTTCTAAGTTTCTGCTTGCACTCTCATTTTGTCATTTTGAAGTGCAGAGGTAAAAACAGGGTTTGGTTTTTATGAGGGGTGCTCGGTAGAGAAGGCCTGCTCCAAGGAGATTTTTTTAATGGTATCTGTTAAACGCTTACTATGTGCCAGGCACTGTTCTAAGCGCTAGAGTAGACAAAATAGCTAATGTCCCACCTGGGACTCACAGTCTTAATCCCTATTTTACATCTGAGGTAACTGTGTCACAGAGAAATGAAGTGAATTGCCCAAGGTCACACAGCAGACAAGTGGCAACGTCGGGATTAGAACCCAGGGCCTTCTGCCTCCCAGGCCCATGCTCTACCACTCAACCGTGCTCTTCTTTTTAGCCCCATTTGGAAACACTTGGCTCTTTTCAGCTCTGCCCACGTCTACTCAAGAGACCGGGATGAGCAAGGCTGAGCCAGGGCACAGGAGATGAAGCCTTGTGAAGTCGCCATCACAGAAGCCCCTCGGCTAGCAGTATAGTTTGGAGGACGCTTGCTCTTTCATTTCTCCCGTAACGCTGTCTCTTTTTTTTTTTACACCTACCAGGGATCGGCGTAACTTGGACCAATTGAGTTATTAAGACAATAATTCTTGGCTCCATATCCTATGAACTGTACACAGAACTTGGTTGAACTTCAAAGGGAGCATCCCGGGTGGGAGCAGAGGAAGAGCAAGAGAAATGGGCCTCACGAGCCAAACGTTGCCCCCGGGGTACTGACATTCAATTCTCACTGGGATTTGACGGGGCTGGTTTTGGCCCTCCGTGGCTCTAGGTAACATTTCCCATAACCCTTGATTCATAAATATTGACATTTGGACAAAAGAGAAAACAACTTTAGACCAAAGCTTTTTTTTTTAATGCGTTGAAATTTTTAGATCGCTACAGCAGACCGATAGGTATCCTGAGGGCATTGGTATACTTTTGCCTAGATTGTAGGAATTCTTTTGCCTAGATTGTAGGAGTTCTCGCTCTCTCTCTACCATAAAGGGCAGGAAACAAAATTTATTTTGCACTGACCTAGGGTGGTATGGGTGGCCTCTTATTTTGAAGGTCACGAAAAATACCGCCCACATCTAGATTTAGCTTCTGCTGGGAGTGACCTTCTCTCAAAATAAGCTTCAATCTGTAGCAGAATCGACGTTAATTAAAATCGTTTTTCTTTGGCCTGTGAATGTCTGAATTCTCTATTCCCTTTGAAAAGTATAAAGAAACGAGTTCGAAGAATACAGGGTTACCAGGACCGCCGAGAACCACACAGTGCATTCTGTGCATTTCGTTCCCACTTGTAGAACTTCAGTGCAACCAAGCGGTAGTAATTATTATTGCCACTCGGGCGTTGCTCTTGAAGAATCCATTCCTTGCATTAAATAGATCTGATTTACAGTTTCTCCCCTTTCTGCTGCTGGTCAAGGTGCAGCGAGGCCTAGTGGAAAGAGCACGGGCCTGGATGTCAGAGGGCCTGGCTTCATTCATTCATTCAATAGTATTTATTGAGCGCTTACTATGTGCAGAGCACTGGACTAAGCGTTTGGAATGGACAGTTCGGCAACAGACAGACCATCCCTGCCCACTGACGGGCTCACAGTCTAATCGGGGGACTCAGACGGACAAAAACAAGACCACTTAATCACGATAAATAGAGTCAAGGGGATGTACACCTCATTAACAAAATTAATAGGGTAATAAAAATATATACAAATGAGCACAGTGCTGTGGGGAGGGGAAGGGAGGGGGGAGGAGCAGAGGGAAAGGGGGGAAAGGGGGCTTAGCTGAGGGAAGGTGGAGGGGAGAAGGGGGAGGGAGAAGAGGAGATGCCAGCTCCGCTACCTGTCTAACGTTTGTGACTTTGGGCAAGCAGCGTGGCGCAGGGGATAGGCACGGGCCTGGGAGTAGGAAGGTCATGGGTTCTAATCCCGCCTCTGCCTCTGCCACCTGTCTGCTGTGTGACTGGGCAAGACCTCTGGGCCTCAGTTCCCTCAGCTGTAAAATGGGGATTGAGACTGTGAGCCCCACGTGGGACAGGGACTGTGCCCAACCCGATCTGCTAGTATCCACCCCAGCACATAGTACAGTGCCTGCACTTAGTTAAGCGTTGAACAAATACCATAATTATTTTTATTAAGTCATTTAACTTTTCTGTGCCTCAGCTTTCTCATCTGTAAAATGGGGATTCAATACCTGCTCTCCCTCCTACTTAGACTGTGAGCTCCACGTGGGCTAGGGATCGGGTCCGACCTAATTAATCCGTGTACGCGTTAATGCTGAGGGTGGATGGCAAGAGTCCGGGCTTGGGGATCAGAGGACGTGGGTTCTAATCCGCACTCTGCCACCTGTCTGCTGTGTGACCGTGGGCAGGTCACAACTTCTCTGTGTCTCAGCTGGGCATTCATAAAACACCACACTTCCAGACTGGCACGCAGAGCCGAGAAGGAGACTTTTGTGGTTTTACAAGGCTAAGAATCTCCTACCTAAATATGAAAAGAACTTCTAAGGTTCTTCATGAGGCCTAGAGGGTGAGGGAGGGAAGAGATAAGGCGAAGGACAGGCTGAGGGCGATGCCAGAGGAGACGGGGCAGGGAAGTACAGTCATGTGGACTCACTGATGGCAGCTCTGGCTCTGGGGCGGGCAAAGTAGGAGTGGTGCCAAGAGAAGAGGTTGGTGGACCCAAGGAGCCCTACAAATTGCAGGGATGGGACTGTTGTCCCACTTTTCTGGACCCTTAAGGACAACCTTAATTTCACCCTTTTCAGGACCCACTGACACTTTCAGTCGGTCCATCGGTCAATCAATCACATTTATTGAGCGCTTACTGTATGCAGCACGCTGTTCTAAGTATTTGGGAGACTACAATACAACAATATAACAGACACTTTCCCCGCCCATAACGATCTTACAGTCTAGAGGGGGAGACAGACATTAAAATAAATAAATTAATAAAATTACAGCTTTGCATTTAAGTACTGTGGGGCTGGGATGGGGGACGAATAGTAGGTCAAGGCAACGTAGAAGGGAGTGGGAGAAGAGGAAAGGAGGGTCAGGGAAGACCTCTTGGAGGAGATGTGCCTTCAATAAGGCTTTGAAGGTGGGGAGAGTCATTGTCTGTCAGATATGAAGAGGAAAGGCGTTCCAGGCCAGAGGCAGGATGTGAGCGAAGGGTTGGCGGTGAGATAGGTTCTACCCCCTTCCCCTCCTCATAACACTTGTGTATATTTGTATATATCATGTATTACTCTATCCATTTTATTAATGATGTGTATATAACTATGATTCTATTTATCTTGATGGGATTGATGCCTGACTACTCATTTTGTTTTGCTGTCTGTCTCCGCCTTTTAGACTGTGAGCCCGTCGTTGGGCAGGGATTGTCTCTATCTGTTGTCGAATTGTACATTCCAAGCGTTTAGTACAGTGCTCCGCGCACAGTAAGCGCTCAATAAATACTACTGAACGAATGGATGAATAGGTGAGATCTTGCCCCATCATTAGGAGGGAGGAGTTGCCATCCCATCGGGATTGAACTGGAGGGAATCTTGGCCAACTGGACTCTGTTCTAGTCTTAGCCATTATTTACTCTTCACTCTAAGGCTTTGGATGAGAAAAAAGGGGGGAAAATCCTAAATCCCAAAAGTAAATCTTTACATCCCGGGCCTATTTTACCACAGTTATTCGTTAAACAGACTGTCCACATGCCAAAGAGAGCAGAGAGCCTAGAAAGGTCAGCAGAGAGAGGTGTAGACTATCAGTCCTCAATGATAAGAGCTTAATTCCACTCCAGAGGTAAACATACATTCTAATAGTTTTTTCTGTTTCCCAACCTGCTCTTTCCCTTACCCGCTCTGATTAGAGTTTGAAAGCACATGGCCTTTACCCAAAAGATTAGCTGTGACACAGCCATCTATCGAGCAATTTAATTGCTATCAATGTTTTTCTTATTCTTTGAGTGTATTTTGACATTCATTATAGGATCCCCATCCTTTGTCACTTGGAAAATATGAGTTTTAAATGAAAATGTTTAACTACCTGGTATCTCATTAGTTAATAATAATGTTGGTATTTGTTAAGCGCTTACTAAGCGCTGTTCTAAGCGCTGGGGTAGATACAGGGTAATCAGGTTGTCCCATGTGAGGCTCACAGTCTTCATCCCCATTTTACAGAAGAGGTAACTGAGGCACAGAGAAGTGCAGTGACTTGTCCACAGTCACACAGCTGACAAGTGGCAGAGCAGGGACTCGAACCCATGACCTCCGACTCCCAAGTCCATGCTCTTTCCACTGAGCTACGCTGAATTCTCAATAACAATTGATGAAAATGATAATAATGATAGTTAATAAAAATAAAGCACCTCTTGAGAGAGTATTTATTATTCATTATGCTGATTCTCCACCTATCTTTGGCAGCGTGCCCTTCGATTGTGAAAGATAACCCACCTCTTAATTCAGTTAAGAAATGATACAGTCTGGAGTACTGGAAATAAGACAGAATTGACCATAAATCAGTTCCAGCAGAAGGAAAAGGTCCTCGAAGAGCCCCTGCCTGGCCCATCTGACGCCAACTCGAGGCTCTGGGTTTCCTCTGGAGGCCGGTCATACCATCGGCAAGGTGGAAGAGGATCAAAGAAGACTGAGCAGACCCCAGATTTCAAACTCCAGATGCAGGCTGAACAACCCCTTACCTTGTCTCCCACTCCTCTTGCTGCTGCTTGCTTCCCAGCATGGCGTCTTCGATAGAGCCCGGGCCTGGAAGTCAGAAGGTCGCGGGTTCGAATCCCCGGGCTCGTCCACTTGTCTGCTGTGTGACCTTGGGCAAGTCACTTTACTTCTTTGTGCCTCAGTGACCTCATCTGTAAAATGATGATTAAGACTGTGAGCCCCATGTGCGACAACCTGATTACCTTGTATCTATCCCAGCGCTCAGAACAGTGCTTGGCACATAGTAAGGGCTTAACAAATACCATAATAATCGTTATCATTCTCTGTGCCTCAGTTACCTCATCTGTAACACGGGGATTGAGACTGTGAGTCCATGTGGGATATGGACTGTCAAAAACAGCATTCTAAGCATAGCCGCTCCCATCTAAACGACTCTGTTTTTTGACTCAGGAAGTCCCCCATTTCAGGTGGGATGTACATCACATCCGCAAATTCCAAATTCCGGGGGACAGGAGATTGCTTCTTACCCAAAACAGATAAGGCCTGCTTGAAGAGTCTCTTTTGTCATTGAAGAAACCTCTCCTGCCTTCTCTCTTTCTACCGCCCACCCCGCACGCTCCGCTCCTCCGCCGCCCACCTCCTCACCGTCCCACGGTCTCGCCCATCCCGCCGTCGACCCCCGGGCCACGTCCTCCCGCGGTCCCGGAACGCCCTCCCTCCTCACCTCCGCCAAACCGATTCTCTTCCCCTCTTCAAAACCCTACTTACAGCTCACCTCCTCCAAGAGGCCTTCCCAGACTGAGCTCCCCTTCTTCCTCTACTCCCTCTACCGTCCCCCTTCACCTCTCCGCAGCTAAACCCTCTCTTCCCCCCCTTTCCCTCTGCTCCTCCCCCCTCCCTTCCCATCCCCTCAGCACTGTGCTCGTCCGTTCAACTGTATATATCTGCATTACCCTATTTATTTTAATGAAATGTACATCGCCTGGATTCTATTTATTTGCTATTGTTTTAATGAGATGTTCATCCCCTCGATTCTATTTATTGCCATCGTTCTCGTCTGTCCGTCTCCCCCGATTAGACCGTAAGCCCGTCAAAGGGCAGGGACTGTCTCTATCTGTTACCGATTTGTTCTTTCCCAGCGTTTGCACATAGTAAGCGCTCAATAAATACTACTGACTGAATGAATGAACTTGTCCTTTTCTTTTGTGATTGGCTAGTTCTCCTATATGTTGTAAATAAAGGCCCAGCGAAACTGGAGAGGGGGGCCGTTGTGTCACTGGTACCTCTCCGGAGGTGAACGGGCACGCGGCCATATTCCTGCCTTTTCTGATCTATCCAGCACTGTCTCCGAGTGTTACTTTTCCTGGCTCGCGTCACCACCTTGGGTTCGAATCCTCACTGCTTTTTTAGCTCCCTTCTCTTTTCGAGCACAGGGACTCAATTTGCTTGCACCCACCCCACTGCTTAGTACAGTGCCTGGCACATAGTAAGCGCTTAACAAAATAGCATTTTTATTCTCTGCACCTCAGTTATCTCCTCTGTAACACGGGGACTGAGACTGTGAGCCCCAAATGGGCCAGGGATCGTGTCCAACCCAATTTGCTTGCACCCACCCCACTGCTTAGTACAGTGCCTGGCACATAGTAAGCGCTTAACAAAATAGCATTTTTATTCTCTGCACCTCAGTTATCTCCTCTGTAACACGGGGACTGAGACTGTGAGCCCCAAATGGGCCAGGGATCGTGTCCAACCCAATTTGCTTGTACCCACCCCACTGCTTAGTACAGTGGCTGGCACATAGTAAGCGCTTAACAAATAGGATTTATTCTTCTTCTTCTCTGCGCCTCAGTTATCTCATGTGTAACACGGGGACTGAGACTGTGAGCCCCAAGTGGGCCAGGGATCGTGTCCAACCCAGTTTGCTTGTACCCACCCCATTGCTTAGTACAGTGCCTGGCACATAGTGAGCGCTTAACAAATACCATAATCATTATCCCCCGCTCCCGCATTTCTCATGGCCTTGGCTGACACCTAGTCCCTTCGCAGCTGCCAGCATCCCAGTTGGAAGTTTTGTTTTTTGTTGTTTTTTTTTTACTTTCCCCACTATGTAAGCATTTCCCAGTCTTAAACAGAGTAACGTCACTGAGAGGCCTCTCGGCAGGGCTCTGTTAAACCATTTCTGGCTGGGAGTCAGCATGCTCCCAGTCTTCCACAGCCTCCCACCCTACGCCCAGGCACCGAGTGCGAATGTCACAGAGAGGGGGAGTTTGCTCAATCATAGGAGAACTCCTACTGGGTGAAGAGCGCTGTACTAAGCGCCTGGGAGAGGACACTAGAACATCAGACACATTCCCCGCCCACGACGACCTCTCAGTCTTATTTTGTCCTTCTTGACTGAGGAAGGATAGTGGAAAAAAAACCCAATAACCTTACGAATCAATCAGTGGTATTTATTGAACGGTTACCGGGAGCGCTGTATTGAGTGCCCGGGAGAGTTCACTGTAACATCAGACCCATTCCCCGCCCAGAACGAGCTCACAGTCTTATTCTGTCATTCTTGAATGATAGAAAAACACCAAAACCTTACAGATCAATCAGTGGTGTTTATTGAGTGCTTACTGGGTGCAGAGCGCTGTACTGAGTGCCTGGGAGAGTACACTGTAACATCAGACACATTCCCTGCCCACAACGAGCTCACAGTCTAATTTTGTCCTTCCTGAATGAGGAAGGATAGCGGGGGGAAAAAACCAACACCTTACAAATCAATCAGTGGTATTTATTGAGCGTCTACTGGGTGCAAAGCGCTGTACTAAGCACCTGGGAGAGTACACTGTAACAGACACATTCCCCGCCCGTAATGAGCTCACAGTCTTATTTTGTCCTTCTTGAATGAGGAAGGTTAGCGGAAAAAAACCAATAACCTTACGAATCAATCAGTGGTATTTATTGAGCGGTTACCAGGAGCACTGTATTGAGTGCCTGGGAGAGTACACTGTAACATCAGACATTTTCCCCACCCAGAACGAGCTCACAGTCTTATTCTGTCATTCTTGAATGAGGAATGATAGAAAAAATCCAAAACCTTACGAATCAATCGGTGGTATTTATCGTGTGGTTACCGGGAGCGCTGTATCGAGTGCCCGGGAAGGCTCAGTGGAAACAGCCCGGGCTTTGGAGTCAGAGGTCATGGGTTCAAATTCTGCCTCTGCCACTTGTCAGCTGTGTGACTGTGGGCAAGTCACTTCACTTCTCTGTGCCTCAGTTCCCTCATCTGTAAAATGGGGATTAAGACTGTGAGCCCCACGTGGGACAACCCGATGACCCTGCATCTCCCCCAGCGCACAGAACAGTGCTCAGCACATAGTAAGCGCTTAACAAATACCAACATTCTTATTATTACTCTCTGGGCCTCAGTGACCTCATCTGAAAAATGGGCATGAAGACTGTGAGCCTCAAGTGGGATAACCTGATGACCCTGCATCTCCCCCAGTGCTTAGAACAGTGCTCTGCACCTAGTAAGCGCTTAACCAATACCAACATTCTTATTATTCTCTGGGCCTCAGTGCCCTCATCTGTCCAATGGGGATGAAGACTTGGAGCCTCACGGGGGACAACCTGATGACCCTGGATCTCCCCCAGTGCTTACAACAGTGCCCTGCACCTAGTAAGCGCTTAACAAATACCAACATTCTTCTTATTATTCTCTGGGCCTCAGTGCCCTCATTTGTCCAATGGGCATGAAGCCTGTGAGCCCCACGTGGGACAACCTGATGACCCTGCATCTCCCCCAGTGCTCAGAACAGTGCTCTGCACGTAGTAAGCGCTTAACCAATACCAACATGATTATTCTTATTATTCTCTGGGCCTCAGTGCCCTCATCTGTCCAATGGGGATGAAGATTTGGAGCCTCACGGGGGACAACCTGATGACCCTGCATCTCCCCCAGTGCTCAGAACAGTGCTCGGCACCTAGTAAGCCCTTAACCAATACCAACATTCTTCTTATTATTCTCTGGGCCCCAGTGCCTTCATCTGTCCAATGGGGATGAAGACTTGGAGCCTCACGGGGGACCACCTGATGACCCTGCATCTCCCCCAGCGCTCAGAACAGTGCTCTGCACCTAGTAAGCGCTTAACCAATACCAACATTCTCCTTATTATTCTCTGGGCCTCAGTGCCTTCATCTGTCCAATGGGGATGAAGACTTGGAGCCTCACGGGGCACCACCTGATGACCCTGCATCTCCCCCAGCGCTCAGAACAGTGCTCTGCACCTAGGAAGCGCTTAACCAATACCCACATGATTATTCTTATTCTCTGGGCCTCAGTGACCTCATCTGTGCAATGGGGATGAAGACTGGGACCCCGTCTCTCCCCCAGCGCTTAGAACAGTGCTCTGCACCTAGGAAGCGCTTAAGAAGTACCATCGCTATCCTTATGATCGCCTTGTAATAGTGGGTGGCACATCCTAAGGGCTAAACACCCGCCCAGACGAAGAGCCCGGGCTCGGTCAGGGCCAAACTGTCCTCTGGCAGCGCTTAGCACAGCGCGCCGCGCCCCCTAGCGCTCCCTAATGGTTGCAACGAGCGCATTCGAGGGCGGGAGGGCGGGCAGGGGGTGAGTGACGTGGCGACGGGCGAATCGGGATCGGCGGAGGCCGGAAGGGGCGGGGCCGGCGCGGCGGCGGCGGGCGGAAGCGGAAGTGGCGGCGGGAGCTTTTTGGCGCCGGGCCGGGCGCGATGAACCGTCCCGCCGCCCGCCCGCCCTGCAGCCGCCGCCGCCGCCGCCGCCGCCGGACCCGGACGGGGAGAAGAGGACCGGGACCAGGACGAGGAGGAGGAGGAAGCGGCCGCTGAGCGCCCGGGGGCTCCTCCTGCGCCCTGTGCACCGTGAGGGGCCTGCGTGCTGAGCGTTCTGCAGAGTGTCCTGTGCATCCTGAGGCTCCTGCGTGCTGAGCGTTCTGCTCAGTGTCCTGTGCATCCTGAGGGTCCTGCTGAGTATCCTGCACACCCTGTGCACCCTGAGGGACCTGCGTGCTGAGCGTTCTGCAGAGTGTCCTGTGCATCCTGAGGCTCCTGCGTGCTGAGCGTCCTGCTCAGTGTCCTGTGCATCCTGAGGGTCCTGCTGAGTATCCTGCACACCCTGTGCACCCTGAGGGACCTGCGTGCTGAGCGTTCTGCAGAGTGTCCTGTGCATCCTGAGGCTCCTGCGTGCTGAGCGTCCTGCTCAGTGTCCTGTGCATCCTGAGGGTCCTGCTGAGTATCCTGCACACCCTGTGCACCCTGAGGGACCTGCGTGCTGAGCGTTCTGCAGAGTGTCCTGTGCATCCTGAGGCTCCTGCGTGCTGAGCGTTCTGCTCAGTGTCCTGTGCACCCTGAGGGTCCTGCGTGCTGAGCGTTCTGCTCAGTGTCCTGTGCACCCTGAGGGTCCTGCGTGCTGAGCGTTCTGCTCAGTGTCCTGTGCACCGTAAGAGGCCTGCGTGCTGAGCGTTCTGCTCAGTGTCCTGTGCACCCTGAGGGACCTGCGTGCTGAGCGTTCTGCCCAGCGTCTTGTGCATCCTGAGGGTCCTGCGTGCTGAGCGTTCTGCTCAGTGTCCTGTGCACCCTGAGGGACCTGCGTGCTGAGTGTCCTGCTGAGTGTCCTGCTGCGCCCTGTGCCCTGAGTGTCCCGTGCCCCCTGTGCGCTGAGTGTTGTGTGTGTGCCCAGTGCCCTGTGTGCTGAGTGTTGTGTGCCCCGAGTGGCCTGCGCCCCCTGTGTGCTCAGCGCCCAGTGCGCCTCGAGTGCCCCGCGTGTCCTGTGCACCCCGTGTGCCCATTGCCCTGTGCGCGCAGAGTGCCCTGCGTGCCCCGTGCCCTGAGTGTCCTGTGGGCCCTTTATGCTCAGTGCCCCGTGCACCCTGTGTGCTGAGTGTCCTGTGTATCCCGAGTGCCCTGTCCCCCCCCGTGCCCCGAGTGTCCTGGGTGCCCCGTGCGCCCTGCGTGTCCTGGGCGCCCCGTGTGCCCTGTGATCTGTGTGCTGTACACCCTGGGAGCCCCAGGTGCCCCTTGCCCCGAGTGTCCTGGGTGCCCCATGCGCCCTGTGTCCCGAGCGTCCCCTGCGCGCCCTGTGCCCCGTGTGCCGTACGCCCCGTGCCCTGAGTGTCCCGTGCGCCCCGGGCGCCCTGCCTCGGCGGGCGGTCGGCCGCGGGCCAACATGCCTTGCACGTGCAGCAATTGGAGGCGGTGGATCCGGCCCCTGGTGGTGCTCCTCTACCTGCTCGTCCTGCTGGTGGCCGTGCCCCTCTGCGGGTGGGAGCTGCAGAAGTTAGAGGTGAGCCCGTCCCGGACCCGCCGCCTCCTCCTCTCCGAGGGGCCCGGGCCCCGTCCCCTGCTTCTCGTTCATTCGGGGGTGTCGACCGAGCGCCCGCTCCGCGCGGAGCGCCGCGCCGGGCGCTGGGGACGCACGGTTGGGCGACGGAGAGGGACGATCCCCGCCCCACGACGGGCTCCCGGTCTAGAAGGGGGTGACGGAAAACGAGAGAGAACGAGACCGTCGCGGGCGGCGTGGCTCGGTGGCAAGAGCCCGGGTTGGGGAGTCGGAGGTTGTGGGTCCCGATCCCGGCTCCGCCGCTCGTCTGGTGCGTCACCTGGGGCGAGCCGCTTCTCGGTGCCTCGGTGACCTCATCTGGAAAATGGGGAAAAAGACTGAGAGGCCCACGTGGGACCACCTCATTACCTTGGGATAATAATAATGTTGGTGTTTGTTAAGCGCTTACTATGAGCACTGTTCTAAGCGCTGGGGTAGACACGGGGGAATCAGGATGTCCCACGTGGGGCTCGCAGTCTTCATCCCCATTTTACAGATGAGGGAACTGAGGCCCAGAGAAGTGAAGTGACTCGCCCACAGTCACCCAGCTGACAAGGGGCAGAGCTGGGATTCGAACTCTTGACCTCTGACTCCAAAGCCCGCGCTCTTTCCACTGAGCCACGCTGCTTCTCCCAAGCCCGGCGCTTAGAACGGTGCTTGGCGCATAGTAAGGGCTTAGAATAGGGCGAGGCGCATAGTAAGTGCTTAATAAATACCAACGTTATCATTATTATTATAATCGTGTTGAGCGCTTACGGGGTGCAGAGCGCTGTATCGAGCGCCTGGGAGCGGACACTATAACATCGGACACATTCCCCGCCCACAGCGAGCTCACAGTCTTGTCCTTCTTGAATGAGGAATGATAGCAGGAAGAAACATAACCTTACGAATCAAGCAGCGGTATTTATTGAGCGCCTGCTGGGTGCAGAGCGCTGTACTAAGCGCTTGGGAGAGTACACTGTGGCATCAGACACATTCCCCTCCCACAACGAGCTCACAGTCTTATTTTGTCCTTCTTCAGTGAGGAGGGATAGCAGAAAAAAACAAAACCTTACGAATCAATCAGCGGTATCTATTGAGCGCTTACTGGGTAAAGAGCACCGTTCTAAGCGCCTAATAATCACAGTGGTATTTATTAAGCACTGATATGCTAGCATTGTACTCAGCGCTGGGGCAAATCCGAGATAATCGGGGCTCACGGGCGGAGTAGGAGGGAGGACAGATATTGGATCCCCATTTTGCTGGTGAGGGAACTGAGGCACAGAGAAGTCAAGTGACTTGCCCGGTGTCCCACTGCAGACGTGGCAGAAATGGGATTAGAACCCAGGTCTCTGACGCCCGGGCCCGTCCTCGCTCCAGTAAGACCGCGCTCCTTCTTTAGGAGAACGATGAAACAGTCGGTAGACACGCTCCCTGCCCACACCGAGCTTAGAATCGTATTTTCTTCTCAATTTCAGACTTCCTTTAAAAGTCAAGTGAACTCAGATCGGCAATTATTATCCGATTGTCAGGTTTCAGAAGTAGGAGGCTTGATGTGAGGTCATCTCATCCGAAAAGATGTAATAATAATATTAACGATGGCATTTGTTGAGCGCTTTCTGCGTGCCAAGCTCCGTTCTAAGCGCTGGGGAGGCTATAAGGTGATCAGGTTGTCCCACGTGGGGCTCACAGGCTTCATCCCCATTTGACAGTCGAGGGAACTGAGGCACAGAGAAGCGAAGCGACTCGCCCACAGTCACACAGCTGGCGAGCGGCGGAGCTGGGATTCGAACCCATGACCTCTGACTCCCAAGCCCGGGCCCTTTCCCCTGAGCCCCGCTGCTTCTATTTGTTAAGCGCTTACTATGTGCCAAGCACGATACTAAGCACTGGGGGAGGTACAAGGTAATCGGGTTGTCCCACACGGGGCTCACAGTTTAGTCCCCATTTTACAGATGAGGTAACGGAGGCACAGAGAAGTGGAGTGACTTGCCCAAGGTCACACAGCAGACAGATGGAGGTGGTCGTGCCCGCTGTTGTCGAGTTTCCACGTAGTGCGGTCCGCTGTAGTAGACGTTTGGGAAGTACACAGGAAAGAAGCGGCAAATTTCCCACCCTCAGAGAGCTTTCACGCTAATGGAAAAGATGCACGTAAAAGCGTTCGCGACAGGAGTGGGCAAAGCAAATGATTGAATAATTGCGTGGGTGCTGGGGATGGCGTTATTACATTAATAGTAATAATGTTGGTATTTGTTAAGCGCTTACTATGTGCCGAGCACTGTTCTAAGCGCTGGGGGAGATACAGGGTCATCAGGTGGTCCCACGTGGGGCTCACAGTGAATCCCCATTTTACAGATGAGGTCGCTGAGGCCCAGAGAAGTGAATAATAATAAGGTTGGTATCTAAGCGCTTACTATGTGCCGAGCACTGTTCTAAGCGCTGGGGTAGATACAGGGTCATCGGGTTGTCCCACGTGAGGCTCACGATCTTAATGCCCATTTTACAGATAAGGTCGCTGAGGCCCAGAGAAGTGAATAATAATAATGTTGGTATTTAAGCGCTTACTATATGCCGAGCACTGTTCTAAGCGCTGGGGTAGATACAGGGTCATCAGGTTGCCCCACGTGAGGCTCACAGTGAGTCCCCATTTTCCAGATGAGGTCGCTGAGGCCCAGAGAAGTGAAGTGACTTGCCCACAGTCACCCAGCTGACAAGGGGAAGAGTCGGGATTCGAACCCGTGACCTCTGACTCCCAAGCCCGGGCTCTCTCCACTGAGACTTGCCCACAGTCACCCAGCTGACAAGGGGCAGAGCCGGGATTCGAACCCGTGACCTCTGACTCCCAAGCCCGCGCTCTTTCCACTGAGCCACATTAGGAGGCATTACAGGTGACCAAAGGGCTGAGATGGCAAAGGAAGGATTGTTGGAGGTGGTGGGATTTTAGGATGGCTTTGAATGTGGGGGGAGAGAGAGAGAATCGCAAGCCAGGGGGACTGCGCGCGCGAGGGAATTCCTTCGGTCGTGTTTCTGGGGCGCTTCCCGTGTACCGGGCACTGTACGAAGACCTCGGGAAAGAACAATATAACGCTAAGCACCCGTTCCCTGCCCGCGGTGGGCTTACAGAGGGTGGGAACGGAGTCTGAAAGGGAGATAGAACATCGACTTGGAAAGATTGAGGGCAGCAGGTTGGGAAATAGCCGGGGGAGAGCGGACGGGTAAGGGGTCGTCAGACGGTAAAGAGCCTGGAAAGTCTCTTGGGAGGAGTTTGTCCTCGAGAGCAGGGATCGCGCTCGACGGGAGAGACACGGAAGCCGATAGAGGCTCTTGAGGAGGGGAGAGATGTGGGCGGGATGATCATAATAATAATAATGTTGGTATTTGTTAAGCGCTTACTATGTGCAGAGCACTGTTCTAAGCGCTGGGGAAGATACAGGGTCATCAGGTTGTCCCCCGTGAGGCTCCCAGTCTTCATCCCCATTTGACAGATGAGGGAACTGAGGCACAGAGAAGTGAATAATAATGTCGGTATTTAATGTTGGTATTTGTTAAGCGCTTACTATGTGCCGAGCACTGTTCTAAGCGCTGGGGTAGACATAGGGGAATCAGTTTGTCCCACGTGGGGCTCAGTCTTAATCCCCATTTTACAGATGACGGAACTGAGGCACAGAGAAGTGAAGTGACTCGCCCACAGTCACACAGCCGACAAGTGGCAGAGCTGGGATTCGAACTCATGAGCCCCGACTCCAAAGCCCATGCTCTTTCCACTTAGCCACGCATTTAAGCGCTTACTATGTGCCGAGCACTGTTCTAAGCGCTGGGGGAGATCCAGGCTCATCAGGTTGGCCCCCGTGAGGCTCACAGTTAATCCCCATTTTACAGATGAGGGAACTGAGGCACCGAGAAGTGAAGTGACTCGCCCACAGTCACGCAGCTGACAAGTGGCAGAGCTGGGAGTCGAACCCAAGACCTCTGACTCCGAAGCCCAGGCTCTTTCCACTGAGCCATGATCATCTGGATTGGCGTGTAATAAGAATGTTGGTATTTGTTAAGCGCTTACTATGTGCCGAGCACTGTTGTAAGCGCTGAGGGCGATACAGGATCATCAGGTTGTCCCCCGTGGGGCTCACGGTCTTCATCCCCATTGGACAGATGAAGTCACTGAGGCCCAGAGAATAATAATGTTGGTATTTGTTAAGCACTTACTATGTGCAGAGCACTGTTGTAAGCGCTGGGGGAGATCCAGGGTCATCAGGTTGTCCCCCGTGAGGCTCACGGTCTGCATCCCCATTTTACAGATGAGGTCACTGAAGCCCAGAGAAGTGAAGTGACTTGCCCGCAGTCACACAGCTGCCAAGTGGCAGAGCCGGGATTCGAGCCCATGACCTCTAGAGAGGCCGGGAGACCGGCGAGGAAGCTAATGCCATAATTTAGCCATTGCGAGTCCAGAGTTTGTACCAGGGTGGTCGCGGTGCGGGTGGAGCGGAAAGAGCGGGACCGGGAGGAGCTGTGCGGGAATTAATTGACGTCGGTATTTGTTAAGCGCTTACTACGTGCAGGGCACTGTTCTAAGCGCTGGGGGAGATACAGGGTCATCAGGTGAGGCTTACAGGTTTCATCCCCATTTGACAGATGAGGGAACTGAGGCACAGAGAAGTGAAGTGACTCGCCCACGGTCCCCCAGCTGACGAGCGGCAGAGCCGGGATTCGAACCCGTGACCTCCGACTCCCAAGCCGGGGCTCCTTCCCCCGAGCCACGCTGCTTCGTGGCAGGACTTGGCAGCGGACTGTGAAAGTTGAACGTGGTGAGGAGGCACCAAAACCGTGGACTTCTGAGGCAGGGAGGATCGCGACTTTATCCGCTGAGATAGGAGAGAGAAGGAGAGGGGCGAGTTGGTGGGGGGAGAGGCGAGGAGCCGTTTTAGGCAAGTTGAATTTGAGGTGCCGGCGGAGTGTCCAGGTGGAGAGGTGGTGGAAGTAAGAGAAGGGATCAAGGATTCCAGTTTGTAAGGAAGGTCAAGGCTAGAGAGAGAGATTTGGGAGTCATCCGTGGAACGCCCTCCCTCCTCACCTCCGCCAAACTCACTCTCTTCCCCTCTTCAAAGCCCTACTGAGAGCTCACCTCCTCCGAGAGGCCTTCCCACACTGACCTTCCCCTTTTCCCTCTGCTCCCTCCCTGCCCCCCACATCACCTCCCCTCAGCTAAGCCCCCTTTCCCTCCGCTCCTCTCCCTTCCCCTCAGCACTGTGCTCATTTCTATATATTATTCATTGTGCTCATTTGTATATATTATTACCCTATTTCTTTTGTTAATGAGGTGTCCATCCTCTTGATTCTATTTATCGTGATTCTGTTGTCTTGTTTTTGTCCATCTGCCTCCCCCGATTAGACCGGGAGCCCGTCATTGGGCGGGGATGGTCTCTATCTGTTGCCGAATCGTCCATTCCAAGCGCTTAGGCCAGTGCTCTGCACATAGTAAGCGCTCAGTAAATACTATTGAGTGAATGAGTGAATGAATACGCATTTAGGGGGGTGACCGAAGCCATGTGAGTGGACGAGGTCACGGAGAGAGGGGGAAATAGTGGATTTAGAGAAGCTTTGGGGAGGGGTCACATAGGAAGAGGATAATAATAATAATGTTGGTATTTGTTAAGCGCTTACTATGTGCAGAGCACTGTTCTGAGCGCTGGGGGAGATACAGGGTGAGGCAGATGAGCCAGTGACAAAAACGGAGAAGAAGCAATCGGAATGATAAGAGGGGTCGGCAGACGGACTCCTGATAATGTTTCGAGGAAGAGTGGTCCGCGGTATCGACAGCGGCAGAGGGGTCGGGGAGGGTCAGGGTGGAGTCGTGTCCTTTGGAGTTGGCCGTGACGAGGTCGTCGGAGACCTTGGAGAAAGCAGCCTCGGAGGAGCGAAGGACCTGACGGCCAAAATGCAAAGGGTCAAGAGGAGGTGTGTTGGAAGGGAAATTAAAGCAGTGGATGCACGTGGCCCATATGCAGAAGTAAATACCTCTTTTTTCTCGTAATCATCTGGTTTTGTTTCTACTTGACTAAGTGGTGAGATGAAAATTAAAATACCTTGCTCACGGTGCGAGGAGTTTTATTGCCGTTTCATTGTATTAAGGGATTTCAGCTGGTTTGTTTTTATTTTGTGCTCTTTTCCTTTGCACTTGCGATACGGAATGGTTTATTAGGCTCTAAGTATCCACGGGTGTGTTTTGCAGAAATTGCTCTGTGATCCTGTACAAGCTTTGATATCACCTTGCTATAAGAAACTACATGAACTTCTTAAAAATCAATTTTTTAAATGTAAAGTCAGGATCTTGTAATCCGGTCGTGGAGTAGTAACACTAAGCTTTCCAGATAATGGTGTTGAAGTTTACTTTAGCCTTAGTCAATATTTTTTGCATCAAGATCTGGACAAGAATGAAAATAGTGCAAAACACTACTATCATCAGCTTTATAATCAGTGATACTGAAAAGTCATTTAGAAACATCTGTAAGGCAGTAAATTTTTCACGTCTGTAGTGTTTCTATAATATGTGCCAAATATGCCTTATCAATGATACTGAAAAGTCATTTAGAAACACCTGTAAGACAAAACAGTAAATTTTTCACGTCTGTTGTGTTTCTATAATATGTGCCAAATATGCCTTATCAATGATACTGAAAAGTCATTTAGAAACACCTGTAAGACAAGACAGTAAATTTTTCACGTCGGTACAGTAAATTTTTCACGTCGGTAGTGTTTCTATAATATGTGCCAAATATGTCTTACTCTTCTGGGTCAGTAATGTTAAAGGTCATAATAGCAGTTATTTAAAAATCAAGATGGAAATCAAGGCAAGCAGGTATCGACTTTGTGGTAATTCAGTTGTATGGCCAGGTTATATATCGTTAGGAGAGTTTGAAGCCGTTACGTAAACGTGGCCCAACCAGTGCATCCGAACGTACTGGAATAAAATATGTTAGAGAATTTTGTTGATCACATTCGTTAGCGGAGCCTTGGTAGGTGGGAGATGATGGTATCTCGATTAGACAGAACAGAAGAGGTAGGAAAAGGTCCAACTGAATTCCAGGAGGCTAAGCAACAAATTGAAATTTGAAGTTCCTGGCGCAGCATTAGCTGAGGCCTGTTTTTCAACAGCTCTTTAATTATATGCTATAAATGATTTATATTGTCTTTGTACCTTTAGACTGTAAGCTCATTGTGGTTAGGAAATGTGTCTGCCAACTCATATCGTACTCTCCCAAGCGCTCAGTTTGGTGCTCTGCACATCGTAAGGACTCGAGAAATACCACCGACGATGATGATGATGAATTGCAGTGATAGAAATAACCCTCTTTCAGCCTACCTACTCCCATCCAGTAAGAAAGACACAAGGTGTGGGAATAGAATTCAGGTTTTACGGCTAGGAACAAGCTTACAGTATGAAAAGTAGATATCATTTGGCTTACAGAACTGTACACGAGCTAGGAGGTGTACTTTTGAAATATGCGTGAAAATTTGAAGCCACGTAATGATGTCTCATATATATGATGGCTGGGTAATGGTGCAAAATAATGGCGAAGCAGCACGGCCTAGCGGGTAAGAGCCCGGGCCTGGGAGTCAGAAGGGCCTGGGTTTTCACCCCAGCCCTGCCACTTGTCTCCTTTGTGACCTTGAGCAAGTCATTTCACTCTTGGTGCCTCAATTTCCTCATCTGTAAAATGGGGATTAAGACTTTGACCCCCGCCCCCAACCATGTGAGACGGGGACTGTGTCCTTCCTGGTTATCGTGTATCTACCCCAGTGCTCAGTAAAGTGTCTGTCACATAGTAAGCGCCTAACAAATGCTGCAGTTATTATTGTTGTTGCTATTATTATTCTCTGCCTCAGTTACCTCATCTGTAAAGTGAGGATCGTCTGAGAGCCCTACGGGGGATATGGACAGAGTCCCACCTGATTAACTTGTATTCACCCCAGTGCGTAGTAGAGTGCCTGACATAGTAAGCGCTTAATAAATACCATTAAAAAATGGTAAAGTCATTCCCGGCTCTATAAAACATATTGGACCGTACTGCGCCACTTGAAATTTTTATTCACCACTGAGAGTTTAAAGTTAAACCATGTAGGGAAAGACAAACGCTTGGCCCTTGCCGCCTTCCCTCCCTGACTGCCTCTTTCCCCACTGCCTTCAAACATGCCCACGTGTCCCCTCTCCTAAAAAGGAATTTTTAAAAAACTCCCCCTCTCTTGATCCCCCGGCTCCCTCCAGTTGTCGAGCCATCTCCCTCTACTTCAGTTTTCTCTCTGACCGCCTTCAGTTGGCCTCTCTAAGGCCTCCACTGATCTCCTCCTTAGGAAATCCAACAACGTCTACTCCGTCTTAATCCTCCACGCTGTCTTCTACATTACTGTCTTCTTGTTCTCCCATCTCTCTGGCTGCTCCATCTCAGTCTCTTTCACAGGCTCTTCATCTCCCTCCAACCTTCCAACTGTGGAGGTCCCTCAAGGCTCAGTTCAAGGTCTCCTTCTATTCCCCATCGATCCCCAGTCCCTTGAAGAACTCCTTGGCTCCCCGCAGCTTCGACTACCTTCTCTGTGTGGATGATTCCTGAATCTACCTCTCCCGTGGCTCAGTGGAAAGAGCCCGGGCTTCGGAGTCAGAGGTCATGGGTTCGACTCCCGGCTCTGCCACTTGTCAGCTGTGGGACTGTGGGCAAGTCACTTCTCTGTGCCTCAGTGACCTCATCTGTAAAATGGGGATTAACTGTGAGCCTCACGGGGGACGACCTGATGACTCTGTACCTACCCCAGCGCTTAGAGCAGTGCTGTGCACATAGTAAGCGCTTAACAAATACCAACATTATTATTATTATCATCCTGGACCTCTCTCCTTCATCTGCTGTCTCTCATTTCCTCCTGCCTATAGGATCTCTCTACTCAGCTGCCTCGTACTTAACGTGTCTCTCATCTGTCTCGCTGTGGACGCCTTGCCCATGTCCTTCCTCTGACCTGGAACTCTCTCCCCCTACGTACCTGACGACGACCCCTCTCCCGCCCCACCTTCAAGGCCTTATTAAAATCCCATCTCCTCCAAGAGCCTTCCCCTACTAAATTCTAATTCCCCTGCAGATTCTTGGATCTGTATCTTTGGGCACGTGAAATTTGCCCTGCGTGGCTCAGTGGAAAGAGCACGGGCTTTGGAGTCAGAGGTCATGGGTTCGAGTCCCGGCTCTGCCACTTGTCAGCTGTGTGACTGTGGGCGAGTCACTTAACTTCTCTGTGTCTCAGTTACCTCATCTGCAAAATGGGGATTAAGACTGTGAGGTCCATGTGGGACAACCTGATTCCCCTGTGTCTACCCCGGCGCTTAGAACAGTGCTGTGTACATAGTAAGCGTTTAACAAATACCAGCATTATTATTATATCCATTATCTATACTTTCAGTGTCTCTATCCTCCTTAAACGGTAAGGTCCTTGAAGGCAGGGATCATGACTATCCATCGCTAGTGTTTTTTGAGCGTTTATCTTGGGCTGAGGACTGTACTACGACTATCGACTCGATATCGTACTCTCCCAAGCGCTTAGAACAGTGCTCTGCTCACAGTAAGTGCTCAATAAATACTTTGGATTGACTAGTGTTCTGAATTTGGAGGTCTGATTGATATTGGACTAGTATTTGCACTAAGTTGCTCCTTTACATTTTAAGGTTGGAGTGCACACCAAGGCATGGTTTATTGCTGGGATCTTTTTGCTGATGACAGTACCAATATCTCTCTGGGGGATATTACAACACTTAGTGCATTATACACAACCTGAGCTACAAAAACCAATAATAAGGTAATGCCACTTCTGTTCTATCCGGTAATTCCCTGACGATTTTTCCCAGGCGCGGAAAGCGATGTTTTAATGTATTGCTCTGCTTTCCAAATAGGATACTGTGGATGGTGCCGATATACAGTTTAGATAGCGTAAGTAAATCTCCTTCTCGTATTTGTTTGTCTAATAATTTCTGTATTGTAATCCTAACTGCTTAGGTTGCTCCAGGGTAATCTAAATCTCAATACATAATATGCTCTGGTTGACTTAGCACTAAGGCAAGGTTAGTACGTGTGTTATTAACCCAATGTTTTGTATTGCATTGGTCTCGATCGTAGATATGGCTTGGTTTTCATGAAAATTAACCACGGACCGAATTGTAACTGCAGTGAAGTTAACCCCAATTTGCTAGTTAAAATGCGTGACTTTATTGTTTCTCTTTTGTTAATCGATTGCAGTGAACAAGATAAGTGGTACGCTAAAATTTTTCCAAGACGCAGTTAATTATTTTCCTTTAAAATAGGGAAAAAAATTCTTACTAATTCAGGTCGGAAAGCTGCAGGCACAAGTGGTCCTATGCCTTATATAGTGAACTGGAATGATATTCCCTGTTAGCTGGAGTCTTTGAGCCCTTTTCAGTTCTATTAAAAAAGTGTCCTATTTTGACCATTCTGCTCTAACTCCCTTTCTCCCCCAGTCCCTCATTACTGTGAAATCAAAATAGGCCATGATAGACCAAATAACAGATTAACCATAAATTTAATAATGGGGAAGTTTTATGACCTCCCTTTAAGGTCTGAGAGTTTAAAAGGCTCATATTTTAGGATGCTTGATTTACTCTCATGTATGTATTTAATCTTAAATAGTACTCAAGATGTAATGGAAAATAGCAGATGCAGAGTAAAATGCAATTTAAATGACAGAGTATTGATTAGAATATCAGTGACAACAATCGTTCCGATAACATATACTGGACTGAACATTGATGTTGTAAGCTCTTCTGTACCCATTTAATATACTAGGGCACATTAGGGTTTTAAAGAAGATGGAATTTTAAAATTTCTCCACTGATTTGAGGCCCAGGCGATAATTCTACTTTCAAGGAATGCAGGCCTATAAAGGTGAAATCCATGGATCAAACCCAGGGAAAACAACATCAACCTGTTGGCTAATCTGTGTTGGGTGTAAACGAGGGGAAATTGAAATTTAACTTCGGATGAATTCACTTGCAGTAGCTGGGATGTTTTTAAAAAGTTGAAAGGAGGGGTGGAATAAACAGAGCTGACTCAAATCTCAAGCATATGTATTCATTTTTGTCATACCTCTTTCTGTTCCCTAAATTTCGTAGCACAGTGAGGACCGAAATAGTATTTTTTAATGCCAAGAGACATACTACTAAAAACAAAATGCCGAATTTTTTCTCCCTTCGTCCCCACTCATTCATTACAACCCGTCAGTTCATCTATTCTGATTTCTGTGCTTCACTTAAGTGAATTTCTGTGCAGCACCGTTCAGTTCATCTTTGGGTATTTTAAGGCAGTTTGTAATAGTAATGTGGTCAATATGTGAATGGGCAAGACACAACGGAGCAGGCTTGTTGGCCGCGGTAACTTTGATATTTGTCTTTCATTGTAGTGGGTAGCTCTGAAATATCCCAGCATTGCAATATATGTGGATACTTGCAGAGAGTGCTATGAAGCATATGTCATATACAATTTTATGGTGTTCCTTTCTAATTATTTAACAAACCGATATCCAAATCTGGTATTAATCATCGAGGCCAAAGACCAGCAGAGACATTTACCTCCGTTTTGCTGTTGTCCGTCATGGGCTATGGGAGAGTAAGTATGTTCATTCTTATTGTTTAATGCCAGGTACTTTCATAAAAGGCAGGGCTTTACAAAACCAATCTAAAATTTTAAACTGTAAGTCATGTCAAAATTGTTTTTCTAGTCACCAGAAAATGACCGGTGATCTTTGTATTCATATGATTGTATTCCACTTAATGTATTTGCATAGTCTCCTTAATCCTTATAATTATCCATGAATGATACCAAGGGCTCAAATAATATTCACATTTTACAAATGGGAGGGTGGAGGCAGAAAGTTAAAAAGCTAAATTTCCTGAATCATCAGTTTTACAAATGTCAGTCAATAGTATTCCTAAGAATAAGAATAATTGTTGTATTAATAATAATAATAATAATGTTGGTATTTGTTAAGCGCTTACTATGTGCAGAGCACTCTTCTAAGCGCTGGGGTAGATACAGGGTGATCAGGTTTTCCCACGTGGGGCTCACAGTTTTAATCCCCATTTTACAGATGAGGTAACTGAGGCACAGAGAAGTTAAGTGACTTGCCCACAGTCACACAGCTGACAAGTGGCAGAGCTGGGATTCGAACCCATGATCTCTGACTCCCAAGCCCGTGCTCTTTCCACTGAGCCATGCTGCAGTGTGCCAAGCACTGTACTAATCACTGGAGTAGGTACAAGGGTAATCAGATCGGATACGGCCACGTGGATGTCTGTTTGGTGCAGGAAAATCAGTGGTTGAGAAATAGTCAGAAGGTCATGTGTTCTACTCTTGGCCCCACCACAGGTCTGCTGTGTGACCTAGGACAAGCCGCTTCACTTCTCTGTGCCTCAGTTGCCTCATCTGTAAAATGGAGATTGAGACTGTGAGCCCCAACAGGGGACCGGGACTGTGTCCAGCCTGATGTGCTCGTATCCACCCCAGTGCTTAGTACAATGTTTGGCACGTAGTAAGCACTTAAATTCTAAGTGGTGGTTTTAGTAAGAATTAGGAAACTTGAGAAATGTGTGCAGATTAATAATAATAATGTCAGATTAATAATAATAATGTCAGTATTTGTTAAGCGCTTACTATGTGCAGAGCACTGTTCTAAGCGCTGGGGTAGACGCAGGGTAATCAGGTTGTCCCCCACGAGGCTTACAGTCTTAATCCCCATTTTACAGATGAGGGAACTGAGGCACAGAGAAATGAAGTGACCTGCCCACAATCACACAGCTGACAAGTGGCAGAGCCGGGATTTGAACCCATGACCTCTGACTCCCAAGCCCGGGCTCTTGCCACTGAGCCACGCTGCTTCCCCATTAGTTTTCAGTAATTAAAAGCCAACATCTTTGCATTTCTTTTGCAGAGTATTGTTGTTTAGGTGCAAACTAGGTGTTCTGCAGTACACGGTTGTCAGGCCATTCACCACTATCATTGCTCTGTAAGTATGCTAACTTAGGTTCTTTATTTTGATTTTATCTCTGTTGGAAAAGTTTAAGGCATTGCCATGTTTCTGTTTCTAGAGTCTTACAGAGGCAGAATCCGTCCCATTTTCTCAATTTTTATGGTGCAACTGGTATTAACAGACCACCCAAAGAATGCTCACCTTTGGTTCGGATCCATTTTCTCCGGGGCTACGGATTCCTTTCAGACAAATGAGGCCTTGGTTAAGCGATAGAAATTTCCAAAAAGCCAGCTTCCCAAGTCTCACAGAGCATTAAATACTAGAAGATGCATTTCACGCTAGGTAGCGTTCGTCCATCACAGTCAACTAGAAGACGTAACCGACACCCTGTGCGCTGTGGGAGCAGACCAGACGCTCCAAGAGGAATCTGTCCTGCCCGCTTGCGTGTTAACCACATTGGTGCCATTTCCCTTCCTTGGCACGGCTCTGTCCTCCAGATTCCAGGACTCTCTTTACTCCTGCTTGTTGCTCCTGGTGGTTTTGTGAAGTTCTTAACTTTTACCCCCTTGAGGCTCTTTGCATTTTACTCTGCCGTGGGTTTGGAAGTCATCAGAGCATCGGGTATATAACGGAATGCGTAAGCTTGGAATTCCTGTTATTAATTTACATTAACTAGACTTCCACATTTTTGAATGAATTGGTTTCTAAAATAGCTTTTCTTTTGACATTTAGTCATATCGAGTGCTTATTTCATAATTCACAGACAAAACTTTCCCTTTTTAAGTTACCTTCTAAAAAAACAAATTATTTACCATTATCGATGCTTGTGTATTTTTACTTTACAGGTTGGGTTCGTATAAATGAGATTTTCTTCGTATTATGCGTTTTTAATTTTGACGCTTACATTTTGAGTCAGTTATTAAAGGCCAGATGCAGAATCTGTGCAGAGCCTCATAGACTGTTCAGTATTTGCTTAAACTGAATTTCATGGGAAGTAGGTTAGCCGCCTAGCCATTTCTGTGGTAAAGTACATTCTATGCTGATTTGCTAAAACTCTTTTTAACCCTCTAGAATCTGTGAGCTGGTTGGTGTATACGACGAAGGAAACTTTAGCTTTAAAAATGCTTGGACTTACTTGGTTATATTCAACAATGTGTCACAGCTGGTAAGTAAAATAACGATGTTATTTGTGTAATGGTAATGCTAGCTTTAAAAATGGATTCTGATTCAAGATCCTGAATTTAGTCTTGTTGATGAAAATTTCTGATTTGAAATAAAGGTTCCACTGTGTCTTATCTCAAGAGATTAACTTTTAAATTGCTTACTGGATGTGGAATCTTGGTTTTCTACCTTTGAATGGTACTGCCCTTCCCAGTGCCAATTCAGGTGGTTTGAATCCAAGAAAAGCCATATTTGGCTTGTGAGCCACAGGTTCTGGTCCCCAAACTGGAGCTTTCTCACCCAGTGAGTGACCGTAGGTGTTTCAAGCTGAAATATTAAAACTTGGTGCTCAGGATGGTTCTCATGAGAACCTTAAGATGTGGTTTACTTTTGTGAAGAACTGTGCAATCGTAAATGGTTGCAAATCAGAATTAGAGTATTTAAGGCGGTCGAGACAACCCAGGAAAAGTTTTGCCGAAGCATCTGTATTTGCTAGTCCTGTTCCGCAATCCCGTAGTTCAAGTTTATAGCTGAAGATGTTCCCTATTAACCCAAATTTGTCATGTGGGGTGTTAAACATATTGAACAGGTGGTAAAATTTAGGGAAATGCATGTGATGGCTTGTGAAGGTTTAAAATGCTCTTTATTTCCCCTAGTTTGCTATGTATTGCCTAGTGTTGTTCTATAAAGTTCTGAGAGAAGAACTGAACCCTATCCAACCCGTTGGCAAGTTTCTTTGTGTTAAGATGGTCGTCTTTGTTTCCTTCTGGTAAGTTGTACTTTTCTTGCAAAACCCAGTCACGCGCAGCTTCCAATATATAGGCTGCTTCAATCTAAAGTTTAAATATTCAGCATCTAAAGCTAAGAAACTGTCTCTGCAGTTGGCCCTCCGCTCACTTCCCAGTTGTATAAACTGCCCAGCCCTGCCGTGTCCACAAACGTTTGTTGTTCGTGGTGATCCGTTCGGTCGCGGGCCCATGCAGGGAATATAAGGAAGACAAGCGTAGGGACAGAATAGTTTTCAAAAATGATTAGCACTGTGCTCAAATCTGACACATTTTAGTGAGGATGACCAGTAACATTAACACAAATTAGTATTACCTGTGAAACAAAGCTCCTGAAAATGTATTTTCCAGAACAGTCCCTGCGATACAAACAGGATTGTGGAGTCACTTGGCAGCCAGTTCTCCCTCCTGCTTAGACTGTGAGCCCAATGGGACTGGGTCCAACCGGATTGACCGGTATTCAATAGTATTTATTGAGCACTTACTATGCACAGAGCACTGTACTAAGCGCTTGGAGTGTACAATTCAGCAACAGATAGGAGGCAATCCCTGCCCAGTAATGGGCTCACAGCCTAAACCGGTATCTACCCCAGCGTTTAGAACAGTGCTTGACAAATAGTATGAGCTTAACGGATACCGTAACGACGGATGATAATTATTTGATTAAATGGTCTGTGTTGGGGAGGTATGAGGAAGTCCAAGCTGGACTGCTTCATACTTTGGGCTAATCCGGGGTTGGCGTGGACACGTGGACAGGGTCATGGGAACAGCTGGCTCCATGGGCTGCAGAGATGGGACTGGGCTTCTGCCGATGGAGCCGGGGATCACCCTGCATAGAGCAGTGGAGGGAGACAGGAAGTCTTATCAGCCCTTCCCTCCCCTACCTATCAGTTGAGGCGGGTTCTTTCGTGAACACTAGGGCATTGGAAAATTAAAAAATTGATTGAGCCTCTCAGCACAGTGGTGGTTAGCACCAATATTTCACGTAGATTGAATTCAAACTAAGAGGGGACCTCCAGCCATTACGTTTTGTAAAACTTAAAATTTTACAGAAGGTAATTTACTTTGAAGTGCAATTTGCCTATCGGGTAGACGAAGACACGAAGTAATTTCGAAAGTTCCGTCTTCAGAAGCAACTCTAGCAACCCAGAGTGGTGGACGGTGTTTACCTCAAGGTGGATTCCAAGCCCTGGAAGTGACATTACCGAATTATATTAGCTAGGATTCCAGGGATATTCCTATTGGACTTTTCCTAACGTGTTGTTTTTGCAGGCAAGCGGTACTTATCGCCTTACTGGTGAAAGTTGGCATTATTTCTGAAAAGCACACATGGGATTGGCAGACCGTGGAAGCAGTAGCTACAGGCCTACAGGTAAACTGAACTGGTTTTTACAATCGTAGACCGATTGTGGAAAGATCATTTTAGGTAATGACTCTTGGAACAGATGATACAATTTGGCCTTTATAGAACTGACTCCGTATTACTGGCAGCTGTCACACTCCATTCTTCTGTAATGTAGGGGTTACATTCTTGATGAACCCCATGTGAGGGAAAGCTCATGTTGTCATTGTAATATCTTGGCCATGCTACTTCTGCATTGTTAGAAAAATGCTCCCTAATGTCCTAATTGGTTGCAATCCAAAAATGAACCGTAAAAATGCATAATGTGAGAACCGAATGTGTTGCTAATTCTCTTGCGTGCTTTAAATCGATTCATTTCTTGAAAACACTGTTTTCAAGTGAATTGAATTGAATTTCAAGAGAAGTGAATTGCCTCAGAGCAACACTACTTGGGATTGATTCTCCTAAATTTGGAGAGAATTTAGGGATCTGCCGTTGGATAAGAAACTCCTAAGTTAGGAACGCAAGCGATAACTGTGCTATAGCTAGCTATGCCTCTGCCCCATGTGGTTCTGGGGCAATGAATATACTCTCCTTTTAAAATAGTGCTAAGTTCCCTTAGTGGAGGTGTGATAAAGAAATGTGCATCAGAAGTCGGAGAATGAGCTTTCAATATTGAGTAAATCAAAGTCCAAGTTCACAGGAATCTTTCCAACGGAAATTTTGAAACTTTAATCTCGGAGTCCAGACACTGTAGGAGGCCGCAGTGAACCCTCCTGTGGATGGAATTGCTGCTGAGAAGTTCAAGTCAGGACCATCCCTCCCTCTCCAAACCCAAACCCCTGGGGAGAGACCAGAAGTCAATTTGCCTTCCCAGGACCTTTCTTGATGACCAGAAAGAGTTCAAGGCTAGAGACCCTCTGGGCTAGATTGGGTAACCCGGACCTGTAGAGGGTGGCCCAGAGGGCACTAGTTTACTGATGTCACCCAAAATGAATATTTGCCAGAAAGTTCTGATCGCCATTGCCAAGTTCGGATGTCCAGTGTCAACCGAAGGAAAGGTTTTAGAGGGATGGGCTTTCCCTCCTGTTGCACAGAGGTGTTTGGGAGGGGAGGGGGAGATGGCGCAAGGCATTTTTATGGTTAGTTTTCCATCTTTGTGTATTTAAAGCTCACAAGAAATTCCTCGAAAGAGAGGAGGTGATGAAATCAGGGCGATGGAATGAGAATTTTAGATCCACCTTTCCTGCACATGTAGCTCGATCTAGTCGATATGTCATCGGTATCCTCACTCTTGTATTGCAGGATTTTATTATCTGTATTGAGATGTTCTTGGCAGCAATTGCTCATCACTACAGTTTTTCCTACAAACCTTATGTACAAGAAGCAGAGGAGGGATCCTGCTTTGATTCCTTCCTTGCCATGTGGGACATTTCAGATATTAGAGCAGATATATCTGAGCAAGTAAGGAATGTCGGTAAGTTTGACCCATACACTTGTGCCCTTCTAAGTTCCTGCGGATGAAAAGTTACTTTCTGTATAACTGATTACCTTAGTACCCTCTTGAACTGCAACGAAACAAAAAGGTGCCTTGATTTATTTCGCTTTCATGTTTTTAATAAAGGGAGGACAGTATTGGGCCGACCCAGGAAGATGTTTTTTGCGGAGGACCATGAGCAGAATGAACACACGAGTTTATTATCATCTTCCACTCAAGATCTGCTATCTGAAGCTTCTTCCATGCCACCTTCACCCATGGGGCACTATCAAGGGTTTGGGCACACCGTGACTCCTCAGACTACGCCCACTGCTGCTGGGATGCCCGCTGGGATTTATAGCAGCGCTGCAGAAGAAAATGGGGATTCTTTTGTCCCAGAACCCTTCTCTCCCGAGGAGCTTTCAGATACACGGAAACCTGTGGTCTCCTGAATGGGGGTGTACATTCCCGCCAGGTTCTTATCTTACCTTGGGACCAAACGATCGAGGATCTCTTGCCTGGGACAAAAATCGTGAAAGGGAAAATTTCGGCAGATGGATGGTAGGTAGAAGCTGGGACTACCCAGCTGACGTCAAAAGCGAAGCGGGAGCGTTCGGTGAAACTCGAACGATTGGTCTCCGTTCTCCGTTTCCTGACAGTCGATTGCTTAATGCCAGATCGTGTGCTTCTCCTCCAGCGGGAGAAAATAACTGGAACTGTGTTACACTGAAATCCAACTGTTTATGTAGCGCATAGACTTTGAAATCCACCTGCTCTCTACTAGTGTTGCATGGAATATAGCACTGCTGCATTAACAGAGTGCAGTGGAAAAGCAAATAAGGTATCACAGCGTCTGTTCCTATCTAAAAATTAATGGTTTCCCGTGGATGAACCTTAAACTTACTAATATTCCACCGGATGGATGCCTTTCAATAAACCAGAAAGAATTGAGCCTGTCTCAATGTCTGCGGCTTTGTGTACCTCTGCCTCGCAAGCTCTTTAAAATAGAGTATGTGCTCATTAACCGTATTTGAAAAGGGTTGGAGAGGATTCGAAAACACTTGACGAAGAAGAGCGTGGAAGAAGAGTTAGGGCAAAGGTTAATAATGCCTTGTAGGTTTTCCAGACCATCAGATGGTAAGCTTCTAGAGGCCAGCTGTGGGTGTTCATTTCTGTTGTTTGCTGTCGAGCGCTTTAAAGCTGCTCATCACCCAGTAAGTGTTCAATAAATGCCGATCTGCAAAGCAAAGGCTCCTCCTATCCTGGTGCCACATTCCTCACCTCCACATCCGTTAGCCCATAACTGTGGTAAGATAAAGAGAGTGAACTGGGTTGAGAGCCTTAAGTGTTTGAACTCTCCTTGGTTTTAAAACAGAACAAAACCCCCAAAGAACTTCAATTTTATACAGATGTGCATCATTTGATAATGTGCCTTTTTCTAAAAACAGGAACTTCTCCTTTAATAAAGATGTTGTGCACATTTTCATTATGCACTTAGCTAAGCAGAAGTAAACAAAGATGGCCTGTCATTAGGCAGAGGCGTGTTAAGGCTCCAAAAAAAAAGATGTACCAAGGAACACAGGATTTAGGGAGCTCTTCCCCCCAGTTCCTTTCAACTTCAGTGAGCATCATCGTTAGGCTCCATTTACTTTATATTGACAGTCACTTAACCCCAGTGCTCTGAAGTGAGACTTTAAAAAAGGAGGATGGGCTGTGAGGAGACGCAATGTGAATTTTAAGGATAAGGCTGGTAGTGTGAGGATGGCTTTTTACTTCAAGCAGTATTGCGAACTGCCTCATCTTGGGTTTTGTACATAAGATTCTTAACGAACGTGGGCCTGACCATGCACCTGCTGCACTTCTACCCTGGCAGGAACTTGACTGGCAGCGAGTGCCGGTGACGTTGCGTAAACCACGCTTACCTGTCCATCGAAAGGGTTCTCAGGACCAGTCTGTGGGACTGAACCAAGGTTTACCTGTAGTTGAGGGGAGATATTCTCATCTTAAATAGTAACAGCAAAGTAACTTGCTTTGATAATCTGTTATTTTGCAAGCTAAATCCCTGTGTAGACAAGAAGTTTAAGTGGCTGAAAACCAACTTCTACAAATGAGTTCACCATCCCCATCTGAAGTGCTCTGGCAACTCCCGCATGTAAATATTTAGCCGCAGGTGGCGGGATGCATATTTTTACCGAAAGCTCGGGCGTATGGCCTCGGTAGGGAAGGGAGTACATTGTGCCACCTTTCTCTAAAGTTTAAAGTAAATGTGCTGAATTTTAAAGTTGTTCTTTAGTTCCGTCATAACTTAAGTGATTTTTCCCCAAAGATGACCACAGCTGTACCCGCTACTGTATCCATGGGTCAAGCACCCTCTGGGAACACCTCCTCTGCCTCACCTACTTCCCTCCTGGATTGGCCAGGGTTTTAAAAAAGCACTGGTAATGTCTGCTACAGTGCTGAGGGTGGCTGTTAAAGCTTCAGTGAAATGCAGACCTGGGAAAAAATACAAACACGTTGGAGGATGGGGATCAACTCAATTTAGAATGAGTAGTTGACTCCTTTGAACCTCTGGAGCTCCAATACTTCATTTAGTTAGCGAAGCAGCATGGCTCAGTGGAAAGAGCCCGGGCTTGGGAGTCAGAGGTCGTGGGTTCTAATCCCGGTTCTGCCACTTGTCAGCTGTGTGACTGTGGGCAAGTCACTTCACTTCTCTGTGCCTCAGTTCCCTCATCTGTAAAATGGGGATGAAGACTGTGAGCCCCACGTGGGACAACCTGATTCCCCTGTGTCTACCCCAGCGCTTAGAACAGTGCTCGGCACATAGTAAGCGCTTAACAAATACCAACATTATTATTTAGCTGTGAAAACTACTCTCAGATATTCTTATTTTTATCATCAGCATGCACCGTAACAGAAAACTAATGAGTTTGGGCAATGGTAATTAGTCTCCTGTAAAGCAAGAGTTTAAGATCCTGACATATGATTTACCAACCGTGATGAGTGAGGGTGGGTCAGGAAGCCAGAGCCGGCAGTGATTGAATATAGAGTTGATGTTAGCTTGGAATCCGGAGGACCGTTAAAATTCAAACTTGTTTTAGCCATTTAAATAACACACTTAACCCCTTTTTTCGCTCAAGGAATTTTATAAAAACTCATACATGCAAATGCCTGCCATTAATTCAGGGGGTTATAGGATTTCGGCTCTGGATGGTCCCCTGCTGTCTTCACTGCTTTACCGTGATGCTGACGTTGCTTTTGTGGTGTTGAATGCTAAGTTCAAGTTCCTCTCCCACTTGAACGGGGATGGGGTTGTCTAAAACAACTGCAGCTTGTTTCCAGTGGGATGACTCACATGACGTATCCAGTTTAATCTCTTCATCAAGACAGATATGATACCAGAATGGAATAGCTGTCACTTGTCCAGACTTACTGATTTGTACCTAAGAGAATTAAAGCTGATTTTAGTCACTCTAGAAATAACAGTGATCGAGGCCTTTAAAGATTTATTTCTACTTCGGTTGAAAAGTCTTAGGGAAGGACTCTGTCTTTTCTACAAACGGTAAGAATAAAGTACCTGTGATTCACATTACACTGTATCAAGCAGTGGTATTTACGGAGCATTTAATATATGTAAAATATGCGCAGAGCACTACTAAGATCTTGGGAAAGCCCAATACAACAGAATTAGCAGACAGGTTCCCTGCACGAAACGAGCTTAATTTATCGGGACTGTAGACTAAACTTATTGGGGGCCGGAAACCTGTCTACCAATTCTGTTGCACTGCACTCTCCCAAGCACTTAATACAGTGTTCTGCACACAATAAGCACTTAAATACCACTGACTGATGGAGAAAACAGCACGGCCCAGTGGAAAGAGCACAAACCTGGGAGTCAGAGGACCTGGATTCTAATCTCAACTCTCACTGCTTGCTGTGTGATCCTGAATAAGTTACTTAACTTCCCTCTGCCTCAGTTTCCTCAAATGTAAAATGGGGATTCAATACTTGTTCTCCCTCCTACTGTGACTGTGAGCCCCAAGTGCGACGGAGACCGTGTCCAACCTGATTAACCTTTATCTACCCCGGCGTTTAGAACAGTGCATCCATATTACATATATTCTGTACAGTAATATTACATGAGACTATGTTCCTACCCAAAGGTGAAAAGCAGCATAGGTACCGAAGGTACGTGAGGAAGTACGAAAGTGAACATCCCGGTCTGGACAAGGGGTGATGTGATTTGAACGTTTTGTCCTCACCTTCACTTCTCTGTTGGAGCTGTTCAAATACGGATTCATCAAATCCAGCCTCAGCAGTTCTACTGGCTTGCTTAAAGGCACACACGGTAAAGTAGAAAGATCTAAAAACACCCGGACAGGCACCTAGGAGACGAATGAGAAGTAACAGCTTTTCAGCTAAAATACAATAGCAAGAAGAAGTCACAGTGGACACTGACAGACCATGGCTGTTGCCAGAAACACTTCCCTTCCTTCTTGTCTGAATTTAATCATCCTTTGCTCAAAGCGTGAGGCACACAAGTGGTAACACTTGCACAATCTGGGCAAAGTTGCCTCACATCCCCTGCCCAGTCCAAATGTTTCAGGTTTGAAAACCAAGATGTGATAATTACTAAAAACTCTGTGCAAGGCGAGTAGTTGGCGATACCTCAGAAAAGGGGTTTATTGGTTGTAAGCTTTTTTTTATTGAATGACTTTCGTATGAAAACAAGCTTTTAGATGTGGTAGCCAGTTGCTGAAAAATATATGAGACATAAAAAAATACTGTCAGTGAGCCAGGACAATGCACCATTCATCCCAGGACTCTGTCTCCCAACAGGGGCATCAAAGGGGCCTTGGAGGAACCCATAAGGATGAACCATGTAACATCTTTAACACCTTACTCTGAACCATTTATCCATAGATTTACCCAGAAACAGTGCTCAATTTTTCTTCCTAGGCTGGCCTCAATAACCAGTTAGATCTCTCAAATAATTCTAGAGGTAAAGAGCTAGTAGTAATTTCAATTTTTTAAAAAAGTTAATTTTACTTCATTCTTTGTGATTCCTTCCCAAATAGTCACCTAAAGGAACAGAGTCCTTTATCCAAAAATTGATCATCAGACTCTAGTTGGTAGTTCCAGTCTTAAGAAAAGTCTCCCATCATGTAACTCAGCCCCCTTGGTTACACTAGGGAAACACGTGACTAATTCCTGCAATTTCTCTTCCTTTCACACATGCACCTTATGTTCTTTATCAGGAAGGAGAGATCTGAACAGTGTTCTGATTGAGAATAGCATGGCTCCTACCTGAAACTGGTTGATGAAAGGTGCTATATTCAAGCCAAGAGTGGGTTCTGTCCCTTGAACTGCACTCTCTTCTACCAGCGTTTGGGATTCCACAAGCATTCCCATCACCAGCACATGCTGTGGAAATATCTTGCCTCCGGACTGCAACAAACATCTAAAAAGGGATATTTTTTAAATATATGTTATTCTCCAGATACATGCAAGCAGAGGTACCGGCTCCACGGGAGACATGAGGGATTTCTGAGCCGGACTCTCAGCCTCCCTCTGCAAAAGACCTGGGTTAAGACTTGAAGATTTCTAATCAGGCCTGGAAATGGCAGATTTCTGGCTTAACTCAACTCTTTGAAGTCTGCCTCCTTTGAGTTCCCTGCCCCCTTTTGCCCCTCAACTCAAAATGAAAATTACTGAATTATAATAACTGCCCCTGTAAAGAGAATCCAGCATGAGTACACATATGCACAACTGTACCCCCAGCTAGAATTAACTGGATCCTTGAAAAGAGTGATAAGCAAAAGTACAACGAAGTACCATTTCCCCTACAAAATAAGAGAAAACATTAAAGAATTCCAAAGATCAGAAACTAAAACATAGCAAATCCATAAAGGAATAATTTAATATGATTAAAAACACTATAGTTACAGAACCAAATAGCAATGGAAAGAAGAACTGGTAAAAGTGTTCCATTACAAGTTTTTATCGCTACATTTCAATAATTTTCAGTGTTATCTTTTACAACAGTTGACGGCTATGCCGTAATCCAATATAAAGCAGGTTAGGGAAGGTGTGTTTTGCTTTTCTTGTTTTCTCCCAAGTGCTTAGAGTACTTTGCACTCAGGCACTCAAATACGAATGATTGGAAGATCTTCAAAAATAGGACTGCACCGTCACCGTGTGCATTTGAGGTGACTATGGGCACCTATTTAGAGCTCTCACCTATGTCTAGCTTCATTCACAAGCTCTGGAGCTGCAGAGCCTCAGGTAGTAGCACACTACCTCTCTTTTCCAGGGTCAGCAGATTCTGGAAAAACAATCCAGTCAGTGCCCTTCGAAAAAGAAAAGTGAGGCCCAAAGAACAGCAACCCTAGGGACCCAGGGTTGCCATCAGACATAGGCGGTTGGGTTTGCTATTGCCCAAGGACAGAGATGGTAGAGACAGGAGATCTTGGGGGCAAGTAACCCATTTCTGGCACTGGCCACCAACTAATCTGGGCACTGATGACTGAGACGGCAACATGCATTACTGAAGGCAAACTATGACACCATGGCAATCCTGTCACAATCAATTCTGCGGATTCATGGTGCTGGACAGTACTTCTACTCAGAGCCAAAAGCACAGGGACAAACAACCCCGTCTTTTTAATAGTCACTTTGCCTTTTTTTTGCCTAATTTTAGATGGTAACAGAGAAGAGGAAGGATATAGTAAGGAAAAAGCAGCCTTCCAGGAAAACTTTCAGTGTTGCAAGTAAAAACTAACAGGCTTACATTTCCAAACTGATACCATTTCAACTTTACAAAATATTGGATTCCACTATACGGTCCTCGTATCTTTACGGCATGAGTTCCAGGAGTATAGATAGGGTGGGAAATGTAGGTGCAATCTTATAAGTAGTGATGGGGAAAGAGGAAAAGGAAAGAAGGTGTAAAAAATGGTAGGGGAGCATGGGGTAGTTACCTGCCTGCCAAGGAGTCAGTGACCAGGGAGGGATGATGTGTTTCCTTTACTGCTGATGAGGTAAAAGTACCCAACCCTACTGTGGAACCTTTCTGACCCATTAAAAATGCTAATGCTGTATTACTCATTTATGATTCACTGAGTACACAATTCTGGGTAATTTGGGTAAAAAGAGAGTATCTCAACCTGGTTCAGGAACCCATTCCCCCATTTAAAACATTTTTCCACAGGGAAAATTAGTCCCTGCTAACAATTCTTCATAAGGCCCAGGAACCAAATTGGGTCATAAGTCTGAGGATTGCCGTGGCTCACTGGGAAGAGCCCGGGCTTGGGAGTCAGAGGTCATGGGTTCTAATCCCGGCTCTGCCACTTGTCAGCTATGTGACTATGGGCAAGTCACTTAACTTCTCTGTGCCTCAGTTACCTCATCTGTACAATGGGGATTAACTGTGAGCCTCACGTGGGACAACCTGATTACCCTGAATCTACCCCAGGGCTTAGAACAGTGCTTTGCACATAGTAAGCGCTTAACAAATACCAACACTTTTATTATTATTATTGTCTGTTAGCAAAGGTATCTGATTAAGGATTTGTTCTCTCCCGACCACTTAGTACAGGGCTCTCCACACAGTAAGTGCTCAGTAAATACCATTGATTGATGGACTTCTTACTGAATGTAATCACTGTTATGCACTTACTGTGTTTCAAGCCCCACGCCAAGTGCTGGGGTGATACAAGATAGTCTCTGGCCCACATGGGGCTTCCCAATATGAGGCAAGAAGAACAATATTTTATTCCCATTTCAGAAATGAGGAAACAGACACAGAGAAGTTAAGTGACTTGCCCAAGATCACACAGCAGGCAAGTGGTAGAGCTGGGATTACAGTGCAGGTCCAAACCCTTTTCCCTAAAAATTGAGTTATATAGAGATGTACTTTTTCAGCTAAACTGAGGTTTGATAAGAATTACAGTAAATTTCATTGGATTGTAAGGATCTTCGAGGAAGGGGCCGTGCTTTTACTTCTACTGTGTGTCCCACCTACCTAATAAGGTGTTCTGTACACATAGTAAGTGCTTAATAAATGCTCTTGGTGATGAAGGTGGCTTATTCTCATTTTGCTAACTGGTAGCAGCAGAAGAGACAAACAACCTGTTACTTAGGGACTAGTAAGCTTAGCTTAACATGGTCCAACCCTGAGCAGTCCCTTTCATTCATTCAATTGTATTAATTGAGCGCTTACTGAGTATAAAGCACTGTACAACACAACAGACACAGTCCCCACCCATACCTCCACTCCCTCCACAGTTCTGCATGCTTTCCAGGCAGCTAAAAATAGGGCTGGGGGCATGGACACTGCTTTCATTTCCCCTGCACATAATAATACTGTTGGTATTTGTTAAGCACTTACTATGTACAGAGCACTGTTCTAAGCGCTGGGGTAGATACAGGGTAATCAGGTTGTCCCACACGAGGCTCACAGTCTTAATCTCCATTTTACAGATGAGGTAACTGAGGCACAGAGAAGTTAAGTGACTTGCCCACAGTCACACAGCTGACAAGCGGTGGAGCCGGGATCTGAACCCATGACCTATGATTCCCAAGCCCAGACTCTTTCCACTGAGCCACGCTGCTTCTAGCATCAGCATCACATCAGCAGGCACACGCTTCCGGTGCCACTGGGAAAAAAAAAAATGATGCCTGGAGGTTTGAGAGTTGAGTGTGGCGGCGGCAGGGGCGGTGAGTGGAGGCTATCATCCTGAGGGAGCTGATGAACACCTACAGGCCAGAACGGTGCCCGGCAAACGTCCGGAAACCAATCGCTCACCATTCTGGAACAATTTCCAGCGCCACTGATCCCAAACCTCTGGTGCCTGCACTTATTCCTTGGAAGTAAGTTAGGCATTTTGGAAGGGACATTCGGGGACTCTTTCAGACCCCTCTGGGACTAGTACATTGCTGCATTTATTGTGCATAAACTTGCAGCCGACTGCCAGATCCTGAGGAGCGGGACATAGACTGAAAGCTTATTGAGCCCTGTCTTCTTGTACTGTACCTTCCCAAGCACTGAGTGCTTGATATATATGACCTGGGCAGATAGCCTGAAAATGACGGTAACCATTTTCTAGAAGAACCACCCTGCAAACGATCTTGTGCCCAGATTTAATTCATTAATTTTAGTAGATAAAAAGAGACAGGCCAGGTAAAATTTTTTGAATGGATCTACACTGTTGGCAAATCGACATTCTGACCCCTTTAGGTATTGGACTGATGGGGGGAGTGCCTGGAAATGGAAGACCCACCCTAGGGATAGTATACATCCTAAAAGGCCTATAAGATCTGCATTTCCCAAAGCCACCAGAATGGGATTCAAAAATCCCAGAGTCAGAGCAAGCCAGTGAGAAAAATAAAGAAACTGGTCTGTGACTATATGGGAAAGGACTGTCGATGCCCCCTTCGAAAAAGGACGCACTTCCATAAATCATTTCTTGTTTTGTGCATTTCAGGAATTTGTACAAATATGTACTTCCTCAGTTTGTGTTTAATGTTTTATGTAACCCTTTGCCAAACTGGATGTATTCAATTGCAGGATCAAATTAAAACAGGACAGGATCTTTTTCTTCGAAGGGATGTGTCCGTAGTAGTAGGCAGAGCTCCTGTCTTCCTATGCAGGGCTCAGGGTGGAGGTTAATAACCTCATAAGCCTTGAAAGGCTAAATCCATATATTAGAGGAACTTGTGGTTCCCCTCTACTTCCCCTTGCAGAATGCATATATCTGATATTTACTTCTCCCCTAAAACCACACTCAGTGCATCAAGCATAGACAAACCTAGTGCAGTTAACCATTGTGATGTACAGTTAACCATTACAAAAAGGTATGACTTTTAATAGGCAATTCTGAAGAAGCTGAACCATAAGACTGTTACATTACAATCCCTCAACAGTTTATAGCAGGACCACCTACCTTCTCCTCGTTTTAAGTATTCTTTCCTCCCCATTCCCCTTCCTACCAAAGAGGGTGCCTCTTTTAATACACAACACTGAAGAAGCTGAACCATAAGACCAAATGTTAAGTTAAAATCCACCAAATCCTTATAGCAGGACCATCTTGACAACACAACCTAAATATTCAGAAGGGTTTATATATTTATATATATAGCAGGGTGGATCAGAAAATAAGCTAACACCTGTGATTTATATTTCTTTGTTATCAGTAGGCTGTATATTTGTGTTTGTAAAAAAAACCCACACTACTATTTACCAGGTTTTACAGTGCCAGTAAAAAGATGCATTTTACTTTTAACACTCTTTTAAGTGAACATGATATTGTGAATTGTATTCCAACCCCAGTGTTCAGTCTCCCCCATCACCTACCACTCACATCCATGACCGTGGATGATAATAACTGCGGTATTTGTTAAGTGCCAAGCACTGTACTCAACGTTGGGACAGATACAAGATCATCATGTCCCCCACGGGGCCCAGAGTCTAAGTAGAAGGGATGAGATCACATGGGATGAGTTACACCCTGGGGTCTCGAAATCCAAGCCCCACAATATAAGTGCTTTGCACATAGTAAGCGCTTAACAAATGCCATCATTATTATTATTATGTTTTAACGTTGCCACCAGAGGGTGCCCTATTAAAACATATTCAGAAGTTTTCCAAAAAAAAACACCCCAAAACAAAAAACCCCAACAATGATTAATCCATTACCCTAGTTCCCACAAAGAAATGTTGTGTGCGCAAAACAGCAGACTGAACATATCTGATGACTCCGGTCACATCAGCCCAATAGCCACCTTCAGCACTGAAGTATTTTGTTCTTGTCCTCAGCACTTAGAGATGTATATTTTTTCTGTACCATCTATAATTGTATTTAACTACTTTATATTACTTACTCTTATAATCTTATTCTTCCTCCTCACTCTGTAAATATTTTTTATCCACCTGCCCCCCAATACAGTTTTGAGGTTCTTGAGGGCAGGAAATGTGCATCTTGCTGCTAATATATGCTCCAAAGCGCATAATTTAGTGCAGGACTTCAACACACCGTAGTTCCTCAGTAAATACAGTGGTTCCTCTATTTCTTTTCTTCTGCTTTTCCCTCTTATCCCCATCCCTTTTTCTTCATCTTTATATTAATGCTTGCCTCCCCTTTTAGACTGTAAGCTGATGGTGGGCAGGGAATGTATCTGCTACTCTGCACTGTACTCTCCCGAGTACTTAATACAATGCTCTACACATAGTAAACACTCAATAAACACAACTGATTGACTGATTCTCCTCTCCACTTTCCCCCTGCCTTCTCCCTCTCCTCTCCTTTTCCTCCCCACTTCCCTCCCTGTTCCCCCCACTCCTCATTCTAACCTCTTCTCCTGCCCCTGGGTCAGTTGGGCTGGGGAAGAGAAGAGCCTGGGGGCTGCCCCTTGTGTTCCGGGGCAGGTAGGGAGGGGCAAAGGAGGGACGGTGGCTTCTCATCAATTTCTAGTTGCCCCTAATGTCCCTCTCCCTTCACCTGGTTGTGCAGGCCTGGAGGACTCTACCCCTGGTAGGTGGACCTTGTTAGAGGCTAAATAAATACCACAACTGATATCCAATACACTCTTATGCCTTACATATTCTCTTGAAATCTTACATGTTGTAAAATTATATCAGTAAAAAATCTGAAAGTCATTACTATTTTTTTTCCATACTGACTGTCAATCACTCTCAGCAGGTGACCGACAATCTTGTTCTTCTGTCACTGATACAGAGCCAAGAAAGCAGTCTTATTTCTGTTCAGGGTAGGGGGTAAGAGCCTTCCTTCTCTGCTCCGGGTTGCTGGCACATTATTAAGAGGATTTTGTTGTTGGCTCCATCCAGATCCCTCCCAGATCCTTTAAAGGAATCCTTAGCAAAGCCAAATTGTTGCTTCAGGGCCAGCTGCAGCTCCACTGGCAAAAGATATGTTCCAGCTCAAAAGCCTAACCATAAATGGCAACAATTCTGCATAGGGGTTAGTTTATAATTTTTTTTTTAAAAAAAGGAATTGGCTTAAATTTTACTTTTCAGTTAAAAATGGACTAAGTTTTTCACACAAATTCACTGTATTACTATTGAAATCTAAAAGTAAACTCCCTAGCAGGAATCCTAAGGCACTTGGAAAGTAGCCTCAAGTGACCTCATTTTTCATGATTTCTTTTTTAACTTCTTTGTCCCTGATTAACTCCCTATCTGGTTAAGTTTCACCTTCAAGCCATTCTCAGGCTAATCGGCACATAACAATTGCTACAGTCTATCTTTCCATTGCTGTCATCCCCTCTCGCTTTACTTAGAAAACAAATTCATTCCCATCGCCATGCTTCCCAGCTGGGCAAGACGTACTTTCCTCAAATTCTTAATACAGCCTTGCTCTCTCCCTCATCCCCAGTAACACTAAAGATTAAAAGTGAGAAGAGCTGAATAAGAGAACGCAGCTGCAGCCCCGAAGAGAAGCAATCGTTCACGTTGTGGGTGTGACAAAGTGCAATGAGAAAACCTTTTCCCAGCTGAAATGTGAAAAAATGAACAGCAAGACACACTAACTGTTTGTTCAAAACTAGCACATCACTTTTTTTCAAAAAATACACCAGAGGAGTACGCCTCTCAAAACCTTACCCATCATGTTACCTCATGTTTTCACAAATACATTCTCTACAAGCCAGAAGGGACTGGGAGACTTCAGACTACAAGATTATGAACCTTACTGGATCTAATGTTTTTAGGGCCAGTTCTTGATTTGATTCGTCTTTTGCTGCCCAAGCTACAGCTCCATTCTTTTCTTCACAATACCCCCCAACATTTCTAGGCTGTTTAATTTTAATTTCCTTTGCTTTAATTTCAATTTCACCCCGTAATTGGTTATTGCTTTCACGGGCATCCTTTATTTTAAATTTTTATCCTGTCCCTGTCCATGTATTTGGATCCATGCATATCATTTCCACTCTAATAGTGTGTGGGTATCCTTCCAGGAGCTGTTCTGGGTCTCCTACTCTCACTTTGCACTCACTCTCCCCTCATTCCCTCAGGGAACTAATTCGCTCCCGTGACTTCAACTCTCACCTCCACGCAGATGATGACCAAATCTATCTTGCTAGCCCCCAAATCTTATAACTTTACACCTGCTCTCGCCTCCAGGATGTAATTCATTCCCACTGAGAATTCACTGAGAAGCAACGTGGCTCAGTGGAAAGAGCCCGGGCTTGGGAGACAGAGGTTATGGGTTCGAATCCCCGCTCTGCCACTTGTCAGCTGTGTGACTGTGGGCAAGTCACTTAACTTCTCTGTGCCTCAGTTCCCTCATCTGTAAAATGGGGATTAAGACTGTGAGCCTCATGTGGGACAACGGGATTACCCTATATCTCCCCCAGCACTTAGAACAGTGCTCTGCACATTGTAAGCGCTTAAATACCAACATTAATGATAATAATAATAATAAAGTTGTGTTTCCTATATGCCAACCACCGTGCTAAGCATTGGGGAATGTATCTACCAACTCTGTTGTACTCCCCAAGTACAGTGCTTAATAACTACTTTTCATCGATTGAAGCAAGAGTATCAGGTTGGACACAATCTCTGTCCCTCATGGGACTCAGTAGGAGAGAGTAGGATTTAATTCCCATTTTACAGTGAGGTAACTGAGACACAGAGAAGTTAGGGTCACAAAGCAGACACGTGGTGGAGCTGGGCTTAGGACCCAGATCCTCTGACACCCAGGCCAGTGCTCTTTCCATTAAGACACACTGCTTCTCACGGCTGACCAGCCAGCACTTCAAGCTCAACGGCTTTAGGATGCCCATGAAAGCAATAACCAATTACGGGGTGAAATTGGTGAAATTAAAGCAAAGGAAATTAAAATTAAAATTAAACAGCCTAGAAATGTTGGGGGGAATTGTGAAGAAAAGAATGGAGCTGTAGCTTGGGCAGCAAAAGACAAATCAAATCAAGAACTGGCCCTAAAAACATTAGATCCAGTAAGGTTCATCATCTTGTAGTCTGAAGTCTCCCCAGCCCTTCTGGCTTGCCCAAAACTAAACTCACCTTCCCTCCCAGATCTACTCTTCCACCTTACTTTCCCATCACAGCTGACAACCCTGCCATCAACCTCCCTACCCAGAAGTAGTCCCAGTTCAAAATCTGCAGACCTAAGATCACCCCATCTTCAGAGCCCTTCTCAAGTCCCACTTCCTTTGGGAGGCTTTTCCTTCACTAATGTTTCTTCTCCTCCTCAGGTCACCTCCTCCCAGTTACCAACTTTTTCAGGCTCGACCCCCTCATAACAATTGTATATACGCACTAACATACTCTATTATTTAAGCACTTAGTTTTCCGCATGAACTATCTTCCCAGTCTTTACTTCCTCTTAGGGGTAAATGATTTTGAGATCGCCTCCCCTGGTTGAGTGACAACTGTTTGAGGGCAAGGCACTGTCTCTTCTTCCTCCATTGTACTCTCCCAAATGTTTAGTGCCAACTTTTCACTTTGAGGACAAAGGTGGGGAGACAGGAATTTTAGGGAGGATGCTGACTGGGCGAGGGAAGGCTTCACGGATCAAATTGGCCAAAAAACTACCATTTGGGTCTTTTCAGCCTTAACCGGAAAACTCTCAGGTCTTGTCAGATGCACAAGTCTGGAAGCCTCGGTCAAAAACCCGCTTACTCCACAAACGGTAGACCTCAGCCAAAACTACTGCTGCACTGTTCCTTTCAGGTGTAAGGCAAGCGGCCAACAGTCTGACCCTTACGGATGTATGCTTTCGGTGCTGACTTCAAGGGACAAATTTGTTTCAAGCAACCTCAGCAGTGAGACACGAAACAAATATTGAACAGCATACAGAAGATCACGGACTCAGGTGTTTCTGCATGCCTCAACAACTGAAGGAAAATTAAACTAAGATCTTTAGCTAGTCGGAAATCCTCTCCCAGGCTCATTCTCTAACAAACACACTGTTGTCCGGCTGGCTTTTCCAACCAAGTATTACCTGAGGAAAGCCGTCTGGGGTTGGTTAGAAGAGAAAAGAAGAAATGAGCATACGAGGGGCTAGTCCAAGTTAATATTCCCTCTAAGGTGCACAACTGTGAGAAAAGCGTTGTACATCAGCACCCCTGGGCCACATACCCAGCCTTTACTTTGAGGCAGAATGCTGCAACTGTGCCATGGATACATGGTAGTAAAGGAGGTTTCCATGTCCAAACCACCCCCGCCCAACGGAGCAGAGAATCAGCTACGAGCTACTAAATTCACTTGGGGGGAACACTGCTTCAGAGGCTCTTGCATGTGCTATTTATGACTACAGAACCCGTTGGGGCCTTTAAGGACTGTGGGTGTAAATGTGAGGAGTGCTGTACGTACTGTTCTTCAGAGTTTTAGCGCTGGGACTCTTACTGATCGACGTTGAACGGTACCTGGATATTGCTGCTTTTTCCATCACTTCCTGTTGGATGAGGCCGGAAGTCTCAATGACATCCAAGATGATAATACTCCACAGCTTGTCCGATTTTGGTCTCTGTAACACCGCACACTCATCTTCAACGTGGCTCAGCCAAAACTCTAACGTTTCTCGAGGAAAGCGGTTGGCTTCCGAAATCAGGTCAAGGGCCACTCGATGTTGTTCTTTCTCCACTGAGCTGTAAGCTTTCACTAGCCCCAATCTGCCTGCAATTAAAGGCAGAATGGAAAAGCCCTCGGAAACGTCTAGCACAAACAAAGGTTCAGGGGTGGCACGTGGAGAATTGGGATTCTGGTCGCCTCCGGAGGTCACTTCTCCACCGCGACCTTCGACGTCCATTGGCTGCGACGACCTGTCTGGAGTCAGTGATGACAATACTTTGTCCATGGCTGCTTTGAAAGCTTCGTGATACGGCCTGTTGTTGAGCAGAGCAATTTCTGTAGACTCCAAAGTACACTTCTGTCCTAGTGCATCCGATTTGCTGGTTTGAAGGCTGGCCAAGGCATTACAGAGTTCGGCCTCATTGCCCAAAGGCAGAGTTCCACTCTCGCTGGAACTCCTCTCAACATCCATCATCTTCTCAGAGTTTAAGATATGAATATTCTGGATTCTCAGGTAACAGTCCTGGCAGGACACTTCCATCACCACCTGATCTCCAGGTCTCACAGAATAATCTGCATTTCGCCATGCAAACAAGCACAGAAGGCACTTAAATTATTATTTTTCTAATCCCTAGTGCTCAGTAAGGTGCCCCGCACATGGTAAGTGCTTACTAATTACTATTATTTCTACTATGACTATTAATTTAAGAAATAGCCCTCTACCTCAATAAGGACCCAACTTCATTCACATACAACAACAGACAATTTGGCCTCAGGTTCTAACGGGGAAACAAATCACGGAGATGACAATTTAGAACACAATTTATCAACTTGGTTGCTCCAGGAATGATAAAAGTCTGGGGATTCCTTAAACCAATACCTCCAGATACTGAAGGGGTCTAAAGGTGTCTTGCAAATTTTGCTTCAGCTATTACCAAAGTCTCAAAAACAGTAGAAAATACAAAACTCAGTCTGCTCTCGATTTACCCTTGAAATGGAGGATAGGGAGAGTCATCCCAAAACACTCTTAGCTTCAAACTTCTCCCCTCAAAACTTTCACTAAGCAGCGCTAACCCACAGGAAATATAACTGATCTGAGTTAACTCTTTAAGTAGTGCCGATACCATGGGATGGATAAGGCAAGGGGAGAACCTGACCAGACAGGGTGGAAGAGAGCAAAGGGACTGGATAAATTCACACTTGATACTCAGTCCCTTAAAAAAAAAAGTGAGTTTCTACATTACTGAACACAGATAATGATAAATTAAGTCAAAACAAAATTTATTTTGGAATGCAAAATTTAGAACTATTAGTGATATCAGCACTATTCTTGCCCAATTAAAAGAGCACAGCTGTGGGAATTAAGAGTTTAGTGGATAGAACATGGTCCTGGGAGTCAGGAGGACCTGGGTTCTAATCCCAGTTTGCCACCTGTCTGCTGTGTGACCTTGGGCAAGTCACTTCAATTCTCTGTGCCTCAGTGACCTCATCTGAAAACGGGGATTAAGACTGTGAGTCCCCTGTGGGGTGTGGACTGTGTCCAACCTGATGAGCTTGTATCTACCCCAGCACTTACCTAGTACAGTGCCTGGCACGTAGTTAAGAGCTTAACAAATACCATTAAAAGAAGAGAGCGAGACCACGGTTCCAGGCCTAATCCTACCTGTAATTTGTTAACTAACTTGGGCAGTGGCCACACCTGCAGCTGGCAGTGCACTACGCCCCTGCCAGCCCACTAGCTTTTCACCCTCTCTGAGGGATCGTGACTGGCAGAGATGAGAGAACGTGAGGGTGAAACCTCTGTACAGGCTCTCGGTCCTGAGGTCTCAGGATGAAGCAGCAGAGCAGAGCAGATGAATGCTCATCTGGAAGTCAGAGGACCCGGATTCGAGTTTTACCTCCGTCACCAGCCTGCCACGTGACTCTTGACAAAAATCGCTTAACCTCTCCGTATCTCAGTTTCCTCATCTACAAAATGGGGTTTCTACCGGATTGTTGTGAGGACAGAAGTGACATGAGTAATGTGAGAGTGCTTTGGGAACAAAAACACTATATAAAACCAAGCTGTTATTCCTGACTGGAGACTCCACCATTAGGGGGGCATTAACTCCTTTAGTGCTGACAATCGGAAATGGCTTAAAGTGGCAAATGAAACGATAATTCTCCAAATTCTCTACAATGGATTACAATCATTCCTGAAAAAGAAACCTTGCCGGTATCGTTCCATGATACCGGAAGGGCTATCCAAATATTTGTACTAGAATATCGAACTTATGCAGCATCGGGAAACATGTGCAGGCACTACACCACAAAGTTTCCCTTCTCCACTTGAAATTACTGTATTTCAGGAAACACATAGTTTCCCATTTACCACTCACTGGCACCTTCCTCCATTAGAAAGTTGGGGAAAAGGTATCCCACCTACACATAACTAGTTACTTTGTGCTACACAGCAACAAGCATCATAAGGAGTCCCAGAGTCCTGTTCCCACGGGGCCATCCACAGGGACTTTGCCACTGCAAACGCAGAAGTTCTGACTCACGGAGCTAAGCCCTTCCCAGATCAAACAAAAGAAAGTCATCATCAGGCTTGACATGGGCCTACGGATTCAGTCAAGGCAGGAGTCACACAGTCTGGCAGCCTGCTTCAGGTGAACCTTTGCTCTCAACCCAGAGTGTTCCAGAAATGTACAGAGCAGGGCAGTTTCCTGCTATTTTATCACTCTAAGAATTTTTCCTAAATGAAAAGATGTGCTGTCCAACTCCTACGCATCCCTGGAGACGGGATTCAATATAGTGGCGAAAGGAATTTGAGTCACCCACCATGTGATAATTATGTTGTAGGCCCTCCTTTCTCTATCAAGATTAGGAGAAGAGAGAGCCGATAGCCCCCACACCCAAACTGTACAGATGATGCGGCTGAGGCCCCTCGTCACCTGGAGACCGCGGGTACGCACGTGACAACTTCCCTACGGTGTAGGAGCCTTATCGAGTCTCACCAATTCAATCATTCTCCCTTAAATATCTATGGCAGCTTTGCAGGTGTAGCTCCACCATAATCTTTGGGTGCGTGAGACCTAGGTTAAAGAACCCAACCGGTTAGAGAACCCAATTGTTTACCGAGGTGGCCATCCCATTTTCCAATTTTAAAGACTAAACTTAATCCTATTCAACTACAAGTACATATTTAATGGTATAATCATATTTTAATTGCATAAACACTGTTTTTATAGTGTAGTGCTCGTTGCTGTTTGTTTTATAAATTGTGCCTGGGAATACTTATTATTCATGCATTTATTTAGCCCATATATTAGTGTTAATAATTAGTAACATATTTACTTTAATCCTCCTTTATCCCGATGATTGATCATTCTTTAGGCAGGGCCTTAATCTAGGGGGAAAGATTAAATAAGCAATGATCTTTTCTCAAATACAACCGCCTGGATAAACATTGGACACTGGAGAATACTTTCCAACTTCATAAAATTATTAACATAAATACAAGAGGGAGGCTTAATGGCAATAATAATAAAACTGAAATAAACTCATGCATAAAAACTAACATCTTTAAACTTTCCCAGTCTTATTCCAGTCATGTCTCCTTAAGGCCTGCCTTTAGGGGCAAGTTCTTTTCAATCGAAACTGCTGCGAGGACCAGGAAAGCTAACTGGAGGCAAATCTTTTAACAGCAGTACTTTCCTCTTGAAGCACTCACATTAGTTCAAAATTCTACCTTCTGAAGGGCCAAAGACAGGTTGCTCATTCAAAGATTAATCCCGTTCCCTCTTTCTCTGTACTATACTAAAGCTATAATTCTACTCCCCTTAAACAAAGAGGTGGCTAGATATCCAAACTCCTTTTCCTTTACTATTTTTTACAATTTAAGCCTTTCTTCACCAACCCAAAAGGACAAAGGCATTAATGGTATTTTCTCTGGGGGTTTAAAACATATGTCTGAACACTAAATGGTATACATTCAGTAAAGGAAAATGAATTTTAAAATAATCATAGTATTCCTTCCCCAGTTTTTAAATCCTTCTTTCCCTAAAGTAAAACGTGGAGCCTAGGTCTTTCAACAAGGGGTAACAGGGATGGAAAGTGATTGCTCACATCAGAGTCCCTGAGAAATAAATGGATCTAAGTGTCATATAAGCCCTGGTGAATAATCTGCCTCTTCAAACCACCACCACCACAGCTTTAGGAGAGAGAGAAAACAGGTAACCAAAATAGATCCTGAGCTTGCCGAATCTCTTTTGCTCGGGCAGGATGGCATGCAGAAGACAGAAATGTCCTTGAATGTGCTAAACCTGTTTGGCAAAGAGCTTCAACTCTACAAATCCCAAATGAACCCTGCTTTCCAACCTTCTCCACACCACTCTGATTTGCTGGCATGCTTTAAGACAAGTTACAGCAAAACCAGTCTATGCTGTCTTTGAAGTCAAGATCCTTATCCTACTGTAATCAAGAACACCATGACTAGTTTAGTCCTCATATATGTGAGGGACAGCTCCTTACCTCAGGGTAGCAGGGTAATATTAAGCCTTATGGAAGAAGCAATTAAGTAAACCTTACCTTTGACCTTTGAAAGAGACAATAAAGCCCAGTTGGCTCATATAAGCAACCTGAACAAAATCAATATCAAATCAAACTAAAGGTTTTTACCTGGAAGGTCCTGCACTGGGTAAACAGCTTGTTCCCAACATGTCTCTTCACTAGGGCTTGTGGAGAGACTGTGTTCATCATCAAGTTGGAGAACAAACCAGATCACAATAGCATCCAAGACTCCTGCCCTGGTGACTGGCACATTAATCTTAACAGGCTTTTTAATAACCAGGCTTTTCAGTTCCTGAAACAAAAAAGGAAAAAGAGCGAGAAATATAGGATTAGAATGGTATGGGTATAAATATTTTATGTGAGTACACACGTATACACACGCAACTCATTTTCCTCAAACTCATTATGTTCTAAGCTAAAAAAATACCAAAGGTTTTTCAGTTTTCGACTTCAGAAATTTAATTCCTACTGTACTTCAGTGGAAAAAGGAGAGACCAGTCAATGGTTTTTATTGACCGCTTGCTGGGTGCAGAGCACTGTACTAAGCACTTGGAAGAGTATAATACAACAGAGTTGGTAGACATGTTCCCAGCCCTTAAGAACCGTACAGTCTAGATGGGGACTAGACATTAAAATAAATTATGGATATGTACGGAAGTGCTATGTGGCTGAGGGTGGAATGAATAGCAAGTGCTAAAAAGGTACATATCCAAGTGCAGAGGGGAGAGGGAGAAGGGAAATGAGGGCTTAGTTGGAAAAGACCTCTTGGAGAAGGGTGATTTTGAAGGTGAAGAGAGTGGTGGTCTGCCAGATATGAAGGTGGAGGGAGTTTTCCAGGGCTGAAGAAGGAAATGGTAAGGAGTCAATGAAGGCCCCTTGGATGAGATGTACCTTCAATAAGCCTTTCAAGGCGGGGAGAGTAATTGTCTGTTGGATATGAAGAGGGAGAGCGCTCCAGGCCAGAGGCAAGACATGGACGAGAGGTTGGTGGCGAGATAGACAAGGTTGAGGTTCGGTGAGTAAGTTGGCACTAAAGGAGCGATGTGTGCAGGCTGGGTTGTAGGAGCAGAGTAGCAAGGTGAGGTAGAAAAGGGCAAGGTAATTGAGCGCTTTAAAACCGAGGTTTGCATAATGTAGGAACATTTTCAGTTTTCAACTCTCCCTCAGCGGTTTTAAATATCAATCTGTAAATGTCAGTTACAGCAGCTCTTGGCTGGCATTCTTTCCAATCAGTAATTACTAATAAACCCTTGACTTCAGACACTAGACTGTAAGCTCTGTGTGGATCGGGAACGTATCTACCAATTCTCTGCATTGTTCTCTCCCAAGTGCTCAGTACAATGGTCTGCACAGAGGAAGCGCTCACTATCACTGATGATGACGACGACGATGACTCTGGCCATTATTCTGTTTGGAAAAGTCGTTCAGCCACGATTACGGGGGACTCTTCAGAGTTAGCAAATGTATCTTGGCCAACATCTGTAAACCCTCTTTCCCACTCAATTGCTGTGAATAAAGGGGACCCTTGTTGCTAATTAATTTTGTTTTTAATTAATGTTATTTTTAATCCTTGTTCAGTGACGTACAGTTAAATGACCCAATCTCCTGAACCTGATTCTGAAACTGGTAACTATTATCAAACTAGTGTATTTTTTGGGTGCCAATAGTTACTAGGTAAAACTATGTACAGTTTATTGTATTTATGGGTTGTGTGTTTAATATTACTGCTTCACAGTGCAATGGTCTATAGGTTTAAACACCACCATTATTTTTAAAGGGGCATTTACTCCCAAATTTCTGGCGTAATTTTTTTTTCAAAGAGATATCAACTGACATGTTATTTTTTTTTTCCCTCTAAACCCAATCCTTTCCCATATCACAGGGCTTTTGGAGAGAGGAAAAGTAGATTCTAGGGGTCCTAAAAGTAAAATATTTTTGAAAGGGGCAAATGATGCCGCACTCCCCACTCTCCCCAGACAAAACCCAACTAAGATTCCCACCACTAGACCACAGACTTCCTGAATCTCTACACAGAATGCAAACAGGGGCACGTTTTCTTTGTGGGTCCCCATGGGATAATGTTGCTATAGCCCGATTAACTGGATTAGAAGACGGACTGGAATCCTGATGACGAGGGGGACATTCTGCCAGTCTCTTTTCTGTAACTCCTCTGGTGGGTCTGTTACCTAGCAGCTTCTGCTCCTAATCCATTAATCAATCGATCAATCAATCAACCAACAGATGGCATTTATTGAATGTTTACTTTGTCCAGAGCACCATACTAAGCACTTGGGAGAATACAAGTGCTTTATTTATACTAATGTCTTCTTCCCTCTCTAGGCTGTAAACTCCCTATGGGTAGAGAACATGTCTACCAACTCTATTGCACTGTACACTCCCAAGCACGTAGTATAGTGCTCTGCACACGGTAAGTGCTCAGTCAATGCCACTGATTGACTACTACAGAGTTGAGAAACCCATTCCCTGCCTACAAGGAGCGTAATTACAATACAGAGGGGGAGACAGACTTTAAAATCAATTACAGATATCTACATAAGTGCTGTGGGGCTGAGAGTGGGGTGACTATCAAGGGCTTAGAGGATACAGATGCAAAAGCACAGAAGGGAGAGGGAGTATAGGAAATGAGGGCTTAGTTGGGAAAGGCCTCATGGAGATGTGGTTTTAATAAGGCTTTGAAGGTGGGGAGAGTGGGGGTCTGTTACATATGAAAGGGGGACAGAATTCCAGGCCAGAGGGAGGACATCGTCAAGGGGCTGGGGGTGAGACCCATGAGACTGAGGTAGAGTGAGTAGGTGAGCATTATAATAAAGAAGTGTGCAGATTGAGATGTAGTAGGAAATCAACAAGGTAAGATAGGAAGGGCAGAGCTGATTGAGTGCCTTAGAGCCAATGGTAAGGAATTTCTGTTTGATTCAGAGTTAGATGGGCAACCCTGGAGGTGCTTGAGGAGTGGGGAGATCTGAATTGAATGTTTTTTTAAGAAAAATGATCGGTCAGCGGAGTGAAGTAAGGCCTGACGCGGGAAGAGATAAGAGGAAGGGAGATCAGCAATAAGCTGATAGAGTAGTCAAGATGGACTATGACAAGGGCTTGGATCAGCATAGAAGCAGTTTGGATAGAGAGGGAAGGGTAAATTTTAGTGATGTGAAAGTAGAATCGACAAGATGTGGTATAGACTGAATATGTGGATTGAACTGGAGAGGTGATTCCGTAACAGCTCTGCCCGAAGCCAGGAATTGGGGAAGGAGACTAAAACGGGAAGAGTTTTAAAACGGGTAAGCTCTGTTTGGTAAGCAGGAAACTTAAAAAAAATTATTTTTACACGTAAGAATGCAATATATACAAAACCACTGGTCTTGATTCTACAAGTAAATTACGCTCATGTCCATTGAAAAGCAGCACCACAGCCCACCTAAGCAATAACTCACTAAACTAACAAGTAGATATCTTAAGGCAATTTCATTAGCTGTAATTCAAGACTTGCCTTACTGAAGTTAGCGACTTACTTTCAGTAAGTTTCACAGAGACTCAAAAAAGTGCACCAGTTAATAAATAACATTATGATGGTGGGAAAGGAAAATCAGATATTTTGGACTGAAAAATTGTAGTTGATGGCCACATCACTTCTCAGTTATTTAGTGTGCAGATCTCTTTCCAAACACTTAATCGTTTTAATTTCAACTATGAAAAAGGTTCTGCTTTTAATTTATCATTAAGGCTTTTTAAAGTTATGTGAAAGGAAGCTAAGAAGGCCAAATTACTAAAACAAAGAGACCACTTCTCCCTTTTCTCTAGGGTCTCTTAATCACTGTGCAATTGTCAGTCACGCTGCAGGAAATGATCGTTCAGAGTGTGAACTCCCCACAGGCTTCCTGCTGAGTCAACTATCAAGTATCAGCTCTTTCGGGAGATTCTATATTTGACAAAAGAAGAAATGCTAAAAAAAGAGATGCTTGGAAAAACTCTCCCATAACACGGACATTTGAAACCTACAGTTTCACATCATGTTGTTTGTGTCCTTCTTCTCCCCTTCTGGTTTCCTTCCACTTATTTAGTTTAATCTGAATCGAAAAGATGTGAAACACTCACAGACCAGACAAGAAATAAAGTTCGAGATCACAGCTCAATACTCAGATGGCAAACGCCATGCTGCTGAGTTCCTGTCCCTGATTTCCTCCAGCTAGGTATAACTTAAAGCAATGGTTTATCTTAAACCATTCTGTGGATTTCTAAATTTTTTCAGGAATGGAAATAACACAATTGCTTCAGGGTTGTGTCTACGAAGCTCTGGACTGGCCTCTTTAGGAGCCTCTGCTTTACTAGAGCCTCTTACTCTCCAAGTAAACCAAAACATATTTGGCAATTCTAAAGTGCATCCTTTTTTTCCCTTTACTAACACACTGCAACATCACCTAATGTATGGATTCAAGATTGTCTCTCTGATCAGAGATTATTTGCCAAAGGATCTACTGGAAAGAAGCCGTTGTGCTCAAAAGCGCTGCAGCTGTTGGGGTGGGTAGCTCCTTGCCTTGGCTCCCTCTGCCTCCTGTTAGAAATAATGCATTTAAAAATAATAATGTTGGTATCTGTTAAGCGCTTACTATGTGCCGAGCACTGTTCTAAGTGCTGGGGTAGATATACGGTAATCAAGTTGTCTTTTCCCATGTGAGGCTCACAATCTTAATCCCCATTTTACAGATGAGGGAACTGAGGCACCGAGAAGTTAAGTGACTTGCCCAAAGTCACACAGCTGACAGTCGGCGGAGACGGGATTAGAACCCCTGACCTCTGACTCCTAAGCATGGGCTCTTTCCACTGAGCCATGCCGCTTCTCTAAAAGCAGCGTGGCGTAGTGGATAGAGCACTGGCCTGGGAGTCAGAAGGTCACAGGGTCTAATGTCGGCTCCTCCCCTTGTCTGCTGTGTGACCTTGGGCAAGTCACTTCACTTCTCGGTGCCTCAGTTCCCGGTGGGACAGGAACCCAGTTTGCTTGGATCCACCCCAGCACTTAGTACCGTGCCTGGCACAAAGTAAGTGCTTAACCAATACCATGATCGTCATTATTATTAATAAAGCATTTTTCTCCAATGGGTGAATGTCATATTACCAATATTACATGATGGATCTTCATCATCGCCTCAGGAAGGTCAGTCAAAACAGGTCTAATGCCCCTGTTTCACAGATGGAGGAATGTAATTGATATGCAGAAATCACAAACTGCAGTGTACAGCAACCCTCCTGAATATCAAACCAGATTATTAGATCACGGACTATTCTGAGTTAGTGACACCAGGTCAGACAACACTTCTAAAAGAACCCTAATCCTTTATATTCAAACATCCATAGATGTTTGAGGGCTAATAATGAAACTGATCAAAATAATTCATTTTAGGGCTTTTATCTCCCATTCACTGTCTGGGGAAACAGGAAAAGAAAACACCCCAGTGCAGAACCATTCATCTCAAACTAAGTGATTTACATAGTCCATTAACAAAGAGCAGTTCTTGTCTTTTAAATGGTCATCTTTTTCAACAGGCTGCCTTGTATCGTGAAGGATGCTGCAATCTAGAATGTTTTTAGAATTCGAATTTAACTTCCTGACACAGGAGAAAAAATTAACGGTAACAAATCCGTACCTGAAGATTGTTGAAATCAACTGTCAGTGCCTCAAAGGATTTGGTCAGGGGCAAGTAACCCCCAGGAACTCTACTCATTTTCTCAGTTGTGTACGGTTCAATTGCTTCTTCAGAATCCCCAGAAGAATGGGCTGGACTACGGAATTGTAGAGTTTCTGGTAAATGGATGCCAGCAACATCTTGAACACCCACCCTAAAGGGAAAATGAAAATATTTCAGCTTTCATAATCAGGAAGTAAATCCCAGCTGCCTGGGAAAATCAACTCCTGCTCCCAGTGCTTAAAAGAATGTAGATTCAGTTCCACCCTAACATGTGTTTCACTACGTATTTGAATTAAGAGACTGTTAGGAAATTAAGGAGTGTTCTTCTGGCAACAGAATCTGTTTGGATAGAGCACACCGCAGTGTCTGGAAAAAAAACAGACTGTGCGCACCTGCATGGTGTCAGATCCAGCGAGTATTACAATGTGGGTTTTTCTTAGAGTGGGTTTTGGTACCCACATTATGGGGCAATTTAGGTGTACCACAGTTTTCAGATTTCCTACAGCATCACTTAGGGGAAGAAAGGGACCTTTCAACAATGGTGACACAGCTTGAGTCGATCTTTCTAGAACTGTTATCTTTCCTAATCTAATTACATGCAAGCATTTATGCAGGATTCTACACCTTACAAGGCCTTCAGAGTAATAAGTAGCAGCATTTATTGAGCACCCACTTTGTGCGGTCCACTGAGAAGTACAGAATAATGAAGTGACACTTTCCCTGCCCAAAAGGAGCTAACACTCTAAGGGAGGAGGGAATACTCAAAAAATATAGTAATACCTAGTTTAAAGTAACATAAGTATTACAAAGTTGGACAATGAGAAAAATAGCAAATTTAACTCATGCCCATAAAGCTATCACACCTCACCTACCATTTCACATAAAAACATAACATACATATTTTCCAACAAAAATGAGATATATCAATCATTGTGAAATTCCTGCAAAAAACAAACTTGACATTTCCCGATCTTGTAGTAGCTAAAAAAAAAAAAAATCTCATAGTGGCTCATTAGCTCTTCCACCTGGATGGAACAAAATGATTTACTCTTAGCAGGCACTGTCATGACAGGGAGGTTCTTCTTTACCCCACTTTCAAAGAATGCATACTGCCTGAAAACAGTATACTCACTAGTCATGTGATAATGCAACTGTTATACAGACACTAAATATGCCTCGAGCTTACTCTGCTCACCTAGGATTTCTGTTTCCGTACCAGCTAAAGCCCAAGACTGATACTTTTAAAATGAGAGAAGCGAAGCACAAGAAGTGCCCGTTGTGGGCAAGGACCGTCTCTCTTTATTGCTGCATATTGTACTTTCCAAGCGCTTAGTACAAGTGCTCTGTACACGGTAAATGCTCAATAAATATAAGTGAGTGAATGAACGAATGAATAACACAACAAATGGGTCAAAAATTGAAAAACAGCCCAGGTTTCCCCAATACTCATTCATGGCTTTCAAAGCTCTTTAAAGAGCCCATAAACTAATCAAAAAAAAAAAAAAGCCAAACAAAATCCTTAGAAAGCACTAGAAGTAACTGTAAACTGCATAGTTAACAAAAGATTCCAAATAAATAACTTCTACATGGGCTTTTCAAAGCTTTTCCTGAAAAACAACACCCACCTGTGATGCCTGCGTATCTCCGCACATTCTACCGCCATCCCAAATACAGCAGCTCCTGCTGGTATAACTTGTCCATATTCTTCACAATTACCAAATTGACCTTTGGGCTGCAGATTTAAAGTTAGTTTGAACTACCAAATTAGGACAAATGGATCTCAACGAAGTGAATCAATCCCTCATCAGTGGCATTTGTTGAGCGCTTACTAGGTACAGAGCACTGTACTAAGCGCTTGGGAGAGTACGATACAACAGAATTAGTGGATACGTTTCCCTGCCCAAAATGAGCTGAGAGTTAAACAGTAACTCATTATTTACTCTCTCAAAAAGATTTTCTATTTGCTTCCTAATTTTTAACTACATATTGTTCAATGAAAAGATGCCATTTATCAGTAAAACTTGAGGAAACTTTAGAGGCCAACTGTAATTATTTTGCTTCTACTGTTTTCACACTTCCTGCATTCATCTCTCAGTGCCTATTGTATGTTTTTTTCACTTTTTCTTAAACTTTACATCCCAGCAAGCTCTCAAACTAATTTCATGTGATGTCTGTCACTGTAGTTCGTACTGGATCTCTCCCGTTAGACATCTGTGCAATTATTTTCTTTGACTGGAATGATTACATTTTAATCGGCAACCGTCTAAAGTTTTTTAAGCCTTAACAGAACAACTGCTGAATACAAACCACGACTGTACTGGTCGGTAAGCCACAGAGCAGATAAGAAATTATTAACATTAATGCATTAACATTAACATTATCATTACTAATGATAACAGTAAAAATGTATTTGTTAAGTGCTTACTGTGTGCCAGGCACTGTTCTAAGCACTGAGGTAGAAACAAGCTGATCAGGTTGGATACAGTCCCTTGTCCCACATAGGGCTCACAGTCCCATTTTACAGATGAGGGAACTGAGGCAAAGTGAAATGACTTGCCCAAGGTCACACAGTAGACAAGCGGTGGAGCCAGGATTTGAACCTAGGTCCTTTCTGACTCCCAGGTCCGTGCTCTTAACCGCTAGGCCATGTTAGGGGAAAGGGAGATGCACAACCATCAGAGTTGGGTATTTTAGCAGACAGCTTAGTCTAGGTGTTATTTTCCTACTAAATTTGAAATGTGTGTCTATCTTCAATCTCTTATTCATGGATAAAAACTAGGCTACAAATCAATATACCCGTAAAACTGCAAAGCCACTTTAATTTTTAACACTAGAGGGCACGTGCTTACATCTGAAACAGAAATAAAAATGACATAAAAAGACCTTAGAAGGGCTTTGGAGAGAATAAAACAACAGCAGCAAAACCCCCTAGTTTGCCACTACGTAAGACCACAGTGAAAACAGAATTACAAAGTGGTTATGAGATGGAATAGTTGACAGTGGTTATGAACAGTGGCGACCCAGCCATATGTAAATAGACTCCTTCCTACCTTTGGCTTCAAAAGCAAATTCTCCCAAGCATGGATCAAGCTCTCCACAATTCCTTCTCCAAATAAACCTGCATCGACAGTTTCTGTTACAACAAGGGAAACCCTATATAAGGAGAGGGGAGAAAAAGTCAACGATCCTGGTACACTTTGAAAAATCTGCCTTTAATCAGAACTCCTTTCTTACAGCCTGAAATAATTGCAATCCAACCTGTGATTATCATGAAAATTGCTTTGGAGCAATAATCAACCTCTTTGGTGCAACACTAAAATCATATTTTATGATGGATATGTCTCATCGCCTCTTGGTTTGAAAAAACAAAAATTTTAAAGCAATAATTATTGGGTTTAACGAACACTTTAGATAATGCAATACCTTAAATATGATTGAATATTAACAATTATTAAGGAACCAGCCAAAGTCTTCCCGTACCACATATGTCGCTAGTATTAGAAGATGATGCTACTGACAATGATCAGTACAAGCACGCTGAAGAAAGAGGGGCAATTGAGAAACCAGAGGAAACTGAGGGAACTTAAGAAAATTAATGAAAGCAGTCTGGTTAAAAAACAAAACAAATCTAGGATCCCAAATTACTACACTGTTCCTGGAAGGTATTAGTAATAGCAATTATAATAACAATTTTCATGCTGGTTAAGCACTGACTATTGGCCAAGCACTGGGGAAGATACAAGATCAGCAGGTCCCAAAAGACTAAGCAAGAGGGAGAACAGATACTGAATCCCCATTGTGTCAGGGAGGAAATTGAGGCACAGAAGTTATGTGATTTGCCCAAGGTCACACAACATGTAAGCTGTGGAGACAGAATTAGAATCCAGGTCCTCTGTCTCCCAAGCCCATGCTCTATCAAACAGGCCGTGCTGCTTGTATAACGCCACTTGACATTTAACACAATAGCTCTCTAGTTTTGGCTTAGATTCTACATGGACCTAAAAAGGAACACATCTAGAATTTCTTGATTTTTGCCTTTTGAAAGACTCAGAAACTAATAAAACAAATACTTTGATCGACCCTGTATATATCGCTAAGATGATGTCTCTTTTATTCACTGTTCCCATTGGTGAGAAGACAAGGATTATGGTGGCTAAATTTCCTAGATCTCAGGAGATGTGGGGTCAGGTGGCTTTGCCACGGTCATAACCACAGTAAAAGACCTCAGAAGTTCTCCAGGCAAACTAAGTTGGATTCGGATAAGTACGGCAAGATGATAAGTACGGCCGGAGTATTTATGCCTTTAAAAATCACATTGGCTAGTTTAAATAACCTGGTTACAAGAGAGGCCTTTCAAATATACGATTTGCCTACAGTCTTATGATTTCATTTCCATGCTAAAAATCCCCTATGACATTTTTCTCATTTAAGATTGGCAGATAGCCCCTTTTTGGGGTATTTGTTAAGCACTTACTATGTGCCAAGCACTGTTCTAAGTGCTGAGGTAGATATAAGGTAGTCAGGTTGCTCTCGGTCTTAATCCCCACTTAACCGATGAGGTAACTGAGGCACAGAGAAAAATCAAAATAATTTGTCTACCAAATTCAAGAATAACTGTAGCACTTAACTTTTATAGAATTCAAAGAAAAATCAAGTACATGAACACAGGACTAATTTTCAATCAACTAAGATCATCATATTAAAAAAATAAGTTGGCAAACACTACATCCAGATCTATCCAATTTTAGCTCTTATGTTAATTTCTATGTATCACAGAGTTATTAAAAATGAAAGGGCAAATATAGGCTAGTTCCCTTTACTATTACTGCTACAGAAAACTGGTCTCTGTAATGATTCTCTGATCTTCTTTCTGATTGAGGTCACGGTAATTGCCATTTATTTATGGTATCGGCTATCTGCGTAAAACAACCCTGCTCTCATATTTAGTCTTTTTGCTAAAAATGGGAAGAGATCAGGAAATGTAGAATCAGAAAACCACGTGCAAGCGGAAGGAATTAATTTAGGATTAGAGTGCCCTGCAGCTGGTCATTTTTCCTAGATATTATATATTCCCTCAGTAATTGGCAAATGGGATAAAAATGCCAAAGAGCAGCTTATGAAAAAATTTTAAAACTTATCATCATGGCCGGATGAAAGCAGAAGGCAAGATAGGCCAAAGCAGGCATCCTCTAGGCAAGCTTTTCAGTTTTAACTTGATTTTTAAAAATTATTATCATCTTGAAAAAAGGAGAGGGCCCTGCCTGGGGACTTAGGATTTATTAAGGATGGGCAGAAGGTCTCAATTCTCTCTTTTATCTCCCCCCAAGGGGGAAGTAACAGCAGCAAGGTAAAGTAGGGTTTTGAAAAAAGAGACCGGATGGTAAGGCCCAAAATGAAGTGTGGGAGCCTGATGTCAAATTCTGCTCCCAATTCCCACTTTCAGCAGGTGGCGGAAAAGAGAAGCCGTGTGGCTCAGTGGATAGAGCATGGGCGGGAGTCATAAGGACTTGAGTTCTAATCCTGGCTCTGCCACTTGTCTGCTGTGTGTGGGCCCTTGGGTAAGTCACAACTTCTCTGCCTCAGTTACTTCATCTGCAAAATGGGATTTAAGACTGTGGGCCCCATGTGGGACATGCACTGTGTCCAACCTGATTAGCCTGTATCTACCCCAGCATTTAGTAGAGTACCTGCTACGTAGTAAGCACTTAACAAATACCTTAAAAGAAAAAAAAAGGAACATACATGGCAGAAGTAGCACAGGTTATATGAAGGCTGGGGTGAGCCAACATTAAAAATCCAATGTCCGCGTGGTTAATTTCAAGACACTGAGGTCTCCAGGTCAGGAAACAAACAGAGCAATCACTTCCTCTCCTTCTGATGCAACTATTTCATTCATGGAAAGTTACCGCAGGTCAAGGGCTGATTTTATTTTTAGATACACGGAGAAGCACGCATTACAAATGCCTACATTCTAAGAAAACAGATCATGTTTCTAATCAATCAAAAGCACACGAAGAAGAATTTCCTTCCTCAATACCGATAAAGAGTAACCCTATTCCAGTTTCAACAGACGGCTGAAACTTTGTCACTTCAGTAAAATTAACAAAACCGTAACAAAATGCTAGCACTGAAAATACCTCTCAGGAAGGTGTTTTGGAACCTCTATATCAAGGGACTTCATATGGAGGAGTTTTATTTCCGTTGCCATGTTGTTGGCTGCTACGACATCACAAGCAAGTTCATACATGGTCTTTGACAATTCGCAGGCATAGACAGAGGGTGCACCAGCCTTCTTGGCAAACATGCTTTGGAAAAAAAAGTTTTGTCAGAAAAATTTGGCAAACTATTTGAATACTTATGTTCAAACCTGAAATACAGGAATTATTTACTATACATCCAGTCTTTGCTTCCAATTGTCAAACGTGTAGTCCTTAAAGGGAAATACGATGAATCAGCTAACCACATTTTGGAGGTCCTCTACGTTAATTGATACGATTGTTTCCACTTTTAAAAACTTGATTTTTAGGCCCTACAATTTAATTAAATTATTAACAGGGCTGAACAAGAGTTGACTGAAATTCACCAGTTAAACAAAAATACTACTCATAAAGTATCTTGGTCTCTTTATATTTTTTTTGGTTTTGAACTGTTTTGGGTTTTTTATTTTTTGATATGGTGCATCAGAACTTCTCTACCTCTTTATCTGCTAACTACACATCTCTGTCATTTCACTTCCAAAAGAAATATGTTGAGCTCTGATTAACAGTCTTGTCTAAGGAGCATTCCTAAAATGCAACTCTAACAAACCTCAGTATTCCAGTTCCAGTGCCGATGTCCAGAACGGTTTTGCATCCCAAGCTCACCACCTTCTGGATCGCTGCCTGATAAGCCATATTTCTTTTGATGTCATTAAGCATGATAAAATGCCAGCGTTCAACAAGCCAGTTTGCAACACGGTAAAAATTCTCCTTTGCGTCGGCGAAGTCGGGATTTAGCTTCACTGCTTTGTGAAAATAACCAGCTGCTTCATCTCTAAAGCCCATTCTACCAATAAAACAAACAAAAAAAAAGACAGAAAATATGCGCCTATCTTCCAAAAAGCTATAATGTACAAAATATTAAAGGAGGATGGGGGAAAACAATTACCAAGAATTCAAGTGCTTATCCCGAGTCTATAAAAATGGCTTTTAACACTAGCTATATTTATGATATTGATAATGACTTCATTTCTTCATATTTCAAAAGGAAAGGCTTGAAAATTTTCCAAATAGTATGTCAGATACTTAACCCGTAATTTAAATCAACATGGGAAACAGCACTTGAGTAATCACTGGACATTATACAAATGCTCTGTCGGTAACAAAATGTGGATTTCCTACCAGTGGTCACTCTTCGGGCTAAGAGTCAAAGAGTGATGTGATCGGGGAGAGAAGCGTAATTTGTTCTGCCGAGTAGAGATGCGAAGAGATATTGATTATGACACGTTTAGTCTTGTTACACAATCATATGCCCAAAACTTACTGAAGCTGAAAACTCAAGAATTAGTAATATAGTAGTAAAAGTTTGGAGGTGCTCCTAATGACACACAAAAAAGGTCCAACTTCCGAAAAGATTAATGGCCCACCTCTGTAATGTTTCCAAAATAAAAATAACTCCGAATGCAGATCTTCCTCTACAACCTAGTACAGAAATAAGGAATTGTTCTTTTAAAGAGCTGACTGCATAGAAAAACACTCTCACTGGAGCAGAAATATCAAGTCACATAAAAGCTATGCCCACACATGTTTAAACTGTCTACAGAATTACACAATAGTAGGGTACACTACAAGAGAACTCTCAGAAAGAACTATTTTCCATTCTGTTTGGAAAGAAGGAAAATATTCTCGGCAAGACCCACGTACAGATGGACGATGACTCATCTAGTTTCAGTGAAAGTGTGTTTGTTTATACATTTAGAGTGCCTTGGTTAGCAGCATCGTATTATTATAATATAGCACAGATGCATTAGAGTGGAATTAACTCATAAAGCGTCACTCTTTATGCATGGAAAGAATTACCTATCGCCTGATGGAATATATTTTGCTCTTGATGGAAAATCTCTATTAAAAAACTCTATTTTAGAATTATTTCCTCACTATGGCATGCCTAGATGATTATACACTCTATTTTGGGATTCAATTGCACAATTGGTATAACTTCTTAAAAGCAGCGCTTTTAAGGTTGGAGAGGAAGATTTGCATTCGGAGTTATTTTTATTTTGGAAACATTACAGAGGTGGGCCATTAATCTTTTCGGAAGTTCATCCTTTTTTTGTGTCATCAGGACCACCTCCAAACTTTCACTAGTGTATTACAAGTTTCCAATCTAAATGTACTCTAAATGCACTCTAAACGTATAAACAAGCACACTTTCACCGAAACTATATGAGTCGTCATTCATCTGTACGTGGGTCTTGGTGAGAATATTTTCCTTCTTTCCAATCTCAACTACAGTGCTCATCTTGCCCCAGCCCTTACAGAAGAAAATGAGAGGCTGGATGGTGCATGAGAGAAGCAGCATGGCCTAAGAGCACGGGCCTGGAAATCAGAGGACCTGAGTTCTAATCCAAGCGCCGCCACTTACCCGTTGTGTAATAATAATAATAATGTTGGTATTTGTTAAGCACTTACTATGTGCCGAGCACTGTTCTAAGTGCTGGGGTAGACATAGGGGAATCAGGTTGTCCCACGTGGGGCTCACAGTCTTAATCCCCATTTTACAGATGAGGGAACTGAGGCACAGAGAAGTTAAGTGACTTGCCCACAGTCACACAGCCGACCAGTGGCAGAGCTGGGATTCGAACTCATGAGCCCTGACTCCAAAGCCCGTGCTCTTTCCACTGAGCCACGCTGCTTCCTGTGTGACCTTGGGGAAGTCACTTAACTTTTCTGGGCCAGCGTGGCTTAGTGGAAAGAGCCCGGGCTTGGAAGTCAGAGGTCATGAGTTCTAATCCCTGCTCCGCCACTTGTCTGCTGTGTGACCCTGGGCAAGTCGCTTCACTTCTATGGGCCTCAGTTACCTCATCTGTAAAATGGGGATTAATTCTGTGAGCCCGACGTGGGACAACCTGATTACCCTGTATCTACCCCAGCACTTAGAACAGTGCTTGGCACATAGTAAGCGCTTAACAAACACCAGTATTATCACCATTAGTATTCCCTCAACTGCAAAATGGGGATTCAATGCCTGTTCTCCCTCCTTTTTGGACTGTGAGCCCCATGTGGGACCTGATTCTCAGGTACCTACCCCAGGCTTCATACACTGTAAGCGTTTAAGAAAAAAACACAGTTAGGAAGAAACAATCTGTAATGGCTTTTCTCTGAAGGTAAGTAGCATCTTCATTGATACTAATACTAATGATGGCATTTGTTAAGTGCTTACTATGTGCAAAGCACTGTTTTAAGCGCTGGGGGATACAAGGTGATCAGGTTGGGGCTCACAGGCTTAAACCCCATTTTACAGATGAGGTAACTGAGGCACAGAGAAGTTAAGTGACTTACCCAAAGTCACACAGCTGACAAGTGGCGGAGCCGGGATTAGAACCCATGACCTCTGGCTCTCAAGCCCGGGCTCTTTCCATTGAGCCACACTGCTTCTCCCATTAACAGTGGGATGGTCTCCTGATCAGCATGAACTCTACCTTTTCAAGCTTCTGAACTGGCCTGGAGTCAGTGATGTGGGAAGGTGGTTTCCGGGGAAGTAACTGGCCCTAAGCCCTCTTCTCTCTTTCAAGGCCTCAATCAATCAATCAGTCAATCGATCAATATTATGTATTGAGTGTTTTCTGAGGGCAGAGCACTGTATTTTGCTTGGGGGAGTACAGTAACACCAGAGTTGGTAAACAAGTTCCTTGTCCACAAGGGGCTTACGGTCTAGAGGGGGGAGCAGACATTAAAAGAAATTACGGATATGAACATAAGTGCTGTGGGGCTGAGGGTGTGGTGAATGTAAAGTGCTTAAAGGGTACAAATCCAAGTATAAGGGTGACGCAGAAGGGGAGAGGGAGTACGGGAAATGAGGGCTTAGTCGGGGAAGGCCTCTTGGAGGAGAGGGGATTTTAATAAGGCTAGGAAGGTGGGGAGAGTGGTGATCTGTTAGATACGAAAGGAGGGAGGAAGGAGAGGGAGTTCCGGGCCAGAGGGAAGATGTGGGCAAGGGGTCGGCAGCAAGATTGACAAGATCGAGATGCAGTTAGGAGGTTGGCGTTAGAGAAGCAAAGTGAGTGGGTTGGGTCGCCTCGGGAACTCAGCCAGGTAAAATAGGAGGGGCCGAGGCAACTGATTGCTTTAAAGCCGATGATAAGGAGTTTCCATTTAACACGGAGGGGATGGACAGTCACTGGAGGTTCTTGAAGACTGGGGAAACACGGATTGAACTTTTTTTTTTAAAAAAAAAAAAAAGATCTGTGTAGCCCTCCTCTTGGCTTTGACGACGATGGAGTCTCTGATCTCAAACGACGGTCGGTCCTCCAACCGGGCCCAGTGACATCAAATCCGAGCCGATGTGGTGATGCTGTGCTATTGGCTGCACACGCACTCATCCCTGCAAAGACGTGTTCCCGTTGGGGTAGTACGTATAGCGAGCAAGGAGGTGAGAAATACTACTGCCGAGATGGTCGCTGCGCGTTCCCCAGGCTGCCGAGGGACAGGTAGGCGGGTTTCGCCATTTGGCACGGAGACCGACTGAGGGGGGGCTGTCGGGGACTTGGGAGAGTGAGTATAACAGAAGCCATGGGACACATTCCCTGCCCTCAAGGAGCTCACAGGAATCCAGCCTTGTCCATTTCAGGAAGAAAGGGAAGGCCAGAGAGGCCAGTCCCTCCATTTTGGATAAATGGGCACATCTGAAGCAAGCCAGGCACTAGTGAAAAAGGAAAGTTTTCCTGGGGAGGAAAGCTGTGAGGACTGTCCTTAAGAGCGTAGACAGTGAGCTCCCTAAGATAAGAGATCTCATCTATTAATTTTCATCGATCGTCACCCCAAGGCATCTGCAGCTTAAGGCTATAGTACAGTACAAGTCCGTAAGACTGTGGGACCAAGTTAATTCTCTTCAGTTGTGAAATAAAGCAGCATTGAAAGGGGAAAAAACCAAAAAGCCGTCGAGCCAAAGTAGGCCACATGCCAAAGTACACAGTCATAGCCAGGGAAAGAACGTGTAGCCTGAGGGAAGCCACAGCTTAAGCAAAAGGAAAATAAAAAAGTTACAATCGGAGCAAAGTCAAATTGTGCCCGTACGCCACGATGCCAACCGCGTAAGAGTTATAAAGGCATATACAAACCAGTTAGAGTGTCACCTTGCCTCCTCCTACCTCTCCTCCCTTCTCTCTTTCCACCGCCCACCCCGCACGCTCCGCTCCTCTGCCGCCCACCTGCTCGCGGTCCCCCATTCTCGCCTATCCCGCCGTCGACCCCTGGGCCACATCCTCCCGCGGTCCCGGAACGCCCTCCCCCCTCACCTCCGCCAAACTAATTCTCTTCCCCTTTTCAAAGCCCTACTTAGAGCTCACCTCCTCCAAGAGGCCTTCCCAGACTGAGCTTCCCCTTTTCCCTCTGCTCCCTCTGCTGCCCCTCCACGCCCCCTTCACCTCCCCTCAGCTAAGTGGCGTGGCTCAGTGGAAAGAGCCCAGGCTTTGGAGTCAGAGGTCATGAGTTCGAATCCCGGCTCTGCCACTTGGCAGCTGTGTGACTTTGGGCAAGTCACTTCACTTCTCTGTGCCTCCGTTACCTCATCTGTAAAATGGGGATTAACTGTGAGCCTCACGTGGGCCAACCCGATGACCCTGTATCTACCCCAGCGCTTAGAACAGTGCTCTGCACATAGTAAGCGCTTAACAAATACCAACATTAAGTCCCCTTCCCCCCCTTTCCCTCTGCTCCTCCCCGTCTCCCTTCCCCTCAGCACTGTACTCGTCCACTCAATTTTATATATTTTTTATTACCCTATTTATTTTAATGAGGTGCACATCACCTTGATTCTATTTATTGCTATTGTTTTAATGAGATGTCCATCCCCTTGATTCTATTTATTGCTATTGCTCTTGTCTGTCTGTCTCCCCGGATTAGACTGTCAGCCCGTCAATGGGCAGGGATTGTCTCTATCTGTTGCCGATTTGTACATTCCAAGCGCTTAGTCCAGTGCTCGGCACATAGTAAGCGCTCAATAAATACTATTGAATGAATGAAAGGAGATGACTACAGAGAGAGTAAAATAAACTAAGTTAACGTTACAAGCGCATGGGTCAGATCCACACTGAGAGCTAATCCCAGGGGGACTCATAGGCTTGTAAAAGTACATTTCGGTACAAATGCCAACTACGGAGGGCATTCCTATGTTACTCTATGCTGCTGTGTGGCCAAATAATGCATGCAAGTACTACAAATTGTTATCTGTTCAAACTCTAAGAGTCCATCCAAAATGTGGAAAAGCAAGCAAAGAGGGGAGACAGATAGCAATGCTCTTTATTAAATACTGTGTACAGAGCACTGTAGTAAGCGCTGGGAAAACATATACAGGTGGGAATTACGCCTAGGCCGTGCCTCTTGTGGGGCTCAAAAATCTAAAAGTATCACTAGGGAGAATCAACGTCTGGAATGTGTCTAGACTGTAAGCTCGCTGTGGGCAGGGAATGTGTCTTTTTATTGTTATATTGTACTCTCCCAAGCACTCAGTACAGTGCTTTGCGCACAGTAAGCGTTCAATAAATACCACCGAATGAAGGAATGATTCCAAGTGCACAGCACAGTGCCCTGCACACAGTAAGCGCACAATAAATACCATTGATTGATCAATAGTAGAAATGTACACGCATTCATGAGTACTTCCAATGTTAGGGCCAGAAATACTCAACAGGACTCTTTCAGGAAAAAAAACCTAGGTCAGGTTGGGAAAAATCACACCAGAGACTATAGTAGGAGCTTCAGAGACAATAAATGGAGGTGTTAAAAGGGAAAAGGGTTTTTACACCTGTCTCTCTGAACCAACAACCAGCTTAAAGTCACTATCACATGGAGTTGATTCTACATTTCGGATCTATCGAAATGCACTGCATACTGACCACTAGGAGTTAATACCTGCAAAAATCCTACATGGTTTAAAAAAAAAAACACAAAACCAGGACATGATCAGAGATCAGCAGTTACAATAGGAACATTTATCAATCCTCAAGCATTCGATTTTAGAGAAAGTCAGTTTGAAGAAGCGAAACAGATGAGAAAAGGGGTAGGGTTTATTCATTCATTCAATCAGTCATATTTATCGAGTGCTTACTGTATGCTGAGCATTGTACTAAGCGCTTGGGAGAGTACAACAATAAACACACATATTCCCTGCCCACAACAAAGTTACAGTGAAGGGGGGAGGATGTTACATTGTTAGATGGCGGGGCGGGAGGAGATGTTGGAGCATGAATGGATGATCTTCACAAAGATTGTTTGAAGGCCATCTCCTATGCTCCCAACTACTCTATTTGAACTGAAAACCATCCTAAAAGCTATTTAATTTTGTCTTCCTCTCACGGCATAAGTGGCTGAAAAGCAAGTGGGAACAAGAATGAGGGAACAAGAGGCAGGAAAAGAATAAGAAGATGAAACAGATGAGGAAGCGCAGTTAAAATTTAGCATTACTTTAGATTTCCCCCACCCCCCTCCCAATATAGTACCGAAACAATTGACTACCCACCTGAAGAGATGCTCCCCCATACTGTTACATATTACTTCATCATCAGGAAACAGTTCCAAAGCTTGTTCATAGCATCCAAACAAGTCGGGTATTCGACTGAGTGCGTCCAGTTCTTCTGCCCATCTGAAGAGTGTGTACTGAAAGGTTTCCTTAAAAAAATTTAAATAATTTAAAAAAATCAACCGATCAACAGTATTTACAGAGTACCTATTGCAAACAGGAAACTGTACTAAATGCTTAATAATCATTGTGGTATTTGGTAGGCATCTAATACGTACCAGGCACTGTGCTAAGCTCTGGGGTAGGTGCGAGATAATCAGGTCCCACATGGGGCTCACAGTCTGAGTAGGACGGAGAACGGCTACTGAATCCCCATTTTGCAGAAGAGGGAACCGAGGCCCGAGAAGTTAAGACTTGCCCGAGGACATACAGCAGGTAAGTGGCAGAGACAGGATTAGAACCCAGGTCTTCTACCCCTAGGCCGTTGCCCTTTTGCCTAGGCCACGCTGCTTTCCCGCTTATGGGTCCAACAGATTAGCCAATGTGACCTCTGACTTCGAGGAGCTTACAAAAAACCGCAAGAGAAGCAGTAATTGAGTATCAAAATTGTACTTAAGCGCTACAAGGAGGTGTGAGTTCTCAAGTGCTTAAGAGATGCAGAAGAAGCAGCATGGCTCAGTGGAAAGAGCACGGGCTTTGGAGTCAGAGGTCATGGGTTCGAATCCAGGCTCGGCCACTTGTCAGCTGTGTGACTGTGGGCAAGTCACTTAACTTCTCGGTGCCTCAGTTCCCTCATCTGTAAAATGGGGATTAAGACTGTGAGCCCCAGGTGGGACAACCTGACCCCTGTGTCTACCCCAGCGCTTAGAACAGTGCTCGGCACATAGTAAGCGCTTCACAAATAGCAACATTATTAGAAGAAGCCGCGTGGCTCAGTGGAAGGAGGCTTGGGAGCCAAGGTCATGGGTTCGAATCCCGGCTCTGCCACTTGTCAGTTGCGTGACTGTGGGCAAGTCACTTCACTTCTCTGTGCCTCAGTTACCTCATCTGTAAAATGGGGATTAAGACTGTGAGCCTCACGTGGGACAATCTGATTATCATGTATCTACCCCAGCGCTTAGAACAGTGCTCGGCACATAGTAAGCGCTTAACAAATACCAACATTATTATTATGCAAGGACAAATCAGGTCCGCAAGTGGTATCTGACGACAAAGGATGGTGATCCTCCCCGGATTAGACTGTGAGCCCGTCACTGGGCAGAGATTATCTCTATCTTTTAGCGAATTGTCCATTCCAAGCACTTAGTACAGTGCTCTGCACATAGTAAGGGCTCAATAAATACTATTGAATGAATGAATGAGATAGGAAGAGTGGTCTGGCCTATAAATATGGTAGGGGAAGGAGTTCTAAGCCGGAGGGACGACAAGGGAAGGGGGTCGGGGTTCAGATTTACGAGATGTTCCTCCCCTTGACTCTATTTATTGCCATTGTTCTCGTCTGTCCGTCTCCCCCGATTAGACTGTGCGCCCGTCAAACGGCAGGGACTGTCTCTATCTATGGCCGACTTGTTCATCCCAAGCGCTTAGTACAGTGCTCTGCACATAGTAAGCGCTCAATAAATACTATTGAATGAATGAATGAATGAATGAATCAGATAGACAAGATCATGGCATATGACCAAGCACTTAGTACAGTGCTCTGCACATAGTAAGCGCTCAATAAATACTACTGAATGAATGAATGAGATAGGAAGAGTAGTCTGGCCTGTATGTATGGCTGGGGAGGGAGTTCTAAGCCGGAGGGATGACGAGGGAAAGGGGTCGGGGTTCAGATAGAAGAGATCATGGCGTACGACCAAGCGCTTAGTACAGTGCTCTGCATATAGTAAGTGCTCAATAAATACCATTGACTGAATGAATGAGATAGGAAGAGTGGTCTGGCCTGTATGTATGACTGGGGAGGGAGTTCTAAGCCGGAGGAATGACAAGGGAAAGGGGTTGGGGTTCAGATAGATCATGGCGTACGACCAAGCACTTAGTACAGTGCTCTGCATATAGTAAGTGCTCAATAAATACTATTGACTGAATGAATGAGATAGGAAGAGTGGTCTGGCCTGTATATATGACTGGGGAGGGAGTTCTAAGCCGGAGGGATGACAAGGGAAAGGGGTCGGGGTTCAGATAGAAGAGATCATGGCGTACGACCAAGCGCTTAGTACAGTGCTCTGCATATAGTAAGTGCTCAATAAATACCATTGACTGAATGAATGAGATAGGAAGAGTGGTCTGGCCTGTATGTATGATTGGGGAGGGAGTTCTAAGCCGAAGGGATGACAAGGGAAAGGGGTGGGGGTTCAGATAGATGAGATCGTGGCGTACGACCAAGCGCTTAGTACAGTGCTCTGCACATAGTAAGCGCTCGATAAATACTATTGAATGAATGAATGAATAAATATCTTTCCTGTAACGGTAACTCTGTCCCATCCTCAAATGAAGCAAAGAAAAATTGTCCTTATATCTTCTTTGGGATTCAATGAACACAAACACCGTAAATGGTAAAATTATTTATTCCTTCTCACAGAGAGGCACTGTGGCTTAGGGGAAAGAGCAAAGGCCTGGGAGTTTTTAGATCTGCGTTTCTAATCGCGGCTTTGCCGCTCGCCTGCTCTGCGACCTTAGGCGAGACCCAACTCCTCTGTGCCTCAGTTTCCTCATCTCTGAAATAGGAATTAAGCGTTCTCTCTACCCTCTAGAATGTGAGCCCCGTTTGGGACAGGAATTTTGTCACACCTGATTACCTGGTATCTCTCCCAGTGCTTAGTTCGGTGATTACTTGGCACAGATTACTATTTTTGTTGTCCTCGTTATTCTCATCGTTGCATTCTGTGCTATTTCGGTCTTTTCTTCCCGCTTATACAGCGCTACATCTAAGGTGTCCACGGCGATATCATTTGCTTTTCTACGTCAGTATTTGCGAGTAATTTTCCTGATTAGTAGATTATCTAGCTGAGCATCAATCATATGAAGGGCCCTAACATATCACAAGTCTGCACTAGTTGCTGCTGCAGGCAACAATAGGAAGTCTGTTTGCCCCACTCGAGAAAGGGAGCTCATTGTGGGTGGGGAATGTCACCGTTTATTGTTGTATTGTGCTTTCTCAGTGCTAAGTACAGTGCTCTGCACACAGTAAGCACTCAATAAACAGGACAATGAGTGAATGAATGTATAGGACAACCAACCAAAGACATTCTTTGTGTGTGCAAAATGGAATCAAGACTGTGGACTTTGGATTGCCCTTTTCAGTTACACACCTACTGACAGATTACTTTTAGCATTTATTATTAATATTATTAAACTACGCCCCCCCCCACTTCTCCTCTGCTCCTCCTCATCGCCCCGACTCCCTCCCTCTGCCCCCTTCTCCGCCCCACAGCGCTTGTGTATATATGTATATATTTATTATTCTATGTATTGTACTAATGATATGGGTATATCATAATTCCATTTATACTGATGCTATTGATGCCTGTTTACTTGTTTTGTTGTCTGTCTCACCTCTTCTAGGCTGTGAGCCTGTTGTTGGGTAGGGATTGTCTCTGTTGCTGAACTGTACTTTCCAAGCGCTTAGTACAGTGCTCTGCAAACAGTAAGCGCTCAATAAATACGATTGAATGAATGAATTTAAGCACTTACTATATATCAAGCACTGTCTTAAGCTCTGGGTAGATAAAAGTTAGTCAAGTCAGACAAAAATGTCTCACGAGGGTCTCACAGTCAGTGTAGGAAGAACAGGTTTTCCCATTTCACAGATGAGGAAACTGAGGCACAGACAGTTAATGACTTGCCCAGGGTCACACAGCAAGCATCAGGCAGCGCTAGAATTAGAACCCAGATCTTCCGACTCCCAGAACTGTGCTCTTTCAACCAGGCCACTCGGCGCATACTGATGATGCAAATGGAAGAAGGATGATGCTTGATTTCCCATCTATTTTATCATAATAAACGTGACCAGTAAGTTTTGCTTCCAGAAAAGTCTGTACTTTTAAAGAGAAAAAATATTGTGCTTCAGATCCAACTATTTAGGATGTGTTTAAGCAAGGGGAAAATAAAACTAACACCACCATTACTATTACAACAACATCGGGCATTAATTCAAGTGACTGGGATGGAAATCGGGACTCACTTTTCACAGGCTGACAAAAAAGCAGTCTATAAACAGGACAGTAATCCAACCCTGTCTACGTGAATAATTCCAAGGAAAATACACTTTGAAATTTGAAAGTGGGGTTTTAGTTTGAAAGTATTTGAAATCTCTTCCCCCGAAAATCTAAATTTGCTGATCTGTTCCGGTTAATGCTCTCATTTGTTAAGGTAAAACTCATTTTTCTTGTTTAGCTGACAGTCGGACTTTATCAGGGGCCAAAATAGAGATCCTGGCTTAATTTGTAAAAACAATTTAAAAGTATTCAGGGATCTGAACTTCAAACAAAACCTTAAAATAGGTTTGAATGAATGATTAAAGGTGAAGCCTTGTTTTCTCTCAGACATCTGAGCAGCAGTCAGTCCTCAAGAAAGGAATTAAAACATAATAGGATCTCAACTACTATAATCTGTTTATCGCTGCTTCTTCCTCCTCCATCTTCTGCCACTAATTGTGATGCTTTAATTCTGGGGATCTTATCACTAATAAATAAAAGCTGGTGCAGGCCTGAAACAAAGTTCTGACTATAAAGAAAATTTAGAGCAACTTCCTAAGCAACCTGATTAACGAAGACCTGCTCTGCACCGGGAAGCTGCAGGCCTAGTGGAAAGCAGAGGGGCCTGGGAGTCGGATGCCCTGGGTTCATTCATTCAACAGTATTTATTGAGCGCTTACTATGTGCAGAGCACCGTACTAAGCGCTTGGAATGTACAAATCGGTAACAGATAGGGACAGTCCCTGCCCTTCGACGGGCTTACGGTCTCATCGGGGGAGAGGGACAGACAAGAACAATAGCAAGAAATAGAATCGCGGGGATGAACATCTCATTAAAACATTAGCAAATAAATAGAATCAAGGCGATGTACATCTCATTAACAAAATAAATAGGGTAAGGCAAATATATACAGTTAGCGGACGAGTACAGTGCTGAGGGGAAGGGAGAGGGGGAGGAGGAGAGGGAAAGGGGGGAGAAGAGGGTTTAGCTGCGGAGAGGTGAAGGGGGGGGTAGAGGGAGCCGAGGGAGAAGGGGAGCTCAGTCTGGGAAGGCCTCTTGGAGGAGGTGAGCTGTAAGTAGGGATTCGAAGAGGGGAAGAGAATCAGTTTGGCGGAGGTGAGGAGGGAGGGCGTTCCGGGACCGCGGGAGGACGTGACCCAGGGGTCGACGGCGGGATGGGCGAGACCGAGGGACGGTGAGGAGGTGGGCGGCAGAGGAGCGGAGCGTGCGGGGTGGGCGGTAGAAAGAGAGAAGGCAGGAGAGGTAGGAGGGGGCAAGGGGATGGAGAGCCTTGAAGCCTGGGTTCTAATCCCAGCTCTGCCAATCGCTTGCCGTGTGACCTTGGGCAAGTCACTTAACTTCTCTGGGCCTCAGTTTCCTCAAAGGCAAAAAATGAGGGGTCAATACCTGTTCTCCCTCAGACTGGGGGCCACTCCCGGCCCCAAAGCACTTATTTATGTACATATCTGTAATTTTATTGACCCCTTCGCACTCCCTCCCAGCCCCAAAGCCCTTATGTATATATTGACGTATTTATTTATACTGATGTCTGTCTTCCCCTCTCTAGGCTGTGAGCTCGCTTTGGGCAGGGAATGCCACTGTTTATTGTTGTGCTGCACTTTCCCGAGCGTTCAGTACAGTGCTCTTCACACAGTAAGCGCTCAACAACTACTACTAATGAACAAATATGGGACAGGGATCTTGTCTGACCTGAAATAACTTCAATCTACCCCAGCGTATTGCACTTTCCCAAGCGTTTAGTAGGGAAGCAGCGTGGCTCAGTGGAAAGAGCATGATCTTGGGAGTCGGAGGTCATGGGTTCGACTCCCGCTCTGCCACTTGTCAGCTGTGTGACTGTGGGCAAGTCACTTCACTTCGCTGTGCCTCAGTGACCTCATCTGGAAAATGGGGATTAACTGTGAGCCTCACGGGGGACAACCTGATTACCCTGTATCTACCCCAGCGCTTAGAACAGTGCTCTGCACATAGTAAGCGCTTAAATACCAACATTATTATTATTATTACAGTGCTCTTCACACAGTAAGCGCTCAAACAACTACTGCTGAATGAACAAATGGGGGACAGTGATCTTGTCTGACAAGAAATAACTTCAATCTACCCCAGTGTTTGGAACAGTTCTTGACACGTAGTAAGCGCTTAACACGTGGCTTAATGGAAAGAGTCCGGGCTTGGGAGTCGGCGGTCGCGGGTTCTAATCCGGACCACCACTTGCCTGCTGTGTGACTTGGGGCAAGTCACTTCACTTCTCTGGGCCTGAGTTCCCTCATCTGTAAAATGGGGATTAGGACTGTGAGCCCCACGTGGGACAACCTGGTTACCTTATATCTACCCCAGTGCTTAGAACAGTGCTTGGCACAAAGTAAGCACTTAACAAATACCATCATTATTATTATTATTATTAAATACCACAATAATAATACTGCAAGTACAGTACAGTAACTTGCACCCCCAGAAGTGTTGCTGTTCTGCTCCCCCTCAAAGTCGGGCTTGTTGTGGGCAGGAATTGTCTCTACTTGCTGTATTGCACTTTCCCAAGCGCTTAGTACAGTGCTCCGCAGCTAGTAAGCGCTCAATATCTGTTGCTGAACTGCACTTTCCAAGCGCTTAGTACAGTGGTCTGCAGACAGTAAGCGCTCAATAAATTCGACTGAATGAATGAAATGCGATCGAATGACTAGTAAGCGCTCAATAATATCTGTTGCTGAACTGTACTTTCCAAGCGCTTAGTGCAGTGCTCTGCACATAGTAAGCACTCAATACGATTGAATGAATGAAATGCGATTGAATGAATGAATAGTAAGCGCTCAATAAATATAATAATAATAACGTTGGTATTTGTTAAGCGCTTACTATGTGCCAAGCACTGTTCTAAGCGCTAGGGTAGACACGGGAATCAGGTTCTCCCACGTGGGGCTCCCAGTCTTAATCCCCATTTTACAGATGAGGTCACTGAGGCACCGAGAAGTGAAGTGACTTGCCCAAAGTCACACAGCTGACAAGTGGCCGAGCCGGGATTCGAACCCATGACCTCTGACTCCAAAGCCCCGACTCTTTCCACTGAGCCACGCTGCTTCTGTGGGTGAATGACTGAAATACGATTGAATGGATAGTAAGCGCTCAATAAATATGATTGGACGGACGAATGAAATGGGATTGGATGAATGAAATACGATTGAATGAATAGTAAGCACGCAATAAATATGACTGAAGAGTAAGCGCTCAATAAATACGACTGGGTGATGACCGAATGAAGAGTAAGCGCTCAATAAATCCGATTGAATGAATGACTAGTAAGTGCTCAATAAATACAATTGGATGAATGAATGAAGAGTAAGCGCTCAACAAATACAATTGGATGACTGAAGAGTAGGCGCTCAGTAAATACGACTGGGTGATGGAATGAATGAATGAATGAAGAGTAGGCGCTCAGTAAATACGACTGGGTGATGGAATGGATGAATGAATGAAGAGGAGCTCAGTAAATACGACTGGGTGATTGATTGATTGATTGATTGAATGAATGAATGAATGAAGAGGAGGCGCTCAGTAAATACGACTGGGTGATGGAATGGATGAATGAATGAAGAGGAGCTCAGTAAATACGACTGGGTGATTGATTGATTGATTGATTGAATGAATGAATGAAGAGGAGGCGCTCAGTAAATACGACTGGGTGATGGAATGAATGAATGAAGAGTTGGCGCTCAGTAAATACGACTGGGTGACGGAATGAATGCATGAATGAATGAATGAAGAGTTGGCGCTCAGTAAATACGACTGGGTGACGGAATGAATGCATGAATGAATGAATGAAGAGGAGGCGCTCAGTATATACGACTGGGTGATGGAATGACTGAATGAAGAGTAGGCGCTCAGTAAATACAACTGGGTGATGGAATGGATGAATGAATGAAGAGGAGCTCAGTAAATACGACTGGGTGATTGATTGATTGAATGAATGAATGAAGAGTAGGCGCTCAGTAAATACGACTGGGTGATGGAATGAATGAATGAAGAGGAGGCGCTCAGTAAATACGACTGGGTGATGGAATGAATGAATGAATGAAGAGGAGGCGCTCAGTAAATACGACTGGGTGATGGAATGAACGCATGAATGAATGAATGAAGAGGAGGCGCTCAGTAAATGCGACTGGGTGATGGAATGAGTGCATGAATGAATGAATGAAGAGGAGGCGCTCAGTAAATACGACTGGGTGATGGAATGAATGCATGAATGAATGAATGAAGAGGAGGAGCTCAGTAAATGCGACGTTCCGGCTGAGTCGGCGGGGAGGGGCGGGGGAAGAGAAAGGGCGGCGCACACTTCCGGTTGGCGTGGCGCCACTTCCGGTCCCCCTGGGCGGCGCGCGGCGGGGGGGGACGACGGGACGGGACGGGAGACCCTTGTCGCTCGGCCGCCACCCCCTCCTTCCCCGCCCTGTGCTGTCTGCGGACAGAAAGGGCCGCCGGGAGGGGCGGGGAGGGGACGGAGAGGCCGCTCACCTTGACGTCTCCCTTCAGCTCGGGCGCTAGGTTGAGCACGAGGAGGTAGTGCGCGTAGGCGGTGCCGAAGTCCCGGCTGTCGAGGCAGTGCTGCGCGCTGTGCAGCGAGCGGGACACCAGCTCCCGCCGCCCGCCGCCCCGCCGCAGCCGGGAGTTGGCCATCGCCGCGCCGCCGAGGGAGGTGGGGGGGGGAGGGGGAGAACGAGGTGGGCCGGGGGAAGGGCGGAAGAAGGGCAGCGGCGGCGCGTCGACGTGGCGTGCGTGGGGGGGGGGGCGGCCCCGCCTCTCCGCCAATCGGGAGCCGCGGTCCGGGCGGCCGGGGGCGGGACTTCCGGTCTCCGCGGGCGGCCGCGGCCCGCTCACCTGCGCGGCGCGGAGGATGCCGGGAGAGCTAGGCCGGACGGTCCTTGGGAGCCTTTAATTAAGAGGATAAGAAGAAGAAGAATAATGTTGGTATTTGTTAAGCGCTTACTGTGTGCAGAGCACTGTTCTAAGCGTTGGGGGAGATCCAGGGTCATCGGCTGGTCCCATTGGACAGATGAGGTCACTGAGGCCCAGAGAAGTGAAGTGACTTGCCCAAGGCCACACAGCTTTGGCATTTCTGCATAATAATAATAATATAATGTTGGTATTTGTTAAGCGCTTACTATGTGCAGAGCACTGTTCTAAGCTCTGGGGAGAGACAGGGTCATCAGGTTGTCCCACGCGAGGCTCCCAGCCTTCATGCCCATTGGACAGATGAGGTCACTGAGGCCCAGAGAATAATAATAATAATAATGTCGGTATTAAGCGCTTACTGTGTGCAGAGCACTGTTCTAAGCGCTGGGGGAGATACAGGGTCATCAGCTGGTCCCACGTGGGGCTCCCAGGCTTCATGCCCATTGGACAGATGAGGTCACTGAGGCCCAGAAAAGTGAAGTGACTTGCCCAAAGCCACACAGCTTTGGCATTTCTGCATAATAATAACAATGTTGGTATTCATTAAGCGCTTACTGTGTGCAGAGCACTGTTCTAAGCGCTGGGGGAGACACAGGGTCATCAGGTGGTCCCACGCGAGGCTCACAGTCTTCATCCCCATTTGACAGATGAGGGAACTGAGGCCCAGAGAAGGGAAGTGACTTGCCCATGGTCACACAGCTGACAAGTGGCAGAGCCGGGAGTCGAACCCATGGCCTCTGACTCCCAAGCCCAGGCTCTTTAATGATGGCATTTGTTAAGCGCTTACTGTGTGCAGAGCACTGTTGTAAGCGCTGGGGGAGATCCAGGGTCAGGTTGTCCCACGTGGGGCTCACAGTCTTCATACCCATTGGACAGATGAGGGCACTGAGCCCCAGAGAAGAAGAAGAAGAATAATGTTGGTATTAAGCGCTTACTCTGTGCAGAGCACTGCTCTAAGCGCTGGGGGAGATACAGGGTCATCAGGTGGTCCCACATGAGGCTCACAGCTAATCCCCATTTTACAGATGAGGGAACTGAGGCCCAGAGAAGGGAAGTGATTGGCCCACAGTCACATAGCTGACAGGTGGCAGAGCCGGGATTCGAACCCATGACCTCTGACTCCCAAGCCCGGGCTCTTTAATGATGGCATTTGTTAAGCGCTTACTATGTGCACAGCACTGTTCTAAGCGCATTTGTTCTAAGATGCATTTGGGAACCCTCAAGAGGATAGTAATAATAATGATGGCATTTGTTCAGCCCTCACTGTGTGCCAAGCACTGTTCTAAGCCGCATTTGGGAGCCCTTAATTAAGAGGATAATAATAATAATGATGGCATTTGTTCAGCCCTCACTGTGTGCCAAGCACTGTTCTAAGCCGCATTTGGGAGCCCTCAATTAAGAGGACAGTAATAATAATAACGATGGGATTTGTACAGCGCTTACTATGTGTCAAGCACTGTTCTAAGCTGCATTTCGGAACCCTCAATTAAGAGGATAATAATAATAATAATAGTGATGGCATTTGTTCAGTGCTTACTATGTGCCAAGCACTGTTCTAAGCTGCATTTCGGAGCCCTCAATTAAGAGGACAGTAATAATAATAACGATGGTATTTGTTCAGCGCTTACTATGTGTCAAGCACTGTACTAAGTCGCATTTGGGAGCCCTCAATTAAGAGGATAATAATAATAATAGTGATGGCATTTGTTCAGCGCTTACTATGTGCCAAGCACTGTTCTAAGCTGCATTTCGGAACCCTCAATTAAGAGGATAATAATAATAATAATAGTGATGGCGTTTGTTCAGCGCTTACTATGTGCCAAGCACTGTTCTAAGCTGCATTTTGGAGCCCTCAAGAGAATAATAATAATGATGGCATTTGTTAAGCGCTTACTATGTGCCAAGCACTGTTCTAAGCCACATTTGGGAGCCCTCAATTAAGAGGATAATAATAATAATAGTGATGGCATTTGTTCAGTGCTTACTATGTGCCAAGCATTGTTCGAAGCCACATTTGGGAGCCCTCAATTAAGAGGATAATAATAATGATGGCATCTGTTAAGCGCTTACTATGTGCCAAGCACTGTTCTAAGTGCATTTGTTCTAAGCCGTATTTGGGAGCCCTCAATTAAGAGGCTAATAATAATAATGATGGCATTTGTTCAGCGTTTACCATGTGCAGAGCACTGTTCTAAGCACTGGGGAGGATAGAAGGTGATGAGGTTGTCCCCCGTGGGGCTCAAAGTCTTCATCCCCATTTGACACTTGAGGGACCTGAGGCCCAGAGAATAATAATAATGTTGGTATTCGTTAAGCGCTTACTATGTGCAGAGCACTGTTCTAAGCACTGGGGAGGATAGAAGGTGATGAGGTTGTCCCCCGTGGGGCTCAAAGTCTTCATCCCCATTTGACACTTGAGGGCACTGAGGCCCAGAGAATAATAATAATGTTGGTATTCGTTAAGCGCTTACTATGTGCAGAGCACTCTTCTAAGCGCTGGGGGAGATACAGGGTCATCAGGTTGTCCCACGTGAGGCTCCCAGTCTTCATCCCCATTTGACAGATGAGGGAACTGAGGCCCAGAGAAGTGAAGTGACTTGCCCACAGTCACCCAGCTGACAGGTGGCAGAGCCGGAAATCGAACCCATGACCTCTGATTCCCAAGCCCGGGCTCTTTCCACTGAGCAAAGTGATTTGCCCAAAGTCATCCAGCTGAGCAGCGGTGGAGCTGGGATTTGAACCCATGACCACTGAGCCCCCAGCCCGGGCTCTTGCCACTGAGCCACGCTTAATAATAATAAAACGTTGGTCATTGTTAAGCTTTTACTGTGTGCCTAGCGCTCTTCTAAGCGCTGGGGGAGATACAGGGTCACCAGGCGGCCCCACGTGGGGCTCACGGTCTTCACCCCCATTTTACGGTTGAGGCAACTGAGGCCCGGAGAAGTGAAGTGACTTGCTCAAAGTCACCCAGCCGACAAGTGGCGGGGTCGCGGGATTAGAACCCACGACCTCTGGCTCCGAAGCCCAGGCGCTTTCCACTGAGCCACGCTGCTTCCCCTGCTGTGCAAACTCCCTGTGCTTCTCTGATGCCTCCAACTTTGTCTTGTTTTGTCTTAGGGTGTCAGGTGGTCTCCGATCCATAGAGACTCCAGGGATTCATCTCTGGCAGAACGCCCCGCCTCCACCGGAAACCGTTCCGAGAGAGGATCCAAAGAGTTCGCTTGGTGAAAATCCACCTTCTTCCGGGCAGTAAACCCATTGTTTTCTTCCACGCGCTAAACCTGAGTCTCCGCCGTCGACTCTCTCCCGGGCCGCTGCTGCCCAGCATGGGTGAGTTTTGATTTGTAGCAGATTTGTAGCCACTGGCCAAGCGAGGAATGGAACGGACAGGCCCCTGCCGGACTCTCTCCCTCCCGTAGCCAAGACTGGGAGAGTCCCGGAAACTCCCTTGAGGCGATCCCGAGAGCGGATTGTCTTGCAGGTTATCAAAGCCATGTCGTAGAAATACATTTTTCATGTCACACTTCAATAACAGCACCTTAGCATAAATTGCCTAAGCAGGATAAAGATATAGGGAAGGCAATAGAGAGCCCGGTGCCCTGTGACCTCATAATAGGAAGATGCTGGCGGCGGGAAGGGAAGCGAAAGTGTGAACAGCAGCAACAGAGAAGATTAGTAGGTACATAGTAAGCACTCAGTAAAGAATAGAGAATAGAATAAACAGTAGAATAGAGAAGCAGTGTTGCTCGGTGGAAAGAGCCCGGGCTTGGGAGTCAGAGTTCATGGGTTCGATTCCCGGCTCTGCCACTTGTCAGCTGGGTGACTGTGGGCAAGTCACTTCTCTGTGCCTCAGTTCCCTCATCTGTCAAATGGGGATGAAGACTGTGAGCCTCACGTGGGGCAATCTGATCACCTGTAGCTATCCCAGCGCTTAGAACAGTGCTCGGCACATAGTAAGCGCTCAACAAATACCAACATTATTATTAAAGACTGAAGTGGGTAGAGACAGGAGGCAGCACGGTCAGAGAGAAGGAGGTGTAAGTTTTTCAAAGCCCATAATCAGCTTTTCCCCCAAGACTCTTATTTGGTGATAGTGTTTTTATGTTCCAGAATGAAATGGCTTGGCTCTTGTGCTCTCAGTCTTGCCAATGAAGTCGTATTAAAATGATTATGCTCCCACCATTATGCCTGTGGGTTTCTAATGGCAAGGTCAGTGGCCTGTGGCAAAACTAAGCAGTAGAGGAAAGGAACGTGCTTGAAAATAGAAATGCTTCACCATGTCTTCTATATACTTTAGGTTTCTTGTTTTCTGGAAAACGACTGCTGTTACAGTACATTTAGGCTGGGGGACCTCATTTACACTCTTTCAGGTAGCCCTGAACAGTGAATCTTCTTCTCAGAGAATTTTCTTCCCTGTGCAGTGTTACTTTTGTTATTTAAGTGGAGGATAAAAAGCTGCAGATTTCTTGGTTCATAATCACACCGATGATCTTTGCTGGCAGATAAGGCTTAAAGTGTGTGGAGGGGATATAGGAAGGCAATGCCATTTTCTAAGAGGTTTTTTCCTCCCTTGGAGAAAAAGAAAATTAAAATTTGAAAGATTGGAATGCGAAGAGAAAATAATTTCAAGTTCAAGAAAAGGGGTAATTCAAAAACAATACCAAACTTCTCCCTTGGTTGCATTTATCGGCATCTCTTCAGGCAATTTAAACATCGATAGGAAGATTTGAGAGAATTATTTTGCGGTCACTGCATAATCGACCTAATATAGTAATGTCACAAAAGGTCCAAATTCTTAAAAAAAAACTATGGGATCATTTCATTCTTTAAAATAAAATGTGTAAGAAATTATTTTTAAAAAATCAGTTATAATTATTTTGTAACTATAAGATATACTCTAAGCGTAATAAAATAAATCAACTTATAGTCAAGCATACATCTGAAAACTGAGTCAACTCAATGGATGAAATTACAGAATATTGTAAAGACCAGTGATTAAAAGCTTCCAATCCCTGTTGCTGATCAGCAATTTAAGCTAGCTCTTAATAAAATAAACCAATAGTACAAGCATACATCTGAAAACTGAGTCAACTCAATAGGTGAAATTACAGAATAAAGTCCAGTGATTAGAAACTTCCAATCCCTGTTGCTGATGGGCAATTTAAGCTAAATCTTAATAAAATAAACCGACTAATAGTGCAAGCATACATCTGAAAACTGAGTCAACTCAGTGGGTGAAATTACAGAATATTGTAAAGTCCAGTGATTAGAAGCTTCTAATCACTGTTGCTGATCCGCAATTTAGCTCTTAATAAAATAAACCAACTAAGAGTGCAAGCATACATCGGAAAACTGAGTCAACTCAATAGGTGAAATTACAGAATATTGTGAAGTCCAGTGATTAGAAGCGTCCAATCCCTGTTGCTGATCAGCAATTTAAGCTAGCTCTTAATAAAATAAACCAACTAAGAGTGCAAGCATACATCTGAAAACTGCATCAACTCAATAGATGAAATTACAGAATATTGTAAAGTCCAGTGATTAGAAGCTTCCAATCCCTGTTGCTGATCAGCAATTTAAGATAGCTCTTAATAAAATAAACCAACTAATAGTGCAAGCACACATATGAAAACTGAGTCAACTCAATAGGTGAAATTACAGAATATTGTAAAGTCCAGTGATTGGAAGCTTCCAATCCTTGTTGCTGATCAGTAATCTAAGCTAGCTCTCCAAATAAACCGACTAAGAGTGCAAGCATACATCTGAAAACTGCGTCAACTCAATAGATGAAATTACAGAATATTGTAACGTCCAGTGATTAGAAGCTTCCAATCCCTGTTGCTGATCAGCAATTTAAGCTAGCTCTTAATAAAATAAACCAACTAATAGTGCAAGCATACATCTGAAAACTGCATCAACTCAATAGATGAAATTACAGAATATTGTAACGTCCAGTGATTAGAAGCTTCCAATCCCTGTTGCTGATCAGCAATTTAAGCTAGCTCTTAATAAAATAAGCCAACTAATAGTGCAAGCATACATCTGAAAACTGCGTCAACTCAATACATGAAATTGCAGAATATTGTAACGTCCAGTGATTAGAAGCTTCCAATCCCTGTTGCTGATCAGCAGTTTAAGCTAGCTCTTCTACAAGGTCTTAGCTGTGGTTCAACATCTTGCTCACGATGCTGCTATTTTGGCTCACTGAGTTGCAACTTGGCTGCTGAAAATAGATGTGCGTCGGGTCTCCAGATGGTAGCTATCGGGGAAGCCAGACTACCTAGTGAGAGAAAAAGTGTGTTAAGCAGAGCGCTCCCAGGTCTGCTGATTCTCTCTCTTGGCTCCTTCTAACTGGGAAATGGAAGTTTGGTGATGCAGTAAACTCTTGTTTCACGGGCAGGTATTCTCCATGCTCCCAACTGCCTGTGGCCTTCTTGCTCCGAGTGGAAGGGGGAGCAGCGGCTTGCCTGAGCTGGAAGGTTTCCAGCCTTTGTGGCATTATTCATTCATTCAATAGACTTTATGGAGCGCTTACTATGTGCAGAGCACTGTACTAAGCGCTTGGAATGGACAATTCGGCAACAGATAGAGACCATCCCCGCCCACTAATCGGGGGAGACAGACGGACAAAAACAAGACAACATAATCACGATAAGTAGAATCAAGGGGATGTACACCTCATTAAAATAAATAGGGTAGTAAAAAATACATACAAATGAGCACAGTGCTGAGGGAAGGGGAAGGAGCAGAGGGAAAGGGAGCTTTAAACAAGGGTCAAACTGTGAGAAGGGTTTTGGATGTTCAGCTCAGCTCAACACAACGCACAAGCTGTGTCATGAAGCCTGGGAGTTGTTTACTCAGGCCCGTCAGCTGTTCATGTGGTGCGAAGGAGCGGCTTTTGTGTCACAGTGACCCGTAGGCACACCTTCCAAATTGCCGATGGACTGTTGTACCTGAAAACCCAACAACATTAGCTGTGGTTTTTTGCTTTCCAGCCTTTTTGGTTTTCCGATTCACCAGAACCAAAAGTTGACTAGAAAATTGCAGCGTTCATTCATTCCATCGTATTCACTGAGCGCTTGCTGTGTGCAGAGCACTGTATAATAAATAAATAGGGTAATACAAATATATACAAATGAGCAGGCGCTTAATACAGTGCCTGCTCGTTTGCATATATATTTTATCACCCTATTTATTTTATTAATGAGGTGTCCATCCCCTAGATTCTATTCATCGTGACTTTGTTGTCTTGTTTTTGTCCGTCTGTCTCCCCCGATTAGACTGTAAGCCCATCATTGGGCAGGGGGTATCTCTATCTGTTGCCCGAATTGTACATTCCAAGTGCTGATTCCAGTGCTCTGCCATAGTAAGCGCTCAATAAATACGATTGAATGAATGTAAAATTGAGCAACAGATAGAGACGATCCCTGCCCGACAACGGGCTCACAGTCGAAAAGGGGGAGACAGATGGCAAAACAAAACAAGTAGACAGGCATCAATACCATCAAAGTAGATAAAGAGAATCATAGGTAGGTACACATCATTAATAAAATAGAGTAATAAATAATATATACAAATATACAGAAGCGCTGTGGGGAGGGGAAGGGGGTAGAGCAGAGGGAGGGAGTCGGGGCAATGGGGAGGGGAGGAGGGGCAGAGGGAAAGGGAGGGCCCAGTCTGGGAAGGCCTCCTGGAGGAGGTGAGATCTCACTAGCTTTCCATTTAGCAAAAAGCCTCCTGTTACCTCTAAATATTTAAAAAATTAAGTCCGGGGCAGTATTTTCCAACTGCGTCGGAGTTGCTTGCTTACCTTTAACGGAGTTGAATTTGGGAGATCCAGGCAGCGTTTGTTTTTGTTTTTGTTTTCATTCCTCGTATTTCAGACATCACCGAATCTCAAATTTATGTGACTGGTCTAAACACAGACACGACTCATCATTTTAGTTTGCCTCATTCTGAAAAGTTTGAGGAAAGATATTAACCAGTCTGAAAGCTAGTCAACAGGATTTATTAAAACAGCCGATACATTAGGTGGAAAGCGGAAGGTTAGATATTCCAATTTGGCGAGAAGCAGCACGGTCTAGTGGATGGAGCACAGGCCTGGGAGTCAGAAGGCCCGGCCACTTGTCTGCTGTGTGACCTTGAGCGGGTCACTTCACTTCTCTGTGCCTCAGTTACGTCATCTGTAAAATGGGGATTAAGACTGTGAGCCCCACGTGGGGACGGGGACTGCGTCCAACCTAATTACCTTGTATCTACGCCAGTGCTTAGAACGGTGCCTGGCACAGAGTAAGAGCTTAAAAAAACCTTAAAAAAAAGTGGTTGCTATATGAAATGTCAAGGTGACCCCATCCAAAAGTCTCTAGATATTTCCCCCTCAGGGTAAACTACCTCTCTTCCCCTCTTCAAAGCCCTACTGAGAGCTCACCTCCTCCAAGAGGCCTTCCCAGACTGAGCCCCCCCTTTCCCTCTGCTCGCCCTCCCCCCTCTGTTCCTCCCCCTCCCCTTCCCCTCAGCACCGTGCTCATTTGTATATATCATTTATTACCCTATTTATTTTGTTAACCAGGTGTCCATCCCCTTGATTCTATTTATCTTGATGACGTTGGCTTGTTTTGTTCCCTTTTGCTCCGCTGTCGCTCTCCCCCGTTTAGACTGGGAGCCCGTCATTGGGCAGGGACGGTCTCGATCCGTTGCCGCATTGTCCATTCCAAGCGCTTAGTCCAGTGCTCTGCACGTAGTAAGCGCTCAATAAATACTGTTGAATAATAATAATAATGTTGGTATTTGTTAAGCGCTTACTATGTGCAGAGCACTGTTCTAAGCGCTGGGGTAGACACAGGGGAATCAGGTTGTCCCACGTGGGGCTCACAGTCTTAATCCCCATTTTACAGATGAGGGAACTGAGGCACAGAGAAGTTAAGTGACTTGCCCACAGTCACACAGCTGACAAGTGGCAGAGCTGGGATTCGAACTCATGAGCCCTGACTCCAAAGCCCGTGCTCTTTCCACTGCGCCACGCTGCTTCTCTATGAATGGATGAGTAAACATTGCCTGGGGAGGCAGAAAGAGAGCCACCACAAGGCATCTCTGGGGTTATCCCATCAAGGTGTTTAAATGGGTTAACCCCATACCGTTGAGAACGTGTCGAAGATTGACAGCCTACTGTTCCCACTCTGGGGAGAGTGGAGATTGGGTGGGCGGGAGGCATTTGCGACCATCTTCTGGATGTGTGTGGGCTCTTCCCCTTACCACCACCCTTATGGATTCATTCAATAGTATTTATTGAGCGCTTACTATGTGCAGAGCACTGTACTAAGCGCTTAGGATGTACAAATCGGTAACAGAGACCATCCCTGCCCTTTGACGGGCTTACGGTCTAATCGGGGGAGACGGACGGACAAAAACAATAGCAAGACATAGAATCAAGGGGATGAACATCTCCTTGAAACAATAGCAACTAAATAGAATCAAGGTGATGTAGATCTCATTAACAAAATAAATAGGGTAATGAAAATATATACAGTTGAGCGGGCGAGTACGGTGCTGAGGGGAGGGGAAGGGAGAGGGGAGGAGCAGAGGGAAGGGGGGAAAGAGGGCTTAGCTGAGGGGAGGTGAAGGGGGATAGAGGGGGAGCAGAGGGAGCAAAGGGAAAAGGGGGAGCTCAGCCTGGAAGTCCCCCCGGAGGAGGTGAGCTCTAAGCAGGGTCCTCAAGCTAAGGGAAATCCTTTGTTCCAGACTGTGTAGGTAAGACATCATCTAGGTAACGTCACTGACATAAATGATACATTTTAACCGAAAATCAATTATCCAAGCTTCTCGAGACCAAGGTAGTTCAAATAACTGACAGTTCAGAAAACTGAATATATTTAAATTGTACTATCTCAGACAGGCATTTGATCTATTTTGCTATTTTTCGACCCTGCTGGGTCAAGCAGTTGTCCGGATAAGCAGCGTGGCTCAGTGGAAAGAGCATGGGCTTTGGAGTCAGAGGTCATGAGTTCAAATCCCACCTCTGCCACTTGTCAGCAAGTCACTTAACTTCTCTGGGCCTCAGTTACCTCATCTGGAAAATGGGGATTAAGACTCTGAGCCCCACGTGGGACAACCTGATGCCCCTGTGTCTACCCCAGCACTTAGAACAGTGCTCTGCACATAGTAAGCGCTTAACAAATGCCAACATTATTATAAACAAAATTTTGGATAACTGGTTTTTCGCCCTATAGAGATGTTAATATTAGCCATTCCGTAAGCACTCTATCCTGTCCGAAAAGAGAGAGGGCAGGACCTCTCATTTTCCCAAAAGAATTGCGGGGTGGAGGGGTCCTCAAACTCCCACAGGATAAAAAAAGTCAACAATAAACTGGTAAGGTACTGGTGCTGCTGGGTCTCTGGTAAATCTCATTGTTCTCCTGTGGCTTCTGATCGAAATCTGTTTTAGGGGTGGGCTAAAAAGTCATCCAGGAAAACGAGTTTTAAGAGGAAAAGTCCAGAGGGAAACGTCTGTAATTCAGAGATTCTAGGAGAGTTTTAAAGAGCACAACTACTTCACCAGCAAGTAGTTGTGGTCTTTAAAATCTCCGTTCTTTATTTCCAGAAGCAGCTCCAATCCAAGGCCAGAAATGGGGGCCCGAATTTGAGTGGTCTAATGGGGTCACTAAATGTTTAATGCAGGCCCTGATCCTGATACAGACTCAGGAGCCTCTTTGCACTCATACTTGCCTTCTTTATTTTGTACCTGTGTCTTTGGGCAGCAGCCATCATCCGGTGAGGACTGCCCGGATTTGCAGAGCTCCACCAACCAAGACATTTTTACTGATTTGTGTCCCAGTCCTCACAAAAGAGAGCCCTGAGGAGAAAGTTCTGTGAGGGGATGCCTGGGGTCTTTTTCTTTTTTTAAAGAGCAAGATTGTGCTCTCGTGTTCTAGAGTTTGTGGTGATGGGCAACATCCATATCATGTGACTAGTCACTCGCCATATCTGCCTACCTAACCTGCACGGTGTTTTTCATTTCTGAATCCTTTTAAAAATCAACATATGTTTTTATTCTATGTCAGGCAAACTACTTTTAGTGCATTTGGCTAACCACGTATGTTAGTGTTCAGATGACTATCCTACCAGATGTCTGCTTTGAAGGGGTAATGGATCATCGATAGCATATGATGGTCACATTTATTTATTCCTGTGGGCTCTCAGAGCTTTCTGACCTTTTTCTCTCTGTCACCAGATTATTTTTCTCTTCAGTCAGCTAAACGTCCGTATTCCCACCCGCACTCAAAAGAGATACAGGCATACCCCAGTTTCAAAAGACCACAAAACATAAAACCCAGAGATATGTCATGCGCTAATTGACATAATCAAATGGAACCTACTGATGACATGTAAGCCTGTGGAAAAAGTACCCCGAGATACCACCACTCAAGATACATCCACATTTTGCAGGGACAAACTACAGATCTCCCTTGGGGTAGGTTTCTCTCCGTTTTCGGTTTGTGAGGTCCCGTTGATTTAAGCAATCCTAATAACTTCTTTTTTTGACTCACTTGCAACCTTTCTTGATATATTTGAGATCAGTAAGGCTCTTGTCGTCATGGTTGCTCCAGATTTTCCAAACCCCAAAACTATAAAGCTGAACAATTAACCCCAGAACAGGTCAGAGGTAGAATTTCGGTAAAATGAAAATTGCCAGTACAGGTGTTTGGGTAGAAAAACGAATTCCCTGCTATGATGTTGGGCTAAAGAGTGCCGTGGCTCCAGCCCTCACCCGCTTGGGCAGGCCAGGGAGGGGAGGCAGCAACCACCCCCGGGGTCCCCGGCCTACTCAGTCAATTCATTCGATCGTATTTAATGAACGCTTACTGTGTGCAAAATACTGTACTAAGCCCTTGAGAGAGTATGATACCGCAACAGACAGACACATTCCCTGCCCACAACGAGCTCACAGCCTGGAGCGGGGAGACAGACATGGATATGAATAAATAAGTTACAGCGAGTGCTCATGCAAACTCTCAGCCCACCAGCGTTTGGTTTTCTGTTCCAGATTTGGTACCTTCTTCCTGAACCTCAACAAGGCCTGGCTGAGCAAATATTGCCGAAAGGAGAGGCCTAAAGAATAGGTAGAGGTGGAACACCCTCTTCACCAGCATTTTTTCCATAACCCAGGACCGTACGGAGCGTGTGATAACTTGAGCACGTCGTTACAGCGGCTTAAATCCCAGTAAAGAAGGGAGTGTGGGAGGTGGGGAGAGCAAGACAGTGTCACAACTCCCTGGCTATCATCTACAGGGCTTGAGCGTGGAGTTTGGCAATGTGGACTAGAGAAAAAAAGCAGAGTCCTGGGAGTCAGGGGATCTGTGTTCTAATCCCCACTTTGCTCTGTGACCTCAGGGTCAAAGTTAACTTCTGTGTGCATCAGTTTCCGCGTCTGTAGAAAGGGGGATATGTGCCCCATATGCATATAGTGTCAATCTATCAGTGATACTTATTGAACACTAACTGCGTGCAGAGCACTGAACTAAGTATTTGAAAGTAAGAACAGAGTTGGTAGAAACAAGCCCTGCCCCCAAAGAGCTTACAGTCGAGAGACAGGGGAAATGGCAGAGTGAAAGGATGGTAGGGGGCGTGTCTGTTGTACCCACCCAAGACCTTAGCATAGTGCTCTGCCCAAAGTTAGCGCTCAATAAATACCATTGATGATGGTGATATGTACCTAAGTGCCGCGGGCGGGTGAATATCAAGTAGTACAGTGCTGGGCCCACGGCGACTGCTTTTAACAATTGCTCCAACTATTATTATTATTTATCGGGTGGGTGTGAGAGGAATAGGGAGAAAGGGAATAGGGAACGAGTCCGAAAAGCAGAACTATTTGTTGCTGAGGTACTTTCCTTCCTTAACTCATCCCTTCCCAGCGTGGTGCCTGACTCTTCAACTCCTACCGCTTCGCCTCCACTGCCCCTGCCCAACTAGGAAGAGGGTAGGAGCAGGAAGAGCAAGAGAGGAGAAGTGAAGCAGAGGGTGGGGTGGACCCTTCTCCCCTGGTCACCGACAAAGATGCACAGTTGGGTAACAATGGCAAGGATAAATGGCGAGGAGGGGGGGAAGGGGCGGGTCAAGGGTCAGGAATTGTAAACAGATGCAAAAATAGGCCTAGCACGCCCTTCTCTCTGTGAAGCTCCCATCAAATGAGTTGGCAATTTCCTCCCCACCCATTCCACTCACACCCTTCTCGGCACAAATTTGTGAAAACAAAATGCTCGTTTCTGGAGCACATGTTTATTTCTTGATTTTGGGCTTGGCTCTTGCGGTTGTGTCACATCTTGGAATGTTGTACTGCTCTACGGAAACACCCTCCCAGGCCAGGCTTGAATCTTACCACGTCTGTGATAGGATTATTTCCTTAGGTATCCCCTTCTTCTCCAATTTTCTTTCTCCATCCCCTACTTACCCCATCATTTTATTTCTCCTTTCTCTCCCTCATCTCGATGTCTGCCCCTTCCCTGTAAAAATCAGTTTCCCATACGGGGCAAACTGCTCTATGGAAACACCCTCCCAGGCCGAGCTTAAATCTTACCACGTCTGTTATAGGATTATTTCCTTAGGTATCCCCTTCTCCAATTTTCCTTCTCCATCCCCTACTTACCCCATCATTTTATTTCTCCCGTCTCTCCCTCATCTCGATGCCTGCCCCTTCCCTGTAAAAATCAGTTTCCCAAACGGTGCAAATTCACACGCTACATCTACAAAGCAAATACCTTTGAAAACTCCCCAAACATAAATGAACATATACTGCAGGGTCACACAAAGGAATATCATGCATGAAGCGAATGGTTCAAACTTGCTCTTTCTCTTGTGTTCACGGCACTTAGTTCCACAGTGCTCTTCCTCCTCCTCCTCCCTCCTCCCGTTGCTACCTGCATCCCCCGTCCTACAGTGCTCCCCATTTTGCCGAATCCAGCAGCCTCCCGGTCTCTAAGGGGCAAAATTTCCGGTGTCCGGCCTGGCCCAAATCGAACAGGAGAAGTGTGGAACTGTGACAAGCCTGAAGTGTGTATCAGGGCACACCGCCGTTTCTGGGTCGTCGCTAGGACTGCGGACATCACGTGCATGAGATGGTTAATGACCGGATCTTTGTGGGCCGGGGCTTCGTCATAGAGTAGTTCCAGAAACTCAGAGTGAGAAGCCGATCGCTTGCTTGGGCTCAGAACATCTGGCGTATTTGGATTTCCACACATTTCTGGAAAGTTGATGGATGGGGACGGCAGAGAATCTGTGCCCTGCTCTCGTCCCCTTGGTGCGGTCGTATTTATTAAGCGCTTCCTGGGGGTGCAGTAAGTGCTTACTTTCAGTATCCTAGGCAACCAACTACTTCACATGCCCTTTAGGTGGTCAATATAAGGACACCCGGGGAAACTGTTGGGAGAGGGAATGTGTCTACCGACTCCGTTGTTCTGTAGCCTCCCAAACGCTTAGGACAGTTCTCTGCACAAAGTGAGTGCTCAACAAATACCATCGATTGATTAATCGATTGACTTGGGACAGCCCTACCAAACCAGCGAAGGGCCTGAAAATTGTTTTTAGACTCTAAAGTATGGCCGCTGTTATTAATGTTGTCTATGGTTTCTTTTTTGCTGCGTTTATCATGTGATTCTTGCCTTGTGTCAATCGTTCATTTCCTTTTAAGACTGTGAGCCTCTTTACTACGGCCAGAGATTTTGTCTGAGTTGTTATCCTTGAACCTTTTCCCCAAGACAATACGGCGATATGCCTAAAGTGCCTATAAATGCAATAAATAATACCAGCGATAATGTGAATCCAATTTGGGGTCAGGCGGTATAAATGATGGAAACAATCGATGGAACCGAAGTTCATAGCCCTTGGTCCGCCCCTAGTTGAATCAGTCCTTTCTAGTCAGCTGAAAGTTATGCAGAGTTCCTGCCACTGATCAATTATTGCAGTATTAAAATACTTTTCGTCCTGTCCCTTAATGGGGCCCGATCTGTAGGATTAATCATCGACTGGCTGACCCGATTATTTAAAAGAAATGAGGATGTTTATGGGCAGGGCTTCAAGAGCTGAGGCTTCAAAAAAAATCTGTTTTACAACCCAGGAATGCATCTACGGGAATGCACTCCCTCTTGTACACATCCTCGGAATTCGCAACGGTCTCAAGACGGCTTCGGTTTCCTCAGGTCACAACCGCGGCTGGGGTTCGTGGCTGTGGGGAGTCAGGGAATCACTCGCCAGTCCTGTTTCCACCCTCGAGTGGCCTCGAGTTTCCCGTGTTCTTCCTTTCGCCCTCCTCTCCCCGTCACCCAGAATCCTTCCCAAAATTCGAAATGGGTCCCAGGAGTCACCGAGCTTCCCTGCAGGGATGCACCATTCTAAAACGGTTTCGTTGCCTTTTTTCTACCTTTGTATTTTTGTCCCCGATTTACCCGCAAACTCCCCGAGGAAAGGAACCGTATTCTCTTATCAAGACCGTCGCCTACGTACCCATTCATCAGGTTGGGGAGGAAGTAGAAAATCTGAGGCGTAAGGGTACGCTTGAGGTAAACAGGAAAAGTCAGTCTTTCCAAGGACCTCCAGTCCCTGCCCCACAGTCCCAGATCCTCCTTGCTCCCTCCTCCCACCCTGGGGCCTCCATAACCTTTGTTCCCAATGTTCCCAGTGCCCATCCCCCTGCTTTACGGGGTGGGCACGGGTGGGTAGAAGCGCATCAGACACTTTTAGATCCATAGGCGTATGGAAAGACCATGGGACCGAGCCTAAGTAAACCCTGATTCTAGTCCTACCTCCTTTAGTTGCCTGCTGTGTGACCTCGGTAAGGTCATTACCCGGCTCTGCCACTCGTCAGCTGTGTGACTGTGGGCAAGTCACTTCACTTCTCTGTGCCTCGGTTCCCTCATCTGGAAAATGGGGATCAACTGTGAGCCTCCCCTGGGACAACCTGATTACCCTGTATCTACCGCAGCACTTAGAACAGTGCTCTGCACATAACAAATACCAACATTATTATTATCATTATCACCCCCCCCTCTGGGCCTCAGTTTCCTCATTGGTAAAATGGTGGGGAAAATACCTGCTCTTCCTTTCATTCATTCGGTAGTATTTATTGAGCGCTTACTATGGGCAGATCACTGGACTAAGCGCTTGGAATGGACAATTGGGCAACAGATAAGAGACCATCCCTGCCCACTGACGGGCTCACAGCGGCGTGGCTCAGTGGGAAGAGCACGGCCTTGGGAGTCAGGGGTCATGGGTTCGAATCCCGGCTCTGCCACTTGGCAGCTGGGTGACTGTGGGCGAGTCACTTCACTTCACTGGGCCTCAGTTCCCTCATCTGGAAAATGGGGATGAAGACTGTGAGCCGTGACGTGGGACAACCCGATTACCCCGTATCTACCGCAGCGCTTAGAACAGTGCCCTGCATATAGTAAGCGCTTAACACATCCCAACGTTAATTGGGGGAGACAGACGGCAGAGCAAAACAGAACGAAACAAACACGTGACAACATTATTACGATAAGTAGAATCAAGGGGATGTACTCCGACTGTGAGCCCCACGTGGAACAGGGACAGTGTCCAATCTAACATCATTTAATAATATTGGGATTCGTTAAGCGCTTACTATGTGCAGAGCACTGTTCTAAGCGCTGGGGTAGACACAGGGGAATCAGGTGGTCCCACGTGGGGCTCCCAGTCTTAATCCCCATTTTGCAGCTGAGGTAACTGAGGCACAGAGAAGTGAAGTGACTCGCCCATAGTCGCACAGCTGACAAGTGGCAGAGCCGGGATTCGAACCCATGACCTCTGACTCCAAAGCCCGGGTCAATAACCTGGTGATGCTCTTCCCTCTCTATGGGGTAATCTTACTTTCTCCGATCATTTCTCGCTCAGCCACCGTACAGTTTGTCACGCCACTCTCCACGAAAGCTATGCGGAGGCTGCCGCTCCGTCCATCTGTGAGAGCCGCTCCACGAGGAAGAAAGGCTACTGGGGAAGCAGCGTGGCTCAGTGGAAAGAGCCCGGGCTTGGGAGTCAGAGGTCATGGGTTCGACTCCCGGCTCTGCCACTCGTCAGCTGGGTGACGGTGGGCCAGTCACTTCACTTCTCTGGGCCTCAGTGACCTCATCTGTAAAATGGGGATTAACTGGGAGCCGCACGCGGGACCACCTGATGACCCTGTATCCACCCCGGCGCTTAGAACAGCGCTCTGCACACAGTAAGCGCTTAACAGATACCAACATTATTATTATTACTGGGGGAAGGCCCAGCGCACAGCAGGCAGAGCCAAGTCAATCTTCCGCTTAGCGCGTCTGGTGCCTCGGCCTGCCCGGGTGGGAGTGGAGTAAGCCGCGTAGTCCCCTTCCTCCTTTAGGTGAAGAGTAAGACCAAGATAAGTGCCGCAGTTGAGTCACCATCTCGTGACTCCTCGAGGTGATTCTGAAATCTTTGTAAGGACAAATCGGGGAGTGAGCTCTCGGGGAGAAAAGCTGCTAAGGCCTTTCTTAACCCCATTTTAGGGCAGAGAACTAGCTCCCCGTCTCTTTTCAGTCCGGTGGGCCAGATAATCAAGCTCCTTAGGGGCAGGGAACGGGGCTGGGAATTCTTTTGTGTTATCCTCTTCCCAAGCGCTCAGTACAGTGCTCCGCACATAATCAGCACTCAATAAATAAATGAAACCGTGGATCGAGCCACAGTCACGGAACGAGACCTCTCCTCAACTAAGTTCCTTTCCTTTCCCCCTTCTCCTCTCTCTTTCGGGGCGGTGTCCTGCTTCTTTCCTCTTCGGCGGCAACCCGGTCCCCCAAGCGGTTTTATCTTAGCTGGGTCTTTGGAAGAGACATCAGCACAGCCTAAAACACTTGAGGGTTTCTCTGTCGGACTCTTCCGAGTGAAAATTCATCCATTCAATGGTATTTATTGAGCGCTTACTACGTGCACAGCACTGTACGGAGCGCTTGGAATGAACAAGTCGGAAAAGCAGTGCTCAGCACAGGGTACCAACTGATGGCATAATGTTGGTATTTGTGAAGCGCTTACTATGTGCAGAGCACCGTTCTAGGCGCCGGAGGAGATACAGGGTCATCAGGTTGTCCTCCGTGAGGCTCCCAGTCTTCATCCCCATTTGACAGATGAGGGAACTGAGGCACAGAGAAGTGAAGTAATAATGTTGGTATTTGCTAAGCGCTTACTATGTCCCGAGCACCGTTCTAAGCGCCGGGGGAGATACAGGGTCATCACGTTGTCCCCCGTGAGGCTCACAGTCTTCATCCCCATTTGACAGATGAGGGAACTGAGGCCCAGAGGAGTGAAGCGACTCGCCCACGGTCACACAGCTGACAAGCGTCGGAGCCGAGATTCGAACCCATGACCGGTGACTCCCGAGCCCGGGCTCTTTCCACTGAGCCACGCTGCCTCAATTAAAGTAGGGATGGATGGCATGGATGAAAGTACTTAAGTCTGTGCCGTGCACCGTTCTAAGCACCGGGGGAGGATCAAGCTAATCGGATCGGACCCGGTCCCCGTCCCACATGGAGCTCACGGTCTTAATCCCCATTTTACGGATGACGTCACTGAGGCCCGGAGAAGTGAAGCGACTCACCCAAGGTCACACAGCAGACCGGTGGCGGAGGCTGAATTTGAATCCAGATCCTGCTGACTCCCAGGCCCGTGCTCGGCCCGCTAGGCCGTGCTGCTCTTCAGGAATTAGAGTGGGGGTGACTGGGACCCGAGAGGGGATGGAGGGAGAAGCGTTCTGTGGAGCAGGACGGCTAGAAAGGAGGCCGTCGTTTGGGGTCGTCGTATTTATTTATATCGAGGCTATTGATGCCGGTCTTGTTTTGCTTCTAAGCAGCCTGGCTCAGTGGAAAGAGCCCGGGCTTGGCAGTCAGAGGTCACGGGTTCGAATGCCGGCTCCGCCACTCGTCGGCTGGGTGACCGCGGGCAAGTCACTTCTCTGGGCCTCGGCGACCTCATCTGGAAAACGGGGATTAACTGGGAGCCTCCCGTGGGACCACCTGATGACCCTGGATCTCCCCCAGCGCTTAGAACAGTGCTCGGCACATAGTAAGCGCTTAACGGAGACCAACATCATTATTATTATTATTATCTGTCAAAGGGGGGATGAAGACCGGGAGCCCCACCCGATCGCCTCGTATCCCCCCAGTGCTCAGAACGGTGCTTCGCACATAGTAAGCGCTTAACAAATACCGACATGATTATTATTGTTGTCGGCCTCCCCGGTCCTAGACTGTGAGCCCGTTGTCGGGCGGGGACGGTCTCGATCCGTTGCCGAATCGTACTTGGCCAGCGCTTAGCCCGGTGCTCTGCGCACAGTAAACGTGCAATAAATACGACCGAATGATTGAAAGGGGAAAGGAAGAGGGAGGCGGGACGGGGTGCAAAGGCGCGGACGAGGGGCTCCGAAGGCAGAGGAATTTTCAGTCCGTGAGCCCGTCGCCGGCCAGGGCCGCTCACCGTCGCCGAATTGTCCGTTAGAGAGGCGGCGTGGCCGTGCGGAGGGAGCCCGGGCTTGGGAGTCAGAGGTCGTGGGTTCTAATCCCGCCTTTTTACCCATTCGTCCATTCCAAGCGCTTTAGTCCCGTGCCCTGCACGTAGTAAGCGCTCAACGAATCCTACTGAATGAACGCATGACTCCGCGGCTTGTCCGCTGCGTGACCCGAGGCAAGTCAGGTCACTTCTCCGGGCCTCGGTCACCCCATCTGGAAAAACGGGGATAAGAACCTGTGAGCCCCACGGGGGACGACCCGATCACCCCGTATCTGCCCCGGCGCTTAGGACGGTGCTCCGCACGTAGTAAGCGCTTAACAAAGACCATCGTTGGTATTCCAAGCGCTTTGTCCGGTGCTCAGCACACAGCGCTGAAGAAACGCGGTGGAATGAGGGGGGAGGAGAAGGGCCCGCAGTTGGGGGGTTGGAGAGGGGGGCCGGAGCCGGGGAGGTGTTGCCCCCTCCTTCCCACCCCCCCCTTCCCCTCCCCACCACATTGTGGGGAGCGTGGCTCAGTGGAAAGAGCCCGGGCTCGGGGGTCAGAGCTCACGAGTTCGAATCCCGGCTCCGCCACTCGTCAGCTGTGTGACTGTGGGCAAGTCACTTCACTTCTCTGGGCCTCAGTTCCCTCATCTGTAAAATGGGGATTAACTGGGAGCCTCACGGGGGACCGCCTGATGACCCCGTATCTCCCCCCAGCGCTTAGAACGGTGCCCGGCACATAGTAAGCGCTTTACAAATACCAACATTATTATTATTATTATTATTGTGCTCATTTGCATATATTACTTCTCACCCTATTCATTTTGTTAATGATTCTCTTTCTCTTGATGGTGGTGGCTTTTTGTTTGGTTCCAGCTTTTCCCTCTGTCTCCCCCGTTGAGACCGGGAGCCCGTCACTGGGCAGGGATGGTCTCTCTCTGCCGTCGAATTGTCCGTTCCAAGCGTCTAGTCCAGTGCTCCGCACATAGTAAGTGCTCAATAAATACTATTGATTGATCGATTGAAGGAAGCGATGAGCGGCTCCTGGGGGCGTGGCCACAGGCATTCATTCATTCATTCATTCATTCAATATTCATTCATTCATCAGTATTCATTCATTCAACAGTATTTATTAAGCGCTTACTATGATAATGTTAACGATAATGTTGGTATTCGTTAAGCGCTCACTACGTGCCGAGCACTGTTCTAAGCGCTGGGGGAGATACAGGGGAATGAGGTGGTCCCCCGTGAGGCTCCCAGTCTTCATCCCCATTTTCCAGATGAGGGAACTGAGGCCCAGAGAAGGGAAGTGACTGGCCCACAGTCACACAGCTGACAAAGGGCAGAGTTGGGACTATGTGCAGAGCGCTGTACTAAGCGCTTGGAATGTACAGATCGGCAACAGATAGAGACAGTCCCTGCCCAATGAAGGGTTCACAGTCTAATCACGCTTCCTATGTGCAGAGCACTGGACCCAGCGCTTGGAATGGACAATAGTCTTTCTTGAGCGCTTACTATGATGATAACGTGGGTCTTTGTGAAGCGCTTACTCTGTGCCGAGCACCGTTCTAAGCGCCGGGGGAGATCCAGGGTCATCGGGTCGTCCCACGTGGGGCTCCCAGTTCATCCCCATTTGACAGATGAGGGAACTGAGGCCCAGAGAATAATAATAATGTGGGTCTTTGTGAAGCGCTTCCTATGTGCCGAGCACCGTTGTAAGCGCCGGGGGAGATCCAGGGTCATCGGGTTGTCCCCCGCGAGGCTCCCAGTCTTCATCCCCATTTTCCAGATGAGGGGACTGAGGCCCAGAGAAGGGAAGCGACCTGCCCACGGTCACCCAGCAGACAAGGGGCGGGGGGAGAAGGGGAGGGAGGGAGAGAGAGGGGGAGAGAGAGAGGGAGGGGAGAGAGAGAGAGAGAGAGAGAGAGAGAGAGAGAGAGAGAGGGAGAGGGAGAGGGAGAGGGAGAGAGGGAGAGGGAGAGGGAGAGGGAGAGAGGGAGAGGGAGAGAGGAGAGAGCAGTGAAGACCTCCCGGGCCCGGCGGGGGCGGGGCCACGGAAGAGGGCGGGGCCGAAGGGAGGAGCCAATGGCGAAGCAGGGGCGGGGCCAAGGGGAAGGGCCAATGGGGAGGCAGGGGCGGGGCCACAGAAGGGGCGGGGCCGAATGGAGGAGCCCATGGGGAGGCGGGGGCGGGGCCACTGAAGGGGCGGGGCCACAACCGGAAAGGGGGCGGGGCCGCAGGCGGGTCCGAAGGGAGGGGCCCTTGGCGAGGCAGGGGGCGGGGCCCCAGGAGGGGGCGGGACCCCAGGAGGGGGCGTGGCCACGCTCGGATAGGGGGCGGGTTTCAGGGGAGGGCCAATAGCGAGGCAGGGGCGGGGCCACAGGCTGGCGGGGGGCGGGGGGGGGGACGGACACGGGGGTTGAGCGTGTGGGGGCGTTGGGGGGAGGGGGGCTCTTTCTCCCTCCGGTGTCCGCCGCTGCCTCCGAATGCCTCCGCCCCGGCCCGGACGGGACTGACCCGCCCCTCCTCCCCTTCCACACCCCCAGGGGCTCTGTCTGTCTGTCTGTCTGACTGACTGACTCCGTCCGTCCGTCCCTCCCTCCGTCCGTCCCTCCCTCCCCGTCCCCTCCCGCTCCCGCCCGGGGCCGCGGCGGCGGCGGCGGCTTATGCTGCATTTGGCGCCTTCGGTCGGGCCGAGCCGGGCCGGGCGGGGGAGCGGCGGCCGCAGCCCCGAGCAACCCCAGACCCCGGGCGACCGCAGCGCCCCGAGCTCCTCCGAACTCCTCCGAACTCCTCCGAACTCCCCCGAGCTCCCCGAGCTCCTCCGAGCAACCGCAGCCCCCCGAGCTCCCCGAGCAACCCCAGCCCCGCGAGCTCCTCCGAGCGCCTCCGAGCTCCTCCGAACTTCTCCGAGCTCCCCCGAGCAACCCCAGCCCCCCGAGCCCCTCCGAGCAACCGCAGCCCCCGAGGTCCCCCGAGGTCTCCCGAGCTCCCCCGAGGTCTCCCGAGCTCCCCCGAGCTCCCCCGAGGTCCCCCGAGCGCCGGTGCGGTCGGGTGGGGGTGGGTTGCGGTCCCCCCGCCTGGGCGGCCATGGGGCTGCAGCCCTTGGAGTTCAGCGACTGCTACCTCGACAGCCCCTGGTTCCGGGAGCGGATCCGCGCCCACGAAGCGGAGCTGGAGAAGACCAACAAGTTCATCAAGGAGCTGCTCAAGGACGGGAAGAACCTCATCGCCGCCACCAAGAGTGAGCGGGGCCGGAGGGACGGAGGGACGGAGGGACGGAGGGAGAGGGAGGGAACCAAGGACCCTCCGGGCCTGGGACGATCAGTCGTTCACTCGCTATTTATTCGTTTACTCGATACGATTCACTGAGCGCTTACCGTGTGCCCAGCACCGCCCTGAACGCTTGGAACGTGCAGTTCGGCAACACGCAGACACCCTTGACCCCCTCCCGCCCCCCCTGGATTCACTCGTTCCTATTTACTGAGCGCTCACCATGGGCAGAGCACTGGACTAAGCGCTTGGAACGGACAATAAGGCCACAGGGAGACACCCTTGACCCCTCCCGCCCCCCCTGGATTCACTCGTTCCTATTTACTGAGCGCTCACCATGGGCAGAGCACTGGACTAACCGCTTGGAATAGACAATAAGGCCACAGAGAGACACCCTTGACCCCTCCCGCCCCCCCGGATTCACTCATTCCTATTTACTGAGCGCTCACCATGGGCAGAGCACTGGACTAACCGCTTGGAATAGACAATAAGGCCACAGAGAGACACCCTTGACCCCTCCCGCACCCTCTTTATTCTTTCATTTATTCAATTACATTTATTGAGCGCTCACCATGGGCAGAGCACTGGACTAACCGCTTGGAATGGACAATAAGGCAATAGAGAGACACCCTTTACCCCTCCCGCCCCCCCTTGATTCACTCATTCGTATTTACTGAGCGCTCACCATGGGCAGAGCACTGGACTAACCGCTTGGAATAGACAATAAAGCAAAAGAGAGACACCCTTGACCCCTCCCGCCCCCCCTGGATTCACTCGTTCGTATTTACTGAGCGCTCACCATGGGCAGAGCACTGGACTAAGCGCTTGGAATAGACAATAAGGCCACAGAGAGACACCCTTGACCCCTCCCGTACCCCCTTTCTTCACTCGTTCGTATTTACTGAGCGTTCACCATGTGCAGAGGACTGGACTAACCGCTTGGAACGTGCAATTCGGCAACACACAAGACCCTTTACCCCTCCCGCACCCCCTTTATTCACTCATTCGTATTTACTGAGCGCTCACCATGGGCAAAGCACTGGACTCACCGCTTAGAATGGACAGTTGGGCAATTGATCGAGATCCTTTACCCCTCCCGCACCCCCTTGATTCATTAATTCGTATGGAGCGCTCACTACGTGCAAAGCACTGGACTAAGCGCTTGGAACGTGCATTTCGGCAACACCCAGAGACACTCTTGACCCCTCCCGCACCCCCTGGATTCACTCATTCGTATTTACTGAGCGCTCACCATGGGCAAAGCACTGGACTCACCGTTTGGATTGGACAATATGGCAAGGGAGAGAGACCCTTTACCCCTCCCGCACCCCCTTTATTCACTCATTCGTATTTACTGAGCGCTCACTATGTGCAGAGCACTGGACTAAGCGGTTGGAATAGGCAATAAGGCAACAGAGAGACACTCTTTACCCCTCCCACACCCCCTTTATTCACTCATTCGTATTTACTGAGCGCTCACTATGTGCAGAGCACTGGACTAAGCGCTTGGAATAGGCAATAAGGCAACAGAGAGACACACTTTACCCCTCCCGCACCCTCTTTATTCACTCGTTCGTATTTACTGAGCGCTCACTATGTGCAGAGCACTGGACAGACCGCTTAGAACGAACAGTTCGGCAACAGACACCCTTTACCCCTCCCGCACCCCTCTGATTCATTACTTCGTATTTACTGAGCGCTCACTCCGTGCAAAACACTGGACTAAGCGCTTGGAAAGTGCAATTCGGCAACAGAGAGAGACCCTTTACCCCTCCCGCACCCCCTTTACTGATTCATTCGTATTTACTGAGCGCTTACTATGTGCAGAGCACTGGACTAACCGCTCGGAATGGACAATTCGGCAATTGATAGAGACCCTTTACCCCTCCCGCACCCTTTTTTATTCTTTCATTCATTCAATAACATTTATTGAGCGCTTACTGTGTGCACAGCACTGGACCAAGCGCTTGAAACGGACAATTTGGCAACAGAGAAAGACCCTTTACCCCCCTCCCGCACCCCCTTTATTCATTCATTCATTCAGTCATATTCACTGAGCGCTTACCATGTGCACAACACTGGACTAAGCGCTTGGAACGTGCAATTCGGCAACACGCAGAGACCCTTTGCCCCTCCCGCACCCCCTTTAATGTTGGTATTTCTTAAGCGCTTACTACGTGCAGAGCACTGTTCTAAGCGCTGGGGGAGATCCAGGGTCATCAGGTTGTCCCACGGGAGGCTCCCAGTTAATCCCCATTTTCCAGATGAGGTCACTGAGGCACAGAGAAGTGAAGTGACTTGCCTGCAGTCACCCCTCCCGCACTCCCTTTACCCCTCCTGCACCCCCTGCCCTGCACCCTCTGCACACTCCCTGGGCCTCTGCGAGGAGCCCGGGAAGCCCCAAGCCCTGGGTAATGCCTGCTTTCTGGCGACCAGCTGCCTGTTTTAAAACGAAAAGAAAAATGGCATGTATATATATATATATATATATACATATATATATATATAATAATAAAATGGTATTTGTTAAGCGCCTAACTCTGGGCCAGGCACTGGCCTACACGCGGGGCACGCCCGTCGTTCGGCAGGAATCGTCTACCCTTTGTTGCTGAATTGTACTTTCCACATTTGGGTGAAGCAGCGGGGCTCGGGGGAAAGAGCCGGGCCGTGGAGTCAGAGGTCGTGGGTTCTAATCCCGCCTCCGCCGCCTAGGAGCTGTGTGATTTTGGACAAGTCACTTCTCTGGGCCTCGGTTCCCTCATCTGGAAGAATGGGAATGAAGACTGTGAGCCCCACGTGGGACAGGCCCTGTGTCCGACCCGGTCCGTTTGTGTTCATTCAGTCGTATTTACTGAGCGCTTAGTGTGTGTGCAGAGCACCGTACTGAGCGCTAGGAAATAAGAATAATGGTGGTATTTGTTAAGCGCTATGTGCCAGGCACTGTTCTAAGCGCTGGGGGGGGATGGGATACAGGGTCATCAGGCTATTCCACGTGGAGCTCACAGAGAAGTTGCTTAGGCGTTTACTCCATGCCAGGCACTGTACCGAGCGCTGGGGCAGGTACAGGCTAGTCGGGTTGGGCACAGGGCCTGTCCCACGTGGGGCTCACAGCCTCAATCCCCATTTTTACAGGTGAGGTAACCGAGGCAGAGAAAAGTTCATTAAGCGTTTACTCCGTGCCAGGCACTGTACTGAGCGCTGGGGTGGGTATAGGCTGATCGGGTTGGACACGGGCCCCGTCCCTCGTGGGGCTCACAGCCTCACTCCCCATTTTACAGATGAGCGAACTGAGGCCCAGTGAAGTGACGTGCCCAAGGTCACAGCAGGCGGAGGTGGGAGTAGAACCCAGGCCCCTCTGACTCCCAGGCCCGTGCTCGATCCTCCTAGGCGGGGACCCGAGGGGAAAGCGCGGGCATGAGCAGAGCGGGCAAAGACTTTTTTTTCCCCCCTGCTTCCTAAGAAGGCAGAAAAGTTTTGCGTTTTGCTTGTCCGTAATCTGGTGCCTTTGTGGCTGGCTGCCCGCAGCTGCCATGGGAGCCCAAGATTGATGGATTAATGGTGATTTTTATCTTGAATGGAGGAAGAAGAAGCCTTATGTGACCACTATTCAGATTTGAGGCGCTCCTAAGGGCAGGCACTATCCACAAAGTTCACGCAATGCAAGCAATTCACCAATCTGTGTAATCTGATGCCCTGGATCCACGTTGCTTGGCATCCTGCTGCACGTTGGGGGATATTTTCAGCATAATCCCCCCCATTTTCTTTCTGACTTTTTCCCCCTCTACCATCCTCTACCATCTTTTTCCCCCTCTACCATCCAGCACCCTTTACTGTGCCAAAGCTGTCTCCCGGGGTCCTTTCCTCTACTCGCTTCTTCCCTTTTCCATTTTCCCTAAGAGGAATTTGAAAAGGCTCTGGGAGTCTAGTAGCCACAGCTGGGTGTTTTTGGGAAACCGTGGCGAGTTTGGGGAAACCGTGGTGTAATTGGATCGAAAAGAAAAAGCATCTGAACCGCCTCCCTTTAGTTTCTCTTTTCCCAGGCATTCAGAACCTTGTATCATTTTTGACAGCAGGGTGGCCTAGTGGATCGAGCACGGGCCTGGGCGTCAGAAGGACTTGGGTTCTGATCTCAACTACGCCACTTGTCTGCTGTGTGTCCTGGGGCAAGTCACTTCGCTTCTCTGGGCTTCTGTTACCTCATCTGTAAAATGGGGATTAAGACTGTGAGCCCCATGTGGTACAGGGACTGTGTCCAACCCGATTTGCTTGAATCCGCCCCAGTATTTGCGACAGGGCCTGACATAGAGTAAGCACTTAACAAATACCACTATTATCATTAATTGCATTAATTCTTTGAACTCACGCAGGCTTGTTTTCATTGATGCCTTCATCTGGAGGTACAAAAGCAGAGGTGATGGCAGGGTTACCTTTGAGCCTTCCCACCCAAGTTCCTGAACACCAGGCGAGACCGACCACTTCTGTATGCTGATCAGGACTCTGATGCATCAGAAACCCTAACTAAAGCCAACTCAGAACTTTCCTTTCTTTGGGGGTTAGGGCGGGAGGGGCTGCATCCATTAGATGGGGCACTTAGACTTATCTGTTACCGATTTGTCCATTCCAAGCGCTTAGTACAGCGCTCTGCACATAGTAAGCGCTCAATAAATACTATTGAATGAATGAATTTGGGAGGTTGGATCAATCAGTTGCATTTATTGAACGCACTGTACTAAGCGCTTGGGACAGTACAACACAACACTGTAACGGACACATTCCTTGGCCACGTTACCGTCTAGAGGGGGAGACAGATATTAATATAAATAATTAAGTTATGGATTTATACATAGGTGCTGGGGGGCTAGGAGGCGGTGAATAAAGGGAGAAGGAGAAAAGGAAATGAGGGCTGAAGGAATCCATAAGCAGGAAATGGGTCTACCAACTCTGTGTAGTGTACTCTCCCATGTGCTTAGTACAGTCCCCTGCACACAGTAAAAGCTCAATAAATATGCTAGATTGATAAACTTGTTCTCAGAGCGTAGGCAGTTGAAACCAGTGGGCAGAGAGGGAGGATCGTTCCCCGTGCTGTAGGTTTTAAGTAGAAAAGGCAACTCCCCAGAAGTGGAGCTGTTTCTGTGCTTCTCCCTCTCACCTTGGGTTCAAGAGGGAGGCCAGTCAGTGGATTGGCCTGCTTACTGTACTAAGCACCTTTTGAGGGAAAGGAAGGAAGGGAGAGTGATGGTGTGCCAGGCACATGTTGGGGTTGATGGATGAAGGGGGTTGGAAGTATAATGGCCATAGGCACCTGACCCAATGAAGTTGGTCTCTGAGGAGGTAGATGGGTCTGATATGGACACAGACCACTGAAGTCACCTATCCTTGGGTCATTCAATCCATCAGTCGTATTTATTGAGTCCTTACTGTGTGCAGGGCGCTGTACTGAGCGCTTGGGAGAGTACAGCACAACAATAGAACAGACACGTCCCCCGCCCACATAGCAGCAGCTGCCGGGTGTATCTTTGGGAGAAGTTGGGATGACTGACTGCAGGCTTAGGACTGGTCAGGATTTAGAATACTCACCATTGCATAGCCCGTGTTTTCTGAATGTGAGTGTCCTGTTGAAAGAGCGTCCTGTTCAAAGTGACTTTTTCTAGTTGTCATTTCTGTTTCTTTTTAAGAAGCGAGGTAAAACACAAGTGTGATTCGAACGTCATACGGGCTGGTTTGGTCAGGCACAACCCACATCTGTCCAGTTGTTTTGGAAGAATATCAGAAACACAATATTGAGTCAACGTTTTAAACATTCTAGTTTTTGGCCCCTGTGTAAAAGTTGCTTGGAGAAACAGTTTTTGTCCTTTGCCCCCATAGTTGTTATGACTTATAAGGTTTAACATCTATAGTTTTTCTCTAAAACACTTGGATCCGTCGGCCATCTCCTTCCAAAAACTTTTCCTCAGATAGCCCTTAGGCATACATTTTTTATGAATTTGTTCAAGAACCTATATATCGCAGATTGTTTTATACTTACGTGATGTGCGGAAAAAACATTTTCCTCTAGTTTAGGCGGTGGAATTTGTCCACTCCTTCACGATTTGGTCAGTAAATCCATGTCCCCCCTTTTTAGCCTTTGTCTTTCCAGACTGAAGCGTCCTTGCCGTGCCTGTCAATCAATGGTATATATTGAGTGCTTCCTGTGTGCAGAGCACTCTACTAAGCGCTTGGGAAAGTACAGTGCAACAGAGTCGGTAGACACTTTCCCTTCCGTCAACGAGCTTAGACTCTAAGTTCTTGTACAGAAACCATCCATTTCCTTGGAGTTTGTCCCCTTTTCTGAAACTTTCACATTCCTATTATATCCTCTTTTAAGAACAAGAAGTAATATTTGAAGGCCAGTCATATCAAAGTTGGTTTTTTTTTTAGGTTTTGTTTTGCTTTTATTTTCTACAACCTTCCTAATGGTACCCATTTTTGCTGGCCTTATCGATGGCTGCTACGCATTCCATCAACCCCCCTCCCCAATTTATTTGTGGCCAATCCCATAACTAGAATGAGGTTGAGACCTCCAGGTCAGTTAGTGACTAATAGTGTGGTTTTGATCAGTCACTCGGTCAATCAAAGGTATCTCATGAACAAGGAGTTAACCCTTTTGAACTCAGTTTCTGCCTTTTGTTCAGTAAGGATATATTCCCTAACCTCACAGGGATCCTCAATAGGTTAACCAATCCATCGATCGTGTTTACTGAGCTCATACTATGTGCAGAGCGCTGTACTAAGCAAGCGCTTGGGAGAGTACGATACAACAGAATTAGCAGACACGTTCCCTGTCTGTAATGAGTTAATGAGGTAATATAGGTTAAATGCTCTGCATTTCTCCAAGAGCAGCACCCTATGTAGTGTTTTGAAACAGTGTCTGGTGCCCAAGAAAGTACGAGGGCCATTAGGAAATTGCGGGTCAGTAGAAAGGTCACCCAACCTGTTGATCCTTTTTAAAGTATGTGGAGACTGAGGGAGGAGACAGGCCTGCAGGCTTGCGTAGGAAGGATAATAAGGATTATACTGGGTGTGTGACTATCTAGGGGTATGTAGTCTTCTGTATTTGGCTTGTGCACACTTAAGAGACAAATCAAAATAGCATATTAAGGCGCTGTAGGTTTTTTTTTTCCTAAGGCAGCAATTTCCTCATGGTAGATGCATCCTTTCAGACATCTTTTAGACTGTGAGCCCTTTTTCTTTTAGACTGTGAGCCTGTTGTTGGGCAGGGATTGTCTCTATCTGTTGCCGAATTGTACTTTCTTTCCAAGCGCTTAGTGCAGTGCTCTACACACAGTCAGAGCTCAATAAATACGATTGAATGGATGAATCCTTTCTTTAGAAAGTTCAGAGGATAAATAGGACCAAATCATGTGAAAATTCTGTTTTTGGTAGGACCCAGAGTCAGCAGAAAACAATTATTGAGGATCCAGTTAATTCAGAGTTTGGCATCAGATGCTTCGCAGGGCCACAGATGAAGCAGCATGATGTAATGGATAAAGCATGGGCCTGGGATCCAGAGGGCTTGGATTCTAATCCCGGCTCCGTTACTTGCCTGCTTTGTGACCTCGAGCAAGACACTTAAGTTCTCTGTGCCTTCTGTGAGCTCCAGGTCAGACAGGGGCTGTGTCTACCTTGATAACCGTGTATCTACCCCAGCGTTTAGAACGGTGCTTGACATATAGTGAGTGCTTAACAAACGCCATTAAAAAAAAAAAAAAAAGTCGATTGTTTCCCCTCCACCTTAGACCGTCAGCCCCATGTAGGACATGTATCGTGTCCACCCTGATTTACGTGTCTACCCCACTGCTTAGTACGGGTGCTTGGCACCTAGTTAATGCTTAACAAATCATTAAATTTTCTTATACAAGAGAGGGCATCCATGAGGTTGGAGAAATCACACGATTCTCTGTTTTCAGGAAATATTAACAGCCCTTGGATTGTCTGATCAGAGATACGTTTTAATTATATAAGGTGATATTAACCTTTAGCCTGTGTTGTAAGAGATTGAAAACACTCTTCAGCCCATCTGATATTTCTTCAACTGCCAAGACTTCATTGCGTGGTTTCTCGGGGAATTAGTCTAGGGGTTCTGTTTAATGCCCTGGAGAGGAGGGAAGAAAGAGGCAGAGTCACTGCAGTGGCGAGTAGGAGGAACTCGTGGCTCAGTGGAAAGAGCACGGGCTTTGGAGTCAGAGGTCATGGGTTCGAATTCCGGCTCGGCCACTTGTCAGCTGTGTGACTTTGGGCAAGTCACTTAACTTCTCGGTGCCTCAGTTATCTCATCCGAAAAATGGGGATTAAGAGTGTGAGCCCCACGTGGGACAACCTGATTCCCCTGTGTCTACCCCAGCGCTTAGAACAGTGCTCGGCACATAGTAAGCGCTTAACAAATACCAACATTATCATTATTATTATTATTATTAACTCCAATTTAGCCAAAAAGCTTACAGTCTGATTTTAAGGGGAAGACTGTCCTGTAGTTTGTTGCCGTAACTCTCCTACTTTGACTGTGAGCCCCATGTGTGACAGGGATTGAATCTGACCTGTTTACCTTGTATTTAATAATGTTGGTATTTAAGTGCTTACTATGTGCAGGGCACTGTTCTAAGCGCTAGGGTAGATACAGGGTAATCAGGTTGTCCCACGTGAGGCTCACAGTCTTAATCCCCATTGTACAGACGAGGGAACTGAGGCACAGAAAAGTGAATTGACCTGCCCACAGTCACACAGTTGACAAGTGGCAGAGCTGGGATTCGAACCTATGACCTCCGGCTTCCAAGCCCGGACTCTTTCCACTGAGCCATGCTGCTTCTCACTTTACCCCCGTGCTTAGAAGAGTGCTTGACACTTGGTAACTATAATGATAAAAATAATAACTCTTCCTTGCTGCAGTCTGTAACTGCCTCTTTTCCTCACAGACTGCGGTCTTTAGTTCAGGAAGTCACCGCTAACTCTTCAGCGCTCTCTGCCACATCCGTCTATCCTCAGTTGCTGCTCAGCAGCATTTTAAACCTATGTCACAGTGGTAAAGCTATGTTTTAGTGTTTCCTAAAGCAGCTTTTCGCCTCTCACACTCAGTACTTAGGAACTTCTGTTAACTGGGTTATAAGGCTGAGAAAATTCAAGTGCTCTTCTGCCACTAAGGTGCCCAAGAGTTATTTCACAAACACAAATTCCCATTCCAACGTAATTTTATCAGGACAGGCAGAATCTGTCTAAATCCTTTGAGGTTTGCTGTCTGGTTTTTCTTAAGGCTGGAACCAACTTCATGTCAGTAAGTAGGACATGCTGAAACTAATGCTTGTCCAAAGTAAACGTCTTGTAAAAGCTACACCTGCTCAATTTAATTTTCAGTCTGGTTTCAACCCTCCAGTTGAATGGAGGTACAACAAGGAGAGTGATGGGTTGTAAGCATTCATTAGTGTTATAAGTTACTGATAAAGGACCAGTATAAGAGCTGAATTGTTGTCCATTAGACAGTAATTATAATTTCAAAGTAAGTTTCTGTTGTTCCTGCCCTTTGGTCTTGCAATAGAAGCCTATCTTGTTAAAGATAGTCACTGTGGTTCCATAGAAATGTACGGCAGAATCCAACTGCCTAAAGAGCCAGAGCCACAAGAAGATAGTTTGGATTTGCAAATAATAGGTGATTGAAGTTAACTGAGGCATTTTTATTAAATTGTCAATAAACTCTTTGAGGTCAGGCAATATGTGTCTTGTTGTGTACTCTTTGAGGGCTTTGACTGGAGCGGGCAGGGACTCTATCTGTTACCCATTTGTACATTCCAAGCGCTTAATACAGTGCTCTGCACATACTAAGCGCTCAATAAATACTATTGATTGAATGCTTTGTATTCAATAAATACTTTTGATTCATTCCACATGGGGAAGAGATGAGCAACCAACCTATTTCTTAGAGAAAGTGGAAAAAGGCTTCTCGATTTCAGCATTTACCCTTGTTTTTGCTTTTTAATGAGCAATTTTTATTTGCTTTTGCATCATACCTTGCATGACATAATCATAATTATGGTATTTGTTAAGCGCTTACGATATGACAGGAAATGTACTAAGCGCTGGGGTGGGTACAAAGCAAATCGCGTTGGACACAGTCCCTGTCCCACATGGGGCTCACAGTCTCATTCCCCATTTTACAGATGAGGTGACTGAGGCCCAGAGAAGTGAAGTGATTTATCCAAGGTCACAGAGCAGACAAGTGGCAGATATGGGATTAGTGATACCCTACTGGTTCCATGTGAAATGTCACAAGTTCAGTTCTTTCCTACTGCCAGTTATTTTTGGTTTGATGTGTACTATAGTCAAGGCATACAGAAACCCTCTTTAGGAACTTTCCCAAAATTGCATTTGAACGTGGCTTGGTATTCAATGAGACATGAGGGGAGTTACATGAAATTCACTTTCATTTAGCATACAGGTATATGAAGTTTGTATGGCTATGGCTCAGAGTGTTTTGAGAAGCAGCGTGGCTCAGTGGAAAGAGCACGGGCTTTGGAGTCAGAGGTCATGAGTTCGAATCCCAGCTCTGCCACTTGTCTGCTGTGTGACCTTGGGCAAGTCACTTCACTTCTCTGGGCCTCAGTTCCCTCATCTGTAAAATGGGGATGAAGACTGTGAGCCCCACGTGGGACAACCTGATTCCCCTGTGTCTATCCCAGTGCTTAGAACAGTGCTCTGCACATAGTAAGCGCTTAACAAATACCAACATTATTATTATTATTCTAAGTAAACAAGGCAGTTTTTATTCCTAATCAATCTTTTTTTTTTAATGGGAGAGGGTATTAGAGTGCTATTCTTCCTGGTAAGAGCACCGCAGTTACTCTGTGACTAGCAAAAACAGAATGTTAGATCATTCACCCAGAGATCATCTCTGTTTGTGACTGAAGCAAAACGTTCTCGCAAAGGCTGGTAAATTCCTCTTTCACTACTTTCCACCACTAAAGAAGGATCTTCAGCCTTGTCTTCCTTAAATTCCTTTTTTCCCCCTTTCACCCTTGATCTCTGCTAATTGAATGGAGTGTTTAAAGACTCCCCTACTCATCTGTCATGGTGGCAAAGGCTAAGAACCCATCTCCCACTGAGACTCTGGACACCTTTTTTGCTCTCTTTCTCTACTTCAGTGGAGCTGACGCCATGAAGCCTAGGGCAAGCCGGGGAATTGAGCGGAGGAAAGGAGAGAGAGAGAGAGAGAGAGAAAAGAAAGGAAATTAGACTTTAAACAATTTTAATCTGAAGGATGTTTTGTCAAAAATAGCTAAAGAGTAACTTCCTATAGGTTCAAATTCAGAAATCTCATGGAACAGTGATTATAATTTCTATTTTTATACTCTCAGTCAGTGGTATTTACTGAGCACTTGCTATGTGCAAAGCACTAAGTGCTTAGGAGATACCCTACAATAGAGGTAGCAGACACGTTCCCTGTTTACAACAAGCTTGCAGTCTAGAGGGGGAGACAGACATTAATATAAATAAGTAATGTATAATTTACATATTCTTTGAGAATATTTATGAAACCATATAAAGAAAGGTCCATATCAGTCACAGACGACCATGAGTTAGATTACGGGTCCATCTTGTGTGGTCCCCAGCAGCTCAAATTGAAACGATCAGACATTCCCGGGTCAATCGGCCAAGCCCAAAATTGCGGGGAATTTCTGCCTCACGCTTTACTGTAGATTTTGGGGGGTATATTTAAGTTTGGGGAAAAAACAAATGAGAGCGGTCATGTAAGCAGGAAAAGGAATGGAGGAGAGAGCAGAAGGCCATGGCTGGGCACTGGGCCAAGTCAGTGGGAGCGACGCTGTCACCGTCCGGATGCTGAAGACTTTGCCAGGGTCCGGCCAGGAGAAGCTGTGCCACCTAAACCCTGGAGGGGAGCATCTGTCCTGCAATGTGAGGACAAGGCCTTTGGAATGGCCCAAAGGGCAGAGGAGAGCAGCACTGGGTGTCCCTTTCCCTTTCAAAGTCTCTCCTCTGTAATAATCCTAGTGGCATATGTTAAGTGCTTCCTATATGTGAAGTGCCTGGCTAGATACAAGATTATCGGGTCACACACAGAGCTCATAGTCTACGGAGGAGGGAGAACACGTGTTGAATCCCCATTTTACAGTTGAGGAAACTGAGGCTCAGAGAAGTGAAGCGGCTCACCCCCGTCTCCCAGCAGACAAGTGGCAGAGCCGGTTTTAGAACCCGACTTTGAGGTCTGGGGTCTTTCCACTAGCCCTCTTTACTTTGTGCTGCCCCCTTTCTCTGTCCCTTTCCATTCCACTTCTTGTGTTGCCTAAATTACCAGATTTCTGGTTAACTAACAAAGCTTAGTAAAAAGAAAATTATGCTTTCCAGGGTGATTCAATGCACTGTCTAATTTAATCTGTTAAGCCCCTTTTGATGCTTAACTTCATTTTTCAAATGAGGGATATATGACTCTGGAGAAAACATCCTTATAAACAGCAGGGTGAGGCAGGAGAGATAGCAAATGTACTTTTAGCTGAAGACAGGGATTGAATGGATTCCTACTGGTCCCTGTTTTAACTCAGAGCCACCTGTTTGCGACCCTCTTATATTTCATTTTTTGTCCCCAAGTTTTTCACACATTTCACAGCCTATGCTGGTTAATCTCCAATGATGTTACTATCGGCCAAAAGTATTCATTTACAACGCACCTCCCTGCTCTGTGACCTTTGCATTTTCCTGAAGAAATAACCACCAGCCTCTATCCATTTCCCCTAGGACTCTTCCCTCCCCTTAGGCAGCAACAGGCTCCACTTACTTGTAAATTCTGGACCAGCAGTTACACTATTATTTATGTTATTAAAGTCTGAGCGTGCACTCTGCTGTCATGTGATTAATGATTTAAGCTCTCGCACCCAGTAATCAGCTGAATGTGTCTAGTTCAGTGGTTTGCTGTAGAACAAGTGTTGCCTGCTGTTTAACAGTTGGAGACCTCCGGCATTTATACAAAAATGATGGCGAGGAGTGAAATGTCTGTTTGTAAAATATGGCACTCTGCTTGGAACTTTTCAAAATACTCATTAAGCCTATTAGGAAAAGTTTGCTTTTAATTGTGAGGAATGGACTTGTTTAAAAACTTAAGAATACATGTTTAGTATAAAATTGTAATGTTCTTACGTTTCATTGAAAAGCAACTAATGTGTGTAATTCCATTCCTCCCCATCTTAAGTTGGAAAACAGATATGGAGGTTCTCTTTGTGATGACAAATTTGTCGAATATGCATATTATGTTTTGTTGGTGAGCATCTATCTAAAATGAGGAATTACTGAAACTAAGGGACCCTGTGACAGATTTATGTTCACTTTGGGGGAAGTATCTTCTTTCTGGAGTGTAAAAAGAAAACACAGTATAGTGCTTGATTCAGCAATAGTTCGAGGAAAATTTAAATGGAAAACTTTTTGTTTTGCTGAAATGTTTTACTCAAGACTAGGTCTACTTAAATGGGGAAAATGATTTCCAAAAACATAAATTTGGAGCCTTTAACTGGCAGCCTCCTCATGCCTGCGTGAAACTCTCTTTAGCCAGTGGTGTTGGGACCCTGTGGCAGAATAAAGTACATCTTGCAAACCACAACTTGTTTTATGGTCCCATTTAATTATCCTAATACCAAAGTGATGCTTCCTATTCAGAAACCATTAAAGTTCTTCCCTTTAAATACTTTTAAAAAACAAACATGACAACATGACATTCTACCTGAGAAGGGCTTCACATCCCTATTACAACAAGCTGTGGATTGGTGAGCAGACCTTCTCCGCACCCTTTGAAAAAATATGGGCTTTGGAAGAACCTCCTTGTCGAACTGGAACTCATTCTCTTTGCTTCTGGGGAAGGGAGATGTTATTCAGATGAGCATCTGCCACTGTACCTCACCAGTTAGAGCAATTCCTCACCCCTTATTATCAGCAGTTATCATTCCGGTGGAATTTGGACAGCTCTTAAGGCAGAGCTCACTCAGAGGTGTCCACACCTCTGTCCCTCTGTTTTCTTGAGAAGTCTCCAATTGGGATGGTGTGGTTGGAGGAATGAATTAATTCCAACCATAGCTCATCTTATGCAAAAACCACATGCTGGGTCCAATTGAATGTACAGCTCTAGCTTGTCAGAATGGCAAGATTAGAGAGGCAAAAGTGGTTTGGAAGAAACTGAGGTTACCACACCTTTATATCTGACCCAGCCTGTAATGGGAGGAAAGAAATTCCATTGCTCTGATGCCAGTCTCTAAATGCCAGGAGCCCAGGAGCTAAATTAGACCCTCTACCCAGAATGAATATGTGGGACCATATAGAATTCAATGTAAAGTGAAGAGTTTCCTTCTTTCTCCTCCCATGTACAGGAAAGAACTAAGAGTGTGTCAAGAATTACAGTGTAACAAGAATCCCAAAATAGAGGAAAAATCTAAGCAGTGCCTGCTGTGAGATAAATGATTACTAGAGGAACATTTTGCTTTTCTATGTGAGAATAATCCTTTACTAAATCTTATTATAAAAGATGTCCCATAAATCTTCACATTCCAATTGGGTTTTTAAACAAATAATTTGGAAACCATATCTCATTTCATTCCAAAGAAGGCATAAACTTGGGATGGCAACTGATCCCTTCCTCGGTGGTAACGTAGTACAGGCCTGTCATTTTACTGCTAATTGCTATGTTGCTACTTTACTAAGAATAGTTAGATGGATTAGTTACAAGCTGTGTCTTGTGTGCGAAGGATTTATGTTAAATTGATGGAGTATGGTAGTTGGTTGACTGGAAGTTAGGAAGGTGGCCTGGGGGAGGAAGAATGAAGATAGCAGGAGGGGAGAAGGAGATGGGGTGAATGAGGCTAGGCCAAGTGCACTAAATGTGTAAGGTGGCCGGGCACATACGAATCTTGGTCTAGTGAAGTGTGCCCTTTGAGTCCTTTAGACTATAAGCTTGCTGTAGGCAGGGAACGGGTCTGTTAATTCCGCTATGTTGTACTCTCCCAAGTGTTTAATCCAGTGCCTTCCACATAAGTGCTTCATAAATACCATTGATTGAGTTCCTGCCTGGTTGGCAGTGCAGCCTGACATTCTTGAAAGTGAAGTCCAGTCTCTGTGGAATGACATGTTCCTCATATCTCCAGAGTCACAGAAAGTGGTAGAGTTTCCTCTAGGTCCTGAGGTAAGTGGAAGCAGGCAGTCTCTAGGATTATTCATTCAATAATATTTATTGAGCACATACTATGTGCAGAGCACTATAGACAACAGTGATGTAAACCATGATTCTGTACTGGCCTGATGGATGCCCCGTTTGGAGAATCAAGGTTTTATAACATCGCTTATGCCTGGGGAAGCAGCTGGAATAATACTGAGTAACCTGGCAAAGTTTGTCCCAGGGACTTCTCTTCTGCACTCTCCCCGGACATTCATTCATTCAGTCATATTTATCGAGCGCTACTGTGTATAGAGCAAAGTGGAGAAAGGTAAGAAAAATCACAAATCTATTTTGGTGAGAACATTAAAAAATCATGTCTTTTTTGGTGAAAATTAGCATTACCCAGAAAATAGTTTTTAAAGATGTGAGGGAGGAGGGGTTATGATTGAGGAGAAGAAAGACTTTGGTATGAATAACTTGTCTAGACATGAGATTAAAATCTGCTGATAAGGAAAGCTCATACTCTTAGCCTCTGAAGCATGGGGTGACTATGATATTATGATCACACCTGGAAATGACAGGCTAAAATCACAAAACACCAGTGTTTACAACATCCTAGGTTCAAGATCTCATTTTTTTGTGATAAATTAATTCATTGCATGCATATCCAGGCAATTAAGCTTGTCTTTTCTTGCAGTTCTGAATTTATCTGAGCAGGTTTGACAGGTACGAACTAGTTTGTATGTTTGTCAGTAACTTCCTGGGTTACTGTCTGTTTCTGATACTTCTGAAATGACCTCGTTCAAAACTGGAGAATTGAAAATTTCTACCTGAGGAAATTAGATTTCCTCTGTAGAGCAGTTAGAATTTTTTTTGTTGTTGTTTTTTAGGAAAATGGTGAGGAAAAGTGTCATTAAAACCCCCCAAATTAATGTTCAAAAGAAAATGGTATGTTCCTGCCCAGATTTCAAACTGTTGTGGAAACTATTGGGGTTAGAGGTTTCTGAGTTCTCACAAGGTTTGTGGAAATAATTTATTTTCCTTTTAACATGGAAAAAGTATGATGAATGATGAACTGTTTCTGAGTTGGGAGCCCTGGCTAAACCCAGCAAATGCATTATTGAAAATGAGTGAGCGAACTTTTGTGAGAATTCTGTTTGATCAAATTCAAGAAAAAAGGCATGAATTAGTATTTTTAATGAATCACAATAAACGATATAAGGTGTCTAACACCTAAATGTGTGCAACTTAGACATGTACTGGTAGCTCAGTCATTTAACAGGATGTGCATCTTATAACCACACGTGAGCACCTTCTTGTTTAATTTTTGGGTAGCAAAGAAACTGATGCATGAAGACAACAATACTGTGAATTTTGGTAATGCCGCTTTGGTTTGGCATATCTGTTTTGCCTTTTGTGTGTGTGTTAATCTGGGGACTAGAGGAGAAAAACAGTTTTTCAGCTTAATCAATCAATTGTATCTGAGCTCTTACTGCATGTAGAACACTATAGTAAGCACCTGGGAGAGTACAATCTAACAGAGATGGTAGACATGTTACCTGCTCATGAGCACCTTACAGTCTGGAGGGGGAGACTGACGTTAAAATAAATTATGAATGTCTACTTATGTGTTGTGGGCCTGCAGGTGAGGTAAAGAATAGAAATCCAAGTGCAAGGATGATGCAGAAGGGAGAGGGAGTAGGGGAAATGAGGGCTTAGTTGGGGAAGGCCTCTTGGAGGAGATGTGATTTTAATAAGGCTTTGAAGGTGGGGAGAGTGATCTCCTATCAAGAATTTCAGGGCATGGGTGACGTTTCCGTGGCAAGGTAGACAAAATCGAGGTACAGTGAGTAGGTTGGTGTTAAAGGAATCAAGTGAAGCGACTAGATTGTAATAGGGAATCAGCAAGATAAATAAGAGGGGTAAGATGGTTGTGTGTTTTAAAGCCAATGGGCGAGGAGTTTCTGTTTGATGCAGAGGTGGATGGTCAGCCACTGGAGGCTCTTGAAGAGTGGGCAAACAAGGACTGAGTATTTTTTTTAGAAAAATCATTTGGACAGCAAAGTATGGGCTGGAATTGGGAAGCAATAGGAGGCAGGAGGACAGCAAGGAGGCAGGGAGGTCAGCAAAGAGGCTGATGCTACAGTCAAGGTGGGGTAGGATAAATGCTTGTATCAACATGGTAGTAGATTGGATGCAGAGGAAAGCGTGGGACGCTTAACTGGCAGAAAACTAGAAATGGAACTGAGTTAATCCATATGTCATAGAGATAAAAGAATTACCAAAAAAAAAAAAATCGGGGGCAGGAGTTTTGGTGAGCGTTATTGTACCGCTTTGGTTTTGACCTCTGGAAACATGTCTTTGAGTCACTGTGTGGCTTAAAATTAAAGACCCTGGAGCTCTGTGATTTGTCTCCATTATTAATTTGTGACTCTCCCAGTATTCACAAATAAAAGTGAATATGAAACACTTAACTTGGAATATTGACCGAGCCAGTTTGAAGAAAGTTACCTCTGTTTCTCTTGAAACCTTGTGTTTTATGTGGTTACTTGCAAGTTTCTTACATGCATCTTCATTGTAAAAAACATTACTCTAGTTCTCTGACCTAATGTTTTAAAGAGCGTGATTTCAGGCGAGTTTTTATGTTTTATTTTATATATAATTGAGCTCTATTAGCGTAACATTTACAAAGTGCTTGGATGAATGCACTGGCAGCAAAATGCATATTCCCTGCCCCCAAGAGGCCTATGATATAGTGGAGATGGGAAAATCTTGTCTTATGCTGTCGAGTCCTCTCCGATCTTTAGCAACCCAGTGAATACATCTCACCAAGGACACCCCACATCCATCTGCAGTCATTCTGGTAGTGTATCCATAGAGTTTTCCTGGGAAAAATACAGAAGTGCTTTACCATTGCTTCCTTCTGCACAGTAAACTTGTCTCCACCCTCGACTCTCTCCCAAGTCGCTGCTGCCCAGCATGGGTGAGTTTTGATTTGTAGCAGATTGCCTTCCAAGCGCTAGCCACTGCCCAAGCTAGGAATGGAATGGGTAGGCCTCTGCTTGACTCTCTCTCCCAAAGTCGAGACCGGTAGAGTACTGGAAACTCTCCAGGTGTGACCCTGAGAGGGGAGATGGGAAAATATAAACTATTGAAAAATAGTGGGAGCAGGAAAAAGAACAAGGCAAGAGCCAGTAGTAACAGTAGACTTTGTCGAGATAAAATAGCTGAGTTGCAAGCGTAAGTGTTGGGGATGGGTATAAATTCCAAAGGGCTAAGAGTGACAGGTTGGCAGATTTGGGGGTGTTCAGTGGATGGGGAAGCTGTTCTAGAGAACTTGGAATTTTAGGAAGGCTTTTAGATAGGGAGAGCTTAGCTGGAGTGGATTTCAAGAAGGGAGCTCCAGACAGGGGAGAGGCTTTAACAAGGCATTAGAGGTCAATTGTCAAGTTTGCAGTACAATGAGGTGAGATGGTAAATTCGTTGTGGGCAGGGATTGTGTCTGTTTATTGTTATATTGTTTCTGTTTATTGTTATCCAAGCGCTTAGTACAATGGTGCTTTGCACACAGTAAGCACTTAGTAAATATGATTGAATGAATGAATGAATTGAGAGGAACAGAGAGTACAAGCTGGGGGGAGGAGGTGGAGAAAAAATGCCTTGCAAACAGTCTAGACACAAGGTTCCCCCTTAAGAAAAATCCCAGTTTGACTCCTCCTTTGCAACACAACAGATGTTATTAAAAGTAGTAAGGGAGTTTCAGTTTAGTACTGCCATCACGCAGAACTCTGTAGATTTTTCCCTCCCTGTTCTCATCTGGGAAAAGTAACAAGCTTTTAAGAGTGCAAACCGGGCTAGCAAATCCATTTAAAGGTGATTTTTAAAAGGAAATCCCGATCTTTCTACAATTTTTAAAGAAATTGTGACTATTGTTCCTTTTATAAAACCCCAGCATTATTTTAAAAAGCATGCCCTCACACTTCAATTTCAAAGGGCAAATTGGTTTCATCAATTTAGAAAGAAAATTTTTTTCATTCATAAATGGCCAATGAGCCGAGTCAATCACCACTTACTCAATCTACTCTTTCACTTTACCCACCTGGTTAAAAATGTGATTTTGCAAGAAGCCCATTGTGGTGTCCAACACTTCTTTACCATAACCATATTGCAATTCTCTGCTCATTCTTTACACAAGTAGCCATTTCAGTCAGTCATCTTTCCCTTTTCAGGCGGTTGCATCGTGTCCAGCTTCTCTAACCCGGTCCACACCACTCCCTCCTTTCTTGGCCACATCTTACTGCCCTGAAGATCTCAGTTGAGCAATAAGCTTAAGTGATGATAGTATTAGTATTTATTAAGCTCTTAGCACTGTAGTAAGCGCTAAGAAAGGCTACATGGATGAGAACTGGGCATGATTCCTTTCCTTTAGGGGGCTCACAATCTCGTAATAAGGGGGAGTGGACAGACAGACCCTTAAGGAGAAATGAAACAAAAACACTAAGATGTAGGCAAAAAACCAAAGCTGTTGAGGGCGCTGTGGATAGAGGAGCAGAATTTCAGGCTCCTCACGACTCGGAGGCCGCAGTCACAGTAACCACTGAGGTTACTATGGAGGGACCATACTGAGGCTGCTTTACAGTTTCTCGCTGGGGTGATAGAAGGCAAGTCAGGATGGCGCTTCCACAGTGCTGAGGAGGAGAGCCAGAGAAGCAGTGGCGGTCCAGTAGAGGAGGACACTGAGGGACCGGGGAGACGTGATTATTCAGATAAAACAGCTGAATAGCATGCGTAAGTGTTGACAATGGGTATAGATGCCAAAGTGCGAAGGGTGACTTGGATTGGCAGAATTTGGGGGGTTCAATGGATTGGGGAAGCTGCCCTGGAGGACTTGGAATTTTAGGAAGGCTTGTAGTTTGGGAGAGGTGTGCTGGGGTGGATTTGATGGAGGGAGTTCCAAATGGGGAAGCAGCTTTAACAAGGGATTAGAGGTCAAGAGTCAAGTTTGCAGTATAGTGAGGTGTGATGTAAACTCATCCTGGGGAAGGAATGCGCCTGTTTATTGTTACATAATAATAATAATAATGTTGGTATTTGTTAAGCGCTTACTATGTGCAGAGCACTGTTCTAAGCGCTGGGGTAAACACAGGGGAATCAGGTTGTCCCACGTGGGGCTCACAGTCTTAATCCCCATTTTACAGATGAGGGAACTGAGGCACAGAGAAGTTAAGTGACTTGCCCAGAGTCACACAGCTGACAAGTAGCAGAGCTGGGATTTGAACTCATGAGCCCTGACTCCAAAGCCCATGCTCTTTCCACTGCGCCACGCTGCTCCTCTAAGTTACATTGTAGGGTAGGGCTGCCGCAGATACCCAGAGGAGCCGAGCGCCCATCAGCGTTTGCAGTTTGTCCCTGGTCCCTGATATGTGTCTTCACTCATATTCAGTGTGGTCACTGCCTGGTCCGTGAAGCCACAAATAATGTGTTTGCTTGTCGGCTTAAGGGAGTTTCCTTTCTCTTGACCCTTGTGATTTAGGAGCACTCATTACTGGAAAGATCACTGGCTCAGAATTCAAGTGATCATCCATTTTATTCCTAGTAGTAATAATGGTACTTGTTAAATACTATATGCCAAGCACTGGGTTAGATACAAGGTAATCAGGTTGGACACAGTCCCTGTCCCATATGGGGCTCACACTCTTAATCCCCATTTTGCAGATGAGGTAAGCGAGGCACAGAGAAGTTAAATGACTTACTCAAGATCACACAGCAGGCATGTGGGGGAGCAGGGATTAGAACCCAGTTCCTTCTGACTCCTAGGCCTGTTCCACTGAGCCATGCTGCTTGTTTTTTCCAGTCACAAATGATATAATAGTGGCTATTTCACATGTGGTAGATTGGAATTTTAATTGTGTTCATGAAGCTAAAGGGCTTTGTGGGCCTTAGGATAGTCGCCAGATGAAAGACTAAAGAGTTTACTTCTCCAGACTACAGAAAAATGAAAACTTTCCCAGTCTGACTGCAGAACAAGTCACGTAAACACCAAAGAGTGAAAGAGATGAATGAATGGAGGAGTTTTTTCAAAGGAGTGGAATAAATGTGGTATATTTTTAAAGATAGGTTTCTTTTTAACCAACCATGGAGTAATTTGTCACTCTGCCACCAATGAAGTTATCTTTAGTGCTTAAGTGTTGTGTCAGTCTATTCTCAGCATGTGTGGATATATACACAAAATATAATATGTAGCAATCCTTTGGGTACAAAGATGACTCTGAGACTTTTATCTGGATGTGCAAGTGGAACCAATAAAAATGAATGTGTGCCTGAGAGCGCTTTTTAAGTAAAGGTTGTCCATGTTACAGTATTTATTAACTGTAGTGCCTGGCTCTTATTTCATTTTTTCTGTTTGGAGTCCTGATCTTCCTGCCGCCTTGATTTTTTTTTTTTTCTGTCCATTTCTGATCTCTGTTTACCAGGCTGATTTGTTTTCTGCTGCTGCTGACTCCCAACTAGCTACTGTTATGCCACATTACGTGAGGTTTGACTTCATTTTGTCTTTAAAATGCTTTTTCTGCCTCAAATCAAGAAGGCCAGACCCTAGGTCATAAACTCCTTGTGGGCAGGGATTGTATTTACCAACTCCCTACTTTCCCAAGCGCCTAATACAGTGCTTTGCACACAGTGTGCACTCAATAAATACCACTGGTTGATTGATCAAAGGCTATCTTGCCCTTTGGGAGCCTGGCAGAGTGTGGTGCTGATATGGTAATGAAGACTCAGCTCAAACTGGAAGTCCTTAGTTTTTTGGGTTTTTTTAGACCAATCTTGGGAGCACTTGTTTGTTCCTGTGTTTATTTTTCCAGTATGCTTGTGAGCGCCTTCTGAGTGGGAACTGTCAAATTCAGTTTTATTTTGTAAGTTCACAATCACCTCAAACCACCTTACCTGCATTGTAAATTGTCAGTACATATTTTTGATGCTGATTAATGTCATCTGATAAATCTAAAGGAATTTCTTTGGAAAATATTTCTCATATAATTGGCTTCCTTACTAGGTGACTATTCGATGTGTTAGAAAGTAGAACACTAAAACTTTACAGTTTGCCTTTATTTTTGCAGTTCCAAAGCCATGTTGTTCATCTCCCAGTTCAAATTGTACCTTTCTCCATCCTTGGCTTCTGGATTCTTAAGAGAGTAGTAGAGGCTGATTTTTTTTTTTTTGGTGGTTATTGTTCTCTTTGATCAGAGGCAACGTTGTCCCTGCTGCAACCATAATGAGGTGTCCTGTTTCAGGATAGCCTGTGGAATAATAATAATGATGATAATTTTGGTACTTACTCGCTTACTTTGTGCCAAGCATTATTCTAAATACTGGGGTAGATACAAGTTCATCAGGTTGGACACAGTCCTTTGTCCCACATAGGGCTTCAACACTCTCAATCTCCGTTTAACAGATGAGGTAACTGAGCCCCAGAGAAGTGAAGTGATTTGCCCAAGTTCCTGCGGCAGGCGTGGTGGAGCTGGGATTAGAACCCAGATCCTTCCTACTCCCCAGCCCATGCTGTATCCACTAGGCCAAGCTGCTTTTCTGAATCGCTTAGTCTAACTGTAAGGGGTTTAAACATACGCGTGCTTAAACTTGTACTTAAACTGCAAGCCCCGTTTGAGGCAGGGACTATGTTTGAACTGATTATCTTCTTTCTACCCGTACATTTAATAGAGTGCTTGTTTGACAGTAAGTGCTTATCGAATACTGCTATTATGATTGTTATGGCAGAGGACTTTTCAGCCATGGAGAGAGCTGTGGTGGGAACTGCTGTTGGTTAAAGGAGGCATTCTCTCTGTACTTTCTTGCTGCCATCTCAGTTGCAGGTCACCTTTTGCCCCCATAATTAAAGTATTTGGGTTTTTAGTAATGGTATTTTATTGAGCATTAATGGCATGCAATGCCATATACTAACGTACTGAGCCCTTGGAAGCCCAAACTTCATACCTGCCCTTTCTACAACAGATATTTGGTCACATTTGCTGTAGCTCTGCCACTCCAAAATCTGAAAATGGGACAGTTTTAATGGGGAGGATCTTGGCTGTTTTTCTCCTCATTTCCTTCGAGGCCCCAGGGTTCCATGCTTCTGCACCCCTTTCTTTTGGCCAGGAGGCCTGCAGCTGCTCAGTGGAAAACTTTTCCCCTTTTGGCTTGCTGCAAGATTTGTCTGGGGAAAAACATCACTTCAGTAGACATTTGGATGTCTCAAGCGCAGAGGTATAACTCATTTCATTTTAAAACACAAACATCTCATTCTGAACTCAGTATATGTGCTCAAAGCCCTGCTGTGGTTTCCTGTTTGCTTCTAACTGGAATGCTAATGGGGGTATTTTTCATTTAGATCCTGGTGTGGATTGAAACCAGGACTTCAGTGATAAAGTAGATAATATTCTTCTCACCTGTACCCTCTGGGTGTGCTGCTGCCACTTTTCTCCAAAATAATAATAATATTTGTTAAGCACTTACTCTGTGCCAAGCACTTTTCTAAGCATTGGAGTAAGATACAAGGTAATCAGGTTGTCCCACATGGGACTCATAGTCTTAATCCCCATTTTACAGATGAGGTAACTGAAGCACAGAGAAGTTAAGTGACTTGCCGAATGTCACACAGCTAACAAATGGTGGAGCTGGATTAGAACCCATGACCTTTGACTCCCAAACCCGCACACTTTCCACTAAGCCACGCTGCTTCTCACCAACCTAAAAAAAATCTTCCTTTCACCAACTCCCCCCAAAAAATCTTCATTTGAGGGTTTCAAAGAGGCTCCTATTTTAAGTAAGAGTTCCACACCCAATTCAATATGCAACATTTTTCTTTCCATGCATAGGACCTTAAAATCAGTCAGACCGGGTGTGTTGTTTTGGCAAGAACTAGACAGAGCTGGTGCCAGGACCTTTTGGCCTAATGCCTTTGACTCTGGCAACCTTCCCCCCAGGGATAGGACTGGGCTAGATTTGCAGTGTTATGAAATTTAGCCTATGGTTCAACATTTTGCCTCTCTGGTTGAAATATTTTTGAGCAGTTCTCCAGGTGTAAATTTGCATAATCTGGGTAGATTTTTTTTTTAACAGTGTTCGTATTTTTAACAGCCTGGATGTAACTTCCCATACACTCAAAATATAAAAACAAACCAAGCCAGGAAGAGAAGATTATTTGAGTTGTCTCGGTTAGTTAAGGTCCAGTTAAGCCAGCGTGCCATGTTGGATATGGCATCAGGAATGGGAAAACCTGCTTGGAGGTTTTCTCATTCTCGAGCAGCCCTGCTACTTCTACGTTAAAACCTAGAGCAGGACTGAATTTGGGACAGGGAAGGGGGACACCAAGTACTGTGTAATCTGTTGCCATTCTTCTATTAAACTAAAACAAAACACTCTCAGCAAAATGTATCCTATGTTGGGATAAATTTAATTCAAAAGTAGTTATAGTTATTATATCTTCTAGACTGTAAGCTTTTTGAGGGCAGGGAACAGGTTTGCTAACTAGTATTGTACTCTCCCAAGCGCTTAATACAGTGCTTTGCACACCGTAAGCGCTCAATCAGTAGGATTGATTGAATAGATTGATAGCAAGTTGCTCTACCTAGTTTCCACCATCGAATACAGAAATGAGCTGTGGGGTGTGAGAATGGGAGATCTGCTTTTCTGAGGCTCAGTTTTCAAAAATAAAATGTGCTTGTCAGGTAAAGAGATATGTCCTTGTAAAGCACATAATAATAATAATGTTGGTATTTGTTAAGCGCTTACTATGTGCAGAGCACTGTTCTAAGCGCTGGGGTAGATTTACAGGGTAATCAGGTTGTCCCACGTGAGGCTCACAATCTTAATCCCCATTTTACAGATGAGGTAACTGAGGCACAGAGCAGTTCAGTGACTTGCCCACAGTCACACAGCTGACAAGTGGCAGAGCCGGGATTCGAACCCATGACCTCTGATTCCCAAGCCTGTGCTCTTTCCACTGAGCCATATATTCTTAGGTTTTGCACCTTTGTCTTTAAATAGAAGTTGCATCCCTTTTTAAGATTGAAGGCTCTGTCTTGCTCTTCATATCCCTTTCTTTTTATGTGTATGTGGGTGGTTGATTTTTGTGGTATTTTGGGGGGAGTGTGAGGTGGCAGAGACACTAATTCAGCTCCTACTGGATGAGTTAGAAGAAAACTTCTTTTCAAAGATTTCTCCGTGTGGGGTAAGATTTTTTTTAATGATATTAAGTGTTTACTATTTGCCAGGAACTGTATTAAGTGCTGGGGTAGGAAGATGCAAGCTAATCAGGTTGGGCACAGGCCATGTCCTGCATGGGGCTCACAGTCTTCCCCATTTTACTAATAAGGAACTGAGATCCAGAGAAGTGAGTGACTTGCCCAAGGTCACACAGCAGACAAGTGGTAGAGCTGGGACTAGAATCCAGGTCCTTCTGACTCCCAAATCCATGCTCTATCCACTATACCACACTTCTCGTTAAAGAAAAAGGTTTGAACTTGTATTAACTTATATCTAACCCAGAGTTTGGAACAATGCTTGACATAGTAAGTGCTTACCAAAAAACAATTATTAATTTATCATCAAAGGGTTTTTCTTAGAAACAGTACATTTTTGGAAAACACTTTAATAATGTTGGTATTTGTTAAGCGCTTACTATGTGTAGAGCACTGTTCTAAGCGCTGGGGTAGGTACAGGGTAATGAGGTTGTCCCACATGAGGCTCACAGTTTTTACAGATGAGGTAACTGAGGCATAGAGAAGTGAAGTGACCTGCCCACAGTCACACAGCTGACAAGTGGCAGAGCCGGGAGTTGAACCCATGACCTCTGACTCCCAAGTCCGGGCTCTTTCCACTGAGCCACGCAGTGGTCCTCTTGCTTATTTTCTCCGTAAAACTTCAGTGGCTGTCATTTTTTGCCACACTCCTGCACAGTTCACATATAAATCTGGTGTAATAATTCTCAAGGTTTAGTACAGTGCTCGGTACACAGTAAGCCCTCAAGAAATACTACAGGTTAAATCATTTGTTAATTACGGGAGGGACCACAGTGCTGAAATCAATTCATCAATTGATCGTATTGAGCTCTTTCTTTGTGGAGAGCGCACTGTACTAAACTCTTGGGTGAGATGATTACAACAGAGTTGGTAGACTCTTGCCCTGACCATAAGTTTACAGTCTAGAGGTGGAGACAGACATTAATATTTTTTTAAAAAAGGTGTGGATATGCACTTATGTACTGTGGGGCTGAGGATTCATTCATTCAATAGTATTTATTGAGCCCTTACTATATGCAGAGCACTGTACTAAGCGCTTGGAATGTACAGATCGGTAAAAGATAGAGACAGTCCCTGCCCTTTGACGGGCTTACAGTCTAATCGAATAATGTTGGTATTTGTTAAGCGCTTACTATGTGCAGAGCACTGTTCTAAGCGCTGGGATAGATACAGGGTAATCAGGTTGTCCCACGTGAGGCTCACAGTCTTCATCCCTATTTTACAGATGAGGGAACTGAGGCACAGAGAAGTGAAGTGACGGGGTGAATATCAAATATCTGAAGGGTGCTGATGCAAGGGCATAGATGATACAGAAGGGAGAGGGAGCAAGGGAGAAGAGGGCTTAATTGGGGAATCGCTTATTGATAACTAATTCTAACCAAAACAAATAGCGAATAGGTTCGGCTAATCGTCTGTTCTCTAAAATTCTATATGCAGCATTTCCAATCAGTTTAGCCAGTATCCTGTCTGATATTTCGCTGTCCAAATATCACCGATTGCCAGGGACCTTAAGACTTTTGAGCTGCTAACTAGGAGTGACTTTTTTTTTAAACCTTCCGACTGGTGCCGAGCAGTCTTGGGTACTCAACACACTTTCTAACCAGGTGTGATTTTTTTTGTGTGTGTGTGTGTGTGTGCGTGCGTTTATGTTTATTTTACATCCCTTATTTGTGCTGAGAAGTCAGTGCTACTCTTAGCACAGTAAATGTCAGTTGGTCTATTTCCTGTTAACTGCCTTCTCTCTTTTCCACTTGATCATCTCTTGATGATCCCTTTTGAACAGTTGAGTATTTTTCATTACATTCTTGATGTGTGTGCCTTGTTATGTAGAATTTTCTGTTAAGGTTGAGTGGATAACCTCTTCAACTGTTGAGAGAATCAGTCAGTCAATCAGTAGTATTTATTGAGTGCTTATGTGCAGAACATTGTACTAAACAATGGAGAGTGGAGAATGGAGCTTGGGAGAGTAATAATAATTACGGTATTTGTTAACTACTTACTATGTGCCAAGCACTGTTCTAAGTGCTGGGGTGGATACAGGCAAATTGGGTTGAAAACAGTCCCTGTCCCAGTTGCTTGCCCTGTGACTTTGGGTCAGTCACTTAACTTCTTTGTGCCTCAGTTTCCTTATTCAGTGAAATAAAGATTTACTATTTGTTCTCCCTTCTGCTTAGACTGTGAGCCCCATGTGGGACAGGAACTGTGTCCAACCTGGTAAACTTATATCTTCCCCGTTGCTGAGAACAGAGTTTGCCACGTAATAAGCACTTAACAAATATAAAAAAGTCAGGAAGACGAGTGAAATCAACGTTTTGTCCCTACATATAATTTTTTTATGATATGTGTTAAGCGCTCTCCTCATGCTTAATCCCTGACTTTGTACACATAAGCCCTGCCGATGGGCCTAATGGTTGGATCAATGGTATTGAGCTCTCACTATGTGCAGAGCACTTTACTGGGGGCTTGGGAGAGTACAATACAACATTAGCAGACATGCATCTTACCCATAATGAGCTTACAGTCTGGAGATGGGCTTTATGAAGCAAGTTTTAGAGACTGGATGGTTTCTGCTGCCCCAACTCCCTCAGATGCTCATTCTCATTCAGTGTGGTGGTAATTGTGTACCATGAAAAAGTGTGAGTGATGTTTGTGTATTTATGCCCGGATTTCCTTTATCCCCTGTAAAATATGCACACCTTGCCAAACCTGGGACAGAACACTAGTAGGAGTAATAGTATTTATTAAACACTATGAGACAGAGCACTGTGCTTATCTATAACTGATTTTAATATCTTTCTGCCCTTGCTGGCTGCAAGCTCCTCATGGGCAGGGATCTGGTCTACGATCTCTGTTGTAGTGTATGTTCTCAAACACTTACTACACTGCTCTGAACACTGCAAAGCGCGCAATAAAGACTGTTGATTGATTGCTAAGCACTGGGAAAGAATACACAGGTGAGAATTAGACAGGGTCCCTGTCTCTCAAAGTGCTTACAGCCTAAGAAGAGAAAATGTGCAACTTCACTGTGGGGGTATGTGGTGGGGAGGTAAGGGAGAGGAAGGAATGGAAGAGACTTGAGAAGCAGCGTGGCTCAGTGGAAAGAGCACAGGCTGGGGAATCATGGGTTCTAATCCCGGCTCCGCCACTTGTCAGCTGTGTGATCTTGGGCAAGTCACTTAACTTCTCTGTGCCTCAGTTCCCTCATCTGTAAAATGTAGATTAAGACTGTGAGCCCCACGTGGGACAACCTGATTACCTTGTATCCCCCCCTCCCCCAGCGCTTAGAGCAGTGCTTGGCACATAGAGCTTCACAAAGGCCATCATCATTATTATTATTATTATTATTATTACTTCCATTGTTAAACCAATCTGACCAAAATGAATGGCTTGGATAATGAGAGGATAGTTCAGCCTTCTGGTTTATGCACTCTTGGAATAATAGTAATAGTGATATTTCTTAGGTGCTAATTTTGTGCCCAGCACAGAACCAAGTGGTGAGGTAGATACAATATTTGCAGATTGGATATAATCCTTGAGCACATGGGCCTTACAGTCTAAGTAGGAGGGAGAACAGGAAGAACCATGAGCTTTGTACAGCGTTTCACACTGTCGATGCTTAAAGGATGTTACTGATTGATCGACAAACGGATAAGAGAGTTCCGTGGTTTCACAGCACGTGCAGGAGGCTAAATTGTGCCCGCTCTTCCCTCGGGCACACCAGGTGTGGCCGGATGTGTCGGAAGAACTGGGCCAGGCAAGGCACACTGAGCAGGGAATTTATTTATCATTATATTGTTCTCTCCCAAGCGTTTAGTACAGTGCTCTTCACATAGCAAGCACTCAATAAAAGCGATCAACTGACTGACTGAGCCGTGACAGTCTGTTCTCCGGCCGCTACAGTTCTCGGCTTCAGACGGACTCCTGGTTTCGTAGTCATTGGCGTACTCTGTCTTGGCTTCCGTCTCATCTCCGCATGATTTGCTGGGTAATAATAATGATTGCATTTGTTAAGCGCTTACTATGTGCAAAGCACTGTTGTAAGCACTGGGTAGGATACAAGGTGATCAGGTTGTCTCACGTGGGGCTCACAGTCTTAATCCCCATTTTATAGATGGGGTAACTGGAGCACAGAGAAGTTAAGTGACTTGCCCAAAGTCACACAGCTGACTAGTGGCTTAGCCAGGATTTGAACCCATGACCTCTGACTCCCAAGCCCAGGTCTTTCCACTGAGCCACACTGCTTCTCTATATCTGCCGCCTTCCCGGTGCAGTTTCAGGAGATTCCCCAGCTCCAACTTGAACCACCAAAGGTGACCAGCAAGAAGCAAAATGGCAGTTTTCATCTTGAGGCGCTCTCCTCTTGATTCATTGGAGGCGAATTGGTGGTCCGGAGAGGTTCCACTTCGATTGTCCAGCACTTAGTAAAATTCCTGACACATAATAGGTGCTAAACAAATACCACAGTTGTTATTGTCGTATTCCACCTCAGTTTTCCAGCGCTTAGTACAGTGCCTGGCACATAGCAAGCACTGAAAAACTCCCCAGTTATTCGTCATATTCCCCTGAAATAGTAATTAATTCGTAACCCTTACCGGAAATACTATTTTCCTTGAAAAGAGGGGAAATGTTAACAGCCACACACCTTTAAAAAACAGTTTTTGAGAGTGGGATGTGGCAGGAAAGGCATTCTTGTTACTATGTCATCCATAGCGTTGAGAATATAGTGTAGAAATACTTCTGTTGTTTGTTATTACTGGTTGGAAATACTCTGACTCAGAACTTTTGGTTTAGGTGTTACTCTTGATCCTGGTTTAGCGAGCATTATTTTCTGAGCAGGAAATCTGATCAGATGAGTACTAAAGGTGTGAAAAGACTATCAATGGAGTATCGTGCGATTCCTTGGTACTTTATTCTGGGTAAGAAAAGGGAAGGTGACAGCATTTTACTCCCTGCCATGTTGTATTTTGCACTGAAGGGAATTCAGCATAAACATTAGCAGCATCCAACCAAATGTGTTTAGATAAAGGATGACCTAATCCCTAATAATGTACTTCTGATGGGTAGAATGGCTCTGTGATTCAAGTAGGATATGAAAATTGAAAAAAATTTGATCCTTAGAGGTAACCCTGTAATGTGTGTAGTTTCCATTCAGTAGTAGTTGCTAAAATAAAGCAAGACTAGTGATTGATTTTCTTTTGTAAAGAGCACTGAGCTGCGAGTCCAGGGCACCTGGGTCCAAGTCCTAACCCTGCTATAGTCCTGCTGTGTCATCTTGAGCAAGTCATTAACATTGAGGTGCCACAATTTCTTTATCTGTAAATTGGGGTTAATGATACTCCTCTCTTCCTTCTCCGGGATGCTGTGAAGATAAAGTGAAATAACTGATGAAAAAGCGCTTTTTTAAAAAAAGTGCTTTTCAAAAGCAAGCTGCTGTTTGCTTAATTTGGTGAGCTGACAAAAGCACCAGCGAAATCTAAGCGATAGGTGTTGTCTTAGAACTGATCCACGCCAAAATCTTTGGGTCTGGCCCAATCCAAGTTTCAGGGTCATTAATCTGAATTTTGTCGGATTGATCCAGTCCTCATAAGCCTTAACCTCATTTCTGGTTGTGGGCAGGGTTGTTGATTTGCAGTTGGTGCACATCTGAGGAGGTTTCTGAAGGTTGACACTCTGCAGGCTTGCAGAATCTTTTGGGCTCGTGCAAAACTCAACATATCTGCTAGACCAGCTGTACTTCCTGGGAACCATCATCTTTCCCAGGCCAAGGAAATGCTAAACTAGGCTTCAGAGCCCTGTCTGCTGCTCGGTAGCCTGTCTTGGGCTAGACTCTCTGCTGGTTCTTCATTTTTGTTTCTTGATGACGGTCTTAGTGATGATGTCTAGATGAAAAGTGGGCTGTCAGGCGCTTAGTACAGTACAGTGCCCTGCACACGATAAGTGCTCAGATATCAGTGATTGGTTAATTAAGTAAAAAACATTAGGCCGTGAGGAAAGGTATAGTATTCTTTCGTGGAAATACTCTGACTTAGAACTCTTGGTTTCAGTGTTATTCTTGATCTGGGTTTAGCGTGCATTGTTTTCTGAGCAGGGAATATGGTCACGTGTCTACTCAAGTGGGAAAAGACTATCAATGTAATATCAAGCTATTCTTTTTTATTCATTCATTCAGTCGTATTTATTGAGTGCTTACTGTACTTTATTTTGGATGGAGGGGAGGGAGGGTGATAGCACTTTATTCCCTGCCATGTTGTATTTTGCACTGAAAGGAATTCGGTGCAACTTAGAAGTTTAGAAGCTTAGAAGTTTCAAAGTAATTTTTGAGAAGTCTTTCAGAAGTTTTGGCATTATTCTCCTTTAGAGAAACGTGATGCATCCATTTTTATCATATAGATGTACATATCTTGATGTACATATCTTTAAATTATATAGTATAAATTATTTATTCATATTAATGTTTGTACTCCCCTCTCGTGCAAGTCATTAACATTCAGGTGCCACAATTTCTTTATCTGTAAATTGGGGGTCTAGACTATAGGGAGGGGGCAGGCAAGGGAACATGTCTGCTAATTCTGTTGTACTTTTCCAAGTGCTTGATATAGTGCTCCGCACGTAGTAAGCGCTCAACAAATACTGATTGAGCAAGAGTTACAGAAGGGAAGAAGGATCATGATGGTGATGGTGGTGTGAGGTGAGTCAGTCAATTGTACTTACTGAACACTTACTGTGGTCAGAGACTGGGAGAGTTTGGGAGAGTAATAATGTTGGTATTTGTTAAGTGCTTACTATGTGCAGAGCACTGTTCTAAGTGCTGGGAGAGATACAGGGTGATCAGATTGTCCCACGTGAGGCTCACAGTCTTCATCCCCATTTTACAGATGAGGTAACTGAGGCCCAGAGACGTGAAGTGACTTGCCCACAGTCACACAGCTGACAAGTGACAGAGTCAGGATTCGAACCCATGACCTCTGACTCCGAAGCCCGAGATCTTTCCACTGTGCCATATAACGGAATTGGGGAGATGGTGGCAAACAAGAGACGCTGAGGTAAGGGGTGGAGATGGAACTGGCGTAGTGGATAGAGCACGGGCCTGGGAGTCAGAAGGTCACGGGTTCTAATCCCAGCTGCTGTGTGGCTTTGGGCGAGTCACTTCACTGCTCTGGGTGCAGTTGCCTCATCTTGAAAATGGGGGTTGAGACTGTAAACCCCACGTGGGACAGGGACTGTCCCACCCAATTTGCTTTTATCCACCCCACTGCTTTTACAGTGCCTGGCACATAGCAAGCACTTAATTACCAGAATTATTATTATTACTGCCTTCCTCCTCAATTCAGGCCCACCTAAAGACCCAAAGCAGTGATGGCTCAACAGCCCACCACTGCCGCTGTGTTGGCCACACAACAATAAACACAAAGACATTAAGTGCGTGAGACTCACAGCAAATTCCAGAACAGCTGTAGTTTGGCCACTTCTTGTCTGGAATACAGCCTGTCACCAAAGTATTTGGATTGTTGATTTTTAACAGAATATATTAATTCCTATTTTTCTACTATTACTCCACATACCTCTATTTTTTCAATTTGTAAAGGACCGTAGAACGATTTTCATTAGTAATCATCAGGAGTTTTCAATAGCTTCCTCTCGTGTCATGAGTTTACTAAATGCGGCCTCCAATTGGAGCTTGGCTTCCTGAAAGTTATTATTAGTTTGGAAGATGAGTGCAGCTGTTCATATCTCATACGTTTTCAACTTGAGTCATTGGGTGGGCGGAACTGATTAGAATTCCAGAAGACATAAGAACAGACACTTAAGATGGAGTTCTTTTGGAATTTACTTGGAAATCTTCTCTCGCCTCTCTGTGGAAAGTAGTTTTGTGGGTTTCGGCAGATTATTGTATCCACTGTACCAGGACTTGCCAGTGGTCCACAGAGTTGTTGTCATGCCACTCTAATTTGTTGGTCATTTCAAATTTGGGTGAGATGAGAAACAGCGTGACATAGTGGATAGAGCATGGGCCTGGGAGTCAGAAGGTCATGGATTTTAATGCTGGCTCTGCCACCTGTCTGCTTTGTGACCTTGGCCAAGTCACTTCACTTCTCTGAGCCTGTTACCTCATCTGTAAAATGAGGATTGAGACTTTGAGCCCCACATGAGACAGGGTCTGTGTCCAACCCAATTTACTTGTCTCCACCCCATTGCTTTATACAATGTCCGGCACATAGCACTTAACAAATGCCACAATTATTTTTAATATTACTCTGAAACCTCAGGATAGGTGGCCTCTCCCTATTTTTCCTTTTTTTCAGGGCAGAAAGCCACTTTTTTAGATTTACTTTTAAAAGTGTGTGCATACATATGTACTTATCCTTTATATTCATAGAAGACTCCTCTGACAGTGAAATTCATCTGTGAATACATGTGGGACTGATTAGGCCAGTGAAGAATCCACAGACCTGGCAGCTGCGTTGTGCACATAAAAATGATGCCCCTGTTGTTTTAATAGTAATAGCATTTATTATATGCCCGCAGTGTGTACTGGTAAAAATTCACAGATGAGCATTTATAACAGCCTTGGGTCTTCTAAGAAAAGGTTTGGGTTATGATAAACAGGTAAGGAAAGAGGTATTGATAAAACAGACAAAAATGTGATGTAGGGCAGAGTTTTTGACTTCTAGTGACTCAGAGCCCACCCGATCTGATTGTAAAGGGAGCAGGAAGGAGCCTCGTGGTGCTGTCTCCCAGATCCTCCAGAGCCAAAGCTGTCTCCACAGTCTACAAATTGTGAGTTTTGGCGCCAAGGTCTGGAAGATTCTCCAGAGTCCAGTCACAGCCAGAGCTGCCCTCACAATCTACAACAAATGAGAATTCTGGCACCAAGAAAGGAAAGGAGAGCGTGAATGGTCCAAAAGTCAGGCATTTCCAACAGAAGAGAAACTATCCTAGTTTTAGAGGACATTGTAGATACTCAAAAGTCAACTTCGAACACACCCTTCCTCCTTTCCTTGATCTCTTCCTCTTTTCTAATGTAAGTCCCTTTTCCTGCTTTTTTTGTGCTTTCCTCATTCTTCAGTGCAACAGAATATCCCATGTGGGCAGAGCACTGTACTAAGCACCTGGGGGAGTTCAATTCAGAATTCTCTGCCTGCAAGGAGCTGATAGTCTAGAGGAAAGTATGTTAAGTTTTTATATATGTATATATGTGTGTGCGCGTATATACATAAACGTATGTATATGTGTGTATATGCACATATATATGTGTGTATATACGCATACATATATATATATAATTAAAATTATTAGTGTTCTTTTCTGCCAGTTTTCTAGTCTGCTATCCTTCGTGCCCCAAAATGGTGGGTGCGAAGCTGATGGCCCTGATTGTCTCAACAGAGTGAGTGCCCGTGATGGTAAGGTATCTGGTTATGCCAATAGTCCCAATTCTAGATCCAAAGACATATCCTAAATCCATTTCCTAACAACTGCAGTCTAGTGAAGATGCTCCTATGGACAGGGAGCATGTCTACAAACTGCGTTATATCGTACTTTTCCAAGCACACAGTAAGCGCTCAATAAATACCATTGATTTCTCTTCCTCTGACTACAGTATATCCTGTCTGTTCATCAAAATACCATTTACAGAGGCTTTTATAGTTCAGGATTTGCCATTTGAACAAGATTGGTTATCTAATAAGAAGTGTGCTTTGTTGTGCCTCATTATTAATTATTATGGTGTTTATTAAATGCTTACTGTGTGCCCGGCACTCTACTAAGCACTGGAGTGGATACAAGCAAATCGGGTTGGACACAGTCCCTGTCCCACATGGGCTCACAGTCCCAATCCCCATTTTACAGTTGAGGCAACTGAGGCACAGAGAAGTGAAGTGACTTGCCCAAAGTCACACAGCGGACAAATGGCGAAGCTGGGATTATAACCCATGACATCATGACTCCCAGGCCTGGACTCTAGCCACTGCACAATGTTACTTCTCATTTGTACTCTGTGAAATAGTGATAGTGATACCTATACTTATTAATCAGTTGTATTTTTTGAGTGTTAACTATGTGCAGCAGAAGCAGCACGGCGTAGTGGACAGAGCGTGGGCCTGGGAGTCAGAAATTCATGGATTCTAATCCGGCTCTACTACTTGTCTGCTGTGTGATTTTGGGCAAGTCACTTCACTTGTCTGGGCCTCAGTTACCTCATCTGTCAAATGAGGATTAGGACTGTGAGCCCCACCTGGAACAGCGACTATGTCCAACCCGATTTCCTTGTACACACTCTAGTGTTTAGTACAGTGTGTGTCACATAGTAAATGCTTAACAAATACCATAATTATTACTCGATTAGCTTTTGGGAGAGTGCAGTATAACAGGTAGTAGACACATTCTCTGCCCACAGGGAGTTTATTTACAGGGGTATTATTAATCGTTATATGAACTTTGTTTGGGTGAAAGTATTACCCAAGTTCATGTTGCTATTTTGTTGTTGTTAATGCGAAACCATTTGGAGGCAAGAATGTAATAAAAAGAGAAGTGGCTTTCAGATCCCCTGCTTTTCATTATTGTTAAAAAGTATGAGCCCTGTTCAAGTGGACCCTAGCAAACCAAAGCTACGGGATTTTCTAATTTATTCTCTTTGTTATTAATATTTTAATTAAGTAGGAGATCTTGCAAGTTGTATTTTCTCGGGTGTGTTTATAGATGTTCATCTGTGGGTATTTAACCCCTCTCAAAGGAGTGAAAGAATTATAATGATTACCTTGCTACAAACCATCACGACTTTGAGATTCGCAATAGCACGCACACTACTTTGGACAACAGAGGATATTTTTATTTGAGGCAGAGAAGTTTGTTGGCTGTTGTCCTTCAAATTGGAGAACACACCCTTTTAATGTTACCATTTACTAGCGGAGAGAAGCAGGAGAAGAATCCTGTTTTAATGCTTTGTCTAAGCAGGAACATCATATTTAACAGTGCACTTTTGCTTTAGGATTAGCATTAGGTATAAACTTGAGTCTATGTGTGGGACTTTAATCAACAGTTTTTTGATTTCCAAATTGAGAATGTCACAAACTGACTCACATTGACATTTCTATGCTCCTTGGTTCATGTAGCTGAAACTAAGGAACCACTACTGCCTGGGTGGGGCTGATGTCATCAGTGATGACAGTGCACAAGGAAATGTTGTTTGTGTGTTTCATGATAGAATTCTAAAAACGCTGTTTATCATCTCCTTAAAAATATGCAAACAGCCAGCAGTCCAAATTGAGTTTCAGGGTATCCCTGACTGAGAATCTTAGAGAGGATATTATTTTTGAGGGTTTCTGCTTGAGTCCTTTGTTCTGAAGGATAGAGATCTTTGAGAAAAGGACTAGATAAGTATTAAAACCTTGTTTTTAGTGGTTGTGGAGATAAGTATTCTAAGGCTTTTGGCCACAAAGTATCCTAAGGGGGCACACTTCCTTTGTTTTTGGCAGATGAGGATCAGGAGACTTTGGGAGAGGAGACAAAAGGGGAGAGGATTTCCTGGGAGGAGGGCTGATATTGTGAAGAATTAGAGAAGCATCCTGCCGTAGTGGATAGAGCACGGATCCGGCAGTTAGACGGGCCTAGGTTCTAATCCCGGCTCCGCCACTTCTGTGCTTTGGGATCTTGGGCAAGTCACTACACCTCAGCTACCTCATCAGTAAAATGAGGATTAATACTGTGAGCTCCATGTGGGACATGGACTGTGTTCACCATGATTAGCTTGTATCTACTCCAGTGCTTAGCACGGTGCCTGGCACATAGTAAAGGCTTAACAAATACCATAAAAACTTCTTCCCTTGTGTTCCTTTTCTCCCTTAGAAGGAGCGTGGCTTCATACTTGCCCATCATTAGTTCCCTGTGCTGTCTCCCATGTTGATCAATTCTTTGGAAATTTGTAGCCATCCAGGAGCCAAGAAACTTGCTTTGATTTATCCCCTTCGGATGAGGATGGATAAGTAATGAATTATCTGGCCATTTAGGTACTAGTCATTAGTACTGATATTTATTGAGCAAGTACCACTTACAAAGTGTTGCCCTAAACGCTGGGGTAAGTACATGAAATTTAAATGAAGACCATGTCCCTGGTTCATAAGCGGCTCATAATCTAAGTGGAGGGTAGGGAGAGAGCAGATGCAGCATATAATGTTCAGAATTTAATCCCATCAAGAGTAAAAAAAAGAATAGATTGAACAATTCAAAAATACCAACAGTGAATATGTAAGTTAAAGACCGATGGATCCCACCATGGATACACAGTCCTTTGGGAGGAACTGTTCCCACCTTCTTCCCAAATACTTTCAGCTCTGTGGATTCATTCATTCATTCAATCCTATTAACTGAGTGCTTTGTGTGTGCAAAGCACCGTACCCAGTGCTTGGGAGAGTAAAATGAACAGACACATTCCCTGCCCACAGCAAGCTGACAGTTTAGAGGAGGGAGCTTCTGTTAGTGTTCTGCCCAAGCAGGGCTGGGAGGGCCTGGCACATAGTAAGTGCTTAAATACCATCATCGTCATCAACAGCCGTTGTAGTGACAAGGGGCCGGGTTGGGACAACTCTACTCTGCTTAGTACAGTGCTTTGCTCAAAGTAAGTGCTCAATAAATACAGATGAATGATTTAAACTGTAAGCTCATTGTGGGCAGGGAACCTTTTGACCAACTCTGTTAAACTGTACTCTCCCAAAAGCTTGGTACAGTAAACAGTAATGTGAATGATGGATCTGCAGACCTTGCACCGACTCCAGACTCCCCAGTGGGGCGAGGGCCAGAGTTACTGTATGTCCTGAACACCTCTGGAGGTCACAGCAGTGAGGGCCTTCGGCCACGATGTCACGAGGCAGCGTGTTGGTTAGCGGCCCCAGATTTCCAGGCCGGACCCTGTGGCTCTTGGAGCTCCAGTGGATCTGGAAGGGAATTGTTGTATTTGTGTGGATCATCAACGTACACAGATGGCTCTGTCAGACACAATTTTTGAGTTCCAAGTTTTCTACCTGGGAATGTAGGCTCAGGATAGTATGAATTCATTCCCCAAGGAGAAATTTCATTAATCCCAAGCATAAACTAATTTTTAGAGGAAATTGATACCCTGGACTTTACCAAGACTTTATCTGACTCTCTTGCCATGTTGAGCATTGAGTTTTTTGGGTTTTTTTTTTTTAGCTTTACTATTGCACTGACAACAGCGAAAAGATCAGTAGGTTTGGAAGACATGTTTTGATACCTTTATTGAGGAGCAGTGGTCTAATGGAAAGAGCATGGGCCAGGGCATCAGAGGACCAGAGTTCTAATTCTGGTCCTGCCACTTGCCTACTGAGTGACATTGGGCAAGTCACTTGTTTTCTGTGCCTCAGTTTATCGTCTGTAAAATGGGGATTCAAATAGATTAATCTCCTTCCTATGCAGACTGCGAGCCCCATCTGGGACAGGGACTGTGTATGACCTAATTATTTTGTGTTCACCCCAACATTTAGAACACTGCTTGACGGCTAGTAAGCACTTAAGAAATAACATATAAAAAAACTTTGAAACTAAACTTTTTCTATGCCAGAATATTATACCCAAGGTAACAGCTGCCAATAGACTTGAATGTTATTCTTGAATATTCATTCTAAGTGACCTAAAGTAGAAGGTAGAGATCTTTGGGCATGGAAGTGCCACAGTTAAACATGCTAAGTTATTTACAGTGAATCATGCTGTCTGCTGTTTTTGGGTAGTTGTTCATTCACTCAGCTGTAAACCTATCTCTTTGAGGTAAAGTATCTTTTCTTGTCCAACTTTTTAATGTGATAATACATACACTGTGAGAATCAGGCAGCATTCAGTTTTAATTTGCCATCAGCAACATGCACAAACTTGGAAGCTATGCCCACTGTCGTGTTGTTTTGTTCTTTAGGAGTAGGGTTTTTACATGAGGAATACCCTTTTTAGGAAAACATGAAGTGCTCCCTGGAAAAACTGAGTTTCAGTTATGAAAGGGACTTTGAGAGAACATCTAGTCACTTCCCTTATCTTTGGGCATGTTTGGATCTAGTCCTTCTAAATTGTTTGTGCTAAAGCAGCCAGGGAATATTGCCCAACCACCCACAGAAGTCTATTTCGGTATTTTACCTACCACCTTCAGTGAAGTCTGTTTTAAGACCAGCCACTGTCTGTCTCTTCCTGCCATTTCTAACTAGTTTCATTGGAGAGAGAGAGAGCTAGCAGAGGTCAAGATCTTCAAAATAATGCTTCTTAAATTTACCCAACAGGTTGAAAGATGGTCATTAAACCACTCCTCAATTTGTTTTTCACCAGACTAAATAATCCCCACCCCTTTAGCCTTTCTTTGTCCCCCTTTTCATTATTTTAATTTTTGTTCCTTTGTGAATTCGCTGTAATTTCTGTGCATACTCTTTAACTACGGAGAGCACACTGTACACTACACTGATAAACGGGAATGTACTAATTCTGAAATATTTAATTACAGTTACTATCTAAAGTACTTTTAATTTGAGTTTGGCTTCTAGAAGTACTTGATAAAGGTACTGATCATTTAGCTCTTCAAACCAGCCATTCCCAGTTTACCAACTGGTAAGGGTGCTAATGGGTAGTGAAACGTGGTGGGTGGTGTAATTCATTTGTTTACGCTAATGTCTGTTTCCCTTTCTAAACTACAAACTCACTGAGGGCAGGGAATGTGTTTGTTGTTAATGGTACTCTCCCAGCCCCTACATCCTCATGTTACACTTCAGTCTCTCAAGGTTACCTACTCAATGTACCTTGTTCCCACCTCTCCTACCACTGACCTCTTGCTCATGCCCTCTCCCCAACCTGTATTTTCTTACTCTTTCATATTCATAATTCATATTATGAGAAGCAGCGTGGCTCAGTGGAAAGAACCCGGGCTTGGGAGTCAGAGGTCATGGGTTCGAATCCCAGCTCTGCCACTTGTCAGCTGTGTGACTGTGGGCAAGTTGCTTCACTTCTCTGGGCTTCAGTGACCTCATCTGTAAAATGGGGATTAAGACTGTGAGCCTCACGTGGGACAACCTGATGACCCTGTATCTCCCCCAGCACTTAGAACAGTGCTCTGCACAGAATAAATGCTTAACAAATACCAACATTATTATTATATTCAAGAGACCTTCTTCAAAGCCCTTTAGAAAGCACATCTTCTCCTGGTGACTTTCCATGATTACAACCCCTTTATGCCCTCCCAAACAAATTCTGCTACAGCCTATGTCATCTCTGTACACGTTAAGCTTATATTCACCTCACTTTCAACCCCACAACACTGATGTCCATAGCCGTAATTTAATGTATGCCTCCCCTTCCGTAGACTGTGGTAATAATAATAATAATACTTGTAGTATTTGTTAAGCGCTTACTTTGTATCAGTCATTCTGTTAAGCGCTGGGCTGGATACAAGCAAATTGGGTTGGACACAGCTCCTGTCCCACTTGGGGCTCACAATCTCAATTACTTCTGGTGCATAGGGAGTGTGACTGCCAACTTTGTCTTGATGTACTCACCCAAGCACTTAGTACAGTGCTCTGCATATGATAAGCACTCATTAAATGCCATTGATTTAATGCCTGTCTATCATGTCTACTAATTCTGTTGTATTCTACTAATTTTATTGTACTCTTCCAAAGACATAGTACAGTCCTGTGCACACAGTAATAATAGTAATAATAATAATAATAGTGTTAGTTGCCCTTACTTTGTACCAAGCACTGTTCTAAGCACTGAGGTAGATGCAAGGTAATCAGATTGTCCCAAGTGGGGCTCACAGTCTTAATCCCCGTTTTACAGATGAGGTAACTGAGGCACAGAGAAGTTAAGTGGCTTGCCCAAGGTCACACAGCAGAGAAGTAGTGGAGCTGGGATTAGAACCCACATCCTCTGACTCCCAAGCCACTCGTCCAACTAAGCCAAGCTGCTTCTCAATAGGCAGTCATTGAATACTCTTGATTGATTAATTGCTGCCCTGGACACAGCATTCAGTCACTGCTTTTGTATGTCAGTGCTATCAAAGAATATCTTTCATTGTGTGCATAATTTCCCTGGTCTGATCTCAGTCTTTGGAAACATGAAACATAATTTTGGGGAAAAAAAATCCAAAAAACTTCATTAAAAAAGCATAAGAAAAAGTAATTTCTAGGCATATTTCCAATTCATTTCAGTCTTTTGAATAAAAGATGATATGACCTTAGAAACAGTAACATAAACAGTGCATAGGAAGTATGTCATCGAAGTATTAGAAAAACTTCCTAGAACCTTATTTCTCAGAGGTTGCCGACGCATGAGCAGATATGGTTGCCATAGACCCAAACCAGAAATAAGGATGTGAAATTAGGAAATTCAACAAGAATAATGACTCAGAAATAAGATCAGGTTTTTTACTGAGTAGGACTATAGCTGTTGCATCCATCTCTTAAATACTCTTCTGTGTCTCAGGGCGGGGGGCGGCGATGGTGGATAGAGGGCTGCTGTGTACTGATCCGAAAACTTAATTATAATAATAACGTTGGTATTTGTTAAGCGCTTACTATGTGCAGAGCACTGTTCTAAGTGCTGTGGGAGATACAGGGTCATCAGGTTGTCCCACGTGAGGCTCCCAGTCTTAATCCCCATTTTACAGATGAGGTCACCGAGGCACAGAGAAGTTAAGTGACTTGCCCACAGTCACACAGCTGACAAGTGGCAGAGCCGGGATTCGAACCCACATGACTTATGACTCCCAAGCCCATGCTCTTTCCACTGAGCCACACTGCTAGACAAAAAATATTTTTGACTTTTATTTAAATTCCATCTCTTGCCATGTATGTCCGGGCCTGTTTTAAAATACACACCACCGACCCCCCACCAGCCCAGGAAAATTAGTTTGTACTTCATTGGAGGGGGAGATTAGTGTGACAAAATGCATATGGCTTTGGGTAGCTTTGTTGAAACAGTAGGCTTTTAAAGCCCAGGGGTGAGATGTCGAGAAGCAGCATGGCTCAGTGGAAAGAGCACAGGCTTGAGAGTCAGAAGTTGTGGGTTCTAATCCCGGATCTGCCATTTGTCTGCTGTGTGACCTTGGGCAAGTCACTTAAATTCTCGGTGCCGCGGTTACCTCATCTGTAAAAATGGGGATTTAAAGATGTGAGCCCCACGTGGGATAATCTGATTACCCTGTCTTTACCCCAGCGCTTAGTACAGTGCTCTGCACATAGTAAGCGCTTAACTAATGCCATTATTATTATCATCATTATTCTTATGTGTTTCTGTACGTGAAATTTGCGAGGGGAGGCCAGTTGTCTTTGTGATAGGTGAAATGTGCAAAGCCATTAAAGTGGTAGTTCTGCTGCACATTTTAGTTGGCAAGTGGACTCCTTCCTCAGAACGAAATTGCAGCCCACTTTCAGATAATAGATCCTGTTGAGCCACCTGGGCGGCTGACTAGCTATTGGTTCTAGAACCCTGAGTGGTGAAAGTAGTTATTTGAAGAAATGGGAATGGGAAGCAGCATGTCCTAGTGGAAAGAGCATGAGCATGGGAATCAGAAGACCTGATTTCTAATTCCGGCTCTGTCCCTTGCCTGCTGCGTGACCTTGGGCAAGTCACTTCACTGCCTCAGTTACCTCATCTGTAAAATAGGGATTAAAACTTTAGACCTCACGTGGGACATGGACTGTGTCCAGTCCCATTAGCTTGCATCTACCCCAGCGCTTAATGCTGTGCTTGACACCTAGTACTATATAAAAAAGAAATCTTTGCCACCCACCCGAGCAATCTGCTTTGTCAAATATGTGAGGACATCATTGTGCAAATGCAGGAACAGGTGCTTGTCAGGCTTTGTGTGGTAATTGATTCAGTCATTGCTAATACCTGAAATGCAGCATGCTAGACATATGTCTGAGATGTGGATTACTAGTCATGAGTACTGCTAGTGTCAAAGGGGTTGCCAACAGGAAAGAGGAAATCGTTAAAAAGGAAATTGTCACCCCTAAGATAGAGCATCATGATTAAAACGTTTCAAAAATGTGCACGTTCACAAGTGTTTATTTTACCGCAGGAGGATGTTCAACAGTCAGTGAACTCCTAAATGACTAAATGACCAGATAATTCTCATACAAATGAGGACATCAAAACCTCTTAGTCCTCTCCAAAGGAAGGCATAATCTGTTTAAGGTTTCAACATTTTCCTGGCTTAGGAAAGTTGTGCTTAGTTTTGAAGAGGATATTATTTGTGTTTTTAAACACACAGAGAATGCTAGTTTATTTAAAAACAAAATAAACAAATCTCCCAGTTTTCTAATCACAATTTGAAGGACTGAGAGAAGGATGAGGTAAGATGTAACAAACAATAATGGAGATAAATGAGCAGAAGCAGTGCCCTGCTGTGGTTCATTCATCACCAGAATCAGGCTAAGACAGTGACAACAAATGATACGTGGAGAAATAGGAATGATAATAACAATAATAATAATAATGTTGGTATTTGCTAAGCACTTACTATGTGCAGAGCACTGTTCTAAGCCCTGGGGTAGATACAGAGTAATCAGGTTGTCCCACGTGAGGCTCACAGTCTTAATCCCCATTTTACAGATGAGGTAACGCAGGCACAGAGAAGTTAAGTGACTTGCCCACTGTCACACAGCTGACAAATGGTATAGTCGGGATTTGAACCCATGACCTCTGACTCCCAAGCCCGGGCTCTTTCCTCTGAGCCACACTTCTTCTCTAATAATATTGGTATTTGTTAAGTGCTTACTATATGCAGAACACTGTTCTAAGTGCTGGGGTAGATACAGGGTAATCAGGTGGTCCCACGTGAGGCGCACAGTCTTAATCCCCATTTTACAGATGAGGTAACTGAGGCACAGAGAAATTAAGTGACTTGTCCACCATCACACAGCTGACAAGTGGCAGAGCTGGGCTTCGAACCCATGACCTCGGACTCCCAAGCCCGTGCTCTTTCCACGGAGCCACGCTGCTTCCAAGATGACTGTGTTTTTTTTTCTCCACCCATCCACTATGCTATTATGACTTAATACTTACTGATCCAGTTTTTCTCCGTAGCCTCTTCATATCCTTGGAATAAGTTGGTTAAGCACCATAGCTCTTTTTAATTTCCCTCCTTTGGAGTACAATTCATTCATTCAGTAGTATTTAGTGAGTGCTTACTACGTGCAAAGCACTGTACTAAGCACTTGGAATGTACAATTCGGCAACAGAGACACAATCTCTGCCCAATGACGATACAGCTAGACAAGCAGCGTGACCTAATGGAAAGAACACGGGCCTGAGTTCTAATTCTGGCTCTGCCAGTTGATTGCTGTGTGACCTTGGGCAAGTCACTTTGCTGTGTCTCAGTGTCTCAGTTTCCTCACCTGTACTCCTACTCCTTCTTACTTAGATTGTGAGTCCCTTGTGGGACAGGGACTGTGTCCAGCCTGTTTATCTTGTATCTACCCTAGTGCTTAGTACAGTGCTTGGCACATAGTAAGTGGTTCATTATAATCATTATTATTACTGGCCTCCATTCTAGATATTATCTCATTCTGGTCTTATCTTGTTTTCTCCAAAGACAATAGAAGGAACTGTGGGGAAAGCTGGAGTTTTTGTTTTTCTTTAAGGAAAATTACTTTGAATTTCCAGTGGTCATTTACATAATGAAGGTGCTCTGCAAAATTAAATTTAAAAATGCAGGCAAGGTCAAGATAATGTAATGGTTAAGTGACTGGCAAAGTTACAAGTTCCCTTCTGGGATATCAGATGAGCTACTCTGTCAAAGAATTTAGAAGTGAATAACAATAAGATAGATATAAAAACACAAGCAATACCTCGTGGGCCCAGAATAATGGTCCAGCTAATCTAGTTTTAGCCTACTCTTTAAAAGGGGAAAGGGAGTGTTGTCTGACAACCAACTGCAAGATTAAGAATGGCTTTTAAGGACTTTTCATCTATAAATTTATTTAACCCCCTGGACTTATACATTTTCTGTATGAGCAACTTTCTGTTGTAAATTCTATAGGATTACCAACCTACTTAATATCCCCAAATAATACAGTAAAATTGATTTTTTTAAACCAATTTTCTAGGTTTACTCATGAAATTTGAATTTTATGTAAATATATTTTTATTATACTTTCCCATGTACCTCAGAACACAGTTATGTGGTCAGTAAACCCTGTTGAATGAATGAATGAATTTAGTGTTTCCTGAGGAAGGGTTTGTGTGATATGAGTAATTTTTTAAAGCTGGATCTCTTAGAAGCTGTTCAGTGGGCTCTCTGTTAACTCTTTTCCAAGAAAGTACTTGTTTCTGGACCAAGGGATCATGATATTATTGATTAAGAAGCTCTGTTGTGAAAACTCAAGAAGTGGCTTAGAAAGTTGGTTTTCTAATGGAAACTATTGCCATCTTAACTATGAAACAAGTTTTTGGGCTCCTCTGAAGAAAATGCAGTTGGAGATATACTGCAAATTTTCCATGTAGCAACTGCCACATGTCAAATGACAATGAAGTTCATCTTTAATACTGCTAGGTATGTAGGATAGGAAGCTAAATTGTGAAAACTGATCAACATCCACTAGGCACTGTGACCTAGTGGAAAGAGCATGAGACTGGGACCCAGGAGACCTGGATCCTAAGGTCAGCTCTGCCACTGGCCTTCTATGTGGTCTTGGGTAAGTCACAGTTTCCTCAGCTCTAAAATGGGACAAAGATCTCTCTCTTTCAGACTGTTTGTCTGAGGAACAGCTTTCCATATTTTTCTTCAAAGCCCTATTAAAATCACATCTCCAAGAGGACTTCCATGACTAAGCCCTCATTTTCCTCTACTCCCTCTCCACTTGCACTTGGGATCTGTACCCTTTAAGCATTTGATATTCGCCTCAACTCCAGTCCCACAGCATGTATATACGTATCCATATTTTATTTTCATGTCTGTGCTCTCGTCAATACTGTAAGCTTCTTGTTGTCAGGGAACGTGTCTATCAACTCTGTTGTACTCTCCCAAGAGCTTGGTAGAGTGCTCTGCGCACAGTAAGTGCTCAGTAAAGGCCTTTGGTTGATTATCCAGTATATATTCCAGAATTTAGCGCTTAATAAATTCCCCAGAAATAATTAGGAGAATCCGCTAGTGTGAAGGACCTGAGGTTCAAGACCCGGAAGAAATCCATCTGCACAGCAGCAGTACTGAAAGAATGGCTCAACTTGATGTCTGGTTAAAATATCCCACTTGGTCCCCTGAGTAATTCTTCATGAGAAACATAGAGCTTGAAATGGACCCAAAAGTCAGTAAGTCACAGAAATGGCTAGGAAGTATTTTTTTCTCCTTCCTTAATCCCAGTACCAGAGTATTCCCTTAAGCCAAGTAGTTTCCCATGCATAGTTGTATTTAAAGGAAAACCCGTTAGAACAGTTTGTTTTATTTACTCTTTCCCTCTGACCCTTTGTCGACCTCTAAGTCCATAGAAGGGTTGTACATCCAGAAAAACAGATATACACAGACTTGAGTTCTTTTGAGGGGCTGGAGAAAGGCGGAGTGTTTTGGGGAGATTGTGGTGGTTGACACAGGTGCCTTTAAAGCAGCGTGGCTCAGTGGAAAGAGCACGGGCTTTGGAGTCAGAGGTCATGGGTTCGAATCCCGGCTCTGCCACTCGTCAGCTGTGTGACTGTGGGCAAGTCACTTAACTTCTCTGTGCCTCAGTTCCCTCATCTGTAAAATGGGGATTAAAACTGTGAGCCCCACGTGGGACAACCTGATTCCCCTGTGTCTACCCCAGCGCTTAGAACAGTGCTCGGCACATAGTAAGCGCTTCACAAATACCAACATTATTATTTAAAGGCAAGACTCCTACCAGGATCTCTGAGCCCTGGGTGTCTACAGAACTACAGTGGCTATTAGGACTATAGTACAGTTCACTACAGAGAAGCAGCGTGGTGTGGTGGATGGAGCATGGGGTGGAGTCAGAAGATTGTAGGTTCTAATCCCAGCTCTACCACTTGTCTGCTGTGTGACCTTGGGCAAGTCACTTCACTATGCCTCAGTTTACCTCATCTGTAAAATGGGGATTGAGACTTTGATCTCCATATGGGACAGGGACTGTGTCCAACCCGATTTACTTGTGTCCATCCCAGGTCTTAGTTTAGTGTCTGGCAAGTGCTTAGAAAATACCACAATTATTATTATTAGCCATTAAAAAGGCTGGGAATTCCAGTGGCACCTAGTTTACTTTCTCTAGAGTAAGGGTATGCGTGGCTTGATATCTCCCTCTTGAGCAAGTACATAAAAACCAAAGCTTTAAAAGTCTTTAATGTTTACCTGCCGGTTTTATTTCCTAGTAATAGTAACTGTAGTATTTATATCCCGGCTCTGCCACTTGTCAGCTGTGTGACTGTGGGCAGGTCACTTGGCTTCTCTGTGCCTCAGTTCCCTCATCTGTAAAATGGGGATTAAGATTGTGAGCCCCGCGTGGGACAACCTGATTCCCCTGTGTTTACCCCAGCGCTTAGAACAGTGCTCTGCACCATAGTAAGCGCTTAACAAATACCAACATTATTATTATTAAGCGCTTATTATGTGCAGAGCACTGTTCTAAGCTCTGGGGTAGATACAGGGTAATCAGGTTGTCCCACGTGAGGCTCACAGTTGATCCCCATTTTACAGATGAGGTAACTGAGGCACAGAGAAGTTAAGTGACTTGCCCACAGTCACACAGCTGAGAAGTGGCAGAGCTGGGAGTCGAACTCATGACCTTTGACTCCGAAGCCCAGGCTCTTTTCCACTGAGCCACGGAGCCACGCTGCTTACTGTTGCCAAGCATTGTGCTAAGTGTTAGGGTAGACACAATATAGTCAGATCAACCAATCAGTCGTATTTACTGAGGGCTTACTGTGTGCAGAACACTGTACTAAGAGCTTGGGAGAGTACAGTACAGAGGATTTAGCAGACGTGCCCTGCCCACAAGGAGCTTGTAGTCCAGAGTGGTAGACAGATATTAATATAAATAAGTAATTTATAATATATAATTTAAAGATATATGCAGAAGTGTAATGGGGTTGAGGATGGGGTGAATGCCATATGCTCAAAGGTCACAGATCCAAGTACATAGATGTTGCAGAAGGGAGAGGGAACTGGAAAAAAAGAGGGCTTAATTGGGGAAGGATTCTTGGAAGAGATGTGACCTTAATACTGTTTTGAAGATTGGAAGAGTGGTGGCCTGGCATTTATGGAGGGGAGGGAGTTCCAGGCCAGGGGGAGGATGTGGGAAAGGAATCGGCAGCGGAGATCGGGCATGGTGAATAATCCGGTGCTAGAAGAGCGAACTGTGCGGGCTGGGCTGTGGAGATCAGAGAGGTAAGATAGGAGGGGGTGAGCTGAATGAGTGCCCTAAAACAGATGGCAAGCAGTTTCCTTTTGATGCAGAATTGTATGGGCAGCCATTGAGTGGGGAGACGTGGACCTCTTTTCCTCCATGCCATTGAGGAGACTCCATCCCTCCCGATTTTCCATGACCATGGTAGGACAGAGAAAGTCACCCACAGAATGAGGTTGCTGCAAAACCTTGGGGAGACTAGTGGCTGCTGTAGTGGTCACTGGGTCTAGAGATGTGTCTTTGACTCCGTGCCATGAAAACGTGATATTTTTCTCTTAGCCACGGCACTCTACTGATTTTGTTTTTATTTGGAAAAGTTATACTTGTGTGTTAGCCTGTTTTAAGTATTTAACTGTTTCATCATTCCTGATGCCTGTATCCAGTCCCTTCTCCTTACATACCTTCTTAGATTGTGAGCCATCCAGGGGACGGGGCATGTCTGATTTCCACCTGTGTATTCACTCTGAGTTTGGTACAGTCTTCTGTAATAATAATAAGAATTGGGGCATTTGTTCAGTGTTTATTGTGTGGCCGGCACTGTTCTAAACTGTAGGGAGGGTACAAGCAAATCGGGTTGGACACATGGAGTGTACAGTCTTAATCCCCATTTTACAGATCAGGTTACTGAGGCACCGAAATGAAGTGACTTGCCCAGAGTCACACAGCAGACATGTAGAGTCGAAATCAGAACCCAGGTCCTTCTGACACCCAGGCCCCTGCTCTTATCCAGTAGGCCGTTTTGCTGCATATTGAACACAGTGAGCTTAATAAATTCTGTGAATACTATTTACTACCCACTCCATTCTCCCACTACACTCTGCCTCTTGAACATATTTACTGAGTACTTACTGTGTGCAGAGCACTGTATTAAGCATTCGGAAGTGGACAGTGTAATGGACACATTCCCGGCCCACAACGAGCTTACAATTTAGAGGGGGAGACAGGCATTAATATAAATAAAATACAGGTATGGACTTAAGTTCTGTGGAGCAGGACGGGGAAGAATAAAGGGAGCAAGTCAGGATGAGGCGGAAGGGAGTGGGAGAAGAGGAAAAGGCTTAGGAAAGGCCTCTTGGAGGAGATGTGCTTTTCAATAAGGCTTTGAAGGTCAGGGAGTAATTATCTGTCGGATATGAAGAAGGTGGGTGTTCTAGGCCAGAGGCAGGATGTGGGTGAGAGATTGGAGGCGAGAAGTCGAGGTCGAAATGTAATGAGTTGGCATTAGAGGAGCAAGTGTGCAGGCTGGGTTGTAGTAGGAGAGTAGCGAGGTGAGGTAGGTGGGGGCAAGGTGAATGACTGCTTTAAAGCTGATGGATGGTAAGGAGTTTGTGTGATGCGGACGTGGAAGGGCAACCACTGGAGATTTTTGAAGAATGGGGAATCACGGGGTGGTTTTACTCTTCATAACTCTCAAATTAATCCACTTACTAGGCCTCATTCCTCCCTCTGACATCTTGCTCAGGCCTTACATCCTTCTCAGAACTCTCAGTTTTACTTATTGAATGCTGACTGTGTAAAGAGCCCTGCACCAAGCTCTTGGGAGAGTACACTATAACAGAGTTGGTAAACACGTTCCCTGCCAACAGCAAGCTTTCAGTCTTGAGGGATGGACAGACATCATTATAAATAAATAAATTATGGATATGTATCTGAGTGCTATGGGGCCAAGGGAGGGGTGAATAAAGGATGCATATGCAAGGGTGACACAGAAGGGAGTGGGAGAGAGGAAATAAGGACCTAGTCTGGCAAGACCTCTTGGAGAAGATTGGCGATCATCTGTTGAATATGGAGAGGGAGGGCGTTCTAGGCCAGAGGCAGGATGTGGGCATGAGGTTGGTGGCGAGATAGATGAGATTGAAGCGCAGCGTGTTGGTTGGTATTAGAGGAGCGAAGTTATAGCAGGCTGGGTTATAGCAGGAAATCAGCGAGATAAGGTAGGAGCGGGCAAGGTGATTGCTTTAAAACCGATTGTAAGGAATTTCTGTTTGATGCAGAGGTGGATAGGCAACCACTGGAGGTTCTTGAGGAGTGGGAAAACATGGACCAAACAGTTTTGTAGAAAAATGATCCAGGCAGCAGAGTGAAGTATGGAGAGATAGGAGGCAAGGAGGTTGATCAGCAATCAAGGGAGTGTTGGATAAGTGGTTGGAGTCATTGCTTTGCACACACTAAGTGCTCAATACGATTGAATGAATTAACACGGTAACAGTTTGGATGGAGAGGAAAGGAAGCTTTCCCTTCATATCTAGCCAACCTCTGTTCACTCAATCCTCAGAGCTCTTCTGAAATCACATCTCCAGGAGGGCATCTCCAGTTGATTTCCAATCTCCTCTCAAGAAGATTCTCCAAACTGCCATTGAAGTAGTTCCACACCACCTAAGCATTTAAGTACTCCTAACGCCCTGTAGCACTTATGTATATATCTTGATGGTACAAATTTAAAGTTAAAAGAAGTAGTAATAGTTTAGATTCTCTCTCACCTCCTAGATTGTAAGATTCTTGAGGACAGGGTTCATGTCTGGTATTTCTTTTGCACTCTCCCAACCCCTTGCTATGTAGTGTGCTCTGTGCACAGTTGGCTCAATAAATACTACTCTAGATTGAATTTTTTTTTCCTGGTTCCCTTTCCATTTTTCCTCAACACTTCACCTGCCCACCTCATCCAAAATTTTGCTACTTTAAAGCCCTTCCCCCTCAGAGTGAATGGGGGAAATGTTAGGAGTCCTGGAATAAGTTGAGAGTGTCCTATAAACTAAAATGAGGTGAGTACTATTTATTCAGTCCATTTAAATTTTATCCTTTTCCCTGATTACTACAGTCAATCATACCTATTGCATCTAAGGGTGTGATTGATGGAGGGAGTCAGGGAGTTCGGATTGACACCCAGGATAATTCCATCCATTAGCTCTTGCATCTGTTTGACCCAGTTCCTTCCCTCAGGAAGCAGAGTGGCCCAGTGGAAAGAAAATGGGATTGATGATTGATTGATGGATTAGGGAACCTGGTTTCTAATCCCAGCTCTGTCACTTGCCTTCTTGTGACCATGGGTGAGCCACTTAATTTCAGTGTGCCTCTGTTTCCTTATCTGTAAAATGCAGATTACATATCTATTCTCCCTTCCCCTTAGGCCATGAGCCTCCTGTGAGACAGGGGTTGTGTACCACCTGATTATTTCATATCCACCCCAGCACTTAGTACAGTGGTTGGCACATGGTATGCATTTAAGTACCGCAATTATTATTTTTATTATTATTAGCTACAGGTAACGAGGGCAGATGTAATGACCAACAAACGTTTCAGTGCCAGAATTTTGGAAAAATGCGGAAGGGTGAATATTGTTATGAAATATTTGCCCAGCACTATAATCAGATCTGTGACAACTCCCAAGTTAGGGAGGTGGCAATACTTTTACATTTAAAAACGATTCGTGCTACATTGTTCATTATCCACACACTTCAAAATGACAGCTAGGAAGTCATTTGAAAAAAATTTCTTGCATAAAAGCAGTGGATAGGGTTGCGGGAAGTTAAATGCAGTTTGAAAATTATTAGAAGGCTTAGCTTTAACTTGTGTGCATGTTGTCTGGTGTCAATATCCACATCATGAGTATGTCAGAGGTGCTGGGGGCAAATCTTGTGTAGACCTAGGGACCCTAAAGGGAGAGGTTTTCTGCTTAAGGGTTCTCAGGAAAAACCGCCGTTGTCTGGAGCTGCTCTTGAATTCTCTCCAGGCTTTAGGTGAGTGGTGAAATACATGTATTTTCCAACCATTCCATAATATTCAAGTCTGAATGATGCACTGGCTTGAATTCATCTTTGCTGCATCTTTATTCCTGTCTGAATTGTCTGCCTCCTCTTTGTCTTTCAAAATTGCCTAAAGTGCTTCCTTTTGAAAGTTAAATCTGCACATTTGAAAATTTGGCAGTGTCTCTTGAAACAAATGGGCGTTGTCTTTTGCTGAAAAAGAAGCCTAAGGGTGATTTAATAATCTTGAAGGGCAGTGGCAGAGTTTGTGTACAGTGGTTAATTTAGTCAGATCTCAAGCTGTAGAAAAGATAATGAAAGTTGTTTGAAAACATGACCATGTTTATCAATCTAGAGGAAGCAGAGACAGTTTGAGACCTTATCTAATACTAAATTGGAAGCCTCATTTCTGAGGCTCAAAAAAAGTATTCTACACTCAAAGTGCACACCTGCTAATTGCTAACTGGAGAACTTGTGGTGCTATTATTCATAAACAGTGCTTGGCACATAGTAAGTGCTTAACAAATGCTGTCATTATTCTAAACTCCTTTCACCCCTCCCACATAGAAATAGGATCCAGCCTACCCTCTGTTATTACTCATGCACCCAAATAGTCAAAGAGTTTGCTCATGCTCTATAGTATTCAGAAAGGAAATTATTACTGTTAATATCCAGATGTCAATTTTCTTTAATCAGCTAGTCAAGTTGTAAGCATAGGATGCCCTAAAATGCATGCGGTTATGCTCTTGATGAGTCTCATGTTATGGGAAAATCATTTTCTAGTAACCATTGATTCAGTGGGAATAAGTAGATTTTTGTAAAATGGTATTTGTTAAGCGCTAAGTGTGGAGCACTGTTCTAAATGCCTGGGTAGGTACAAATAAATTAGGTCAGACACAGTCCCTGTCCCACATGGGACTCACGTCTAAGTAGAAGGGAGAACAGGTATCCCCATTTTACAGATGAAGTGATAAAGCACTGAGAAGTTAAGTGGCTTGCCCCAGGTCACACAGCAGGCAATTGGCAGAGCCGGGTGTAGAACCCAGGTCCTTCTGACTCTCAGGCTCAATTTCTCTCCACTGGGTCACACTCTTTCTGTTTGAGAGGTTGAGAGAGGTGGTTTGAAGATATCAACATTATTGTTATTCTTACTGTATTAAGGACTCACTATATGTATCAAGCACTGTCCTGGGGTAGATATAAGTTAATCACGTTGGACACAGTCTCCGTCCCACTTGGGCCTCATAGCCTAAGTAGGGGGGAGAACAGTTATTGAACCCCCATTTTACAGTTGAAGAAACTGAGGCCCACAGTCATAATCCCAGACCGTGAACTTTCCACCAGGCCAAGCTATTTCTGTATTTCTGTAGACATTTTGTGATACACATTATGTTATCGCTGTGCACATTATTGTCTGTTTCCCACCACTGTGTTAAATGTGGTCATTACAGAAAAGTAGATAATTCATTCAGTCGTATTTATTGAGCGCTTACTGTCTGCAAAGGACTGTACTTGAGCGCTTGGTAGAGTACAATATAACAGTATAGTAAGGTTGAGGCAGAGGCTGGAAAATGTCATTCTGGTTTGACCAACGTCAAGTACTCGAGCACTGATGTTTCGTACTGTCGTACTATTCTGATTCTACTTGTTCCAACTTGTGGATTGCATTCTATCAGGCAAGAGTAGTGTTGCGGGAAGAACGTTCTCTAATTCTTCCATTGCGTTCTATCCAAATCATATATTGAAAACGTCGTTATAGCAAAACTGGGCGTTGTGGAGTCATTTCAAATTAAAGTTAATTAAAGTATTTATATGCCTGGAATTGGGAAGCAACTTGTCAGGACGACTTAGATAAATTCCTGGATAATAGATCCTGGATAGTAGCTTAGTAGTAGAAAAAATTAGGGATATTAGGAGGTTCATCCTTAACTTGGAAAGCAGCATTGCCTATTGAAAAGAGTCTGGGCCTGGGAGTTAGAGGACCTGGGTTCTAATCCTGGCTCCGCCACTTGTGATCGTAGACAAATAACTGAGGCACAGAGAAGTTTCAGTAACCTTATCTGTAAAAAGAGGATTAAGACTGTGAGCCCCACATGAGATAGGGACCTTGTCCAACCTGATAGAAGCAGAAGCAGCGTGGCTTAGTGGAAAGAACAAGGGCTTGGGAGTAAGAGGATGTGGGTTCTAATCCCGGCTCCTCCACTTAGCTGTGTGACTTTGGACAAGTCACTTAATTTCTCTGTGCCTCAGTAACCTCATCTGTGAAATGGGGATTAAGACTGTGAGCCCCATGTGGGTCAACCTGATTACCTTATAACTACCGCAGTGCTTAGAACAGTGCTTGGTACATAGTAAGCACTTAACAAAATACCATTATTATTTTTATACCTACTGAGAGCTCACCTCCTCCAAGAGGCCTTCTCAGACTGAGCCCCCCTTTCCCTCTGCTCCTCCTCCCCTCACCGTCCCCCCTGCCCTCTGCTCTTCCCCCTTTCCCTCCCCTTAGCCCTGTGCATATATATAAATATATTATTTATTACCCTATTTATTTTGTTAATGAGTTGTATATCTCCATGATTCTATTTATCTTGATCGATGTTGTTTTTTGTTCTGTTATGCTTTGCTGTCTAGCTCCCCCGCTTAGACTGCGAGCCCGTTATTGGGCAGGGATTGTCTCTATCTGTTGTCGATTTGTCCATTCCAAGCGCTTAGTAAGGTGCTCTGCACATAGTAAGCACTCAAATACTATTGAATGAATGAATGATAGCTTATCTACTCCAGCGCTTACTTAGTACAGTAGGTGGCATGTATTGCCTAGCATGAATACCATGGAAAACAAACAGTCAAAAACTGTGAGCAGTTCTGGAAGAGCTGCTATCTCATTTTGTGTTTGTGTCCTGTGGACCTGCTACTGGATAGACCAGTGATCTGATTTGGCCTGGTCAAATGAGGTAATTTAGCCGCAACTCCCAGGGAGTAGGATGATTTTAACCTCCTGGGTTACTTCAGTTATGCCAGTGAGGTTTGGCCTGGGGAAGACTGATCAATAAAGCCTCTCTCATTGGATTACAGATGCCTTGCCTTTATGCTTGTCAGTCAGTCACAGTCAACTGTGTGCTTCCTGTGCAGAGCACATACTAAGGACTTGGGTGTACACAATATAACAGTATAACAGACACATTCTTTGACCACAATGAGCTTACAGTCTAGGGAGGAGACAGACGTTAATATAAATAAATTACAGATATGCTTGGAAATGGGTGGCTTCCCTGGCACAAGCTTGGTCCTAGATGCCAGTTCCAGGAGTACCTGCGCTTCAAGCCCTTCCCCTTGTCTCACATTCATGACCCTGCAGAGGAAGGTCCTAAATTAGGACACCACATCTTAGGCACACGATCAAGTTGTTTGCCACTGTTTGGACTATTATTTCGGAGCTGTTTTAACGAATGAGCAAGACTCCATGGTTTGGAAGAAAGTAGAAAAAGGACAGTTGCCGTCATAAAATACCTAAGAGTATGGGCTTCCTTAGATTTTAAGTTTCAAAACAATTTTACACCATTCAAGCAACAGCAGTTCTTCCGAATACAGAAGACTCAATCATGAATTTTTCAAAAGAAGACTAAAGTATTTCTTGTGGCTTACTCTTCAGTTAGCATCACAAGGGCTTGGGATTCTATTTTATTTTAATGTCTGGATCTCCTTGTAGACTATAAGCTCACCGAGGACAGGGAATGTGCCCACCAACTCTGTTGTATTGTACTTTCCCAAGTGCTTAGTACAGTGCTCTGCACATAGTTAAGATTGAATAAACTCCCATAGATTGATTGAAGTGATCTCATGGCTCTGGACTTACAATTGGCATAGAATACGGAAAAAAATATACTCGCTCAGAGTATGCAGTTGTTTATCTCCAAGTGGGATTTTAGAAATCTCCAGAGATGTATTCTCATACTTTTTTGAAACTCCATTCCCATACAAATACAGCTATCTTCTTCCTGCCTTCCTTTCCCGCTCCCCTCACCCACTGAAAAGATAAGCCCCAGTGTCACTGGCTGCTTGGAGGAGGAAGAATGCCGAGGTCAGAGGGAAATTCAGAGAAACAGTGCAGCCTGGTCGACAGAGCATGTGGCAAGCGCTTAACAAATACCAATAAAAAAAAAAATGACATAGGAATGGCTCTTGACTGAGTACATTATGGTAGCATTTTCCCGGGAGTTCAGAGATGTTTATTCTATGTGCCCTTCACAGTTATGCTGTGACCTCCTGGAGCCAGTGACCGTTGAATCAATATTGTAGAGGCTCCTGGATTCAAGCAGATACTACCGGGGAGTACCTTGATCTCATCTATCTCGCTGCCCACCCCTTTCCCGTATCTGCCCACTAGCGTGGAACTCCCTCCCCCTCCATATATGCCAGACCACCTTCCACCGCTCCTCCTTCAAAGCATTATTGAGCTCCCATTATCAAGTAGTAATAATATATGGATCAGGAACTGTGGCTATTTTAGAAAAAAGGAAAAGAGAGCAGGTCAAAGAGTCTTATTATAAAGAAACAATTTATACCAAGTAAGGAGATTCTACTTTATATAACATTGTGGGAGAGAGACTTGATTAGCAGCAGCATCTTTACTGTGAAAGCCACAGGGGAAAATAATAAATTTTACAAGATGCTACTTTTATAGGGGCTGATTAAATTTAATAGAAGCAGTGGCTTTTAATTTAAAGGAAGAGTTCTAGGTCCCCGTTTATTTTCACTTTACGAATAAAAATGTCAGTCTCTTGAACATCAAGAAGAACTGTTTTTGTTTAGCTCTATCAGCACTTACCTCATATCCTCCAATAATTTTTGGAACCACCTCTAGTAGGCTTCTTGAAAATGGGAATTATGGTGTCATCTTTGTGAGCTGGTACCATTTCCACTGATCTGGTCCCGTATGTCAAGGGAAAGCCCGGGCATTAAGACCTCTTCCTTGCTATAGATTTCTGCTGAAATACAGTAGATCAAAGAGTTTCCCATTCCTCCTATCTCTGAGCCTGCTACTGACTTGCTTAAACACTGTATTTTGTCTGATATGCTAATGCTTTATTTAGCCTTATACTTGATGGAGAAATGAGATTGCTGAAGTATTGTTGCCTTATTGCAGGAATCCCTTCTTGATTGTGATGAGGATAAAATCAACTGTACTCTTAGGGGGGGCCCTGGTAGTTTATATGGGGTCATAGAACGTTTGTGGAGCTGAGCCAAAGACCCTAATTTAATGAAGATTAGGGTGCATGTCTACCAAATCTGTTATACTTAACTCTCCCAAGTGCTTAGTACATTGCTGCGCACACAATACAACAATAAACAGACACATTCCCTGCCTACAACAAGCTGCCTGGGCATTTAGTACAGGACTTGGAACCTAAGTACTTAATTAGTACCTCTGTTATTACTATAGGAAGGGCTTTCAACTGTGAATCTGGGAGGACTTTAGGACAGGACATTTCATTGTGAGATTTATTTTTGTTTCAGACCCAAGAAGTAGCTTATTGGAAACCAAAGATGTAATTTGATTTCAGTCCCTAAACCTATGCTTAAATGACTGGCCTGCACACACTTGAAAAAGGTCCCCAAACTCCCAATATGATGAGGGCCTCATCATCATTGTCATATTTAAGTACTTATTATATGCCAAGCACTGTATTAAGTGCTATGGTAGGTTCAAGATAATCAGGTCAGAAACCTTTCCTGTCTCACCTATGGGGGCTCCCAGTCTTAAAGGAAAGAGAGAACCAGTATTTTCTAAATGAGGAAAGTTAAGTGGGAAGTTAAGTGACCTGTCCAAGGTCACTCAGGCAAGATTGGAACCTGGGCCCTCTGATTATTCAATCGTATTTATTGAGCGCCTGTTGTGTGTAGAGCACTGTACTCTGCACTTGGGAGAATACAAAATAACAATATACAGACGCATTCCCTGCCCACAATGAGTTTACAGACTCCCAGGCCCATATTCATTCCACTAGGCCATGCTGCTTTTGCATTCATTGATCCCACGTTCTGGAAATTGAATTTATAACAAAGCCAGGAATCAGCAGATTTTGTTAGAGCAGGCAGAAGTGTTGGGATTCAGGATGGATTAGGCACTGAAGAGAAGGAACAATAAGCTATATGGTTCCAGTCTCGTTATGTCTTCCTTTTTGCTCTTTCTTCTTGCCTCCATTTTTACATGCAGGCTAAGGATTGTAATCCCTTGCTTCATTGGGATGAGAGGGATGCCACACTGTCATCCATAGTTTTGCAACTGGCTCTGCTCCCATCACTAACAATGTAAATCTCATTAAATTATATGGAAACACTTCCAGAAAAACAAAGGCAAGGGTCTTGCAAAGGGGTTATTATTAACTCAGGGTAGGCTCACTTCATCTCTGAGTAGCACATTTTACAATCAGTGAGAACATTTCCTAAACTGAAGAAGCCGTTAACTGATTATGCATACTAGTAATTGGCATGCCTACATGAACATCTAGAGTCACAATTAAAATAACTTGCTTTGTTCTCATATATCCTTTGCTCAAGATTATTGTTCTGTTGTTATTAACTTGTTAGTTGCACAACACTTCTTGTGAAAGTCTATTATGTTCAGGGGGAGGCGGAGAAACTGAGGAACACAGTGTAGAGATGGAATCGTAATGCCAAATGACTTTGACCAAAGATCTACCCTGGGTGACCCTGTTGAACTAAGTTCTCAAGCCAGTTCCACTTCATGGCATTTCAAACATTAAGACTTTGAGCCCGTGTGGGACATGGACTCTGCCCGACCTGATTATCTTGTGCTTGGCATGTAGTACGCGCTTAATAAATCCCATTAAAAAGCAACAGTTACTGGACATTTGCAAAGTGCTTGGGAGATAGCATTAATGGAACTAACGCTAACTGTAAAGGACTGTACTGGTCCCCTACTCTTTTTAATTAGGGAAGCAGCATGGCCTAGTAGATAAATCACAGGCCTGGGAGTCGGAGAACCTGGGTTCTAATCCCTTCTCTGTACCTTGTCTGCTGTTTGACCTTGGGTAAGTCATTTAAAAGTCTCTGTGCCTCAGTTACCTCATCTGTAAAACGGGCATTAAGACTGTGAACTCCATTTGGAACATGACACATCGAAAGTGCTTCACAAATACCATTTAAACTCTCCTATCTTGAAAGACCTAGGTTTGTTACCGGAAAACTAACCTTAGAATTCCATAGAACTCTTCAGTAGATTTAGACTTGTTTCAAACTTTGGTTTAAAAATAAGATATATTTTTATCTTTATGTTCATTATCGTCTTTATTTCTAGGCTGCCAACTAGAGGAAAAGCCGTATAGACAAGATCAATACTGCTTCAAAACTTGCTTCATATAGAGTCTGGGACCCTACAATTTTGTATCAGGAGAATTCAGAACTATGTTAAGCAACTTTGAAAATAACAACAATCTAGTTTCACTCACACTTTTATTCACTGGCCCTTTGTGAAGTTTATATTTGTATTCAAATGGTGTTCTTTCCTACTTGTGAAACATAAATTGTACCTTGCTTTAGACAAGTAAGCAAATGGCCTTTTCTTAGGCTGAAGCAAGTTAAATCCTTTATCTTAAATTCCTTCTGTGCACAGGAAAAGAAATTTCAAATGTAGTGTTGGAAGGAATAATTGCCCATGTGCTCTGAAGACCACTAACATAGGCCAAGCCTCCAAGAGACAGAGTGGAAGATAGAAGCAGTTTCTGGAGGGATTGTGTGGATTTTAAATGTTGCTAAACATTTTTTAGCCTCAATCCACTATTTTCCAAGAATGGGTTTCCACAATTACTGTGTACACATGCTCAAGTTACAATTTGTTCCTTTTAAGAGAGCTTACATTAAGCACGATCACTCTGCCCATCCTCTAGAGATGGCCAGAAATTCCTAGGCCCGTTCAGAGAAGGTCAAAATAAGCCTAAATCATTTTGCTAACTATAATGGGCATTCCAGACAAGTTAGTATCAAGAGGCACGCCAGTTCCAAGTAAGAAATGTAGAATGTCAGTTTACAACTTGAAGTTTCGATGGATGAAAAATGGCTGCTGTGAGGGGGCCAAAGTGACTACTTAAAAAACTTTTATGAAGTCTATATTACCTATTTAATATATTTTATTAGTAGCTACAGCCAGATCTTACATAATTTAATTTTTTCATTCATTCATTCAATAGTATTTATTGAGCGCTTACTATGTGCAGAGCACTGTACTAAGCGCTTGGGATGAACAAGTCGGCAACAGATAGAGACAGTCCCTGCCGTTTGACGGGCTTACAGTCTAATCGTTAAATAACATTTTTTTTAAGGGTATTTGTTAGGTGCTTACTAAGCTCTGGGGTAGATAGAAGATAATCATGTTGTACACAGTCATTGTCCCACATTGGGCTCAGTCTTAATCCCCATTTTACAGATGTGGTAATTGGAGCATAGATTAGTGAAGAGACTTGCCCAAAGTCACATAGTCAAGTGGTGGAGCCAAGATTAGAACCTAGATACTTCTGATTCCCAGGTCTGTATCCACTGGGCCATGCTTCTCCTTACCTGTGTACATAGCTCTGTACAAATAGAAATGCAGAAATGCAGCCATTCCCAACCTATAAAAATAAATGTAGCTACTACAAGGTTGAAAAGAACATTGAATGCCTTCCACTTAAAGCCAGCTTCCCTTGCTTCGCCAGCTTCCCTTGCTTCCAACATTTCTATCACCTTGGTGGAAACAAGTTTCTATTTCTAAAGTCAAAATTCCTAGACGGTTCTCGTTTTTATGGCTTTGGCCAACCCTCCTCCCTGTAAGTGCTCTTTCGCTGACTGATTTCTTACCTCCCCACCAATACAAATCCCAGAGATTAACACCACCAGGATGGCAGACAAACTCACAGTGTATTTGTGTCATTTCACAGTATGCCTCTTCCCTGTAGCTTCTCGGTGCCTCTGATAGGCGGACTGCACTAGCATAAAATAATATAGAAGAGGAGGAACAGCATTTTGTGGTGATAGCAGGCTGTGGAAAAACAAACCCAAACTTAATTGGAGGTTTGGGAAGAATGCCATTCCTTTCCTTCTGCGGCTAGGGTGGTTCTCTTTCCTTTCTCTCTTCCCATTGTTACATTCCTTCTTGTTGCAGTACTCATTGTGCTTATTTCTTGGCGAAGAGATTGAGACTGTGCTTTCCAAAACAGGGCCTAAGCCATTAGTCCTCCCTTATGTCTAACACAAATTTGACTTGCTGTGATGTGAGAATCGAGAGGGTTGAGGTCTTGGTTGAATCTCTCATTTTGTGAGATGTGAAAGCACATCTCCATCCCTAAGCCCTCCTTTCCTCTTCTCCCACTCCCTTCTGAGTCTCCTAGACTTGCTCCCTTTATTCATCCCTCCTCCCATCCCCACAGTGTATGTACATGTCTGTAATTTTCTATACTTTAATCTTCTCTCTCCTCATCTAGGATGTAAGCTCATTGTGGGCATGGATTTGGTTTGTTATATCGTTATAGTCTATTCTCCCAAATGCTAAGCTCAGTGCTCAGCACAAAGTAAGTGCTCAATAAATACAGTTGACTGACTGGATGTGACATACATGTCCAATCTCAGGCCACACCCAGATCGGTGGCTTGCGTGGGTGTGCTTGAGGGCCAGCTGGGGTGAGGTAACTCTTGCTTCTGGCAGTGATTCGCCTGACTGACTGCAGCACAGTAGTGAAAATGACTATTTTGTAAGAGTGGAGCGGGTATTAATAATAGTTGTATTTGTTAACCGTGCACTGTGCCATGCATTGTACTAAATGCTGTACTAAATACTAATGTACTAAATCTACAAGGGATTCGGGTAGGACACAGTTCCTGCCCCAATTGGGGTTTACATTCCAAGTATGAGGAAGAACAGGTATTGAATCCCCATTTTACAGATGAGGAAACTGGAGAATAGAGAAGTTAAGTGACTTGCCCAGGGTCATTCAGCGGGTAGTGTCAGAGCCGAGATCAGAACCCAGCTTCTCTGAATCTCATCCAGTTTCCCATAGGCACTCACCCCTTCTTTTTTTGGCAGTGTTTCTTGTCAGAATAAAGACGGGGATCGAGAAAACCTGTTTCCATCTCTATGGTTACTCAGGGTGTGTTGAAGCCCCCTTAGAAACCTCAGATGAGGTGTTGGGCTGGAATAAAGAAATACACTGGTGATGTTTCAATCTGAAAGTAAATAGATTTATTTCTCAATGGATTTGAAATTTGGATAGTGATATAGTTTTCTTTCTCTCACTGACAAGACATCTGAAAAGCCAGGAATAAAGACAACAGCAGACCATAGCAATTAAGTTGAGGCAGATGTAGGCAGCATCCATTATTAGAAATCTTCCTTGTGAATTCTGGCCAAGATAAACAAAGATGAAAAGAATAAATTGAAATGTTTTGTGACAAAACAAACACATGGTTTCTGATAGAGCAACAGAAACAGCTTTGCTGAGACCAACCCATCTGTAATTATGAATTATTCACTATCATTATCTTTTCCCCTCTAGTGGAGTACATGTTGCAAGATTGTTAATTGTGTGAAATAAATTAGAAATGAGGGCATTACTAGCCCTCTTACTAGGAAACAAAAATGTTTAGAATGTCAAAATTGTTGGCAGCCTAATCTTAACTTTTCTTATTTGTCCAGCTTTTGAAATTTCTGGGCATACCTGTAGTTCTCCCTCTACTATCAAACGTTCCCGGTGGCTTCTGGCTGTGAGTGTAGAATGAGAGTCTTTGGCTTCCAAGCCAAATAATAGTAATAATAATGGCATTTATGTGCTTAATGTGCCAAGCTTTGGAGTGTAGGTACAATATTAACAAATTATACACAATCCCTGTCTCACATGGGGCTCATAGTGTGAGGTTTTGAGAGTAGCTATCTTTTATTCTTTCACTGTCACATTTATTGAGCACTTATTGTGTGCAGAGCACTGTACTAAGTGCCTCAGAAAGTACAGTACAATACACCCATTCCCTGCTCACAACTAGTTTACAGTCTAGAGGGGGGACACAGACATCACTACAAAAAGATAAATTACAGTTATGTACATATGTGCTGTGGGCCTGGGAGGGAGGAAAAACAAAGGAAGCAAGTCAGGGTGATGCAGCAGGGAGTGGGAGAAGAGGAAAAGGGGGGCACCTAGTCTGGAAAGGCCTCTGGGAGGAGATGTGCCTTCTATAAGTCTTTGAATGAGGGGGAGAGGAATTGTCAGGATTTAAGGAGGGAGGGTGTTCCAGGCCAGAGGCAGGACATGGGCAAGGGTTCGGTGGCAAGATGGGAGAGCTAGCCATAGTGAGAAGATTAGCACTAGAGGAACGAAAGGAGTGGGCTGAGTTGGAGAAGGAGAGCAGGGAAGTTAGGTAAGATGGGACAAGGTGATGGAGTGCTTTAAAACCAAAGGTGAGGAGTTTTTGTTTGATGTGGAGGTGGATGGGCAACCACTGGAGTTCTTTGAGAAGTGGGGTAACGTGTTCTGACATTTTTCTAGAAAAATGAGCCAGGCAGCAGACTGAAGTATGGACTGGAATAGGGAGAGACATTTGGCCGGGAGGCTGATGTAGTAATCCAGGCGGGATAGGATGAGTGATTGTATTACCGTGGTGTATTAAAGTCATTGTATTTGGATGAAGAGGAAAGAGCGAGTTTTAGTGTTGTAAAGGTGGGGCCGACGATGGATTGAATATGTGAAATTGATGGATCGCATCTTTTACCAGACATTCTGTTGTTCAGCCTCAAACGGAGATGAGGTATTCATTTATGCACAAAACATCAGTTTCTCAAAATGCCACACTTTCTAGTTAGCCTCTTTAGGTCCTGGAAATTGTTGACGGTGATGCTCAGAAAAGGATTGGTTTCATATGTGACTGCTAAATGACATCTTCATTCCATGTCTTGAGGGTGGGTGGAGTGGGGTAGGGTGGGGATGGGAGCACCAGTTCTTTCTGCCTGGTTGGACCATAGCCCGGTTGTTTCTATAGCTTGTTGTCCCTCCCCATCATCAACACATCTTTATGGCGCTTCCACAAAGTTTATAGCACGGTGTGAAGTGGAATGTGAAGCAAATGCATCTCTACATATTAAAGACCTTCTGATCTAAAGGAGAGACTAAAAATGCAGTCAGAAAGAAAGTGTAGAAACAAAGTTTGCATTTTCATTGATTTATATTTAGCTCTAGGTATGCCATACAGGTATGCTATAGCTGTACACAGCCATTTAAATATACAAAGGGAAATGGTGTAGTTCCTGGGCTTCTTTATATTCACTCCGGGAAAGCTTCGGTGGAGGGGGTCAGTTGTGGGTCCTAGATGGAAATGCAGCAGTTGAGAGAATTGGAGTAGTGAGATTTTTTTTTTTTTGATTGGTTTAGGTGGGATTTCACACTTACCTGTAAATTCCCTGCCTATCTTCAAACTTTTAGAGAGCTACATATGAGGGCCTTAAAGATTACTCTTGTTGTTCTGTGAAAAGCAAGATGCTCTGGGGGGAGTTGGTGGAAAGCCTTGAAATGTGTATTCCAGTGATGGTAGGCACTGACATTTGTAGGAAATCAACTGTTTCACTGGGTCAGGTTTCTCTACATGGTGTTGCTTATCCTTTGGTGCTAGGCCAAAGAATTTGCAAAGGAAAGTGGATTGAGCTTGATTTTAGTTCTTTTGCTGAATTTCTCTGTCTCGTGGCAATTTTCTAAGTTGGGGCAAGACCTCCATTTTGCTGCCAGCGTTTGACTATTTGGTTTCCCACCAATCCTGATTCCCACCAACCTTCATGTCTAATTTTTCCTTCTTTCCCTTCCTGGGTTTTTAGCTGTAAAAGGGTAAATTAAAATTGTGCCCTTTGGTCAGGAGATTATCCCTTTTTTGACTGACTTTCCCCACCTAGATTGTGAGAACCTTTGGAATAGCGCTTGACACAGGACTTTGGCTTGTAGAGGCTTAAATACCATATCTATCAATCTTTTCCTTAATAGTATATGTTTGAACACTGTTCACAGATCCATGTAGCAAGCACATGGGAGAGGACAATAAAAAGAGTTGGTAGACATGATCCCTGCCCATAAGAATTTGCAATCTAGATGGAGAGACATACATTAAAATAAGTTTCTCATGTATCCCCTATCCTAAAAAATCCCTCCCTTGATTCCACATCACCTTCCAATTATCATCCTATCTCTCTCCTACTAGACTCTCCAAGCTGCTTGAGCAAGGTGTCTACACCCACTGTCTCAAATTTCTGTCCTCCAATTATCTTCTTGACCCCCTCTAATCTGCTTTGTGTTCACTTCACTCCTCAGGAAATGCCCTCTGAAAGGTCACCAGTGATTTTCGTCTTGCCTCTACTCCATCCTAATCTCTCCCCCCTCTTTCAGCTGCCTTCAACGTTGTGGACCACCTCTCCTTCTCTTGGAAACATTAGCTAACCTTTTCTTGACTGACACTGTCCTCTCCTGGTTCCCCTCCAATTACTCTTCTCAGTGACTTTTAAGGGTTCCTTCTCGCCTCCTACTCCTTAACTGTGGGAACTCCTCAAGATTCAGTTCTGGGTCTCCTATTCTTCATTTATACCCACTCACTCATTTGCTCCCATGGCTTCAACTCCCATCTCAATGAAGCTGATTCCTAAATCTTCACCTCCAGCCCTGACGTCTCCTCTACAGTCTTGTATTTCCTCCTGACTTCAGCACCTCTCAAACTAAACAAATCTTCCCACCCAGAGCCTGTCCTCCTTGTGCCTTTTCCATCACTATAGACAATACTACTGTCCTCCCCCTCTCTTGAGCCCTTAACCTTGAAATTAACCTCTTCTCCCTCTCACTTATACTGGGATAGGGACTGTTTCTGACCTAATTACCTGCCCCAGTGCTTAGAGCAGTGTTTGATCCCTAGTAGGCACTTAAGTATGTGTTTAAAAAGTACCATAAAACAAAACAAAACAACTCTTTTGTATTGTATACTCTGTGCACTCAGGTAGTACAATTAATTGCTTGATTGCCAAATTACAAATAAGGGAAATGGCAGAGTTTAAGGATATGTACATAAGTCCTGAGGGGCTAGGGATGGAGGAAATATCAAGTGCTTAAGAGATAAAAATCCAATGCATAGGTTATGTTGAAGGCAAAATTGTTGTACTATCCAAAGCACTTAGTACAGTACTCTGCACACAGAAAGCCCTCAATAAATGTGATTGAATGGATGAATGAAAAACATAGCCACTTAATAAAAAGTTCCACTCACTTTCCCCTTCTTTGGTTTGGGAAGTTGAAATGGTTGGGATAGCACATCTCAGTATCCTAATAGGACACAGAAAGTATTGTAGGAGCTGGAAGAAAGCAGAGCAAGGGCACAGACTAGATCACAGAGCTTGACTTATGTGCACTAGTAAATAATTGAATCCTAGAAGTAAATAAATTCATTGTTTCACAAATCTGGACCACTTTGCAACAACATGGGTACTAGAAGGGAACTGGATCCAGACCCTGGATGCTGTTGAAATAAATTCATTGTGTTCACAAACAACAATACCCATTGCTATGTGGCTGGGGAAAACCAGAATTTGGTCGAAGAAGACAAAAAATGAAACATGACAATATAGTGAGACTGGGAGAGAAATTAAATGGAAAAAAATATGGCAGGAATCACCAACCGCATTTGGAAACTCATTACTGCAGTGGTTATAATTTGCATTCTTTTTGTAATATATATTATATATATGAAACACAAAGAAGCAGTGTGTACTATTGGCCATGTTAAATTTAAAATGTCAGGAGCACAGTTGCCATTCACAATGGACAAGAAAACAGACAAGTGTGGATTTGTAAGGACAAACACATTAATAGGAATTATAGAACCAAAAGTAGGGAGGTCAGGCTGGATTATAAAACTCTTTAAGTTAAAAATTATGCAACTGTTTAGGGAGATTTAGCTCGTGCTTAGAAAATGTAACCATGTGTTCTCATTATATACCAGTGCAATTTAAAGATAAAAGAACTGCACAATTTGTAGTTTTCAGGCAAATAACCTGGCAATTTTGATGTTATGTGGCTATCGAGCCCTTGAGGACCTACTGTTTGCAGAGGTCAAGACTAGGCTCTTGAAAGGTTCACAGAAGAAGCAGGCACCTTGTCTGCATGCTGGGGGAAGAAAAGCAGACAGAGAGACGCATGTAGTAATACCCAGTTTCCCCCAAAATGTGTCATTTCACGCTCCTTTTAGAATAGAATACTGTTGGAGAATTGGGGAACATTCCTGTGACAAAATGCATCTACCCGATTAGAACTTGACTTAATGTCAGAAGAAGGTGATGCTTGTTAGGATGCAGGCAGATGTGGATCCATAAAGTGTTGAGGGGAAAACCCCACCTAGGATCAGATTGAATGGAGAGGGCAATTGAGAGAGATGTCCTAACTTTGAGGTTATCTATGAGTTCGAAATACAAGGGTCATGGTGGTGTGAATAGAAATTCAGATAAAGGAAAAGGAATAATGATTATAATAATTATGGTATTTGTTAAGCACTTACTAAACGCTGGGGTAGATAAAAAGTTACCAGTTTAGACACAGCGCCCATACGGCATTGGGCTCACAGTCTTGGTAGGAGGGAGCAGGAGTTAATTCCCATTTTAGAGATGAGGCAACTGAGGTTGTCCCAAGTAGGGCTCACAGTCTTAATCGCCATTTTACAGATGAGGTAACTGAGGCACAGAGAAGTCAAGTGACTTGCCCAAAGGCACACAGCTGACAAGTGGCGGAGCCGGGATTAGAACCCACGACCTCTGACTCCCAAGCCCGTGCTTTTTCCACTAAGCCATGCTGCTTCTCTTTATTTTGTGCAGAGCTCTGCACTAAGTGTAGGAGGGAAAAGATCAAGTTTATTTCCTATTCTTTATGTCCTAGTTAAGTACCAACCTTTTCAATTTTTCCCTTCATCTCCTCCTGGATGAAAAGCTTTCCTTCTGAATTAGATGATATACTCTTGAGTCATTATGTATTTATAACTTTACCAGCAAGTATGTATGACACCAATAAATTCCAATGCTTGTAGTCCAAAGTCTGACCATGTTGCCTTTTGTGACAGGTGGTCCCTGAGAAGTCTTGCTCTATTTTAATTTTCTGGCCTGTGCAAGATCTGTTGCTCTATTTTAATTTTCTTTCTCGTCTGTGACTCTATACTTCCAATCCAGGGGTCCTGGCTAACTATCGCCAGCAACACTATGGTTTACATTTGAGGAGATTTGTCACATTTCTTATCTTGTCTCTCTTCCATTCATGGGTCACATGTATAATTTCTGGTTGCCTTGTGGGGTCGAGAGAGACTCTTGGTGCTTATTCAGCAGGGTGAGAAATGAACTGATAATTTTAAATCATTCCAGGCTTACCATGTTCTGCTTAATGCCAGGCTACTCTCAGAAATACTTTGTTCTGACTGTGCGTAAATATGGAAAACAATATTTGTCCACCTGCCTACAAGATGATAGACAAATGAGGGTTTTATGCGCTTTGTGTTAAGTGATAGGTTTTAAGCTTCTTGAGGACAGGGATTATGTTTACCAATGTATTGTATCATATTCTCCCAAATGCTTAGCACAGTGCTCTTAATGTAGTAAGTGCTCAATTAAATACCACTAATTGATTGGGAAGGAAACTTGTAGAGTAAAATATAATTTTTGTGAAGAAACTTGAATGACAGACTGCTATCCACCAAAAGAAGCAGAAAATAGAGGTAGCTAAGACAACTAGAATATAACTCACAAGTTGGATGAACCATAAGGGGAATTTCAGAGTTTTTACATTTCTTGATGACTACTGAAAAAGATTCATGGAAAGTGCTTTCAGTATCTAGCAGTAGATAGTAAACATATTTTCAGGACAGAAAAGAATATGAGAATGACATAGGGACCAGCCTGCGACTTAAATATCCACTTCGTCCAACAAGCCCTTTCCAATTAATTCCCACCTCTGTCTTAAGTACTGGTTCTATCCCCTCCCCTGCTCTTGAGTATATATGTATAGTCAAATATATAGTGAACTGTACAGCCAAATATTTACTCTGATTACAAACTGCCTTCCTGTTAGAGTGTAACCCTGTGGGTAGGGAGTGCATTTCGTGCTTCTGTGAAAACCAACTGCTTAGTACAGTCCATTGCACCCGATGGGCACTCAATAAATACCACGGTCTTTCCCTGCTTGTAATTTATTACCATGTTGGTCTCCCCTGATCTACTGTAAATTCCTTGAAGGCAAGGATCTTGTCTACTTACTGTATTTTACTCTCCCAAACATTTAATACAGTGTCTGCACCCAGCAAACACTCAGTAGCACGTTTTTTCCATGGCTGTGTATGTGGGTCTCAGCTGCCCCACACCCTTACATCACTAGCACTATTATTTTTTTTATGGTATTTAGGTGGTTACTATGTGCCAGACACTGTAATCAGCACTGGGATGCATACAAGCTAATGATTTAGACACAATCCATGCCCCACATGGGACTCATGGCTTAAACCTCCAGGCTCCTATTCCCAGGGACACATTTTTTAGAAGCCCCTTGGGATTTTTACAGCCCTGTCATATACCCATACCATGTTGATATTATGAACTGAATGATCCTGTCAGCACCAGGATAAATTACTATAGCAATTTTTCTTCTCTGAGTGATTTTTGGAGATGAATTGTCTTATAAATAGAAAACAGCATGGGGGGCGGGGCGGGAATTGATCCTTTCAGTGTTTCAACATGTTGCAGCTTTCTAGAATATTTTAGAAAGGGTCTGAAGGAAGAGGAGATGGTGCTTAGAGTTGCTGGGTAGTTAGCTTGTTGGATCATTAGCAGAGCTCTGCTTGAAGGGTTTCGTTTTAGCTAGCTTCGTATGTGATCACCTACCCTGAATTTTTTTTTTTTTTTTGAAATGGTATTTGCTAAGTGCTTACTATGTGTCTAGCACTGTTTTAAACTGTAAGCTCGTTATGGGCAGGGAGTGTGTCTGCTGATTCTGTAGCATTCTTCCAAGTGCTTAGTAAGTGCTCGATAATACCATTGATTCTGAGTAAGATTTAATTCCTGTCCCAAATAGGGATCACAGTCTAATTAGGAAGGAGAGCAGGTATTGCATCCACATTTTGCAGTTGATGAAACTGAGGCATAGAGAAGTTAAGTGACTTTCCCAAGGTCACACAGCAGGAAAATGGCAGATCCAACATTAGAACCCAGGTCTTCTGGCTCCCAGGCATGGGCTATTTCCACTAGGCAACACTGCTTGCTTCTCAATTGCCTTGGGCCAAGAACTTTTCTAACATAGTAGAGAGGTTGATTGGAAGATTAGGATTTGATTTGTGATCTGCTGGGCTGTTCTCCTTTGGAAAAAGTTTCATATAGCCAGTAATGGCCACCTTTTTAAAAGGCCTTTCAAAGTACAATAAATATAATAAAAATTCCAGACCAATAATAGAAAGTTGAGGTTTCTCTGAAGGCATAGGAGACTCCCACTTTACTGCTCTAACTTGGCGAACGTGACAGATACTTTTTCTCCCAGTCCAAAAGTGTGTTTTCACCTCCTCCAAGAGGCCTTCCCAGACTGAGCTCCTCTTCCCCCTCTACTCCCTCTGCCATCCCCCCTTTACCTCTCCGCAGCTAAAGCCTCATTTTCCCCTTTTCCCTCTGCTCCTCCACCTCTCCCTTCCCATCCCCATAGCACTGTACCCGTCCGCTCAACTGTATATATTTTCGTTACCCTATTTATTTTGTTAATGAATTGTACATCGCCTTGATTCTATTTAGTTGCCATTGTTTTTATGAGATGTTCTTCCCCTTGACGCTGTTTAGTGCCATTGTTCTTGTCTGTCCGTCTCCCCCGATTAGACTGTAAGCCCGTCAAACGGCAGGGACTGTCTCTATCTGTTGCCGACTTGTTCATCCCAAGCGCTTAGTACAGTGCTCTGCACATAGTAAGCGCTCAATAAATACTATTGAATGAATGAATGAATGAATGAGAGAATTTTTGAGACTGTTGCCCTGGAAAATTTCCCTGAAAAACAAATGTAAACACTTTTAAGCTTTTTACTTTATTACTATTTAGGCAGATTTGGGGTTCTAGCTGTGATGCTCTAGTCTGAGCCGGGAGAACAGTGTACCTACCCTAGAAGGCCAGATGATCCACCACAGTATACATCATCGTAATATTTACTTTGGGTTTAAAGTGGGTGTGCCTGTGGGAAGCTAAAGCTTCTCCTTGCAATGTGTGGTTTTGTTTCTTTTCTTGGTCTTGGACTGTGATTTTGCGGTGATTATTTGGAGGTCTCTTTGCTTGTCACGTTGTCGTATTCAGGAGCAAATGCTTGAATCCTTGAAGCAGCATGGAGTAGTGGATAGAGCACAGGCATGAGAGTCAGAAGGTCATGGATTCTAATTCTGGCTCTGCCACTTATCTGCTGTGTGACCTCGGGCAAGTCACTTTACTTCTCTATGCTTCAGTTACCCCATCTGTAAAATGGGGATTGAGACTGCTAGTTCCACATGGGACAGGGACTGTGTCCAACTCGATTTGCATTTATCTACCACAGTGCTTAATACAGTGCCTGGCCCATATAAGCGCTTAACAAATACCATTATTATTATCATTATTACTGTTTGGAGCTGTCCATAGTGATTCTAGGATATTTTCAAGTGATAACTGTGTTTTTATTTGTTAGCCTGGAGAAGGCAACTTTTAAATTCATCTAATTTTTTCTTACCTTTCTGGGACCAGTAAAGAATGGTGAGGTCCTGGGGTCAAATTTACCCATGGAGCTATCACCCAGGGCCTTGCATCTCACAAATTCAGCCTGGCAAAAGTCGGTGTTTCGGCTAGGCTAAGATGCCCTGACCTTCCCCCGCCCCGCCCCTCAGCACTTTTGCCTATAGCTGTAATTGATTTATTTATATTGGTGTCTGTATCCCCCTCTAGACTGAAAGCTCATTGTGGGCAAGGAATGTCTTTTATATTATTGTACTGTAGTCCCTCAAGTGCTTAGTACAGTGCTTTGTATACAGGATGCGCTCAATAAACACGATTGATTAATTGTGATTGAGTCAAGGACAACACCAAGGATTCAGGCTTGTGAGACAGGAAGAAAAGTGGTATTGTCTACAGTGATGGGAAAGAGAAGCAGCACGTCCTAATGGATAGAGCACGGGCCTGGGAATCAGAATGACATGGGCTCGAATCCCGGCTCTGCCACATCTCACTGTGTGAGCTTGTGGGCAAATCACTTCTCTGTAATTTAGTTTTTCCTTCCTTCCTTCCCTCCTTGTTCATCTATATTAATATCTGTTCCTCCCCTCTAGACTGTGAGCTTATTATGGCAGGAAATGTGTCTGTTTACTGGTCTCTTGTATTCTCCCAAGTGCTTAGTACAGTGCTTTGCACAAAGTAAGCACTCAGTAAATATTGAATGAATGAACGAATCCCAGGAATACCTGGCTGAGCAGCTTGGGGGAAATTCCTTTATTTCCACTATTCCTAAATGACTCCGAACCATAGCCATGTAAGCCACGCAGGAGACCGAAGCAGCGAGGTCTAGTGGAAGGAACATCGGCCTGGGAGTCAGAGGACCTGGGATCTAATCCCAGCTCTGCCATGTGTCTGCTCTGTGACCCCGGACAAATCACTTAACTCCTCTGTGCTTCAGTTACTTCATCTGTAAAATGGGGAATAAGACCGTGAGCCCTATGTGGGACAGGGACTGTGTCCAACCCAATTGTTGTGTATCAGCCTCAGTGCTTAGTTGGTGCCTGTCACGTAATAATAACGATGGTATATTTATTGTGCGCTTACTATGGGCCAGGCACTGTTCTAAGCACTGGGGTAGATGCAAGGTAATCAGGTTGGACACAGCCCCTGTCCCACATAGGACTCACAGTCTTAATCCCCATTTTACAGCTGAGGGAACTGAGGCACAGAGATGTTAAGTGACCTTCCCAGGGTCACACAGTGGTCAAGTGGCGGAACCAGGATTAGAACCCGTGACCTTTTGAATCCTCAGGCCCGTGCTGTATCCGCTAGACCTTGCTGCTTCTTAAGCACATAGTAAGTGCTTAACAAATACCACTATTGTTGACATGGCCAGGATAAAGGAGTTTATGCTCCTCAACCCCTCCCCTTTTCCTCCTAATAATAATCACAATAGTGATATTAAGCACAAACTAGGGGCCAAACATTGGAGTAGGACAAGATATTGAAGTCAGACACAGTCCTTGCTCACAGTCTAAATTGGAGGAGGAAAGGTATTCACTCCAGATGAGGAAACTGAGGCTCAGAGAAGTTGTGTTTTCAAGTTTCCAAGTGTGAATTCCTGGTGAGACTTTCAGGCTGGTCCTAAGGGACCACTAGGGCCTCTCCAGCCCATTCCTACTCCCTTTTACTCTCCTCCAATCTTACAAAACATGCACACAAGAACATCTTTCTGGGCCCACACCCCTTTCATCCAGCTCTACAAGGACTATACAGAACAGCTGAACAGCTTCGTACGGGTGATTCGCAAAGCTGAAGTCTCTCCGTTGAAACAGCCCAGCTTTGAATGTGTTGGGCTCATTCACTTTACTGATTTTGCTACACATTCCTTTCATCTTGTCATCGTCCCTCTTAGAATGAATGCTCTTCGAGAGCAGGAAAAATGTCCTTTCTTTCTGTTGTACTTTCCCCAGTGCTGAGTACTGCTCTTTTCACAGCGGGTCCTCTGATATTAGTGATTGCTTCATTTAATGACACAGGCTGAAAATCCAGAACCTGGCTTGCTTTGGTTCCTGTTGGCCTGGCTTGTAGCTGGCCTTGGCTGTTATTAGCTGCCCTTTTCTCTGTAGCAACCAGTAAACTTTAACAGTAATGATGCCAACGTGGAAGTACTCAGTGCTGAAAAGGAAGTCCAGTGGACTTCCTTGGGGCAACTTAACAAAGGTGAGCCTCTGGCCAATTCCGTTTCAGCTCCAGGCATGTCCACTCGGGTGTTTCTGGCTTTCCATCTGAAGTAGGGGGACTGATGGGATTGACACAACCCAAAGAACCTAGGCTCCATGGGCAGCATGGCCTATTCATTCATTCATTCATTCAATAGTATTTATTGAGTGCTTACTATGTGCAGAGCACTGTACTAAATGCTTGGAATGTACAATTCGACAACAGATAGAGACAATCCCTGCCCAATGATGGGCTCCCAGTCACATCTGGGGAGACAGACAGCAAAGCAAAACAGAACAAAACAAAAACAAAACATTATCACGATAAATAGAATCAAGGGGATGTATAGCTCATTAACAGAATAAATAGGGTAATAAATAATATATACAAATGAGGACAGTGCTGGTGGGAAGGGGAGGGGGAGCAGAGGGGAAGGGGGCTCAGCCGAAGGGAGGTGAAAGGGGAAGGTGGAGGAGGAAAGAGTGGAGGGGGAGCAGAGGGAGAAGTGGGGAGCTCAGTCTGGGAAGGCCTCTTGAGGAGGTGAGCTCTCAGTAGGGCTTTGAAGGGGGAATGAGAGTTAGTTTGGCCTAGTGGATAGAGCATGGGCCTGGGAGTCAAAAGGACCTGGCTTCTAATCCTGGCTCTGCCACTTGTCTGCCATGTGACCTTGGGCCTTAATTTCTCTGGGCCTCAGTTCCCTCATCTGTAAAATGGAGATTAAGACTGAGAGCTCTACGTGGGACAGGGACTGGGTCCAACCTGATTAGCTTGTATCTACCCCAGCGCTTAGAACAGTGACTGGCACATAGTAAATGCTTAAAAATACCACAATTATTATTATTATTATTATTTTCTGTGCCTATGCAGGGTCCTTCTCTAGAATACCCAGCTTGGGGACTCTTTTGCAATTGGATGGCAATGACTCATGACTTGGCATGTCCACCACTTTGGCATATACCCAGCTTTTGCCATTATTTCAGTCAATCAGCCCTATTTATTGAGTGCTTATTGTGTTCAGAGCAAGATACAGGGCTTAGCACACAGTAAACGCTTAATAAATGTGATTAATAATAATAATTGTACTGATCGCCTGAGAGAGTACAATATAACAGACACATTCCCTGCTGACAACGAGCTTATAGTCTAGAGGACGAGTTTACAGACTTTAAATCTTCGGCCGAGGCTGGTCGCTGCAGCGACTAGTGGAGAGGGTGATATATTATTAACCCGTAGCTTAAATCTACCCCTCTTAGGGTTGCACCTGGAGAGTTTCCAGTACTGTACCAGTCTCGAGTCTAGGAGGGAGAGTCAAGCAGAGGCCTACCTATTCCATTCCCAGCTTGGCCAGTGGCTAGTGAGTGGGAGGAAATCTGCTACAAGTCAGAACTCACCCATACTGGGCAGCAGCAGCATGGGAGGGAGTCGAGGGTGGAGACTCAAGTTTTACTGCGCAGAAGGAGGCAATGGTAAACCGTATCCATATTTTTACCAAGAAAACTCTATGGATAGACTACCAGAACGATTGCAGATGGAGAGCGGGGCGTTCTGGGAGAGATGTGTCTGTGGTGTCGCTAGGGATTGGAAATGACTTGACAACATAAGACATTCTTAAATCTGCATCCCAGAGATTGGCTCTGTAGCTGTGCTCTGCCCCCTCACCACGTTCACTTTCAAACTGGAGAGTGATTCTCAGCTAACGACCCAGATCCTAGCAAATGGTTCAGTGTTGTTTCTGAGCAGACCTGAAAAACATCACAAAATGTGAGGCGTCTAATTTCCACCTGTGTATTCTCTCCCCATTCTAGTACAGGGCTCTGCACAGAGTAAGCGCTTAAGAAATGCTGTTATCGCTATGGGAAGCCAATCCACATTTCCAAAGTATTCACGTTTGAACCCATCAATCTGAGCAAAAGTCACAAACACATGCACAGATGTGACTGTATATTGAGGCCAAGGAGCAAAAAACATGTGGATGGCGGACTGAAGCCTGTCACCGAAGCTGGTTTCTTGCCAGACCGTTGAGCTGTTTCAGCGGTGGGCTCCCTGTGTGATCAGTTTATGAGCAGTTATGCTTTTCTAGGCAAGGATTAGACTGTCTGAGTGCTCTGGGCACAGTTAGTGCTCAAATAAAATTGATTGAATCATAGTTTATTAGACAGTTGTGGCGTGCAAAGAGCGGGCATATTCTCCAGATCCCCAAGGAACTCACCATCTATAGGGGTGACCCAAGAGTGGGAGAGACAGAGAGGGAGGAGAGAGAAAGAAAAACAAGGCAAATAAATAATTCTAGCAATAAAAATAAGTTGTTTTCTGCTTGGAAGGGATAATCTCTGGGCTCTTTGACACCTTCAAGGATCTGGGCGGCTAAATTGCCATGATCATGCCAGTGTTCTAGAAGTTGGGAAGAGGTTTTCTGCCCTTTCCGTATTTCTGTTGGTAGTGGCTATTGGTTCCCTTGATGCTGATAGGGAGCACTGGGGAATTCCCTATGGAGGGAGAGAGCTTGTGGCCTAGTGGAATAAGCATGGGCCCGGGAGTCAGGGCACCTGGGTTCTAAACCTGAACCCGCCACTTGTCTGCTGGGTGACCTGGGGCAACTCACTTAGCTTCTCTGTGCTTCTGTTCCGTCATCTGCAAAATGGGGATTTGATACCTGTTGTCTCTCCTACTTCGGCTTAATACAGTGCTTGGCACTTAGTAAGAGCTTAACAAATACCACTGTTATTATTGTTACGTCTCTGTGTCTGTGTCCTCAACTTCAAAATGAGGATTCAGTACTTGTTCTCCTACCTACTTCGCCTGTGAGCCCCATGTATCTGGACTGTTAACTTGTATTCTCGCCAGTATTGAGAACAGTGTTTGACATATAGTAAGCACTTAAAAATACCATAAAAAATTGCATTACTGCATACATGCAGAGAAGCAACATAACATAGTGGAGGGAGTGCAGGACTGAGAGTCTGGAGACCTGGGTTCTAATCCCGGCTCTACCACTCACCTGCTGGAACTTGGAGAAGTCTTAACTCTTGTGCTTCAGTTTCTTCATCTGTAAAATGGGGGTCAGAGCCCGTTTTGGGCAAGGAATGTGTTCTTTATGGTTATATTGTACTTTTTCAAGTGCTTAGTACAGTGCTCTCCACACAGTAAGTGCTTAGTAAATATGATTGACCAACTGACCGTTCTCCCTCCCCTGTAGACCGTGAGCCCCATATAGTACAGTAACTGTGTGACATTATTGTAGTGTGACTAGCCTGTAGTGCTTAACGAGTATCACTTATGTTTTTTGAATTATACCCACACTCTCCTTAATTCTACATCAGTTCCCATGGTTAATTGGAGCAGATCAAACTGGTGACACAGAGCATTGAATAGTCTGTGGTTATTTCTCTCTTGAACAAATCACTAAAGGCAAACAATTTCATTTAGCAAAGTATCTCCCAAAATGCCAGTCATTAAAGATATGAACCTGCAACCTTCGATTGACCACTGTCAATTGACCACTCAATTGAGAACCCTCAATTGACCACTACCCCAGAGGAGGCCTGCCTAAGCAACTCACGGGGCTACTATGTTATGTTGATGAATTGCCCTCGCAGCCTAAAAAATGTTTTGTAAGAGGACTCATCACTGATTGCCAAAGAGCGATGTCCCAGTGCCCCATAGGGAACTCCAAAGTCCCAGCCTACCCATCAAAACATCCTCTTTCTAGTACCCTGAAGTGAAAGCCTGACAGTATTAACCCGAAGACTGAGAGACTTGGCCAGTTTTAATATATAACCTTCTTTCATTCTAACACATAATAGCTTTAATATCAGTCCTGAATGGGATCAAGCTCATTTTCACTCACTGTTTCGATTCAGATATGTTGGTGATGACTAAATGTTTATCTTTTGAATGGTAATGTTTATTTCTGATGAGACCTTCTTTGGAGAGAGCTGTGTTGAACTTAAAAAAAAAAATTGAAGGATTCTGCTAGAAGCAGAATGGATTTCTTGGATTATGCTTTGAAAAAAATTAGTCATGACCTTCAAATGACTTCATTTAAAACCCAGATGTGCTCTTTCTTTTTATTTTCTTCGTAAACTGCAAACACAGTGTTCCAGGGCATTTTAGCAGGAAATTAATGACTGGGATTGTTTTTTCAAAGTACTTTTGTTTATTTTGATAAGGTGTTTCAAAATTTAAACTATTTGTATATTTGAATGTGCCTTAATGAATACTTATATTTGTGTGTACATATCTGAAGGAGATATATTCCACCCCATTTTACAGATGTGGCAACTGAAGCACAGAGATGTTAAGTGATTTGGCCAAGGTCACACAACAGACAAGTGGTGGATCGGGGATTAGAACCCAGCTCCTCTGACTCCCAGCCCTGTGCTCTTCCACTAGGCCATGTGACTTCACCAGTAATAGAAGCAAAAATCAAAACAGCCAAATAGGTAACCAAGGGTCAAAAAGAAGATTCTGAAAATGATAGTGAGGATGACAGACCTCACAGCCAGTATAAAAATGACAAGAGATCTGGTGTGCATTCAGAGATAATTAAAAAGATTATTCAGGATTCAGAAAGAAAAGAAAGAGTAGCAGCAGAAATGAAGGGGAGCTTGAAGAGAGTCGAGGTATTCAGTGGAAACAGCATATGCTAGGTCCCTGAAAGATGAGAATGAAGAGAACCACATGAATAAGATAGACAAAATATGTAAAAATTCTACAATCAATGTTATTTATTGAACACTTACTGTGTGCCAAGCTCTGTACCAAGCGCTTGGCAGAGTAGAGTTGATAGACGTAGGGTTGGGATGATCATCAGCCCTTCACGTCATTGAAGCAGCGTGGCCTAGTTGAAAGAACAAGGACAGTGAAGTCAGAAGGACCTGACTTTTTTTAAATCCTGACTCTGCCAGTTGCTTTCTTTGTGAGCTAGGGGAAGTCACTTCAGTTCTGTGCAGTTATCTCATCTATAAAATGGGGATTAAGATTGTGAGCTCCATGTGGGACGGGGACTGTGTCCGCCCAGATTAACGTGTTTCTGTCTCAGCACCAAGAACAGTGCATGACATATATCGTAAGTGCTTAACAAATGCCAGAATGATAGCAACGTGATCCCTGTCTTCAAGTTGCATACAGTCTAGAGGGAATGACCTCTACTGTAAGGTAGACCTTTACTTATCTAAAGTCAGTGTAGGTTGTATTCTGCCAAAAATGAACCGGGAACTAGTCTTGGAATTGTGATGGAGATGATAGACTATTTGTAGTATGTGTGGGAAATTTTGTAGATAAAGATGGCATGGTTGTTCTAGCTCAAAGTAGGAGGTAAATCTCTATTTGAAATACTGACCCAATGTTATACGTCACAAACAAATATCCATTTCCTACAAGGATATTACAGTTGACCAAAAAGGGGGACTTAAAAAATCTTTAAAACTAACATTCAGTAGCCCAGTCTTCACTGGCCTTTTTAAATTTTTTGGGAAATTTAAATGCTAACTTTGTGTCAGGCACTCGACTAAGCGCTGGGTAAGATACAAGCTGATTAGTTGATTAGGTTAGACCCAGTTCCTGTCCCGCATGGGGCTCACAATCTTGATTCCCAATTTATAGATGAGGCAACTGCAGAGAATTGAAGTGACTTGTCCAAGGTCACATAGCAGACAAGTGGCGGAGCCAGGATTGAAAGCCAGCTCCTTCTGACTTCCAGGCTTGTGCTCTATTCACTAGGCCCCGCTGCTTCATTCATTCATTCAATGGTATTTATTGAGCGCCTACTGTGTGCAGAGCACTGTGCTAAACTCTTGCTTTTCTGGCTTGCACTTTCCTCTGCCAGTCCTGCTTTGGAGGTAACTCCTGGGGTGATGTGCAGGTACAGTAGGCGGCTGAGGTGACTGTATCTGCCGCAGATGAATTGCGGAAATTTCCTGTGGCCGTCCTCACAGCAGTGGGATTGCTCCCTGCCCCCCTCTCCCTCCCCAGCACCTCCCAGAGTGGGGCCTCCAGCTACAATAGCTATTCCCAGCCCTTGCTGGTCACTGAACTAGGATAGTTGTGCTGGGCCAGCGGCATCATTCGATTCTGTCAACTGGTATTTTTTTGGGACTCCACGAGGTTACACTTGATCGTCAAACATCTCTCAGGGAGGATTCCCTGAGCTCCAGAAGCCTCACATTCCCCTCCCAGGTCAGTGCGAAATCTGGCACAGCATCCGGGTCGTGGAATTCGACTTCAGAAGCCACGGGGCCAAAAATAAACCAGGTTCAGATGCATCCAGTACTGGCTCTGAGCCTCGACAGGGGACACAGGTCCCTTGAAGACCGGACCGTCTGATATAAAACTGGAAGACTGCACAAGCTGCCTCTGGAATCCCACCAGCTTCCTCTATCCTGAAACACTGAGAGCAAGGGGTAGAGCTCTGTGAAGGGTTAGGAGTTTGGGGCTGATCAGGGAATGATCTTAGAAGGTGGTGACAGAGTTAAACCAGGCCTGCTCTGCGCCTAGGGGTAAGGAAGTGAATCAGATTCCAGGCATCCAGGAACAGGATTCCAGGAAAAAATGCCAAATCCTAATTGGTTTCACCTTTGTCAACTCTGAAAAAAGAATAGTTGAGTGATTTTTAATTCTGCTTTCAGTGTGCCATGTAGACTCCCTCTTCACCCTGACATTCCTCCAAGAAGATGTGGTGCATTCTTCCTGGAAAGGGGCAAGTGAATGGGGAGAATTGGACCGAGTGGAAAACTTTCATCTATCTGAGATAACCAAGGCCAAGCGTCTAGTAGTGATTGCGTGGATTAGTGGGAATAAAATCAGAATGTCAGTATTGAACTAGTTAGCTGCCTAGAGGGATGAAAAGAGACTTTTCTTACGTGGGCCGTCATTGATATTTATTTGGGGAATTGCTGGGTTGACCAAGAACAAGGGATCAGTAGGAGTGGCCTTGTGGCAGACCCCAGAGTCTAGGCTGATGGCAGGATGAGGGAAGAGCATAGAGCCAACTTTGGCGCTTGGCACAGGATAAGTACTTAAGAAATACCACTGTTATTATTATTATTATTATTATTTTAGGAAGATTACACTGGGAGTCGGGGAAGACAGTCTCTGCAGCAGTATAAACCGTCTACAAAAACAAACCCTCTTGCATCAAATCCTCTCAGGGCTAAAGTGTGACCAAAAGTACTAGTAAACTACTGTCCTACCAATGATCTAAATTGATATTGTTAACATTATGATGCTGAAGGTGACTCTTTGCTTTTCCCTCACCCTGCCATCAACCTAGACTCTGGGGTCTGCCACAAGGTCACTCCTACTGATCCCTTGTTCTTAACAGTACCACAGACTTCAAGCTCATTCTGGGCAGGGAATGTGCCTTGTACTCTCCCAAACGCTTAGTACAGTGCTCTGCACACAGTAAGCCTTCAATAAATACTATTGAAGTCATCCATGCTAGCGCACTGGTCTCAGTTCTCCTGATATAAGTAGCAGCGTGGCCTAGAGGAAAGAGCACGGGCCTCGGAGTCAGAAGACTTAGGTTTTGCTATGTACCTGCTGTGTGATCTTGGGCAGGTCGCTTACCTTCTGTGGGCCTCGGATACCTCATCTACAAAATGGAGATTTAATAACTTTTCTCTGTCCTACTCAGATTGTGAGCACCGTGAGGGGCAGGGACTGTGTCTGACTTGACTATCTTGTATCTTCCCCAGCACTTAGAACAATGCTTGACATCTAGTAAGCACTTTACGTATACTACAATTAAATGTTTAAAAATTGCATTACCACCTACTGAGATAGTCATCCATTATTGGAAAAAAGTTGCCAATAGTGATCTATCCAGAATGCTAGTGAAAATGGGAATTATGGAAAAGCTAGTTATTTGAAAAATTTCTTCAGGATCACCAAGAGAGTTTGGATTAATAATCTATATCAAGACTTTTTTTTTCTCCAGGTCTTTCAGCAGCACAGAGGAAGTTTGCCCACTCACTCAGAGACTTCAAATTTGAGTTTATTGGGGATGCAGAGACTGATGATGAGCGCTGTATTGGTATGTAAAATTACACCTAGCAAAATATTTCCCTGCACTACTTTGGCAAATCAGCCAAACCGTTTAATCGCCTTTCTACTTTACAGATGCTTCCCTGCGAGAATTTTCCAACTTTCTGAAGAACTTGGAAGAACAGAGAGAGATAATGGTGAGTTTGTGACAAATATATCTTGCCAGATCTGCAGTATGAAAAGAACATTATTCCTAGTGGCATTTTTTGATTTAATTTAGTTTTAATTGATCGTGGTTCTGAAGGTACGAGAGTTTGCAGAAAAGTTATGCTTTTAACTCTGAGGCACATGACTCTGGGAGAAGGCAATAGTTAAGTATTGATTTATAGTGGGAGGAAAGGGGATTATTCAGTCGCATTTACTGAGCTCTTAATGTGTGCCGAGCACTATACTATGCACTTGGGAAAGTACAGTGTAATAGAATTGGTGGACGTGTTCCCTGCTCACAAGAAGATTTACAGCCTGTAGATGGAAACAGACATTAAAATAAATTACAGAGAGGGAAAATAGTAGAGTGTGAACATATTTACATAAGTGCTGTGGGGTTGTAGAGTCTATGAACTATGTCAAGCGCAAGGTTGATACAGAGGGGATGATGCAAGTCTGTTAGTTGTTGAAATGATAAATCGTATTTATTGATTACTGCCTGCACCCAGTAAGTGCTCGATCAGTATAATTCATCTGAACCCAAAAATCCTATTCACTGTCCTATCCAGTGAATGATGAGATTCTTCGGCCAGCTTGCTCTGTAAACCGATGTTTGGGACAGTTGTCGAGGCAGATCTCACTCATAAAGCTGTAGTTTTCTACCTGCTCTCTAGTCACCCTAAAGAGGTCAACAGGTTTTAGTTTCCCAGGTCAGACCTGCAATTTATTGCTTGGCCACTTTAATAAGCATTCAGGCAGGGAACACTGAGGTATCTTTCTTGGTCTAGGAAAAGCCATTAATGCTGAACATAAATTTCTAAGTACTTCTGTCCTGAGAAATGGCTTCAACATTATTAGAGTTTGGGATGTATATTGGCCAGTTTTTTTCTTCTTTAAAATGGTATTTGATAAGTGTTTACTATGTGCCAGGCACTGTTCTAAGCGCTGTGTATATTCAGTTGTTTTAGAAACAGTAGTCTTTGGTAGTGCAGTCCAGGCCTCTTAGTCACTGTAAATTGTAGTTGACATAATTAAGGCAGCCTTAAACTAGCAGGAAAAAGAAAAACTCATCTTAGTTGAATCCCTTGGAAAATCATTCCCCAAATGAATCAATCAATCAACGGTCTTTATTGAGTGCTTACTGTTTGCAGAGCCCTATACCAAGCTCTTGGGAGAGTACAATACAATAGAATTGGTAAACACGATGCGTAACCACAAGCTTAAAGTCTAGAACTGGAGAAAGACATTAAAATAAATTGCTAATTGGGGAAATGGAGCATATAAGGGTATGTATCTAAGTGCTGTGGAGATGGGGGTGGGGTGAATTTCAAAATACTTAAGGAGTACATACTCCAGAGCATAGAGGGGAGGGAGAGTAAGATGTAGAAATGAGGGGTTAGTCAGAGAAGACCTCTTGTTCCACAATGAGCTTGCAGTGTTACAATCTAGAGGGGGAAGACAGACATTAATATGAATAAATTACAGATGGCAAATGGCAGTGCCAGAGAGAAAGTGCTGGGGACTGTTTCTCTCGGGATCCTCCCCTAACCCCTAGAGAAGCTCAAAAGGCATTTGAAGGGGTGGGAGAGGGAGAAAGTGGGAGGGTTTGCCCTGGTGGTGGTTACATAACTAGTCATCTGCCCAGGTACAAAATGGAGATGCTCTGTTACTGGTTTGTTGAATTAAACAGATTTCCCCCCAGCAATGGAGTTGCATTTCTGGCAGGATTTTAGTTGTCTTGTGACATGCAATTATTGGTTATTGTCCAATCTGCATAAAAACAAAAACCAGATGGTATGCTTTTTGGTGAAATTCTTCTCCAGCAGATTAATAAACAGTGAGAGAGCTCCTTACTTGTCTACAAAATGCTTCTTAGTTAATGGGAGTTGACCTACATTATAAATCAGTAACGATGGGTTTTTCTTTCTTGAGGGTGACATTTGACTTCAGATAAACTTATCTATTTCCTTTTAGAACCTTAAGAGTTGCAGGTTAATTAGTATTTTCACCCTTTTTTTTCCAGGAATTTGCAATTGTGTGCTTGTTTTGACTGACCAGAGACCCCACAGAGATTACAATCTTATGTTTTTGAGGCTTTCTTTTGTACCTCTCACTTTTGCTAAATATACACTTCCAATGTAGAACTTGTACTTTCTCCTTTTTTCATGGAAGAAAGGAAGCATACAATTGAATTTAAGCAACATATCTTTTTTGTATTTTAATCCAAAAATGGCTGCACAGAGAGTTTTCAAAGTTGCTTACTTTTAAGGCTTCTAGAGGTTTTGTCTGAGTTCTATGTTTAACTTACCGTAACAGTAGTAATAATAAATGAACTGTGATTTCAGCCATTTTTAAAATGTTACGCTTCAGTTACCCAGAAGTGTTTGTCTTATTAGTTTAGTAGCTTTATACTTTGGAGTCTTTTTATAGCTTTAACCTCTCATGCTATTTCAAAGCTGAATATATTCTGAGTTTGTAACTTGTGCAGTGAAGTGTAGTGTCTGGAGCGTGATTCATAAAATTTGATATATGACAGGTCTAGGACTGCTCTTAGTGAATATTTTTCTTTATTGAAAGTGATGTTGATGGATTTTACTGTTTAGTAGGGTTGTTGCCTTTCAGTTTTGCATTTTCCTGGTTGCGTGCTTGAAGGGAGGTTAGTAGGTTTAAATGCTCTCTGATCTCATTACCACCTGTCCATCCTTTCTCTGCTTATTCTGTCAGTCTCAGCCCATACATCACTCAATTGCTGTGGCCTCCTGCTTTAGGGTGGAGCCAGGAAAGGCGGCTGAGCTCTGATCCAAAGTCAGGATAGAATTAGTGTTTCTGCTGCTGCATTCCAGAACTTGAATATCTTGATTCAAGATCAGTCCAGACACCTGATTAGACCTCTTTGATTGCTGGCCTTGTCCACATGAAATCTAGAAGGATTTGATAGCTCCATTAGTGACTGAGGGATTCTTCACAACTAATTTCTCCATGTCATTAAACATTATTCATGGTACTAAATTAAACAAGAAGTCTATTTCAGTTCCCAGTCCACCACAGTCAAATATCTTAATAAAGTCTATTGGCTATTCCATCTGGTTTTCTTAGCTTTGAATAAATAGTTCTGAGATATATTCCCACCGTTAAATGTACATTTAGCCAGTAAAATAGTTCCACTGGGCCACTAATGAAAGGACTTAGCATCCTCGTTTCAGGCTTAAATAAGCTACTATTAAGCGTAGTTGATTTAAAACAGCACCTTTTCCCCAAGGAATTGAAATTGCTTGAAGAATTTTTTTCTTTGCAGAATTGCTAGGGGAAAAATGGGGAACAATTTTTATCCCCATTTTTTTTGTCAAGAATGAGAGGCAAGTTCTTTTCTTCAAGATCCCAGTTAGATGAGTAGCAGATCCAAGATTAGAAATTCTGATCTTTTTAAAACGATATTTGTTAAGCGTTTGCTATGTGCCAGGCACTGTTCTAAGTATTGGGATACATACAAGACAGGTTGGATAGGTTCCATGTCCCTCAAGGGGCTCACAGTCTTAAGCCCCATCTTACAGGTGAGGTAACTAAGGCCCAGAGAAGTTAATTGACTTGTCCAGCGTCACTCAGCAGGCAAGTGGCAGAACCTGGATTAGAACCCAGGTCCTTCCGACTTCTAGGCTCATGCTTTATCCATTAGGCCAGGCTGCTAATGATGAATACTTAAATTTCTGGTCCCACCCAAGAGTTTCACTGTTCCTATTGATGCACTTTATGGAAGAACTTGGGTGTCCAGAGCTAGAGTACTCTCACTCTTTTAGGATATCAGTAGAGCAGAGTAACTGCTTTCTCCCTCCTTCTAGACTGTGAGCTCATTGTTGGGTAATTGTCTCTATTTGTTGCTGAATTATACTTTCCAGGCGCTTAATACAGTGCTCTGCACCCAGTAAGCGCTCAATAAATACAATTGAATGAATGAGTGAACTGCTAATGATTGTCTTAATAAATTCCCTGGGGTCTATCAGATCACCTCAGTCTCCCCCAGGCTCTGAAGACAAGTCCTAGTTAAGATGCTAAATCATTTAGCCTGGTTAAGGAGCTCCCCACAGAGTGATCCCTGGTGAAATGAGAAGCACAGTGTCACTCATGCTCACTTCTAAACTAATTTAAACAAACAAGGAGCTCAGTTTGCACCCCAACCTCAGCTGGGGATGGGTCAGCATTAAGGAAGCAGGGTGCCCTAGTGGAATGAGTGGGCTTGGGAGTAAGGAGATCTGCGTTGTAGTCTCAGTCTAACCTGCTCTGTGACCTTGAGCCAGCCACCCGACCTCTCCATGCCCCAGTTTCCTCATCTGTAGAGTGGGGGTTTAGTACCTGTTTTCCTTCTTTTACTTAGATTCTAGGCCTTCTGTGGGACAGGTACCTCATCCGACCTGATTAGCTTATGTTTACCTGAAGTGCTTGACCCATAGTAAGCCCTGAACAAATATAATAGCAGTAATACAAATTGTAATGGAAAGGAATGCTGGCATGCCCATGTGCCTTTATCTGTGGGCCATCAATGAATCAATCATATTAAGCACTTATTATGTGCAGAACAGTCAAAAATTGTGTCTTTTGAGCACTTACTGGGTGCAGAGCACTGTAATAAGCACTTGGGAGAGTACAGTACAACAGAGTTGGTAGATACATTCCCTTCTCACAGCGAGCTTACGGTCTAGAGGTCATGTAAAAGTTTCCCCCTCCTGACTTCCAATCCAGGGCTCTTTCATGTAGAAGATCCATCACTCTCAAGTCCCTTTGCTATTATTCTAATTGTGCAAAAAAGTCTTTTTTTCAATCGTATTTGATAAGCACTTACTATGTGCCAGGCACTGTTCTGTGCCCTGGGATACATCCAGGTTGGACACAGTCCATGTCCCACATGGGGCTCACAGTCTTAATCCCTACTGTACAGTTGAGGTAACAGAGGCCCAGAGAAGTTAAGTGACTTAAGTGACTTTTCCGAGGTCATGCAGTGGACAAGTGTCAGAGCTGGGTTTAGAAACCAGGTCTTTTTGACTCTCAGGCTTTTGCTCTATCCACAAGGCCATTCTGCTTTTCTGTTGTAACAATTCCTCTCTGCAGTCACCCCGACTCTCAGATGAGGAAGACGCTCAAGAATCTAGGCTCAGGTGAAGGCCTCAAGAAATAGTCATGATACCTTTGATTTCTCTTCTCCAGGTCATCCCTGTTATTACTGAGTGAGTTAAAAAGACAGGGTCAAGTCGGTGGTGAGATGAATAACTTGTGCTGATTTAGAAGTTGGTACATCAAGATTAAGTGCCCATCTTGCTGCAAATGGGATCTTTTCATGTGGCATCTTGGGATTGGGCAATTGGCTAAGGGTGGTCGATGACTCGGGAGTGACTTCTTTATCTTTACAAGAAAGCAAGAGCAAACAGAAGACAGTGAAACTGTAGGATAACCATTCTAAATGGGGTTCCTTACAAACTGAAGGAGAATCACACAAAATAGAGTTCGCTTCTCCCCCATCTCTTGATTTGTCTTTGGCATAAATAAACCAATTTCTACCAAATGCCAATAAAAAAAAATCAGGGACAGAGTATTCCTTGTTAAAGATTTCACAATGGAATTTGTTTTTTAGGTAGTACACATTGGAAGGCCTTGGTAAGATCGTTGTGAAATGGGGTTTATGTCATCCTAAAGGTGGATTAGACCTCTTAGCAATAGGTCATCTGTGTTAACATCCCTATTCCATCCAGAAAAATTAAGCTATTTAAATGACCAAAGAGGTCATGAGAATGAGATTCCATAACTTGCCTTGATGATTGTATATACTCTCTTAATAACACATTGATTGTTGTCACACCTAAAATTTTACCCTCCCCCGATTACTGAAACAGGCTAGTGAATAACCCGTATTCAGACTGGTAAAACCCACTGTGATGATGGGTTTTGCCTGCCGTTATCTATTGGTACACGTTACACTTGAAAAAAGAATCTTATATATTACTAATGAGTTGTTTTCTTAAATGGAATAAAAGGAACAAAAATCACAAATCTCTATTATTTTCTTGCAGATATTGTGTTATTTTGCAGGCAGATGTCTTCTGTGGGGTCAGGAAGTGGTCTGACGGGGGAAAGGGAAGAGAAAGATCTTCTGACAGAGAGATGGGCTGATAGAAAAAGATAAAAGGAAGGCATGGGGGCGATAGGGGGAAAGGAAGAGGAAGAAATAGACGTTCTCGTTTATGAACTGGTCCTTCCCCTTCATCTCCTTCCCCCACACACTTACACCCTCACAGATGATTTTCCAATCGGACAGTGGCATCAGGTACCAAAGGTCAGAGGGAGTTTGCCCCGCCTTCATATATTTTGGCAGCTATATGTTGTTGTTTTTTAATGGTATTTGTTAAGCGCTTACTATGTCCCAGGCACTGTGGTAAGTGTTGGGCTAGATATAAGGTAATTGAGTTGAACACAATCCTTGTCCCACAGAGGACTCACAGACTTAATCCCCATTTTACAGATGAGGTAAATGAAGCACAGAGAAGCAAAGTGACTTGCCCAAGGTCATACAGTAGACAAACGGCAGAGCCAGGATTAGAACCCAGGTCCTTCCACCTCCCAGGTCCATGCTCTAGGCCATGCTGGTTTTGTGCTGGGTCTGGCTGCTGCAGGTTTTCCAGCTATGATAGTGGATGGGAATTTCAGGCAGAGTCACCCCTGCCTACAGTCTGGAAACTCTGGAGGGCAGTGTCAGGAAAAACAGCGGCTCTGGTTAAAATCCCTTTGGCACCAAAGCAGGAGTCTCTTAAATGTTGCAGGGGCCACTCGGCTGCTTCTTTTTCCTCCTCCTCTTTCCCCACTACAGCCAGCTGTCATGAGGGCTGCACATATTCTGGCAGCGGGCCAGGTTTGACATGCTTGCCCCAGCCCTGACTTGCCTGTACATGTGACTCCTAAGAGCTCTTTGTAGCCAACAGTATACTTGAGCAAAATGTTAACAAGTCATTCATTCATATTCTCAGTTTGGTTGTTTCTCTCTCTTTTTCTCTCTCCCTCTATTTCCATCTCTTTCTCTCTCTGTGTGTATGAGAGAGAAAAAGAGAGAGATATGTCCTCTTAGTGTTGACCTCCAAATTTTTGGAGGTCAGTGTTTGGGCTAATTTGTTTTATATAGGACCTGACATAGAGTGGATCAATTAGTCATATTTATTGAGCAATAACTGTGTACAGAGCATCGTACTAAACATTTGGCACTGTAGCAGATTCGGTAGACATGAAAGATTCTCTTGCTTTAGATGTCATCTCCTCGATGAGCTGTCTGCTTCTAGAAATATGTATCAAATTTACATTTCACTCATATTCCAGTTCAGACCTTTTAGGTGCCTTTCCTTTACATTTAAACCTGATACGTTCTTGATCGGGGATCAGCATCTTTGTAATTTCATCTCTATGCATTCTTCCAAGTGGTGGATGTGGAGGTGATCATTCCTTTTGATGGCAAAGACCTTTTTTTTTTTTAAATGGTATTTGCTAAACACTTCTACTATGTGTCAAACACTGTTCTAAGTGCTGGGATAGATACAAGTGAATTAGATTGGATGCAGTCCCCATCCCAAATGGGGCTCAAAGTCTAAGTAGGAGGGAGAATAGGAAAACTGAAGCATGGAGTAGTTAAGTTACTTGCTCAAGGTCACAGCAGATAAGTGGCAGAGTGAGGATTAGAACCCAAGTCCTGTGACTCCCAGGCTTATGCTTTTTCCACTCGGTCACACTGCATCTCTAGTAGCTTAAAATAAGACTGGTCACCTACTTGTTTTATTTGTGATCTTAGGGCTGGTTCAGCCCGTGACTACTGACCGGCCGCAGAGTAACTGACTTTGTGATTTTTGAAGCAGATAGTCACCTGACTCCTGCTATAGAATGAAGTGAACACGATTTGTTGGTTTGACTCCCGCTGAATATCAAGACCTCAGAGGCAGAGTTGGCTATAGCATGGATGGAGAACAGCTGATGTTTTTATGGAAGTTCTTTTTATTTTTAAGAAGAGGAGATCTTTGAGCGCAGAAATAAATAAGAATTTTGATCACTGCAGTAGAAATCTACAACTAAGTCTTGAGTGGCGGAAGGAGATAGAATGTCCAGAGAAGAATAGTAACAAACAGTTTGGAAGTATCAAAGAGTAGGAAAAAGAAAAAAATACTGATGAGGGAAGTGCTGTATTGACAGGAACTGAGGTTCTGGAGGATACTGTTTTACACAACAGTGTGAAAATAGAGTGGGTGGGAGAGGGAGTGATAAGGATAGGTTTGGACTTAGGTGAACTATGCATATTTAAGGAATTCCTTGAATTACAAGTAGATTTCTGTCAAGTCTCTCATGTCAGCCAGTCATTTGTTGAGTGCTTACTGTGTGCAGAGCACAGTACTAAGCCTTTGGGAGAGTACAGAAGAACAGATTTGATAGGCATGTTTCCTGCCCATAAGGGAGAAGCAGCATGGCCTAGTGGATAGAGCATGGGCCCGGGAGTCAGAAGGATATGGGATCTAATCCCGGCTCTGTCACTTGTCTGCTGTGTGACCTTGGGCAAGTCACTTAACTTCCTTGTGTTTACCTCATCTGCAAAATGGGAATTAAGACTCTGAGCTCCATAGAGAAATAGACTGTGTCCAACCTGATTAGCTTGCATCTACCCCAGCGCTTAGTACAGTGTCCGGCACAAAGTAATTGCTTAATAAATACCATTAAAAGAAAGGACCTCACAGATAGAGCGAGAGACATTAAAGTAAATTATGGATATGTGTGTAAGTATCGTGGAGCTGAGGGTGGGGTGAAAAGAGAATACAAATCCAAGTGCAGAGATGAAGCAGAAAGGAGGGGGAGTAGGAGAATAATAATAATGATGACGTTTGTTAAGCGCTTACTATGTGCAAAGTACTGTTGTAAGCGCTGGGGAGGATACAAGGTGATCAAATGAGTGTCTAGTTGGAAAAGACCTTTTGGAAGAGATGTGATTTTAAATAAGACTTTGAGGTGGGGGGAGTGATGATTGTCAGATATGAAGGGGGAGAAATTTTCAGACCAGGATGTGGGCGAGGAGTCCATATACACCAGACCACCACTCTCCCCACCTTCCAAACATTATTAATGTCACATCTCTTCCAAGAAGCCATCACTGATTAAGCCCTCCTTTCCCCTACTCCCTCTCCCTCCTGCATCATCTACACGTATGGATCTGTTACTTTTGGCCATTAGATTTTCCTCACTCACAACTCCACAGCACTTATGTATATTAAAAATCTGTATTATCAATTATATTGTCTGTTTGCCCCTCTAGACTGTAAGTTCATTGTAGGCAGGGAATGCATCTGATAACTCTGTTTTTTATTCTCCCTAATTTCAGTCAGTGTTCTGTACATAGTAAGCACTTAATAAATACCAGTGACTGATTGAATGTCCCCAGAATAATTTTCCCTTCTCTTAAATGAAAAAAAGAAAACAAAACAAAAAACATTTCTAGAGCACTATTTTTTAATTTTTAGAAAATAAAGGAGTTTGTGCACTGTATTTTCTTGGGAATTCGAAAAGCTTGGCCACTTATTAAAATGGTTACTTTGAAATTGCTGCAAGCCCAGTTCTCAAATTTTAGAAATGTATTGTAAAGCTTAAGAGCAAATAAAAATGTGGAAAAAGTCAATTCCCTGAAGTTGGTGTGACTCATCTGCTTTTGGTTTGGAGCCATATTTTCAGTGTTTTACATAATTTAATCTGATAATCAAAAAAAGGAATGTAACCAATTAAAATTTGAGGGGGAAAACCCTCAAACAGAAGTGTTTTTGTTAATAAATGAGAGAGACCCTTTTGTGCTGGAGAGACAGCTATTTTAGCATTTCCTTCAATAGTGTGAAGGCTGAAATGAACTTTTCATTTGAGGTTTTTTTTCCTTCCTCTAGTTCCGCCAAAATGTTTTTGGAGCCCTAAAGCTTTATTAAATTTGGAAGTGGATTAATGGTCACTTTGGCTGAAAGAGATATTAAATATGTTGCACATTTGTTTCTGGGTGGGGTGGAGAAGGGAAATGAAATCCTATCTTTTTCCTCTGTGGAAACCTAATACTCTGCTCTTCCTTTGTTTCCTTCTTTTTCTAGGCATTAAGTGTAACTGAAACTTTGATTAAACCTTTGGAGAAATTCAGAAAAGAGCAACTTGGAGCTGTAAAGGTTTGTCCCAAATTTAAACATACTTATGAACGGAAGATGTTAATGTGTGTGAAATGTATTTCAAATTACAGAGATACTTTGGCAGCTCTGATAGGGATGCTGGAGTTAGCCATCTGTTGTTTTCTGAATTTAATATGCCAATTTTCTTCTTTGGGGATGAATACACACTATATATAAGGTACCAAAAATACCTGAGGAGGGATATAAAAATATGTCTCCCTAAAGATGGAGTTTGTGATGTCTCCTTTCCATCCCAGTTAGTCTTTATCGGTATGTTTATGCTAATTTTATATTCATTCTGTCTACAATGATCAGATTGCCACAGAACCACAGTGGACCACTCTCTATATGTGATCAACTGTAGTTGCTGCATGAAGCACAGCCATTTCACCCTGTTAAAGAATGGAAACTCATTGGACGGTGATTCAGTGAATCTAAGGGGAGAATTTGGCAGTTTGAGATTTTGCCAAGATTTCAGATTCCAGATATGACTTTTCAGGCAAAGAAAATCTGGAGATATATTTAGTGACCCCAAATAATTGGGATTTCAGAGTTGTACCCTATTTGAGAAATGTACTTTTAGAAATATTTCTTTTGTTATACATGAAAGAAGCAACATAGCATTCTTTTTCTGGATCCCTTTTCTTCCCTGTATTAATTTCCTAATCAACAAGCTGTATGACTCATGAGAGCCAAGGCCAACACTAAAAGTAGGGGGAAAAATTATTCTATAAAGCACTTGGAAGTTAAGCTGGCTCTACCACTTGTCTGCTTTGTGACCTTGGGCAAGTCACTTCACTTCTATGTACCTCAGTTACCTCATCTGTAAAATGGAGATTAAGATTGTGAGCAAAATGCAGGACAGGGACTGTGGCCAACCTGATTAGCATTTATCTACCCCAGCATTTAGTACAGGGTCTGGCCCAGAGTAACCACTTAACAAATACCGTTTTTAAAAAAGTTCATTTAGATGTAAGCGTGAGATTATTAGCCTATAATGGGTACGTAGACTCATAAAAAATTTTTCTGGACCTAGTGAAACTTGATACCATAATAACTACGAAGAGTCAGAAAAGAATCGTTGACATTTATATGTCCCACAAACCATTTAAAAGAGCCTTTGACTTTGTGGTAAGCAAAACTGACTGTCAATTTATAGAACTGTCTATGTCCATCATATCTCATTTTTATATTCCACTGAATAGTACACCCAGTTGTCTTGTAACACAAGAATTGTTTTTTTACCAAACCTTGTATTAGGAAAAATTCACACTATACCACTCACCTGTTCCAATCTTACATATAGGAGCACAGTTTTCTCTATATCAGCAATAGGGCAGGGAATGTGTTTATTACACTGTTATAGCGTACAGTTCCAAGCACTTAGTACAGTACTCTGCACACAGTAAGAGCTTGATAAATATGCTGACTACTGAACTGAAATTAGAATGAAAGAATGTTCCCCAACTCCCTAAAGGTGTTATATTGAAAACACAAGATATCCTACTTAGGGGTTGTGTTTGTTTAGCTTACTTTGCATGGTGTCTTATTTGCACCATGCCTCTAGTTAAGCCTTTCAGACCAGGTATTTCAATTAAAATAAGTGAAGAAAAGTCAAAGAATGTATGTTTTGGTTTAATCATCACTTTTGTTTCATAAAATTCAGGAGATGCCGGAATTTTATCCTTTATTGTATCCTTGATTTCTTATATTCTTAATAATAATAACTGTGGTATTTAGGTGCTTACTATGTGCCAGGCACAGTTCTAAGCACTGGGGTAGCTTCATTCATTCAATCGTATTTATTGAGCACTTACTGTGTGCAGAACACTGTACTAAGAGCTTGGATAGTACAGTTTAGCAATAAAGAGAGACAATCCCTGCCCACACTGGGAATCGGGTAGACACAGTCCCTGTGCCCCTAGGGCTCACAATTTTAATCCCCATTTTACCTATGAGGAAACTGAGGTATAGAGAAGGTAAGTGACTTGCCCAAGGTCACATAGCAGACATGTGGCGGAGCTGGGATTAGAACCCAAGTCCTCCTGACTCCCAAGTCCGTGCTTTCTCCATTAACCCAGCCTTGAGGTTGCATTTATTAGAACACTCTGCAATACAAACACCCATGCGTCAATAATAACAACGTTAATGATGGTTAGATGTTCTTTATTTCTTGTTTTCCAAACTCTGACCCAGAAATATTCTGTTTTTTCCCCAGCCCTTTAATCTCTTCTTCCACCTGGGTAATGGCTGCTTCCAAGACCTCTTGGTTTCTTTGGAGGTCTCATGACTGCTTTTACCATCTAAAGGGTTGTTAGCAGTGGAAAAGCAGAGCTTTAGCTGATGTGTTAATAGATAATCTCATATATAAATGGGAGGCATATCTTCTGCGATGAACTGGACTATCCAGAATATCTTGAGGGCAGGGATTGTGACTACAAACTTTATTTTACTGTCCCAGACATTTAGCACAGTTCTCTGCCAACAGTAAGTGCTCAATAAATGCCAGTGATTGATAAACTGGATGTCTTGTTTTGTAGAGCAAAATCTTCCAACATCTGTGCCTTGTTATTAAGCAAATCATTTTGTTCCGGTGGCTAGCAAACCTAAAATGGACATTGAAATTGACATCAGTGACGCAGATTAAAAGAGAAAAAAAATATCCAGCAATAGTTTTCACATGGGGATTAAACTAGCCTGTTTATCTGGCAAAGCGCAGATGACCTTACTGGAATTTTCACATGTAAACATTAACATTTTTATCTTCCCCTCTTCAGCTCCAACTGGTAGTATCATTCTCTTTGTTTAGATTTAAGTGTTGATATCATACTTTAATAGGGAAATCAGGACACCTTCATATGCAGGAGTAAAAATTAAATATATTTGTGTTTGTTTTAATTCTTTGGCCAGGTATGTATTTCTGTTAATGATATCTATCAAGATGAAAAGCAAAAGCCCCCATATCACTACTCCCCACCCATCTTGCTTCTGTCTCATACAAGAATCAGCCTTCAAAAAAGGAAAACATAAGAATTTCGGAATATTGAAGGATATGCTAATGGGATTAAATTGGGGTCTTGAGGGAAAGTTTATGTAGTGGAGTGAAACGGTCTCTACAGACTGGTGAAGCCGTTGAATCTATTAGTGTTTCTCAAGGGGTACAAAGATGAAGCACTTTGGCCTAGTGGATAGAGCACCGGCCTGGAAGTCAGAAGGACCTGCATTCTAATTCTGGCTTCACCATTTGTCTGCTGTGTGACCTTGGGCAAGTCACTTAACTTCTCTGGGCCTCAGTTGCTTCATCTGTAAAATGGAGATAAAGACTGTGAGCCCCATATGGCACATGGACTGTATCAAACCTGATTAGCTTGTATCTGCCCTAGTGCTTAGTACAGTCACTGGCATATAGTAGTGCTGGCCAAATACCATACAAAAGGGAAATTAGGTTGGACCTAGTCTCTCCCCCGCATGGGGCTCATTGTCTAAGTGGGAGGGAGAATAGTTATTGAATCCCTATATTCCATATGAGGAAACAGAGAGATAAAGAAGGTAGGTGACCTGCCCAAGGTCATACAGCCGGCAAGTGGCAGAGTTGGCTTTAGAACTGGGTCCTCTGACTCCCAGGCCAGGGTTCTCTCTGCTAGACTTCCCTATTTCTCTGAGGAGACCCCGACTCAATCCCACTTGCTCCCAGCCCCTTGAAGCCAAAGGGGCTGCTTCTACCTTGTGCTGGGAGCTGTAAGATATTTCACATCTGCTGTCCCTCAATTGTCCCTCGAACACAGCAATCTGAGGTGGATGCTTACCTCAGGTTTTGCCTGATGCAGGCCCTGCCAGTGGAGAAGACTTTTTTTATTCTCATATCTCTATACTCCCCAAGAAATTAGGACCAGGTTGCAGAAGCTCAAGCATACAAGGCGCAGAAGTTTCCTGATGGTGACCCTGGTAAGGGTCCCTCCTCTTCTGCCCTCCCAGCTCGTTGTGGTCAGGGGATGTGTCTGTTTATTTTTATATTGTACTCTCCCAAAACCTTAGCACTGTGCCTTGCACACAGTAAGTGCCCCATAAATGGGATTGAATGAATGAATGAGAAGTCACCTCCAGAGCTGCAAATAGCTCAACTACAGGCAGTCTTTGACTTGTGTGTCGAATTACAATAGCATTTAAGTTGTTTCTCAACCTTCACCATTTCCACTTTACACCACCAGCCTCCTTTATGGCTCTCGATGTTTAAGGTCCTCATTTGAAATAAAATGTAGGTAATCTTTTATCCTATAAAGCAGAAAACTCAAAGCTGTCAGGCCCTGTGAACATCAACAAGACAGCACAGAGAGGGTCAACCTTTTCGAGTGCCCCAGTGCAGCAGTTTCTGTGGATCCTTCTTTCTCCTTTTCAGTCACACATGCATCTGTTGGGGAATTTTGCCATCAACAACGTCTTCGGATAGAGACAACTACATATAATTTGAGATTGTAGTTTCAAGAGACTGAAAGTTGATTAGGGGTTTCAAGGCTCTCAACTACTCATTCATATATGTATGTGATATATTTATAAAATTATTTTACATTCTGTATTCTTGTTGGATGCAGGGTGTACCCAAAGAAAATAGGAGCGTTAAATCCCTCCCTGCCATTCTAGTACGTTTCGGTGGTGCTCTCCCATCACATGCACTTTCCAATCATTTTGGGGCTAAGATTCACTTGCATCTGATGGGGGAGATTTATCAAGTCAATGGCAATGTAGTCTTTGCATATTTATGTAACACTTTGCAAAGTGTCTATACCCCTGGCCTCACCACTAAGGGAGGTGTGGCGGGCCCCATTTTAAGATGAGGAAACTAAGACAGCAAGCCAGGATTAAAACCCACATTATCTGGGTGTCCTGTAAGATTTCTTTCTTTCTTGTCCTGAATAGAATTTTGGTTAATTGACAATCTAAGTTGATTTGTGCAGAAAGGGAGCCTCATATTTCAGGAGTGAACTATGTGTAGCTGGTCTCAGACATTCTACTTTTTCTTGCTGGGAATATACTTGTAGCTCTATGTGAATATTAATACTTCACAAAGAGATAGTGTTAAAAGTTCAATTTATTGAACACACCTTAGACCTTGAATCTAGACTGCTCTGTTTTCCGCTTTTGTTCGCTAGGGCTGTGCTGTGACCTAGATGTTGGTAACACCATAAAACAATGTTGAGACTTATTCCCCTTCTCCTCTCATTCTCTCCCCCGTCTCCTTCCCAGATAAATCCCTTCTACCAATACCAATTTGCCAATGTGCATTATACAAATTTTAACCCAAAATTCAGCAACACAAACACCCACAATTTTAGTTTCAGCTAATAGAACAGTGTCCTCTTTGAAACTGTGACTCAGTGGGTCTCATGAAAAGTCATATGCTGGCAACCATCTTCTTTGATAGCATTAACAAAAGAACTAATGATCTAGTATTTCTAAAAGTGATACTTAGTGTAATAGTGCTCCTTGAGTGAATATACACATTCCTGCTCTAATGTATTGTTGTGATAGTTTAATTTGGATCAGGTCTTTACTCACAGAGCAGAAACCAGCTGTAAGTTGGCAAGCTCCTACATCAACCTGGAGGCCAATAAATAAACAGCTCTAATTACCTGCACTCTTCACTGTGTTGTGAAGAACAAAGTCCTCAGCTTCCTAGTAGTGGTCATCCCTATTGATTGCTCCTGTCAATACAGTTGTTCTAGTTCCATCTCTTTTTTTTCCCACCTCCTCTCCCCGCTCCTCCTCATTTGTGATATCTTTGCCCCATATCAGGCTAGATGTTCTAGTTCCATCTCTTTTTTTCTCACCTCCTCTCCCTTGTACTTCCTCGTTTATAATATACATTGTCACACCTGTCTAGAGTGAAAGATCCTCTCAGAACCCTTTTAACTTCTCATTCTGCTCTGAGACTGCTATCGTGACCTGAAGGCTTGTAGAAAACAGTTTGGATTTTCCCAGTAGTTGAACCAGATTCAGAAACAGCTTTTGAAGAAATTCAGGCAATTTTGGGGTTGGGGGTTGAGGAGAGGGGGGAGAGAGAGAGAGAGAGAAAGCACATGTGCATGCTTTTGTGTGTTTGCAGATTTGCTATTTCCATTTTCCAAGCAACTCTGTGCCGTGTTAGAAGTTAGAGGTCCACAAATGAGCAGAGATAGTGGTAGGTTCAAGGGAAAACACTTTTCTATTTCTACCACTTTAAAGCTTTGTATTATGAGCAAAAATGGAGAATTCAAAGAAGGGAAATACTGATAAATTAGTAATACTAATAAATTGGACAGGGAAGTGGCTACTCAGGAAGCAGGTCAGGCTTAACAGTTCATTTGGAAAAGCCTATGTTGTTTTTAGTTTTCTCAAAATTAACTATATTTGCTAGGAAACAAAGGACTGATTTTTTCAGGAAGTGATTTATGTAATACTAAAAAAGAAAACTACAATTAACATTTAAGTAAGCTGTCCTTAATTGTGAATATTCTATAATTTCGTTGTAGTTAGGAGATGCAGAGTGGGCAGTTTGTGCCATGTTGAGGATGAACGGGAATATTCCCTAATTCTCGGAATTAACCTTTTTCTTGAAATGTCGCTTACACCAGTTTTTGGTTAAAGCTTCCATTGCCAATACGTTGTTTACTTTTCACATGATCAGAATACAGTTTTGTGTTTAGTTCCAAAGTCTGTTGGACTTTCTCCTCTAGAAATTTTAGATGAATTTCCACATCAAGGAGGCTTGGAAGTGATACAGTCCTCACAGCTTGGAAGAAGCCATGCCACTTGAAAGAATTAAGAGTTTCAAAGCTATTTCTTCTGCTTTTCTGTTTGATTCATTGATGTAAAAAGCTTCTTGACTCACCAAGTAAAGAATAGTAGAACAACAGTGAAAGGACATTCTTCGTGACTTTCACCTATGGGTTTTTCCACCATTCTTGGGCCAACATTCTTTCTCCATGTTGTTATATTTTAGAAGTACATTCTTCGTGACTTAATGGGAAGAGTATGAGTCTGGGAGTCCGACAACCTGGGTTCTAATCCCAGCTCTGCCAGTTGTCTGTTGTGTGACTTTGGGAAGGCACTTAACTTCTGTGCCTCCTTTTCCTCATCTGTAAAATGGGTATTAAATCCTACTCCCTTTTACCTAGACTGTGAGCCCTTGTGGGTCAGAAACTGTGTCCAACCTGATAACCTAGTAGCCAGCCCAGTGTTTAGAACAGTACTTGGCACCTAGTAAGAATGTCACAATTATTATAATTATAAATTCCTATTTATGTCTTTCATATTTTAGGCATACCTTTTTACCCAAAGAGTTGAATCTGTGCGTATGTTTTCACTGTTTACTTGCATTTATCTGTATGTTAAAATTGATATTTGCAGGAGGAGAAGAAGAAGTTTGATAAAGAGACGGAGAAAAATTACAGCTTAGTCGATAAGCACCTGAATCTATCAGCTAAAAAGAAGGATTCACATTTGCAAGAGGTACTTCTGATTTCTGTTTTAAATAAATCTGTATTGACAAGAAGACCATATCCTGAAAGCATTTAGACTTTTTTCAGGGTTGTCCCTTAATATATAGTAGAAATTGGCTATATTTGGAAAAATCCATATAAGTATCTGTTCAGTTTCTTATCAATGATTAAGATGAAAGAATCAAAAGCAATAAAATATGCAGATGACAGTAAACTAGGTGAGGTTTTTAGTAGTTTGGGTGGAAATAAGAATAGAATTCACAGCAACCTAGGAAAATTGGAATAAAGGGGCTATGTGATGAGGATGAAATCCAGGAGGAAAATTTACAAGTAGTCACTTTAAGAGAGAAAATATAACAACGTGGAGAAAGAATGCTGGCCCAAGAATGGTGGAAAAACCCATAGGTGAAAGGTCAACATTGGAGTGCAAGATAAAAAAGACCAACATGGATAAACAGGATGGGTAAACTGGGAAGCAAACCGTCTTCTCTACATTCAGTACACCTTATTAAAATATCTTCCCCCACTTTGTCATACTAGAAACAGTAAGAGAAGAAACCGGAGTTGTTCCGGACAAGGGTGACAAAAGGGATTGAAGGGATAAGGAGGATACAGTCTCTGTGGAGAAATAAGAGAAGTTTAGGTGATTCAGTGTGGGGAAGAAATGTGAGGAATTCCCTAGATACTATGTTCAAGTATGTGAAGGATTTGTATGAGGATGCTGCTGATCTCCATGCCCACTGAACTAGAGGAAACACACTTAAATGAGATCTGTTGAACCTAAGCAAGAACTGAGATTTTTAAGAAGAGATTAGACATCTGTGTGTATATTGGAATTGAGTCTTGGACCAGTTGCTCTCTCAAGGTCCTTTTAGGTTATTTTCTCTGGTTCTGTGATTTTTTAGGGCTCTTTGCCTACATAATCATGTTGCAGGTGCAAAGAATACAAGGGAAAGTGATTTTGGGACATCTTAGCTTGTATGCATTGCCCTGGGTGTGGGAGGGAGTTAGAAATAAAGGAGTCACTCAATCAGTTGTATTTATTGAATGCTTACAATGTGCAAAGTGGCAGCATGGCTTAGTGGAAAGAGCACGGGCTTGGGAGTCAGAGGTTGTGGATTCTAATCCCAGCCCCGCCACTTTTCAGCCGTGTGACTTTGGGCAAATCACTTAACTTCTCTGTGCCTCAGTTACTATGTGCTTTGCACATAGTAAGTACTTAACAAATACTATGATCAATTAATTAATTTACTAAGCTCTTGGGTGAGTATACTACAAAAGAGTTGATAGAGCTGTTCCCTGCCCAAAACAAACTTACTGCTTTTGCTCTCAAGGGATTTTCAATATAATGGAGGGAGGTAAACAAGTGTAATTAGTCTCTAATGGTATTTTTTGAGCTTCTTGCTCAGCATAAAGCAATATATGGAACACTTGGAAGGGACCAGTAGAAGAAGAGGACTCTGTGTCTCCCCTGAAGTAGCTTGCAATCTTAAGGAACCTAAAATATACATACATAATTGCTTGGACATTTGTAGGAGTGGTGAAAGGGTGAGATCAGGGCAGGAGCGGATTATTTCGAGAAGGCTTTGCATAGGAGGAAGGTTTTGAAGTCGGGGTTTGGAGAAGCAGAGGTAGCTGTTGGGGAATGGGTGAGGAATAGTTTGGAGGTTTGAGAAGACAGAGAGGAACAGCTGCAGTATAGTAGCAGAAGCAGTCAGCCAAGTATTAGAAAGTTTCCCAGTGGATTGACATGATGCCCAGAGCCAAAATCTGATGTGAGTGACAATTTTAGGTTGCTGTGGGCTTTTTGAGGAGAGGAATGTTGGGATCTAGGTGGCATTTCATACTGCCAGAAGGGTGACCTGTGTCTCTGTACCTCAGTTACCTTATCTGTAAAATGGGGTTTAAGACTGAGCCTCATGTGGGATAGGAACTGTATCCTACCCGATTAGCTTGTAGCTTCCCCAGCCCTTAGTACAGTGCTCGACACATAGTAAGCACTTAAACAAATACCATAAAATAAATATGACCACAGATCTGCGATGAAAGCTTCGGGTGGTAGATCACTGAGATGTTCCAGAGTGCAGATCTATAAGCAGTTCTTGGTTACATTGGCAGATGGAAGCAAATGAGATAGAGAAGTCAGTTCCCAGATAAACAGGTTTCAACTGACTATACCACTGCCTTCCATGTCCTAAACAGATTTCCTGTAGGTTCAGGTCTAGGGTGGCAAATTTTCATAGGGCAGAGGGTAATTTTTCCAGGAAAAATGGCCCTTCAAACTCTCTATAAATAATACATTATTTAAGGTGGTATTTATTTTATTACTGTATTATTTAAGGTGGTATTCAAGTTTCTTAAATTACAGTATCAAATGCATCGTGATGCCTTATATAATGTTGGTATTTGTTAAGCACTTACTATGTGCCAAGCACTGTTCTAAGCGCTGGGGTAGACACAGGGGAATCAGGTTGTCCCACGTGGGGCTCACAGTCTTAATCCCCATTTTACAGATGAGGTAACTGAGGCACCGAGAAGTTAAGTGACTTGCCCAAAGTCACACAGCTGACAAGTGGCCGAGCCGGGATTCGAACCCATGACCTCTGACTCCAAAGTCCGTGCTCTTTCCACTGAGCCACGCTGCTTCTCTGACCCCAATGACCCCAGTGGCTTGGTCAACTTGCCCCAGAAGTGGTGTAGTCAATTAAACAAGAGGGTGAGAGGGCAGAGTTGTTAGACACGTTTGCTGCCCTCAACAAGCTTACTTAACCACTCTCTTCCGTCACTAAATCCCACTTCACATCCTTCGTTTACCTCAAGCTAACACATTCACAGTGTCCCATTCTCCGTTCTCCCGCTGCCAAACTCTTGTTCACTCCCTTCCTCATGCGTGGAACTCTCGTCCTCTTCACATCCAACAGACCACTGCTCTCATCATCTTCAAAGCCCTTCTGAAGTCACATCACTTGCAGGCTTCCTCCCAGTTAATTTCTAGTCTTGACTCCAGACTGGAAGCATGCTGTGGGCAGGGAGCGTGATTGCTAATTTTGTTGTTTTGCACTCTCCCAAGTGCCTAGTAGTGTGTTCTGTACATACGAGGTTATAATAAATACGATTGATTGATCACCTCTCCTTTGCATTAGCTCCCATATTGGCACATCAGCACTTCCAGGCCACCGAGGTACTTGGATCCTCCCCACCCTAAAACACAAACACACACACACATGCACGCACATCTCCCCCCATCCCCCCGCCTTAGGTTAGGCACACTTAGTAGATAACTGATTGATTGACCTTCATTTTTTCCATGTGCTATATCTGGTAAAGGCGAAAATGACTCTTATTTTAATAAAGGTGTTTATCCTAAAGTAAAAATAGTTTGGCATTTGTAAGGCGGAATTATTTTACATAAAAATTCTATAGGGATTTGCTTTTCAGGATTATTCACAAAGCATATATCCTAAAAATGAAAGCTGAGAGCAGTATTTTTTCTGTTGTAGAATAGAGATGGTTGTGTAGAGTGAGGATGTGACAGCAGCTCCGGATGACTAGGGAGGAAGATACCAATTGGTCGAGCTCCCCCGTTGAGAATGTGAGGGGAGGAAAGAATTGTGAGATTAGAGTCGTGTGATCATTTGACTCCTCAGAGTATGATTTTTGTTGTGAATAGGCTACGCTGGAATAGGGAGAGGCTAAAAGACAGGGAGACCAGAAATGAAGCAGTCCAGTCAAAATAAATCAATCGGTTGTATTTATTGACCACTTACTGTGTGCAGGGTATTGGACTAAGTCCTTAGGAGAGAACAAGCTCGTCTCTAGACCGTAAGCTCACTGTGGGCAGGGAACTTGTCTACCAGCTCGGATGTATTGTACTCTCCCAAGCACTTAGTACAGTGCTTTGCCCACGGTCAGCACTTAATAAGTGCCATTGATCTAGACTGTAAGCTCATTGTGGACAGGGAATGTGTATGTTTATTCCTTTATTGTACTCTCCCAAGTGCTTAGTACAGTGCTTTGCACACAGTAAGCTCTCAATAAATACCATTGCATGAATGATTGGTGATTACAATATGCCAGAGTTGGGATAAGGCTTGAATTGGGGTTTTACCTCTGGAAGTAGAGAAGGGGTGAATGTGACTTGGTGACAGGTTAGATTTGAGGGCTGAATTAGAAAGAAGTTAAAAAATAACCCCCAAATTATGTGTAGGGAAGGGGAAAGTAGTGGTGCTGGGGATACTTTTAGGAAAGTTATGAAAAGAGAGTTTAGTAACTGTATATATTGTGTGCTTACCATGTGACAAACACTATGCTTAGCTTTGGGTTCAATACAAGATATTCCAGTCAGATAGATGTCCTGTTGGACAAGCGATTCACAGTTTATGTAGGAAAGATTAGGGATTCAATGTTTGACATCTTCAGTTTGAAGAGGTGCCGCAAACTTTTCCAGGAAATTTGTGGATTTAAGGAGTAGGGCAGATTCTACAGATGTTCTTGTCTCTGGTTCAACCTCCGAGGTCACAGGTTTGGCCCAGGTCAGCCCTCGTGGATACTGCTCCCCATTTTTTTGTATCCAGATTGGGGAAGTCAGGTCTTTGTGTCAGGACAGCCATGTAAAGCAGTCCCGGAGACTGGGAGACATAAAGGATTGGAGAGATGGTGTTAGCTTAGGGCTGGTGAGGGAAATTTAGGAATCACGTGCATAGATGTACAAGAAAGGAAGTAAAACGGGAAGTCCAAAAGCCTGAGAATTGAGCCCAGTAGGTTGCAGACTTTTTCTTTGTTCTCCAACACAATCTCTATTCAAAGAGGTAGTCCTAAAAGAGGTCCACCTGGGAAGTTATAGAGCTATTAAAAGCCTATCAGGAAAGTGGAGGAAAAAAAAAGATGGTATTGTGTCAGAAAATTGCATTCTAGTGTTCTTCCTGTTGGTTTGTTTACATCTTAGCACCAACAAGTCCTACTGATGCCAGGCTGGAAGGTGGTAACACATCTCTGAGAAGCAGCAGTGTGTAGTGGATAGAGCACGAGCCTGGAGTCAGAAGGTCATGGGTTCAAATGTCGGCTTTGCCACTTGTCTGCTGTGTGACCCTGGGGAAGGCAGTGCTTCTGTGGGCCTTGGTTATCTCACCTGTAAAATGGATTGAGACTGTGAGCCCAACGTGGGACAGGGCCTGTGTCCAATGTGATTTGCCCATATCCACCCCAGCACTTAGTTCAGTGCCTGGCACATAGTAAGTGCTTAACAAATATTATTATTATTATTGCCGCTGTTATTATTATTATCATCTCTGATCCGGAGGACAATTTTGGGGCACTCAGGCTAGAACCAAATCCCTGAAATCGTGTCAAGAGTTGTGCCCGCACGGATTACAGAAGGGATAAAGTAGTTGGGTTGGTACGTGTCACTAGGGGTTAGTATTTTCCTCCCCATGTCCAGTCAGGAACAGTGGTGGTAACAGCTAGAGCTGTGGCTCATGGAACATTCTTGATAATTTCATTCATTCGTTCCTTCAATGGTATTCATTGAGCGCTTTCTGTGTGCAGAGCTCTGTACTAATCACTTGAAATGTACAATTTGGCAACAGATAAGGACAATCCCTGCCCAACAATGGGATAATTCATTCATTCATAAGCGCTTAGTACAGTGCTGCACACACAGTAAGCGCTCAATAAATATGATTGAGCGGAGCACTGTACTAAGCTCTTGGGAGAATACAGTATAACAATAAACAGAGACATTCCCTAATCCCAACCGGTTTCCAGGCAACATTTGGAAATAGATGTTTTCCACTTGATTAAAGTCTGTCTCAGAGGCCTCGTTTCCCCATAATTTACAGATGAAGTCAATGCGACTAGAGATGACAACTATATGTACTCTTCCAAACAGTACAGTGTCATGCACATAGTAAGCAGTCAGTAAATACAGTTGGTAAGTCATAGAGTTGTTTCCTTGATCAGGTGACAGTGAGACTGTATTCGTGGATGTGAGTATTCATATGTAGTATTTCAGATAAAGTCAACCCAGTGGGTACAATTTAATCACTATAATCTTTTTAAATGTTCACGTGCATCTCATTGTTTTTAAAAGCTTTATTATGTTAGCGATCAGATGGCTCAATTTCAGTGGACCGGGGTTCTAATCCCGGCTCCACCATGTCTGTTGTTTGACCTCAGGCAAGTCACTTTAGCTTCTCTGGGCCTCAGTTACCTCATCTCTAGAACGGGGGTGAAGACGGTGAGTCCCATGTGGGACGGGGACTGTGTCCAACCTGATTAATCTGATTCTCCCCCATTGCTTAGAACACTGTTTGACACACATTAAGTGCTCAACAAGTACCATTAATTATTATTAGAAATAGTAGCTGGGCAGTTCTGTTTTCTAAGAACTTTTCTTCTTTCCCCCAAAATGTCGGATGGATGAGTTGCTTTCACCTTTAATTATTATGATTTAGGATAGGTTATTACTCCTTTAAGCAATGTGACTTCATGGAAAAAGCATGGGCCTGGGAGTCAGAAGACCTGGGTTCTAACTCAGCTCCACCATTCACCTGCTGTTTGACAAGACACTTAACTCCTCCATTATCAGGGTTTCAGACAGTATCTGTGAGCTTGCTCACAATGAGGAAACCACCAACACATCACCTTTGTCACTAAGAGCCCAATTAGAATTCAGTCTAGACTTGGAAGCAACTTACAAGTTCACCAATCTTTTAAGCCACCTATATATTGCTGGTCATTTTACTTTTTGGTATTTGACTTGACTCATGGATAATGAATTACGGAGAACTCTGATCTCCATAGTCATCGTGGCACAAATGACTGAAAGGTTATTGATTCCTATGGACAAGTAAACTAAGGGGGATCGGGGAAGGCAGTTTCCCACCGTAGAAGATGTCACTGTTCAGTCTTAAAAATCCTTTGTGGTTAGAGTGTTCTTCACCAATGTATGGATTTTTTTAAACTTTTTTTTTGTGGGGGGTTGTTTTAAATACAGGCAGACGTCCAAGTGGAACAAAATCGACAGCACTTCTATGAACTTTCTCTTGAGTATGTATGCAAGCTGCAGGAGATCCAGGAAAGGAAAAAATTTGAGTTCGTTGAACCCGTAAGTACTGTAGTGGACACCTGTCTAGGTGTCTGGGAAAGCAAGCTTCTATAGAGAGTTGGTTTAATTTTTCAGTTTTCTAGAATTGTGCCCTGTGAGTTTAGAGAGGTGCCCAGTATTTCCATTTGAGACAATTTGGCTTCTATATATTTTGACAGGAGACCAAAGATGATATTGACCAGATGCCTAGGATCAGCCTGAGTTATGGTTGTTTTATTAAGTTCATCCTGCTTCACCCGATATAAGCTTATATAGTAAGATTGCATTTGTCTCTGTGGGTTATAAGCGCCAGCATCTTGGAGCCTGAGGGATGAAGCATTAGTTCACTCCCACAGTTTTGGAGGCAAAATTTGCAGTTAGAGCTAACCCGTCTTGCCCTGCCTTTCTGAGCCAGAGATAGTAGTCAGCTCCACCGTGTACCTTCTGCTAGCCGGGTGCGTTCTCATGCATGACTTGAGAAACAGCAGGACCTAGGGAAAGGAGACGACTTAGGTTCTCTGCTACTTGCCTGCTGTGTGACCTTCAACAAATCTCTTAACTTATCTAGGCCTCAGTTTCCTCACGTAGAAAATGGGGATCCAGTACCTCTATTTGTTCCTCCTTAGACTGTGAGCCCCCTGTAGAGCAGGGAACGTGTCTGATCTTGTTATGTTGTATGTACCCGAGCTCTCAGTAGTACCCCAGCTGTTAGTAGTAATAATAATAACTGTGGGATTTGGTGGAGCCGGGATTAGAACCCATGACCCATGACCTTCTGACTCCCAATCCTGTACTCTATCCTCTGTACCATGGTTCATAGTAAGCCCTTAGCGTAACCATTGGCTCCGGGCATTTCATTGTCCTCAGTAGCTCTCAGCACCAGATCAGGTCAATGTGCCTGCCACTGCCCTCCTGCTGCCCTAATCAGTGACCATTGGCAGTAGCTCTGGTTTAGCTCACCTGTCACGGACAGGCTCGGGGGCACTGGCTAGTGGCAGTGTTGAGTCTGGAAGGGGTGAAAAGACTCTTCAAATTTAAGCCAACAACCTCTGTAGAGACTCAGATCAGCTCATTCTGCCAGGCACATCTCCAAGAGGCTTTCCCTGACTAAGCCCTCCCTTCCTCTTCTCCCACTTCCTTCTTCGTCACCCTGACTTGCTCCCTCCCCACTCCCAGCCCCACGGCACTTATGTACATATCCGTAATCTTATTTACATGAATGTCTGTCTCCCCGTCTAAACTCCAAGCTCCTTGTGGACGGTGAATGTGCCTGTTATATTGTTATATTGTACTCTCCCAAGCACTTAGTACAGTGACTGACTCATTCTTGACTCAGTGGAAAGAGCATGGGCTTGGGAGTCAGGTCATGGGTTCGAATCCTGGCTCTGCCACTTGTCAGCTGTGTGAGTGACCTTGGGCAAGTCACTTAACTTCTCTGTGCCTCAGTTACCTCATCTGTAAAATGGGGATTAAGACTGTGAGCCTCACGTGGGACAACCTGATTCCCCTGTGTCTACCCCAGAGCTTAGAACAGTGCTCTGCACATAGTAAGTGCTTAACAAATACCAACATTATTATTATTATTCTCACAGTAGCCAGAGGGCAGAGGGCAAGGGAATTCCTTTCATTCAGGGAACACCTGCTGGGTGTAGAGCACTTGATCTCCTTCCTTCCTCTTAAGAGAAAGGAGACATAGCCTCAAGTGTTCTCCTACTTTCCTTTCCCATACCTCCTCTCATTTTCCTTCTTTTCCTCCCGGTCTTTTCCTCCTATTGCTCCTCCCCAAGTTCACCACCTCTCCAAACGAAGAGTTGGCACCTGTGTGACCAGCTGTGCCATGCATTGTCCTTGCAGCTCCTCATGTAACTTCATCGCTTGCTTCCTTCTTCATCCCTCTCTACCTCTGCCAAAAGCGGCAGTTAAACTGTGGCTAACAAAGCCCTAGTTAAGCCGAAAATGAAGGAGATAGTCGAGGGGCAAGAAAGAAAGAGGGCGACACCAGGTAATTACTGAATCTCTAACTTCCCTAAGTAGATTTAAAGAAGTCTTTAAAAAAAATGAGACGTGACAGATGCAGGAAACCAGTTGTGTAGCTGCTTTCTTGCCCATTCTCTCTTTGTTCTCCATTTGAACACCAGATGTAAAACACCATTCAATTCAAAAAATTCCTGGCTTCACTAATATTAAGAAAAAGTCACAATGCCCGTTGCTTCGTGTATGCTCAGACACTTAGTCATCCCAAATTTAAAAGAAGCATGTAAATTGAAAGCACGTTCCCTACTTCTTCAACAACATTCTAACTAAAACATGTAATGTTGAATGCAGTTGGATTTGTACCCTTTTTTCACCCCACCCTCAGCATCTCAGCACAGCCCTAAATATCCATAGTTCATTTTAATTTGTATCTCCCCTTCTGGACTGTAAACCCAATCTGGGCAGGGAAAGTGTCTACCAATTCTGTTATATTGTACTCTCCCAAGCACTTAGTACAGTTCTTTGCACATAGTAAGTGCTCAATCTGATTGATGGGCATCTTATATACCCTTGCTATAGTCTTACTTGCTCCTCTTAGGTGTTTTTAGTCTAGTATGGAAGTGACCCAATGTAAAGAATATTTAGGTGGTTTTAAATGGGTCATTTTCAGAAAGAATTTCATGTAACTTTCAGAATGAAAAAGTCATTGAAGCAGAACGTGTAGTTCAAAGCCAACTGAAAATAAGGCTTGACCTTTTCTGGTCTAAAATGAGGCTTCTATTAGGCCCAGATGAGTTTTTCATTGGCAAATGTAAAAAGTGCTCAACTACTGGATTATTCTGGAGAAATTCTGAATTGGTGGCTTTAGTTGAATCTTCGCTGACCTAGGCAGAAGATGCAGTACCGCTGTCCAAGGAGCAGGGTTAATGGCAAGAATTCTGTCCCTCTGAGATGCTTCCATTTTTGAAGGCAGCTTGTGTGCCAGTGTGTTTGGCACCCCCAAATACTAAATACTTCTGCTTGGGCTTTCATGATGTTTTACAGCTGTGAAACATAGCTTTTCCCCTTCCCATCGGGATATTTGAATGTTCACTCTCCAGGGTTATGTTCCCCATGCTGCCGTCCTTGCCCCCCAAGTATTTGTCCCACCCGTACCTTCTTTTGTAATTCTGCTCAGTGCTATGCACAAAGTATGGGCTCAGTAAATTCAGTTCATGGCGACTGTGAGATAGAAACAGCTGAAGAAGTAGTCCTGGAGAATCAATCTGTTTTATTTACTGAGAGCTATGTGCAGGGCACTGTAGCAAAGCACATAATAATAATAATGCTATCTGTTACGCGCTTACTATGTGCAAAACACTGTTCTAAGCGCTGATGGGAGAGTACAACACAACAGAGCCAGTTGACACATTCTCTGTCCATAACAAACTTATAGTCTAGAGGGGAAGACAGACATTAAAATAAGTAATTTAGAATATATGATTTAAAGATGTGTATGTAAGTGTTGTGGGCGAATATCAAATGTTCAGAGGTCAAGGATCCTAGCGCATAGATGATGCAGGAGAGCGAGCCGGGGGAAAAACGGGCTTAATTCAAGAAACCCCTGTAGAGGAGATGTGAAACCAAAAGCATTTTACGTCTACATTATCTTCCTCTAATCTGGGGAGTCTCCTCGATGAGACCTGGGTCTCATCCCAGCTCTACCACTTGTCTGCTGTGTGATCTCTTGGACAAGTCACTTTTCTGTCCCTTGTTACCTCATCTGTAAAATAGGCATTAGTACTGTGAGCCTCATGTAGGACAGGAATTATGTTTAACCTGATTAGCTTGAATCTATCCCAGCACTTAGCACAGTGCCTGGCACATAGTAAACTCTTAAAAAATATAATTCAAGAAAAATTGGTTGTGAAATATAGGGTTTCCTTAGATTAGGCTGGTAGACACATTAATTTTGAAGGTTTTTCTAGATCTTGGTTCTGAATCTCAAGAAATTACTTAGGCCAATTTTTTACTGAAATTTTGAACTAATGGAATTTTAAAAAGTCTGCCAACACTACTCTAAACTTAAGGAAAATTGATGTAGCCATGCAGTAGAAAAATAAAATAATCATTCTCTGAAATTCCTTTAGCAAATGTCTCTCTGGGCAAAATCCCTGGTGTATGTTGAGTGGTTTCTGTGCTAACAAAGCTTTCTTTTCTGTATCCCAGATGCTGTCGTTCTTTCAGGGAATGTTCACTTTCTATCATCAGGGCCATGAACTTGCCAAAGACTTCAATCACTACAAGATGGAACTACAGATCAACATCCAGAATGTAAGGAGAGCCCCACTTTCTGTGTTGAAGAAATCCATTTAGATGACTGACGTCTTGAAGATTTTAGAAATAAGCCTGTTGTTCTTATGAATGAAAACTTACGAATAAGTTTCTCAAAGGATACTGAGGCATGATTGATGCGATGCCTAGATGACTAATAGAGGTATTCTTGGAAACTTGATGATCCATTGCCATCTCCTGGCCAATCAATGTTGATACGATAGGGCAAGCTAGTAGAGGTATTCTTGGAAATTTGATGATCCATTGCCATCTCCTGGCCAATCAATGTTGATACGATACGGCAAATTAGTAGAGGTATTCTTGGAAATTTGATGATCCATTGCCATCTCCTGGCCAATCAGTGTTGATACGAGGCGGCAAACTAGTAGAGGTGTTCTTGGAAATTTGATGATCCATTGCCATCTCCTGGCCAATCAGTGTTGATACGATAACGGCAAGCTGCCTCTGTCTCCTGGTAGTCCAGGCTTGTCAATCCCACCATCTAGTGGTTTGTCATACTTCTTCGAGGACATCTTATTTTTAAAATCAGGATTCACCTAGATTCATTCATCTGATCGTACTTATTGAGCGTTTACTGGGCGCAGAGCGCTGTACCACGTGCTTGGAAAGTACAATTTGGCAACAAACTGAATAAGCCACCGGTAGTTGCCCAGTGATTGGCAAAGGTAGGAAAGTGGATTTCAATTTCAGTTTATCCTGAGCCTATTTAAATGGATTCTGACTCATCTTTGTAGGAGATTTTCATGCCTTGAGTGTTTGGTTTTTTATGGTATTTTTTTAAACTGGGCACTGTTCCAAGCCCTGGGGTAATCATGTTGGACACAGTTCATGGCTCATGTGGGGCTCACGGTCATAATCCCCGTTTTACAGATGGTGTAACTGAGGTACAGAGAAGTTAAGTGACTTGCCTGAGGTCACACAGCAGACAAGTGGCAGAGCCCGGATTAGAACCCAGGTCCTCCTGACTCTCAGGTCTGTGCTCTTCTCTCTCCTGCTTAGAGGGGGAGCACCATGTAGGATAGGGACTATGCCTACCCTGATTAACTTGTATGTACCCTAGCGCGTAGAAGATGTCATCTTAGATTCCTCAGGACATTGGAATTGGTGTGGATCATAATGGGCCATTGCATTTGAAAAGCAGTCCAGCCTGGCCAAGCCAAGTGGAAAGTGGAAAGAGCAAGGGCCTGGGAGTCTGAGGATCTGGGTTCTAATCCCTGCTTTGCCACTTGCCCGCTGTGTGGACAAAGCACTCAACTTCTCTGTGCCTCAGTTTCTCATCCCTAAAATAAGGATTAAATAAATTCCCCTTCTCCCTCCCTCGGAAATTTGTCCCACCTGATTATCTTGCTTCTACCCCGGTGCTGAATTACAGTGCTTGATAAGTAGTAAATGTTTAACAAATACCACAATTATCATTCTTATCACTACTGTTGTTATGCTGATTGTGAAATGAGGTATTGTCAATTCCACCACTCCATTTCTCATAAGAAAACTTGGGACTTTCATCTAAGAGTGTGACAGTGACACTTGAACACGTAGTGACACATTAGCCTTTATGACTACTCTCCTCATCACCTCATATTACCTGACTTGAAGACTTATATATTCTAGTGCAAACAGATGCTTGGATGACTCTTATGCATGGCACAGCACAAGCACTTACTATCATCATTACGAGGAACAGTTTGACATAAATGAGCGTGAGGTTAAAAATGCTACTCGCTACAAAGCTACCACGTCCGTATGCGTCTGTCAGAAATTCTCCATGGACAGAGGGACATGGATTCAAGATTAGGCTCAAGTGCTCTCACATAGGTGGTCTAGTTCTGGCTTCTACTGTCATAAATTTATGCAGATGATCTTCTGTTCGGGCAGGGGCCCCGGGATCTGGAGAAGGCAGGCTCTCCTTATCTCTGCTGGAAACTCGGCTCTGCGTCACTGGTCACTCTCACTCCAGCCACTGCCACCCTGTAGAGTGATTCACCTCCCCTTGACTCACCCCAGGAATCAAGTGGACCCCAGGAGGGACAGCAATGGCCATTTTGGCTCGAGACGTCTTCAGCAGAGATGATGTGGCCTCAGCTGCATCTTTTTCTTCCAGTGTCTCAGCAGGGCTGTCAGATGTCACCTCATCAGGCTTCCCTTCGTCAGCTCGGTGGTTCTTAGAAAGTCACTTGACATCACCGACTGACCCTAACTCTGTCAACCACTCAGTTTGGCTCCCTAGAAGAGTTCAGGAGCCTAGGGTTACTCCACAATATCATGGCCAGGCTTGACAGAATGGAAATAACGTAGGGGTTTGTTTATTTAATGCTACACTTAAAGGATGCAAAAAGGGGACCTTTATATCGAAGACACACTATGATGTTTCTGTGTCAGGCAGCTCTTTTAACTCAACAGGCTAAGAGCATAATCCAAAGTCCTTGAGTTACTTGGAGGATCTGCCGTGGGTTAATGACTGTGCTGTCCTTTTATCTCTCTGGCCATTCATTCTCAGTCTCCTTCGCAGGCTCCTTCTCTGTCTCCTAACCCCTAGCTGTGAGAATCCCTAAAGATTCAGTACTGGGTCCCCTTCTATTCTCCATTTACACCCACTGCCTTTGAGAACTCATTCACTCTCGTGGCTTCGGTTACCACCTCTGTGCGGATGATACACAAATCTACATCTCCAGCCCTGATCTCTCTCCCTCTCTGCAGTCTTGCATTTCCTCCTGCCCTTAAAACATCTCTTCTTGGATGTCCTCCCATCTCCTCAGCTTAACGTGTCCAAAGCAGAACTCCTTATCTTCCCCATTTCTTTCCCATCACTGTAGATGGCACCACTATCCTTCCTATCTCACAAGCTCAAAACACTGGCCTTTTCCGTGACTTGTCTCTCATTCAGCCCATATATTCAATCCATCCCTAAATCCTGTCGGTCCCACCTTCACAACATCACTAAAATCAACCTTTTCCTCTTCATCCAAACTGCTACCATGTTAATATAGCCACTCATCTATCCAGCCTGGATTACTGCATCAGCCTCCTTGCTGACATCCCAGCCTTCTGCCTCTCCCCCCTCCAATCCATACTTCACTCTGCTGCCCGGATCACTTTTCTACAAAAATGTTCAGGGCATGTCATCCCACTCCTCAGAAAACTCCAGCGGTTGCCCATCCACCTCCGCATCAAACAAAAACTCCTCATCTTTGGCTCTAAAGCACTACGTCACCTTGCCCCCTCCTACCTCACCTAGCTTTTCCTACTACAACCCAGCCTGCATGCCTTGTTCCTCTAATGCTGACCTTCTCACTGAGCCTCAGTGTCGTCTATCTCACTGCCGGCCCCTCGCTCGTATTTATTGAGCCCTTTCTGTGTGCAGAGCATTGTACTAAGTGCTTGGGAGAGTACAAAATAACAAAAACCAGACAGATTCCCTGCCTGACAAACAGCATGTGGGCCCCGCTAGCATCACACTTTAAATCAGACTAGAGCTCTAAAGTCATTTTAACGTTCAGTCTTATTTGATTTCATTTGGCTTCACTTCAGTACTTTTGATACCTCAGCCCCACAATACTTATGAAAATTCTCTTATGCTCTACCATTTCCCCAATCCCTAGTCTATTTTAATGTCTGTCTCCCCCTGGAGACTCTAAGCTTCTTTTGAGCAGGGACTTCATCTACCAACTCTGTTGTACTGTTCTCTCCCAAGTGCTCTGCAAACACTAAGCACTCAATAAAGAACATTGCTAAGACCTGTGGTTGACAGATACCACCTCTAATTTGAGCTGTTCCATCAGTGTTAGATATGTAACATGTTACATATCTTGTTACATATGTAATATGTGTAACATATGTTATGTTTTAGAAGCAACATGGCCTAGTGACTAGAGCACAGGCCTGGGAGTTAGAAGGACCTGGGTTCTAATGCCAACTCTGCCACATTTCTGCTGTGTGACCTTGGGCAAGTCACTTAACTTCTCTATGCTTCAGTTACTCCATCTGTAAAATAGGGATTGAGACCGTGAGCTTCTTGGGGACAGGGAAGTGTCTGACCCAATGAGCTTGTATCTACCCCAGCGCTTAGTACAGAACCTGGCACATAGCCCTTGACAAATACCATTAGTAGTATTATTATTATTTGCCATACTTATGACAAATAGCAAGTCTGTTCTATCACCATTTCAATCAGTCAAGCATATTTATCGAGCGTATACTATGTTCAGAGCACTGTACTAAACACTTGGGGGAGTTCAATATAACAAGAGTTGGTAGACACATTCCCTGCCCACAGCACAATGTAGCGAGTGGAGCTTGTGAGGAAAATGGTTGCCAGCATGCTGTGCAAGCAGCTGTTGGATGATGAGCAGGAGCTTCAAAAGCAAGGAAAGAGACAAAACTATTTTAAAGGCCCAAGAAAACAAAGATTCAAATGCTGCAACGTAGTTGGTGCTGGTTTGAAGACAAAAACAAGACAAGACAAAAAACAGCCCAGAGCGCTGCAGTTACTTTAGAGTAGCGGCTTTGCCAAGATTGAGATACCTAGAAACAGAAACCAAATGACACCAAATATTTACGGTAGCATATACAGCAGCCCAACCAAGGACTGGTTTTTCCACACCCATTGTGTCAAGGAGGTTACTGGTCATGTGCCAGTCTTCTTGGCTGCTCTGATTTCCAGCACTGAAATCTTACTGTCAGAAGTGTCATCCTTGATGGCAACTTATGAAAAGCAATCTATCGTGTTAACTTTTAAAGTTTGTCTCCCAACTCATAAAGGGCTCAAAGAGGGCTGCTAGTTTCTTAACAAATCCAGTTCTTTATTAGCAATTTAAGGCATATAATAGTTGCTTCTCAGCCCTCCTTTAGTCCCCTTCCCCCACAAAAAAGTTAAAAAGGTGACAAAATGTAAGGCTTACAATGGAGACTGTCTTTCACATGTAATTATGGAATCATTTCTGTGACTTCACAGTGACTTCTGGTGGCTAATTGGAAATAGAGAGTGTCAAAAGTGGAGGAGGTGCACATGCAATATATATCTACAGTCTATAAATACCTATTGAGGGGGCGAGCGCTTTTTAATTCATATTGCTGCCTATTGTGTTTTGAGTGACTTTTTAAAAACTTGTATAAAAAGCCTAGATGATCCTGGATTTTTTGTTGTTATGAGTATTCAGAGAGAGAAGAGAACTAGGCAGTACAGTATTGGACTAGTTAGTATGTCTTTCTGCATCTGTATGAAAATCAATTGATCATTTTTATTGAGTGCTTACTGTGTGCAGAGCACTGTACTAAGCTCTTGGCAGAGTCCTGTAACTTGAGTCATTGGAAACTTCTTAATTCTTGCCTATGTCCCTGGCTGTCATACATAATATTGTACAAGATACTAAACTTTTGGTGTTTAGTACTCAGATTTACCCTATTTTCAAAAAAACCCCCAAGGTTGACCCAAGGCAAAATTGAATCTCAATGAAACAGGATTCAATGATCACAATTAAATTTTAGAGGAGGTTTTTCAGTGGGCACTGCTGGTTCACTCAGGTTCTTTAAATTTACTTTGTGAAAATTTTGTTTCTAAGGGAAACCACTTTTTAATAAATCATATATCTTCCATTAAGTAATATGCTTTCAACCTGCAGTATAGGTTGCAGGATCCTAGCATTTGAGATCCCTCTCCATTAGATATTCTGAGGAAGCAGTGTGGCCTAGTGGATAGAGCTTAGGTGTGGGAGTCTGAAGGACCAGAGTTCTAATCCTGACTCTGCCACTTAATAATTACGGTATTTGTTAAGCTCTTACTATGTGCCAAGCACTGTTCTAAACGCTGAGCATTATTCTAAGTGCTAAGCAAGTGACCTTGGCCAAGTCACTTAACTTCTCTATGCGTCACTTACCTGTAAAATGAGTGTGAGCCCTATGTGGAGCAGGAACTGTGTCCAACCCAATTACCTTGTATCTACCCCAATGCTTAGCACAGTGCCTGGCATGTAGGAAGTGCTTAAAAAATACCACAATTGTTATTATGTTCTACATCAGTGTTTCTAAGATGGAAAACTTGAGGTAGAAGGTTTTCTCCTGCCCCAGCCCAGTCTGAGCCAACTCTTGTTCTGGGAGGCACTGATGTCAAGGACGTCAGCAACAGCTGAGCCACAGCTCTGTCCCTAGAGAGGAACCTGATGGTACGACGGAGAACCCCAGGCTATGGAGGGGGGGCTGAGGTAGGGAGAAGAAGAGGAAAAAAGAAAGTGGGGGCACTTGTTATGGGCAGGGAACGTGTCTGCTAATTCTGTTGTATTGTGCCCTTCCAAGTGCTTAGTATATTGCTCTGCACATAGTAAGTGCTCAATAATACCATTGATCTAGGAGTTAGAGAAGAAACAAGAAGAAAGAGAAAGAAAAGTCAAGGATAAGGAAGAAAGGATAGGAAAAAAGGAGAAGGAATTGCAGAAACATGGGCTGAAGAGAGGGTGGGGAAGAGGAAAATATAGGGTGATAAAAATGCAGAAGGGGAAGTAGAATGTGACTGACATAAAAACGTCCTGTGTTTGGCTCGTGGTGTCTAATATATTTTTGTTGGGAACTGAACAAAATGCCATTCTCATTTATAAAGAAAAAATTCTTTGTTTTTATTGTCACTCCAAACTGTAATATTTACTCTTTAAAAAAAAATCTCCATTATGTCTTGATTGCGGTGATTTTCAATGATGGCTTTAGCTGCGATGGCGAGCGAAAATCTTCAAAAGTAATTTTTCTTTTGAACTATTTCACAGTTTCATGCCAGCAGTTTCTCACATTTCGGCAAAGGAGCAAGATCCAGAATGCTGGGAGTCTTGCTGATTCACATTAGTCCCTTTGTGACTTTGCCTCTCACCTGAACTGTAACACTTCCATTGGCCTGCAAAATGGTCATGTTGGCCTACTGTATTTCCAGTTTTAAAAATAGAAATGATCTCTTCAGATTGTCATGGTGTTATTCATTTATGCTCCCAAATGAATTTTTCTACCTCACTTAGGATATTATGGAGCAAATGCTGGTGTTATTTTGTTTACTGTAAAGTCATGTTCCTCATTAGCTTGTAACTATCAGGGTTGACTTCTTCTGATTACTTCCCCAAGCACATAGTAGAGTGCTCTGCTCCCAAGTATTCACTGAATATTTTTGAAATTCACCTCTGCCCCAGGAGAGTTTCCTACTTCATTATTGTCTGCATTCCTTGGTTTTCTCATCTCCCGAAATCTGTTGGTACCACTTCATCTCATATGAAGTTAATGATTGTCGATACAGGGAGACGGGGAGTTCTCTGAAAGCAACATTGTAGAAATCTGAATAATGCAAAGCAATAAACATTTATAAAAATAGAAATGGTTTCTACTCTTCTTAGGTTTCAAAATCTTGGCTCTACTTGTTAGAGTTCAAGACCTACACCCATCCAGATTTTCCACATTTGCTCTCCAGTTCCAGTTTGCCAAGTTACTATTATGCATTTTCAGGAAATAATTAATATGCAGCTGTACTTTGGTATGCACACAGGTCAGAGATGTTGTGTATGGTAGAAAAGTGTAAACTATTTTTTTTCTAAATCTCTGTAGCAGACACGCTTATTTGATAGAGTGGCGGTCTCTCAGCAGTTGCCACACCCTTTCATTAACCTAGACAAATACCAGAACTTGTCATTTCCCTTTCTTGAAACTAGTCCCTTAAGAAATCTGTATAATAAGCATAGTCTGTATGAGAGATGGCCAGAATAGTCAGACTCTGGAGGCATGTGTAGACTTGTCTTCAAGTGGCCTATACACTTCTCTCCTTCCCACTGGTTGCGGAGAAGAGGAATGGGGTAGTTACAACCAGTAGCTATCCACCCTTTCTGCATCCATAAGTAATGATCCCAGAATTAGAAGTGCCTCCAAAATTTTGAGCTAACGTGAGGGGAAACAGATCCTTCTGTCTTTGTGCATTATTCTGATGGCGGCAGACCTGGATTCTGCCCAACCCGATTATCTTGTGTCTACCCCATTGCTTAGAACAGTGCCTGGCACATAGTAAGCAAGTAATGCCATAGTAAGTATGGTATTAGCAAATACCATAATTATTACTATTATTATCCTGGGCAGCACTGGCATAACAGAATTATCCTCTCTTCTCTCTCCTTGTACTTCTACCTATGGAGCCCTCTAGCCTTCTCGTTTCGTGTTGGCATCAGCTTGACCTAGTGAAAAGAACATGGTCCCGGGAGTTGGGGGCCAGGGTCCTAATCCTGGCATTCACCATCTGCCTGCCGTTTAACCTTGACCAAGTCCTTAACTTCTCTGTACTTCAGTTTCCTCATCTGGTAAAATCAGGATTAAGTACTTGTCTCCCCTCCACGTGGGACAGAGGGACTCTGACTTGATTAACATGTATATTCCCCAGTGTTTAGGACAGGACTTGGCATGTAGAAAGTGCTTAGCAGATTCCACCATGTGTGTCAGAAGAGTGGCTTGAGGGGGTGATTGGGCAACCGATTGTAATGGCCAGTGAACTGCAGCGTGAAGGTTGTGATAATGGTCAGTCGAGCAGCAGTGAAAATGACTAAATTACTGTAATTTGGCATCCGTTTATTTAAGCGAGCAAATCAAGAGCACAGACAACCCAAATGCGTCGTTCGTAATAAGAAAAGAGAAGAGGGGTCTACAGTTGGAAAATTTTTCAGTACAAGACATCCCTTGTCCCTATAAAGCAGCATTGATTTCATTTTTTATAACACTTTTTGAATAGTCTGGGAGTTGTGAAAACTATTTTAACCTGGAGCTCTATTTTCATGTCTATAACTGAAAATAACACAAGATGCCTCTACAGTCTTTCACATCTTTTTAAAATCTCATGTTTGATTTTTGTACTCGCGGCTTCAGAGATTCACTTGCATTTATCATCCGGGTTTATTCCACGCAAGTAGCTAATTTTCCATGTTTTTGTCTATTGAAGGACAAGAGCTTCCTTAATAATACACTCTAAGAGAATGAGAATGTATAGATACAGTGGTGTTCTCAAAGATTAATAATTCTTTTATCCTCTTAAGAACCGGGCTGGATTTCAAATGTGGCTAAAAGAAAGTATAACATTTCTGTGCTTTTCCTTCCCCCTCCCCGCCCCCAAGACGAGAAATCGTTTCGAAGGAACAAGGTCGGAAGTGGAAGACCTCATGAACAAAATCAGAAAGAATCCGAAAGAGCAAAAAAGAGCAAGTCAGTTTGCCGCGGAAGGCTACCTGTATGTTCAAGAAAAAAGTAAGCGTATTATGAAATATACCTATTGTTCCTACCAGATAATGAAGTTTTTACTCACTAGTTTGCCACTTTTCAGTGCTCGCAGCGTCTCTTCCTCTGCCCCCATCTGTGTTCAAGCATGAACAGACAGTGAAGTGATCATTTGAAAAGACTATTGCCTCTGTTTTGATGAAGTGGAATAAAGTAAACTGTTGTTCATTTAAAAATCAAGGCCCCCAAAATTGTTTTGTAGATTAAAATAATTATGGTACCTCACTATAATTGCAAGAGATCAGAACACTTTTACAAGTCTGCTTCTATAAAAAAAACATTTAAACGGCCTTGGTAATTTATCAGTAGTGGGAGAAGAAGACATGGAAAGGGGACTTTGTTTGTCATAACTCACCCTCTTCTGTTCCTCCTGATGACAAGTAAATCAGGGTATGACTCTCAGATCCTTGTTTCACTCCCCTCTGTGGGTAATTTGTGACACTGAAAATGAACTAATCAAATGAGCACCACAAAATGCTCTGGAGGTCGAGATAAATATTATCTCTATTGCAGATGTATATTCTGAATATAATTATTTTTGTTTCAAAATGATGTGGCTGAAAAAAATGGATACTGCTGATTATCTCCTGCAAACTGTGTACAAGGTTGGCCTCTGCTGGGCTGCTTGGAATTTGCAATGCCTGTTGCTATGTTCCTTTTGCGTGTGCCCATCTCAATCAAGCCTCAGCTCTAGAAAGACAATCCCCTGATCGTCTAAAGCCCGACTAGCCTTTCTGCACAGTCACCTCCCAAGTAGTTGTCTGCTGCCACGCTGTATTTTTTGAAACTGTGATTTACTATGTCTTTTAAATGTTTATTCTGCCTACCGTGTTTTGGTACACTGTCTCCTCCCTTCTATGACTCCTTCTCAGTTTCTTTAGCCGGCTCCTCCTTTGCCTCCCACCTTCTGACAGTGGATAAGGAGGCCGGCAAGGGGAGAGTCCCCCAAGGCACAGTTCTGGGTCCCCTTCTATTCTCCAGCTACATCCACTCCCTTGGAGAACCTCATTTGCTCCCATGCCTTCAGTTATCATCTTTAACTATCAGTCAGTCATATTTATTGAGTGCTTACTGTGTATAGAGTACTTGGGAGAGAACAACACAGTGGTATAACAGGCAAATTCCCTGCCCCCAACGAGCTTATAGACTAGATGGGGACACAGACATTAATGTAAATAATTAAATTACAACTATATAAATCAGTGCTGTGTGGCTGCAGCAGTGGTGGAGGGTAAACAGAACACGTCAAGGCGACGCAACAGGGAGTGGGAAAAGAGGAAACGAGGGCTTAGGGAAAGCCTTTTAGAGGAGATATGCCTTCAAAAGGACTTTGAAGATGGAGAAAGTAATTGTTTTTTGGATATGAAAAGGGAGGGTGTTCCAAGGCAGAGGCATGATGTGGGTTAGAGGTCGGCGGCTAGATAGGTAAGGTTGATGTACAGTGAAGAGGTTGACGTTAGAGGATCGAAGTGTGCGGGCTGGGTTGTAGTGGGAGAGTAGTGAGGTTAGATGGGAGGGTTCAAGGTGATTGAATGTTTTAAACCCAGTGGTTAGGAGCTTTTCTTTGATGCAGAGGTGGATGGGCAACCCTGGAGGTTTTTGAGTAGTGGGGAAACATGGACTGAACGCTTTTGTAATAAAAATGACCCGGGCAGCAGAGTGAAGTATGGACTGGAGTGGGGAAAGACAGGTGGCAGGGAACTCAGCAAGGAGGCTAATACAGTAATCAAGATGGATAGCATAAGTGCTTGGATGAACATGGTAGCAGTTAGGATGGAGATCAAAGGACAGATTTTAGCAATGTCATGAAGGTTGAACCGACAGGATTTAGTGATTGGAAATGTGGGTTGAGTAAGAGAGAGGATTCAAGGATAATGCCAAGGTTATGGGCTTATGAGACAGGAAAGACGGTAGTGCTGTCTGCAGTGATGGGAAAGTCAGAGGGTGGACAGGGTTCTGATGGGAAGATAAGGAGTTCTGTTTTAGACATGTTAAGTTGGAGGTGACGGGAGGACTTCCAGGTATAGAAGTCTTAAAGGCAGGAAGAAATGCGGGACTGTGGAGATGGAGAGAGATCAGGGTTAGGGATGTAGATTTGTGTCAGCCACGTAGAAGTGGCATTTGAAGTCATGGGAGCGAATGAGTTCTCCAAGGGAGTGGGTGTAGATGGAGAATAGAGGGACCCAGAACTGGATTTTGGGGGACCCCCACAGTTAGGGGGTGGGAGGCAGAGGAAGAGCTGGTGAAGAAGACAGAGAATGAGCGGCCAGTGAAATAGGAGGTGCAGATTATTTATGCAGATGATTCCCAAATTAATCTCTCCGGACCTGACCTCTCTCATCTGCAGTCTTGCGTGTCCTCCTACCGTTAGGACATCTGTATCTGGATATCCCACAGACATCTCAAACAAAACATGTCCAAAGTAGAACTTTTCGTCTTCCCAACAACCCTGTCCTCCCCCTGACTTTCCCATCACTGTAGACAACACCGTCATCTTCCCTGTCTCACAAGCCTTACTCACGATTCATCCCTCTTATTAACCGACATATTCAATCTGCCATCAAATATGGTTAGTTCTACCTATGCAACATCACTGAAGTCCACCCCTTCTTCATCCAAACTGCTAATGCTGTTCCAAGCACTTATCATCCAAGCCCACCTTGAAAACTGGAGATTAAGATTGTGAGCTCAATGTGGGACAACTTGATTACCTTGTATCTAGCCCAGCGCTTAGTACAGTGAATGGCACATATTAAGTGCTTAACAAGTACCATCATCATTATTATTATTAATCTGCCTCTTTGTTGATCTCCATGCCTCTCTCTCCACTTCAGTTCCTACTCCACTCTGTTGCGCAGATCATTTGTTTAAGAAAAACTTTCAGTCCATGTTTTCCCACTTCTCAAGAACCTCCAGTGTTTTCCCATCCTCCTCCACATCAAACAGAAGCTCCTTCCCATTGGCTTTATAGCACTCAACCACCTAGCTCCTCCTATCTTATCCTGCTGATTTCCTACTACAATTTAGCATGTTCACTCCTTTAACACTAACCTATTCACTATACCTTGATTTCTTCTATCCCCTTTCCAGCCCCTTTCCCACATCCTCCCTCTGGTCTGGAGCTCTGTCCCCCTTTTTATCACTCTCTTCACCTTCAAACCCTAATTAGAAGCACATCTCCTCCAAGAAGCCTCTCCGACTAAGCCCTCATTTCTCCTACTTCCTCTCCCTTGTTCCTCGCTTTTGCTCTTGGGTTTATACTCTTTATTCACCCCACCCTCAGCCGCATTGCACTTATGTACGTGTCCATAATTTACCCTGTCTCTTTCTCTCCCCCTCTAGACTGTAAAATCATTGTGGGCAGAGAATGTGTCTCCTATCTTTTGTGTTGTACTGTCCTAAGTGCTTAGTATGGTGCTCGGCATACAGTAAGCACTCAATAAATATGATTGATTGATAAACATCTACATATTCAATCATATATATTAAAGACTGAGTGTGGCATCAACTCCAAATTAATTTCCTAAAGGATATTCTCACTTTTTTATTCTCTTTCCCAATTGTCACTGATAAACCGTGTGATGCCTGGATATGAGTGTTCCAGCCTTCAGTCCTGTGTGAAAAAATGGATAACCTTTTGTTTTGTTGAAGGACCTGCCCCATTTGGCTCCAGCTGGGTAAAACACTACTGCATGTATAGAAAAACTGCAAAGAAGTTCACCATGATCCCATTTGAACACAGATCCGGTGGGAAACTTGTAAGAGCACGTTTTATTTTAAATTACATTTTAAGCAAGTAATTTCAATTCTAACATTCTGTTATATTATTGTTGATACCATTATCACTAATAGGGTAACTTTCCACTTAGAATGCCTTTTTACATGTTATTTTTGGCTTTAATGCTAAGGTTTTCGTGGGAGGACGAAAACACATGGTAAAGTGGACAATTTCTCCCCATTGTAATAGTCATGGTACTTATTTAGTGCCTGTTGAATGCAGTGCAGTCTACTAAGCACTTGGAAAGGTACACTGGAAGCATGAGATGGGGTCCCTGGCCCCAAGAAGACGGACATAAAATCTTTACAAACAATGAAAGCGGAATGTGTGAATTGAATGTTCAGTCAAAATGTACTTATAAACATCAAAGCTGAGGACAGGTATAAATTGATTTACGGGTGCAAGTGGCAGCTGTCTGTTGGGTTGCTGCAATTCACAGTGTAGGTAAAAGCCCGGATCGTCTTTGACTTAGGCTGTAGAGAGCTTTGGAAATTAACGAGAAGCAGCGTGGCCTACTGAATAGAGCACGAGTCTGGGACTCAGAAGGAACTGGGCTCTAATGCCGGCTCTGCCGCTCATCTGCTATATATACTTCAGCAACTCACTTAACTTCTATGGAGAAGCAGCGTGGCTCAGTGGAAAGAGCCTTGGCTTTGGAGTCAGAGGTCATGGGTTCGACTCCCGGCTCTGCCACTTGTCAGCTGTGTGACTGTGGGCAAGTCACTTAACTTCTCTGTGCCTCAGTTACCTCATCTGTAAAATGGGGATTAACTGTGAGCCTCACGTGGGATAACCTGATTACCCTGTCTCTACCCCAGCGCTTAGAACAGTGCTCTGCACATAGTAAGCACTTAACAAATACCAAGATTATTATTATTCTATGGGCCTCTGTAAAATGAGGATTAAGATTGTGAGCCCCCAAGTGGGATGTGGATGGGTCTGATTAGCTTGTACTTACTCCAGTGCTTAGTACAATGCCTGGCACATAGTAAAGAAGAAAGTAAAAAAAGAGCTTTTTTCGAGATAGCGGTAGTTCAAGGAAACTAGAAGCATGTCACTCAGATAATTCAGAGAAGCAACAACAAAAAAATCCTCCATTAGAAATGAATGCACATTTGAGCATTTCTAGGGGGGTTCATTCCAAGTGTCAGGATAGATTCTACTAGTTAGGCATGTGGGCTTGATGAAAATAGGACTGGTTAGGTGACACTCAGGTGTCAATCAGGCTAGATATATTGTCTATTTCATCCTTGTTTTTTGTCCTCTTCCCACTATTTGTAAATCATTTTGTGTGTCTGACTCCTCCATTATGCACTCCTTTTGGGCAGGGAAGGCTGTTTTACTTCTGTTGAACTTTGGCAAGTGTTCAGTACATATTACAATGCTCAGTAAATACCAGTGATAATCTTAAAATTGCAGTAGACCATTTTGATTAACAAAACTTACCTCAAATAAATGTGAGGTATTGTCGTTATTTTTTGGCCGAGCACCCAACTATTTCTACAGTTGTCCTTTACCGAGGATTTGTCCCAGAAATCCCTTCACACATTTCCTTCTGCAAAATGATCATTGCCGAATATATATGAAAAGCTCTCGACTCTTCTGTCTTCATCTCCCAAGCCAAATGAAGCTATGATTTACTAGGGACTCCTTGAAAATAATTTCATGTAAGAGAGTTGGAGCAGCAGTTTGTTTGCACATTTGATTTTTTCTTTTTTTTAATAGAGGATGATGGATTTGTAAGTCATATATCCTCACATTCCTGGTTAATAAGCGACTTAGGAAGAAAAATTGCTCAAGACCCATTTTGAGACCTTATTGGCTATCCTTGAATAGATTACAAACTAGAATTTTAGAGTCATGGTTAAGAAGAAATGAAAAAAATAAATTCAAGAAAATTTATTTCTGAAAATATTCCATTTGATAAAAGTGTGGCTTTGTAAATGTATGGTAATATAAACTGAGATGGCAGTTGAAACCACTAATTATGAATCAGCCAGGTTATGTTATATATAGGATATATAAATCATGAAACTGACAGGGACCTATCACTGTTTAGAGTCATTGTAGCATCATAATATGTTTTATTCTGGGGTCATTTCTGTTGAGAATACTTAGACATGTTCTGTTCGGACCCAGACTGCATCGCTGAATTGGCCAAGTTGCAGTATCAAGCTTATTTTCAAACCCTTTATTTATCAGGGTGATGGAGAGATCTTCAGTCTCATCGAGTGTACCAAAAGGCCCATGGATTCCATTGACAGACGATTCTGTTTTGATGTAGAAACATCAGATCGGTAAGTTTAGGCACTGTAAGCATTTTGACAGGGCATTGATATTGTTTAATGTTGTTCACTTTTCAAAGCATATAAGGATATATGCAGTAACTCAGTACCTGCAAGAGCTACAGCACAGACGCAGAGCTATGCTGTTGTCACTTCAGCCACAAATTGATAAATAAGTCGTGTGTATCAAGTGCTTACCATGTGTGGGCATTGTACTAAGTGCTTGGGAGACTACAGAACAACAGAATTAGCAGACATTCTCTGCTCATAATGAGCTTACAGTTTAGGGGAATAAAGAGTAAAAATCCAAGTTTGAGGGTGATGCAAAAAGGAGTAGGGGAAATGAGGGCTTAGTTGGGGAAGGCCTCTTGGAGGAGATTGATGTGGAGGAAATGAACCAACAACCTTCTTGATGGCTTATTTAGTATTTGGGAGTTGGATGAAATGATGATTAGTCTCTGCTGTCTCCAAGTTTGCAATGTAATAGGAGAAGACAAGTAGATACATTGTATACATTCAATGGAAACAGGAGGAAGCACATCATACCAAAAAACTAAAAGTCTGCAAAAAATGAATAAATGGAATAATGTGATTGGGTGTCATCACTAAGGGAGTTGGATTAGTATCCTGAATGGACGGCTTTTCGGGGGGCTTTGAAGATGAGGTGGTGGGCCAGGGTCTGGTGGATTTCAAAGGGAGGGAGTTGCAGTCATGGGAGGAGACTCAATAGAGAGTGTGAACAGTTGGTTGAAAACAGAAGAGTTGAGTAATAGTTGTGATGTTTAAAGTTCTTCCTCTGTGCCAGCCACTGTATTAAGCACTGGGATAGAGACAGGATAGTTCAGACACAGTCCCTGCCCCACATAAAGCTCACAGGGTAAGAAGGAGGGAGAGCAGGTATTGAATCCTCATTTTTCAGAGAAGTATGCTCAGACCTAGAGAAGTTAGTTGACTTGCCCAAGATCATAAAAGCAGGCAAATAGTAGAGTGGGATTAGAACCCAGGTCCTCTTACTCACAGGCCTTTGCTCATTATTCCACTAGGCCATGTGGCTTCCCTGATCAATTGATACAATTGATAAAGGATTAGTTTGGCAGAAGTGAAGGGTACAGGTCAGTCAATCAATCGTATTTATTGAGCACTTACTGTGTACAGAGCATTGCACTAAGCACTTTGAAGAGTATAATAGCATTTCCTTCCCACAATGAGCTTAAAGTCCAGCTTACAGTCTGCAGTTAGTTTGACTTTATATTCAGTTTATTTCCTTTCTTGAACAGATTAAAGCAGTCGTCAGATCTTTCTCAGGAAACCTTCATCCTCTATTTGATCTATTTGATCTTTTTCTTAGAATTTGATTCCACCTCCCATTTCCATTCCTTCTTTGGCCAGATAGTCTCAATAGAAGGTGCTCACGCAGTGCGTTAGGTACAGTGCATATCACAGTTTTAAACATTTTGCCCCTTTGGGATAATAAAAAAGTAAATAGTTCGTCGCTAAAGGACAGAGGGAAGTTTTGTGGAAAACGCTCAACAAAAATTGAAGCTTGAAATTGGAAATCTTGGCATGAGGCTCAGTACATCCTCATTTATAGTAGATTCCTTGCTTTGGTGAGAATTTCTTATACTAGGCATGTACTGAATTAATAACATGGGAAGCATTTTAATAAGTAGAAGTAAATTCACCCAAACAAATGCACTTAAAACAAATTGGTGGTCTCCCCCATTGCAGATATACTGGTTATGCAGTACAGGAAATCAGTGATGTTGGGTTTTTGTTGTTGCTGGTGGTGGTGGTGTTTGTTTTTGTTTTTTAGACTCAGTTTTTTCACTTGTCAAGTGGGTGCAGGGCTATTTTCAAGGTTGAACTAATGGAATGCACTATTGACAGCAGTTAGGTTCGGTGAACTAAGAACAGGACATTTGAGTGGATTCTAGTCTTGCAACTGAATTGCTCTTATGTTTTGGTCCATAACTCTGTGTTCCTTCCTCAGGCCCATTAAATGGTATGCCTCTCCCTTGAGAGGCGAGTTGTGAGTGTGAAGCAGCCAGTTGATTGTAGAATGTTCCGTTCCATTCCTGGCTATGTATGTTGAGCCAGTTAGCAAACCCAGTGGGACGGAAAACAGTCCAGTGGGCTACTGGGGAAAGTGACCGTGTTCCCGTTGCACCCGTGAATGCAGCCCTAAGTACATCCACTTGAAGAGATGGGCAATTTTGCTACTGCTGTCCTTGGCCCTTACGTTCCCCTGGGCCGAGGGTGGTTGGCTGAGGAACAGTTCAGTGGGAAATCTCTCCCTGCAGCCATGGGGCACACTTTGGTTGGGTGGAGTAGAGACTGTAAGCTCATTGTGGATGGGAACATGTCTATCAACTATATTGTATTGTACTCTCCCTAATCCTTCGTATAGTGCTGCTTGGGAAGCAGCACGGCGTAGTGGATGGAGCACGGACCTGGAAGTCAGGAGCTCGTGGGTTCTAACCCCAGCCGGCTCTGCCACTTTCATTCATTAATTCATTCAGTAGTATTTATTGAGCGCTTACTATGTGCACAGCACTGTACTAAGCGCTTGGAATGAACAAGTCGGCAACAGATAGAGACAGTCCCTGCCATTTGGCGGGCTTACAGTCTAATCGGGGGAGATGGACAGACGAGAACAATGGCAATAAATAGAGTCAAGGGGAAGAACATCTTGTAAAAACAATGGCAGCTAAATAGAATCAAGGAGATGTACATTTCATTAACAAAATACTGTGTGACCCTGGGAAGGTCACTTCACTTCTGTGGATCTCAGTTCCCTCATCTGTATAATGGTGATTGAGACTGTGAGCTCCATGTGGGACAGGGACATTGTGTTCAACCCGATTTGCCTGTATCCACCTCAGTGCTAAGAACAGTGCTTGGCACATAGTAAGCGCATGACAAATACCATCATTATTATTATGATTATGCTCCGCACACAGCAAGCGCTCAAATACAATTGATTGATTGGAGTGGGAAGGCAAAGGAGGGACATAGGTTTGTAAATGAACTGTGTACTGTGGGAGATGTAGTTGCTGGTTGGGCCTGTGGCAAAGCAGGAAAATTTTCTAACCCGTAAGATTGGCCACCCCAGGACTTTGCCCTGTAGCTGGTAACTGGATCCATCACTCCTGGGGAGCACACTGTTTTAATCCTAGTGCATCCTCTGAATGATTATTTTTTTTCCATTTTCGGAGCAGGTCAACTACCACCGGAGGACTTCCTTTTCCCTTCCACTTTTTATCATTCCATTTTATGGAAGTCGCCAATGCCTGATTTTAAAGGGCTTCTTTCAAGTTCTTATTTTCATCTGGTATGGAGGGAAGGTCTTTGAGAACAGGAGACCCTCCTCCCCTCCGTGTCAGCAATCTGTTATTTCTTCTTTAATTCACGCAAAGGCAAATGTGTATGCCGTTTGCGGTTTTTTTTTTCTCATAATTAATCGACTCCCTGGAGCTCAGCATGAGTTGCTACGGAGAAGGGCCAAAGTTTTAAGATCTAAGCAAGGGGGTTCCATCTACAGCAGCTTGACGTCTGGGCATTTTGCCTCATTCCCGCACCAAAAGGATACTGGGAAAAATGGGGCTTGAATTCCCAACCGCATAGTGCTAAAGTGATGGTAAAAGCCAACTACGACGTGCAAAAGTTTGACAGATAAATTGCAGGGGGCGATGAAAGAGCAAGCGAAATGAAAACACACATAACCATGGGGCTATTCTGGGTTGGGGCCGGCGATTAATGGGTAGGCCTTTCCATGCCGGTTTTGAGATTGGAATAAAGGATAACAGGCTGGAACCATTAAATTCCATTCTGGTTGTGACAGTTGTTCACTAATTAACCCTGGGCAAAACATTTATCTTCTAAGCCTCTGCACCATCATCTGGGAAGCATGGATAGTGCTGATGGGTTGTGGTCTTGGGAGGAAGACTTAATATTTGACAAAGGGCTTTAGGAGATGAAATGCAGGTTATAAGAAGGGCTGTGATTATTAGCTTGACCTGCGATGGTTTTTATTACAGTTTGCTCTCACTGTAAAGTGGAATAGCAGTTTCAAAAATGAATACTCTCTAAAAAAAAATATATATAATCTGTGACAAAGGGAGATGTGTAGGTGCATCATTCATTTTAGTTTCTAATCTTTCTCCTGAAATGTGCACGGGGCTGCTTGTTTTTTTCACATAAACAACAGAAGCTGTTTCATCATTTTGAAAGATCATTGCAAACCAGTGCAGATCACCTTGTCATTCCCCACGTCTTCTTTAAAAACAAAGCAAAACAAAAAAAATTGGGTGGAATTTTTCTTGGGTTGTGGGTTGAATTTAGGAGTAGTTAATTGTAACCTTGGATGCCAAACAAAGACATTTAAGAAAACAGAGGAAGCATAATGAGTCTACGTTCATTTGCCAATGACTTACACAAATTTCTTCTTGGTTTTTACAGACCTGGAATTCCTATAACAATGCAGGCTTTTTCAGAAGAAGAGAGGAAGCAGTGGATGGAAGCTCTAGGTGGAAAAGAAGCTGTAAGGATATGCTGACAGTCTTTTTTTCCCTCCTTTCAAAATACTGTAGTATTACCTGTAATTGTAATTATAATCCATGTTTTACAACTGATATTGTTCTTGGCTAGGCAGAAAATTGGTGAGAGGTTTCATTTCTGAAGAATTGACTGCTGTCCCAGAACAATAGTGACTGCAGAAGTATGGCACTGGATGATGAGAATCCAAAGCCCTTCTCTTGATTTATATTGGAGTTCTTTTCCAGTTTCCTCTTGCTGATTTGCTTTATAGCCCTGGGAATGTAACTTTACATCCCAGTAGGAAAAATTGGGTTAGTCTTTGATTCCTCCTTAGGGAACTAATCATTGATCTTAATTGTTTTAAGTAATGACTGATGAGAAACGTGGAGAAAAGTTTGAGTACCACAATCTTTGAGATTTGATACCTTGTCCCTCCCTATTGTCCACCCTCCCGGTTGTCATAGGACAAAATATTTCTGACAGTTGCCCTTCCCTTCACCTTTTTTCCTTTTGGGGCTTTTCCTTTCATCCTCTCATTTGGTCACCATACACTTCTGGGGTAAAGAATGTGAGTACATAATATCTGGTGAACAAGAAGAAAGAGAAATGAGAAGAAATAAACAATGTCAGAATAATAGTAATAAGTTACAGCACAGTTTTGGTAGCTAATCATAAAGCCATTTTACATACCTATGGAAGCTGCTACTGCTTATTCCTATAGCCAGGTTTGTAACATCAGAGTAGCGCCTGATTTTCATATGCAAATCATCCCTTGTTTCATAATATTTTTTCCTATTTACAAATTTGCCCTGGAACTATTTAATAGGGATTCAAAAGGTCCGTCAGTTCTTTGAGACTCAAACATGCGAATGGCTGAGACCTCAGTAGTCTTTTCCTCTGTTATCAAGGCTGAGGCACAGCTGGTCATGGGCACATTGGCCTAGAGATTAAAGAAGTTCTTTAGAAAGTCAGTTTGCTTAGGGAAAAATGCTCACCTGACCAGTAATGGAGCAATAAATCTGCTTTTAATGGTAGTGTCACCTTCAAGACATATAACATAACCTCTCCTTCAGCATAAACAACAAAGCGATTAGCATGAAGATAAGCTGGCAAGGGCAGGACCTCACATTATAAAGTGCACAGCTGCATATTTGTGTGGAGAACCTTGGGCAGGGCATATTTTTCAAGGTGCTTTGTGGGCCCAAGAATAATAGATCGGTAACTTGAGTTCCCACTGCTGTTTCCTATGCAATTATTTAAATGATCTCTGTCATTGAGCGGGGATATTTGTTCGGTGCACTCTACGGCCAGAAATGGTGAAAAGAGAAGGAGAAAATAACACAGCTGTTGAAGTAACCTTTCTGGTTAATTCTTTTTTCCTAAGAAGCTTGATATCAACATGAGGCACTGGTTCATTTCCCACAAACTCAACAGAAGAGAAAATGCCCAGAGCCAAGTTAGTCCAAATCAGACCAATCATGGGACATTGTGTAGCTATTCAGGTTACCTTAACTTGAGGTAATGTAACCCAAAAGCGTTCATCGCCGAACACTATCGAGCTGTGTTCATATACAGCTTTGTGCCTGCTCTGTCCTGGGTGGAAGTTCTGGGTGGAATTGAGAAGGGAGATGGAACATTTTGGGGTTGTTCCAGGATCTAGAACAGTAACGAAGAATCGTGGAGACAGCGAGCATTACAGCTCCACACACAGACTAAATCCAAAAAAACATATCCAGTAGTGGGAAGGCCCCGGGAATACAGTTTGTTTTCTTGGCAGTCAGTTTTTTTCCTCCCGCTGCATCTAATCCCTGGGCTATATCAGTACCATAGCCAGGCCTTTCCTCCTGGCATCACTTCCATCTGTTTTGCCACCAATTCCTGGTTTGGATTAAGGGCTTCTTTGTCTTCTTGCTGCTCTGAAGATGTGTGCAAATGGAGTTCTCATGTCGTAGTGCCTTTTAAGCTCTAGCAGTAGAGCTGGACAATACCCCAGATCCAGCGTTAGCATCACCATGGTCGGTCTAGATAGAGCACGGGCCTGGGAGTCAGTAGGTACTGTGTGCTAATCCCGCTCTGCCACTTGTCTGCTGTGGGACCTTGGGGCAAGTCACCTTCTCTGTGCCTTAGTTACCTCATCTGTAAAATAGGGATTAAAACTATGAGCTCCATGTGGGACAGGGACTATGTCCAACCTAATTATATTCACCTCAAGGCTTAGTACGGGACCTGGTACAGAGTAAGCGCTTAGCAAATACCACTGTTATTATTATTATTAAGTCCTGGGATCGCTCCCCTCTCTCACTGTTTACAATCACCTAACTACAGTGTACCACGCCAGCGTCTCCTCTTCAAGTCTGGAAGGATGCAACAAGAGTGAAAGTTGTAATATGCTCTTCTCCCTCTATCCTCCCCACCTCCCTTCCCTAACTGATTTTATATGGAGCCTGAAAAATAAATGACTAAGTGTAGGAAGAGGGCAGTAAGTGTCTAACTACTGGACAAGTAATAAATATTCATCGAGCCCCCACCAGGTGACCAGACGGATAGACTGTGCTAGCTACTGGGTACGTGGTCTCTGGAAGAGGTGTGCCCTATTAAATTGTTGTGGAAGTAGCCCAGTGTAGAGCAGAGGTGTAGACTGTTTGGACCAGTCAAACAATGGTCTTCATTGAGCTCTCACTCTGTGCGGAGTACTGTACGAAGCACTTAGGAGCATAACGTACAATAGGGTTGGTAAGTCCCTTCCTCCAAGGAGCTTACAGTGTGGTTGGAAATGAATGGAGTACTCCTTAATGCACTTAGGGTTCCTCCTTGGACTGTATTCATTTTTGTCAGGTTATGGGCCCAGAATGCCCAGGTAGAAAGGGAAAACTTTTATGTGACCCACAGATAAGCCACGTGGGCGTGCCAGCATACCTTTATGATAATAATAGTAATTATTATTAGTATTGTTATTGTATTTGTTCAGAACTTACTATGTGTCAAGCACTCTTCTAAGCACTGGGGTAAATACAAACTAATCACGTCAGATACAGTCCCTGCCCCACTGGGAACCTACAATCTAATCCACAGATAAGGAAACTGAGGCACAGAGAGGTTGGATGGCTGGCTCAATGTCACACAGCAAGTAGAGCTGAGAATACAACCCAGCTCTCCCTACTGTCAAGCCACTAGGCTACCCTGCTTCCCTAATGCTGACCCGTCCCCAGCTCTGGTTGGGGCAAATTGATCTCCTTGCTTGTTTAAAATAGTTTAAAAATGAGCATGAGTGACACTGTGCTTCTCATTTCACCAGGGATCACTTTGGGGGAGCTCCTTAACCACAATAATTGATTTAGGGTCTTAATCAAGACTTGTTTGCAGAGACTGGGGGACACTGAGATGGTCTCATAGACCCCAGGGAATTTATTAAGAGCAAATTAGAGTTTTTCTGTTGTATTGATTTCTATAAAAGAGTGAGAGAGTTCTAGTTCCTGAGACCCAAAGTTCCTCCAAAAAGTGCCATGACAATGATACTGAAACTTATGGGGGGACCGGAGGCTAAACATTCATCATCAGTGCAAGCAGCACGGCGTAGTGGATAGAGCAAAGGCCTGGGAGTCAGAAGGTCCATGAGATCTAATTCTGGCTCCACAACTTGTCTGCTGTGTGACCTTGGGCCAGTCACTTCTCTGTGCCTCAGTTACCGCATCTGTAAAATGGGGGTTGAGAGTGTGAGCCCCATGTGGGACAGGAACTGCATACAACACAATTTGCTTGTATCCACCCCAGCACTTAGTACAGTGCCTGGGACATAGTAAGCACTTAACAAATACCATCATTATTATTAGTAAACCTACAGGGACCGTCTTACTCAGGTTGCTAGGATGGCAAGCAAGAAAGCTGCTGTCTAAACGAAGGAGTCTTCTGTTGCCTGCAATTATTTCTCCTTGAGCATACTATGCCAAGTACTAAGGAAGTAAGACCAACTAAAGCCATTTTCTGGCGTTTTGGATTTAACAAACAAGTCAATATTTTTTGCTGAACAAATTTTAGGATCCCGAGGTACTTTTTAATAATAATAATAATGTTGGTATTTGTTAAGCGGTTATTATGTGCAGGGTACTGTTCTAAGCGCTGGGGGAGATACAGGGTAATCAGGTTGTCCCACGTGAGGCTCACAGTCTTAATCCCCATTTTACAGATGAGGTAACTGGGGCACAGAGAAGTTAAGTGACTTGCCCACAGTCACATAGCTGACAAGCGGCGGAGTCGGGATTCGAACCTATGACCTCTGACTCCCAAGCCCGTGCTCTTTCCACTGAGCCACGCTGCTTTTATATCTGCTTTCTGGCTTGCCGCCCTGTAGCTGAGAACAGGAACGGGAGAGAGGGTTGTTCTTCTCCTTGGCAGATGATCTTATAATAATTGTGGTATTTGTTAAGCGCTTATTATGTTCTAAGTGCTGGGATAGATACAAGGTAATCAGGTTGTTCCACGCGGGGCTCACAGTTTTAATCCCCATTTTACAGATGAGGTAACTGAGGCACAGAGAAGTTAAGTGGCTTGCCCAAGGTCACGGAGTCGACAAGTGGCGGAGCCGGGATTAGAATCCAAATCCTCTGACGCCCAAGCCTGTGCTGTCTCCACTGGCCGACTGGAGCCCTGACGATGGGTCTGTGGAGAGGACATTGCTCTGGGACTTTGGAGACCTGGATTCTAGTTCACATTCTGGCTTGGTTGGCTAGTGTGGGTGAAGACCGCACATGTATATAGGGAAGCAGCATGGCCTAGTGGGTAGAGCGTAGTGGGAGTCAGAAAGACCTGGGTTCTAATCCCACCTCTCCTGCCACTTGCCTGCTGTGGGCCCTTGGCCATCACTTAGATTCTCTGGGCCTCAGTTACCCCATCTGTAAAATGAGGATTAAGACTCTGAGCGCCATGTGGGATGTGGATTGTGTCTAGCCTGATTAGCTTGTACCTAGGTCAGCATTTAATACAGTGCTTGGCACATAGTAAGCACTTAATAAATACCCCAGGGGAAAAAATGTATTTTAAAATGTGTTGCACCACTACACACCTACTTGCTTGTTGTAATCGGTGTTCCAGGAGGAGACGTGAACCTCTGTAGTGTTTGTTTAGAACAGTTTTCCATTGATGAATGAACTGTGTCTCTGCTCCTCTGCCTTGCTCCAGTTATCTGATCTTTACTTATGACTTCTTCAACTCTTTTCTTTTACAGTTGTTCCACAATTTGAATAGAGCCAGCCCAAGACCTGAAGAACGTAAGTATCTAAACATTTCTAAGTGTCCGAATACCTCTCTCGCCCATTAGAAAAGTAGAAAGATGCATTTAATGACATTGTGATTTTTCAGTTCACTTGAGAATGAACATTTCTAATATGTATGCTGAATTTTTATGAAAAAAAAAATTGTCAGGAATTGCTTCATATTTTTGTTTTGCCCCTGAGCATTCAGAGGTAATCACATTCAGATATCACATCAGAATACCACATTAGGCAGTTTAGACATATGAAGAAATTTAGTGGGTAAGAAATTTCGACTACAGACTAGAAATGTCTCATTTTTATCCTCGTCTGGGAAGTGTAGATTTCTAAATGTTCAACCTGTTCATACTCCACTAATGAGACTAATTCAGGTGAATTAGTGACTACCCCTTGTTACATAAAATAAGCTGGATAGGCTGTGAGGTCCCTATGTTTGATCTGTGGAGCAAGATTGAGAACATGAGAGTGAGTCCACTGTCCTACTAGTGTTTGGCTAGTAAGAGACCAAATCATTTCTATTTGTGCTGATTACTTTTTGGGCACAAATTCCCTGATCTTGCTGTGGGACACAATATAAGGCCTAAGTTTTGTGGTTTAGGTAAATAATATGCTATTCCACATATTCTTCAAATTGTTTTGAAACTATAGAGAAACCTGGTAACGGTAGGCATTGGTCCAAATTCAAGGAATTCAAATCGTTAGGACTGTGGTCTATCTACTCTGATATTGGGTGCGTTTTATGTTTGTAACAAATGTTTCTCAGATGGTTCCAACACTAATTTTTCTATTCTCATTTTGGGCAGATGCATTTCACTGTGTACATGAAATATTTAAGTCCGTTTTTCTTAAACCCATGGCACAATGGATAGAGCACAGGCCTAGGATTCAGAAGGTCATGGGTTCTAATCCTGGCTGCACCACTTGTCTGCTGTGTAGCCTTGGGCAAGTCACTTCATTTTCTTGTGCCTCAGTTACTTCATCTGTAAAATGGGGATTAAGACTGTGAGCCCCATGCAGGACAGGGACTGTGTCCAACCCCATTTCCTTGTATCCACTCCAGCATTCAGAACAGTGCTTATCACACAGTAAGGGCTTAAAAAATAGCACACATTATTATTAATTAAGGAAAATATACGTGGCATTTTCCGTTGACCTTTTTTGACTTCTAAGGTCATAAAATTTTCTACCTCAGTACATTGTTAGAGTTCTTGGCAGAATACATTCTTGGCTGCCTCAGAGTTTGTTTTTCAAATGGTGTGCTTTAGAAATTATTAAATTGTACTAAAATATCCACAAGTGAAAAATGAGCAAATAATCCCACACACAGATTCCTGTAAAATGGGATCATATTTAAAATTTCTCAACTGTGAGGAGTTTTTATAGTTACCCTTAGTAGTGAATATTATCCTGTTCTTCTGGAGTGCACATGATCTCTATTAAGATCACCCAATGTAAGGCAAGCTTGGAATTTGTTTTGGAAAACCAGTTTGGCATAATGTCTTGTTTTTAAAGGGAGAAATCAAACTTAGGCTGGATGCAGGATGTGTGTTTTTCCATTTTGGAGAAGAAGCGAAACATGTATAATTGTGCTGCTAACATTTTCCAACTGTTTTTACTTTCAGGTGCCCAGTTGGATAAGATGGGATTCACAATTCTCAGAAAATGTATCAGCGCAGTTGAAACCCGAGGTAAAATGAATGTTCCTCCGTCAAATATTTTAATTTGCTAAATAAAAGCAGTAGAGCTTTATCAGAAAGATTCAAATCATCTATAGTGCTAGGCATATAGTAAGTGCTCAATAAATGCCATCGTTTTGAGGTGGGTATATTTAAGGGATTTAGAGTGGTTAGGTCTGCACTCTTTGCTTTCAGGTGAGTTAGGTGACATAAAAAGGGCTTGTTTGTCTGTGTATTGTGATGCAGTGCCTTTTTCTTATCCTCTCTTTCACAATAAATTGGAGGCCAATGCTGAGTTTTGAGGTGTATGAAAAATAAACGTTTTTCATCGGAGTTGTTAAACTGGAGAATTTCTTTTTATGCCCTTACTTTCTAGTCTCATTTGGCACCCTCCTATCTTAAACCTAAATAAGGAAAATCACCTGCAGCCTACACCACCCAAAACTGTAGTTTCCTCAGCCTCGTTGTACAAAGACATTGGGTAAAAATAAAGAATTTTGACCTTTGTCTGCCATTGTAGCTAAGTAGTGCAGAAAATGATTCCCCAGAATGCAAGTCTGGAGCTTGTGAAATACTCTTTTAGAAGGCGATACCACTTCCTTTTATCCTGTGACATGCCTTCTTTCCTTCTCACTCCCTCAAAAAGAACTGTTTGTGTGATCAGCGGGTGTAACTTTATTACACGTACACACGCACAGATATATATCCATCTTTACCTTGCTTAGTTGCAGGGGGTAAGGAGGCCGTGCAGTTGTATTTTCTGTCAAAACAGGGTCTTTGTTATAAAGCCAAGACCGCCACCTGTGAAATTAGACTGTCAGATAATTGATGAATACATGTTGCTTTGTGACTTGGGAATTTTCCCATTAATGATAAAGCACAAATCCCGGAAAGCTTTTTTGTGCAGGCCCTCATAACAGTCCTACCTAACGTTCATTGCAGATTGCAAACAACTAAGTTTAGCTAACCCATTTTTTTCTGTTTCCCTATTCCTTTAAAATTTGTGGAAATCTTAAAAATCTTTTTAAAATGCTGCTTATCTAAATTATTTGTTTTAATTCCGCAGCTCCATATATTAAGGGTCTTGCATGTGTTTAAGGTCTTGAAAAAATAGAAATGAAAGGTCATTTAAAAGGATAGCCTTGGACTGGTGATCTAGAATCTAGCAGTTCGTGACAATTATTTTGTAGAGTGAAAGTAGCAGAACACAGGTTGACTGAGAATTTTGTTTTATTAAGAAAGCATGCTTTTCCACTTATTAGTTTTTCTAACAAAAAAGCAAATGTATTTTTCTCTGTCGCCTTCAATGCCAAAGAATCTGTTGCAATACAAAAAAGTATTGACATTCAAGAAGTAATAAGGCTGGAGAAAAGTTAGCCAAAGTAATTTTAAGATTACTACAAATTTTGGAGAATAGTTATGCTTTTGTCCTCCAGCTGCTAAATTTTCCTATTGACAGTTTGTTACAAGGTTACAGATTCTTTTTAATTTTAATTTTAGACAGTCAGCTGCCATTATTCATTGTGTATTCTTCTTGTCTAAGCGCACACCGTCATTCAAAGCATGAGTTGAGAGGCTTCTGGGAGCATTGTTGAAAGTGGAACCAGGAGTCATCTTATTCTTCTTTCCATTGTTTATATAATAATAATGCTGGAATTTGTTAAGCACTTATGTGCTAAGCACTGTGCTAGGCTTTAGGGCAGAAAGAAAGTTAGAAAATTGGAAACAACCCACACCTCACATGGGATGCACAGTCTATCTCACCCTCATTTTACAAATGAGGAAACTAATGCTCCGAGAGGTTAAGCGACTCCTTTGTTCATTCAGTCGTATTTATTGAGCGCTTTCTATGTGCAGGGCACTGTACTAAGCACATGGGAGAGCACAGTGTAACAGTAAATTACATTTCATGCCCACAATGACTCACCCAAGATCACGCACAGTCTAGTGACCCATTTGATTTTGGCATTCAGGTCTCTTGACCATGTGGTTCCATGTTCCATGCTGGCCTCAATATAACACAGCTTACAGTTTTAATTTTTGCTTTTAGACTTGCTTATAACAGCACTTAAATACTACAAAATGACAAATCAAATATATCAGATAAAATGTGCTAACGTGACCACTCTTCTTTAGTTAGGGAAAAGACAAAATACTGTAATGTTCCAACCCTTGCATATTTTGCCTCAGGCACTCTCCTGTTGTCAGTCAGTAAACCATGTTTATTGGTCTCCCAGGGTTTCTACTGTGCCATGCTAGGAGTGGTGGCTAGTTTGTCAAGGAATTTGAAGACACAGCCCTTTAACGTCACAGAGTTAACAGTATATACACATGACCTGGCCATAGAAACATTTGCATTGACAAAAAAAAAGATTTCAGTCCACTGTTGAAATTCACATTGGGTCAGTCAGCAGTCAATCATATTTATTGAGTGCTTCCTGTGTGAAGAGCACTGTACTAAACGTTTGGGAAAGTACAATAAACAGGCACATTCCCTGCCCACAACGAATTTACAGTCTAGAGGGGGAGACAATCATTAATATAAATAAATTACAGATATATATGTAAGTGTTCGTCCCAACATATATGACCAGACGAGGGCCCTGCATTGATGGTGACTTGGGATGTAGCTTGTTTTGGTGTGGTGATCTTGACTGATCATCAGAAGAAAGTTGGAATAAATCAGGTCTGATCAGGATCTGAACTTGGAATTTGATGGAGTGGACAGATTAGATGAGGACAAGGAGGCATGGTTTTGCTTTGATGGAGTTGGCTGGATTTACCGAGTGACTCCGAATGACTTTCTATGGAAGGTGAAATATTGAAAGGCTATGATACCCTGATATTTTGGGATTTTGGAGAAGTCAGGAGAGTGATGTTGCTTCAAGGAGAAGGGAAAGTTGGAGATGGAGAGTAAAAAGAATTTCACTTTTCCATGTTGAATTTGAGGTAGATGGTGGTGGTGATGGAAGCAGGTGGGAACGCGACAACAATCAACTAGAATTTATTTATTTAAATTAATGTTTGTCTACTTCTCTAGACTGTAAACTCGTAGTGGGCAGTGAGTATATCTATCAACTCTGTTATATTCTATTCTCCCAAGTTTTAGTACAGAGCTCTGCATACTGAAAGTGCTCAATAAATACTATTGATTGACTAAAAGACCAGAAGTGGGAAGAAAGCTTTAGGAGATGTGGACCTATGGGTAAATAGGAGAAGTTATGTAAGCAGATGAACTCCTTGAGGAAATGGATTTAGCAAACTGGAGCAGAGCCATGGGCAGTGTCTGAGAAGAGGAAGAATCAAGTGAAGAAAGAACTAAAAATGAATTAGAGATGTAGGCAAGCCAAGTCAAATTAACCAATCAATCATATGGGGCTGAGGGTGAGGTTAGTAAAGGGTGTAAATCCAACTGCAGTTCAGCTTTCTGATATTCAAAGACTTATTTTCTAATTGGTATATTGTGAACTACTTCACTTAAAAATGCTGTCAGAAAGCAGGGATTCTACTAAGTAGTGATAGACTGTAAGCAGTTTGAGCTCTGCAAATTGATTAAAACATTCTTGTTTTGGATTAGTATTATTATTATGGCATTTGTTAAGCGCTTATTATGTGCAAAGCACTGTTCTAAGCATTGGAGAGGATACAAAGTGATCAGGTGGTCCCATGGAAGAAAATGATGACAATCCAGCTCCTGATACCTTGGTGGATCTTGCCTGTTGGCCACCTGGCTATTGTCTTTAGTGATTATATTGAATATTTTGATGTGCCTGAACAATTTGCGAAATAAAATGATTGAATCGCTTTAGCTAAACTTTTCTACATTTGGTCCTTGACTAAATTTCCACATTTTATCTCCAGGCTAGGATTGTAGATCTTAAAAATTTATTCTCATTTTGGATTCTTTCTATAGAGCAGATCTTAGGAGCTACTACCCAGGAAACCTGATGACTTTTGAAAGGTCTTTGGGGTTCTGAGCTTGAAGGGGGTTATCATATTGCAAATTAAGTTAAATTCCACATCAGTAAATTGTGTTTTCCTACAGTTCAGGCAGTCTGTTAATGTTTCGATGGTGTATAATGTAAATTATGCAAAACCAAAATGAGAATCTTTTGCTTAAAACATCCTTTTTACTGCTGTTTCTTGAAGCATCATCATGAAAACTAAATTTGAATGCCTTTTAGTTTATGCATTTCTCTTTTTTCATCTTCCATATGTGAAAAATTTGAATATTCACTTTCATTTCTAGGGTATGGCATTAAAATGTTGGGCTAAGCAAGCTGTCAGCTATCAAATTCAGCAGTCAAACAAGCTGTGAATTCATGGAGTATAACTTAAGATGCCATACATAAGCTGTGACAATCTTTGATTTGCCTGGTCGGAGATGCTATTTTTCTTTTTTCTAAAGTAGAATTGTAGATTATTTGTTCTCTTGCAGAAGTTTGTTTAAATAGAGTCTCTCCATGCATTTGTGTGGAGAGAAACTCAAGATGAACCCTGATGGAAGATAATACCTCTCTATCGCAATATTTATCATTGGGTTTAAAAAAAAACCATCAAAACCAAACTTGCAACATGTTTTACTGTGATTGCACATTAATCTTAAAATTGCCAAGGGCAAGCTACGTGCTCAATGAGGAAAATACAGGACAGCTGTCTCCAGAGAACTTGCTGCCTCTATACTGTAGTTTCCATTGCTTTTGATCACAATGGGTGTGAGGTGAGTATGGGTGGAAAGGAAGACAGTCTTGGTGGGTGGAAACAGGGAAGAGTCTGCAAAAATGTAAGTGGAAAACAGATTCTAAATCCAGACAAGTGAAGGTGTGAACACTTGTTTTTTTTTTTCAAGTAGTCTTGGTTTGCTTTTTTAAAAATACTTGTATATACAAATTATAAGTGGCAATTCATATTTCAATTGGATGAAACAAATTAATAGAAAAAGGAAAGTCTTTTGTTCCTGTAAAGTTAGGGGCTTGGCTTTTAGGATGATGATTATAGTTAACTTTTCTCTTCAGGGCATGACTTTTGTAGTGTATGAATTATCTATCCTCCCCCTGCCCTGATCTCTCCCCTTCCCCTCCTCCCCCTCACATTTCATTTTCCTTTTTGCTACCTCTTAATCAATTTGCTTTAACAGCTCCATCAGAGAGAGGACAGGGAAATGAAAGATACAGGACTGTGTCACTAATTCCCTAGTACTATGTCTTTGCTTTGGTTGGAAGTGGACAGCGTCGATTACGACATTAAATTTGAAAAAAAAGTGGTGGAATAGAAAATGGGGGGAAGACATAAAACATCTCTCCATGCTGATTTACCTGGATTCTGGGTGAGCTAAATTGGTCCAAGGTGATATCCCATTCTATTAAGGATTTTGTAGGCCTATTCAGTGAGTTAAACCTTAATGGTTAGTCGATATTTGTGTAAAATTATGTTGTTCCCATAATCTGGCATCCTGAAGAAATAGCTGCTTTATACATTCGAACTAATGAGTACAAAGATAAGCAATATTCACAGATAACACCAACACCTCAATTTATCTAACCATTCAACCTCCATTTGAACGAGTTGCTAACAAGGGGCGAGAAGAATTTAAATTTCTCTTCCAAGTCCCCTTCATTGTTTGTGCTAATGAAGAGTGAAGTGGAAAAGATGGATAAAGAGAGAGAAGAGATAGCGAAGAATCTAAATAACTGTGTAATCCACAATTGGATCGTCAACTCCCTGAACAGTGCATTATTATTTTGATAAACTTCAGTCCAGCTGCCACAGATAATATTAGGTGCGGAGGCAGATGGCAGCAGAGAGACATTATTCGGCATTTTTCCGCCGCAAGGCTTTTTCTCACTGGGGGACATTGGAGGAACCTTGAAAAAAAACGAGACAGCTTTGGTTTTTACCTTGAGATTGAAAAGATATTCCCGCTTTACTTGGTGTTGTTTCTTCCCAAAGCCTACCCTGCTAGCTTTATTTTTTGTTAACTAGCAACATCAGCTGCCTGCAGACTGGAAATTATTTTTAAACATTCACTCAGCCCACAGAGCCGTTTTCCTCCCAAACCAGTGTTACGCATTCGTCAGCCTACCTGGTTTGCCCCTCCCCATCCCATTCCCGGGAGGGAGGCATGTGCAGATGTACATGCAAACACGTGCACACAGGTATGGGTCCGGGCGTGCTCTCTTCATGTTTGAAGATGATGTTGGCGAGTACTAGCCGTGTGTGTAGGTTGGACCGAAAAAACCCCTGCATGACTGACATTGTAATCCACACAGCCACAGATCACTGACATAGGTGAACACCCACTCATAGAGTCAAACACACTCCTACTACTTACTCACTGCTGGTAGTTGTGTCTACAGGGAATAAAATTAATAGTGCACAAAAGGGAAAATCCAAATCTATTTAGAAAGCATAAATTGAAGCCATTTACTGATAATAATAACGGTATTTGTTGAGTGCTTATCATATGCCAAACACTGTCCTAAGCGCTGGAGTAGATGCAAGGTTATCAGGTTGTCCCACAGGTTATCAGGTTGTTCCACACGGGGCTCACAGTCTTAATTCCCATTTTACAGATGAGGTAACTGGGGCACAGAGAAGTTAAGTGACTTGCCCAAAGTCAGACAGCTGACGCGTGGCAGAGTGGGAATTAGAGCCCATGACCTTCATGCTCTTTCCACTGCTTCTTGATAAGATAAGTGTTTTATCTTGAAACACTTCCTGAGGGCAAGGACTAAGGTTGGTTTCTTTCATTAGTCACATCCATGATCCTAGTCCAGTGCCCTGTCATCAGGGAGCCTCAAATAAATAAGGATTAACAGTTATCTTAATTCTAATCAGAGGTATTCATTCATCACCTACCCAGCATCGAATTAAGCTCTTGGGAGAATATATTAGAAGCAAAGAACACATTCCCTCTCCTCAAGACCTTTACAATCTTCATATCATCTCAACTCCATTTCTTTATGATCATGAGTAGCGGTGTCACATAAGAGAAAGGGTGTGAGGCTGGGAGATAGGAGACCTGGATACCATTTACCTGTTGTGTGACCTTGGGCAAGTCATTTAACTTCTCTGTGACTCAATTTCCTCATCTGTAAAATGGGGGTTAGCTATGTGTTCTCCCTCGCCCTCAGACTGTAAACTTCATGTGGAACAGGAACTGTACCTGATCTGCCTGTATTGTATCTGCCCCAGTGCCTTTTACAGGCCTTATCCCATAATAAGCACTTAACAAAAGCACAATTACTACTGTAATGAAAACCATCATTTTATTTCTAATATGAGATTTAATTCTCTAGGGCAGGACTTGCTCTTCAGGCAGTCATATCAGCTCTGCTAATGTGCTAATTCTTTCTTCTATGATATTTGTCAACAGTCTGGGAACAACCAGGTGAAGAGCTCTTTATTTCTGGGTATTTTTTTAAAAAATTGGCTCTAGATGATGTAGCATACTATCCCAAGCGCTTGGTGCAGTGTTCTGCTCCTTGTAAGTGCTCAGAGTGAATATTATTAATATTATTATTATGGTACTTGTTAAGTGCTTTCTGTATGCCAAACACTTTACTGAGTACTATGGTAAAATACAAGATAGGTTGGGTAAGGTCTCCATCCCACTTAGGGCTTCCAGTCTAAAAAAGGAAAGAACAGAATTTAATCCCTATTTTACAGTTGAGGAAACAAAGGCTCAGAAAAGTTAAATGACTTACTTACTCAAGGTCACACTGCACACAAGTGGAGGACCTGGGATTGGCACCCAGCTCCTCTGACTGTCAAGCCTGTGTTCTTTTCATGCTGCTTGTGTACTACTGCATATCCACTCAACCCTCACTTCTCCATTTTAATGGAAGTTTCAGAACAGTGCTTGGCATGTAGTAAGCGCTTAACAAATGCCATAAGTATTATTATTATAATTGGACTGCTATATCACTCTTTGACCATTAAATATTCAATTTTGACCATTTATTATGTCAGCACTCTCCTATTTCGTGGTCTTCAGTTCTTTCCACCATCTTGACAGGCAACAATTTTTTAGGGTTTTTTTATTTGAATGCAGTTAAATATATGCATTTAAAAGAACATTTTAAACTGCTCTATATGTTATATTTTAAAGTTCATTTAAAAGTAAAAACTGTTTTGAATTGTATCAATTTCTCTCCTGTACCTCTTATTATACATTAGCAATTAACTTGGCTTCACCCAGGTTGATGAATTTGAACTTGATCAATTATCTGATAGTAATTACCAGAACAGAGTGATTATTACTGCAGAAGGAACATGCCTGTTTCAATAACCCAGTCGTTTTAGGTATTTTTCACAGCAGCACATTTGTTTGACTTCTGAGCATGACTTGAGGACTTGGTTATTGTAGTTTGAATTATGTTATTTTAGTTCTCATTCTTGGTCTTCTTTCTTCACTGGAGCAATCTTTCTCTAAATGACTTTGAAATCGTTTGTGTTTTAAGATATTCCATATATACCTGTTCTGGTCTCCATCGATTGAGGCTGACTACTCCTCCAGCAGGTTTAATAGTAATAGTAATAATAATAATAGTACTTGTTAAGTGCTTACTATGTATCAAGCACTGTTCTAAGATCTGGGGTGGATTCAAGGTAATCAGGTTGGACACAGTCCATGACCCACAAGAGGCTCATAATTTAATCCAAAGGAATAGGATTTAATCTCCATTTTACAGATGAGGAAACTGAAGCACAGAGTAGTCAAGTGACTCACTTAAGGTAACACAGCAGATCAGTGGCAGAGCTGGGATTAGAACCCAGGTCCCCTGACTCCTAGACTTGTGCTCTTTCTACCTGGCCATGCTGATTCAGATTCCTAGTTGATTACTACTTCTCTTGCTGTTCAGTGAACTTCTCTGGACTTTTGGTCTTCTTCTGACTTTAGCCTTACTTCATTTAATATTATTATTATTATCAAAATAATATGATCAAAATAATGACATTTGTTGAGTACTTGCTATGTGCTAGGCACTGTATTAAAAGCTGGGGTTGATATGAACAAATTGAGTTGGACACATTCCCTGTCCCACACAGGGCTCACAGTCTCAACCCCATTTCACAGATGAGGTAACTGAGGCACTGTGACTTGCCCAGGGTCGCACAGCAGACAAATGGCAGAGTCCATGACTTTCTGACTTCTAGACCCGTGCTCCGTCCACTATGCCATGCTGTTTCACAACCCGTGTGGAGTCCACTGGAGTGAAGACTCACTGTAGTAGCTTCTTGCCATTTGTGTGTACCTGAATGTATTGTCCGTATGATGTATTATCTCTGTGAGATATTCAGAGAATGTCTCCTCTGTACTCCTTGAAATACCCTAAAGGCAAAGAAAAGACAAAGGTGTGGTGAACTAGAGGGAGGACAAATGAGGGGGGGGGGGGGGGGGGGATTAGATCAAGCAAATTGAAAAGAGGAAACAGGAGAAGAAGAAACAAGAGAACAAGCTTTAAATCAACCCTGTTGGATATGTTCTGTGGCTAATTTTTTCACTTGGAAAAGTTTTTGGATTCAAGGGTGCCATCACCTTGTCATCCAGATTTGTTCTTGTTAGATTTAACATTGGCAATGCAGAAAATAAATGCACTGTGGAAAAGCTGCAACTCTTTAAGTAAAAAAACAATTAAGTTTATGTGGGTATTTAGAAAAAACAAAAACAGAAATGTAGTTTCCTGCCTCACAGAGTTGGGATTATTAGTTCCTAGTTGGAGGAAACTTATTAATGTCCAGCTTGATTAAATCTTAACACATTTAAAATGCTGTCAGTGGGTGTTCCCAAGTCCCCATCTTTACTTACAGTTCTCGAGTCAAGTGGAATAATAGTAGATGAGAAGCTATTGTTGTTTTTAGAGGGGGATCGTTTTCCAGTCACAGAGCTGATGACACAAACTAGTGACAGACAGTTGTTTTTGTTAGTGTTATTTCATAGTCATGGAAGTGCAGCCCATGTAAGTCAGAAAAATAAGCTGCCAATACAGAAGTTATGATGTTCTTGATTTGCAATGCATTTTGTCTTTTCTAAGGTTTTTTTGTCTCTCCCTCAATAGGAATAAATGACCAAGGACTCTACAGAGTTGTGGGGGTGAGTTCAAAGGTCCAGAGACTTCTCAGTGTGTTGATGGGTATGCCTCTTTTATAATCATTTTTACTTACTACTTAGTTTCTGTCCATTGAATTATTTATTCGTATCATCTGAATGTGGCCTGTTGTCTTCCTAAAACTGTCATCTCCTCCTGTAATCTAGACCATTTGTCCAGAACCAGTGAGAGGGACTTGGGATAAGTAGTTGTATTTTTAACATCAAAACTTTCCCCCCATGTGGAAACTGAAATCTAGAGTTCTGTCTCCTTCCCATTTGCAGAAAATAAAACCACTGGTACCTGGGCAGATTCCCTCCGGCGCCCTAAAACCCGCACCAAAGCAGTAGCCATGCTTGCGTGATTTGCACTCCTTCCAAATTGCCTGTCCAGAGCACTGACAGTACACACAGTTAGACAAGACCACTGGGATTAGTTCATTTTCATGGAGCTTCCAAACCTGTCACTTGACAGCAAGGGTCTGATTCTCAGGGATTCATTGGTATTCACAGTGGCTTGTTTGCAGTTTGCACCAGGCTCTTCTCCAGAACCATGCATGCTCCATCTGTGCTGATAACACAGTGTTCTTTGGCACAGCAGACTGGAGGAAACCAGAAAGTGAATTCATTTCATTACTCCAGACATTATGTGAATGACAAAGCGCTTTTATATTATACACTGCTGTCAGTTCAGTGCTACCTGTAAGACTTTTTTTTTCTTTAAACAGGGCTGTCTCTTCAGGAGTGATGATAAAACATCAGGCTTGAGGGCCTATATGTCATATCAGTCTGTCATAATGACCTTGCTAAATATTAATTGATGTGATATCTCACTTTAATTAATCAATATTAACAACACCCTCTGGTATTCTGTCAATGCCCAGAGCCTGTCATCATTTTATGGCACTTCAGCAAGGTGTCCCTGTAAACCAAGATTGCTAAAAACAATGGACACACCATATAGAGTTGAGTCTGTTTGGCTCTATTTCAGCTAAAGTCTTAATAAGCAAGTAACCACCCTTTTTTTTTTTAAGTTATTAACCGCAGGAAAAATTGCCCGTTATCAGTCAGAGGTCTTATTAGAATGCATCTGCTTTCATGGTCTGTTTTCATTTCTAACTCTCTGGTTTAGCTTGGGTGTGCAGTTTTGGCAGTAACATTTTCCTTTTTACCATTAGTGGTCTCCAAATTAAATAGATTCAGGTTGCCAGTGGTTCAGTAGCAGCTGGAAGAGTTTAATGGGAATTTCAGCATCTGCTTTTACTTAATTTTAAAATTAGAAACACTTTTTCCCATTTCCAAAATTTGTGTTGTCATGATTGGAATTGGAAGATTACACTGGTATCAAAATAGAGCAGCGTTGGATAGCAAACATGCCTGAACACTAGAGAGGCCTCTATTCTCCTTTTTTTTTTGTTTTTTGCACAGTAGGTGGAAGTTGTCTTTACCATCTTGGAACATTTTATTATCTAGAGGGGAGGGCTGGAGAAAATGGAGGTAGAGTGGGCAGAGTTGAACAGGCCAGAGGTTAAAGAGACCGAGGCGACGCGGTGCCTCCCCCAGCTTCAGAGCTGTGTCACCACTACCTGCTCCGGAAGACATTCTGCCCTGGGCAGCGGTTCCTAGCAGGGGTACAGCTTTACCCTGGGGTCAGAGGAGGCCTTATGCCAGCAACAAGCCCACGTGCTGTTCCTGCCAGAGTTGGACTTTTGCCTGAACTGAAAGCTGCCCGTATTCCCCAACCTCCCAAAGGGAATCTCGGACTTGGGCTCCATGCGGTCTGTGGAGCGGGTAGAACCGATGGCAGTTCTGCATCAAGGACTAAACTTGCTCGACATTGAAGTGTCAGTCACATGACAAGACCATGTGACCACATTCCTCCCAGGCTCCATCCCATGTGCCAGCCAGCTCTGCAAGTGCATCATGTTCAAAGAAAAAGAAGACAAAAAAGTCTCAGAATCTGTAATTAATCTAGCCCTTTGTGGTTTTTGCACTCAGGCAATTGCTTCATTTTAGACGTGCACCACTCTCCAATTTATGAAATCCCCTAAAAACATTGTCCAACCTGAGGTGTTCTTTAGTTGACGATTTTAGAGACTTTATTCTTTCCTTTTTTTTCTTTTGGTTTTGAAATGGAATTATTCATCGCCCCCTTCCCCCCCGCCACCGTGGTGATCTGGTAGAACTATTTTTGATTTTCCATGAGCTTCAGAATTGTGAAATCCAAGACAAAGGAATAACAAAGCCTCTCACGCTTTTCATAGAAAATATGTTGTCCCATTGAATGACTTGATGTTGTAAATAGAGTAGAAGATGTAGAATCAAGTGAGAGAGGAAGTTTTCAGATTTCTTTCTCAAGCTGAAGTAGTAGTTTTCTGAATTAAGGTTATAATAGCAAGATGATAAAGGGAGCCTTCAGTAATATCTAAGGAAATATTTCCTCTATTATATATAAAATGTGAAAAAGCAAGTAAAGTGTATTTTTAATTAGGGGAAACTAAAATGTCGTCATTAAGATAGAGTCCTTCTTGGCTCCTTTAGTGACATCTAACCAGAAAGAATAAGTCTTTGACCTTTTTTCTCATTTTCCCTATTGTCAGTTAGTGGTCCTGCCACATGTAATTTATTTGTGTCTTTCGCATCTAATCTTTCCAATATTTTGAGTCCATTCTCCTCAAAGAACCAAAGGTTGCATCTTGGCCCAAACTTCAGTTATTGACCTGCAACTAATTCATTCCCTGATTAATTTAAAGATTAAGTTAATCTTTAATTGCCTTAGCTTTTTGGTACTCTGCCATTCTGATTTTTGATAGTTACCCTGTTTCATTGTGGATTTCAACTTTTCCAAAGCATGTTTTCCATGTGTTTTTTTTCCACAGTTTCCTTTGGGGAAAAAAAAAAATTCTAAAATTCCTTTAAGAATGTTTAATATTTTTAGAAAAATATGAATAGCTGATATCACTAAAAGTACAGTGGATTACCTCACCCTGTGCCCTTTCAGTGTTATTAATTGGCATTTCATTGGATACCATCTATTAATCTACATGGTTTGGCACATTCAACATATGTCTTATCACTGTACAGTTTGTTCCATTTAAATATTTAAGACGTCCTGGGTTCTAAGATACAATTTCAAAGTGATTTATACACAAAGAGAAGGCTTCTCAAAGGAATGGCAGAAATAATTTAGAAGAGCATCTTATTTTAAAAAATCTTGTCCTCCCTGCACCTGTTCACTTTTAGTCATTGGAGATCATGGTTCTCCAGTTCCATAATTCAGAAAAAATCTACTCAACATTACCTGCCTCAAATCCTAGCCTTAATGACCATAAGGTGTGTTTTTCCAATTCTTGAAGTTCATCAATTTTGCTTTCTCATATATCCTGGCTGGGTCCACAGTAATCATGTAGGAGAAAGGAACAGTCCCTGATGGCTTACGTTTAAAGGAGACTTAGATTTTTTAGCCTCAGTAACTGATCATATTCAAAATAATGCATAGAACAGGAAATGCGGAAACATTTTAGAGACTGTAAATGGATACTTAGCACTGTTGTTTAGTTTCATCTAAATTTGGGGGAAGCAGGATTATAGTTTTTGGTTCTCTGCAAACACAGAAAGATTCTTCACCCTATTTTTTGAAGCAAACCACACTTTCTGAGTGGCTGTTCAAATAAGCTTGAATGCCAAATATATTACTTACAAATTCCATCTAGCCAAATGCATCTTCTGTGCACACAGGAGAGCTGAGAATGATTGAGTTATTTGAAAACAGTGAAGATATAATAGTGGATTAGAAACATAGACACTAGGCAGTCATTCTCTTCTGATGTGACAGCTGCTTTTTATTCCATGAAGTTAAGAGGAAGGTTTCTTTTCTCTGGAAAAGATATGGCTTTCTGAGCACTCTGAAGGGTAGCCTATTGGAAATCGAAAACTAAAAGATTTCTGTTTGATTACTTTGAGCTTAGGTTGGAGGTTTGCTGGGTAGCAGTTGATAGAAAGTGTTATCTGACTTGTATGTTAAAATGAGATTTAAATAATTAATTTAATGAGAGAGAGAATATTCAGTTACAGAAGTAATTGGTTGGCACAGTCTTTAGAACAGAATTATTTAGTCGCAGTTATAAAGGACTGCACCTTTAATCAGTGGGCTTAATTTGATTTTTTAAATGTATCTGGCTTGTCTGACAAGCTCGGTAACAAATGCGATCTGAATTGGATGAACTGATCAAAATGTAATCAGTGTCAATTACCATTGTTGTAGTTTATTGCATACTGCTGTCAGTTGCCGTAATCAAGAAATGTTGAAGTGCTTTGAAAAAGTCACAAGACCTCTTGAGTAATTGACTTTGACTGTGTGATGTTTTGACTCTAAAATAGCCACAATTTCCTGTTACCCCTTATTTTCAAATTGCTAGAAAGTGACATGAGTTGTACCTCATCCTTCATCACCCTTGAATTCCAAAGGCCTTTTTCTAGTTAAGGGTATTCAGCCCTCTGTATCTATCATCAGTTTATTTTTTCCTAAACACTTAAAAGGTATTTCCTTTTCTGTGGCTGCAAAGAAAATACATTCACCTTTTCCCCTTGGATAGAGAAGCATGAAATAAAGTTGACAAAAGTCAGGGACAAGGAGAAAGAACCTTTTTGGTGTAAATCAGAGATAGAGGGCCTCTGTCACCAGATTGTACTTTTTTCTGTGCAGTTTGAAGGAACCACTGAAGTTGCCTATCCATTGGGATCCAGCCTGTATCCCATTTATGCTTACTGAACCAATAACAATTTTCTTTACATACCCTGTATGTAAATACTTCATTCAATTTGAGCCTAGGCTTTATAAACACGTAAATCAACTGTGGAAGAAGAGTTAAGGCTTAAGGATCCTATTCCTTTTTTGTAGAGTTGTTTATTTAATTTTTAATTTAATTTTTGGCATGCCTCTTCCTTTGGATGCTATTTTTCCTGAAAACATCTGACCTTCAAAGAGCAGCCAGGTACATTTTGGGGAGACAGGGAACTAGTTGGACTGTTTTACTAATCAGGAAAAAAATGGCAAATAAATTTGACTAAAGATGGACTTGAAAAGGCTGAGGGAGGAGATGTGACACACAGCGTTTACAGTGTACGTTCTCTTTAGAACTTCATTAATTTAGTGTGGCAACCCAAACGTTTGCCATGATCCTTTACCAGCTTGTATATTGATAAGGAGACATTTAAGGTTTGGTTGTTCTTTTTGAATTGCCTGGTAGTGTTCAAGACCCTAATATAGCTAGTAGTTTGAGAATCATACTGGGGGAAGATAGCACCTTGTCACCTTGTGGCAAATCATTACTCTATTAAATCTGCACCTCGCTTTCCTCCCTTGAAACATGAGGAATAGTAGAGCTTCTGAATATCTTGATAAAGCACTATTATTATGATTGTAGTATTAAGTGCTTACTATGTGTCAAGCACTATTCTAAGCTCTGGGGTGATACAAGGTTGGGCACAGACCCTGTCCCACATGGGGCTCACAGTCTAAGTAAGAGGGAGAACGGCTATAATTCCTGTATTAGAGTTGGGGACACTGAGGCACAGAGAAGTGAAGTGACCTGCCCAAGGCTACACAACAGACCAGCGGTCGAGCCGCGATTAGAACCCATGACTATCCGACTCCCAGGCCCAAGCTCTATCTTGTAAGCCACGCTGCTTCTTGGGCCTCCTTTGTGTCCGGCAGCATATAGTAAAATGTTTGCCTGCTTTAACAGAATAAAGAGAGGGGTTGGAGTGAAGTGGCTTTTCTCTCTGTGGTTCCAGGGGGTGCATTGCTCGATTAGCCGGACCCTTAGATAAGAGACAAGTCCATTGGAGAATCAAGCTCATTGTTATTATTATTACAACAAACAAAAATGTTTAGATGCATATCTTATAGTTGGTAAATAATATTGACTATTTATGGTATTGTCAGGTGAGTTGAATAGTAAGTTCTCTGTCACAGATTTTAATTTATCTTTTGTGTCACTCTGTAGATGCAAAAACATGTAGTGAAGTGGACCTGGAAAATTCTTCAGATTGGGAAGTGAAGACAATAACAAGTGCTCTGAAGCAGTACTTGAGGTAAGACATCTCCGGCCTGTTGGTGAATTTACTGGGTGGAAGTTAGCCCAAGAGTATTTTGTATTGCAACTTAGAGGAGTGAAATGCTGGTATTTAATTTTTAATGAGGAAAGTGAAAAGCACACAATAAGTACAAGAGTAGAGAAACCATGTAGACTTCAAAGCTAATCTTCAAAGCCCTTCTGAAATCTCATCCAGAGAGTCTTTTCTGATTAATTTCTCTTGTTTCCTGATTTTCTCTCCTTACTACCACTCCAGCATTTTGCATCAACCATGGACTTAGGTATTCACAGCCATAGATAATATTTTTATAGACTATAAGCTCCTCCTGGGGCCTGAGAGCTCCTTGTGGGCAGGGATTCCAACTACCAACTCTTTTGTACTTTCCCAAGCACTTAGTACAATGCTCTGCACAAAGGAAGTGCCCAAATACTGTGGATGGATTGATTATACGACTTATAGATTTGCTTTCCTTCTTCCTCCAGTCTGTAAATCATTTCAGTGTCTATCTCTCCCAACTAGATTCTAAAGCTCTGGAAAGCAGGGATCATTTTTGGAAATTCCAGTGTACTTTCCAAGTGCTTAGAATTATTCCCTGAACACAACAGCTGCTGAATAAATACTATAGACTAGGAATTTGTAAGATTCTTGTGGACAGGAAACATGTCTACCAACTCTGTTGTGTTGTACTCTCCCAACCGCGTAGTGCTCAGTAAGTTTGATTGATTGAAGAGGTTGGGTGTGTTTTTTTTAAGTGATCGCCCTTACTGCCTCTTCCAGTTCCCCAGTTCCAGTCAGCTTGTTGAACAACCCAACACCTCCTCCTTCCCTGTAAGCATCATAATTAATCTGGGGTTTTAGGTTATGATAATTAGATGCATTTCAGTGAGGACATATTATAGCCATACTGGCATGGTATTCCAACCTCCCAAAATGACAACGTAACAGGTGAGGCATAAGGGGCTCAGAAATGACCCGTAAGTCCCACTGCAATCATTTTCGAAGTCAAAATCAGTAATGGCGAAGCATCAAAGCTTCAGGGAGTTGATTCAGAATTTGGTTGCTTCTCACTAAACTCTTGTACTTGGAGTATAATCTGAGGCCGTTTGGTATTTTTGTTTTTGATGGGTATTGGTGGACCCAGAAGGTTGAAGGTTAGAGGATGTGACTTATAGCCCTGTTGGGAAGCTGTAGGATCTCAAGGCCCCCTGGCAGAGGGTCTTCCCCTAATGTTTCCTGGCCAGGCAGTTTTAATGTGGAGGAAAGTATCCATCTGCTAGATTGCCTACTGCAATACTCGCCACCTTACTGCTACTGATCGTTATATTGAGGGTCAAACAGGGCCCACACTGAAGGCTTATGTGGAAGTGGCCCATTGTAAGGATAGCCCTTCCTGTTGTGAAGCTTAGGGCCAGAACCCTCGAGTAGCTCATCCAGGTGGATTCTGCCTCTGCTTGCTCTACTCACCCCTGCGTGAGGTTTGTCAAGTTTGGATTAATCCTTTATTGAGTCACTGTCTCAGAATAAGAATCCTTGAGTGTGTCCATTTGAAAAAGTCAGTGAATTTTCATTGATATGTAAATTGCAGTGGTGTAAATAAAACTGCTTCTCACAAAGTCAGGCCTCTTTCAAACCTCTTTCAAACCTCTTCTCACAAGGTCATACTGCAGACAAGTGGTAGAGCTGGAATTAAACCCCAGATCCTCTGAGTCCCAGTCCCATGCTCTATCCACAAAGCAACACTGCTTCTCATAAACACAAACACAGTATATCTTTATGTGCCTTTTGCGGCCCTGAGCTATACCTTCATCTGCCTTTTATGTTAGTATTCAGATCACTGTTGGGATTTTGACTAGTTTGTTTTAAATTATTCATTCATTCATTCAATAGTATTTATTGAGCGCTTACTATATGTGCAGAGCACTGTACTTAGCACTTGGAATGTACAAATCGGTAACAGTTAGAGACAGTCCCTGCCCTTTGACCGGCTTACAGTCTAAGTGGGGGAGAAATCAATGTCTCTTTAGCTACTTTTCAGAAAGCATGAATATATAGTGCTATATATTCATAGGGAAGACTGTTAAATCTTGGCAGAATCAATCCGTGATATTTATCGAGCACATTCTAGGTGCAGAACACTGTGTAAGTGTTTGTGAATGTACAATACAGTAAAGTTGGTAGATATGATCCCTACCCTCACGGAGATTACAGTTTCCTGTGTCAGTGAGTCAAATAGTGGTATTTATTGAGCACTTCCTGTGTGCAGTGCACTGTACTAAATGCTCGGAAGAGTACAGTATAACAGTTGGTAGACGTGTTCTCAGCCCAGGGCTATTTAAATGCGTCTAGCCTATCCCCATTTCCAAGGAGAGGCTAGAAGAATGGAAAACTAAGTCTAGTCAGGTAACCAGAGAGTAAAGGTTAAGATTCTTGAAACAGTTCTTTAAAGATAAATGACCTAAAAAAATAAAACCTAAGTTGATCATATCAAATAGGAAGGGAGGAAATGATATAGATCTGAATTCAGCCCTCTTATCTTTTGACCTTTAACCCCAGCAGTTTTCATGGCATTGCTACCCTGGTTTTCTACTTCATAAATATATTGCAGCAGATAACACACTCTTGGGAATTGTAGGCAGAATTGCCAATCTCCCCTCTTACACTAGTGACCCCATGCCGCATAAGGAATAGGTCCCATCTGCTTATATTGTATTTGTCCCAGCATTTAGTATAGTGCTTGGCACAGAATAAGGGTTTAATAAATACCAATCAGTCATTCATTTAATGGTATATATTGAGTGCTTACTGTACTGTACTAACTACTTGGGAAAGTACAGTAAAACAGAGTTAGTAGACATGATTCCTGCCCACAAAGAGTTTACAGTCAACAGGAGGAGCTTAAATGATGATGATGATTATGATGATAGAAAGCCAGAAACTTTCTATTTTCAATTACTTCAAGAAAAAAGGACCCATCTCAAAGTGTAGTGTTCTGACAGACTCGCTCTAATTTGATTATCAGTGCCCTAGTTTACTGCCAAGGTGCTTTCTTTAAACAACTTTTTAAATGAAATTGATTATTTTTTGGGGGGTGAAAAAAATTCACGTCCACTTCCATAATCTGTAATACACTCACATTTCCTGCTTATCTATTTAAAATATATGCAGATGTACACCTACACTTATATTTTTCTTCTAAAACACATTAAGTGCTTGAGGATTGGAAACACAGATTGCATAAAGTCTACATATTTTAATATTGTTTTAATATTGCACTGGTATTATTTATTAAGCATGTCTTGAGTAGGTATAAGAGCAGACCACCACTCTCCCAACCTTCAAAGCCTTATTAAGGTTACATCTCATCCAAGAGGCCCTCCCTAATTAAGTCCTCTTTTCCATGATTCCCTCTCCTATCTGTGGCATCTATGCACTTGGATCGCGGCTCAGTGGAAAGAGCCCGAGCTTGGGAGTCAGAGGTCATGGGTTCGAATCCCAGCTCCGCCACTTGTCAGCTATGTGACTGTGGGCAAATCACTTAACTTCTCTGGGCCTAAATTCCCTCATCTGTAAAATGGGGATTAACTATGAGCCTCATGTGGGACTACTTGATTACCCTGTATCTACCTCAGCGCTTAGAACAGTGCTCTGCACATAGTAAGCGCTTAACAAATACCAGCATTATTACCTTTTGTGTATTTGATATTCCCCACATCCTCAGCCCCACAACACTTGTGTATGTATTTGTAAATAATTTACATTAATGTCTGTCTCCCCCTATAGATTGTAAACTCGTTATGGCCGGGGACTGTGTCTACTAATTCTCTTGTCCTCTCCCATGTGCTTAGTGCAGTGTTCTGCACATAGTAGGTTCTCAATAAATATGATTGATTGATTTTTAAGCCCAGAAAAACACAGAGATACAGTAATAAGTAATAACACTGTGCTTAGTTTAATGTTTGCTAAAAAGATTGCTTTGCACCTCACATCAAAATTCAAAGAAAAATTCACTGAGGTGCTCTTTTTTACCTTTTCACTCACCCTTCTCCCCTCCCCCCAACTTCGTTTTCCTTTTGACGTCCACTCATTGTCTTGTGCCAAATAAACTAGCTTTTTTCTCTTCTTGACCTCTTCCTGTTAGTCACTCTCTGTTTTTTTTTTTCCCCTAGAGATTTCAGAATGTGGGTTAAGTTGGATTGTGAGAGGGAATTGTGTTGTTGAGTATGTTTTTAGATGTAGCCAAGATACCCAATAATTTTGCAGTGGTAGACACTTTTAAAGGGTTCCAGACCATTCCAGTGTTTCAGTTTGACAGAAGAAGTGAGAGGGCTGAATTTTTGGTCCACATTTGCCCTCTAGGGTGAGAGACTTGTTTGCACCACTATTTTGGTTGGTTGTTTTGGTTTACATAGAGAATCGGGTTACATAGAGTAATGTGGCCTGGTGGAAAGAGCATGGGCCTTGGAATCAGAAGGGCCGGGTGCTAATCCTGGCTCTGCCACTTGTCTGCTGTGTGACCTTGGGCAAGTCACTTAGCTTCTCTGTGCCCCAGGGATCTCAAATGTAAAATGGAGATTAAGATTGTGAGCCCACATGAGACAGGGACTGTGTCCAATGTGATTTGCTTGTATCCACCTCAGCGTTTAGTATATTCTCTGGAACACAGTAAGTGCTTAAAAAGTACCATTAAAAAAAGAGAAAAAAAGAATTGATGGGGTTGGGTGTAGGGAGTGATTCAGTCATATAATTACCAGTATCTTACCGGCTTTAATAGTTTACTTAGTTTTGCAGTTTAAACCCCAAACCCAAAATATCTTTAGGTAGATAGATAGCTGGCAAGGTTTCTGTCATTTTTTATTTGATCTACCTGTAATGTCTCAGATTAACATCTTTCATATGTCCTGTACTTGACCATTACCTGGATTGTGCAGATTGTTTTTTTCCCAATCTTTATGGTGTTTGTAAAAAAAAAAAATAAAACAAAAACCACCCAAAAACCAATGGCCTAAGGATTTGTGCTCTGCCCTCTAAATAAGCCCCTTTTGGCAAAGGTACTATTCAAGATTGGTTGTTTTGTACTAAACTATGCACCTCTGTCATTTCCAAGACATTATTCAAAGTATTGGGGCAGGTAACTCCTGCAGTGTATTACAGAGTTCTTTTATTCAAAATAAATATGACTAAGACTGATACTAGTAAACTTGCAGTGTCTGATGATTCTTTTCTTTAAACAGAAGTCTTCCCGAGCCCCTCATGACGTACGAGTTACATGGACAGTTCATCGTTCCTGCCAGTAAGTAGTTGGGTGCAGTTCAGTTAATTAAATTTTTGTGATAATGATACTCATAAATGCAAAATCAAATATGAAAAAAATGAAAAAGTTTAAATTTATAATTGCCCAGCATTTCTTTGGGGGAAAAAAGTTATTTTTTTAACATGTTTATCTGTTGAGGAAAATGAGTGGTATAGTTCCTCAGTAGTGTGATAGTTATATGTAGTGGTAATAATATTCATTAAGTACTTTGTGCAGAGAGCACTGTGCTAATCACTGGGGGAGACTACACTGGTGGAAATTAGATGGTGTCCCTGTCACTTGAGGAGCTCACAAATTCACCCATTGAAACTTAGAGCTTTTTTTTTAAACAAATTATCTTTTAGAAATGGATCAATCAGTGGTATTTATTGAGCACTTACTATGTGCAGAGCACTCTTCTGAGTGCTTGGGAGAGTACAGTACAACAGAATTAGCAGGCACATTCCATGCCCCTAATGAATTTAAATAGATCTGTGGGAGAACATTAGAAGAGTTGAGGGGTAGTGATCATGGAGAGGTAGAACTTGAGAGCATGTTGAATTCATTTGTTAGCATTTTTACATTATGTATATTATATCTCTTTTAGCCTTTCTTTGATTTTTAAACAATATTTTTCATAAGCTATTTTAAGCCTTTATTAGATGAGAAAATGAAGGCACACAGTGATTGGGTAAGTTTACCAGATGACTATAACAGCAGACTTTTGAATGCCTGGCCCCAGTCCACAGACCTGTGCTGAACACTGATTTTTTTCGTGCGATCTCTATTTTTAATTTCTTTTAAATAAACTACTGACTTGTACAGTCTTCTGGAAGGAAAAAAAAAGTATCAAATCCTTTGTATCCCATGAGTTACTGCTGGACCTTGTTGGAAATGTCGTCCTGTGAGGTCTTTACTCAGGCTGGCCAGAAACTTGCTTGTATGCTGGAGGAGGGGAATGTGCAGCCTCGATGAGCCCATACCGCTTAAAATGAGATTTTTGAAAACGGCAGAAATACTGTACTGTTCAGCCATTTGTTTTCAAATGAAAGTGGACTTTTTAAAGAGAGGAGTTGCACGAGGGAGGGAAAGGGGAAAAAGTTTTCTTGGCCCAGACTCAAGCGAATGCTTGGTCGTTTTGCTTTCTCCCCTGCGGCATTTTTGGCAAACGGTGGGAAGAGAAATGAAACTCAAGTCGGAGGACAATTGTTTCATCTTGTTTGCCTCAGAGACTGGAAAAATTAGGAGAGTGCCAGTTCTCGTCTAGAGGACTGTGAGTGTTAGGGAAAGATAAAGTGATTTCAGGGTTGGGTTTTAAAGATCCATAAGCTATATGTATTATATGTTAACGAGGCTGCACGCTTACACCATCACTGTGGTCATTGGAATTGGCAAACTTAAACACAGTCAGAGCAGTCCCAGAGAGGTCAGAACTCACAAGTAGTAATAAAATCAGGGGCTTGCAAATAAGAGTGTAAAGTATTTATATGGGCAGATTAAATTGAATGTAAGTTGCAAGGTGGTATCATTACGTAAACAGATGCATTCTATGAGTGACCCTGTAAAAGAGGCTACAGAGGGTTTGGTTATCCCTGGCGTAGATTCGTAGCCAAATGGAGTTGTGGTTGGAATGGGGTCTGCAGTAAACTTACAAAGGAAGCGTTCATGTAATAGAGTGGATGGTTAAAGGACACATTTTAAATAGAAGCCTCCAATTTTAGACAGTTGTGTTGTTCTTTACACTGTAGCCTCCATCTAAAGAGTAGAACAAAAGTCTCAAGTCTGCTGGGTTTTTACTTTCTGAGAGTTTTGGGGCAGCTAGCAGGGATTGAAATAAAGAGGTTCAAGTGCGAGGCACGTCTTGAGAGATTTTTGGAGAAATTGGAGACAATTCTGAATTATGACTGAATAACCATTGGTAGTTAATCCACAGTCAAAGTAGCCCATCATGACTGCTCTCCATGTCTTATTTGTAAATCGACCTTTGACTTTTCTCTGTCATTTGCATCTGTCCTGAGTTCACTTACTTAGCTTTTCCTTCTGATGTGTTTGTTAGATACGTATGTTTTAAAATTGTGGTATTTGTTAAGCGCTTACTATATGCAAAGCACTGTTCTGAGTGCTGGGGGATACAGGGTGATCAGGTTGTCCCACGTGGGGCTCACAGTCTTCACCCCCATTTTACAGATGAGGGAACTGAGGCCCAGAGAAGTGAAGTGACTTGCCCGACGTCACACAGCTGGCAAGTGGCGAAGCTGGGATTAGAACCCGTGACCTCTTACTCCCAAGCTCAGGCTCTTGCCACTGAGCCACGCTGCTTCTCCCACTTGGCTTTCCCACTTGGTTTCTTTTCTTCATTAGTCTCAGTGGGAATGTGTGTGTTGGCTTCAGGAATTTATATTCTAAGTATTTACAGCCTTACCCCTGCTGGTAGTTAAGGGAAATCTCGTATCCTAGTAGAAAGAACCGAGTCAGAGGTCCTGAGTTCTAATTCAGTTTCTGCCAGGCACTGTACCGACTGCTGGGGTACATAGTAACTTAGGTTGGACACATTTCATATTCATTCATTCATTCACTCAATAGTATTTATTGAGTGCTTACTATGTGCAGAGCACTGTACTAAGCACTTGGAATGTACAAATTGGGTCTCTCAGTCTTATTCCTCATTTTACAGATGTAGTAACAGAAGCACAGAGAAGTGCGGTGACTTGCCCAAGGTCACACAGCAGACAGGTGGCAGAGCGGAATTAGAGCCCAAGTCCTTCTGACTCCCAGGCTAGTCCACTAAGCCTCACTGCTTTTCACTGGTCTGCTGTCTCCCTTGGGCAATTTATCTAACTTATCCGTGCCTCAGATTCTTCATCTGTAAAATGTGAATTCAGTACCCGTTCTGCTTGACACGTATTAAATACTTAATAAGAACCCTCAGAGCATGGTTGTGGAGATCAGGAAATATGGACTCTAGCTCTGCTTTTACTTGAAGTTGATTGGGGAGGAGACCAGGGTTTTCTGGCCACATAAGCGCTTAGTACAGTGCTTTGCACACAGTAAGTGCTAAGTAGGATTGAATAAACATAGGGGTGGGATGACTGATCTGCCATGCTCTGCCTGGAATCTTCCCTGAACTCGTACAATAACTCTGCAGTTTCCTCTTACTGAGGAGTGTGATAAGTAGCATTTTTAGGGGAAGGCAAGTATGGACTGCAGATCAATCAATGGTATTTATTGAGCGGTTACCGTGTGCAGAGCACTGTACTAAGCACTTGGGAGAGTATAGTATAACAGAATTGGTAAATACATTCCCTGTCCACAACAAGCTTGCAGTCTAGAGGGGAAATCTAGATCTGGACAAAAATCTTCTAGGCCCAGGGTAAAACGGTTCCCGGGTGTTGCCATTTCTTCACTGTAAAGCAAGCTCTGAGTGAAGCAGCCAGATTCTCGGGGCTCTCCTTCCTGGACAGATGTTGGTTTCCCATTATGAGTTTTTTTCACTATATCCAAACAGCAGAGACAAATGGCACTCTAATGGCTAGGAATAATCCATCTGAAAAATTGCAACCTGGCCCACCGAAGTGTGCTGGAAAACTTGGTGAAAGGGGAAGGAAAAGCAATTTGGAAGCCTTTCTGAAAAATTTGGGTGGGGTTTTACACTAACAAATTAAAAAATCGCATAGCTATTTGGAAGAGAAGGAAATTGGGTGTGGATTGTGTCGAGGTGCGAGAGAGAGAGAGAGATAGATTTGGTCATGATTCTTAAAACATGAACCTGCTTTTGGGGAAAGGAAAACTATATTCATAGTGGCAAGGAAACTAGTCTGCCAGCATACTTTTTTCAGTTTCAAATTCAAATGTTTAAGAATGATTATTTCTCTTGGAGAGCAATTGGATGACTAATGGGTGGAATGCACAGAGGTTGCATTTTCTGTCGCTCGTTTTCTTAATTGTGCGGTGCAATTTGCTGGGGAATGGTATAGACTTTTTAATTTAGGCAGTTGTTACTGCTACTTCATCCCTTATGGAATTGTAGTCAGTATTTGCATAGTTCATTTCTTAAAAGCCACCTCCCTTTTTCCAAAGACAGCTTAAACAAGAAATTGATTATTTTAGTCATTTTTCAGTCTGTACGAAATATCGAGGGATGTTGTTGCCAGAAAGCTTGTTTTTTTCCATATAGGGAATTTGCCGACTATTTATTAGCCCCCAGCAGCTCAGATAATTATGCTATTGGCATCAGGGATATACGCAGTTTATTCCTAAGAATCTTTTGCTTTCATAGTGTTATGTGGTGCCATAGCGACTGCTGTTTCTTCAGCCAGGTTTCCATTTATGATCCTTGCTGTCTTTGTTCAGTATAGTCCCAAGGGTTGCCTGATATAGAGACGTGGGTGCAGTGTTATCAGCTAATGGGAAGCAGCATGGCCTAGTGGCAAGAGAACAGGCTTGGGAGTCAGAGGCCGTGGGTTCTAATCCCGGCTCCGCCACTCGTCTGCTGCGTGACCTCGGGCAAGTCACTTCACTACTTCCGTGCCTCGGTTAACTCATCTGGAAAATGGGGATTAAGAGTGTGAGCCTCGTGTGGGACAAGTACTGTGTCCAACCTGATTACCTTGTATCTGCCCCAGCACTTAGAATGGTGCTTGGCACAGAGTAAGCACTTAACAGATACCCTAATAATAATAATGCTTGTGTCACCCTTGCAGGTAATGAACTTAAAATGCTCCAAGGACAAAAGCATTCCCTCCATACCTCTTTAACACTCGTCTCTGTGTACACTGGTGGAATGTATGTTCGGTCTCCTCCTCATAAGTTGGATACTTTTAAGGGGATGTTGTAGCTGTCTGTTTTTAGGAGAAAACTAGATAAGGAAGCCTTTCCCTGTAGACTGTTCAGCTCCTTGTGGATAAAGATTGTATCACTAACGCTGGTGGGGTGTTTTGTGATATTTATTAAGTGCTTACTATGTGTCAAGTGCTTTGCTAAGCACTGGGGAAGATACAAGGTCAGACCTAGTCCTGTCCCACGTGGGGCTCATAGTCTAAGTAGGAGGGAGAACAGGAATTGAAACCCCATTTTCCAATTGAGGAAACTGAGGCAGAGAGTTGTCTTGCCCATGGTCACACAACAGGCAAGTGACGGAGCCAGGTTTAGAACCTAGGTCCTCAGACTCCCAGGTCCGTGCTCTTTTCCACTAGGGCACACGGCTTCCTATACTGTTGTACTGTACTTTCCCAAGCACTTAGTACAGTCCTCTGCACACAGTAAATGCTGAATTAATACCAACTATTGAATAATTGCTTTCATCTCAGCTAATAAATTGTAGGTGATTGAACACCATTCAGATAGTGTGGGCTTGGAAGAGAAGAATAATTCATTTGAGATTCATATGGGGCAATGCCCTAGTCCTGAAGAAAGCTATGATAAGAAAGCTGGGTAGACCATACAGCTGTATGAGTTCATTTTCACATCTGTTTCATTAACCATTTTACTTTTTTTCCAAAAGAATGTGGCACCCCAGAATCCAGAGTCAATGCTATCCATTTTCTGGTTCACAAACTCCCAGAGAAAAACAGAGAAATGTTGGATATTTTGGTGAAGCATTTAACAAAGTAAGCCCCCATTTTCTTCCTTTTGCTTCTTTCTCTCCCTTGCTCTAAAAGATGTTTCTTGAGTCCAATAAGCAGTGTTTGTAGTGGTTGGAACTGTGGTTAAGTGTACAATACCAGGAACCAAACCTGTAAAAGCAGGCTGGAAGTTTGACTCACCATGTATATTTTGGAGAAGAGAACAGAAATCTAATATGTTCATAAAGACATTTAAGTATTTGCTTAATGACACTGCCAGCAATTCAGGATTTGATGTGAAGTGAAAGAAGGCAATATTATACTTCTATGCCCCCTCCCTCTCCCTCCTTACAAATTCTGGCACACTGAATACTGTAGATCTGTTATCAAGCTTAGGTTGGTTTCACACCTACCTTGTTCCAGGCTTGAGCGTATCCTCTGCGTTTGTTCAGTTGAATTAGGGATAGTCATTTCACAGGGGCCATGTTTTTGTTTAGCTATAGAAAAACAAAATGAAGCTTAGGTCAGGAGAAATTACTTATACTCCTTGTCCAAATATGACATAATATGTAGACAGTGAATATAAGATTACTTTCTAGAATTCGTAGTTGGAGGAAACGTACTTTCATTTAAAGTGTATTCGAAGAGTGATGGCGGGAAGCTCTAATAACTTGTTTTCTGATGTCCTTTTTTCTTTTTCTTTTCTTTCCTCTCATCAAATTAAGTGTTTCAAACCACTCCAAGCAAAATCTAATGACGGTGGCAAATTTGGGAGTGGTGTTTGGACCGACTCTCATGAGGCCACAGGAGGAAACTGTAGCTGCCATAATGGACTTGAAGTTTCAAAACATTGTAGTGGAAATCTTGATTGAAAACCACGAAAAGGTAAATTTGTGTGGGCTGAGGAGAAGCCCTTTTTTTTTTTTTTTGACAGATGATGAAGTTGAGAAGCACCACATCTGAACGATGTGAAAGAGCCTGGACTTGGGAGTGTCAGAGGACCTGGATTCTGTTCCCAGCTCTGCCACTTGAATGCTGTGTGACCACGGAGAAGTAACTTAACTGCTCTTTGCCTCAGTTACCTCCGCTTTAAAATGGAGATTCAATACCTGTTCTCCCACCCTCTTAGACCATGTACCCTATTTGGGACAAGGTCTGTGGCTGACATGATTATCCCAGCACTTAGTTCATTCACAAATATAATAATAATAGTAATAATTATCATTATTGGGACCAATTCCACTGTGCTGTGACACGGTAAGTGCTCAATAAATACCGCTGATTGATTGGATTTCACTTTTAAATTATTGAGTGCTTATGCTACTGATTCTTCTAATTGAATTAGTAGTAAGTGTTTACTTTTAGAGTACAATGTTTTCACCTTTCATTAGCGTTCTACTAATGACTCACAAGATAAAGCAAAAAGCAAGATATATTTTATATAATGCACCTTCTTCAAAATCAGAGGGAACAATCATTTTGAAAGCTGAGAGAACGTGCATGATTTCATTCTGAACAGAAATAGAGTTATCTGTGGTCAAGGAGTGAAAAAGTGGGATAGCGTGGAAAATCATAGTGTAAGGAAGAGGAACGGTGAAGCAGTTAAGTCAACTGTCCACCAAATAATTTATTTAGCTTCTAATGTGTGCAGAGTATTGTAATAATTGTGAGCGTGTTTGGACTGAGGAAATAAAAAGAGACTGTGTCACGCAGGGATCATGAAAACTGTAGTCTTCACCACTTCTAACATTTTGTCCTACTCCAGCGCTTAATAGAGAGCATGGCTCATAGTAAGCACTTAAATTACACCCCCTCACACACATAAAAATAAAATTCTTCCTCCCTGATTTTGGAGAAGGAAAGGAAGTGGTTTTTTTGTGCCATTCACCACTCATTGATAAACATACCTCACTACAGCACATCTTCATATATTTATATATTTTCTATAGCTATATAGCAAAATAGCAATGGTATTTCAAAGAAAATGAATTTGAAGAAGGAATGTGGTGGAATGTGCAAGAACGAAGGATTGAATGAAAAGACTTAAATATACAGCAGTCATAAGAAAGAAGAAAAAGCATCAGGGATAATTATATAACAAAAATAGACTGGAAGGAGAAAAAGCAAAAAGAGCAGAAACAAGAGAGGAGAAAAAGAGGCCTCATCACTCAATCAGTAGCATCGGAGTTGTGTACAATTAAATTAATAGGTATGAACTTATCCCTCAAGAAGCTTACAGTCTAGCAGGGGAGACAAATGTTAAATACATTAAAAGAAAGGAGCAAAAGAATAGAAAGATAACTTCTGTTCTTGCATAATTCCTCCCATCGCATAACTCAGATAATTTTTTAAAGCACTCACTGCTAACTGATAGCGGTGAATGCGGGGATAGAAGGAGGGGAAAGGTTAGAATGCAGCAGTGCTAAAAGAGGAATTTCTTCTTTTAAGTGTACATGCTCTGTAGTAGGAGAGGGGAAGGCAGCTCACAAGAGATAGGCACACCCTGGGAAGAGTGTTTTGTTTTTTCTTTAAAAGGGGAAGCAAGAAGAGAATGGAGGGTGGTTACCACAATTCATCCACTGCTCCTTGTGTGCAACACTTAGGAGAAAAGTAAGCTCTGCAGTCTCAAGTCTCCTCTTATCTTTCTCTTCCTTTTCCCCTCCTTTTTTTCCTTCTCCTGCCCCTCTTATTACCACTATACTTAATTACCTATGTAGTAATCCTCTCCTATTTTTGGCTTGCAAAAATTGAGACAGTTTTGGGAATAAGTGCGGTATGCATCTAATTGCAGTGGAGGAAGTAGGGTGGTCTTAGGACACAAGCACTCGGGTGATTTAGAAGGGTTGAAGTGCCCACCTTCTTTCAAAGCTTTGGCTCGGTCTCCTTGATTTATCAAGAAGGTTGCCCGTCAAGGACACTTGAGAAATTGGAGTTGCTGGGAAAAGCTTCAGAAGATCTTAACCACCCAAGTGGCTCCAGGGCTGGCAAACACCCTGCCTTCCTCTCCTCCTCCCCCAACCTTCTCCTCACCCCGGAGGTATCTCTGTGTCTCTGAGCAGGAAAACCATTCCCTCACAAAAGCAGATGATTGGAGGAATTACATGTAGAAAGTGAATGAAGGTAAACTTTCCTCTTCACGTCTCCTTTCACTGCCTTTGTGGGCAGTGAACATACCAGCTCTGTTATATTGTACTCTCCTAAGCGCTCAGGAGAGCGCTCTGCACCTGGTAAGCGCTCAATAAATACCATTGATGGACTGATTCCTGCTCCTCGCGAAGAATGTAGGAAATGTAAAGTGTCTCTAGTGAAATCACCCCATCGGGTGGTTTTAACTTTTTCTTTTAAAAGGAAATGAAAATGAGACAATTCTAGATGTGTCTTAGATTTGATAAATGCCTCAATCTTTTTTCCAAATGCTTGGGATTCAACAAAACACAAAGCACATTTTAGCTTTAGCCCCTTTCCCCTTTTATTAAATCCACATGTATTTTGGCAGAAACTTAATCCATATATTTTGGCTTCATTTATACTTAACACATTTTGAACTTGTGTTATAGAGGTTTTGGGATGGTTAAGGATATCTTTTGAACCATTTTGATCCCTTGTCCTCCTGTGCAAACCAGAAAGCTATATTTTTTCCAAGAGTAAAACAAGAATCTTGAAACTTGAGAATTTTTAGTTTGAGTTGAATTGAAACCCAGATTCTCTGTGAGTCCTGTACTTAGCCAAGTGCTTTCTATTCTTCCTGACTATGGAATATTTGAAGAAATTTGAAAATGAAGAATACTGTTTCTCTGTTTCCCATGTTCACCTTAAGTGTTTGACATTTTAATTGGATTTAAAATGTTTATTTTAAATGTGGTGTTTTAGATTAACCTCAGCTTTTCTCTTGTGCTTCAGGCTAGTCCTCTCCATCTGTCATTGAAGTTTCACAGTATTTTGGTCTGATAGCATTTTATCAGGTGATAATTAAATTGACTACAGAACCTATTAAATTGACTACAGAACCTACCTCGACTCTTTGACTGCTGAAATGCCGCTCCCAACACTCTTGCTCTGGTCACTGCTGCTGGCTAAACTGCTAAAGCTGGCACCTTCCTTTTCAGTTACTGAGAGAGCACATAGTCAGTGTGAACCATAAGTAAAGGTGGAAAGATGGAAACAGTAATGATTACAGTTGTACCGATGGGGAATTTATGGCACTGACAGGTTGCCACTTGATCAGGCAACCTGTGAGGATTTGGGGTGCTTTCTTCCCTGATCCATGACACCTGTTAATTACCTCCTGATTCAAGACTGTGAGCCCGTTATTAGGCAGGGATTGTCTCTATCTGTTGTCCAATTGTACATTCCAAGCGCTTAGTACAGTGCTCTGCACATAGTAAGCGCTCAGTAAATATTATCAAATGAATAACTACTTCCTTTCCCTGTAACAGTTCTCTTATGTCATGAGGATTGCATTCTTGCAGAGCCCCCTTTAAAAGAAATCAATCAATGGTGTTTATTGAGCACTTACTGTGTGCAGAGCATTTTACTAAGAGTTTGGGAGAATACAGTATAACAGAGTTAGTAAACATGTTCCCCACCCACATCGAGCTTACAGTCTAGAAGAGGAGACAGACATTTAATAAATAAATTATGGATATATATGTAATGGCTGTGAGGCTGAGGGTGGGGTGAATAAAGGCTACAAATCTAAGTGCAAGGATGAAGCAGAAGGGAGTGGGAGAAGAGGAAATGAGGGATTAGTTGGGGAAAGCATCTTGGAGGAGATGTGTTTCTAATAAGGCTTTGAAGTTGGAGAGAGTGATTGTCGAATATTAATGTCGTATTTTTTGAACACTTACTATGTGCAGAGCATTGTACTAAGCCCTTGGGAGAGTACAATGCAACAGAATTAGCAGACATGTTCCCTGCCCATGGCAAGCTTACAGTGTGGAGGGAGAGACAGACATTAATATAGATAAATAAGTATATAAGTGCTGTGGGGTTGGGGATGGGGCAAATATAAATTGTTCAAAGGTCACAGACTGGAGTGCGTAGATGACCCCGAAGGGAGAATGAGTTGGGGAAAAGAGAACTTAATTGGGGAAGTCCTCTTGGAGGAAATGTGACCTTAGTAATGATGAGGGAAGGAGTTCCAGACCAGTGGGAGGACTGGAGAAAGGGTCAACCCTGAGATAGACGAAATTGATGTACAGGGAATAGTTTGGCATTAGAGGAGGGAAGTGAGTGGGCTGAGTTGTAATAGGAAAGCATCGAGGTGAGATATGAGTGGGCAAGGTGGTTGGATGCTTAAAAACTTTAAGAAGTGCTTTAAGGAGTTTATTTAATGGGGAGGTGGTTGAGCAACCACTGGAGGTTCTTGAGGAGTGGAAAAACATGGATAGGAGAGTGAAGTGTGGACTGCAGTAGGGAGAGACAGGAGGCAGAAAGGTCAGGCAAGGAGGCTGATGCAGTAAACAAGGCGGGATAGGATAAGAGCTTGGATTAGCATGGTAGTAGTTTGGATAGAGAGGAAAGGGCGGATGTTCCCATCAACTCATGGAGCAGCTATTTCACTGACCTGAAATTCTTTGTATAATTATGAACTCGGCCAATGCTCAAGTTAGAGTAAAACCCCTTTGCCTTGCATAAATCCTTTCTTTTTCCATTAGCCAGCTATGAGGAATGAGGGATAGTGCGTTGATTTTGGCAGTTGCATGGAAGGTGGTGTATGTGTGTGTTTTAATTGGGTTGAACAGACCAGCCTGAATTCTCATTGTCTAAGGGTTATTAACCATAGCTGCCAATCAGTGACTCCATTACTTTTCATATGGAGAAAATAAACTTTCTCTGAAAATGTTGGTCCTATTGCATAATTATTTTCTGGCAAACTAACTTTGCACAAAATATACAATTTTTTTTTTCATCTTCATATCTATGAAACAATCATTTATCCAATCCTCATGGTGCTTCTGTATTTTTGAAGGTGCTTTCAAGCACCGTGAAAGATTGAAGCCTGAAGCAGCGTGCCTAGTGGAAAGAGCGTGCCCCTGGGAGTCATGGGATCTGGGTTTTAATCTCAACTCCATCACTTGTCTGCTGAGTGACCGTGGGCAAATCAGTTAACTATTCTGTGCCTCTCTTACCTCATGTGTAAAATGTAGATTAAGGCTGTGGACTCCATGTGGGACCCGGTCTGTGTCCAACTTGATTATCTTGTGTCTACTCCAGCAGGTTAGTACAGTGGCTGACACGTAGTAAGCACTTAACAGATACCATTAAAAAGCCTTTTAGACTGATTTTTGAAACATTCCCCTTTTAGAAAAGAGAGGAGGAGGGGGTAGAACTAAGGGTATAATGAGTCTCCTGCTACTTTCCTATACTTTTTGTTGAGCGCTAGGTGAAATGTCCATGCATTGTGCAGGCATAGGTATCACACACACCTCCTCACCCCTTTTATTTATTTGTTTTTTAAATAATGCTAAGTTCCTGGATCTTGGTATACTTCCAAGGTGCTTGCATGTGTGCAGTGCCCCATAGCCCAGAATCAGCTGAAAGGCTATCATCAGAAAGGCTCAGAGAAGATGAGAGATCCACAGCAAAAGATCCCATTATCAGCCAAATCACATTATTGTGCTGCCTTTTCTCAGCCTGCCAGACTGTGACCTTCATAAATATCTAGGAGTTTGTATTTCTATGGGTATTCACATACGTTCACATACCAATCAATAAATCAGTGAATTGTGCAAAACACTGTACTAAGCATTTGGGAGAGTGCAACACAACAGATATGTTCCCTGCCCACAATGAGCTTACAGTCTAGAAGGGGAGACAGGCCTTAATATAAATAAGAAATTTATAATATTGAATTTAAAGATATGTACACAAATGCTATGGGGTTGAGGGAGGGGTGAATATCAAATGCCCAAAGGTGGCAGATTCAAGCTCGTAGGTGCCGCAGATGGGAGAGCGAGCCAGGGAAAGAGAGGGCTTACCATAGACACCCGTAAAAACATGAACACAGATGAATACAGATTATACAGTTTTTATGGTAGACCTTTAAGTCCTTGGAGAAGAAACTTGTCCAACGTAGTCCCTTAAATTTGCCAATAAGCATCGACCCTGCTTATGTTGTGTAAGCGCGTAAGGAGAATAATAGTAATAATTATGGTACTTGTTAAGCACTTACTATGTGCCAAGCACTAACTGCTGGGGTAGATACAAGTTAGCCAGGTTGGACACAGCCCCTGCCTCACATGGGGCTCACACTCTCAATCCCCATTTTACAGATGAGTTAACTGAGGCTCAGAGAAGTGAAGTGACTTGCCAGAGAAGTGGTGACAGCAGACATGTGGCAGAGCCGGGATTACAATCCATGACCTTCTGACTCCAAGGCCCACACTCCATTCACTCCATTCTGTTGCCGACTTGTTCATCCCAAGTGCTTAGTATAGTGCTCTGCACATAGTAAGCGCTCAATAAATACTATTGAATGAATTCACTAAGCCATGCTGAGAACTAAATAGTCAAATGCCTTTCCCACCCATTAATTAATATCAGGAAAGAAAATTCTGCAAGACTCATTCTCTCAAATTTTCAGACGCACTTCCGTCTGTCGGCCCATATCTGTCTCTCCGATGTCTTGTTCTGGAAAACAGCCCTATTTTAAACTTTTCTGGAACATTCCTGTCTCTCCAGGCTTAGATATAAGGATTCAACTATGCCGGCTTCTATTGGAGTAAGAAGAGGTTGCCTTAGCTCTGTATCTGTAATTATGTCTCTAGTTAGAGTGTGTATTTCTGTCTGTTTTTTTCAGAAACAAAAGTCTCTAGAGCCATGACTCAGTCATTGAGAATGGCAGTGATGTGATCCTTAGTTGTGCACTGTGGTAGAGGAAATTTGAAATCAAAACGGAATAAGTGGAGAACTGTAACTCTTAAAGGAGATGCCATGGTGACTGAATCCAGGACTTGGCCCTGCCCTGATGCCAAATTTCCAATTTAATTTGGCAGGCTGGCGGAAGGGGTTTGAAGAAATGTAGGTGTGTCAGTGGGGTGGGCATTGTGGATCCAATCAATCAATCAATCGTATTTCTGAGTACTGTGTGCAGAGGACTGAACTAAGTAAGTGCAGGGAAGAGTACCGTGTAACAGAATTGGTAGACATGTTCCCTGCCCATAAGCAGCTTTTAATAAGGCTTTAAAAATGGGGAGAGTAGCGGTGTGTTGGATAGGAAGGAGTGAGGAGTTCCAGGCCAGAGGCAGGATGTGGGTAAAGGAGCGGGGGCGAGATAGATGAGATTGAGGTACAGCTGAGTAAGTTGACATTGGAGGACAAAGTGTGCTTGCCAGGTTGTAGTAGGAAATTAGCATGGTAAAATAGCAGGGGATAAGTTGATTACGTATCTTAAAGCTAATGGTAAGGCATTTCTCTTTGATATGGGGGTTGATGGGCAAGCGTCGGAGGTTCCTGAGGCGTGGGCGAACATGGACTGAACGTGTTTTTAGAAAAATGATCCAGGCAGCAGAGTTAAGTATAGACTGGAATGAGGGGAGAGACAGGTGGCAGGGAGGTCAGCAAGGAGGCTGATGGAGTAGTCAAGGAGGATAGGATAAGTTTTTGGATCAGCATAGTAATAGTTTGGATGCTACTAAATCTATCCCGTAGCAGTGTTCATGCAGAGAAGCAAAGGAAGTGGAATGTGACGGTGATCCAGGGCTGTGGGTTAGTGATACAAGATTAGCAAAGTGCCTCAGTGTCCTCACCTGTAAAATGGGGATTCAATACCTGCTCACCCTCCCCCTAGACTGTGAGCCCTGCTTAGGATAGGGCCTGTCATGTCTGACTCGATCATTTTATTTCTACCCCAGTGCTTAATACAGTGCTTGGGAGAGTTTTTGGCGCAGAGTAAGTAGTGCTTAACAAATATTTTAACTATTACCATTATTACTGCTATGGGCAGGGAATGTCTGTTTATTGTTGTATTGCACTTTCCTAAGTGCTTAGTACAGTAGCTTTGCATTCAGGAAGCACTCAATAAATACAATTGAATGAATGAATGAATGAATAGTCCCTTTTACCTCCCGAGTTTCCTTGGACTATCCTGGGATAAGTAGCAGTAGTGTGAACAGGTCCTCTGCAATTTAAGACAGAATAAATTATGCAGCCAGCTTGGGACCTGTTCAGTAAACATCATGGTCAAATAAGTAGACTAAACCCTAGTTTGCTTATCTTATTTGTAAAAATCTTGAATTCAATTTAAGAGTTTGCTAGCTTTCCTACCCAGTTGAGTCATAAACCTTTCCCCCCAGATTAATCAAGGTACACCTCTGTGTGAATTAACTGTGGGCAAAAATTCATTTAATTGTGTAGCATACTTAAAACATGGGCAGAATGCATGTTTTTTTCCCCCAAGTAACCTACAGGGCGTTGTCAACCCTGCTCCCTAGTTGGAACCCACTGCCCCTCCACATGGCACTGAAACACTTCTGTATGTCTGGGAGTAAGGAAGGAAATCCTTGACTTGGTCATGGACTTTAGCTATACAACACTCACCTGCCAGTGCTTAGCTGCATGAGTTAAAAAATTCATATTAATAATTGCGCAGCTGGTGTATTGTTTGTCATCATTATTACGTATTCTTAATTACAAAAGCGAACACGGGTTAAAATGAGTAATTATGCCAATCTAGTTCCTAAAGTTAGGGACTTATATATATATATAAAAAGCAAGACGTAAACAGTCTGCCTCTTAATCATGAAACTCTACTAGCAGTCCTCTCTGTAACCTCTGCAGGCCCTCACCAACTGCTTAGGTCAAGTTGTCTCTGTGATGGATATTTCTCTCACACGTGCAATTGTCTCATGGGGCTGTTCCCTCCTGGAGGCGAGAATTGAGGGCTTCATTTCTTTATGCACAGGGCAGTTTGCCAGTAATTCTTGGGACGACACCTACCACAAGCTTTCTTTTCAATAGCATATCTACTTTAGATGAAGTTGAAAATGAACAGTGAAGGGTAATTAATTCAAAAGATTGATGAATGGGCACTTCCTTAAATCCATGAAGGAACTCATCCTCAGGGGAGTTCCTTTAAGTAATAATTCTACACTGTTTCTCAACATCACAGTATTCAGTTGTGAATCGTTCTGAAGGCACCTGCCATGGGGCTGGTCTTTGTTCCAAAGTTCTTTGAAGTTAGCTATGGTTCAGATACAGACAGGGGATCTGCTGTAGCCAAGAAGTGGCCTCATCAACAATTATTTTCGGCATGTTTTGGCTCCTCCTCATAATATTCCCAAGTGAAGTTTTCCAAGCTCACTAAGATGAGGGGTTCATAGATGTTTAGCCCAAAGGAACCACTGTGCATTGATCCAAGAAAACTCTTTTGATAATAAAAGGAGCCACCCAAATCAGGAAGTGTGATACAAAGAACTACTGTGGAAACATCATTGAGCCTTATTGAAGATTAGAGGGCAAGGAAGATAAGGCTTTGCCAAGATTAGGTACTATCTGCTCAATATCGCTAAAATCCACCCTTACCTCTCCATTCAGACTGCTACTGCGCTGATCCAAGAATTGATCCTTACCTGTCTTGCTTATGAGAAGCAGCGTGGCTCAGTGGAAAGAGCATGGGCTTTGGAGTCAGGGCTCATGAGTTCGAATCCCAGCTCTGCCACTTGTTGGCTGTGTGACTGTGGGCAAGTCACTTAACTTCTCTGTGCCTCAGTTCCCTCATCTGTAAAATGGGGATGAAGACTATGAGCCCCACGTGGGACAACCTGATTCCCCTATGTCTACCCCAGCGCTTAGAACAGTGCTCGGCACATAGTAAGCGCTTAACAAATACCAACATTATTATTATTATTATTATTGCTTACCACATCAGCCTCTTTGCTGACCTCCCGGCTTCCTGTCTCTCCCCACTACAAGTCCATACTTCACTCCGCTGCCCGGATTATTTTTCTTAAAAAAAACAAAAAAAAGGTTCGGTTGACATTTCCCCACTCCTGAAGACCCTCCGTCCACCTCTGCGTCAAACAGAAACTCCTTGCCATTGGCTTTAAAGCACTCAGTCACCTTGTCCCCTCCTATCGTATCTCACTGATTTCTTACTTCAGTGCAGCACACTCACTTCACTCCTCTAATGCCAACCTACTCACTGTACCTCTGTCTCATCTGTCTCACCGCCTGCCTTTCGCCCACATCCTGCCTCTGGCCTGGAGCTCCCCCTTCATATCAAACAGACCATCCCTCTCCCTGCCTTCAAAGCTTTATTAAAGTCACTCCTCCAAGAGGCCTTCCCTGACTAATCTCTCATTTCCCCATCTCCTTCTCCCTTTTGCACTTAGATTTGTACTCTTTATACTCTTTGTACTCTTTGCTCCACACTTATGTACGTAACAATAATTTATTTTCATATCTGTCTTCCCTTCTAGACTGTAGGCTCCTTGTGAGCAGGGAACATGTTTAGCACCTCTTACATTGTACTCCCCCAAGTGCTTAGTACAGTGCTCTGCACACAGTAAGTGCTGAAAAAAGATAATGGATTATCGCAAGCTCTCCTTTCCTGTTTCCTCCCCCTCCAAAGAGCAGTCTTTCCTGATGCATTTGGGGTCCTAATAATAATTAATAATTGTGGTATTTGTTAAGCGCTTACCATGTGCCAAGCACTGTTCTCAGCACAGCACTGCTCTAAGCGCTGGGTAGAGACAAGGAAATCAGGTTGGACACAGTCCCTTTCCCATATGGGGCTCATAGCCTTAATTCCATTTTACAGATGAGGTAATTGAGGCCCAGAGAAGTGAAGTGACTTGCCCAAGGTCACACAGCAGACACCTGGCAGAGCCAGGATTAGAACCCACATCCTCTGACTCCCAGGCCCGTGGTCTTTCACTAGACCATGCCAGTCATCTGTTGCTACTTTACTGAATTAGAGTAGCTCAGGCACTTCTGGGTTTGCAACACTGCAAAAGTAAATCCACAATTAGATACATGACAAACCAGAAAAGTATGTAAAATGTATTTTCTGCAGGAGCTGGAGAAATTAATTTTCATTGAGAATCCATTCTTTCCTTTGGGGGAAGATCAGGGCTGGTCTAGGGAAAGAACTGGAGTATTGCATTATGGAAGAGAAGCGATGTGAAGGTTCCATTCCAGTTCTAAAATAAGGAGTAGGCTTTTGGGAAATATAACTCTATTGTGTAGATTTTATGACTGAAATATAGCCACAGAATGGCTCTGTATTAATAATAAAGCAGATGTAGTATTGTGTTAGTAGCCTTGATGCCATGATTATGATTATTTTGTTTTAAATTTGGAAAAAGACGTATGCAAGGCCCCAGCAAAATGTAATTGGCCCAGGCCCACAAGAGAGTATATCCACCTGAGGAATTTTGAATTCTAATAGAAATAACCCTTCTTGAAGGACATCTTATGAAATATTGTGAACTGTAGCAGTTTTAAATTAAATGCATGCACATAGATGGTTACTGAGGTATTTGTTTAGGAGTTACCATTTGATGTAACCTGGATTAAAGAAACCCCCACTTGATCAGTAAAATAGTTATTTTTCACAAACTTGGGGTGACATTTCTAGTATATTTCAGTCCATTTTGTCTCTGTCTCATTTTCCTTGTCCTTTTTCTTTTATTTTGGGAGATGTAGGTGTTCTGGATTCTTGAGGAGTGAGCTCCTGTCCTTTAGTAGTAGTTTTCTGACATTGCTCATTTTGCAGCTCTTGGTGAACTGCCTAAAATTTACTTCTTCCCTGATCAGGAAATTTCCATCTCCATTGACCCAAGCACTTTATATTCTGGAAGCAGCACGGCCTAGGGGAAGGTGCAGAGACCTGGGAGTCTGAGGACCAGGCTTCTTTTCCCAAATCTGCAGTTGCTTACTGTGTCACCATGTGTCACTGAACTTCTCTATGTCTCAGGTTTCTCATCTGTAAAATGGGGACTCAATACCTTCTCGCTCCTCCTCGGACTGTGAGCCCTGTGACAGACAGGTCCTGTATCTGACTTGATCACCTTCCTTCCACTCCAGCATTTAGCACAGTGCTTGGCACGTAGCATACGTTTAAAAATATTAAAAATGAGAGCTGCTCAGGATTCATCTAGAGTAGGAACTGGAGCAATTTGTCATGGAAGTGAAGTAATGAAAATGTTCTGAGATTTATGGTTTTTCAGGGGCCTGTTTCTGCCTCGGTTTCTGACCTTCCACCAAAAGGCAGAAAAAAAGTGCCAGGTTTTCAATGGAAAAGACCCCAGAAGAAAGGCAGCGTCTAAGTACTCAAAGAACATAAGTCTTTGGAGAAGGCCTCGAAAAAGGGTAACTCCTCCTCGGTTTATAAAACACTTCCTTCAAAACCCTTCTTGAACAATAATAATGATATTTATTAAGTTTTTCTCTGTGCTAAACGCCGGGCAAGGTGCAAGATAATCAGATGACACAGTCCCTATCCCCCTCGGGGTTCACAGTCTAAGATGGAGGGAAAGTATTTATTTTATTCTGATTTTACAGATGTGGAAATTTAGCCACAGAGAAGTCGTGACTTGCCCAAGGTCACCCAGCGGGCAAGTGGCAGAACCTGGGTTAGAACTTTGTTTTCCCGACTCTTAGCCCAGACCTTTTCCTCTAGGCCATGATGCTTCGTAAACTAGTGAGACTAGCCTGCAGTCTTAAATTAAAGAGGCTTTTTCGAGTTTGCAGTGACATATGTAGTATGAAAAGAGAGTTTGAGTTTCTATTTCCTAGACCGGACAGATAAATGGATATTTTACCCGAAATGCCATCCTTCTCCCAGTTCAACAAATCTACTTAAGGGACCGCTCATCATCGCCCTATTCATGGTGATTGGAAACATTTGTGTCAGGAATGGTTCTGATACAGAGTGAGATCAGCAGAGAGGAAGCTGCCTCTTTTGCACTTAGAATAATAGCAACTTTAACAAGCTCAGTCAGCAAATTCCAAACTTACAAGGGATCCAAGACACCAAGCGTTAACCTTTTAGATTTTGCCCTTCCCCTGCAGGCTCAATGGCTAGTTTGAGCTTGCGTTTTGCCAGCCTCCCAGTTTTGAAATATTTCTGGCTCATGATAAGGGGCCACACATTTCCAAGTTGAGAGGAGGCTGAGTGTTGTGGAATTTGTTCGGTAGAGATCAGGTCCCATATTTTACCCCATGAGGGCAGGATCTGATTCATATCTGGACACGTAATGGGCCTAAGAAGACCGAGAAGGGGAGAGCACCTCTGCGGGCCTGTAAAAATCAAGCTGTTCTCACAGGTCAACACTTGCTTACCTTCTCTTGCTGCAGAAGCACACACTAGAGCCCTCTCGGTAGGAGGGAGGAAGGAGGGTGCGCACTCGGAGTGTTCCTTGTGTCTTAAGGAGATTTGAAGATCAGCTCTGCCCACGCACAAGTACACTGCAGGTTGTGTCTGTCAGTACAATGGTAATAAAGCATGGCTTTAAGGAATAGTTAGCCAATTTTTTAGTACTTTTGTTTTTTCCCATTGATTTCATTTGATTCATTCAGTCGTATTTATTGAGCACTTACTGTGTGCAGAGCACTGTATTAAGTGCTTGGGAGAGTACAGTGTAACCGTAAATGGACACGTTCCCTGCCCACAGTGAATTTACAGTTTAGAAGGATGATTTGGGTGCTGTCAGGTTAGGCTACACGTGGTAATTCTTTTCTAATGAAATGGCCATATTTGCCGACTACTTCTTGGAGAGTCAATCAATTAATGGTGTTTCTTGAGAACTTGCAATGTGCAGAGCACTGCACTAATCGTTTGGGAGAGTACAATACAGCATAATTAGGCACAGTCGCGCTTGGTAGAGTACAATACAGAAGAATTAGCAGACGCGTTCCTTACCTACTATGAACTTACAGTCTAGAGGGGGAAACAAGACATTAATATAAATAAATAAGTAATTTATAATATGTAATAAGTCCTGCAGAGTTGGGGCTGGGGCGAATACCAAATGTCCAAAGGTCACAGATCCCAAGCGCATTGAAGACATCAGTTCTACGAGAGGAGCAGGTAGAACTTTGGTCCCTTTTGGCCCGCAGCCCCGGTCCTTCCTGCAGGTCCTTAAACTCTAGACAAGCAGGCAGTGGAGCGAGTAGGGAAGATCCAGAATTTTAGGTATCAGCCACCAGGCCAGCAGTCATCAATTGAGCAGGTCCCTGAGCAATCAGGATGCACAAACCAGAAGACTGTCTCCATGGAACAGCCTGCGTCAATTTAAGCAAACACTGAGTCAAGTTGTGCAGAGCTGAGGCCAAAAGTACCAAATCCTCTAAATAATAATTGTGGTATTTAAGCATTTACTCTGTGCCAGGCACTGTACTTAAGCGCTGGGGTGGATACAAGGAAATCGGGTTGGAGACAGTCCCTGTCCCACATACGGCTCACGGTCTTAATCCCCATTTTAGAGATGAAGGAACTGAGGCACAGAGAAGCTAAGCGACTTGCTCAAGATCACACAGCAGATAAGTGGCAGAGCCAGAATTAGAATCCAGGTACTTCTGACTCCCAGACCCTTTCTCTATCCATTAGGCCATGCTGGGCCATTTAGCAACAGGCGCATTCTGTGAAAACTTATCAGCCTGTCACTGTGTTTGCCCCCTTCTAGCTGTGGTCAGTAAGAATCCTAAGACATCTTCTAGACTTTTAAATTGGGACTGGGCAAAGTCCTACCCATTGTGAATAACCTGTCCATTTGAAGATGAAAGTATATTAAGGCAAATTTTGTGAAAGGAATTGTCAGTCAGGATGCTTATTTGTTCATGACAGTTGCTTACTAGTGAGGGATAAATGCTTAATTTGAAGGAGTGCTATGGAAATTATATATGGGTGAACAGGCCCATCACTCATCAGAAATGTGGCTAGTCTTTTAATAAAAAATAATTGTGGTATTCGTTAAGCGCTATTTGCCAAGGACTGTACAAGCGCTGAGGTTGACACTGTATGCGGATTTGATACAGCCCCTGTCCCACTCAAGGCTCACGGTCTTAAGAGGGATAATGCGTATCGAATCCCTATTTGACAGATGAGGAAACTAAGGCACAGAAAAGTGATTTGCCCAAGGTCACACAGCAGGCAAGTGGCAGAGTGGAACTAGCTTCTCCCGACTCCCAATTTTATATTTTTCCATTAGGCCACAGTACTACTCGTGGTCTCAAACAAACGAAGTTGAGGTGCTTTGGTAGAGGGGCAGCTTCCTCGTGACAAGAGTGTAAAGTTTCTTTTCAACAGGAAAGCTTTAAGATCTGAGGAAGCAGAGATCATCTCTGTACTTTGAACATTACTCTTAGAATGTGAACCCCCAAGAGGCAGTGACCGTGTCTAATTCCCACCTGCGTGTTCTCTCCTGGAATTTACTTAGTACAGTGCTCCATACACAGTAAATGCTTAGTAACTTCTATTGCTGCTGTCACAACGGAAGTTAGGTCGCTGAAGTTGCGAAGCCTTTCACTGGAACATTGTCCTCCTTTCACTGGAACATTGGTAGCTGGAAACTAAAGATGGATTTGGTTAGTAATAAGAAAGTTAAATGTGAACGTGTTAATATTTCTGTAAATTTTGGAAACTACTGCCAATGCATTTTCCAAGTCTTCCCACGTGTAGACTTTATAAAAATTTGCACCTGAGTGTTTTTAGTGAGGGTACACCCAGAAAATTGCATTTGTAATAGTGTATGAGTTATTTCTCAGAAGCAGCGTGGCTCACTGGAAAGAGCATGGGCTTGGGAGTCAGTGGACATGGGTTCTAATCCCGCCTCCGCCACTTGTCTGCTGTGTGAGCTTGGGCAAGCCACGTAACTTCTCTGTGCCTCAGTTACCTCATCTGTAAAATGGGAATTAAAACTGTGAGCCCCCTGTAGGACAACCTGATTACCTTGCATCTACCCCAGGGCTTAGAACAGTGCTCGGCACATAGTAAGCACTTAACAAATAGCATCATTATTATTTAAAGAATTTTGTCAACCCTGACGTTTTTGTGGGTCGTAGCATTCTTATCTAATCAAAATTTACACAAATGTACCTATATGAATATACTTTTTAATTCAGAGATGAAAATTGCATTTAGTGAAGCTTTTTATTCCACCATTGTATTCTTTTAAAAGATATTTAAAATTTGAAGTTATTTTCCCCTGTTTTTTCCTTTAACTAAAGCCCATTGAAAGAAACAGTTTGTTGTGTCAAATCCTAGAGAGATTCAGGTTTGGGTCTGTATTATCTGAGTAACAGGAAACTAGTAGTTGAGCTCTGATTAATGAGAACTGGTTCCTATGTTTTAACTTTCCTAAGTTAGAAGGTAATTAACACATCTGTAATCTTTCCATCATTATGAAGGTATGTTAACAATTGTGTAAATATCAGTCTTTTACCTTCTTCTTCCACTCTACGGTCTGTCTTTACTTCTCCCTGGATACCTTTCGGACTGATAAAAAGATTGCATTGCGTGGAATATTTTGGCACAACCATTTAATTGAATTGTAATATCCAGGACTTGCAATAAGAGTGTTAGACTTTTGTTTGTGCTAACTCTCCTGGGGAAAAAATTTTAATAAGTTCTTATTCAACCGACATTCCATTTTGGCGATTCTTTGTTTTTATTGGGTTGTCTGTTTTGAGATTCTTTTGTATTTCACTCTTTGGGTTCAGCAGATGGTTTTCAACAAATGTAATAAAACAATGTTTAAATAGACCTGGGCAGTGGTTAAAAGTGATAATATCACCTCAAATTTATCCTTTTTAAATTTTTTCCAAAGCCATTTCATATCTCACCCTCACAGTATCCCCGGGGAGTAATGAGAGATTATTGTCCCCCTTTTAGAGCTCACTCAGTCAGTGGCTTTTGAGTGCTTATTGGGTGCAGAATACTGTATGTACTAAGTGCTTGGGGCAGTACAATTCAAAAGGACCGTACAGTCTAGAGGGAGATACAGACATTCAAATAAATTACAGGGAGAAGTGCTGTGGGCATAGTAAGGTTCAGTGCTTTAGAACAGTGCTTGGCTCATAGTAAGCAGTTAACAAATATCTTAATTATTAATCATTATTATTAAATAACTTGTCTGTGGTCACATGGATCAGTGGCACAACCAGCTCAGAATTAGGTTTTCGCAACTCTGAGTCCTTTGCTCTTATCTCTACACCCCACCATTATAAACTTGTCTAGGATGTGGAAAGAAGAATCCGTCTCATATTGGACCGATGGGCCATTTTTACATGCATAGATCAAGTCTCACTTTAGTATCACCTTTAAACCCCGTGAAGAAGAATCTGCAAAATTAGTGTACCATGTTTAGAGAAAGTTAATAAAAGTGGTCATTTAATGTCGAGGGTATATACTAGGGATATACTAGCTTTAAAGATGGGTAGATATAGTAATATGTGGAGAGAGGTATGTCTGTATGTACGTAACCTTTCTAGAACTTGAACACATGGGTCATTTTGATATGCAAATTGTGGCTACCCACTGTGAAAAAATAGTGAGTTTCAATTTTGAATCCAGAATTAGATAGAGAGATGGTAAAGTCATCTACAAAGGGGTTGGCCTTTTTCTTCTCTTCTAGAGGAGAAAAAAGGTGCTAAAAGCAAAACAAGCCATTCTGAAGGGGTAAGCCAAAAAAAAAAAATCCCAAGAATGTAGAACTGACCCCAAAACTCAAGTTCTGTGGCAGAGAAAAATAGAACTAAAGTATCAGCAAATAGTAAAAATTGCTTAAGTTACCTTCGTCAAGACTACAGCGTGTATTTATTTGAGGTGTGTATATAGTATACTTGTGCTAGAAGAAGATGCCACGGACATGTTTTTCACCAGCGGTCGGCTGAAAAGACAGTCCAATATCCACAGTCCCAACCTCATTCTGAACCTACAGCAGCTCTTTATTGTGCTGCCATCCCTGTTGTGGGCAATGTCTGATGTTGCCTCCTTGTCTCACAGTCCATACCAAAATTCTGCTCAGAAAGAGTCCCTTTGTTTTGTGATTGTGGTGCACAGTAGTGATCTGTCTAGGACCATTCTCAATTTTCAGCTGATTTGCTGCATTATATATACAGGCATATATAAATAAAGCACTTACTAGTGCCAATCAAGGTAGTAAGTGCCGGAGTAGATAGAAGATAATTGAGTTGGACATAGTTCCTCTCCGTTTTATAAATGAGATAACTGCGGCACAGAGAAATGAAGTGACTTACCCAAGGTCACGCAGCAGACAAGTGGCAGAGACTGAGATTAGAACCCAGATCCTCTGACTCTCAGGCCCATGCTCTTTCCACTAGACCGCGCTGCTTTTCTATTTTCGATGAGTACTTATGAGATGCATCACTTGGGAGAGTGCAGTAATAAGAAATATGCAGTCCAAATGCCCTCTTTCCTTTCTCTTCCTTTTCCCTTCGTTTTCTCCTTTTTTCTTCTTTTTCTCTCCTCTTCCCCTTATTGCTAGATATGATTTTATATACAAGGAAATAGTGTTCATCAGTGATATTCATTGCGTGCTTGCTCTGTGCAGAGCACTGTACTAGGACTTAGGAGAGTATAATACAACAGAATTGGCAGATACGTTCCCAGTTCACAGAGAGCTTACAGTCTAGAGGGGGAGACTGTCATTAATATAAATAAATCCATAATTTATAATATACAATTTAAAAATTTGCTACGTAGTATTCACTACCTACGTGATCACACTTTTCTTTGAGTGAGGGAAAAGTGATTACAATTGGCACACTCCTGAAGCAAATGGCCACTGGCTGAATTATCACTTTAAAATACTGTCACTGCAATCCCTTGGCACTGATTCTCAGTTCCAAAGTCTTCGTGACTGGACTGAGGCTTGTCCATCATTTTTGTTGGGAGATTCCACCATTGCTATTCTTTCAAAAGATCCGCAGTTTCAACTGTCTCCTCTCCAGGAGAATGGGGTTGGAAGAGACTTAATTTACAGGATTATCGCTCTCTATAAGTGATATTTGGTTTATCGTTCTTTCAAGTTTAGGGTTTGAGCAGTCTAAGTGTTTTATTTGCTTTGCTAAAACCCTAGCCAAATTTTTGTTAATGATTTTGCCCCTAGAGGAGCTGTCTAATATTTGATAAAATGAAGTGCCTAAGTGCAGTAGGAGGAGGAACTTAATTTTGACTTTAATAAATTGAGTGCTAGAGCAATCCTCAAAAATTGCCTCATGTGAATTCAAGGTTCTCTTTTCCTCATACCTCTTCCACCACGCTCTCCCCCCCACCCCCGCCCCACTGACTTCTCAGAGGTACTTCAGGAACTCATTCAACCTAGTCACAATGTCAGGCATTGAGGCTGGAAGGCCACTAGGGTACCATTAGGGTGCTGCAGAGGTAATTTACAAAATGGTGCCTTGCTGAGAATGTTTAGTGTCCCTCCATCTGCCAGATTCATTTCCCAGAGAGTGATTTTTCTGGGAGGATCTGGCAGATTGTGTTCACGAATTCTCTTGTGAGATGACTGGGAAGGCCAACGTGATTTCAAACTGGCTTCTGTCACTTTTTACTAGATCTCATTTGGGTGCCAGCATTTGGAATTGGCTGAAAAGAACTTAGGGTTTGTTATGGGAGATGGGAGAGTTGGTAGTGTCAAGAAACTTTCAGAAGTTTTGCAATTAGTTAGAACTAGAAGAGTGCAGGCATTGTATCTTTGGGTGGTTTTTTTTTTTTCCAACCCCAGTTGTTTTGGTTTGAGCTGTGGAAGTTTTCGACAGAGCACTCTGATTTATGTCACAGTGGTTTCACTACGTTTTAGTTAGAAATTTGATATGGTTTTAGGAGGGAGCATTGAGGCTACAAAACTCACTTGTTTGGGTGTAGCACGCCATGGTGTTGGAAGAAGCATTTTGCTGATGTGAGCGGTATTGGGCATGGTGAGCATTACCACAGTAGTTTCCTTTATCGGGTTGCAAGAATGCAACACCCATGTTGTAGGAGGTATGGATGAATGTCATGAAGAAAATTATCAGTCAACTAATCGTATTTATTAAGAACTTATTCTGTGCAGAGCACTGTACTAAGCACTTGGGAGTGTTCAATACAACAGCTGGTAGACACGTTCCCTGCCCCCAATAAGCTTGCAATCTATAGCCTGATGTGGATAGAGATTGTCTCTTTTTATTGCTGAATTGTACTTTCCAAGCGCTTAGTACAGCGCTCTGCACACAGTAAGTGCTCAGTAAATAGACTGAATAAAGAGGGAGGCAGGCATTAATATAAATGAATTATGGATATGTATATAACTTCTGTGGGAGAGGTTAAAAAAAGGAGAGAATCCAAGTGCAAGGGCGATGCAGAAGTGAGTTGGAGAAGAGGAAATGAGGACTCGGCCAGGGAAGGCCTTTTGGAAAAGATGTGCCTTCAATGAGGCTCTGAGGGTGGGGAGAGTAATTTTCTGTCAGATATGAAGAGGGAAGAAGTTCCAGGCCAGGGGCAGGATGTGGGCAAGGGGCTGGCGGCAAGATTTATGAGATTGAAGTAAAATGGGTAGGTTGGTGCTAGAAGAGTGTAGTGTGCAGGTTGGGTTGTAGTAGGAGAGGAGCAAGGTGAGGTAGGAAGGGGCAAGGGGGCTGAGCGCTTCAAAGCCTATGGTAGGGAGCTTCTGTTTGATGCGGGGTAGATGGGCAACCACTGGAGGTTCTTGAGGAGTGGGGAAACAATGACTGAATGTTTTTGGAGAAAAGTGATGTAGGCAGCAATCTGAGCTCAGGACCCTTGGGCCAGTTCGGTTTCGGCCCAGCCCGAGAAAACGGCTGACCTACGATCAGTTCCGTTCCAGAGACCGGGAAGTTCTGAGACTAGGTCTGTTACAGGAGCCCTAAGGTTTACCAGGTAAATCCAGATCAATCGATCAATCATATAAATTGAAGGCTTACTATGTGCAGAACATTATACTAAGCATTTGGGAGAATACAACATGTTCCCCGCCCACAAAGAGCTTACAGTCTTAGGGATCAGGACAGACATTGTCAAGAAGTGTGGCATAGTGATAAGAGCATGGGCTTGGGAGTCAAGAGGACCTGGGTTCTAATCTTGACTTTGCCAGTTGCTTGTTTTGTGACCTTGAGCAAGTCACTTCTCTTTGCTTCAGTTCTCCTGTTCACCTTCCTACTTTGACTGTGAGCCCATGTGAAACAGGGACTGTGTCTGATTTATATAACTTGAATCTACTCCAGGTTTTAGAACAGTGTTTAACACATAGTAAATGCTTAACAATACCATTAAAAAATACTCACCAGTCCCTCCCCCCAACACACACACGCACACACTTCCATCGTGCTTTATATTATAAGTCTTAAAAGTGATTAAGCCTTCATGGATTTTGGGGTACCTCACTGGTCTGGACTCAGTCATGATGATGATGATGGCATTTGTTAAGTGCTTACTATGTGCCAAGCACTGTTCTAAGCAATGGGGTAGATACAAGGTAATCAGGTTGTCCCACATGGGGCTCACAGTCTTAATCCCCATTTTACAGATGAGGTAACTGAGGCACAGAGAAGTTAAGTGACTTGCGCAAGATCACACATCTGATCAGTGGTGTGATTAGAACCCACGACCTCTGATTCTCAAGTCCGTGCTCTTTCCACTAAACCACGCTGCATCATCCATCAGCTGGGTTGGAAAAAGAACTAGACTACTTTCAGTGGAGGAACCTTGGGAAAACCTAGCCTGGTAGTCTTGATATCAAATCCCAGTGGGAGAGAAGGTAGAAAAGGCCTCTGCCTTTATCCAATACCCATTCTTTTAGTATTGTTTCCCACTAATTTTATTTTGGGTGATAGCTCTGTGAATGATTTAATTTCTTATTGCAGTAATGGGATCGGGTCATATTGCCATATTTGAAGAGGACAAATATAAATTCCCAAAGAGGTGTTTTTTTTTCCCCAAAACCATGGAATGATGCTGTCAGCCAGACTCTCTTCCACAACATCCTGTTTTCACTTCCTTCTTGTCTTCCCCTTCTGCTTTCCTGCACAACACCTTTCTTAATTATTTCTTTCCATCCATTCCCATGATCAAAGATAGATTAGTTGGAAAGAATAAATACAGCTGTAGACGAGTTTTAGGAGAAAGGATTTTTAAAACAGATAAATAAAACACTGATTAGTCGGGAGCTATATTCTAACACAAAATCCTTGGATTAAGGGGTTAGCGAAGGAGCAAGAGATTAATTTTTCATAAGTGAATAATTTTCCACAGCGGTTTAAACTCCTCTTGTGGCATTTGCACATAAGGGGGCAGTATGGTACTATAGACCACTAAATTGCACATAAATAATATTTAAAAATCATTAGCGTATCTGGCATTATTTGAAATGACTTTGGGCTTTTCATAATAAAACTTTCAGAGTGACATCCCTATTATGTACTGTTGCATATAGAGTGTATGAATGTTGCTTTCTGACTACATAGGTTGGTTCTTCCTCCCTGTTTGAATGCGTCACTGTAACTTTGTGATAGGAACAAGTCTCCTTAGGCTTTTATTGTGTTGATATCATTTATGAAATGCTTGAGGATACTTGGCTTCTTTTATAACATCTGAGGAATGGCAAACTCTCTGAATTATATTACCTGTTGTGCTGTTTGTACTCGATTACATGACGTTCTTCATTGAATACCGAAGGAGTTTCAAGGCTGTTCGCTGTAAGGTTTCATATGACAGAAAGCAACAGAATTCTGATTCCTCAAGCCAAGGATGTTCCATTTTCATCCCCTTTGTGTACCATCCATCTCAATATCACAGACTTTTTTTCACCACAACGATAAAGCTCACTAATAAGCAACAATTTTAATTAGTTTTGTGATGTCCAGAAAATGACATCTGAGAATGCATTAGGTGCTAATCTCCTAGGGGCTTTAAAAGAGAAATTTATTCTTGTTGTTCTTACCTTTAATGAGCAAGTTGTTAAAGCCTGTGAAGTTCATTTGCTGGTTAATTTATAAAACTTTATTTGTGTATCCAAAAGGTGATTGGCAAGTGCACACGTCAGTTGAACAAGTCTGTGTGATTTGGAATGTTTCTGTTTGCATGTTTGAAAATTGAAAGGGAAGTTCTGGCATAAATATCATCTTCAATAGAATGGAGACTATTCATTTTTGGTTGCTTACAAACCAATACACAAACCTAGCATATTTCATTTTTGTGGGTATTATTTTGCTGGCAAGATTAACTAGCCATTGGGATTAGATCTTGGGATAGTGGAGAGTTAATGAATGCATAGATAATGCTTTTGCTTGCTATTTAATTTCAAATGGAATTTTTTTTCAGCACTCTTGTCCAAAAAAATAAAAAAAATGTTAAGACCCACAGCAGGCTTCCCAAATGCGAGGGAATGGATTTTGCTTCTCTTGCCTTCCTTGAATGAACTCCAAAACAAAAGTTATTTGATAATGGTTTATAGTTGCATTACACAGGTTGCCGATCATGCTAAATTATTAATGTCCATTGTGTTCTTGACTGCAGATTTTCCGAACCCTGCCTGATGCCACGCTCTCTGAGCCAACCTCTATGTCAATATCTCCTCCAAATGCACCACCGAGGCAATCAAAGAGGCAAGGACAGCGAAATAAGAGACCCGTGGCTGTATACAATCTTTGTCTTGAGCTGGAGGATGGTAAGATGTTAATTATGTTCCCGAAACTTGGCAGCCAAACAACGGTGCCGAATATCAGGATTGTAGTTTTCCATCTTGTGTTTTGATTTCTTTTCAGGGAGAGAGATATAGGAGTAGGTCACAAATCAGGTGAGAAACAGAAGTCTTAAATTCAGGACTTTTGATTCCTGTGGTTGGTGTTTGAAAAGACAATTGGATTTTCTTTTCTGGGGAGAGATGTGTGACCTGGGAAATTACACATGCCTGACAAAATTGGAGAGGGACTAAAATTCATGCTGAAACCACCTAGATCAGAGGATAAGGTGCCATTCACCGCTCTGGAGAATATTGCTACCATATATGCACTCTGCGTCTGTTGGGGTTGATGTTGCCTTGGCCTTCTTGAATGGAAGGATTCCAAGGGAGAGCCCTTGTCCTGGTGCATGTATCAGTGGTGCTGGTGGTAGGATGGCCAAGGTAAGAGATGTGATCCCACGTGACTGTTCTCCTTCCAAAGTGTTTTTGTGGAGACCGCTTTTGCTCTCTCATTCTTAGCAATCCCACCAATGTCTTTTTAAAATGGAAAGTAATACCTCGTTTTTCTAAGCAGCCCACTTTCTTCCCCACTCTGGATTTTCATTTATTTATTAACTCGTTACATAAAAAGCCCTGAAAATAAATCTCTGACTTCATTTTGCTGTGGAAGAGAAAGATGCTTGTAGGAGTAGGCAGTGGAGGGAGGATTAAATCCTATAGTCTTGTTCAGAATTTAGTAAGTGGCCGATTAATCAACCGCCTTCAGTTGGCACTTGACAGTGAAGATCCAAAGATGCCCCGTGACTACAACAAAGTAACTTACAAATTACTCCAACACAGCCGACCTAGACAGCTTGGCTCTATGAAATGTCTGCAAAAGAACTCAGCCCGTCTGCTGTACTTCCCAGTTCACTAGGGAGATGAAACGTTGCTGTTTTAGTCAAAGATTTCCTTAAAACAAAGCTAAAGTGTTCTATAAATTAATGTCATCTTATAGGCAACTCTCAGCAAACCAGGATAATGGGGATCGGGGACATCATAAGTAATGATAATTTATATGTAATCCCCTAATTTTACTGGTCATTATTTCAGCCTCTACTGGTAAAAATGCAGCAAATTTTCACCAGAATTACTAATTAAGGATCAAAATTGACTAGACCAGGTTACGTCTTAAACTGATTTACCAGCCTTGGAATCATTTAAGGAAACAAACAAAAAAACCCTCTTGTAATAAAAAAAAAAGATAAAAAGGTACTTTCAGGATCAAATTGGATTAGATGCGTGTTGGGGAGTTGAAGATGCCCGCCTGATTTAGATGCATGTTTGGTGCTGAAGGTATCCAATAACCAATTGTTGCTCCAGCAATATGACAGCAAAAATGTCTCACGGTGGCTATGCCATAATTATCAGTGGTATTTATTGAGCACTTACTATGTGCAGACCACTGTACTAAGCCCTTGGGAGGGTACAGTACAACAGAGTTATCAGACATGGTCCCTGCCTGCAACAAGCTTACAGTCTAGAGGAAGAGATAGACATTAATATAATACATAACTTGTAATATATAACTTAAAGATATGTTCGTAAATCCGGTGGGGTTGGATGTGGGGCAAAATTGTTAAATTCACAGGTCACAGATCCTAGGACATGAACAATGCAGAAGAGAAAGGGAAGTGGGGAAAAGAGGGTTAAGTTGGGGAAGGCCTCTTGGAGGAGATGTGATCTTAATAATGCTTTGAAAGTAGGCATAGTGGTGATCTAATGTATATGAAGGGAGACAGTTCCAGGCTAGGGGGAGGATGTGGAAAAGTCGTGGAATAGTTCAAGAGCATCCATCAAATTGATATGGTAACATGATAAGAATGTGGGCAGGAGGCCACTGTCCATGAGAATACACTCCTTGAATCATCATTTACCTGGTAGGGACACCCTAGGAGTATCTTATTTTTCAGGTAATAGCCATAAAACCTTTGATTTTAAAGGAATAATTATGGTAATTCACTGCTTACTATGTGTCAAGCGGTGGTGTAGATAACATGATAAACACAACGGAGGAAAGGCTGTAATGTCATCTCACTCCATTCTTTTCTAAGTGATTTACCTTGTGTATTTTTGTAAACTCCTTGTGGGCAGGGATCACCTGTATCACTTATATATTGTAGTCTCTCCAGTGCTTAGTACAGTGCCCCTCTCACAGTTTGTGCCCAGTAAATACCAATGATACTGTTTTGCAAATTACCTTTTTTTAATGAACCTTTGATAAACAGCTCTGTAAGATGACTCCATATGGTTTCCTCTTTTGGATGAGTGAAGAAATCAAGGCACAGAGCACATAGTAATAATAATAAAATTTGTGGTATTTTTGCATTTACAATATGCCAAGCCCTGGGGTAGATACAATTCAATCAAATCAGACCCAGTATCGATCCCACATGGAGCTTATGGTCTAAGGTGGAAGGAATAAGGGTGTTGAATCCCTATTTTGCAGATGAAGAAATTGAAGCATGGATAAGTTAAATGTCTTGCCCAAGGCCACGTATCCAGACAAATGGTATAGTCAGGATTCAAAATCAGGTGTCCTGAATCCTAGGCCTGTGGTCTTTCCATGAAGCTATGCTACTTCTTAATATAAAAGCCAGTGCTAGAGTTAAAAGGGCAGTAGTTACCGAATTTATTAAGCACCTACTGTGTGCAAAGGACTGTACCAAATGCTGGGGCAGTCCACCCAGATGGGAATTAATAACTGCCCCTGGTCCTCATGGAGCCACAGTCTAAGAATAAAAGTGGGGAAAGGGGACTGATGGCGAACACAGAAGGAAAGATGAAACAATAAAAGCACTCAACGTAAAAGACAAGGACAAAAACAGAAATTAAAAATAAAAAAAGCAATAGCATGATAGGGCTAGAGGAACAGAGCGTGGACTCCTGAGAGCTCAGAGTCTGACGGTCACGGCCCCAGTCGCCGCCTCCCTGCCTTCCTAACATTCTCCATTTTGTGAAGGCCCCGGGCTGTGACTGCTTCTGTCCTTCTTACCACGGCAGAAGAAGATTTGTTTTTGATCCATTGCTAAAGTCACAAGGCTGAAAAAACTGGACAGACTTTAAAATGAAGCAGAAAAAACACGTGGCGGCAGAATGTTTTGAAAAAAACACTGTTCTTTTCCCCCAGGGTTTTCACTGTCCGAAGCTATAATTTGAGCGATCCCAATAGTGACCGTTGTTCCCAAGGGAAAAGATGACTTTTATAGATTCTGTAACCGATTTTCATACAATAGTATTTCACAGTGCTGGGCAGAGTGGCAGAGGCTGTATGATGAAAACAGATTGGGAAATAAAACTATTGTCTGTGGGGAGAAGGCAAAGTAGTTAACAGTGCTTTGAAATAAGGTGGGGCATTGAGGAAAACATTGCAAAAAAGCTATTTGACACTATAGACTGTGATGGTCTCTCAGCAGGCCCGAATACATAAAAACAGTTGCTTCATGAAAGTGCATAAGAATCCATTCTTGCCAACTGGGCCTTGCATATGTGTTTCAGAGGCTTAATTATGCGGTCACCTCAGCAGTCCAAAAGGTCTCAAACAATTAGCTCTCCCGGATTGTTTTATGGTTTTGTTTGCCTTGTTTTTCTCATCGGGCAGGAAAGAAGGGTGGTAAGGACCCGCTCCAGGTGTTGCTGGTTTCTTGGATCTTTAACCCATGTGTTATAACTTCCTTTGAGAAATGGTGTCTATTGTGTGTTGCCATTCCATGGGAAATCACTCACAAAGTTATTCCCTCCCTCTGCCTTTATTTAGTGGCCTGTGTGAGGATGGGAGCATTGGCCAAACCTTAGATCAGCAAAATCCGGGACAAATTACATCCAGTCACAAACACATATATTAGGTTGGGGGCTTGTTGGGGTTCGATGAAAAGGATTGGATGGCTGTTTAATCCCCCGAGTCTTGCGATTCTCCGTCAAAGATTTAGTGTATAAGAAGTTTAGTTTGTCGCCAGATGATCCTGTTGGAGAAAATGGGCTACTGTCAACAAGTGTGAAACTCCTAGAGACGGAGCAGTACCAAGCACTGGAAAATATTTTGAGCATGTTTAATGAAGGAGTGTCAAGCAGATCAGGAAGTCATTAGGAAAGAGGAAACAAGCCTTTAACCATCAGCTGCTCCAGAGAGATAACCGGCTATAAGATCCTCTCTGTGGATTGAAAACACAGAGTCTGAGCCAGTTTTGAATATGAAAACATTTTTTCTGTTGGTCATTATTTTTCCCCACAGCATGCAGAACTTATAACAACAAGAAATAGGGTAACTGAAGTGAATATTGGTAGACCAGTTATGCTAAAGAAGTCTCTCATAACTCAAGTATTTTGATAAAGGTTAACTCTAACAGGTTTTTATAGCATATTAATTTTCTTGGCTTATTATATATAGGTGTCTTACAAGTATTGCAAAATATTCAAAAATGATATTTGCTGCCTTAAAGAATTTGCTGGTTCAGATAGGACTGAAAGAGGAAATAAGACTGAATTCAGGTCTAAGTTTAAATTTGTTATTGTTGAATTTTCAGCTGCTAAGATTTCAGCAATATCCCCACCTTTCCATATTTTGCAAATGAATCAAGTTTATTTTGAAGCAGAAGCAGGGTGGTATAGTGGAAAGAGCACAGTTCTGGGACTCAGAGGGCCTGGGTTCTAATCCGGATCTGCCACATGTCTGCTTTGTGACCTTGGGCAGGTTACTTAACTTCTCTGCCCTTCAGTTCACATCTGGAAAATGGGGATTAAATCCTACGCCCTCTTACTCTGGGATAAGGGACTATGTCCAACCTCATTAACTTGAATCTATCTTCATGCTTTGAACAGTGCTGGGCACATAGTAAGTGCTTAACAAGTGTTATTATTATCATTATTGTTATTGATAGTATCTAGCAGCTAGTTGGCAGTACCCAGCTTAAGCTGGAGAAGCAGCGTGGCTCAGTGGAAAGAGCATGGGCTTTGGAGCCAGGGCTCATGGGTTCGAATCCCAGCTCTGCCACTTGTCGGCTGTGTGACTGTGGGCAAGTCACTTAACTTCTCTGTCTAATCTGTAAAATGGGGATTAAGACTGTGAGCCCCACGTGGGACAACCTAATTCCCCTATGTCTACCCCAGCGCTTAGAACAGTGCTCGGCACATAGTAAGCGCTTAACAAATACCAACATTAACATTAACATTAACCGGCACAGTTTGTCGTTGAGGCATCATTTCGGAGGAAATGGGGTGGAAAATTTTTCCCTGCCTCTGTATGGCCCTACGTCTGAACCCGGCCCTATACGCAAGGCCTGTTAAATTAGAAAAGAATGTTGTCTGGTCAGCTTGCCCAGGGATGGTCAACCCACACTGAAGCTGGCACCCACTTGAATTGCCAGTACTCCAAATTCCAAACTGGACAAGGGGCCCTCCTTGTGCCAAAAAAAGAAAAAAAGTAGACCCGTCACTCAAACGTAATTACTTCTTAACAATGATCCCCTCTCATTTTAATTTGAAGAATTTATATGTAACTGTCACATGCCCAGACCCAGTTTGTCTTATGTCTTGAAATCAAGTTGGAAAAGGACTAGAAAATGCCATCTGGGGTTTTATCATCATCATCAATGTTATTTTTTTGATCTTTTACAATGTGTAGAGTGCTACTAAGTGTTTGTGAGAGGATAATAGTTGTGGATAATGCTTCCCACAGTGTTTGAAAAATAACAAGAACCAGAATGAAACTATGTTGTCCTAACCGTAACTTAATGGAGTCGAAGGACGAGACTTGGTCTGGAGACCTCAGCCAATCAGTTGTAATTGTTTGGTGCTTACTTTGTGCAGAACACTGTCCTATGTGCCTGGGAGAGTACAATATAACAGAGTTGGGAGACACCTTTGCTGTCCACAATGAGCTTAATCTAGAGGGAATTTAATAATAGTAATAATAATAATAATGTTGGTATATAAGCGCTTACTATGTGCCGAACACTGTTCTAAGCGCTGGGGTAGATACAGGGTAATCAGGTTGTCCCACATGAGGCTCACAGTCTGAATTCCCATTTTACAGATGTTAGCTGAGGCACCGAGAAGTGAAGTGACTTGCCCAAAGTCACATAGCTGACAGGTGGCGGAGCCGGGATTAGAACCCATGACCTCTGACTCCTAAGCCCGGGCTCTTTCCACTGAACCACGCTGCTTCTTTTACAGTCAAGAGGCACAATAATAATCATAATAATTGTTGTATTTTTAAGCACCTTCAATGTGCCAAGCACTGCGCCAAAGCCCCGGGGTAGATGCATTACAATCGGGTCAGAAACAATCTCTGTCCCATATGGGGTTCACAGTCTAAGTAGGGAGTGAGAACAGGTATTTAATCCCCATTGTACAGATGAGAAACTGAGGCACCAGCGAGGAAAGAGAGACACTCAAGATCGTGTAACAGACAAGTGTCAGAACTGGAATTAGAAGAGCTTGAGAGAGTACAGTCGAGTTAGACATGATCCTGCCCTCAAGTAGCTCTCAATCTAGTTAGGGAAGACAGACACTAAAATAAATTGCAGGCAGGGGAGATAATAATAATGATAACTGTGTTTTTTGTTAAGCGCTTACTATGTGCCCAGCACTGTATTAAGCGCTGCATTAGATACAAGATAATCAGATCCCACATGGGAATCACAGTGTAAATTGGAGGTGGAACATACTGAATCCCCATTTTGCAGGTGAGGAGATTGAGGCACAGAGAAGTGAAGTGATTTGCCCTAGGTCACGCTGCAGAGAAGTAACCGAGTATAAGACCATGTATCTAAGTTCTGTGGGGTGAGTTTCCAAGTGCTTAGGGGCTATGGACTGAAATCCATAGGCGAGGCAGTAGAGAGGGAAAATAGATTGAGGAGATGAGAGATTAGGTAAGGAAGGCCTCTTGTAGGAGATGTGATTTTAGTAAGGTTTTGATTGTGGGTAGAATAATGACTCTCCTCTCTGACGAACCATTGCAAGGAATTCCTTTTAGTGAGAGTAGTTTGTTACTATAGCTGCTAAGATTGGTTTTGTCTCTAAATGCAGTTCCAAACAAAACAAATCGAAAGAACAGGAGAGGAATTGACCAGTGGAATTTTGCTTCCCACTATAAGCAGTGCAAAGACATTGCAGGGAACGTGAGAAATTCTGTTTGGTACAAATATGCTTTTAGCATTTGTTTTTTAGTATCACTGGGGAAATGCTACTAATGAAATTTGTCAGTACCGGTGATGCTAAATGTAATGATAATTCAATGTTCCTTAATGCAGAAGGATTTGTAATGTTTTATATTTGTGACGCCACATTTTATCCTGATTTTGTTTACGTGAACTTGCAAGTTACCACCACACTAAAAACTGATAGTGCATTCCTGTGTACTCTTTTCTCACTTCGGGTCTGTTTGTTCAGGTTTTTTAAGTGTATCTTGACTATATAATTAAGAAAAATATCCTTCCTTTTTATTATATTTGAACATTTTCCCCTTCATCTCCTGCACTTAGTGTAATATGAGCCCTTCACTCTAGGTTGGCAGAAGGAATGCTTTCTGCTCTTTTCCTCAGTTCCATCAGACATCTTCTCCCAACCTCATTTGGAGAAATGACGCGTGGCTTGGTATCTTCCCAAAGTGTGACATGCTGTTTCAGGATGATGTGGGGCAGAATTGATCAGACTATGGAGAAGGTGGCCAGTGGATGCTTTTGTTTGTGTTTGTTTATGCAAAAGCTGAAATCTTACAACCCTAAGTAGAGTCTCTCTTCCTGCCTGCCCTCTGACTGTGATCATAAGATAAGAATTCCACTTTTCAATGTAAGACCGTTTGCTTTGACTTGTACCAACAATGAAATTTAACTGATCCCCTTCATTTCTTAGTTGAATTTCCAACTTTCCCTTAAGCTTGGAAGGTGAGGGTGATTCCTCAGCTTGTAATACTGTGTTGTCACATAATGCATATTAGCTCCCACTGTCTTCCTGATCTGGTCTGTACTTTATATTATGGGCTTCCCTTTAACGTAAAGTGACATTGTAACACAACTAATTCCCACACTCTCTCTTCCAACCGTTCCCATATTGCTTGTTCATTCGGTTTTGCTGTCTATTCACCAATGTCTTGTTTTTCTGCCATCAGTGGAGAATGGCTTAAATACTACGCACTGTGTGTTTCTTTCAAACTTCCTCCTGCTTGATTTAAAGTCTGTCAGGTTATTCCTGTTTTCCTTTTCCTTCATTGCTGTGATATAGGTTCATAATCAGCATTTTCCTGGTTTATGGACTGGGTATGTGTTTGTCTGTTTTGGGTACGTAGTCCTGTGGCGAGTTTCTATGTAAAGATATTGAGTTCAGCAGTTTTCAAAAGAAGGAAGTAACTGTCTCCTAGGATCAAGTAACTGTCTCCTAGACCAGATTTCAAATCAAGGAATTTTATTACTCAGGCAAATTAGTTTCATCCAACTGATTGTCTTTAATCTATTTGTTGATTAGCTTCATAATGTTTGTCGGTTTCAAGAGGGCAAGCTTGGATGAAAGGATCTGGGCCCTGTCTTTCACCCCAACCTCTCTCCAGCCTGGCAGTCCTAACAGCCAAAGTAACTATCAGTTGGGGTAAGTGGGACACCGGGACTTTTCCTTCTACTTGGTAATTATAATCTCCCTCCCAGTACACCTTCCACTGCCGAGAAACGTAATTAGCTTCCTCTCCTTAATGGGCAGGGTCGGTGTTAATTTCTTTCGTTTTTCTTCTGATGTCAGGCTGAAGGGAGATGAAAGATTCTAGACTTTTCCAAATGTAAATATTCTTTGAACGCTCCCGGTGGGTCCTAGTAACGGCACTCTCCATAACAAAATAAAGTTATTTCAGAGAAGGCGGGGTGAATTAAAAAAAATAACCAGCCCCAAAACCATTGGTGGCTGCAGAAGGCCTCTCATCTGATCATTGGATCTGTCCCCTTTAAGCACTTGATATTCACCCCACCTTTAGTCCTAGACAGCATTTATGTAAATATATCTGTAACTGATTTTAGCCTCTGCCTCCTCTTCCAGACTTCAAGCGCTTAGTACAGTGCTCTGCATTTAGTAAATGCTTAATAAATACCATTGATTGATTGATCTTAAGCTCTTTGTGGTCTGGGAATGTGGCTACCAACTCTGTGGTAGGATACTGTCTCAAGCACTTAGTTCAGTGAGCACAGTGGATGTTCAGTAAATATCTTTGATTGATCTGCTGTAGGTGATGGTAGTTTTCATCTTGATCATCATTTCATTTGGTGTTAATACCCAGAGAGAGGGTAGTAAACAGAAATTATAGGTAAGATCAAGCCTTAGAGGAGGCCCCAACTACCATTTTTGGTTGCGGCTAATCCGTGGGGGCCTCCTTGGGTGGGGCAGGGAAGGGAATGGGCCCGAGGCCTCTGTGAGCCTTCCAGAGGAACTAGAGTTTCCACACAATCAATCAAAGGTATTTATTGAGCACTAACAGTGTGCAGAGCACTCTACTAAGCACTTGAGAGAGTACAGTACGACAGAGTTGGTAGATGTGTTTCCTGGCCACAGATGTAATTTTCTAGACTCCCGCTCCCAAGTCTTGGACCATTTTCACCCAAACCCCCCTCCACCTCTCTCTTCTTCCTCTATGGTACCTTTGCTCCTCAGAGGAAGGTAGAGCGATTAAAGGCATTGAGGAGAGGTGGCTGAGCTAGAATAGCTACGTGCAACTCTGCGATGTCTGTGATGAATGTGGGCATAGTGATGGTAGGCTAGAGTTGGTAGCTGAAGGAGCCTGGGAATCGCATGGAGGGAGCTGGTGTTTGGGCCAAAGCCTGATGGGTTAAGGTTGGCCAGTCCTTTCCTAGAGAAGCAGTGTGGCTTAGTGGATAGAGCATGTGCGTGGAAGTCAGAAGGACCTGGGTTCTGTTCCCGACTCTGCCACATGTGTGCAGTGTGACCTTGGCCAATTGGCTTAATTTCTCTGGGCCTCTGTTACCTCATCTGTAAAATGGGGAGTGTGAGCCCCATGTGGGACAGGAGCTGCATCCAACCTGCTTAACTTGTACGTACCCTGATGCTTAGAACAGTGCTTGGCACAGAGTAAGTGCTTAACAAATACCATAATTTATTATTATTGTTTGTTGTTTTATGGTATTTGTTAAATGCTTACTATTTGTCAAATACTGTTCTACGTCCTGAGGTAGATACAAGTCAATTAGGTTGGGTATAGTCCCTGTCCCAAATAGGGGTCACAGACTAATTATTATCATCATTAGTATAGTTATCCTATACTAATCCCCATCTCTCACCCCCAATGATCTGGCCACCTATTTCCTCACGAAAATCAACACGATCACGTCTGAGCTCCCCAAAGTCACCCCTCCGCCTCTCCCCTCCCCCCCACCGACCCCCTCCCCTACTTTCCCATCCTTCCCTGCAGTATCCTCAGAGGAGATCTCCTCCCTCCTCGCAAGTGCCACCCCCTCCACCTGCGCCTCGGACCCCATTCCCTCTCACCTTCTTAAAACCATCGCCCCTGCCCTCCTCCCTTCCTTAACTTCTATTTTTAACCACTCAGTCTCCAAGGGCTCCTTCCCCTCTGCCTTCAAACATGCCCACGTCTCCCCCATCCTAAAAAAACCCGCTCTTGACCCCACTTCCCCCTCCAGTTATCGTCCTATCTCCCTACTACCCTTCCTTTCCAAAATCCTAGAACGAGTCGTCTACAATCGATGCTTAGAATTCCTTAACTCCCATTCTCTCCTAGACCCCCTCCGATCTGGCTTCCGTCCCCTCCACTCTACCGAGACTGCTCTCTCTAAGGTCACCCATGACCTCCTTCTTGCCAAATCCAATGGCTCCTACTCCATTCTGATCCTCCTTGACCTCTCTGCTGCCTTTGACACTGTCGACCATCCCCTCCTCCTCCATACCTTATCTCACCTCGGCTTCACGGACTCTGTCCTCTCCCGGTTCTCCTCTTACCTCTCTGGCCGATCATTCTCGGTCTCCTTCGCTGGAGCCTCCTCCCCCTCCCATCCTTTAACTGTTAGAGTTCCTCAAGGGTCAGTTCTTGGCCCTCTTCTGTTCTCCATTTACACTCACTCCCTCGGTGAACTCATCCGCTCTCAGGGCTTTGACTACCATCTCTACGCAGATGACACGCAGATCTACATCTCCGCCCCTGTCCTCTCCCCCTCCCTTCAGGCTCGCATCTCCTCCCGCCTCCGGGACGTCTCCACCTGGATGTCGGCCCGCCACCTAAAACTCAACATGAGCAAGACTGAGCTCCTCATCTTCCCTCCCAAACCCGGTCCTCTCCCAGACTTCTCTATCACCGTGGATGGCACGACCATCCTTCCCGTCTCTCGGGCCCGCAATCTCGGTGTCATCCTTGACTCGTCCCTCTCGTTCACCCCACACATCCTATCCGTTACCAAGACCTGCCGGTTTCACCTCTACAATATCGCCAAGATCCGCCCTTTCCTCTCCACCCAAACGGCTACCTTACTATTACGGGCTCTCGTTATATCCCGGCTAGACTACCGTGTCAGCCTTCTCTCTGACCTCCCTTCCTCCTCTCTCGCCCCGCTCCGGTGTATTCTTCACTCCGCTGCCCGGCTCATCTTCCTGCAGAAACGATCTGGGCATGTCACTCCCCTTCTTAAACAACTCCAGTGGTTGCCTATCGACCTCCGCTCCAAACAAAAACTCCTCACTCTGGGCTTCGAGGCTCTCCGTCACCTTGCCCCTTCCTACCTCTCCTCCCTTCTCTCTTTCTACCGCCCACCCCGCGCGCTCCGCTCCTCTGCCGCCCACCTCCTCACCGTCCCTCGGTCTCGCCTATCCCGCCGTCGACCCCTGGGTCACGTCCTCCCGCGGTCCTGGAACGCCCTCCCTCCTCACCTCCGCCAAACTGATTCTCTTTCCCTCTTCAAAACCTTACTTAAAAATCACCTCCTCCAAGAGGCCTTCCCAGACTGAGCTCCTCTTCCCCCTCTACTCCCTCTGCCATCCCCCCTTTACCTCTCCGCAGCTAAAGCCTCATTTTCCCCTTTTCCCTCTGCTCCTCCACCTCTCCCTTCCCATCCCCACGGCACTGTACTCGTCCGCTCAACTGTATATATTTTCGTTACCCTATTTATTTTGTTAATGAATTGTACATCGCCTCGATTCTATTTAGTTGCCATTGTTTTTACAAGATGTTCTTCCCCTTGACTCTGTTTATTGCCATCGTTCTTGTCTGTTCGTCTCCCCCAATTAGACTGTAAGCCCGTCAAACGGCAGGGACTGTCTCTATCTGTTGCTGACTTGTTCATCCCAAGCGCTTAGTACAGTGCTCTGCACATAGTAAGCACTCAATAAATACTATTGAATGAATGAATGAATGAATGAATATCATCATCATCATCATCATCGTCAGTTTGAAGATATGATCGGTAAGTTGGGTTTTACCAGGCACAGGAAATCGAGGAGAAGCAGAATGAGTGTCTTGACTGAGAAATAGCTGTTGGGTTTCCTTTCAGTTTTGTCACTGAGCAGTTTCTTTATTCACAGCCTTTATACTGAATGCCAAGAATTGATTAGTGACATTTAAAGAAGATATTTCCGTTCTTCTGGCAATTTAAGTTGCCAGCATAAACTAGTGTTTGGAGAGAGAGGTTGGAAAGTCAGAGTGTCTGTGGCTGCTTGGATGAAAGTCAAGTTCTGGGCCTGAGTCTGACTACATCATCTTAAAACTTATGCTGTGTCCCTAACATAACACTCGGCTCCCTTGTACAGAATACTATTTTAGATGCTTGGCAGTTTCCTGTTATAGGAGCGCGTGGCACTCCACTGGTTTTAAGAGGGTGGGCAGGAAGAAGTCTCTCAGCTTTATGTCCCTCCCCCCCGCAAGCAACTGAGGCAGTGAGTGTTTATTGAATAGCAAAGTTAACTGCAGGAGATTGGAGAAGCAGCATAGGCCTAGTGGTAAGAGCATAGGCCTGAAAGCCAGAGGACCTGGGTTCTAATCCCAGCTCCGCCAGGTGTCTGCTGTGTGACATTGCCAAGTCACTTAACTTCTCTGTGCCTCACATGCCTCAACTATAAAATGGGGATTCAGTACCTGTTCTTCCTCCTCCTTCATTTGGTCATATTTATTGAGTGCATACTATGTGCAGAGCACTGTACTTAAACGCTTGGGAGAGTACACTCTAACAATAAACAGATGCATTCCCTGCCCACAGCGAGCTTACAGGTTGGGAGCTCCATGTGGGAGAGGGACAGTATCCAACATGATTAACTTGTAGCTTCCCCAGTGCTGAGAACATTGCTTGACACATAATAAGTGCTTAACAAAATAATAATAATGATAATACTGTAGTATAGTTTGGATGCAGTTTTTTAGAGGGTATTGCTGTTTTCCTAGGGGGAAGGCATCCTTAGCATTTTACGTGGCTCTCTGAGAAAGCTTTATGGCTTTGGCTGCAAAAATTTTTTTGAAAGTCACTAGCCTTTAGCGGCTCATGCTACCAGCAATTCCAGTATAAAAGTTTAGGATAATCAATCACTGTTATTTATTGAGTTCTCATCATATGCAGAGTACTCTACTAAGCCCTTAAGAAATTACAATACAATAGAACTGGGAGACTCGATGGTAGAGTTTACAATCTAGGGGTAACTGTAGGAATGAGAAAATGAGTTCTACTCCTTCCCTTTGATCAGTAAATCCTCTAAAAAGGTGACATTTTGCCATCCACCTGTGTTAGTTCCCATTAATAATGAAGCACCTAAAACACCTGGCTGTTCACTAGCTATGAAACTCCAGTTTAGGAAAGGAGTAGGAATTTTGAGACCTGGCTACTATGAAAGCAGGATGCTGTTGCCTTCTGCCATTTTCAACCATGAACTGAGGATATGGTGAGAGTTAATAGGCTGTGTGTTTGTTAAGGACCATGGATTTTTGCACTAACTGTGGATATTATCAGTATGTCTGGTAAAATTTAGAAGAGAGAATGCCATACTGCTATTTCTGGTCATGGATGGTCCCAGAATCTCTACAGATTCTGAGTAAAGACACCCTCTTTCAGTCATTCAAATTGGAAGGTGTTTTCACCTTCCTTATTCTGTTTCCCAACGATCCTTTGGCTGTTTGAAAAGGAATGAAGTGGCTGACACAATCAATCAATCATATTTATTGAGCACTTATTATGTGCAGAGCACTGTACAGGGGCTTGGGAGAGTACAGTCTAACAATATAGCAGACATATATGCCAATATAGCAGAAAAGAAAAAAGAAAGAAAGACTTGAATTACAAGGTAGACTTACTCTTTTTTAATAGTGTCTGAATATTAGGAGGCAGTTTTGAAAGTTGGAGTCGGATTAAAAATTTAACAAATGACAACTAAATGTGAGGTCAGTATTTATGGCCATTTGATTTAATGTCTCTGACACTAAAGTTCTATTGAAGGTTGTTTGCTGTGTTCAAGGATTCACATTATTTTCTATATGAAGAGAAGGAACAGGGGGCTGCAGATGCTTGAAAGGAGGATTGGAGAAGTCCTCTGTGCTTGGCCTGCCTATGTAAATATATATGCTTCTACAGATGGTATTTTCACTTGATGGGTTCCTATTGCTAATGTTTGGCAGGAGGAGGCAAATCCTTCTAATAGGATGTGATTTAATATGTGAAATGACAATCTGTGCTGCATCAGTATGCTGGAAGGAACCCATTGAAGAGGAGAGGAACAGTGGGGGATATAAAATGGGAAGTTGGTGTGTCTAGTTTTTCAAGAGTCTAAGGCATCTTTTTAAAGTTGCATTAGACTCCCGCTGTCTGCATCCCCAGAGGCTCATCGTGCTGACGGGCTTATATTTACAAACAGAGGCAGTGAATCAGTCGGTCCTGGTCTCTTCTCATGTGCTTGTGGTAGGTCAAGCCCTGCAGGCAGCGAATGCAGCATCTAAAGGTGAGTGCCTGCTGGTATCCACGCCACCAAAGCCAAGAAGCTGCTGCCGGAATGAGCAGCATCTGGCTGGAATGCGTTGACTCATTTTTGAGGTTAGCCTCCTTCACCTCAGAGCTTATCAAATTTTGATCCTCCTGGCCAAGTTATATCCCGAAATTAGCAGCTGCATTGCAGGTATATTTTTGGAAACTTACTTTAGACCACTTACCGGTATTTTCACTTTATGGGGTGTTAATCTTTAAGGAAGCCCATCTAGCTTAATTGTGAAGGGAGGTAGGGGAGAGAGGCCCAGGGAAGAAGGCGTTTTCCGTGCTGCAGGCCGATTCCTTTCGGTGGAGAAATAAACAGATACAAAACCATGAAGGCTTGGGCAGAGCCTTCATGAAGCAGAGGAGGATGTAACGATGTAACCTTTACTCCAGAGTGTGTGTTTCAGACTGGACTGGGTTCAAGAAAAAAAAATGCTAATAAATCATAGCAATGGCCAATCAGAGGGTTGCGGTTCATTTGGTTGAAAATTGGCCCTTCTGTCTGGGACTGAGTTGTACCAATTAGCCAAAGCCTCTTGTGGTGAATAGCTGTGGAAAAAGTGACTTTGCTACAGGCAGTCTCATTATAATTTCTGTTTGCACTCCAGTGAACCGAGATAACTCAGGGCCTTACAGAGGTAGGTTAAGATTATATCGTGGTAGATTCTTCCCTCATAAATAATTTCTCCCTCTTCTTGCCTTCCCCTGCAGTGCTTCTTCCCCTTTTGCCCTCCAACAAAATCCCCCCACCATTTTTCTTTCCTCAAGAAACCTCTTCCCACCCCATTTTTGCCCTGGGCACTGAATCCCAGGTTTTCCCAGCTCACTGCCTCCATAGGAAGCTTTCTTTCTATCGCACACCCCATTTTGAGCTCTCCACAGCTCTTGTCCCTGAGATTTCTCCTCTTTCTGAGAGCCTTTTTCCCAAGTCCCTTCCTCCAGCTTCTCATTTCCAAGAGCTTTCTGAACCCTGTATTTTGTCCTTTCCGGGGGCCAGACAGGCCGATTGATGTACCAGCCCCCCTACGGTCTGGTCACAATTATGGCCTCTCTGTGGAGCTGGGGCTGGACCGTAGAAGAGAGCTTGGAGTTTAATTATCTCGGGATCCATCTTACATCCGAGCCTGGAGTTTTCATTCAGCTCAGTAGGTACTGGAATCTGATTCCATCAAGGCTGGCTTCAAGCAAGGACCCTGTTATTACTGGATTTTTATTCATGCCGAGTCCAAGCCTCAGAGATCCTGAAAAATGGTGCCGTCACCTGATCGTAGACATAGGTGGCAGCCTGAGCCGCTTAAACCCATTCTGTGGTCCCTTTGGTTGCTGCAGCGATTGTGTGGTGAGATGTCGAGCCCTTCGCTAGGTAACTCGGTGTCTGCTGTGGTGTCGTGTGTCTGCCTCTTCGGCTACCTGACTTAATTGAAGATGGTGAAGTTGGTGGAGACCGTGGAACCCTGAAGGGCTCTATGAAGGGGAAACTTGCAGGGATATTATGGCTGAGGCAAGGAGTGCCAAAGAAGCAAGAAAAATAATAGGTGGGGAAACATCTTACTGTAATCTGTTTTCCATTTCCCGAGTTCCTCTCCAAAGCTTGTAACATGTATAAATGATGCTCGATGTATTTAATAAAATGGTGTTCCCGTCGCACATAAATCAAACCGCCCATCTTGAAAAGGTTTCTTCGCTTTCAGCCAAGCTTTCCCTCCCACAGTCACTGCAGCTGCCTAGACCCTTGGAGCTTCTTTCAGTTACGTTTGTCGTGAGGCAGGTATTCATCCCTCGGACAGGCCAGAGTGGGGAGAGAGACAGCTGTACCAGCTCTGAAAATGATGTCGCTTTTGAAGTGTTTTTAATCTGTTGGGCCCCCAGTAGGAGCTCGGGGAGTAGACCGAAAAGCCGTCGAGAAGACCAGGAAATGGGGGTCAGACCGCAGTGCGCCGCAGCTCTGTTCTGAATCGTCGGTGGGGGTAGCACGCGGCTGAGAGATGCCTGCTGATTATAGATTAGAAACTCACTGTGGTCACTCTCAAGGCTATGGTCTTGCTTTTGATTTGATTTTGATTACTGTGTTGTCTTGTGGGACAGTAATTCCTGCTCTGCATTCCAGATGATTTATTTTAGGAATCTCTGGCTTGGGGGAAAAAAAAAGTCTTTCAAGAGAGGGGTCCCAAATAGTCAGAGACTGAATTATAAATGAAATTTGAAGGTGTAATTTGAATGACAAGTCAAGTAATGCAGTGTGATTTGTTAGGTGTGTGGTTTGTTTTTCTGGGGCATTTCTCTGAATTCTTATTCCCTTTTTTATTTTAGTTGATAATTATACATCTCCGAAGGAGGACACCCCCACTGGCAGTCAAGAATCCCTTTCCTCCCAGTCTCCGACACCTGCAATGTCTAGCAGCCCTACAGGACCGGACAAAAACCACCTCATTCCCGATGCCGTGGATTGTGTGGATTGGACGTCGAATCAGTGAGTGTCTTTTTCCACTGGGTTTTGGAGTAATCTGATGCAAAAGTGACGGGCAATCAGTCAATCAATCCATGGTATTTACTGAGCGCTTACTATATGCAGAGCACTGTACTAAGTGACTGGGAGAGTAGAATACAATAGAGTTGGTAGACATGTTTTGTACTCACAGAGAGCTTGCAGGCTTATCTAAGCCTGCACTTAGTACAGTGTTTGGCACATAGTATGTGCTTAATAAATACCCTTTTCAAAAAAATATTACTATTGAAAAGATTTTAGATGATTTACATTTTGAGAATCTATTTCGGGGCCTTTTCCGCTCTGTACTGCTCACTCCTTTCAGTGTGAAAGAGGTGCTGATTTCATTACCTCAGGCTTTGCTCACCAGTTGCGTCAGCCACATGAACCAAGAGACCCAAAGTTCAGGGTCTGAAGTAAATTAGTCCGTGAGCATGTATGATTTAAATTTCATACAACTCTCATATTCCCCTTCCAGGCTCTCTGCAGCTAGGGATATTGATAAATGTGAGACAGGGTAGTAAATATTGGGTGGAGTGGTTTATTATAAAGTTTTTGCAAACCTAAAGATTCTTTCAAACTCTTCCCAAGATGGAGTTGGGCCTATATTTACATAATTGCACATTCTTGATAAATACTACATCTCAAATGTGTAGTGCATAATAAGTGTATTATTTCACTCTAAAGTATACAAGACAAGCATATATCGAGCATTCAATAGTATTTTTTGAGCACTTACTATGTGCAGAGAACTGTATTGAGCGCTTGGAAGAGTACAGTATAACAGAGTTGGTAGACATGTTCCCTGCTCACAAGGAGCTTACGATCTAGATTCATTTAAATTTCAGTACGCATACACAGAAGTAAAGAGCAACAAGTGTTGGAGGTAGGAAAGCAAGGTAAGTAGATCTGGAGCTAAAAGCCAGGCAGAGATTCTTGCACATTGTCTATCAGAGGTGAAATTTACTCCAGGTTCAGATTTAATATGAAACAAATGGCTCTTAATTATTTATTTTCAGCTGGAACCTGCTGAAGTTAGGCAATGGAGAGCAGTTAAGTCAGGAATCTCACTTCCACTGCATTTCAGCAGAAAAGTGACATTATGAGCCTTAATACGGCCAAGGCCAAATTCACAACACGCTTATGCTTGAAACATAAGAGTGTGATATTTTTGGTCGTAAATCAAACTCTTGAGTGAATTCCCTGGCTCCCTAGTCATACCAATTCTAAAATGTCAAAGAAAGCTCTCCAACCTTGAGAGGCCCAAAAAGAAAAACGTGGAAGAGTTGAGACTGGAAAAGAGATTTTCTTTGTACTGTGCCTGTTTCCCGCTGGACAATTCGAGTGGTCCATAAAATGGTTTTAATACAGCTGCGTTCCTTACTAATGTGTGTGATGTTTCTCGCTGAAGGGAGTTCACTCGTAAGCATATTTTAGTGCATGCAAAACTCTTTCAGAGAGGTTCCCTCTCCTCCATCTCCCAGAAACACATCTGAGGGATAGGGTAGCTACCGCTGGCATTAGAGAATGCTGGACACTTTCTTGTAGGACTAGAAGTGGTCAGGGTATGGTACATTTGTCAAAAGGTTACAAATAATGACATCGATAGGACAGGTGAACAAGTTCTTTTTATTATTACTACTAATAATAACAATAATGGTGTTTAAGTACTTACTATGTGCCAAGCACTGCACTAAGCTCTGGGGTGGATACCAGCTAATCAGGTTGGTCACGGTCGCTGTCCCACATGGGGCTCACAGTCTCAATCCCCGTTTTACAGATGAGGTGACTGAGGCACAGAGAGGAAAGTGACGTGCCCAATGTCACACAGCAGACAAATAGAGCCAGGATTAGAACCCATGACCTTCTGACTCCCAGGCCCGTGCTCTATCCATTACGCCATGCTGCTTTTCAAAGAAATTAATCAGGGAAGATCTCCTGTAGGAGATGGGATTACAGAAGGGCTTTAAAGATGAGGAATTGCAAAGTCTTGGAAGGAATTCCGGGAAGCGGGGAGAGGCTGTGAGCGAGATATTGGCCACAGGAGAGAAGAGTAGGGAGAGCAGTTAGCAGCACTAGTGGGTGGGCATCTGACCTGCTGAAAATTGGATGAGTATCCACCCTCCTGATGGAGGACAGCTGTGGATTGCCATCTTCCTGTTTACAGTCGTCCCCTTCATCCCATTTTTTTCATGGGCGTTTTAGATTGACTTTTTATATCCTACAGCACACCTAAGGGAGAAGGCTTTGGCCTCTGATTAGTTTTAACTATTGTGTGGAATAAATAGAGAGGGTGCCCAATAAGAGGAGCACTAGAGAAAGAGGAAAATTCTCTCAGGGGAAATTCCACATGGCATAACATAAAATTGGTGCTGCAGACAATTCCATAGAGACTTGAAAGTTTGGTGTCCCCCCCAACCAGATGTAATAATAATAATAATAATAATAATAATGGTATTTGTTAAGCGCTTACTATGTGCCAAGCACTGTTCTAAGCATTGGGGTAGTTACAGGGTAGGCAGGTTGTCCAACATGGGGCTCACACTCTTAATCCCCATTTTACAGATGAAATAACTGAGACACAGAGAAGTTAAGTGACTTGCCCGAGGTCACACAGCAGACAAGTGGCGGAGTCAGGATTAGAACCCATGTCCTCTGATTCTCAAGCCTGTGCCATTTCCACTAAGCCACACTGTGTCCTGGGGACGTTGACAAATTCTGTACGTTTCTTTTCTTTAGGCACTATGGGCCAAGGAACCAGTGTGCTATGTTACCCCATTTCGTGGCCTCCTTTTTCCATTTTCTCCAGCAAATTCTTCCTCTGCTCATGTCCCATGGTTTGTGTCACTTTATCGTCCCTGTATTTCCGGGCCCTAGCTGAAACACCCCATTGTCATTAAGTATCTTTGTCTCACAATATTCTTCAAAGTCTTTCCCTTATTGTATCACCCCCCAGTCTCTTTTTAACAATTGTGGTATCTGTTATGTGCAAATCATGTGCCAAGCACTGTGCTAAGTGGCAAGATAGATACAGATAACCCAGATCAGCTACAATCCCTGTCCCACACAGAGCTCACAACCTTAGGAGGAGGGAGAATAGGTATTTATCTCCATTTCACTGAGACGCAGAGAAGTTAAGTGACTTGTCCAAGCTCACACAGCAGGCAAATGGTGGGGCTGGGATTAGAACCCAGATCTCCTGACTTCCAATCCTGTGCTCTATCCACTCGGTGACTCTGCTTCTGTAACCTGCTGCTGCTGTTTCTGGGATTCCCAACCCAGTAGCAGAGTAGTAATAGCGTTCATTAAGGGCTTATTCTGTGCTTTGCACTGTGCTGAATACTGCGAAAGAATGCATAGCTGGGAATTAGACCCAGTCTCTGTCCCTGGAGATCCCCTTAGGAAACACTCCACTTGCATTCCCTATAAGCTCCATGTGCCCTTAAAGCTGGCCAGCTCTATCACAGAAAGGCAGGCCTGCTTTTTATAATTTATGTAATGTCTGTCTCCCCCTCTAGACTGTTAAGCTCCTGGTGAGTGGGCGAACATGTCTACCAACTCTTTGATATCGTACTCTCCCAAGCATTTAGTGCAGTGCTCTGCAGTCAGTAAGCACTGAACTGTGATCGATTAGGAGAGCTCAGATTTCTGTTTTATCTAGCAAACTTTTTGCTTTTCCAAGCCATTGGTACCACTTTGGCAAAAAGGAAGTTTTACTCTTTAAGTCCCTTTTTAGCTACACGTCTTTGGATGGCTCTGAGTTTCTTTGGAGCTTTGAAATCTGTGCTGTGTGAGGACTCATTTCAGTCGGTCGGTGGCATTTATTGAGCACTGACTGTGTGCAGAGCACTGTAAGTATTTGGGAAAGTACAATGGGGTAAGTAGATATGATCCATTTCCTTAAGAGTGTGGTGGGTTTATTACCATTTTGCATAGCAAACCTCAGGTCAGGGCTCATTCTTGGTGCTCTCCAGAGAGATCCTTAGGTCTCCAGCCACTCTGTCCTCTCATCTTCCCTCACCCGGTAGACCCAGAGAACAGTGAGCACTTGGACTGACGAGCTCTGTGAGAGTGGGGCTGTCCAAAGGTGCAACACTTTCAGAAGCTACAACCGATCAGTGAATCCATCATATTTCTTGAGCTCTTACTGTGTGCAGAGCACTGTTCTAAGCTCTTGAGAAAGTACAGTATAGCAGAGTTGGTAGAAACATTCCCTGCCCACAAGCTTACAGTCTAGAGGGGGAGGCAGATATTAATATAAATAAATCCATTATGGTGATGTCCCTAGGGGCTATGGGGCTGAAGGGGGCTGTGAATAAGTGTGCAAATCCAAGTGCAGATATGAGGGTGAAGCACATTCGTGGAGGAAAAATACAGAAGCAGAGAATTTCCGATGTCCGAATGGTGTGTAAATGGAGCCCTCGCTTCTGACAGGTAGAAAACAACACCCGGGAATTGGATTTCTGAGGTTCCTGCTGATGTTTATGATTTGTGGGTATTATTCATTGCAATCAATCAATCTAAGGCTATTACTTACCTGTGCACTCAATAAGGTGATGGGTGACTTCATTGCCAGTGAAGAATTGCTTACTAAGTCTCCTTGGAGGACATTACATCATAGGTCAAAGTATTTCAAATGCTCCAGAGTCATTTTTTATAAATAAGAAGTTTTCTCTAAACAAGTTAGCCCCAGTTGTAATGGATTGAGCCAGGTCCATGACAAGTAATCCTCCCAGGTTCTTTCTCTGTTCCTTTGGCCTTCTAATGTCTCCCTCCCCCCAGCAACCTCTTTCCAAATGTCACCCAACCAGTGTAGAATTGGAAGTTGCTCATTCTAGCCCCAAATGTTGCTGTGCACATGCTGCATATACTATCTCGCTGACTTAGTTTCCGGAGGAAGACTGCTGATCACAGCACACTGGCCAGCTGAGCTCTTATTCTCTTCCAGCCAAATAACAGGCCATACTTTGTCCATTTTGAATAGGTATTTTACTTATGTTTGCGTATGTGTCTAAGGTCATACAAAGCTCATTCAATTGGATGGTTTCCTAAGATACATTCGACTAGAGCTATGTTGGAATTGCTCAGAAAATGACCGGTGTCGCTTTGTGTTATGATGTTTATGATGTGACCTTGTAAATCGTCAATTGTGTATGTGTATGTATACATATATGTATGTATACACACATACACCTATGTACAGAATAAATTCTTCTCCCTTTTGCCTTCTCTGTATAACATTGTTACTTATATTAACTCAATTGAATTTCTTTACCCATCTCTTCCAAATGAAAGTACTCTCTTCCCTTGTCACATCTCTCTCTCTCTCTCTCTCTCTCTCTCTCTCTCCCCACCCCCCGACCCCCCCCCCCGGCATGTGTGACTTGAAAAATTTGGCCTAGAAAGTGAAAACACCCACCTGCCTTGCCTTGTCTCTCATCTCTCTTGTCCTCTATGCAGTTTTTACCCTCCTTTAGCAATCAGTTTTATTTATCGAGAGCTTACTGTGTGCACAGCACTGTACTTAATGCTTGGGAGAGTGTAACACAGTTGGTAGACACATTCCTGTTCACAGTGAACTTGCAGTCTAGAGAGGACTACAGATATTAATGTAAATCAATAAATTACAGATGTCATAATGCTGTGGGACGGAAGGGAATGCGAATAAAGCATGCAGGGACAGCACGGAAGGGAGTGGGAGAAGAGAAAATGAGAACTTAGTTGGGGACGGCCTCTTGGAGGAGATGTGCTTTCAATAAGGATTTGAAGATGGGAAGAGTGATTGTCGGATGTGAAGAGGAAGAGCGGGGCAGGCCGGAGGCGAGACGGCGAGAGGTCTGCCGCGAGATAGAGGAGATTGAGATACAGTGAGCAGGTTGGCATTAGAGGAGCAAAGTGTGCGGGCTGGTTGTAGAAAATCAGCAAAGTAAGGTATGATTGAGTGCTGAAGAATCAATGGTGAGGAGTTGCAGTGTGATGCAGAGGTGGATGGGCATCCACTAGAGATTTTTGAAGAGTGCAGAAACATGGACTGAATGTTTTTATAGAAAAGTGATCTGAGCAACAGAGTAAAATATGAACTGCAGTCGGGGAGGCAGATAAGTCAGAAAGTATGCTGGATCAGAAAAAATGCTGAATGCGGGATAGGTTAAGTGCTTGGATTAACATGGTAGTTAGTAGTTTGAATGGTGAGTTAGGGAGAATTTTAGCAATGTGGAAGAGATGAGTGAGGGTAATGCCAAGGTTACGGACTTGTGAGATAGGGAGGATGGTGGTGCCGTCTACAGTGATGGGAAAGTCAGTGGTAAGGCAGGGATTGGCTGGGAGTGATCAGGAGTTCTCTTTCGGACAAGTTAAATTTGAGGTTTCACATCCAAGTATAGATGTCCTGAAGGCAGGAGGAAATAGACTTCAGAGAAAGAGAGAGATCAAAGCTGGATATGCATATTTGGGAATCATTTGCATAGAGATAGTGTGGGTTTAGAGACTAAAGGGGGCATGATAACTTGAGAAAATTGGATGGGGTCAAGAGATTAGAAGTCCTTGTGGGAGAACAGCACAGATTTGTGGGAGGGGTTGTGTGTATGGGAGGAATGGCAGGTGAGGAGGTTGTGGCAGATCCAAGGATTTGAGTTGTTGAGGTAGAGATTATACAGTGACTAGAGATGATGATATGTAATGAGTGTCCAAGTTGGTCAGTGGAATAGCAACAGGAATAGCTTCCCTTCATCAATTCATTTGTCTGTGGTGGTGCTTTCTAAATCTAATTTAGCTTCAGGGAACAGACACCTCGATCTTATTGCTACTCTGTCATCATCTGTATAATTCACAACTCTGCTTTATTGTGTTAAACACAACACAGCAAAAACAACCAACCACCCTCACCCTCCCAGAAAAGCACACATTCTAAATAAGGGTTCCAGAGAATTAGAATCTTAAGTTAAACGAGCTCCACTTTTGTGGCAAGTGAGTGGGGCATTGGTTCCACTTGAGTTAAGGTAAAACTTTGGAAATCTGTTGTTGGGGTCAACTGCCCTTAGGCTGTAAACTCTTTAAGGGTTCAGGGCATGGCTCCTCTTCCCTTGCAACTTCAGCAAAGTATTAAGTACAATGCACGACAGATAGTGGAAGTCAGTGAGTGCTGTTAACTGAGTTGCGGACCAACTGACTTAATAAAGGTTTGTAAAGACTGCTTTTTCTTTTTTTAAATCCCTTCTGTGCATGAAACCTAGGACAATTTCAAGTCTGTGGTCCAGAGGATAAACATCTTCTCATATAGGGTACTTACAACACCCTTTTTGGAGCTGACATACAAAACCCTTTTTGGAACTGACGCACAACATGGGTTGGAGGAATTTGACTCGTTACCTATGTTTTACTCTTCTCCGCCGGCTCAGCAACAGAAGCGTTTGTTAAGTAAAAGATACCAGTCCCACCTTCATTACATTTGCAGTCTAATGCCTTTTTGGTATGTGTTCAGATAGCTAAAACCCACTTGATGAAAAAAGAGTCTACCACAAAATTCACTTTTTGATGGAAAATGCTGTAGGCTCATCCTGAACATGAGAACATTTTTTTTTAGAGTCTCCGGTAAGACTTTGGCTTCCCTAATAGCATTACCGTCATTGAATTCTAATCTCAAAAATAATGCAAAAATGAATAGTACCTTTCATTCAGTAGTATTTATTGAGCGCTTATCGTGGGCAGAGCACTGTACTAAGCACTTGGGAGAGTACAGTATAACCGACATATTCCCTGCCCAAGAGCTTACCTTCTTATAGGTTTAGTATATTGTGCAAATGTGTTTCCTTAATCAATGTGAAATTAGAGTTAAGAATCTGGTTGGTTTCCAGGGTCTTTCTGGACAAAAGAAATAAAGACCTGACCTATAAAACACGAATGCCGACCTTATTGAGAGGGAGTTCGTTCCCTACTGTAAACCTGAGTGTCAGTTATGCCCAAATAGCACATTGTTTATGAGAATGAGATGCATTTTGAGATTTTTCTAAGGTGATTCTAGTTGTTGGTCACATAACTCACTTGGAGCTGTGACTGGCTAAGTCAAATTTATTATTATTCTTAGCCCCCTGTATGAGTAGTAATTGTAAGGATTAAGATTTTTTTATTTGTTAAGATTGCATGAAAAATGACAAATGCATCACTCACTCCCAAGCTTTCCTAAGACAAAACAGTAAACTGTTTTCTCTCAAGCTGAGAATCTAAAATTCAGCCCTCTTAGCTGATTCCTCCAGTGATTATCTGGCAAGAAGAAAAATGAAATCACAGTAATAGATTCTCTCAATGGATGATTGAAAGGAGATACAATTGTAATACCACTCCTGTAAAGCAGAAGCCTGGGAAATGACTACATAGGGAATGAACTGATGTAACAGGAGGTGAAGGAACAATGCTATGCAGGCTTGTTAGAGGAGAACGCCAGGATCAGCACAATATCCCAGTGCCATGTTAGATGCCTGCCACACTTTGCAGGGAAAGAAAAATAATAATAATTGTGGTATATTTGTTAAGCAATTACTCTTCACCAGGCACTGTACTAAAAGCTTGGGTAGATAGCAGAATGAACACAATCTCTGTCCCACTTTGGACTCTGTTATCTGGCTTGTTGTTGTTGCCTTATGCTGTTGAGTGGTGTCCTACCCATAGCGACGCCATAGACTCATCTCTCCCAGAACGCCCCACCTCCATCAGCAATCATTCTGGTAGTGTATCCATAGAGTTTTCTTGATTAAAAATACGGACACAATTTACCATTGCCTCCTTCCCTGCAATAAACCTGAGCCTCTGCCCTCGACTCTTTCACATGCCGCTGCTGCCCAGCACAGATGAATTTTGACTTGTAGCAGATTGCCTTCCACTTTCTAGCCACTGGCCAAACTAGGAAGGGAATGAGTATGCCTCTGCTTGACTCTCCCTCCCGTAGTCGAGACTGGTAGAGTACTGGAAATTGTTCAGGTGTGACCCTGAGAGGCTGTTATCTGGCTACCAAGATCCTTTTTTAAAGGTAGCACACATGCATCTCCCTTTCTTCATCTCTCTTTATTTCATCTCTCTGTTTTTCTCTTCTCTGAACAGTGCTTTCATTACATATTGACTTTGACACTGCATGCTGGAGCTAGTTCCTCTAAGGCTGTTGTGAGCAGTAGGGGAAGACATGCACGATTAACGAATGCATCAGGAAACCTCAGGATGAATGCAGTCATAGAATAGGAAATCACTGTCAAATGTGGAATCATGAGGCAAGGATAGAAAGGGGAATCTGCATCTTGAGTGCAGTAAAGTCTTTACTTTAGGCAGGCGTTTCTCTGCCAGGTTACGTTTTTAAATTATATGTTATAAATTATTTATATACATTAATGTCTCTCTTCCCCCTCTAGACTGTAAACTCACTGTGGGAAGGGAACGTGTTTACCATCTCTATTGTACCGTACCCGCGGACATAGTAAACACTCAGTGATCGCCATAACTAATAATAATCACCAGGTGGATTCCTGTCTGCTTTTATTGGGAACCTCCCAGGTTTTCCCATCCCCTGGTTTTGAGCAACAACGCAGTTCTGCACTTTTTAGTTAGGTGATGGCAGGAGATCTATATGTCAGACCTTCTTATAGCCCCAGTTAGTGTCCTGGCGGGTATCTCGCCTATGCCTTGCAAAACATCATCTGAGAGGGTAAAAATGATGGTGATGGTGGAGGCCTTGTCACAAATAAGGTATGAGCCTTGGTCCAGAAGTCTCAGGACTGAGAACCTGGGCAAAGGAATTGATTGTAGAGAAATAGTGTAGCCTAGAGGAAAGAGCAGTGGCCTGGAAATCAGAGGACCTGGATTCTCAACCCAGCTCTACCACCTGTCTCTGTAGTAACCTAAGACCAGTCGCTTAACTTCCTTGTACCTCAATACCTCATCTGTAAAATGAAGATTAAATCCTATTCCCTCCTATTTAGACTGGGAGACTCATGTGGGAGAGGGACTGCATCCAACCCAATTATCTTCTATCTGTCCCATCGTATAGACAGGCACTTAGTAAATGCATGGCAAGTAACATTATTATTATTGTTATTATTATTATTACTGGCATAAATGTTTGCATAAGATCAATCCCATTATTTCTAATTCCTGCCAGTCATGATTCTCCTGGAGCATGGAACTATCAATCAGTGGTGTTTATCGAGCACTTTTTTTGTGCAGAGCACTATTCTAACCCTTAGGAGGGTAAAATGCAACCAAGTTGGAAGAAATGTTCCCTGCCCACTATATCCTAGCTATAAAAATTATAGTTTGCCGGTTATGCTCATTTTTGCTCCCAATTATGACTTCATCAGTGTCTCCTACTCAGTGACAGTGTAGTTTTAGGAATGTTTTCCCTCTCTTTTGGCACCACTTATGTGCTGTCTTTTGGCAAAGCAGAGCAATAAAGTAACATTGCTGTAGCTCCACTGAGAGAGGCACAATCTAATTCAGAGCCTTTCAGTCACATGGTTAGTACAGTACATGAGGCTGGCTGTCTCCCAGGCTGTCTCCTGCAAGTAGGTTAGACAGTGCTGTAGACACTGCAATGAAATCAGGGTACTACGTTGCACAGTGGAAACTGGGCACGTGATGTCGGGCAGGGAGGGAGGGAAAACAGAATCTGTATCATAAGCCACAGTCATTAACTCCGGCCCTTATCTTCTGCCCCCTGTTTTTCTTCCCTTTCTTTCATTCTTCTTTTGGATTCCATTTTTTTTCTATCCCCAGTACCGTCCTTCCCTTGCTCCCTAGTGAAAAGCAACAGCATTCATTTGGACAGAGATTTTCCACCGCATACAGATATAAAATGTTTCCTTCTTTCTATATTAATTTCAAATGCTCTCTCCTGGGAACGCTGCTTCAGACTTACATTGCAAATTCTTAAATTGGCATGAAAGATTTTTGTGCTAATATTCTCCTGTTGGGAGAACTGGCAAATGAGGAGGTTTGGGGTATTTCCTTCCCATCCCCCCACCCCCCAAATCTCTGATCTAGTGTTGGCTCCTGATTCTGTTCAAATTTCATGACTGGGTGTTGTGCTTATGTTGTGATATTTGGGATTTTGTTCATTTTTTTCCCAAGTGGATACGTTTTACTTGGTAGAAAACAGGAAATTTCCTCCTTTGGCTTTTGAGCATGTTCTCTGACTGCCCATGCAGCTGTTGCTGAATTCAAACAGAGTTAAGGAGATATTCCCCTCCCCCGTCTCTGAGATGTTTGAGCTATCACACTGCCAGAAAGTTTTTAATATGCATGAAGTGTACAGTCTCCTGGAGAAGATTTGATGAAAATTTGAATTAAAAGTGAAAGAGATCTCCTGATTTTACGACACAAAGAGCCATTTAAAACAAACACGTAATTTCACGTCCCTGACGTTATCTGATTCCCAACAAACCTGGTTCCTCTGTTTTCCAGACTTAGTGTGGATTCCCATCATGTGTTCCTCCCCCACTTTACCTATCTCTCCCCACTGCTTTTCATGACAGATCACAACATATATATTTCCTTTCACGTGATTATCCTTTGTGTAAGTGCAGCAGTGACCTCCACCTTCTCTTCCTTCCTCTTTCCTTATTGCTCCCTCTCTCTCTTGCTTCCTCTCCCTCTCCATCTCTTTAGCTCTCTCTTTCTTTTCTCCCTTCCGTCTTGCTGATCTGTGTTACCTTAGGAACAGCCAGACAGATAGCCAATCAAAGCTGGTCAAGAGTTTGTTTCCGAAAATCAGTATGAAATCTCGAGTTTCCTTTCCGAGAAGCCTGGTTGTTCCCTTCTTCTCCTCCAGATTCGTAGTATCAGACAACAACATTTCTTTTCAAAAGATTATGATGACTATGTCAGGTTTTCCACCAGGGAAAATGGATTGCCTTCATTTCAGCCCTTAGGAGAGAGGATTCCTTCAATATACCATCTTAAATTTTAAAGATACTACACAGCAAACCAAAATTAGTTTCTCTCTTTAATGTATTTGTTTTATGAAAGGGATTTCTGAACTTTCCTAAGGAGGTGCCTTTTTTAAAAGCTCTACTGTAGAATGACTTATAGGAGACGTGGTATTTCTATAATTTTTTATTGCCCCAAAGCGTTATTAAATAAATCCAGTTGTTTGTGCCAGACCCAAATCTTATTAATCAAAATAGCGCCCCCCTTTTCTGGACTCTGGGAAATAAACAGTTAAACTGGTTTAACTTTTATCTGAAACGGTACCAGAGAGGGTGAAGAAGTAGAAGGGACGACAACAAGCTTATGACATCATAAATTCATTATGGGCAGGGAATGTGTCTGTTTATTGTAATCCCTCAGTGTTACGAAAGTATTGACTCTCCGTTTTTTATATGTGATATTTGTTAAGCATTTACTATGTGCCAGGCACTGTACTAGGCACTGGGGTAGATACAAGTTGGACTCAGTCCCTGTCCTACATAGGGCTCACAGCCTTAGCCCCCATTTTACAGATGAGGTAACTGAGGCACAGAGAAGTGAAGCTACTTGTCCAAGGTCACACAGCGGACAAGTGACAGATCTGGGATTAGAACCCAGAAGGACCTGTCCTTCTGACTCCCATGTCCATGTTCTACTAGGCCGTGCTGCCTCATGGCTCAGTGGAAAGAGCATGGGCTTTGGAGTCAGGGCTCATGAGTTCGAATCCCAGCTCTGCCACTTGTCGGCTGTGTGACTGTGGGCAAGTCACTTAACTTCTCTGTGCCTCAGTTCCCTCATCTGTAAAATGGGGATTAAGACTGTGAGCCCCACGTGGGACAGTCTACCCCAGCGCTTAGAACAGTGCTCGGCACATAGTAAGCGCTTAACAAATACCAACATTATTATTATTATTATTATCATTCATTGTGTGACACTAGAAAATTGGTTAATCTCCCAGTGCTTCAGCTTCCTTTTGTTAAATAATAATGGGACCACTCATTTCCATTTCACAAGGGTGTAGAGGGTAATCTTTTTTAACCCAGATGATGAATAATTTTAAATAGTGAGCCAGTGCAGAACACTGTACTAAGCGCTTATATATGTGAGGGCGACCAAGGCGTGGCTTGCAAACATTTTCACTTCCTTCTAGCTTCCATCCCTCTTCTTTTCTGAGTCAGAAGGGTGACTGTTATTTAATTTTTGTTCTTTATGTTCAGAAGTACATTTGGGGTCATGAGGAGTAACATCATTCAGTCATTCATTCAATAGTATTTATTGAGCGCTTACTATGTGCAGAGCACTGTACTAAGTGCTTGGAATGTACAATTCGGCCAACAGATAGAGACAATCCCTGCCCATTGACGGGCTTACAGTCTAATCAGGGGAGACAGACAAAAACAATAGCAATAAATAGAATCAAGGGGATGTAATTTCATTAATGAAATAAATAGTGTAATAAGAATATATACAAATGAGTGGATGAGCACAGTGCTGAGGGGAAGGGAGAGGAGGAGGAGCAGAGGGAAAGGGGGGGGAAAGGGGGCTTAGCTGAGGGGAGGCGAAGGGGCAGCAGAGGGGCAGAGAGGGAGCAGAGGGAAAAGGGGAAGCTCAGTCTGGGACGGCCTCTTGGAGGAGGTGAGCTCCCATCCTCCTTCCAGAAGCCCCTAGGAAAATTGCTGAAAAATTCCATGGCAGTAATTTCATTCATTGTGGTCTTAATTTCCAACTCCTCAGTCACTTCTCCTTTCCTTCTTCTCCCACACACTGACTCTTGCCGTCACAAACTATCCCTGAATGTCCTCTTCTCCCCTGGCGAAGCTGCATTCAAGAATTTCTGGCAACCTCAGATTTAATGATTTTAGTGACTGGTGATACAGATCACATTCAGATGATGTGTTTCTTGGCACAGTATGAACTAGCTTTTATTGTGTTTGAGCAAGTGGAGTGGAGAGTCATGAGATTTGTAATGAAGTATTTGTAGAGTTAAAAATCAAAATCCTCCTTTTCTCTGCCCATTGTATTAAATGCCCTTAAAAGTTGGCTTGTGAAGTATAACTGTCTTTCTCTCCTGACAATTAATGCATTTCTCAAGTAAATTAGATATTACCATTAATAAATCAGGAATACTCAAAACCAGTACAAGCCAAATAGAATCGTAAAACTCAATGAGATGGGAATTATAAATAAATCTCCAAATTTGAGCTAGTTCGAAGTCTTGGCAAGTCAGGTTAATAATAATAACAATAATAATTGTAGGATTTGTTAATTGCTTACTACGTGCCAAATACTGCACTAAGTGCTAGGATAGATACAAGATAATCTGACCAGACACAATCTCTATCCCATATGGGATAACAGTTTAAAGAGGAGGGAGAGCAGGTTTTTAATCTCCATTTTACCAGTGAGGAAACTGAAGTGCAGAGAAGTTAAGTGACTTGACCAAGGCCATGTAGTAGGCATTTGGTAAGGCACTGGGATGTTTTTGCAACCAACACATTTGGGAGACTGTGAAACAAAAGGAACTACACAAATTTTACCCACTTTTATGCTGTTTCGGGGAGCATAATAGCCCAAATGATGCCAGTGAAGTGTGTCCATTATTCTCTGTCAGAGAGTGGCGCCTACATACACTTTGGGGAACCGTGTGATGATAGCCCTCCTTGACATCCTTATGGTGAAGTATAGGCCATCTACCACCCCTAATTCTCCATCTTTATCCAGACCCTATTGTCTAGTAGCATCTTCCTGAACCTCTCATCCGTAAATGTACCCAAATCCCTCTAGAAGATGTTGGTATTTTCAGCCATCAACTTCCCATGTAAGAATTCCATATGTTTACTAGCTGCTGCGTGAAAAGTGTTTCCTTTTGTTTGACTGGAATCTCACACTTCAAGCTTCAATGGAAGCCCCCTCGTCCCGTTGTGAAAGTTGGAAAATCACAGTTCAACATTCACCCTGCTCAATTCCTTCATGATTATGTAGCCTTTCATCACCTTCCCACCAACCCTTGACTTTGTAGACTTAGCCCACAGCTGGGGGATTTGGCCTTTTCCCCACTGGACCCACAGGCCTTATAGCATCTCTAACTAACTTTGATTTTTCTTTTCCAAATGACTTTTTATCAATAAAAGAAGACGATATTATTATTAAGTAGCAATAGTACTGGTAATTGTTGTATTTGTTGTTCTAAATGCTGGAGTAGATGCATGTTAAACAAGTTGGGTAAAGTCTCTGTCCCACATGGGGCTCACAGTCTAAATAGAAAGAAGGGCAGATATTTTACTCCCATTTTACAGATAAGAAAACTGAAACCTACAGAGTTAATTGACTTGTCCATGGTCACAAAGGAAGCAAGTGGCAGAGCTGGCTTTAGAACCTTGGGCTCCGATGCCGAACTGTGCTCTTTCCACTGGAATTGCCCCACTTCCAATCATGGTGGGGAAAGAGATCAAAAGAGAACCTGGGATATAAAATTAAATGCTGCTGTTCTTCCCCCCACCCCATCAGCACTTTTTGTAGTTCCTACTTGCATTTTAGTCTTCAAAGAATCCCAAGATAAGTATCTCAACAGATGGGGCTCAAACCACTCGTGTTAGGAGGGGTACTGAAATGACTGCAGAGGAGAGATTTGTCCAATAATCACAAAGACTCTAAATTTAGGATTGGGGTGATCTGATGTGTAATTCTGGGCAATAATTAGGCCTTGGAGTTGGTTCACTCCATTAATTCCTACCCTTTGAGGTCATTCCAGCCATTCAGGGTCACGCATCTGGGTATCAGGCACTTTGAGAATTTTATGCCAACTATTAACCCTGTCTCCCCTTCAAACTTGTTTCCTCAGCCCGAACCAGCCTCGCGCCCCCATGGTCCAGTGGCTTAATCCACAGCCTCCCTCCTCGCCGGTTTCCACCTCAGCCGCCGCTCCGCCTTCACCAGTGTCACCATCTTTCCCCACACCTTTCCTCACGTTCCCTCTCTTAGCTGCGAGCGACAAGTCAGTTGAGAGGTAGGTCGGCTGGTTCGAATCGGGCAGGGTGCAACCCGTGATTCGTGTGATCGTGATTCAGCCGGTAGGAGGAGCCTGGGCCGGGGTCCTAGTGCCCTTCTCCCTCAGACCTGTGCTTTGGGACTCCCTCTAGACTGGAAGCTTGTTGTGGGTCTGTTCTCTTGTCATATAGTACTCTCCCAAGCACTGAGTACAGTGCTCTACACCCACCCAGTAAGCGCTCAATAAATAAGACTGACCAGGACCATCTCAGGCTCTGGCCAAGCAAAGTTGTCTGGCTCGTAGCCTCTCCCCAACTCCTCATTTCTGATCCCAGAGGCAAGAGACGTCTTAAACAATGGAATCCGACCATAGGTGTGACTCTCTGTGGTAGGTATTTTGTCGTAAGGCAACTATAATGAGAAAGATGGTGGTTTGGGCGGTGGATAGTCATCTTGAACAAATTTGCTTTAACAGTTCGTTGCTGAGAGGGGTAAGTGAATGTACTTCTCTCTTGCACTGCAATGCCTTTGATCTCCAGATACGATGCTTTTTCCTGAAAGTTAGGCAGAAATGCTTCGGAAATCAACCTTCCCCACCCTATGAGTGAAAAGACTTAGAAATAATATCACAATTATTATTGTCGTGGCTTTTAGTTCACTGTTTACTACGTGCAAGCACTCTACTAAGCACTGGGGATTGCACAAGATAATCTGGTTGAACAAAGTCCCTCTTCTACCTGAGGCTCCCAGTTTATGGAGGAAGGAGAACAAGTATTGCATCTCCATTTTACAGACAAGGAAACTGAAGCATAAGTAGGTTAAGTGACTCAACCATGGACACAAAGCAGGCAAATGGCAGTGATGGCTGGGTTTAGAATCCAGGTCCTTTGACTCCATCAATCAGTGATTTGATGGAGCACTTACTGTGTGCAGAGCATTATATTAAGCACTTGGGAAAGAACAATACAACAGAGTTGGTAAGTAATAATAATTATGGTATTTGTTAAGCGCTTACTATGTGTCAAGCACTGTACTAAGCACTGGAGTGAATACAAACAAATCAGGTAGGACACAGTCTCTGATGTATAAGGCTCACAGTCTCAATCCCCATTTTACAGATGAGGTAACTGAGGCCCAGAGAAGTGAAGTGACTTGTCCAAGGTCACACAGTAGACATGTGGCAGAGCCAGGAGAAGAACCCATGATCATCTGACTTCCCAGGCCCGTGCTCTATCTGCTATGCCATGCTGCTTCTAGATGTTCATTCAATAGTATTTATTGAGCGCTTACTATGTGCAGAGCACTGTACTAAGTGCTTGGAATGAACAAGTCAGCAACAGAGAGAGACAGTCCCTGCCGTTTGACGGGCTTACAGTCTAATCGGGGGAGACGGACAGACAAGAACAAAGGCAATAAATAGAGTCAAGGGGAAGAACATCTCGTAAAAACAATGGCAACTAGATGTGATTCCCTGTCCACGGGAGCTTTCAGTCTCTAGGCCCCTGCTCTTTTCAGTAGGCCATGTTGCTTCCTAGTCTCCCTAGAAGTTCCCTATAAAAGGTTGACTTTGAAACCTGTCATTTACATGAACTCAAGCACGGTTACTTTGCCGGAGGTTCAATTCCTCATTAATTTTCTTTGGTTTGATGTAGCACAAATAACACTAGGCAAACGAGAGGGAAGGGGGAAACTGGAAGGAAGCTACTACCGCTTATCAGCCTCCAACTGTCCCTTCTATCTCACATCTCTTTTCCAGCACGGTGAATCGGAAGGCTCGGGCAGTGTATCCGTGTGTGGCTGAACATAGCTCGGAGTTGTCCTTTGATGTAGGAGCCATTTTTGAGGACGGTAAGTGCGAACAGGTGCATTCTGCCTGCAGAAACAATTCGACAACACACAGTAAAGTTCCGATAGCATCCCCCTGGACTGAGAAGGCCCAGCCAATCAGTGAATGAATCAACTAGTGTATTTATTGAGCGCTTACTGTGTGTAGACTACTGTACTCAGTGCTTGGGAGAGTACGATATAGCTGAGTTTGGTAGACCCATTCCCTGCCCACAAGGAGCTTCCAGTCTAGAGGGGAAGGCAGACATTAAAATAAGTTAACGATATGGACATAAGTACCTTGGGGCTACGGGTGGGGTGACTGTAGGATACAAATCCAAGGGCAAGGATGATGCAGAAGGGAGAGGGAGGCAGGGACATGAGGGCTTAATTGGGGAAGGTCTCTTGGAGGAGATGTGAGTCGAATAAGACTGTGAAGTTGGGGAGAGTGGTGGTCTGCTCTATCTGAAGGAGGACGGAGTTCCAGGCCAGAGGGAGGACATGGGCAGGGGGTCAGTGGTGGGATAGATGAGATGGAGGTAGAGGGAGTAAGTTGGTGATAGAGGAGTTAAGTGTCTGAGCTGTGTGGTAGGAAATGATGATAATATTTTTGGTATTTGTTAATAATAATTTTGGTATTTGTTAAGTGCTTACTATGTGCAGAGCACTGTTCTAAGCACTGGGGGAGATACAGGATAATCAGGTTGTCCCACGAGAGGCTCACAGTCTTAATCCCCATTTTACAGATGAGGTAACTGAGGCACAGAGAAGTTAAGTGACTTGCCCACAGTCACACAACTGACAAGTGACAGAGCCGGGAATCGAACCCATGACCTCTGACTCCCAAGCCCGGGCTCTTTCCACTGAGCCACGCTGCTTCTCATTAAGTGCATACAATGTGCCAGCCATTCTACTAAGCGCTGGGGTAGATGCAAAATAGCTGGGTTAGACACACTGCCTGTCCCACATAAAGCTCACAATCCTAAATCCCATTTTACAGATGAGGTAACTGAGGCACAGAGAAGTGAAGTGACTTGCCCAAGTTCACACAGCAGACACGTGGCGGAGGCAGGATTAGAATCCAGGTCCTTCTGACTCCCAGGCCCGTGATCTATCCACTAGGCCACACAATCGGTGAGGAGGTGGGAGAGGGGATGGCTCCTGAGTGCCTGCAGAGATGCTGTCACTTTGTCTGATGACCTGTTTTTTCCATGTTGGTAGGGTGTTATCACTCACAGACCCTTTGAGGCAAAGGGGAAGTCTTCATTCAAGTTATTTAGCAAGGTTGTGGTAGTATTCTCTCTAGCTGGGTGGGGTTGACCAAAAGCAAATTAGGTCTGGTTGGAGTGAGAGGCATCTTGCGTATTTCTTTCCTTTAAAAAAAAAAATACTTATTCCTTAGCTAGAGAGCCAAAGCCACTTTACCATATATTTCTTTCTGGGTGAAGAGTAAAATGCCTAGAGAAATTTGATTTTTTGGGAAGTTAAGTGTTTAGAAGTCACTTTCCATTCTGGTTCGTTATATGATTTCTCCACAGTTGTAAAACAGTTGTGAAACTCCAGAGATGTGTGTTTATGGTTTGGAACCCCGCATATTGAAAAGAGGACTCAGGTTTTCATTTCAGAGCTCGATCTGATATTCCCGCGGCAGCCTTCCGAAAGTGGGTTTTGCTCTCCTGGCTTACTATTTCTCAGTATAGTTCGTCCTGTTCTGTGCTGCCTATTTTTTTAGTGTTTTTTTTTTCCTTGTGTTCTTCCATTCGTAGTCCTCATTATAAAATGCATTAGTTGCTATGGAAATGATGATGTTTTGTTAGGGGTGGAGCTTAGTTTCTTACAAGAGTAGTCCAGACACAATGCATGTAGCTGATTCCCGGGTGTATTTATATCGTGGAAAGCGAACCAGAGCACTCTTAGCTCAGTGATTGCCTGGTGTTTATACATAGTGCCTTGATAAAATGTATACACACTCTAATCATCAGGAGTACATAGAAATTTAAACTCTGCTGATTTCTTTAGCACCCAAGGTAAAGCTCTTAGGAGTGTGCATTCATGACCATCACCGGCAGCTGAACAAACGAGAATAACACTGAGTTTGGGATATATGTGCATTGCAGAGAACTCTAGAGGGGAGGCAGTCTCGGCAGACCCACACTTAGGGGTTTAGAAAAGATTGTGTCGGAGACTAATGGCAAAATGGCTGCCCGAGGCAGCTCTGAATCTTACTACAAGAGCACCAGGGAACACCGAGTCAGGGTTTTGAATATAGAACTTTAAATAAGCAATAATTGTTTACTCCTCATGACACTTTGCTGGAGTCATTAAGAAATTGCTTTTGGTTTGAGCAGCCTGTTTATCTTTATAGATTAGATAGTGTCTGAGGTGTATGCACTGGTGAGAAGTGTTAGAAATTGCTACAGAAAATTCATATATAAGAAAACTTTGCTTTAACTGAGACACACTGGTATTTAATCAGTCAATCGGTGGTATTTACTGAGTACTCACTGTGTGCCGACTACTGTTCTGAGTGCTTGGTAAAGTACAATATAACAGAGGAGGGAGATATGCAGTTTTATTGCTTTCCCCAGTTGATTTTAATGTCTTTCTCCTACCCCGTAGACTGCACATCTCTTGTGGGAAAGGATCGTGTCAACCGACTCTGTTGTTTTATACTCTCCCAAGCACTCAGTACAGTGCTGCGCACATAGAAAGCACTCAGTACAGTGCTGTGCACATAGAAAGCACTCAGTAAATAGCACTGATTGATTGATCACAGTCTGAGTATAGGTTACAAAAGAATGAAATTCTGCCGAGGTGCAAAGCTGGGACACGGGGAAGTATGGATGCCCACCTTGGCTAGAGATGCGCCCAAGTGGTGTTGGTCTAAAATTCATCATCAATTGGCTCTTCACTTGAGTGCCTGGAGCAGGCACATGAGAACTGGATTTTTAAATGGCCCTTTCAAAGGAATGAAGAGTAATCCCCCTAATCCTGTGCCTATATGTGGAGAAAAAGATTGGTCAGTGTGCTATGTGTTTGTGAATGTCACCCCAGGAACTCAGCAAGTACTTTTTGCTCTTTGAGTCTTGAATGAGAGGTTGACTTGTGAGTCCAATAATAATAATAATAATGATATTTGTTAAGCGCTTACTCGGTGTCAAGCACTGTTCTAAGCACTGGGTTAGATACAGGCTAATCAGATTGGACAGAACCTGTCGCACATGGGGCTCACAGTCTTAATCCTCATTTTACAGATGAGTAACTGAGGCACAGAGAAGTGAAGTGACTTGCTGAAGGTCACATAGCAGACAAGTGGCAGAGCTGGAATTGGAACCCGGGTCCTTCCGACTCCCAGGCCCGTGCTCTATCCACTAGGCCGTGCAGATCCCTTTCTTAATTTCCTTGGACTGGAGGAGAACATTTTTGATGCCCCATCCCCCACCTCCCTACCCCAGCTTCTGGAAGTGGGCAAGTTGGAGGAAGCCACAGGGGAGAGAACGTTTGCCCATTAACACAAAGAGACCTGTACTTCCAACACCCACGTGCCGGATAACTGTCCAGAGACTGAGCGCACCGGTCCTGGTTCACCGTTTGATGGCACCAGATGTGGAGCAGGTCCGTCCAGGATGCTTTGAGAGAGGATCTGGATTGGTCTCTTCTCTGGCCCAACCTATTAACTCCTGCCCTTTCTCCTCCTACGATGGAGCAGTCTGAGGCGAGGGCTGGGGAAAGGAGATGCAGCAAAACAGCTGCGGGAAATGATTGGTCTCCTCTCTGCTCTTGGCAAGAGACTGGATGGACGTGAAATGGGACTGAGGCTCAGTAGCCCGGACTGTTTTACCAGAATAATTATGCCTCAGTTATGGAAACCTCATGGCACCTGTCTAAATATCTGTGTTTCCTGATACCCTTTGGATTTCAGTTTTGGGGTTGTTTTTTTCATTATTCATACTAGATGGAAAAACTCTGTGGCCTGGCTTTCTGGCTCGTTTTTGCTTCTGTATTTCTTCTCCACCCTCTCCTTGAGAAGTGGAGGTCGGCCTTCTCGGGGTGTTCATCTCATAGGGAAATATGGGGCACTGACTACTGTGGCTACCGAAAACTTGACTGAGGGAAGGTGACAGAAGGAGGAGGCTATTGAGGAGGTTCCCTAGTCACTAGAGGCAATATTAACCTGAAAAATTCTTGCTCAGGGTCATGGTCTTTGGGCTGAGAGAGCACCCTGGAGAAAGTCTGCAGTGTGAGGAAAATACTATGGGTTCCTTGTGGCATCTTGGCATCCTTCCAACTCTGCTCCTGGATGCCGAGGTTCACTTCCAGTGCCTGAGAATTCTGGGTGTGTCCCCTTCTGGGCCAGGGCAGTCATTTGAATCCCAAGCTTGGACCCCAAACCTCAACCCCTCCCTTTATCGTCAGCCAGGCAGCGTGACTTAGTGCATAGAGCATGGGCACGGCAGTCAGAAGCACCTGGCTATTCCCTGCTTTGCCACATGTCTGCTATGGGACCTTGGGCAAATCACTTCACTTCTCTGGGCCTCAGTTACCTCATCTGTAAAATGGGGATTCAGAGTGTGAGCCCCATGTGGGGCAGGGTCTTGGTTCAACCTGCTTAACTTGTATCTACCCTGGCGTTTACAAAAGTGCTTGGCACACAGTAAGCGCTTAACAAGTACTATAATTATTGTTACCTTTAAGTCCTCGCCCTCCAGAGGGGGGAGTTGAGGGTTACAGTGGATCGAATCTGTTCCCACAGGGCTGCTGGCAGCCTTTTCTGGGGGAGCTTTGCAGCCTCCCTCCCCTGTCCTTGGAAATTTGCCTTTCTCCTCCAGCAAGCCTGGGGTTCTTCCTTTTTTTTTTTAGAACGAGCTAGCCTTAGCCTTTATAGCCCCCTATCAGTGTTACAAAAGATTGAAGTTTCCCATAGGTCCCTGAATGTACTTCCCGTCATGGTGCTGCTGCCGTCTTTGTCTCTGTCTATGTCTTTCCCTGTCTCTGTCTCTTGCTCTCCCCCATCTCTACTTTCTGTCTCTCTCTCTGACACTCTCTCTCTCTCTCTCTCTCTCTCTCTCTCTCTCTCTCTCTCTCTCACTCCCTCTTTCTCTCCCTCACTCCCTCCCTCTCTCTTTCCCTTCTCATTCTACCCCCCACCCCCTTCCCGGTCTGTCTCCATTTCTCCGCCATCCACACACAGCGCTTGCAGCGTCATTTGTCATGTTCAGAATCTCTGGGCAGCATTTCCTTGTTCACATTTACAGTCTTTTAGGACAAGGACCAGAGAGGGAATCATATTATCTTGTCTGAAAGCCTAAAGATTTCATTTTTCCACATCTCTTTTTATATCATTTGCCACCTTTTAGTGACTTACTTGTGTCCTTCTCCCAAATCGTCTTATGATGGGTTCTTCTTAATTATCCAGATAGAAGTACTTGATAACTGATAACCTCCTTTGGGGGGTTCGTGTTCCTGTATCTCCTTTTGACCTAGGCCTTGTAAATACCTTTGCTTCTGGAAGAAGGGTTTCCCAGGATTTTCTGTTGTTTTCAGCATGTCCCTGTGAAATCAGACTCAGGGTGACTCGCCTCAGTCCCATTGGGGTGGAGTGGGATGGGCGTCCCATTGGTGGGCAGCCGGCAGCCAGGCTGAAGACTTCCCGGCAACGAGGGTAGTGGCGGAGGCGGGCCACCCCTTGGCTCAGATCTTCCAGCCGGAAGTCCCGCTTCAGCTAAAACCAGCCATCCTCCCATGTGCTCTCAGACCTACTCTGATGAGAGTGGCACCCGCCCACTGGGGAGGGCAGCAAGCCCGAAGGAAGGCTGAACCCGAGGCCGGGTGGGAGACTGTGGGGAGGGCCGCTAATCAGAGACGGGGGAGCAGAAGGGTGGGATGGCGCCTCGCCCTCTTCTCTAGAGCTCTCCACCTGGCTGATTTGTCTGTCGATGCTAACCTCGACTTTGCCACGGGCTGATTTCAGATTTCATCCCGCCTTGTGCCTTGGGTGCACGACCTGGGGATCCCATTTGCCTTCTTTCCCCCAAGGAAATTGGCGTTGGCTTGTGACCTACGAGCCAAACCCCATCTCCTGATTCCTCCTGCTCTCTTAGCCTGCCCCACCCACGCTTGTCACCCTGATCACCTGGCTGGTCTCGGCCATTGCGGTACTCTTTCTTCGGCTCCATCCACATCAACCAAAGGCGGGGTTGGGGCGAGGGAGATGAGAAGCGGGTAATCGTCCTGGTGACTTTCCTGGACCGAGCATGAGAGTAGATGCAATCAGCTCTGAGTCACTGAGATGTTTTGGATAATAGTGCTGAGGTATAAAGGTGAAACCCATTGTCCTCTCTGCGTGTGTGTGCGTGCCCACACCTTCAGAGGTTTCTCGGGTGAAGGGATTCCTGTGACTCGAGGTAAGTGCTTTGGGTCCTCTCCACTGTAGGCAAAAAGGCAGCTCTTCTTTTCACTTTAGCTCTCCTAGGGAGAAGCATAGAAGTCCTGAAGCAAGATGGCCCGGTGGTACTATTGGACACCTAGCTGGCCATTTCCTCTAGAAATGGGCCAATCGATCATTCAGTGATATTTATTGAGCCCTTATTACGTACACAGGCACTCGGGAGAGTACAGCAGAATTAGCAGACACTTCCCCTTTTCCATAACGAGGGTCATTCTGAAAACCCTGAAGCTGCTGGCTTTGCTCCGTGGCCCTCTGTTTCATGGTTGGGACGAAAGGGGAAGATCATGGGAAACCCAGTTCTAGCCTCCAGTGATTAAGAGCCGGTGTCAGCTCCTTAGTCAATTCCGGTCCAGGCTTCTACTCCTCAGAAACAAACCCTGGGACCTCACTGGGCTTTCGGCTGCCTGACTTAGCAGCCCAGCTGAGCCGTGGTAGCCTGGAGCTTTCTGGGTCATCAGCTCTGCCCTCGGGCCATCCGTATTCACTCGTTGGGTCAACGTTTCCTGAGGTCTGGCTCCCGGGGGTCCGCAGACAGCTGGTGACCCTTCTTCGCTTTGCAGCTCCATTGACAACTCCCCTTTCTGTTGCAGTCCAAACTTCGAGGGAACCCGGCTGGCTCGAAGGAACCCTGAATGGCAAGAGGGGATTGATCCCGCAAAACTACGTGAAGTTGCTGTAGCCTCAGCCTCCGGTACCCATCCCGGCTACCCGTGTGTTATACGGACGGTTGTTCCCTAGGACCTCCCCGCCCTCCTCTGCCTGGGGGGCCGGGAAGGGGTAGCCCGAGAGGAGCCACCATACGGAGTGACGTAGCCCCAGCAGGATTTCCACCCGTGACTCTGACTCAAGGCTTCGCCGGGAGCAGGGAGGGAAAGGAGAGAAGAAAAGGGGATGGCTTCTAGTTTTTGTTGAGGGGGAAGATAGTGTGTAGCTGAAGGGGGTTTCTACTGCAACCCCCCAGTTGGTTTCTCCCAACTGCAGGGAGGTGGGATGGGGTCTGTGCTGGTCTCTTGTCTGTGGCTGCCACCGCCCTGCCAGGGGCAGAGCGACTGGTCTCCCCCCCCGGCCCCGTCCCGCAGGAGGAGAATGTTGAGAACCATTTCTCCCCAAGCTGGCGTTTCCAAGGATCTCCGCTGGTTCTGACGAAGGGACGTGCAGTGAGTTTGTATTTGCTCTGGAGGCGGAGGGCAACCAAAGGGCACAGAACACTCCCTCCTTCCTCGAGTGGTCAGATGCTTTTTCCCTGTAACTTTACCCAGACAGGCACAACACACGTCTTTATTTCAAGCTTTAGTGTCTCCTGGATATACCTTGTGCTGTTTGCCAAGAAAAAAAGATCTGTAAAGGAAATAAAATTTTATTTACTATTTGACTCTTGCCTGTCGTGCGGTCGGGTGAGAACTGAGGGTCATCACGGTAATGGGGTAGGGTTCTGCAGCTCTTAGATCGACAGTCTTGTCCCGTCACCACTGGCCCGGACAGAGAGAGAAGATGGAAGCCCAGAGCCTACGTGGTCTTGCTGGACGGCAGGTGGATCGGGAGCATTCTTCAGGTGCGTCGCGTACCTCCCCGGGCTCAGAATCAAGATCCCGCCTGATCCTCCCGCCCTTCGCACCTTAGAATGTAAGCTTGTAATCGGTGGGGTACGAGTCCACTAATTCTGTTGTATTGTATTCCCCAAAGAGCTTAGTACTGTGGTTTGCACATAGTTGGTGTTCAATAAATACCCTGGATTGATTGGTTGATTGGCATGGTTCACTTGGGCCCAGAGGCGAGAAGTCCCCTCAATCTTCCTTGTGGCTCTATAGGTGGTGGATTCTCCTTGCCCCCTCTTTGTCCGTTCACGCTCCCCTTCCTTCACCTCGTGCCAGTCCCCCAGGGGCTTCTCCCTCTGCCCAGATTCAGCTTCCATCGGGGGCCAGAACTGCCGAGTCCGGAACCCCATTGATAAGCGGTGTGAGAGCCTTTTGCCGCGGATGAGGGGTTGGGACTGCCCATCTCCTTTCTCCTGCTTCTCTCGGCACGACCAGGCCGGCAAGAACACAGTAACCCTCGGGCCCTGGGCTGAGGCAGTGCTGCTCCTTGGGCCCAGGCGGCCGGAGTCTAGGCCCCGCGGAGTCATAGTAGTAATAATGATGATGATAATTGTGGGATTGGTTAAGAGCTTACTATGTGCCAAGTACCGTAGCAAGTGCTGGGGGTAAGTACAGGATAATCGGATCGGATACTTGGAGCTCACAGTCTCGGGGAGGGAGAACAGGTATCGAATTCCCATTTTACAGATGAGAAAATGGAGGTACGGAAAAGGTAAGTGAGTCGCCCAAGGTCATACCGCAGGTGAGTGGCAGGGCCGGGATTAGAACCAGGTCCTGACTCCCGGACCTGGGGTCTTTTCACTGGGCCACACTGCTCCATCCATCTCTCTCCCGGCAAAGATGCGAGTCTCCCACTGGCAAGTTGACCTGCATCTCCATCTGGGAGCCAACGCCGGGGCCCGTCAGGGACGGGGTTCGCGGGGAGGGGGCCTATGCTTCCTGGACCCCGGTGCTCCAAGCTTCCCAGCTGCATCTGGCCTGCCATGGAGGCCAGATTTCCCGGTCCATCTCCGTTTCAGGAGCGTCAGTTGAGTCACCATTCCATTCCAGATCGGCGGGTCTCAGCTGGGGACTCAGCTGAGGGTTTGGTTTGGGGAGGCCCAGGATTTGTGGGGGCGGTCCTCCATTTTATGAGGTGCTTTTAGAAATTCTGCTTCTGTCCCTCAGAGGCAGTACTCAGACATCTTAACCAGTACGGGACAGTTGGAGCAAAGACAGACCGGCTGACCATCCGGAGGCTACATTCCTTCATGCCATAAGTGACCTGCACTACCCCGTTTGTGCTTCCTTACGGAACGGAGATCGAGTAATGGAAAGGTGAGTGGATCGTTCTTACCTCGGGCTGCCCCTGGTATAGTTGAGCTGAGCGGGAAATAGCCGGCCGCCTTATTCAGCTGAGGTCTATTTGGTCTTTGGGTGTCGGTATTTACTAAATGCCCACTTTGTGCAGAGCATTGCGCCAGGTTCTGCTAGGACTTACAAGAGAATAAGATGTCACACAAACTGCTGGGTGCTTATGAGTCACGGATGATCAGTGGCACATATGAGAAATTGCGATCTACTGGGTGAGGCGAGACCCCAACCCCCAGACAATCCACGAACATGCAACAGGTAAGTGCAGGAGACCAGTGTACAACCTAGCACGGATGAGAGGTGGACAGAAACATGTTCTTTTGTTTGTTTTGGGGTTTTTTAATGGTATTTTCTAGGCACTGTTCCAGGCACTGTACTACGTGCTGGGATAGATGTAAACTAATCGATTGGACACAGTTCCTGTCCCACTTAGAGTCTTAATCCCCACTTTACAGACGAGGTAACTGAGGCACAGAGAAGTTAAGTGACTGGTCCAAGGTCACACAGCAGCAAGTGGAGCCAGAACTAGCCAATCTTTCTGACTTTCACTATCCGCTAGGCCACACTGCTACTCGTATCACCAAGGGTCAGGGTGATTGGGGTTGAAGGAAGGACTGGCTGGGAAAAATTCACGTAGAAGGCGAGTTTAGTGGGGCTTCTGAAGGTGAAGGGAGGAGGACCTGAGAAAGGTTTGGGGGTTAGCTTGGGTGTGGAATGTTCATGATTCACGGTATTCAAAAATGACAGAGGCAGTGCAGAGCTGGAGGAACCCAATCTACTTCCAAAGCAAAGTGGATTTCCACAAATGGAACTTCGGAGCGCTGTGCAGTGGTGCAGTCGATCTAGTGAGTGCTGCTGGGAGGAGACATGAGGAGATCGAGGAAACCCCGGGTAAGAGAGCAGGGAGCATCTTGAAATTGAAGGGGGAGCCCTTGATGGGATCCAGGAGTTAAAGATGGGAGCTTCCGGCACCGGTCTTGGCTTTGGCTCTGGCTCCGGGTGCGGGGCCTCAAGGAAGTCCGGAGCAGACTATGAGGCTGTTTTGCTCCCTGGGTGACAAAGGGACAGGGATACCTGCTGCTTTCCACGCTCCAGAGCTGCGGGGTGGAGAACAAACCATGGAAGGCGTTGCCGAGCCGGTTTCACGCCATCTGCACAGGGACAGCACAAGCATCGGGACTAAGAAATGGCCCTTCTCCCCGTGGGTAGGGGTGAAAGTAGATTTATTGAAGACCCTGTGCTCAGTCGTATGCCGGTCTCCTGCACCTCCCTGTTGCATGTTAGTGGGCTGTCTGGGGGTTGTGGTCTTGCTTCCCCCAGTAGATCGTAGTTCCTCATTTTAAAATCTAAACTTATTTTCTAATGTTCCATTTTTCATTTATTTTTAAACTGCACTCTCTCCGCCTCCACTCCAAGCTATTAAAATGTGGCACTAAACTTTATCTAAATTGGTTGCAGTTGGGCAGATACTTCCGGATGTCCTTGGCCTCCGGTCCTCGACCTTTCCCCCGCACGCAAGTCAGCCTCGGAAGAACAGGTGAGCCGTGTCTGCCTCCGGATGCGGCGAAGGGTTTGTCAGCAGATGTGGTGCAGATCGTGTCGTGGAGGTGGAGGGACGCTGCTAGGGCCTCGCTCGCTCCCCTTTCTGACTCATCCGGCCCCGGAGCCGACACCCCACGCCGCCCAGCTCTCGGGTGTGAAGCTGGCACAGGGCGGGGGACTGGGGATTGGGTCGGGCCACGGGGAGTTAGCAGCCAATCCCCTCTCCAGGAGGGGCGGGAAGACCGCTCCAGTCTCCTGTTTATGGGCTTTTTACATGGGTAATAAAGTGATCCTGGCTCTGAGGGAGGGAAACCAAAGGCACACGGTGAATCAAGGAAAGGGCTCTGAGGCCCACGGTCCAAGTCACCGCTGCTCCCTTCACTCCTCCCTCTTTCCCTTCCTCCTTCCTTTCCTCTCCTCTTCTCTCCTCTGCTCCCTTCTCCCAACTTCATGGCTTGGGAGTTGGAGGGCCTGGGTTCGGCACACTTAGGGTGTGTGTGTGTTTGTGTGTGTGTCTATGTGTAGGCAGAAAAAAATGTTATGGTATTTTCTAAGCGCTTACTATGTGCCCAGCACTGTTCTAAACGCTGGAGTAGATACAAGATAGGTTGTCCCACTCGGGGCTCACAGTCTTAATCCCCATTTTACAGATGGGGGTAACTGAGGCACAGAGAAGTTAAGTGGCTTGCCCAAGGTCACCCAAGCAGGCAAGTGGCGAAGTGGGGATTAGAACCCCCCGTCCTCTGACTCCCCAGCCCACGCTCCGAACGGTAGTGACCTCGTGATAGATATCATGCTTTGACTTCTGCTTAATGGAGGGGTGGGCTCTGAATCTACCCTAAGCTCCCTGTCGGGCTGTTCCTTGTCTCTGCGCTGCCTTTTGGAGCTTCCCCTGCCCACCTTTTAGCTTCCCTTCTAATCCAGTTCTCATCGTGTGATCCTCACTTTTGGGCCTCAGCGTTCTTAGCGTCCGAGTTGACTTTGCTGGCGCAGACTGATGCTCGGGGCCTCGTGGCCGTCTCCCTCCTCTACCTCGCACGGGGGATCGAGTGTCTAAAATCTTCAGAAGAAAGACTTTAGAGAACCAAACTTCCATTCATTCAGTAGTATTTATCGAGCGCTTACTGCGTGCAAAGCACTGCACCGGGCGCTTGGGTAAGTAGCGGTTTTATTTCTGAAGATGCTCCTGCCCGGGGAGCCGGCAGGAGCCCGGCCGTCTCCTCTTCCTGTTGCGGCTGAACTGGAGGAACGTAGTGGGATGTTTGGGCAGCGTTTCGCTGCGTGGCTCTAAACCCAGAGAGAATGAATATAATGGACTCAGTCAGCAGGGGTTGAAGGCCGCTTCACTGTTTTCTTTTGTGTCAGAAAGCATTCCACCTTCCTTAAGCCCGCCGGGGAAGCCCTCTGCCGCGCTTGGCGGGGAGGCGGGGCCCGAGACGGACTCCTGGAGCCCAGAGGGAAGGTGAGACGTCATTGAGTCCATTCCCCTGCCCTCCAGAGCCACAGCCGAACCATTCCGGCCTGGTGCCTCCGATCTTTATCAAAGCCACAGTGGTGAACAATCCTTGGACGGTGTCTGGAAGCAGCACCTCACCGCTATTCTAAACCGCTCTCTTGTAGCCGCCATCCCTCGCTTCCTCTCCTCTTCTCCGTGGGGTTGGATAGGGACGGCTAACATCCTCTGCCCGTGTTCTCAGTGCATGGAAAGACTACTCTGGCTTTATCTTGCAACAGTCTCTGACCTTCCCCTCTCTGACTGTCACAGTCGGGATCTTGAGGTGCTCGCAGGCCTCATAAAACATGACTGCCTAAGTCTGGCTCTGACTCTTACAGAACCCAAAGACCGTATATTTTCACACTGAATTTCTCCGATCTAACCTTAGGCCATAATTTACAGGAGATTACAGGTCTGTCAGTCTGTGGCGGGGACAGCTAGTTGAAGGCTGTAAGGGTGTCTGAGGATGAAAAGAACCTGAGCGCTTAATCAACCTTTGGGCGTTTTCTGGCCAAGTGCCTGGGTCTTTAACTTCTGGAATCAGGTTTTGCAGCAGCATCCCTCCCCTGGTCTACCCCCGTCACCCCCATTTTCACATCCCTCCGTTTACGTTCCAATCGGTGGTATCGACTGAGTGCTTATGGCGTGCGTAGTACCGTACTAAGTTCTTAGCACCGTTTCCTGTCTCCGCTTCGTCAGGGTGAGACGGGAAACTTCCTGATGGAGCAATCATAACCCTCTCTCTGCTTCAAGGATGTGGCTGCCGTCCCCAACGAAGAGGCTGGGGGCAGTGAGCAGAATGACATGAGGTCGAGATCCAAACTCCAGCGCGGCCGCCGGACCCGTGTGGCCCTCTTGACTCTGGACAGCCGAGCCCATTTACCACCCGTTCCTTTCCCGTGACCCGGTAGCTGTGGCCCGAGCTGCCCCCACTTGGAAAAGCCACGTTCTGATTTCTCCTATCTAGCTTATCGCCGAAGGCATGGTCCTGTTTCCAAGGAAATCGCTGCACCAGCAGTTGGCTGAGTTGAAATTAGAGTGCTCAAAATACTTGCAATCAAAGCCATTTTAATCTGTGTACATTTGCACAATTTATCAGAAAGTACGTTCTTGCTGACATTAACATAAAGGACAAACAATATTTTCTGTTTACTTAAAAACTTAACCACACGGAAGCAAACCCCTAATTATGAATGCATCGTTATGCATAATTTTTACCGTATATACCCTCGTGCCTAGAGGCTTCATTTCCAAGAATCACTAATAATTCTTCAACCCTCAACAGCGCCCTTAGAGACGAAACCTGTTCTCTAGCCGGGGACCTTAAAGGAAACTCTCCTTCCTAATAACAATGGTATTTGTTAAGCGCTTACTATATGCCAAGCACCGTTCTAGGCACTGGAGTCAATACAAGCTAATGGGGTTGGACACAGTCCTGTCCCGCAGTCTTAATCCCCATTTTATGGACGAGGTAACTGAGGCACAGAGAAGTTCAGTGACTTGCCCAAAGTCACACAGCGGACGTGAAGCAAATTAGGACCCAGGTCCTTCTGACTCCCGGGCCTATGCTCTATCCACCAAGCCACACTGCTTCCCGTAGAAACCCGTTCTCTAGCAGAACATCTAAAAGTACCCAGGCCAGTAACTTCCTTCCAAAGTTCCTTCCCTCAGTATCATAGAGCACCACCCATTAATTAAGCTTTGCTCAACACTGACTTGTACAAACAAGTTTTAAGATGTTATTCAAAACTTTAGCCTTTTTTGACGGAAGAAGCAGTGTGGTCTAGTGGGAAGAATACAGGACCAGGAATCAGGACACCTGGGTTCTAATTGTGACTCCACCCCTTTGCCTGCTGCATGACCTGGAGCAAGTCATTTAACCTCTTTGTGCCCCAGTTTCTTCAACTGTAAAATGGGGTTAAAATACCTTCTCAGACCGTACACCCCACGGGCAAGGACCGTGTCCAATCTGAGCTTAACAGATACCACAGTTATTGTTCTTTTCCCCTTCCAGTAAGTGCGATGCCTCTGTTGCCGAGTTCCCAAAATATCTACTGCATCGAAATGAAAATGACTTCGTGTTTAAATTATCTGGTTGCAGGGAGATAGAAACAAAAAGTAGGCCATTAATGCAATCAGCCCTTCAACTCAATGTAAAAACGTGGTCTGGAAACTTAACGAAATGACCTGTCTTACAGAAGACGAAGCATCTATTTCTCAGCGAGTTCAAAATCTGCAGATCATTGCTTCTCGCTCTCACGGCCTTTGGGAAAGCTCCGTGGTCCACCTTGGAAAACGACTTTGAGGGGACTTCATCCATCCGTACGTTGGAAAAGCCCCACCCCAGCCCCAGATGTGCCAGAACCACGGCAGGAGGCCACGGGAGACAGATGGAGAATAGGGAGCGGGTTGAGCTAGAGCGGGAACAAAATACAGTCCTATAAATGGACCAATTCTTACCCCCCACCCCACCTTTGCCCGGCTTGGACGACGTAACGCTGAAACCCTGATGGGACCTGGTGGCCGGTTGTTCCAGCGCTACGTGAATCAAATGAACTGATTCCAAAACAACAGGTGATTAAAGTAAAGGATTTATTGTAATCTGCTTACAGTCATTTGCAAAGACAGACATACGTTTTTGCATAAAGATATAAATTGCTTTTTTTTAAACTATTTTAGTGTGGTTTTTAATTCTATGAAGAAGTTTCGGTGAAATATGAATTGTACCAAACCAAGATTTCCAGAGCAATATGGTACAAAAATAAGAGCAAACAGACGACAATTTGGACCAGAACAAGCATTCAACAGTGAAGTTTAGAATATGGCTTTGCTATTTAATCAAGCAAAGTTACCTGGAGACATAAAAAGAGCCAGTAACTTTGTTAATACAAAAAGCTGATGCAGACTGTATTCATCCCATCCTGGTTAAGTTGAAATTTCAATCCTTAATTATTAAGTCTCAACTAAAAGATGCATTTATGAACATTTCTTTTCCAGAAACCCCCAGCCTGCATGCTGTGTATTTATCACCTCTGAAGTGTGGCTTTCATATTGCTGTGCGTGTCAGTTGACTGTATTTGTCTATAAATTAAAGTCCTGAAGTTGCAAATCATGAGAGAACTCTCTGAGTCCAGCTCTCGGCATTTTCCCACCGAGGAGGGTGGGTAGAGACAGGATAGTGTAACGTAGACCTCGTGCCATCTCACCGCCAACCTGGGGCCGGTGATGAAGAGGCCCTGGGGAGGCGGCTGCAGCCTGGTCACCACGTTCCATTCTCGCTGGCCACTGGGCAACCCGGCTGGATTCAGAATCTGCTCTTGGACCACACTGCTGTTTCAAGTCACGACACTGATTAACCGCGTCTTTTACGGTGATCGTAAGGTCCCCCGGCCCCGTTTAGCTCTAATTCTTCTAAAACCATTTTAATGTTAATCTCGTTTCAAACTGGCTTCTTTGCAAAGAGATGCACTGTTTTGTTTTGGGCCTGCAGAGGGTTGAAAATACATCTGAGCTCAAACCAAAAATCAATGGAGTTGAATTTAACTCGGGCCAACCGGTCAATCAGTAGTGGTTGAAGGTCTGCTGGGTGTGCAGCCTTGCGCTAAGCGCTTGGGAGAGTACAAGAGAAGTAGTTAACGTGACCCCTGCTCTCACGACGCTCGCATTAGCTGCAGTTTTCTCTCCAAGTCTCCAGTGGTTTGTCAGCGATTCGTGATTGGAAAATGGAGCCCGAACTCCGCAGCTCTCGGCCAGCGTTGGCCCCCTTCCACTTGCCCTTGCCAACTCCTACCTGTCAAAATCCTCCCCCAGTGCAAGCTCCCTAACAGCCTCCCGCCCCTGGGCGGAACCCAGATGGGCTCCTTCCAGGGTGGCATCGCCGCCTCCCGAGGAAAGGAAAAAAACCGGACCCGAGGTGGAACCAGTTCTGCCTCAGCCCGGCTTTGCCTCTTGAGCCGAAGGGAGAAGAGGCAGGTCTTCTCCCGGCCTCCATTTCTGCACCAGCCCCCTGGCTTCCTGTGTCTGGTTAAATGAACCCCTCACTGAGCTGCAAACACAACAAAGGGGAGCTCCGTACAGAAGTAGGAAGCAGAAATCCTCAAATGTGCTCAAGTCACGTATACTTGCAAGCAGCGGACAAAAAAAAAAAAAAAGGACAGAAAAGTAGAAAGGCTGAAACACAACGGTGAGGTTATTTACAACAGCTCCTGTAAAATGGTAAATTAGATAGGATGCTAAAAAAGGCACAGCTTTCCCCTTCTTAAATACACTGTAAACGGTTCATTATGCATGCAGAACATTTTTACTTTACAAAAAAAAATTACCTTGTTTGTTTAGACAAAGATAGTACTTAAATAGTCTCCAGCAAAATAGAATTCTTTCAAAAATACTTTTCCATTCATCCTATTAACCATTAAAGATTTGTGTGTGTGTGTATGTGTGCGTGTGTGTGTGTGTATGTTTGTGTCTCTGTGTGTGTGTGTGTGTGTATATGTGTCTCATTTACAAAAGTTCCTTACATCTTAGTTCAGGGCCTTCACAATTTATACATACAGTAATGTACAGCAAAAGACTGCGAAAAATTATTTGTAAAGCCAGCACAATAGATACTATAAATCGAAACTGAGGCATTTGTCTTAGCATCTTATCCATTTTAATTAAATAAGAACTGGACACTGGACAATGTCGATGACAATGGATAACATGAGAGAGCAAATGCCCCAGGGAGGGGACGAGATTATTCCACACCAAATGTTCTGTTATTCACATTAGGAGTTTGAATAGTTTGTTGTTGTTGGGGTTTTTTTTTTTTCCTTTTTTGGGTTTTTTTTTTTTTGGGTCTTTTTATAAACAAGAAAAGAACAGTAATGCCCCATATTGACTGTACGTTTTATGTGCAAACCAAGGGTAAGCTTTAAAAAGTTCATTAGTCCTTGAACCCTTTTGAAACAAGCAAACGATACCAGAAACTACATGGCATATTGAAAACTTCCATCTGTTAAAATATCAAAATCAAAGAGTTATCGACTAGATATGGCTTTTCATCCGGAGGAACGGGAACGTTTTCTAAGCGCTGGGAGTGAGGGGAAAATCTTCCATCTCAAGTCTGGCCTCTCCAAGACCAGGTCACACGGCTTTTTGAGTCCCCAACCCCTTGACGTGATTACTGACGGTTTTTAAAACGGCTGAACCAGTGGGAAACGCATGTTTTAAAAATGTGGATTCTTGGGTCCTTCATGGGTGTGGAATAACACAGGGAAACTTAAGGCAAAGTTCTTCCATTAAGACATTTTCTCTCACTTCCTGTGAAAGTAGAGGGGCTTGGCATTTCCAGACTCCACCTTCGGTAGCTGATCGCTGATGATCTCCACCAGCATGGCCGGAAACTCCACTTTCAGTGCCTGAGACTCTCGGAAGGTGTAGAAGCAAAACTCCAACAGGTCGTTGACAAGCTAAAAATCAAAAGACAAAGTGAGGAGGATCAGTAGGCTCGTTTTGCAAACTTAGCGGGGCTTAGCGGCTCCGGCCCCTGGCCTCCCGCTCCTCGATGAAAGCGTCCACGTCGGGACAGGATAGAGATGACTGGTTTTACCATAATTCTCAACTTAGAGCAACCCGAAGAATTATTCAGGACCGTTACCGATGAGCCTCACCCAGGGCAAAGGGAAAAGGGTCCCTGCTTAGTGACTTCAACCGATCCATCAGTCAGTGGTATTTACTGAGCACTTACTCTGTGCAGAGCACTTGGGAAAGTACAATTCAACGGGGTTGGTAGATGTGATCCCTGCCCACAAGGCACTTACAGTCTTTGTAGCCACAGCATTATATAGTAAAAGTGGGTTTTTTCTGAATTCCATATAAAGCAAAATGAGCAGAGATAATTAGATTAATTATGCATTCGCTGTTCCTCCCACTTTCACCATAGTGAGGACGGTCCAGGTCATTATTCAACTCGTAAGGCCTTATTACCACTTGAACATGAATATTCACTTGCAGAACACTCATTCTCGTTCCCTCTATTCCCCCAGCCACGGCGACCAAAGTCCGGCCCAATACGTTGGCATCCCATAGTGTCGCCGAAGCCTCGGCACAAAGAACTGGCACTGGCAGTTTTCTCCCGCACCGGCTGGCTTGGAGAGACTGGCTAATGCCAGAAGCCTTTAAAATGGCCACCCCGTGGAGCTCCTTTCCTAGACTGGAGGTCCTAATGGCTCGAGGCAAATCCGAAGCTGAAACAGCTCCTGCCTGTCAACTGCTACGTGGGCCTCAAGCCTGGGCCCTTTTAGTCCCACCCCACTGAAGCTGCTGGGATGTAAACTCTTGGGGAACGGTCTACCAAATCTGTTGTACTCTCTCGAGTGCTCAGTACAGTGTTCTTCATACATACGCGTAAAATAAATACCAATGATGAATTGGGGATACCGGGCTGGACACGAAAGGTCATCTGATGCTGCTCATCATCCCTACCAGGAAAAACCAACCAACCAAGGGTTACCTCATCACTGGGGGATGCCCACAATGAACTAGACGAGGAGGGCAGGAGAACTGCCACCTTGTCAGTCGCCTCAGGTGTCTGAACTGCCTGTCTGTCCTACCCGGGGTCGGGCGAGGCAGGAGTTGCCTTCCTTTGGCCAACATCTCCCGGCCACCGCTTCACCAAGTGGAGGGAACACTACTCTACGGTTGGAACACTACTCTACAGTTCGGAAATGATTGAAATAGGAACCGCAAATGGAACGTTTCAAGTATGAAGGCAGTAATAGAGTAAGAGTGGGATACTATTTACCACTGGAAAATGAGAACCCAATTGCATTTTAATCGGAATAATTTCGGCACCGGGAGGCAAAATAATTAGCGCCTCAGCGAGGGAGATGCTGCGTTTGGTGCTATTCTGAAATCCACGCACCAACTTAGGTCCATCCGCTTGTGGTGTTTGCAACCACTTGCCTGAGTAGTCCCCCCGCTCCTTTCCTCCACCCTGGGGCAAAACCCCACAGTTGCTTCATATTTTAAAATATTTGGGCATTTAAGAATTTCAGTTATACTCTCAGTCTAACATTTTACTACAAAACCAAGAGGGCAACAACCATTTAATGCTGGAATTATATAAGGATTCAAGACATTCAGTTGTCTGTGTCATTTGATATTTTATGTTCCGGGGTTTAATTATTTCTCATCTCTCCCAGAAATTCCTAACTGCACCTTTTCTAGTTTTACCAGATGAACTAAAATAGTAGTAACAGGAGGTATTAAAACACTTACTGTGTGCTGGGAAAGAATACCTGAGATAGGAATCAGGCTCAATCTCCACACCTCAGAGGCCTCACCGTCTCCCGTATGTCCGATCTCATAGCCTAGTATCTACTCCAGCACTGAACACATAAAGGCTTAATGAGAGCCATAGTCATCATCATCATCATTACTACATTATTCTGACTCACATTTTCTTCTACTCTCCTCTGGGTTATAATGTGAAGTCCTATTTTGCTTTCACTTAATGCTTTTCAACTTCATTCACTTCTCATGCCTGTGAGCCAACATCTCTCTCCTGACGTTCTGAGATAAAACACTCTTGCAGAGTGACAAGTCGGTATCCGTCACTTTACTGGGAATCGTAAGGAAAGAGGGGCCGGGCAATGAGGGTGGCGACGTCTTCCTGCAGGCCTTCCTGTAACTGCCCCGAGGCACCGGCCTCCCCGTAGCCTACAACCCCGATATTGATTTCCGCAGGCCGCTGCCGGTAAATACCAGTTTGAACCAACCACGCAGGGCCCTAATTATAATCAGCAGTAAAATCACGGTATTATTAGAAATGACGGAAAGACGTGCAGATCGAGTTTTCTCCCTCCTGCTTTAGGAAACGCATCTGTAGGAGTCCGGGAGATGGTTTCGCCAGACATCGTGCGTGATTTATCCCGGACTGATGGGCCACAGCTGGCAGGAAGTCAGAAGAGCAGGGACAAGGTCACGGGGTAGAGTTGTGCCCCTTCGAATGTGCCAGCAAATGAGAGCATCTAGGTTCTAATTAGCACATTTCCCCCCACTGCAGTTCACTGAATCATTGCTCCCGGTGGCCTGGCACAGCTGGCAGTGGAAGTCCGCGTGCCTGCTTGTGCCGCTTCACCGAGCGCTCCAGATAACACGCTCCGCTCCTTGAAGAACAATTACCTCTTTGCATTAGATGCTACGAGCGGTGCGCGAGTTTACAGATGCTGTTAGTCTAGCGTTCCTGCTCGTGTTACAGAAGGATGAACTGGAACAGATCTCATCTGGATTAACACAGCCCACCGGAAGTCTGGCCACGGCTGTTCTAAGCAAGTATTTTCAGATCCCAGAAGATTTTTGTTTTTTAATGGTTTTTTGTTACACGCTTACTATGTGCCAGGCATTGGACTAAGGGCTGGACGGATCTGCTGCTTCCACAAAACACACAAAATTAGGCCTGATTCTCTGAGTGGAATGAGTGCTAGACTCTAGACTCCATACCCTCTAGACTGTGAGCTTGTTGTGGGGAGGAATGTGTCTGTCTGTTGTTATATTGTGCTATCCCAGTGCAAAGCACACAGTAAGCGCTCAATAAATACAACTGAATGAATGAATGGTTGGGGGTGAAATAAGATTGCTATTTTTATGAAAAGAAGATCTGACCAAAAATACAGTCATAGTAGCAGTGACAGTAGGCACTGCGACCTGCTATGGGCCGAGAACTGTTGTATGATAATACTATTATCCTTTCCAACTTGGCTAGAAGTGAGCTCATGTTTTTTAGTCCACGTTTTCAACAACTAACATTCTGAATGGAGAAGAGTGGCCCCTGAGAATGACATTAATGTTTTACGTCCATCCTACCTCACCTCACTAGTCTCCTACTACAGACCAGCCCACACACTCCGCTCCTCTAGCAACAGCTTACTCACTGTGCCCCGATCTCGTCTATCTCGTTGCCTACCCCTTTCCCAGGTCTTCCCCCTAGGCTGGAACTCCCTCCCCCTCTATATACACCACACCACCACTGTCCCCACCTTACTATTACCATTATTATAGCATTATTAACATGAACAATTATTATTATTATTCGCATTATCATTAAATTATATTCTTAATGTATAAATTAAATTACTCTTATTATTAGAGCATTATTAACGTTACATATTCTCCGATAGGTCTTCCCCGATTAAGCCCTCTTCACCCCGGCCCGCGCTCCCTTCTTCGTCAACTTTGCACTTAGATCTGTGACCTTTGGACATTGGATATTCTACCACCCTCAAGCTTTGAAACACTAGGAGAAACAGTCAAGTAAAATGAATCGCTCCATAATCCAGCACCAAAGTGGTTAAAGTGAGCCTTCTTTAGCAATGCATCTGATTTTAGCAACTCCCAGCCAGAGTATCCAGCAAATTTCAGGCCCGGAGCTGGACTCTGACAATAGACATTCTGCCACCCATCTGGCCCACTGGGATGACCCAACATATGGTAGTACCAGGCACCCCCGGTCACCTGAGGCTGCTGGGGCATGTTTTAACCAGTGGTTGACGCAGTTCCTTTGAATAATAATGATAATGGTATTTGTTAAGCGCTTACTGTGTGCCAAGCTTTGTTCTAAGCGCTGGGGTGGATACGGAAGTAGGACAGACATAGAGTTGAATAAAAATAGTTCCTGTGGGCTATGATATGGCGAAGACCCCAGTGGCCTCCAAGGCACCCACCTCCTGGGTCACGGTTCCACTTCAAAGCACGGGCATTAGGCTGGAGTCACTATGGGCGTAAATGGGTCTTATACCGCAAAAGCTTCTGTGCCCATTTCACAATGTGCCGCGTCGCTGCCCTGCCTACTCGCTCTTTCTACTCCGGGCCACGATGGGAACACGACTGGCAAGGATGAGTCGGCATAGGAGGTGCTGCACAAACCACTAGCACTAGAATCAACTCCTTCACATAAGTTAGTGGGATTCGACATTTGAGAACCGAGATTCGTCTATTGTTCTCAATGGGAGACCCCAACATCGTCGTGGTCAAAAGCCGGACCGCCCCTTCGAGACCGCCCCTGACCTGGGACCCCCTGAAATATTTCTAGAGCTCTCTGTGTTTTGTTCTGCTCTGGGACCAAGGATCTGGACCTGCCCTTGGGCGTGAACTAGCCTCTGCCTTTCGGAGAGGACCTGAACATTCAGAGCCACCCCGGATCCTACTCAGCCCACGAAAGGCCTGCGAGGAGGGCTTGGTTAAAACTCCTCAAGCCATTGGCCACACTGGTGCCTCGCAGAAAGAACAGCAGGTGGTGGTCACCAGATACCAAGGACCGGCTGAAAACTGGAACTTTTCTAGTTTCTGCATAAACTCTGTTGCTTTTCGGTCAGTGCCGTTTCATCACTTTTTCTTATTCTAAGAAGTGAAAACCATCTACCATCATGTTATACTCCCAGGCTGCTGGGCTAAGCAAAATGGGTTCAATTTTCTTTACTTTTTTTATAGTTGAATTTACTTAATTTCTACTTGTGTTTAGGTTTCCCTGCCATTACAAGCCTCGCTCTGGCTCACAGCTCCACCTCCTTGTGAATAAGGCCTATTGTATATGCGGAACACAAAGCAAAATGACACAATGGAAAAGAAAGTAGAGTTTAAAGAAAAAAGGGATAATTAGGACATGGCTGAACAAAGGAAATCTAATGAATGGGTTGTGTTTGAAACGCATTGGCATGTTACTGTATTTAGAATAATGAACTTTCTCTAATTTTATTTTCAATATTTCCTCAATTCTCTTTGAAAATATGCCCATAATCCCACAGACAGTGCAAACCTTCACCAACACAACCCTATGAGGTATCATCAACCCTTACTATCGGGGAGAATCTTAGAATAAGTGATGAGGGAATCTTTCCAAAGAAGGGGAAAGAGTGATTGGCAAGGATGCATCAGATAACCTTTCCTCCACTCGGTTTCTGATACAAGTGCCAGTCAGGTTGACCCAGTGAATCCCTCCCCCATGGAAATGTCACGCCATGGCATTCTGCTCTGCTTGTCACTCTAAGGGAACCATCAAAGCTCTGCCTCTGAATTCCCTCTCACCCTTGCTTATCATTCTCCTTTCATCAGCACATTCAGTTGCCAAATGCTACGGCTGCTTTCCCCAGTTCTCTCAACTAACCTCTGGGTCGAAGAGTGTTGGTCATTTACCAATGGCATTTTGTGATCACCTCACCAGCTTCCTTCTCTTCCAATCATCCTAACGAGCCTCTTATCTACTGTTTTGATCATGCCATTCCCCACTTGGATGGCTTTGAATTTTGCCTCAATTTTGAATTATTCTTGTTCTATACTACTGCATCTGCCTACTCTTTGACCTCCCAGCCTCTTCTCTCTCCCCACTCCAGTCCATACTTCACTTTGCTGCACAGATCATTTTTCAACAGAAACATCCAGTCCATGTCCCCCACTCCTCAAGAACCTCCAATGGCTGCCCTTCCAAATCCCATCAAACAGGAACTTCTTTCCATCGGCTTTAAAGAACTCAATCAGCTCGCCCCATCCTACCTCATCTCACTCATCTCCTACTACAGCCCAGCCCACACACTCCGCTCCCCCAGCCCCACTGTGCCCTGATCTCATCTCTCTCACCGCCAACTCCCTCCCACTCCATATATGCCAGACCACCACTCCCTCCATCTTCAAAGCATTGTTAAGATCACAGCTCTGCCCAAAGGCCTTCTCCGATGACATCCTTTTCCTCCGGCTGGCTCTCCCTTCTGTGTCACCTATGCACTTGGATCTGTGACCTCTGGACATTTGATATTCTCCCCACTCCCAGCCCCACGACACTTACGTACATATATTGAAATTATATATTATACATTATTTATAGTAAATGTCTATCTCCCCCTCTAGACTGTGAGGGATTTTATAAGTAGGGAACGTGACCACGAATTCTACTGCCCTGTACTTTACTAAGAGCTTAGTACAGTGCTCTCCATGTAGTGAGCTGTCAATAAATATGATTGATTGATTGATTGATATCTGCTCTTTCCACTAGGCAACAACTGTTTAGATATCTTGGAAAGTAAGTATAGGAATGTATTGGTCATATGGGCGAAAACTTACGGATGCAGAGGGATTAGCACTTAGGCAATGACTTGTTTTCTCGTTGGGTGGTTTATGTTTGGACAGCAACCCTGAGTACCATAAAATAACCAATGAGTCAGACTCATGGAAGAAATACAAATAACTTCAGTGAGACTTTTAAAAAGCCTAATCTTAGCAACTCCTTCAATCAATCCATGGTCATTTATTGCGGGCTTACTGCTGTAAACTCTCTGGGGAGACAATACTGAATGACCTACACTTTGATAGTGCCTAGTATTCTGTTACAGTTAAATACATTTTGTCAGTCAATTGTATTTACTGAGCAGTGTGCAGAGCACTGTACTAAGTGCTTGGGAGAGTACACGATAATAATATAATAGACACATTCTCTGCTCACACCAGGATACCGTGCTAAGGCAGATGAAAATGTAACAAAGTAACCACTTGGTTAGCAACTGCCATGAAATGGAACATAAAATCCCCGTTGGGCTTCTGTCCCTGCTTCCGCTGGCTAAGAAATACTTTCTTAAGAGATCTAAAAGTTTAAAATTACAATGAAACAGCTTTTCTGAGACTACGAGGTGAACTTTCTAGTTTTCTTGTTCACATAATCATAGAAAACGTCACTCAGAATGGAAAAGAAGGGGGAAAAATGTTCTCTTGGCACTAAGCAGAATTTAGTCAGAGTTATTATTAAATGAACAAACCAAGGTGGACAGTTGGAAAAGGCCTTCGAGACTTAAACTCTCCCAAATTCAAAAATCAGGGGTCAGGAAGATACGGTCAATCTCTGCAAGGTTTATTATTTGGTATGTGACATTGAATTCAGAATATCAAACTCATGAAAAAATACTTTGAGTGAAAGTTTGGAAAAAATGGGCAGATAAAATGATATGGCATTTAATATCATTTTCTATAAGCTAATGCTTCTGGGTAAAAGTCACAAAAAAAATGGAGAAATTTTCATTTCAAAGCAATAATGCCTTAAAGACCAGGAAATCACAGTGGGAAAAGTTGCTTATTCCATATTCAGCCAGAGCCTCTGAGGGGCTGGGAACCTAACATTAGCTACCTGAAGGTATTAACCCTTTCTTGCTGCTATAGTCACTCTGGCGTTTCAGTGCCCTAAAAGAAAACTTGCTGGCCTGAGAGGTCAGCTGTCCCCAGTGGTTTTCGCCAGCTTCCAGAGAATGCAGTACTTCACCTGAAAAGGAGATGATGAAATACGATACACCCGTGCATGGTTTGGAACTGGGACCTTAGTGTGCATGACTGTAAAGAGCAACTGGCATGTGGGGTTAAGGGAGAATCATTTGGAAATCTGAGGAAACAATATCTGGTCTGCATGATTTTGACTGCCCTACCAAAGGTGCTACGAAGGGTGGACAGTGACCACCAAAAAATAATTGATGTACTTTGTAAAAGAAATGGCCAAACACACAATTATTTGGAAATAATAATCACGAGTTGAAGGGACAAAAGAGGCGTGACTTTATGTAGAACCAAACCAGAGGGTGGAAACTATTTCCTGTAAAGGTCCCATCATGGGGCAATCGGCTGGCAAGGTACATCAGACACCATCAATGCTCACTAAGACAATCCTAATGCAATTACATAAGACAAAGACTGGCAGAATTTAATGGGAGTTATTATTATGATAACTATGTAATAATGGGAGTTATTACAAGGTGGATAGTTGGAAAGGGGCTTTGAGACTTAAATTCTCCCCAACACAGAAATGAATAGCTCAAGACTAAGACTGGACTAGAGAAGAGACTTGAGGAAATAACTCTTTTTTTTATGGTATTTGTTCAATACTATGTGTCAGACACTGTACTAAGCTACAAAACAAGTGGGTTGGGCACAGTCTTTGTCCCAAAAAAGGGCTCACAGTCTTTATTCCCATTTTATAGATGAGGTAACTGAGGCACAGAGAAGTTAAGTGACTTGCCCAGGGTTACACAGCAGACAAGCAGTGGGGCTGGAATTAGAACGCAGGTCCTTCTGATTCCTAGGCCTGTGCTCTATCCATTAGGATATGCTGCTTGTTCCTATCATGTACCCAGTCTACTGAACTTCAAGAGTGACTCCCCTGTTCATAGGAACATATGGTGTGCCAAAATTGTCTGCATTTCCCTCAAATCACAAAACCTGGAGAAAACCACTTTGAAGAACTTGATCCACTGCTCAGTAATACAAGATGACATTAACTCTGATAATGAGTCAGTCACCTTTCTTTAGTGATAAGCTAGACTTGTCAGAATTTCAGATACTCTAGAAGCCAAAACCAGTCTTTTACAAATATTTGCTTAAGACTTTCACCCTACAAATCTGCCTATTTATTTTATAAGGAGGGTTTCCATACACTTCTGACACTGTCAGAATGGTTACAGGATGAAGAGAGATGAAGTTCAGGATGAAGTTCAGATTCCCCTGCTTGATATGAAAAGCAAAATCTTCTTGGACCCAGAAAGGAGTTGATGTTTAAGAAAACAGTAGTAGAATCTACTAACATCTATAGTGTACACAGCACTTCACTAAACTCAGGAAAAAATACACTTTTGAGAATAAGATATGGACCAATGGCCCCGAGGGGTTCACTGTCTAAGAAGAAGGGACGTAGAGGCACCTCAAGCAATCATATTTATCTAAAGGAAAGATTAAACAATAAAAAATACAAATACAACTTAAAAGATCAGGACTTGGCAGCAAGCACAAAACAGCAGTGGGGTTCTGTGGCTAGAGGAGCAGTTTCAAATTCCTTGTAGCTGAGAGGTGAGCGGTGAAATAGTCACAGCCGCCACCCAGGGTTGAAAGTAAAAAGATTTTTAAAAAAATCTTAACCAGAATACCAGTGACTTCCACTTCCCCAACCTCTGCCCGCCTCTGGTGAGAATGGGCTTTTGGGGGGCTGAGGTCAAGGTGGGGGGGATGGTGAGCAAGCAGGTTTTTGTGGGGAGGGAGGATGAGGAGGGTGGCCAACCAGCCAACTAAAAGACTCAGTAAAGTGGGAGAGGCAGGGCTATGGCTACTGGTGATCAAAGGGCCAGCCCTTCCCCAGCCCTCTGCCTCCCAAACACCATTCTGGGCCTTTTTCTTATACCGAAGCCGAGTTGCGGCTGCTCCTGCCTTACTTTCAGCACTGCCGTCACCGCTGCATCAAGCACAACCTTACCAACTTCTTAAAGGTTCAGAATTCACAGATCTGCTGAGCCAGTCAATGGCGTTTACTGAGTGCTTGCTGGGTACAGATCTCTCTGGTAAGCACTTGGGAGAGTACAATACAGTAGAGTTGGCAGATGCGATCTCTGCCCCCAAGAAGCTTACAGTCTAGAGGGGAAAAAATTACAACACAAGCCTACAACACAAACCACGATATTCTCTATCAAGCTAAAGCTGTTATATTTTTAGTCTATCACCCACGGTCTCAGAAACAGTAATTCAGGTCATTCATTCAATCTTATTTATTGAGTGCTTACCATATGCAAAGCATACCATACTAAGCCCTAGGGAGCATACAATACAACAACAAACAGATACATTCCCTGTCTGCAATGGGCTCATGTGCCCTTTCTGGTTGGACTGTCTGGTGGAGAAAAATTGGCTTTTATTGGCTGAGAACCTAGTGTCACCTCTTTCATAATGTTAAGTTCCCCAGGACCCAGAATTGCTCAAAACCTACAACCCAGCCAACTATATCCTTGGATTTCATGAGACTGCAAACTCCCCTACTAGACTGTAACCCCAAGATAGAGATTAAGTCTTCCAATTCTATTGTACTCTACCAGATGCTTAGTAAGATGCTCCTAAGACAGTCGGCACTATTTAATTGACTTTTTGGAAAATGCTGTGGAAAGCCCTTGTTCATATTACAGGCTTACTAGGACCTTAAGTTCCAAGAATCAGTGAATTATGCAAACCTATCTACTGTGGATTCAAGGTGGGGAAAAGATAGAATCAATCAACGAATGGTATTTATTGAGCGCTTTCTGAGTGCAGAGCACTGTAATAGGCACTTGGGAGAGTGCAGTATGACAGAGTTGGTAAACACCCTCCCTGTCCACAATGAACTTACGGTCTAGAAAGGGAGACATATGTTAAATATACAAAAATAATTTACAGATGTGTACATATGTGCTGCAGGGCTGAGGGTGGGGATGAATACCAAATGTCCAAAGGAACCCCCAACCCTGCTAACAAATGTTTTAATATTTCTGGACAGTCACCACAGGCTGTGTGCAGTTGAGGATTTGAGAGGAGAATCAAGTGAAGACCTCCTTTTCCAAACTGCAACAGAGATGATTTATATGGTATTGGCGCCTGGTCCAACTTGATGGGCTCGATAATGCCATCAGTCACTGGAAAGTAGCCAGGGTTAAAAATTCCAGGTGATTAAAAGCTTCTATTCAACAGGTGCAGAAAAGGCAACCCTTCGGGTACCTACATGCCCACTACATTTAAGAAGAAAAACAGGCATGAATGAAAATGGTGATAGATGGGTTTCAAAAACTCTGGAAAAGAATGCAGGTTAACACCCCATTGTGAGATGCACTCACGGCTCACCGAAGCGGTTCGCAAAATGGGGAGTCTCCTTGAATTCCTAGTTGCTTCTAGGCATGGTCGCATAGACGTCATCCCCTACTCGGTTAACTGTCATGCTTTCTTGCTGAACATGAAACTCACGCCCTCAATTTCTAGGGTCTCATTGTGTCTGGTGACCTTTGGAGAGCCAGTACTCAGTACTTTCATACTAAATATCCCACCGACAGCACTTTGAATAGACTGGAACAGGGTAGCTTTGTGACATAGACATTTTACTTTAAAATGCCAAATAGATTTTTCCGAGTATTCAGATAAAAAAAAAGAATAGGCACAGCAAACCCAGATCTTACTTTATCATAGGAATAATTTTTTCAGACAATTTATAATCGCTGTAGAACACTAGTGTATAAATGGAAATGGTGATGTAACCTCTCCTGCAAGGGTGCAAAAGTTGACATAACAATTAATCTGGGTTAATGAAGGCCCCACAGATTTCACCCTAAAACCTCCACTGCCATTGTTTTATTTTAAGTCATTTTTACTTTTGAGGTTTCTTCTTCCAACAGCCTGTTTCTTGAAGTGATTTGTGCCTTCCACCACTTAGATAATAAATTTTTGCTCACTTAGCTGACTGCCCATGGAATATTCTCTTTTATTCAGAATTTCTACTAGTCATAATTCTGTCAGAGAACCAATGCAGCAATCCTACCATGAATGTTAAATAACTGTTTAGCGTGGTACGCTAGCATGGACAATAACATATGACTTTCTATCTTGGTATAACACACGTACAAACACACACACACACACACACCCATCCCCCGTGGTGGCACCACCATTTAGGATCTTCTTTCTGGCATAGAGTTAAGCAATCTTTATTTCCATGTCACTTGAGCAACAGGAAGAGAAGAAAATCTCACTCCACACAAGGAACCAGATCTGCCAGCTTTTAACTGGGACTTTGATAATCTGGCTTGATAAGAATTCTCAGTTTACCACATCAATCATTCATGACTAATTGTCATTTCATTGGCAAGTTGCCCGCATAACAATCTGAAAATACCATCCCCCACATTCAAAGAAAAAATAACCTAAAATATCCTTTTTTTTTTTTTGGACAATCACTGAAGATGGTCCTAGGATTCATATAGCAGAGTGAGTCCAAACTTTCACGGTTGCTCTCTGCACCCAGTAGATAGAGCATGGGGAGATAGGAGATCTGGGCTCAAGACACAGGTCTGCTACTGACCTGCTGTACTTCATTTTTCTCATCTGTAAAATGGGGAGAACATAACTACTCTCCCCATGTGCGATAAGGAATTGTGACCTCTAGACTGTAACCTCATTGTGGGAAGGGAATGTGTCTCTGTACTGTACTCTCCCCAGGGCTTAGTAGAATGCTCTGCACACAGTTAGCACTCTGTAAATACAAGTAGCTGACTGATTGATCTGATGATCTTGTATCTATCCTAGTTTTAGCATAGTAGATGGCTTGGTGTAAGTGCTTAATAAATATCATTATTTTTATTCCAACATTTTAATGACATCCTTTTCATTTAGAAACCAAAATTAATCACCATTTAAATCCCTTTTACTTCTTTTTCTATGACGTGACTGCTGACTCGTTCCGAAAGCCAGACACGATTTTAGCTTCAAAGCAAAGGCCTCCTGAAACTGATACTTAAGGCACTGGCACACCCTTCCTTACTGCATCTCTGACATCCCAACTCCCCTTTCTCCTCCAGTTGGAGTCCCCAAACAGGCAGGACAGTCGAGTTTGGCTACTTTGATGACCTAGGGGTTAGAAGCCCGGGACCGGGCAGGGAGGAAGTAATGCGTGTTTGGGCGGTACAATAGCCACTGGCCCAGAAGAGTGGCAGGAGCAGCAGATTCTCCTTCAAGAATGGGGATGTCATAAAGCCGCCTAGCTGTGGGGATGGTTAAAGAACTTGCTTCCACCTGTTCCCTTGCTGACAGGATTCAAGGCCACGCTGATCTCGGGACCCTCCTTAGGGTGATACAATTACTCCCTCCGCCTGTACCTTCCTCCCATCACGCTACTACTAAGCTGGAAACTTGGGGCTGCCTCCAGGCTGAATCAGCTTGTCCTATTCGAGGGCAATCCCAGGGGATGGGGCAATTCTAGAGCATCCATGAGGTTTTCAATCGGCTCAGACCATTGCCAGCAGAAAGAGGAGGCAGGTTTTGTGGAGACCACTACTAACTTCCTGAGCCAATCAAAATAATCAGGGAGATTTTCTGGAATTGATCTGGAATGGGGGATATGGAGGGAAGTGTTTAAATTCATTCAAGATCAGGCCCTCCAAGGGGGTGACAGATATCTTTACCAAACCCCTGGGTCCCCAAGAGGGGTTTCAGGGTTTGAAGAGTGCTACCCTAGATTCTATTCCACCATGCAGCTCTTGGCTGCCACAGAGTTCAAAGCCGGTCCTGAGGTTTGGGGGAGGTTGCATGGCCCTCTTTTGTCATGGGGATCAAAAGACAGACTGATGTACTTTTCTGTTCCTGTCACAGTATTTTCTCAAGCCTTTATCTGTGGCACCTAGGATATGACTGGTATTAACGGCGATATGGCAAACGTGAGAGAAAAAGAAAGCAAGAAAGGTGATTCTGCATGTGCTAGGGAGGATACAAATGGTTGAAAAGGAGTATGAATGTGGAGATTGAATATGGACTACAGGAAGGAGGTGTGAGACGGACAAATTGGAGAGGGTGGAAAATGTGGCTTGAGAGGAGGGCTGGCTATTGTAAAATTCAATTACTTTTCCCCACAAGTATTCAACAGGGGAAATATATGGTCATCACGATTTCCTCTGAGCACTAAGACCTTATTTAATACTTGTTTTTGTTTTTTCAGATTTTGCAAAGAGGAACCTCTTCTTGGCCATTGGAAGGGCTAAAAAAATTCCGCCAAGGGGCATGGAGAAAAACCTTTCTCTATTTTTCCTTTGCTCGACTCTAAGGTATCTCTACCCGGGAACTAACAGCATTTACAGCTTGGGCAATCTAATAATAATAACAATAATTATGGTATTTGTTAAGTGCTTACTATGCGCCAGGCAATGTACTAAGCGCTGGAAGTTCTTGGCTGTGGGAAACTGCCAGAATGAGTGGAACAGGAGAGCAGAAAGTGAAGTACAGAGAGAAGGTGAGCTCAGGCAAAGTATGTGATCTGGGGAGTAAAGGGTGAAAAGTAAAGCTATGTAAGGTGGGAAGAGGGGGTGGAAAGAAGTCAAATATTGAGGCTTGATGCAAAGGGGGATGGGGAGCACTGAAGGTTTTTGAGATCTGTGCTGAGTGATGCTTCGAGAAGATGATCTTAGGTATATATTTGCAAATTACACATTATAAAATACTTATGTCTCTCTCCCTCTCTAGACTGTAAGTTCGTTATAGTCAGGGAACGTGTCTGCCAATTATGTTGGAGTGTACCCTCCCAACCGCTTAGTACAGTGTTCTGCATAGAGTAAGCACCCAATAAATATTATTGATTGATTAATTGCCAATCTATGCAGCAGACCTTATATAGAATTAAGCAGGTGGGGGGAGGGCAAGGCAGGAGACAGGGGTACCAGTGAGGAGGTTGGCCCAGAAATACAGACTGTAAGCTTATAAACTTGTCGTGGGCAGGGAATGTGTCTGCTAATTCTGTTGTATTGTGCTCCCAAGCACTTAGTACATGAGAAGCAGCATGGCTTAGTGGCAAGAGCACGGGCTTGGGAGTCAGAGGATGTGGGTTCTCCTCCTGGCTCTGCCACTGGTCTGCATGTGACCTTGGGCAAGCCACTTCACTTCTCTGTGCCTCAATCCCCTCCCCCTCATCTGTCAAATAGGGATGAAGACTGGGAGCCCCACTTGGGACAACCTGATTACTTTGTACCTACCCCAGTGCTTAGAACAGTGCTTGGAACACAGCAAGCACTTAACAAATCCCATAATAATAATAATTATTATTATCACAGTTGTCTGCACATAGTAAGCACTCAATATATATGATTGAATGATAACTGTAATATGACAACAGTTTGGACAGGGACAGTAAATGTTAAGATAAAAAGGAAGGGGTGGATCTGGGAAATATGCGCATGGACACTCAAACACAGGTTTGGCTGTACTGCTTCCTCTTCTACCTTCCCTGAGGTGTTCGTTGTGGGATGTGCCTGTAATACTGTTGTGTTATACTCCCTCAGGTGCTTAGTACAGTGCTCTGCACACAGTAAGCCCTCAATAAATACGATTGACTGATTGACAGAAGAAAGCTGAGCAGCAAGGGGTTACTTCTTTCTCTGCTTTGGGGTTTCCTATTCAACTTGCCAGAAGCAGCTGGAACCAAATCAAACTTCTTAAAGTCAATGGCCTTCCCAAGTGGAAAGGATGAGCCAGATTTGAGACTTCATTCCCTATCGCTCTGTGTGCAGCAGGAAATGATTTCAGTAGGTCCGTGACTCACCCTCAAGTCTACCTGCATCACAGTTATGATTACAACTGCCACTTTAATAGGCATACTTTCCTAAGTAACTATTAACCAGTTGAACAATGGGAAGCTCCAATAAAGACTCTGGCTCTCTTACAACACAAATTTGGACTGCATCTTCTTGTTGTTAGTTACTGCAATCGAAATCTTTGACATTTGCATGTAAAATTAGAAATTCTTCCCCTGGGTATCTAAGTAGTAATTGCAGTACCCACCAGATGTTCCTCTCTTCCCAGGACCAGCTTTATAGAAACTCAGACAGGAAATTCAGGCTCACAAAGTCAGCCTATGGAAGATTCACTTCAGTAGTAAAGTATTCCCTTCAGAATCCACAGAAAGCCACTATTCGGCAATATGATCTTCAAAGTGTTTTCCTTTTGTCATACCCAATACGGCAACTGAGAGCCATACTTGTCCCTGCCCGCCATGGGCTAAGTTCATAGCAGAGTTTAATGATAATATGATGTAACAAAAGCCTCAGGTTCTGTTCAAAATCAGCTCTGTGGAGACTAAATTAAAATTCTGGTTGGAGAACTGCTTCATGTGTTGAAACGTCTTACACGAAACTAAGGTCAGTGCTTGCAAGATGCACCTCCCATCTCCAAGATCAGATGTCAGGATGAGGTGAGTGAAGTTTTGTATAGCAGGGAAGTAAAGAAGTTTGTTTCAGGTCCCCTTGCTTTCTGATTTCTACTCTGAGGGGGCCCAACCGAACTGCTAGGGCCCAACTGTGAAATGACAGGCTGAATACTTAAGGTAAAAAAAAAAAAGTAAAAACACCCCGGGGAGGTTATTGTTTGAATAGTAATAATAACAATACTGATAATAATAAAAATAATGGAATTTGTTAAGTATTTTTATGTGTCAAACTCTGTTCTAAGCACAGGGGTAGATCAAATTTGATGAGGTAGACCCTGTCCCACATTTGGTCTGCAATTTAAGTAGGAAAGAGAACTAGTATTGAGTCCCAATTTTACAGTTCAGGAAACTGAGGCACAGAGAAGTTAAGTGACTTGTCCAAGATCACAGAGCAGGTAAATGGTGAAGCCAAGATTAGAACCCAGGTCCTGTGACTCCCAGGACCATACTCTTTCCATCAGGACACCCTGCTTTGACCATCCTTCTCTTCAAGCAATTATTAAGAATTCAAAGTTCAGGGTCCTGAAGAAACTGTAAAAACAAAGAAATGGTCCATGCTCTCTGAACAAAGAAATATTCAAGAACCATCAGGGAAGCAGCATGGCCTAGTGAAAAGAGCACAGGCCTGGGAGTCAGAAGACCTGGGTTTTAATCCCGCCTTCACCATTTACCTGCTGTGTGACCTTCGGCAAGTCTCTTTGACTTCTTTATGCCTCAATTTGCAAAATGGCGATTCAATACCTATTCTCCTTTCTATGTACTCTGTGAGTCCCATGTGCAGCTCGATTATCTTGCCTTGTATCTACCCCAGTGTTTAGCGCAGTATTAAGCACTTAATAAATGCTTCAATTATTATTTTTAGAAATTTACTTCTGACATACACAGAAATGGGATCTCACTTGAAGTTTCAAAAAGAAATTGCTAATACGTCCGATTTATCCCACGATAACAAAACCATCATATTCAGTATTGTGCTCCATAGATACTACACAGAGTACCTGCCATTCAAATATATTCTCCTTTATCTTTTAGTCTTTGGATTACTGAATCAATTATTTAAGTTGCTGTCATTTAAAAGCCTTAATTGCCCACTGTTCTCTCTGATAATTTTATTTTTTACTCACCTTAGCACTTTTCTACCTGCACATGTTTACAATATGGATAGAGTGACGAAAGTTATAAGCAGTTAAAAAAAAGGACGTTTCTCACGCGAACCATGTTATGTAAGCATAGCCTAGTTCTTTATTCAAATGATTCTTAAATCTTTCTGGCCTTAGAAGGAAATAGAATTTTCATTCAACGACTAGAGCAAGTCCTCGCTCTGTGCTACTTCATGGAAATCTCCACAAATGTTGACTTACTGCCTGGTGCAAATGAAAAAGCTGTAGGCAACAGTAAGGCTGTGTAAGCATGAATGCTGGAGTGGTCCATTAGGATTGTACCAACCTTCCCAGTACACTGTCTACAGGAGATAAGCATAGAGTAGATTCTAGAGGTGGTTAGGCCATTTAAAAAAGAACCCCAAAACAAAAACAAAACAAAAAAATCTCACAGGATTTTTTTATGGAATGTGACAAATTGAAATGTGCTGACCTGTCTTGGTGGGGGTGGGGGAGTGGATAGCAAAGAAAATTTTCATCCATCTACCTATCATCTATCTGTATATAATTATACAGATATATATATAATTTGTGTGTGTGTGTGTATATATGTAAACACAGACCAGTGAATGCTGCAACCAAGGGAAAACTATAGTTCTCAGTTCCTGCTACTGTTCTATTTTCTAATTTGTCCAGATTTGTTCATAGAGTACTATGTACATGAATCAAGTTTTTAAACTTGAAATAATCTTCTAAAACATCAGCTTGAATAAATTTGGGTATAGAAGGCCCTCTGCTTGAAATTCCTCTGTGCCTTTCCTGCTCCAGTGGCTACCATTCCCTTGGGGTTTCTGAGTCTGAATGAAATCAGTGGGACTTTGAAGTGAGGCCCTGCCTCCTTCTCTTCATCCTGGTGCCTTCCTGGGGGGAAGAGCGGCCTCTTCCAGACCTGCCATGTTCCCCCTGAGGTCACTCACCCAAGCAATAACCTGTTGCTTTGAAATCAAGATGGGCTGCTGGGTTTTAACTCTCCTGGGTCCAGCAGGCAGTCACTTAAGGTTCCACCCTACACACAGCTCAGGAGAAGGGTTAGTAAGGCAGGATGTATGCATAGAATTAATGACTGTCTCTCTTCCCCACTAGCTCAAGGACAGGCCCATGACTTTTACTCTCTGTGTACTCTCCCAAGTAGCTACTCTAGTATCCTATCTAGGATACTCTAGTATCCTATCTACTATCTAGGAAGCAGCGTGGCTCAGTGGAAAGAGCATGGGCTTTGGAGTCAGAGGTCATGGGTTCGAATCCCAGCTCGGCCACTTGTCAGCTGTGTGACTTTGGGCAAGTCACTTAACTTCTCGGGGCCTCAGTTACCTCATCTGTAAAATGGGGATGAAGACTGTGAGCCCCACGTGGGACAACCTGATTCCCCCTATGTCTACCCCAGCGCTTAGAACAGTGCTCGGCACATAGTAAGCGCTTAACAAATACCAACATTATCCAGTATCCAGAAGGTGGTCGATACTACTGCATTAAAGAATGAAAGAACGAATGAACGAAGGATGAGATTCTGACTGTCCTAGAGGTCACTCAATCGTATTTATTGAGTGTCCACTCTTTGCAGAGCACTGTATTAAAGTATTTCAAGAGGATAACATGAGAGTCGGTAGACATATTCCCTGCCCACAAGTAACTTACAGTCGAGGGGGGAGTCCAGACTGGTGCAGAGGCCAGCAAGTACCACTTCTTGAGGTGTCAACCGATAACAGCTATGAGCTGCTCATTTAACCTATCTTACTCTACCATATCATGGGAGACACAAGATGGCTGCAAAGCTGCTCCCATTCCCCTCTCCACCGCCCCCCGCCCCCCCGCTATGGGTAGGAGCAGCATGGATTGGTTAATTGTATAGTTTCTATTACATCAAGTATTTACCTTGAGTGGATCTTGAGTGATAAACCTTGGGCAAACATGGTGGGGTTGGGAGTGGTTGCTGCTTCTTCTATGATAGAGCAAGGCCTCAGCCCTACAGAACTTATATAATGTATCCATGGTTTATTTATTTCTATTAATGTCTGACACCCCCTCTGGGCTGTAAGCTCAGTGAAGGCAGGGAATCTGTCTACCAACTTTGTTATGTTGTCCTCTCTTAAGTGCTCACCACAGTGTTCTGCACAGAGTAAGCGCTCAATAAATACAATTGACTGATTGGTACTGGCTAGCTTATATGATGTATATTGTCCAAAGTTTACAAATTTCAACTGAAAAATGTACATGCCTCGTTAATTTTATGCCATGGGGTCAGTTTTCATATCTCCTTTTGACTACGAGGATATACAGATATTGGTGCTATACATGTGCTGGCCCACAAAAGGAGGAAATAATTGAAAAAGGAGTAACTATATAAGCCGTTTTGAGTTGCAATGAAGAGAGGCTTGAGGAGAAATTTTGAGAGAAAGCCCCTTTGTTGGTTGAAATGTTCTCATGCAGACAATCTGTGGCTTTAAACACAATTCTGCCAAAAAAGGCTTTGCTTTCATTTTCATTATTAACTTTTATATGAGAACAGAAATATGCCTTGAAGAGAATACCTTACTTTGTTCTAGAGATTTGCTTGCTGTTATCATTTACACGTAAACTTTTCCTCTAGCTTACACTCCTCAGGAAAGAAGCCACTAATTAACTGACAAATACAACCCCAAATCAAAATTTCAGCAGATTCAGGAACATTTCAATGTACTACAAAAAAAAGTGCACAAGAGAATCAGAGATCTGGGAGGTCTCTGGAAATGCCACCTGAGCTTCAGGTGTAGAACCCTTGAATATGGGATTCTATCAGCACCAAACCCTAACCCCGTCATGAATCCCAGAAAAGAACAACACAAAAAAACGCTTGCTGGCACAAGATCAGTGAAAACCGATCTCTAAAGAATGAACTATTGCTTAAGTAGTAATAATACTTAATGCCTCCCACCATGCTTGTCAATGTTTTAATGAACAACAAAACAATATTTGAAAAATAATTCCATATGTAAGTTGTGTAAACAGACCCTGGGCTCTCCTACAGATCTGACCTGAAGTGTACTGGAGGGGTGGTATCAAAGCTTCACAAATATGACAAATAAAACAAGAACATTTGCATGAAGCGTCTTATGAGCCACAATTCAAGACTCTCCAGGCAATGTGGAAGAAACTAGGGAAAATACGTCTCCCATACCAACCAAGAGAATATCAGTGTTCTGGGGACAATAGCCAACAGATTCTTAGCAATACTATGGACGGTAACCTCAGGGAAATCATGACCGATAAAACATTAAATCAACTTTGCTCCCTCCACAAAGAAAAAAGAAGAAAAGTTTAAGTTAAGAAATGAGCCCAGAACTTTTTAAGTTCCATAGACTTTGAGGTGAAGCAAATTGGCCCTGCACCAATAACAATGTTTTTGAAAGATTAGGTTGTTGCATTAACAGGAGATCAGCTATTATCCAATATAAAAGCAAACACTTTATTAACAAAACACTTCTCAAACTGTGAATAAAAAATAGGAAATCCAATCTAACACCTGAACCAAATCTGAAAGAACTGAAGGCCAAGAGCAAACCCAAAGTTTTAGTAGCATGGGGTATAACTCTCTGATCTGGTTCTGAGGAGGAAATAGCCACACCCTTTGCTTTAAATGTGGTTTCTTCCCCTCTCATTTTCTTCGTCTATTTTCCAATTTTCTGGGATTGCTTTAATTATTTTAAGCATTTATAAAAGGATTTCTCTAACCACCCATCAGGTTACTTTTTCCCCTGAAAAACCCTCCCGACAACAGTTAGGCTCCAAGAAAATATTTTTGTTTGACTCTTCTTGAAGTTGTTTTGCCGCAGCATCCCCTAAAAAATGCCACTCAGATGCCAATGAATCGTTCTTGCCTTTAGCCGTAAGAGGTCCCTGGTGAGTTTACTTACATCATGCATGGAGTCCAGAAGTTTAGTCAGTTGGTAAAACCGCTGCCAGCTTTGCCCAGAATTATTTGGACATTTGGTTACCATTTTCCTTAGTTCTTTAATGTAATTTGTCCTCATTTCATCAAATGCAGCTTGGCTTCTGAGGCCATCCTTGGGAACTGTGGATTAAAGAACACAGATTGAAAAAAACAATGTCAGCAAAATACCTTTGTTACTTTAAGTAAATACTTGTAAAGCATTCTTTGGCTGGTGAACATTGTGAACATTAATTAGAAACTAATGCCGAAAATGAAGATTGGGAGATACCAAAAGCTCCTACAGCAGTTATAGTATACACACACACACACACGTACACACATGCACACACACTATATACATAGTCATAATAATACTGCATATACTATATAATAAGTAATATAGTAATATATATGTATAATATGGCTATATACATATATAAAACCCAGCTTGCACACTTCGCTCCTCTAATGCCAACTTACTCACTGCAACTCAAACTCATCTATCTCACTGATGAACTCCCTCCCCTCTTCGTATCTGACAGACCATCACTCTCCCCACCTTCAAAACCTTATTAAAAGCACATCTCCGAGAGGCCTTCCCTAAGTTCTCATTTCCTCTTCTTCCACTCCCTCTGTGCCACCTCTGTACTTGGATTTTTATCCTTTATTCACCTCTCCCTCAATTCCATTCACTTATGTACATATACACAAATTATTCATTTATATTAATGTCCATCTCCTGCTCTAGACTGTACGCTCGTTGTGGGCAGGGAACGTGCCGACCAACTCTGTTATAGTGTAGTCTCCAAAGTGCTTAGTACAGTGCTCTGCGCATATTAAGTGCTAAAATACGATAGATTGATATATTCACAAAACCAGATATACACTATGTTCCATCCTCAATGTGCCAACCATAGTTTAACCAGTTAACCTTGTCCACATTCCTGGGAAGGCTTGTATTCTCATTTTCCAATGGAACCAAGATGGGAATTTAACCGCTTTCTTAAAATGTAGGTGCAATTAAACAACTCTGATTTCCAGTTCAAAGACTAGAAAACATCATTATTCATTCATTCAATTATATTTACTGAGCACTCACTGTGTGCACAGCACTGTACTGAGTGCTTGGAAAGTACAGCTTGATGTAGAGTGCTAGCTAGAGAGAGAAGCTGGAGGCCCTTCATTCACTGACTGTGTCCAACCTGATTACTAGTATAAATACACACCACAGTGCTTACTTCAGCGTTGGGCACATAGTAAGTGCTTAACAAAAAAACACTATTATTATTATTATCATTACTCAGAATTAGGGAGATTCTCTGAATTTCTAGCTAGAGAGGAAGAATTTGCCTATGTCACCAACAATTGGTCCTTTTAGAGAAGTAACAAGTACCTGGGATGCTGGAGAAAGAGCATTTAAAACTGGACATTTCCAACTCTGTTATATTGTAATTTCCCAAGATCCTAGTACAGGGCACACAGTAAGTTCTCAATAAATATGGATTGATTATTTGATTAACATATGAACTGCACCCTGCCACTTGGCTGGGACCCTGTGTTTAACAAAATGGTTCCGCTTTGAATTTAAGCTTAGCAAAATTGCTAGAAATGTAGGAGTTGATGGAAATGGCAATTTACTGGTACCATTAAACAAAGCTTAAAGGTTAAATAAATTCTGAATGGTACACAGGAGGGACACCATACATTTTTTCCAAATATAATCACTGTTTTCAATATTTATATTGATGACTTAATGGCCTAATGTAAATTTTCTTCGAATATTATCTTAATGGACTCACCTTTGTTCTAGATAAATCAGAAAGATCACTTTTGTGGAACAGATCACTCAATGGAATTCACCAATATTTGTGAGATTTTTGCATTTGACCTTTATTAGAGTTAATTAAACAAATCAAAACTCAGCTCCATCAAAATTACACAGGAATAAACATTAAACATTAATTTTCTAGATGCATCTTGTGACTCAAATTTAATTGAAGTCATAATTATTGAAGACAAAAGGATCCAAGACTGGATGCTAATAAATAACTGGCTAAACCGTGACCATAATTTCTATCTAAATTCATGCAGAAGAACTGAAATTCAAAGAAATCAATTTTTTAATAAAAATAGAATCTTTAACCCAGCCTGAATTACACAAATCAATCTTTATCCCTGAAGTTCCATTGCACCTTGGCGGTTAAGAGTGGAAGCTGCCTAAGAGACTACTCTATGAAACCGACGCCCAGAGAGGAAAATGGGGATGTCACTTTTTAATCATACAGCTAGCATCTCCACACAATTAATCAAAGAGTATGGCTGTTTCAGTTCATCTCTTCTGCCAGAAACCGGAATTGGGTGAGTGCCTTGAGGTTTAAATTGGTACCGTTTCTTCAGGCTATGAAGTATCCCAAAGGGATTCTATATTTGTTCCTTACCTGAGTGAGAAAGCAACTCCTCAATTATGAGAAAAAATTGAAGAAACAGCATCAACACCACTACTATCCTAGCCTGGCAGTTGAATAGAGTGAACTGGCTCCACAGATCTGTATTTAAATGAATAATACTTTCAAAGCCCCTAAAATAAATGGGGCATAGGTTTCTAGTAAGTAATACTTTGGATTTCTTTGGTTATATTAACAAAATTCCCAAGTTACAGAAAACCTTTGTATTTATGTCAAGTGTTATTACTCGCATTTTACTGGTGTAGCTGAATTATATTGAACTAAAACCCCAGCCAAAATTCTGAAAAATTGAAATAAACCCACAAATAAAGAGAACTCAAGCAAAACACCATTTTTTGGAAGTCTGCCCAGAATTTCTGATTTTACTTATTAAATGCAGCAGGGCTTTTGGAAATTTTCCCAAATTCTACAGACTGGGGAAAAGGAAAAAAAAACCCAGTTGGGATATAATGTGTGTTTTCCCCACATGTAGAAGAAGCAAAAGACTGCCTTGATGACATAATTAAAAAAGTGTTGAAATAATTTTTTGTTGGTTCTCATGTGAATCATTATTGAAAAATAAGAATGAAACATCTCATCCTTCTCATGACAATAGAATTTCAAGAGAAATTTACTGAAACCTACAATTTTTCCAATTGGAAAATGGAACCTATTTATAACACTCTTCCGTTTCATTCACAAGTAGCTAAGAAAATGTTAATTAGTTTACAGTCTACAAATAGTAAGTAATCTAATTTGATAAAAGAAAAACTCAATACTTGTACCTCTGCACTATCAGGATTCCTAGCTAAAATACATCACTGAGCTAAAGTGAATATGGCAATAGAAAATGCTTGCGTGGACACCGTTTTACCTGTGCTTAATAGCAGCAAAACTTTCATTATCGTGTATTCTTCGAAGCTAAGCTGGAGGCGAACAAACTGAAGGCTGATTTGGTGCATCCCCTGGCACAGCTCATACATGGCAGATTGACGCATCTTCTCTCTGAAAAGAAAGAGGACAATGCCAGAAAAAGTGAAGTTTATTGTCCAATCTAGAATAGTACCCTAAAGTGTACCAGGACAGGAGTTTTTCGGACTGGCTCTAAAAATAGATGACCAAACATTCCTTTCTCTACCTCTTTTGCAGAACAAACTGCTGGTGCCACTCATGAAACTATTAAATGCCACCTGAAGATCATCATCAATATATTTATTGAGGACTTGCTGTGTACAGAGCACTGTTCAATACAACAGAGCTGGTAGACATTTATCAGAATACTTAAAATCACTTCTTTTTCTGCAAATGTCATTATTTTTGTGTAAATCAAAAACAATGTTCATTTACTACATTTAATTTTAAGGACAAAAATGATCTCCGACATAGAATGGTCTATGCAGTGGAGAAAGTATATGGTATTTAAATCTCGTGAAAGCCACTGTAAACTGACCTGAGGTCCCCCTTCCATATAGGGCTTTTTTTAAGCTATAAAGTCAAGTCTGTCATTGGTATAGATCTAGGAATGCCACCTGAAAAATTCCCAATCTCTTTCTTTTACCTATGTTTGAAAACTCAAAGGCTAATGCTTCCCTTAGAGGACACCTCTGATCCTTTGTCTTGATAATATATAATAAAAATGATGGTGTTTACTAATCACTTACTTTATATTTGTAGTCCTGATCTTAAAAATAGTGATATCTATAAAAAATAATGATGACAATCGTGGTATTTGCTAAGTGCTTATTATATATGCCAATTACTACACTAAGCGCTGGAGTAGGTAAAAGAAAATCAGGTTCTACATGGGGCTCTCAGTCTAAATAGGTTGGAGAACAGGTATGGACTCCCCATTTTGCAGATGAGGAAACTGAGGCACAGAGAAGTTAAGTGACTTGCACAAGGTCACAGAGCAGACAAGTGGCGGAGCTGGGATTAGAATCCAGATCCTCTGATTCCCAAACTGGGGCTCTTTCCCTTAGGCAACACTGCTTCCTTATGTTGTTTTGCTGTTTCTATTATTTGCTTTGTGTCCACCGCCATTCATTCATTCAATAGTATTTATTGAGTGCTTACTATGGCAAAGCACTGTACCAAGCGCTTGGAATGTCCAATTTGGCAACAGATAGAGACAATCCCTGCCCAATAACAGGCCCACAGTCTCCCCCTACACTGTCTTATTTGTAGACTGAGAGCCCCTTAAAGCCCAGGGACCTGTATGAATTTTGTATTTTTTCAAGTGTTCTGTTTAGTCCCCTGAATACAGTAGGTGCTCATTAAATACTATTAAATGAATGAAGTTATGAATACATGGAAATGCCAACCCGGAGAAGCTACACTACAATAGGTCAGTATGCCTTGAAATTAGTGAAAATGTTTAAAAGGTTCTTGCTTTCTATATCATCTCTAATCTCACGAGAAGCTACTTCACTCAACACAAGGTCAATGTAAAATAAAAATATGTCCCAATCTGATGAAGGAAATTGGATTATTAATTACTATCATTAATAAAGTAAAACTTTCACAAAATAAAATGTACAGCTTCCTATAAACTCTTACGGATAACCGGGATTAACAAATGAAGGCCACGCATGGTAGGCCATCTGTGTAATAAAGAGAATAGTGGCCCTGAAAAAGGGTGCAGCTATCATTCGGTATTTTTGAATGGTGGCGTTAACAACTCCAAAAAGCATCCATTGCCAAAAGCTATCTTCCATTTTCTGGGAAACACAGCAAATGAAACCACTAGGATAAATACATATGATGATGAAAGTGAATGACAGAAATACAGTTTAAATTACGGGAGGCTTATGCTAAAGCCTAGAGAAAGAACTAAACTCCCAGTAGAACATTACTTTTAAAGGAATATTTGGGAAAACTGCCATGATTCTGCTGCTCCAGAAGGCAATGCTGTTTTTACCTACAATTTGATTAAGAGATTTTCAAATACTTCTATCTCCACATCTATTCTAGGCAAAATGACATCCGCATTAACGACTGTAGGAACTTCAAAATGCTTCACTTGTGCCTTCAACTATTGCTGCATGGCACAATTTGACTCTATTTATTGCCATTGTTCTTGTCTACCTGTCTCCCCCGATTAGACTGTAAGCCCGTCAAAGGGCAGGGACTGTCTCTATCTGTTGCTGATTTGTACATTCCAAGCCCTTAGTACAGTGCTCTGCACATAGTAAGCGCTCAATAAATACTATTGAATGAATGAACAATTTACGTGCACCTCTCAGCACACCGTAAGTGACAAGATCGATCCTTGCCTATTTCTATGAAGACTCCATCATCATTATAAGCCTCAAAAATAACAAAAAAAATCTGCTAGTGAAACTTGGCTTCCCTTGTTAAATGCATATCCATAGCTTGAGGATTCTACCATTCATAATTTGGAATTATTATTATTCTCATATCCCAAGATGTAGTTCCGTGATTGGCACATAGTATACAAAAATTATGATTATCATTGATCATAGTTTTTGTGTACTATGTTCCTAGTACTTAACAGAAACCACAATTAACACCATTATTATTTATCAATACCATCAATATTAATACCAGATAATATTCATATTCATATCAATGATCCTAATCATTATTATTACTACTAATAATATAACTGTGGTATTGTTAAGTGCTTTCTATGTGCCAATAAATGCTGTGGTAGAATCAATATATGCAGATCAGACATAGTCACTGCCCCACGTAAGAAGGAAGGAGAACCTGTTCTTATCTCTCTTTCTACAGATGAAGAAACTGAGTCATAGAGCAGTTAATTATCAAAGGCTATGCAATGATGGTAAGAGGGCAATGGGGTAATAACTGGAGAGTCCACAGTGGGGTCAGGGGAGGGTTTCTCTAAGGTATGGGATACATAGGCAAGTTGGAAAGCAGTGAGGAAGGATCCATTGGAGAGTGAGCTGTTGAAAAATGGCAGCCAGGGAGGAAAGAAGGTTAAGGTAAGCTTGTGCTCATGTGGTCCCAGACTCTTCATGTACCACAGAATGAAAACAAGAACATCTCCCTTCCCAGATCATCTGTACACTAACAAGAATACATGCATGCTGGGGTGCACGAAGAAGAAAGCTTGGGAATTCAACCAGTGGTGACAATCCAAGATCCTAGCCTCATATACTGCAGCCCCCAACTAGAGAACAGCTCTAAAGGTTTGGTTTGTTTTTTTGAGGACAAGGCTATCTTTCCATCAGAAAGATATCAGAAATAGACACTACATTTTCCTTTAAGATTAACATTTGCCAAGGGTCTAGCAAAGAAACACATGTCTACCCTCAGTGAACACTATTTAATGTTAGTAAGAATTTTCAAAGGGAAAATTCAATGAAGAATCTAAATATTCTAGGTATTTCTATTTATTCCAAACTCAATTATGCTTTCGCAGAGGAGGAGGATGTAAGTACACAAGGAGACCGAGAAGAGACTGAAGTGTGGTGGAGGTAGGGGGAGAGTCTGCCTCTCCCAATCAGCCAAAGGAGAAGCTAGTCATGTGGGGTGTTCTTTCATTAGCACATGAGACCTGGTACTCGGTGACAGCAGGGATGGTGCATCACAAGCACACACAGGCCATTAAGATGTCTGCTACCACTCGATCAATGGAATTTATCGAGTGGAGAGAATTGTATTAAGTGCTTGGGAGAGTACAGTACAAGTAGTACCATAATCCCTCTCCTCAAGGAACTTTCGGTTAGTCAGTCAATCGTATTTGTTGAGCACTTTATGTTCAGGGCACTGTACTAAGCACTTGGGAGAGTACAATATAATAGACACATTCCCTGCCCACAAATAGACAGACACTAATATACATGAATAAAATTAGTCACGTACACAAGTGCTGTGGGGTTGGGAGCAGGGATGAACAAAGGGAGCAAGTCAAGGCATGCAGAGAGGAGTGGAAGAAAAGGAAAAGAGGGCTTAGTCAGGGAAGGCCTCTTGGAGGAGATGTGCCTTCAATACGGCTTTGAAGCTGAGGGGAGTAATTGTTGGATATGAACAGTCGTTTAGACTGTGGCCTGTCATTGGGCAGGCACTGTCTCTATCTGTTGCCGAACTGTAAATTCCAAGCGCTTAGTACAGTACCCTGCACATAGTAAGCACTCAATAAATACTATTGAATTAATTAATTAATTAATGAAGAGGGAGGGCATTCCAGGCCAGAGGCTGGTCATGGGCAAGAGGCTGGTGGCAAGATAGATGGGATCAAGGTTAGCAATATAATAGTAAAGTGTGCAGGCTGGGTCGTAGTAGGAGAGTAGCAAGGGGAGGTAGGAGGGAGCAAGGTGATTGACTGCTTTAAAGCATTAAGTCTAGTTGGGAGAAACAGAGATTAAAATAAATTACAAATAATGGAAACTGCAGAGGATAAGGATATGTACAGAAGTGCTATGGGGATGGGTGAATATCAAAGTGCTAAAGGGGTGCAGACCCAAGTGTACAAACAGTACAGAAGGGAGGGCAAATGAGGGCTTAGTCAGGGCAGGTCTCTTGGGGAAGATATGATTCTAATAGATCTGTTACCCTTCCACCCTTTCTGACCCCTCCTTAATTCTCCTTAGAGAGCTGCCACTTGGGAAATGATTCTTTGCTCCAAACAGAAAGCGGCTGCTTCATGTTGAATGGAAGCGAAGGAGATTGCTTTAGAGTGCTTTAAAGGGTGCTTTAGAGTTCCCTTAGAAATTCTGGAAGAGAAAAGAGAACTATTTTGGGGAAGAAAAAAGTTAATTTATGGTTGACCATTCAAGCCTCAGAAACCTCAGGGAGAGAATCCTACACCAAAGCTCCAATTTGAAAATTTTCCCTAAAGGGGTGGTTAAGTTAAATACAGGCATGCATGTGTGTCGAATATGCTTGAGGTCCAGATTTGAATTTCCGTGTCTACCAATTCTGTTGTACTTTCCCAAGTGCTTACTACAGTGTTCACCACACACAGTACGCGCTCAGTAAGTTCCAGTGACTGACTGATAGTTTATTCTGTTTTAACAAACATGCAGATAAGTACTTGGGCCAGAATATAGAGCCCAAATCTTAAAGCTGATGGCACAAGCTACATCATTTCAATTGAGTAAATGAAACATCTTGTTGCTTGGTCAGTATAGCAGATGGTCCCTCCCTTTGGTTTGTTATTTCTTTACAAAACACCATGCTGAAGGAGTTTCTACCTTAATTAAGATAAAAATGACTTCAATTTAAGCCTTCAAATCATCCCAGCTTACTGTTTTTGATGTTTTCTTTATAGTCTTCTGCTACTTCGGCCACTGACAAAATTTAGAAGATTTACAGGAGAGGCATTTCCCTAGTGGGGGTTTTGATCCAAGTCATTATTTTTGATAGTGTTGACCTCACCTTTTTTCCATAGCAAGGACAAATCTCAAAGGATGACTTCCAGGAATCATTGCGGATGTGGTTTCATGTTTTGGTTTTCTGAACTAATGTATAAATGGAAGAGGCTTGTTGTCCAATAATCTCTAGGACACACATTTATTAAGGCCTTATTAATTCTATGCAGTAAATTCATAGTCCTATCTGAAAGCTAATTTAGTGTTCTGTTGTCACCTTAATGGATGTCCTGGATAGAATATGTTTTCAAAGAATTGTACTCTTTCTTTGGCTACGCAATTTCCACTGAACGCAACTGAATCTCATGGAAAAAATAATAGATAGAAATCTGAAAATTTAGAAGAGACCTAGTTTCCTAAAGGACAGGTATACAATTGACAAGAATTACACATTTCACAGAATCCTACATTTGCAATGAAGTAATTTATGTGCTTTAAGGGCCCTTAAAGCTTTAGTTTTATTAATCTTAAATGGAAAGGAAAGAAAACAGATTTTGGAGATTTTTCCTAGCTTTGACCTAAATTAATTATTCTGGGACTTGTTTATACCCTACCATCATATGACATAATCACAACTGATTCTGAAAAGTAAACCTTATAAAAGGAGATGTTTGACTGACTGGCTAGCAAAGGTTTACAGAGTACACCCTCTCTGAAACTACTTGCTGAAATTCTCTTTGGGAGAATAACCTGAAGTACTAGTTGGTGACAAAAGTTGGCAATATAGGCAAGTTTTTGAAAAATGACACCTTTATAATTTTCAATACATAAAGGAAAGAGAGTAAAAAAAACACTATAGCTGGGACAGTAGTTGACAAGCGCTTAACATATACTTTTCTTCAAAAACCTTCAATGATAATCCCATTCCTCTCCGCATCAGACACCAATAAGCTCCCTTATTCATTACCCACTCTTCTCCCACTATACCGCAGCTTGCTTTGCTTCTCTCAAGCTCATCTACCCACTCTGCCTTGGTCTCGCTTCTCCCACAGTGCTCATGCCCTTCTTCCTACCTGAACTATCCTTCAAGTTCATCAGACTTGAGTTCTCCCCATCTCCAAAACCCTTCTGAAATACATCTTCTTCAAGAAGACTTCCCTGACTCACATCTCCTTCCCCCCAAGTTATATCCCTCCAAATACCACTTCCATCAGTCACTCCATCAATGGTATTTAATTAAGCACTTATTTTGGGCAGAGCACTGTACTTAGCAGTTGGGAGAGCACACTACTGTAGAGTTGATAGGCACACTCCTTGCCTTTCAAGGAGTTTACATTCTGGTCGGGGAGACAGACACTGAAATAAATCACAGATAAGGGAAGGGGCGATATATAGGGATATTTACATAAGTGCTGTGGGGCAGGAGTGGAGAGAGGGTATAAATGCCAAACTGCCTAAGAGATACAGACCCAATTAACAATAATGGGATCTGTTAAGCGCTGACTAGGTGCCAAGCACTATTCTAAGCACTGGGGTAGATACCATATGATCAGGTTAGACACAATTCCTGTCCAACATTAAGGCTCACATTCTTAATCCTCATTGTACAGAAGAGGGAACTGAGGCACAGAGAAGTGACTTGCCCAAGGTCACACAGCAGACAAATGGTGGAGCTGGGATTAGAAGCCAGGTCCTTCTGACCCCCAGGACCATGCTCTAGCCACTAGGCCACACTGCTTCTGGCCAACTGCATAGGCGATGCAGAAGGGAGGGTGAAGAGGGCCTAGTTTTGCATCCACTAGGCACGTGTGTACCAACATAAAGATACGTAAGATCACTGGAATTTATTGAGCATTTACACTGTACCGCATTAAACACTATCTACTATTTAAGCACTAACTTGCACCTATTCACTTCTTCCCCCTTTATATACATTGTTTTACTGTTTTTCTCATCCTGTGCACTGTAGCCTCCTTGAGAACAAGAATCTGGTCCACTACCTCTCTCAAGCACTTCGTAAAGCAGCGTAATCAGTACCCAAATTGCTTTTGTAAGGTCCGGGAAAAATCTACAGCGGTTTTGGTTTTACTCCTTCAACTTCTCCTGTATTGGTCAGGCTTTTCTAATATTCTGTGTTTTGGTCTGAAGCTATTCATGTACTGTTTGGGTGATTATATTCTTGAGTATCATGTCCTGAAGGATTTTGGCTAGAATCTTTTCAGTAATAGAAAGCAGTGAGATATTCCAGTATACACTCAAAAAAACTCTGGAGGAGGATGATAAAGGTAACATTTTTGAAGTTTGAAGGCATTTCTTTAGTGTTCCATATTAAGGAGGAACTTGTACAGATAGATACCTGGGGACTGGGCCTCCTCCTTGCTCGCAGCTATTTGCAGAAATGCTATCAGATCCCAGCACTTTCCATTTTTCATGACTGAGTGTAGAAGTTGCTTCCTCAAAGTTGCAGCCAAAGAGGGATGAGAATAATTCTAAAGTCTTTAAGACAAGGTATTAAGGTACTGCTATTTGCTGATGATTATGCTCTTGAGCACATTAACAAGAAGAAATGCAAATAATTACGAGTTACCTTGCAGAATCAGCACGGGGCAATGGATTAACAATAAGCCTGAAGAAAAATGAGATGATGTACAAAAAATATCTGGGGAAACTCAATCCACAACTAAATAATTCCACTGACCATCTAGACCTTAATTTTCTACTGAATTCTGCTACTTAGCATCATACTACCATATAAATCAAAGAAAAACAAAGTGATAGAAAACAAAATTACAAAGGGTTTTAGAGGATTGAAAGACATAGGGCAACAAGTTTCATAACAAGTTGAAGGTTTATAAAGTTGTAGAATTCAATTTCTATATGTCAGTGAGTCCTGCTACAGAAGACATCAATTTCTTAAGTCATTTCACCAACAACACATCAAATGGCAAGACAACAACCAGATCCCTGAACAAGAAGCTCACCAGATCTGAGACAATGATCACACCCTCAGAGTTTTACTGATCAAGCCATTTTAGGAAACTGGATATCTGATACCCAAGCAACTCCTACATGACATATTAAACAGTGGATTGTTCAAAGGCCAACAGAGCAGGCAGAACCAGTCTGGTAAAATGCAATCAGGCAAAGTGTTGCTCTACTTGAGGAAAAGGTATCAAGAGACATCCTTGAAAACAGGGACAGGTCCTTTGCAGAGCGGATGCATTACCACGCTAAGGAACTCTCCTAAAAGGTACACATGGTGGAACACATTGCTCCTTTCAGCCACGCTTTCATGGTTGGACAGGATTTCACTGTCAGTGTTCCCCTCAAAAATTAGACACAGCTACTTATTTCCGTGGGAGGGGAATATAATCCTTTATGAACTGGTGGACGGGCAGGGTCAGGGGAAAGTTGAAACCATTCACTGGAGCAGGGAGCAGGCAGAAACTACCTTGGCGACTTTAAACTCCTACTCTCCTCTCTCCAATGAATACATATAGGAATCCTGATTACAATAATCAATCATATTTATTGAGTGCTTACTGCGTGCAGAGCACTGTACTAAGCACTTGGAAGAGTACAACAGAATTGGCAGACACATTTCCTTCCCATAATGAGCTGAGAGCCTAGCAGGTATTTATAGCCCATTTCACAGAGGAAGAAACTGAGGTCCAGAGAAGTGAAATGATTTGCACGACATCACACAGCAAGTAAGTGGTGAAGCCAGGATTAGAACCCAGGTCCTCTGACTCCCAGGTCCATGCCCTCTCTAGTGAGCCATGCTGCTTCTCAAATAGTCTTATTCAGTTCTTGGGAAAATCATCAAGCATGCAACAGCAAACATTGCTGGCTAAGGGTTAATTTTACAGCTTCTCTAGAAAAAGACTTTCATTTTTCTCCTCCCCCCCATGTTAGGAGTGCAAAACTTTATCCATTTTATTTAGCACATAATAGCCATCATGAGGATTTTCTGTTAAAATAAAGCCCTGGGTAGATGTTACCACGTTAACTCTGAAGGTGGCCTTTGTATTTTTATAATATCCGCCTTTATAGAACACTAAAAATGGGAAAAGGAAAGAAATTGCTACATTTAACTTTCAGCAGGGGTTCTGACATATCTTTAGGACAAAGTACAATAGTTCACATGTACACAAACTTTTCTGATAAAGACTATATATGTCTTTTCATTGAAGAAACCATTCAGCTTTCATAAACTTAAGACCTCTCGGCAGAAAATGTATGTTGGCCCCTATAAAAATATCACTTATTACATTCTTGTTGTCACTTACTGGTACAGTAAGAACTTTCAATTGATATCAACAATTTTCAGGGCAATAATTACAAGAAAAATGAGGGCTTAATGACTGTTAGATACTAACAACCACCTGTTAGATACTGTTAGATACTAACTAACAACCAGACAAATACCTGAAGCTGCAGATCAGGGAGTTCTCTTTTTAAATCCATCTGAGGGGTAATCATACCTTGTAAGAGTGTACGAATCTTGAAAGCAAGAACCATGTCATCATCTTCTGTTTATTCCCCAAGCGCCTAGTACAGTGCTCTGATGAAGCAGCTGTTCATTAAATACTTTGTTATTGATGATGACAAAGAACTCCATTTTATTGAGTTGTATCATTTGAACTCTGAGGACTACCTGCAGTGGAAAACAACAAGCTGCTCCCCACCACTAATTGAAGCCTCGGTAATCTAAGAAATGAGGCAAGAGTCATTCATTCATTCATTCAATCGTATTTACTGAGCGCTTACTGTGTGCACACCACTGTACTAAAGGCTTGCGAGGGTACAGTATAACAATAAACAGACACAGTGCCTTCCCACAATGAGCTTTCTGTCTAGAGTCCTAAGTAAAGATTATCTTTCCATTAGACTATAGCTCTTTGAGGGCTACTAACTCCCCCAACCACTTAATCGAGTGCAATGAATACAGTAAGCAGGCAATAAATACCACTGACTGAATTTTCCCCAATCGATCAATCAACGGTAATTATTGAGCACTTACTCTGTGCAGAACACTGCACTACGCACTTGAAAGAGTACAACAGAGTTGCTAGACATAATCCCCGCTCTCGAGGAGCTTGTAATCTAGTGAACCCCCACTACTAATGTCCTAATCTTGTACAGCTATTAAAAATTGCTTCAAGCAATTTTTTAATACAACAAATTTTGCACCCGATCCTCCTGTTACCCCCGCTGGGTTATTTCGATTTGCTGTCATATTTCAAGATGCTAGGTCTGTCTACTTACAAGGAGATTTATTTAAATAGTAGAGGCAGACGCAGTCATACTTAACCCCTGCAGCACAATGTGTGTGCATGACTGTTCTTATGCATCATGAAGACTTGTATTACCAGTATCTTCACAAATAGGCAATTCTGTCACGCCCCATCCTCCTTTTATCTAGCTCTTTATATAATGACCACTTCAGGCCTGTACTTTCCAGGCTAAAAGTTGGTGTGGAGTATAAATTAAATTCCTTAATTGCATGCATCTTTTTTCTAATACTTATACAAACATCAACACTTACCTAAGTGGTAAGAGAAGGTTCAAGTGAATTCCTGAGAAGGTGCCATAAAAAAGGGGCTCTTTCAGAGAGTCAGGGTACCACATGGAAAATCAGAACCTCGATATGCTAAATAGCACCCTGTATTCTGAACAACTCACTGTGGTTTCCAATCACTGAATGAGCTGGCACATTTCAGGACAACGGTCAGAGGGCTGCTTACTGAAACCTCAGTTAAAATCTTTCCAACAGCCCCTCCCAGATCTTCCTGGCAGTTCCGCAGGAACTGGACTTTCTTAAAACCCATAGGTAACCCCAAACAAACTGAATTTGAAAGCGGAGATGTCCGTTAATTTGAATTGCAATTCAACTCCCGGATTAGAAGAGATTGAAAAAAGCAACCCTCAGAATGGTAATTTGGAATTTCTTAAAATTCTAAAGCCTTGGGAGTTTGGCGTGGGATGAGCATTGAGGTAAGGATGGGGGTGGCGGGTGGGAGGTAGAAGGTCTGATTAAGCCTTAATATTAGACTTCCTACAGTTTTTTCCTTTCAGAGATACAACTGGCTAAGAGAGGTTTAAGTGCTTCAGCTACACTGCACCATTGTACTGAAACTTGCAGACTCATGCAATGACTGGAAACTACAGTGAACTGCACTATTTAGCAGAGTCAAGTCCAAGAAGTATCCTGAATACCTTGAAGAATTAATGCAGTTTACATAACTAATATGCTCCAGAAATAGCTTCACTATGGAGAGTATAACACAGTGAAAGATGGCTGTTTTCCCTTTTTTCTCAATTTCTATCTTTTCCCTTGCATCTGGATCAAATTTAGGCGAAGGAATCATATTGCGTAGATACATTCTTTTGAAGGTCATTTTTCAGGAAAAAAGTTCTTTTTTTTTTCTTGACTTCAGGCAGCAAGCCTGACACCAAGCACCAATCTATGTTGATAGGGACTGTGCCATGCATGCAGATTTTTCGGACTTCCTCTATCCTGTTTGGTAATCAAGTACCGCTACTCTCTCGTAGGGTTGTTGTCGATGGGCTAGAAAGAGCATTGTTCTGGGCATCGTGTGACCTGGGTTCTACTGACTCCACAAATAAAAGGCTGCCTGAGGGGTTATGGCGTCCGATTTCGGCCCAGAGGTACAATCTAGGAGCTTCCACGAGGAGGAGAGACTCAGCAGAAATCCAGAAAAAGAACTGTCCAATGTGGCTACAGGGGCTATAGGACAACTTTGCCTGCTGGGTCAAGGCACTACGCATGGAACCGGATAAATGCCCTGCTGAGGTCACTTAGGATGCAATGGGGTCCAGCGAGAACATGACCGGCGGGAACGAGAGAGCACGGATGGCGCGACCAAGCCACTGGTGCTATAATCCTTAACTCCCATTCTCTCCTAGACCCCCTCCAATCTGGCTTCCGTCCCCTCCACTCTACCGAGACTGCTCTCTCTAAGGTCACCCATGACCTCCTTCTTGCCAAATCCAATGGCTCCTACTCCATTCTGATCCTCCTTGACCTCTCTGCTGCCTTGACACTGTCGACCATCCCCTCCTCCTCCGTACCTTATCTCACCTTGGCTTCACGGACTCTGTCCTCTCCTGGTTCTCCTCTTACCTCTCTGGCCGATCATTCTCGGTCTCCTACGCTGGAGCCTCCTCCCCCTCCCATCCTTTAACTGTTGGAGTTCCTCAAGGGTCAGTTCTTGGCCCTCTTCTGTTCTCCATTTACACTCACTCCCTCGGTGAACTCATTCGCTCTCACGGCTTTGACTACCATCTCTACGCAGATGACACGCAGATCTACATCTCCGCCCCTGTCCTCTCCCCCTCCCTTCAGGCTCGCATCTCCTCCTGCCTCCGGGACGTCTCCACCTGGATGTCTACTTGCCACCTAAAACTCAACATGAGCAAGACTGAGCTCCTCATCTTCCCTCCCAAGCCCGGTCCGCTCCCAGACTTCTCCATCACCGTGGATGGCACGACCATCCTTCCCGTCCCGCAGGCCCGCAATCTCGGTGTCATCCTTGACTCGTCCCTCTCGTTCACCCCACACATCCTATCCGTTACCAAGACCTGCCGGTTTCACCTCTACAATATCGCCAAGATCCGCCCTTTCCTCTCCACCCAAACGGCTACCTTACTATTACGGGCTCTCGTTATATCCCGGCTAGACTACCGTGTCAGCCTTCTCTCTGACCTCCCTTCCTCCTCTCTCGCCCCGCTCCAGTCTATTCTTCACTCCGCTGCCCGGCTCATCTTCCTGCAGAAACGATCTGGGCATGTCACTCCCCTTCTTAAACAACTCCAGTGGTTGCTTATCGACCTCCGCTCCAAACAAAAACTCCTCACTCTAGGCTTCAAGGCTCTCCATCACCTTGCCCCTTCCTACCTCTCCTCCCTTCTCTCTTTCTACCGCCCACCCCGCACGCTCCGCTCTTCTGCCGCCCACCTCCTCGCCGTCCCTCGGTCTCGCCTATCCCGCCGTCGACCCCTGGGCCACGTCCTCCCGCGGTCCTGGAACGCCCTCCCTCCTCACCTCCGCCAAACTGATTCTCTTTCCCTCTTCAAAACCTTACTTAAAAATCACCTCCTCCAAGAGGCCTTCCCAGACTGAGCTCCTCTTCCCCCTCTACTCCCTCTGCCATCCCCCCCTTTACCTCTCCGCAGCTAAAGCCTCATTTTCCCCTTTTCCCTCTGCTCCTCCACCTCTCCCTTCCCATCCCCACAGCACTGTACCCGTCCGCTCAACTGTATATATTTTCGTTACCCCTATTTATTTTGTTAATGAAATTGTACATCGCCTTGATTCTATTTAGTTGCCATTGTTTTTACGAGATGTTCTTCCCCTTGACGCTGTTTAGTGCCATTGTTCTTGTCTGTCCGTCTCCCCCGATTAGACTGTAAGCCCGTCAAACGGCAGGGACTGTCTCTATCTGTTGCCGACTTGTTCATCCCAAGCGCTTAGTACAGTGCTCTGCACATAGTAAGCGCTCAATAAATACTATTGAATGAATGAATGAATGAATAATCAATTCCTTCTGATAGATAGGTTCATAGAATGGAAACCTCGGGGCTGAGGCTCGTCTGCTGTTCTCGGAGGAAGCCTATCAGACTCCAACACTGTGAGAGCATACCGATTCTGCTTCAATAATCCTGATTAATGGATACTATTTCAGGCTTTTCTTTTCCACCCTGCAGCTCTTTCCTACCATCCCGCTGCTGCCCTGGGAGAAGGAAGAGAGGGCCTCAAGGTACATTTAATGCAATCTGTGGCTTGGGCTTGCGTGCAAGCCACCATACAGAACGGTACACTGGCTGAAAATCCACAACCCGGTATGGTCCTGCCTATGCTAGCCTGGCGTGGACCTAGTCCTCGTCTGAACTAGGGAAGGACTTGAGCAGAAGCGGAATGGCCCAGGAAAATGGGTTTTGGCCCTGTGTAATCAGCTGCTCCTTGGGTAGCCGGGCGTCGTATCACCTTCTGATTCAGTCCGGGCTCACTGCCAGCTAGCTGCTCACTGTCACCTTAGCTCTTGTCATAATGGGGAGCTACACAACCAGTCTCAGCCTGATGCTACTGGTTGCGTGCCAGCTCAAACCTGTCCCAGGAGCTCTGGACCTACAAAATCCGTGGACTGGGCTTGGGTAACCAAGGCCCCGCCGACAGGACTCCTGAATCACTCATGCAAATCAAGAGCACACTCAAGGAAGTACCCAGAAGGGCAGTGATATTATCCCAATCGATCTTTTTCCTTTGTCACCTGCACCAAAAAGTGTTAGTACTAAATCCTTTTTTTCCATGGAATTTGTTAAGCGCTTCCTATGGGTTAGCACTGTACTAAGCCCTGGGGTAGACAGAAGAAAATCAGGTGGGATACAGTCCATGTCTCACTTGGGGCTCATGGTCTTAATCCCCATTTTACAGTAAGGAAACTGAGGTACAGGGTTAGTTGACTTGCCCAAGGTTATGCTGTGTTACCTTGGGCAAGTCATTTTACTTGTCTGTGCCTCAGTTATCTCATCTATAAATTGGGGATTATGATTGTGAGTCCATGTGGAACAGGGACTGTGTCCAACCTGATTAGCTTGTATCTGCCCCGGCACTTAGAACAGTGCTTGAAACACAGTAAGCGCTTAACAAATACCATCATCATTATTATTACTACGCAGTAAATAAGCAGTAATGCCGGGATTAAAACCTAGGTCCTCTGATTCCTAGGCCCATGTACTTTCCTCTAGACCATACTGCTTCTCCTCGCATGTCAGACACTGTTAAACTCATTTAGAGGCAGGCAGATTCCATGAAATGCTACGAATCTACCATATTTTGGACTGATTTATCTTCTTTGCCATTTTTTCCTCCTACTTAAAAATAAAAAAAGCCCAGCACTTTGATGGCAGTGACATCAATTCTCAGTTAGTCAACAACCATAATGATAACAATGATGACATTTAATACAAGAGAGCCCATTAGAATCATTTACCATTTATTTCTTTCCATAATATATATAATGTGTGTGTGTCTATATATATATATGAGCACATACATTCCTTCCATTTGAGCAAGATGAGTGAAAGAAATAATGCTTCCTGTTTACCACCGGTTAACTGACTCTAAAAAAAGCACCAAATAAAATATGTGTTTCTCAAACATATATTCTTCTTTCCTTTTCACATATTTACTGAAATACATGAAAGCCAAGTCTCTCTTCACTTCATTCTTTCTGACAATTCACACTTTTGAAGTTAATATAAACTCACTCCCCTCTCCTCCCTTTATAACAAGTCCAGAAAGAGGCACGCCAATGTTAGAACATGAAATGAATTTCAGCAATTTCTTCTAAAAGAGAGAAAGCCCAATACAAAATTCAGGAGAAGTGGGTGCTAAGTATCTGCTTTTGTTCCTCGTATATATTTTAGTTTCCTTTGTTGACTATCTCTTTCTCCTGTCTTACTGATTCCTCTAGGGAAAATCATCTGGTGGGATATGGCATCAGTGACATTGTCCCAGTTCAAATCCTTTTTTTGAACCCCCCCAGTATAAAAAGCACCAATGGATACAAATTTTACTAATAAAGTGCAAAAACAGTAGTAAAATGTGGACTTAAAATAGGAATGTATCCATGGCCAAAGAAGGAATTCATAATGATTCGTTCAATCTTTTTTAATGCTTCATAAAACTAAGAATGTTTCATTATGGAAAAACATTTTGGCTTCTTTTACGATTGCAAAGAAGGGTAATTATGATTGTCATGAAAACACATTGAGCAGCTGTATAGTGTTAACAAAAGAACCATGATATGAATCTGCTTAGAAAAACTAGCAATTTAAATGTTCACATTTCCTAGAAATTAGATATTCTTCCCATCTATAGTAGATACCAGAAGAGGCTTGTTTCAATTACTTGGGTTGTATATCAGTTATATTTCAAATTTGAAAGAATGTCCTGATTTGGGGAATGTTCCAATATAATCCATGTATAAAGACATTTAAACACACAAAAAATATGCAGTGCAGTATCATTTTGTTTAAAATAATTTTCACACCCTTCAGGTTCTTGATTCTGGACTTCTGAAAATCATGGTCAGAATAGTTGCCCATTTACCTGTATCAACTACATCTCCATTCGGGTTCTTTTGCGAAGGTAAATGAACAGATACTTACTCATTAAAGACCAGGTCTGGAGCAAAATAGAGGAACTGGCTGTTCGTATGTTTATATGATCTCCAGCTCAAGGCAAATGATGACAGACACATCCAAGAATACTGAATTAGGGTAATTTGGTCCTCAAGAGGCAAGTTTTTAAATCCTGTAGAACAGAATAATTAATCATAAAGCTCTATCCACTATTCGGAGGTAATCCAGTGTACAAGTCACAGGATTGTCCCCTTAAAGTCCACCCTTATCGTCCTAGTTTAATGCATCTACAACTGCAATCAGCAGTTACTCCTTGGCAAAGTAATACAAAATCAAAATGTTCAGGGGTTTTCTCAGATGCGGTTAGGTTGAAAAAAGAGCAGTCCGTAAATTGTCCTAATGTGCAAGTTTCACTCTAGTCCTACCCAACCTTTCTTATTCTATTGTTGATCCATTTACTGACCATGTGCACTTAAAACTGCCCAGAGGGGAACCCAGAGTATTGCGATTAGCGATTTTGAAGCATTGGTTCACCTAGGGATTTTATTTCTTGTTACTGAGTCTTTTAGTTTTGTCTTTTAATAATATAGAACATCTTATTTTTACACAAGTTACTGAGTTTTTACAAATAATAATAATAACAATGGTACTGTTCAGTGCTTCCTATGTGCCAAGCACTGTTCTATGTGCTGGGGGTAGATACAAGTTAATCAGGTTGGACACAGTCCCTGTCCCACATGGGGCTCACTCTCATAATCCCCATTTTACAGATGAGGTAACTGAGGCCAAGAAGTTAAGTAACTTGTCCAAGGTCCTGGGGAGGAGCTGGGATTAGAACCCAGGTCCTTCTGACTCCCAGGCCCCAGCTCCATCCACTAAGCCACTCAAGCTCCTTGTGGGCAGGGATCACATCTACCGATTCTGTTTTATTGCACTTTACCAAGTGTTTTACACAGTGATCCGCACACGTAAAGTGCTCACTAAGTGACTGATGGTGATGCCATATAAACTGTAAGAGGACCAAATCAGTGCTCTGGATCTTATTTTCATTTTAATTAAAATTAGTACTTGTTACAGCCTGTGAGATCTGATGATCTGCATGATTAGCTGATTTGGAAATAAAAAATCTTTATTTCATTACTACAATTAGAGTAAAATTTTATTTCAGTGTATAATAAAAAGGATAGTTGATATGCTAATATTCGCTGTCATAGTCCAGTCAGTTCTGCCCATGGCTTCAATGCAGGATGAGGGAGCAGAAGGACAGAAGGTTAGCAGTTGACACTATCAGACACCTGGAATTCAAGCCCAGTGATGGGGCTCGGGTTGAGGCACAGATTCCTATAGCTCTAATCTAGAGGTGGGAATCTTGTGAAATATAGCTCCATGTCTCCCTGCTACTAATCCCAGCTAGGGGAAATGCATGGAACCCATTTTCAATCATAAGGTGGGGCCTCTGAGATCAGAAATGGGCCCCGGGCATTCTGTGGCAGTGAGCGCCAAACCGAGATACAAAGAAATGGTCAAAAAAACAGCTCTTCCTGCCCGGCAATCTACGGGAATAAGTATTCCCAACAGCCCCGACCTCGAAAAGGGAAGTGGGTTAAAAATAATGTTTCCCTCCTCTTGGCCTGGATTCTAAAGAAGGTAAAGAAAGAGACAAGAGAGAGTAAGAAGAGTAGAATGAGGGGAACTAGAAAGGAGGTGTTGGAAGAACTGGGATATGAAAGATAAGGGCTCATCAGGGGAGGAAGTTGGATGGGATTTACAAAAAACAAGAGAAAGAAGAGAAAGTAGTGCAATGGGGGAAAAAAGATATTGGGAACAAAGAGAAGAAAGCCAGTGGGAAAAAGGATAACAGGAAAATGAAACAGTAACAGAGAATAAAAATGGAGATGAAGAGAAGGAGAATAGGCAGAACCTTGAGATGAGAAAGCAAGAAAGCATGAAAGAACAGGAAAGAAGAAGAGAGAACAGAAGACTACAGAATGCACAAGGAGGCAACCGAGGGTAGGGGACAGAGAGAGCAAAAGGGAAATGCTCAGTTTTTCTGTGTGGTACACATATTTAGCTACTACTTTCTATGTTGCCCATGAAATACTGATCTCCACGCAGAACAAGTTGGCATATAAATCACTAATACAAATACAGAGTAGGAATCCTAAAAAAGAAAATTTAACAGCATGAATCAAAACCCGAAAACGAACCTTGCAAAACCAACCAGTGGAGGGAAAAAAGAAAATGGGACTTTACCTGGAAGTATCTTTGCCCACTTTACCACTTGAATCATCTGCTTGCCAGCAAGGCGGTTTAAAGTGGAAAGCAGGTTTTCTGCTGTATCGGGTTTCGAACTGTCATATCCTGCATACACGACTTCAGGCTCAATGCTTTCCAGCACCATAGTGGGTGAAGGTGTAATTGCTGGTGAGATTGCCGGTAACTGAGGGACAAGCGCTGAGTTAACAGAGGGCTCTTTTATAGGAGCAATGTACGTAGTCCTTCCTCTGGGCTCTGGGGGTGCTGAGGGTGCTGGAGGCTGTTGCTGCTGATGATCTTCATGTATTCCTTTCAACTTCCCCAACTTCTTCGACTTGCGAGCTGAAAGCAACAAGTAACTCCATTACAAAAGAAAAAAAAATAGAGGCATACTTTTCTGGGGAAACCCAAGAAATCTAAAACTGAAAGAACTAGAAATGGATTTCTAGACACTATTTTTCTTAAAAGCCCCTGCATACAGCAGCACACATTTAAACGCAGGAGAAACCGTATAAAGAGAAAGAAGAATGAAAATAGGCAAGGAGAGAATAGACAGCAAATGAAGAGAAGAGAAGGGTGAGAGTGAAAGAAATGATGAGAAACTTACGAGACAAGTTGGTAAGATTACTACTAGAATAGAGATGAAGATAAAACAAAATTAATGAAAGTGTGAGATACAGAGCTGCAGAAATCTAGCCAGTAATGAAGAGGATTCCTTAAATATTCTAAAAACATCACACGAGCCAATGGGCTTTGTCTCTCATGCAACCAAAATTGTGGCAAGTAACTGAATGACTGCATTAATTTCCCATATTCGGGAATCAATAGTGAAATTTCCCAAAAGTAGGAGACAGGCAGGAGAAAGAGGCAGGCAGAAAGTGATTTGCAATGGGACAGAAAAATGAAGAAAACATTTCTTTGCGCCCCATAATGTGGAAGCCCAACGTAAACAACGTTATCATATTATTATCGGTCAACCAATCACCAAGCACGTACTGTATGCAGAGCACCGTACTAAGCACTGGGAATATGTACAAGGATGCAGTTGAAAAAGGGGTGGTGGAAGGGTAAACTGGTGACAGATACACAAAAAATGAATAATACGATAGAGCAAAACCAGTACACTAAAAAAATGACAACAGAAACAATAAAGCTGCACCACGGCACTGCTAAATCTTCTTTCAGGCTTCTCCCCTCTCCTCGGGATGGCAGCTGGTCCAAGCCCCAACACTCCCGATCTTGTAACACTTCTGAGTTAACTGCCTCTCCAGCTTCCACAGGCAGGGATTTTCCCAGCTACCGTGGGTGAGAAGAGGTGTTATTCCAGAGATTCCAGAGTTCAGGTGCAGGAGCCGTGTGGCTACTCAGCTTCTGCTGGCCCTGTTTCCTCAGGAGAGGATTTCTTGGGGATGGCAGGCGGGTAAGGCACCGCCACTCTGCAAACCCCGTGCTCAGGTAGAGGACAAGCTCAAAAATAGATCGAATGCAGCTTCCATAAATAAAAACTGGCTCATTGTTCTCCCACTTATAAAGCCTTCAAATTTCCTTTAGTATGTTGGCAGACTTCGTTCAATCCCAAATAGTCTTCCTTTTTTTTTTTAACATTTGTAATTCTTTTCTTCCATACCTATAGAGTTTGGAATATCAATTATGTTGGCCACGGTGTATCATCAATTTTTAAAACTCTAATAGTCATTATGTATGCAGGGACAGAATAACGAGCCTTTTAATTTTTCATTTCCATCTAGGGAACTGTAGATGCAATTCTTAACTATTTGTTTGTTTGTTTGAGACCATCACTTTAGTTGTGAGTTACATTCCTCTTCTCCAAGATCCCTTTGCCAGTAATTGGCATGGTTACCATGTTTTCATTGTTTTTCTTAACTAGATTTTGTGTATTGGCATTTTCTTCTCTGAAACGATTATACTTTAATTCTTTCCTAATATCATGCCTTTCCTTTAAATATGTGTTCATATAATTGCCTGGTAGTGGGTTAGTAATGGCACCTTAAATGCCAATGGGGAGAGGAGGAATGATCGGAAGTGAGCCAAGATAGCCTTCCGATTTAAAACAGTAACAGTGAGCAATCGCTTTTAGAGGGATTTCCTTCAAGTTTGTCCATGTTCTACATTCCTGTGGATTCATGTCATAATGTTAATCATCTTAACGACAGTGCTACATATTGACTCACGTTCAGTTTCTGGGTCACTATGACCTCTAGGCATTGAACGTCTTTTCATGGCTGGCTGGTTAGTCACTGCCTTTCGCCTATTTGTGACGCTTGTGTTTGCCTTCAGAAATGAACTACTCTGCATTTCTCCCTGTTGAAAGTCATTTTACTCATCACCACTTCTCCAAATTGCATGGTCTTTGAAAAACGCTAATCCTAGCATCTGAGCAAGCGTGTCAACTCTGAAGACACAAACTGCCAAAGAGGAGGTGGAGAGTTGGACAGAAGGAGCGTTAACTGAGTTTTTTGTCTCTGTCGGAAGCAAGAAGTTGCTGATGGAATCACGACACTTTCACTCATTAGTTCTTACACCTGCACAGCCCTGGATCTCCTCTGGAGTGGGCAAACCCCCATATCCTCATATACCATGCAGGTAACACTGAACACTCATATAGACATATCCTCAAAACCCTTTGTTTATTTGCAAAAATATCATTGGACCAAAGCCTACAAAAAAGTGAATTCCACTACATCACGGGCTTTATTTTCTGCCACACTCCGATCACATAATCTGCTGCAGCCAGGTCAACCTTCTTGATCTATGCTCCTCTCTCATCTTCTCTCATTTCTGAAGCACCAAACTACTGAGACACAGATAATTGAAATAATGCATTATTCACAATCACACATACCAAATTAGCCATTTCTCTTCGTGAAACAAGCTCCCTTAAATGCTGACTTCAGCTCCCCAATTCTCCTTCAATCTTAGGTAGCTACAAAAATAACTAACATTTTCAACTGTTATACTGAGCACTGTACTAGACATTTGGAGGAACATGCGTAACACAGAAGTAAGAGACCCAATCTGGGCCACCCAGAGCTCACATGCTGGAAGACCCAGCATGGCGCGGTGGAAAGAGCATGGCCTGGGAGTCAGAGACTGGGTTGTTTTCTGGCTCTAACCACTTGCTGTTGTGTGACCTTTGGCAAGTCACTGCACTCTTTAGCCCAGTTCCTCATCTGCTTAAAATGGGAATTCAATACCTGTTCTTCTTCCTCCTTAAACAGAGGGCCTAATATGGAACAGGTACTGTGTCTAACCTGATTATCTTGGATCTAACCCAGTGCTTAGTACCATGCTTGGCACACAGCAAGAATTTAATTAATACCACTATTATTATTTAAAGTGTCTTGTTTTCAAGGTAAGCTAATGTAGATAAGCAACAATAATTTATCCAGGATCTAAACTGATGATGATGATGATAGTATTTGTTAAGCACCTACTATGTGCCAAGCACTGTTCTAAGCACTGGAGTAGATACAAGGTCATCAGGTTGTCCCACGTGGGGCTCACAGTCTTCATCCCCACTTGACAGATGAGGGAATTGAGGCACAGAGAAATGGACTTGCCCACAGTCACACCGCTGACAAGCGGCAGAGTCACAACCTTTGACTCCCAAGCCCGGGCTCTTGCCATTAAGCCACGTTGCTTCTCCAAGCCACACTGCTTCTGAAAATGATGCAATTTTCTTTATACCGGCTGCTCACCAAGCCACTTCTTGAAGTGATCTATGTCTGAGAGTGAATTCTGACGGCAGATACGGTGAAGGGGGGCTTATTTTCCCCTAGAGAAATGAACGAGCTTTAGTAGGACTCTGTGAAAGAACATGCAAAAGCAATCTCTTCTGTTCTTCCTTTGTAATTTCTCACCCCTCCCCACACAACGACCAGTCAGTCCCAGTGCTCTGTGACGGACTGAGATCGACAAACCAGTTTGTGGATTATCCTGAACTTGGTCTACTCCACTTTTCTTCAGTTCTTTACCCTAACCCTGGATTGGGAAAAGTGATGACTTTTTAATTTGCAGAAAATTACGGGTTTATTTGATGAAGAAGTTCTAGCTGCTGGTTAAAATGAAATTTTGAATTATCTGTGGATTTGTTATCCAGGCTATTTCTGTTCCTCATTAGCATTAGAATAAATATCAAAAATACTGAGCATATTATGCTAGCTTTCGAGGAACACACAAAAATAGAAACAGTCATGTTTCCTGCCCTAGTGGGCTTCCAATCTAATGGTGGAGACGGTGGGCATAAATTAATATGTCAAAGTTATATCAACCATTCTTATTGAGCGCTTACTGTGTCCACAGCACTCTACTAAGCGCTTGGGAGAGGACAATATAACTGAATTGGTAGGCATTTTTCTTTACCACAAGGAATTTAGAGTCTAGAGGAAGAGATTAGAGTCTAGAGGAGGACCTTATATCCACTTTTTCATTTACTTTTTACTTCTTGTATTCTTGTATGCTCCCATTTGTCTGTAATTTATTTATTTGTTCTATATGTTTATATCCTCCCCACATTAGACTGTGAATGTCACGCAGGACAAGGGCTGTGTCTGAAAGTCATGGGTTCTAATCCCAGCTCTGCCCGTTGCCTACTGTGTGACCTTGGCAAATTACTTCACTTCTCTGTGCCTCAGCTTTCTCATCTGTAAAATGGGGATTAAGACTGTGAGCCTGATGTGGGAAAGTGACTGTATCCAACCCGATTTGGTTGTGTTCCCCCACAGTGCCTGCCACATAGTAAATGGTTAACAAACACCACAATTATTATCATTATTATTATTATTATTATTATTATTACTGCATTCACCCATTTGCTCTATTACAGTTCCGGGCACATTTTAAGACTCAAATAACTAAAAGAGGAAACAGGTATAAGTAGTTGACAGAAGCATAAGTGCCCATCCCACGAAGGGCAATGACTGCCAGTGCTGTTTTAGCTGACACCCAGATTTATTCATTCCAAAAGCTCCGACAAGACCCGAGCGTTTCAAATCAGGTTTGAAAAGACCCAAAATGATGACATTCTGACCTGCCAGCTCTTGAAGTCTGCCCACTTTTAACCTCCATTCCCCATTCCTTTTTACCCACACTCTCAAAATGGTAAAGTTGTCTCCTATGGACACAATAAATAAATGAACTGAAAGCAGATAAATACATAGGTACTGAAGGCAACTGATGAAGTGGGTGAGACTAGTTTGGGATAATAGAGAATCAAGATGTCCAGATCAAAACTTATTGAAGTAAAAGGAAAATTCACATCCTTTATTGCAGTCTTAGCATAAATTAAGACTGCCCTTTGAAGAACAACTAATCTCTCTCTCCACATATACATACGTAGATGTATATATCTATATATATAGATATATATATGGCATAAAGCTCTAGGTATTGTGATAGCATTCCTACATAAATTACAAATAACAAAAACCCCACTAGATATCTGAAAGCACTGTCAGTCATAAGGATCATTCTCAGTGAAAAAAGGTGAGCTGAAGAAGCTACCTTCTCGGGGCCATACCTCGGAGGGAAGAATTTATTATTATGTTAGGTACATTCACACTAGTTATGTAGACAAATAATCATATCAACGATGTAGTTTGAATGATGGTATATCTTCTTTGGACTGAATCAAAGGACTGAGAAAATAAAACTAACGGCAATAGGCCAAAGGCATATTTTAATTGTATTCTGCATATTTTAAAGCAAGCCCACTTGAGGAGGTCAGTTTCTTAGCATCTTCCAGGGACTCAGGCAGACACTTACCTGTTAGGAGTTGTGCAGTCTAGAAGACTGCTTCAGGGCAGCAGTGTTCAAATTGTAAAGAAAGCAAAATTGACCAATCACTCTGCTGATCAAAGAGGCTAAACATTCCAGGAGAGAGTTTATAATTTACTTTCCAAAAAGACTACTATAATCAAACTTTAATGACAATTATGTACAAAAGTAAGATTTAAATCAGTGCCATTTCAAGCTACAACTTGGAATGAAGGAAGCGGCTGTAGCTGGACAGGGTAAGCCACTGATAAAAAAAAAAAGATCCAGGACTCCCACAGATTTAAATTTCATGTGGCAGAATAGAGCACTTTCATGCCAAGACCCCCACTTGGTACCTTGAACACTCCAATATCTGCCCCCTTGAATGTGTTCGGCTTTTCGGGAAAATTCCCCTATGAGAAATTAATCCAACTTGGAAATCAAGTACAACGTTGTAAGTCCAAGAAACTTCTAGATCCAAAGAATCACTAATTAGTAGTGGAAAAAATGAGAGCTTGCATAACAATTTAAAAAAACACATATAATGCTGTTCCAAAAGTAATTTTTTCCTCTCCAATGTTTCAGTCTTTTCAATCTACAAAGAGCTGCCTTCTTCCACACCACTAAAAGTTTGATCTGTCTTATGTGAGAAACATTAACAAGTAAGACTTTAAAAGAATATCTTCTAACTGCTCCATTTTTCAGCCAATCATAAAGTAGTTCCATTTTCTTTTTCTGGTAAGTGTATGATTTAATATCTGATTCCAAGGTCTCTCCAAGCTTCAAGGAAATTAGTTAAAAATATGTTTGCAAAACTGCCAGTACTAAAATTAGAAGACCTAAAATGAATGTTTGCATATTCATCCTTTACTCTCCAAGAAAGTTACCTGCCAGTCAAATTTCTTAGTAGCTAACTCTGGTGAATGTTAATGATTGCTTTGTTACATATCAGCAGGAGGCAAGATCTCTCCATGTGGAATGTTGCTGTCTGTTCCCTAGTGCATTTGAACCCTCTTAAGAAAGAGTAACAAATATACATGAGGTGTCTGAGATGAAGGAACAAGTTTTCTGTTGGCATTTGGATACAATTAAATGTCATTTTGAATCAAGACTGCAGTCCAAACCTGTTCAAAAGTGACCCCCGTTGTTAATCAGTTGGCAATATGTTACTTTAATCAATTTTGGGAGCAAAATAAATGTTGCCTAGATCATATTTAAATCGCTTCCCTTGAAAAATGTAAAATCGTTAAACATATAAATCTGGGGGGTGAGATTTCCAGCCTTAAATTCTAATGGCTAACTAAACAAAATAAGGATGAACAACTGGCCAAACACCCCAGCTGCAAAGAGAGTAGAAAGATCTGGAGCACTGAAAAGGCTCGGTTACACTGGAAACATTGACAAAGATACAGAGACTCTAGAATCATTGAGAACATTCAAGAGGCAGACTCGCTTCGGCACAACTTTTTACTAATTGGGGCACTTTTCAAATTTTTTGAGCTACAATCACTCCATTGTGAACACAGGGAAAAAACGGTAAAATTTGCCACATTCTTCTGTCACCAGTACAAAAGAATGACAGTGTTAACGAGTTAACAGGTGATGCTTATCACAAAATAAGCCAGAGGAAAGGAAGAAAAACCAAATGCTGGTGTTTAATATTTTTGCCATACTTTAAATATACAGAACTAACTTTGTCTTTAACTAGTATTTCTCAAAATGAAACTAAGAATTATTAGTGTTCAATCATGCATTACATTCCAAGCGCTTAGTACTGTGCTCTGCACATAGTAAGCGCTCAATAAATACTATTGAATGAATGAATGACTATTAACTGTTCCAGGTTACAGTTCTTCCTGGCTATTCCAGGCTAGAGTTCTTCCTGCATGTAAATAGAGATAGTTTAACAGTGAAGTAAAAATAAACAAAGATAAATACGCAAGCACGTAATACAGTGCCTGCACTTAACAAATACCATTAAAAAAACAGAAGTAAGAGTCGTAGCGGTGTTTATTGAGCGGTTCTAGTGTTTACTTGCCTAATCAATGATTACTACAACATTTATTAAGTGCTTACTATGTGCTAAGGGCTGGAGTAGGCACAAGGTTACGATATTCCTTCAATCCTATTTATTGAGCGCTTACTGTGTGCAGAGCACTGTACTAAGAGCTCCACAGTCTCCGTCCCGCACTGAGCTCACAATCTATCTTAACCCTACTTTACAAATGAGGAAACGAAGGTCCAGAAGGGAGGAGTATCCAGAGTCACAAAGAATGGTCATATAGAACACCAGTGCCAGAGCTGGGACTGCAACCTGGGTCTCCTGACTCCCTTGCTCTTTCCACTAGGCCACATCGTTACAGAGGGACAATCTGTTGCCGTGCACTGTGTTAGAGCCTGGGAAGCACTGAATAATCACGGGACACATTTCCGGTCCATAAGGAACTTACATCCTTACCAGGGAAGGCAAACATAAAAACATTTACAACTAGAGAAATGAAAAATAAACAAAGCGGTCATTTAGTCATGAGTGCTAAGGAGGTTTGTGAATAAAGTCTGTAAGTTTATAGAGAGGGATCAGGGTACTGGGAAATGAATCGGGAAAACCTTGTGGCGTAGGTGGGATTTGGGGAAAAATTTAACCGGGAAGGCCATGGCCTGTCGATATGATGGGGAAGCCCGTCAATGGGCAGGGATTGTCTCTATCTGTTGCCGAATTGTACATTCCAAGTGCTTAGTGCAGTGCTCTGCACATAGTAAGCGCTCAATAAATACTACTGAATGAATAAATGAAATAAGTTCCAAGCTGAGAGGAAAACATGAGCCAGGGGATGGAGGTGGGAAAGTCAAGAGCAAGGAACCACTGAAGAGGTTAGCTTGGGAGAAATGAAGATGGTGAGCTGGGGCATAGTGCAAGGAGAGATCAAAGAGGTAATAATAATAACAATAACTGTGGTATATGTTAAGTGCTTACTATTGCCAGGGATTATACTAAGGGCTGGGGTGGGTATAAGCAAAACGGGTTGTACACAGTCCCTGTCCCATGTGGGGCTCACAGTCTCAATCCCCATTTTACAGAGGAGGTAACTGAGCACAGAGAAGTGAAGTGACTTGCCCAAGGTCACACAGCAGACAAGTGGTGGAGCCAGGATTAGAACCCATGACCCTCTGACTTCCAGGACTGGCTCTAGCCACTACATGCCAGGCTGCTTCTCAAGTTGGGGCCAGATGATGGAGAGCCTGGATCTTAATGGGAGGAATTTTATTTGACGCAAAGAGGCGAAGGGAGCCAGTGGAGGGTTCTGACAGGAGAGAAGAGATTTGGGTTGAGTCACGCTTCAGGAAGAAAAGAGGAGAGAGGAGGATTATTCTTGGTCATGCTGTCCATTTATCTTCTTCAAAGGTCCCAGCTAACCTGAGTTAAATTAAATTTTCATCCATTACTTCGGTGCTTAGATCAAGAAAGAACTAAAAGGATCCAAGAGCAAATCTTTGACAGATGAAAGGTCACCGCTGTGTAAAGCCCTGCTGACAGGTATGTGAGGTAAAGGTGATCTACGGAACATTTCTGTTTTCTGTGAAGTCCTGCATTATAGTAAAACCAAAATGAGGCCAAGAAAAGCATCACTAATTGCACGGTCTCTATTTTGTACCAAGCCAAATTGGAAAAATAAGACTTGGTAACCTGCAAATGCTCCTGGAGCAGTCAGTGCAGAGCAAGCGAAAATTCCTTGAGTTGCATCAGTTTGCTTCTGAAGGTGTGCTTTTTATTTACAGTCTTTAACTAGACCAATCGGGTGCCCTGTTGTGTCATTTTTACCTCCCACTCCCCAAAAAACACAAAACAGAATATAAGCACTCTCCATAATTAAACTCCCCACTCACTTTGAAGAAAAATTACCGATTGAAAAGGTTTCATTAAAAACTTCGGATTCCTTTACTCTTTCGGTTAAGTACTCAACCTTAACCATTCACGTGAAATTGAATATTTTTAATGGCAATACTGAGAGTGATTATATGCCAATAAAATCCTTGGGTGCTGTCTGCCCAATATTCTTGACTTTCTTGACTATTCTTCCCTTAGTTTCCTAATTCTAGTTCAGCTGCATATTGTTATTTTTACTTATTAATATTTAAGGACTTCAGTGGGACCTATGCAGAAAAATAATAGAGATTTACTTGGCTCTTGTTCTCCAGCAGTTATTGTTTTATATCACTTCTCACACTGGCACAAACGTGTACTTTTGCACACATGTACACACATGAAAAAGGCAGGTGGGAAGGAACAGTCAGACACTACCCAGAGAAAACACATGCTACTCAACTTCTCTTTAAATTAATAAGGAGAGCTCCACCACCTTTCAATTCCCTGCCTAGGAGTGTCATGAGCTTCTGCAAGTGTTTGGTAGATCTGGGACAGTGAGATGAAAGAGAATGAGGTGCAAAGGGAAGAGGTGAAGGAGATGACAATGAGAGAGAGAATATTTACAGAGATTACAGAACGTTGAAAAAACAAAAACCAAAAGACTGAAAGGGGGGATTGAATAAGTGATTCAGCTGGAAGAAGAGGAGAGACAAACTGGAAACTAGTAAGTTATTTTTTAAAGACGAATCCGAGAACACTTTCAATGCAGGGCTCTTCTGTGAAGAATGTAAGTTTCTTGGCAGGAAATGTGTCGGAATTTTCCAAAGTGTCCAGTACTGAGGACACTAATGGAGCACTTGATAAATGCTACCAGTACTACCAATACTAATCCCGGCTCTGCCACGTGACCGCTGTGTGACCTTGCACAAGTCACTTAACTTCTCCGTGCCTCAGTCACCCCACCTGTCAAATGGGGATTAAGACGGTGAGGCCAAGTGGGAGAGGGACCGTGCCCAACTTGACCACCTTGCGTCTACGTCGGCGCTTAGCAACATAGTAAGCGTTGAAGGAATTCCACGATTATTATTATTGTTATTGCTACCTCGCCACCATTACAGGGCTCAACAAACACAAGTGAGCCCCATGTGGTACAGGAACACTGTCGGCCATGATTGCCTTGTATCTTCCCCAGGCCTTAGAACAGTGTTTGGCGCTCAGCAAAAACTTAACAGATACCAGAATGATTTTGGAAAGAGTCCGGGCTTGGGGCTCAGAGGTCATGGGTTCTAATCCCGGCTCTGCCGCTTGTCAGCTGTGTGACCTTGGGCAAGTCACTTGACTTCTCTGTGCTTCAGTCACCTCATCTGTAAAATGGGGATGAAGACTGTGAGCCCTACGTGGGACATCCCGGTTACCTTGTATCTACCCCAGCGCTTAGAATAGTGCTTGGCTCATAGTAAGCGCTTAACAAATACCAACATTATTATTATTAATATTACGATTACTCCTGGACCTAGTGAAAGAGCAGGCTTGAGGGCTGCCCCCATAATCCTATGTGCAATTAGGAAGATCCAGCAGCAGAGGGCAGAGAAGTATTAAGGGAAAACATCACGCTAAAACAAAGAAACAAACAGATAAGCAGAGATCAGAGAGAGGATTTTGTCTGACTGGTCAAATAGGTCAGCTCTTTACTGAACCCTGCTAATATGCTTAAGGAAATAACTGAGAAGAGCTATATAAACACAGACAGTAAAACTCACCATTTCTACGTTCCACAAACAGATATTTTCAATCTACTGGCCAAGAAAGAAGAAGAGCGAGGAGATGGGACAGTAAAAAGGAAGATGGGGAAAGGGTAGAAGGAATAAGTAATAATAATGATGGCATTTGTTCTTCTATGTGCCAAGCACTGTTCTAAGCGCTGGGGTAGATACAAGGTAATCAGGTTGTCCCACACGGGGTTCACAGTCTTAATCCTCATTTTACTGATGAGGTCACTGAGGCACAGAGAAGTTAAGTGGCTTGCCCAAGGCCACACAGCAGACAAGTGGGAAAGGCGTGATTCGAACCCATGTCCTCTGACTCCCACGCTCTATCCACTAAGCCACGATAAGTACAGGAGAGAAAGGAGAGAAGGAGATGAGCTAGGGACCAAGAGCAGAAGAAATGCATCTCCTCTCTCACCGCCACTCTTCTTCGCCATCGATCAATCAACCAAATCTACTGAGGCTACTGTGTACTGAGCACTGTGCTAAGCATTTAGAGAGAACAACACCCGGTCGTTGGTAGATATGATCCCCGCCCACAGTTTAGAAAGGGAAGCAGACATGAAATAAACCGCAGCTAAGGGAAATGGCCAAGGGTAAGGATAAGTACCTAAGCGCTGTGGGGCTGGGGCACCAGAGTGCTTAAGGGAAACAGAGTCAGCGGTGACACAGAAGGGAGGGTGAATGGCGTAGTGAAGGCCTCGACCGTCCTTAATAGGACGGTCCTTTCAGTCTTGGCTATTCTCCAGGGGCAGGGAGACTAGGGATGAGGGATTAGGGATGAGAGATCTGGCAGCAACACCGCTTCCCTCATCACGGCCGACACAGCTGACGGATTCTTTCCTGCCACCCAAGCCAAAAGCGGCACTTACTCAATGTGTTTATGATCTGGTCTTGTCACTCGGTGCTCGGTATTGCCCGTACATTCGGGGAATTCATCTAGGAGTTGAGCACGGCATCACTGATAGGCCTAGGCAGCGTGGCTCAGTGGAAAGAGCACGGGCTTGGGAGTCAGAGGTCATGGGTTCGAATCCCAGCTCTGCCACTTATCAGCTGTGTGACTTTGGGCAAGTCACTTAACTTCTCTGGGCCTCAGTTACCTCATCTGTAAAATGGGGATGAAGACCGTGAGCCTCATGTGGGACAACCTGATGACCCTGTATCTACCCCAGCACTTAGAACAGTGCTCTGCACATAGTAACGCTTAACAAATACCAACATCATTATTATTATTATTATAGCGGTAAAGAAAGGCTGACGCTTCAATTGTTTTCATTAGAATTTTGTGGGCATGAGCCTGCCATGCTTGCAGAGGACACTGATTTGATTTTTTACATCATCGTCTACCCTTGCCTCCCTGGACGGTGTGTTGCTAAAGAGCAGAATTCAGCGACAGCCTTAAGCTCTGGATTGCCAATGGAAATCCTTGGTTATATTTAGGTTAGAATTCTTGGTTATGATTAGCCTGGAGCTGGCTGATATACAAACCCATTCTTCTTCTGAGTAAATGTCAACCCATTATGCTTTGCTGGTTCTGAGAAACAGTTTATAATAACTAGCATGTAGTACTAATAGCATTTATTAAGCATTTACTGTGTGCAGAGCACTTTACTAAGCACTGGGAACACATAAACAATTTTGAATTAGATATGGACCCTGTCCCTTAGAAGGCTCGCAATCTAAATCTAAATCATGACTTCTTGAGAGGGTCCTTTGCACTCTCTCAAGTGCTTAGTACAGTGCTCTGAACCCAATAAGTGCTCAATAAATACGCTTGATTCCAGTGCCCCATTATCAGTGTATACAACCCGAGACGAAGCTCTCCACCTGTTGAGTTGAAAGGGTTTGATGGAGGTTCAAAGTCATGTTCTGATATCGGCCTCCAGGTTAATAATAAAAATAACCTGTTAATAACCTATTTGTTAAGTGCTTACTATGTGCCGAGCACTGTTCTAAGCACTGGGGGAGATACAAGGTAATCAGGTTGTCCCATGTGGGGCTCACAGTCTTAATTCCCATTTTACAGATGAGGGAACTGAGGCATAGAGAAGTTAAGGTCACAGAGCAGACAAGTGGTAGAGCTGGGATTAGAACCCATGTCCTCTGACTCCCAAGCCCGGGCTCTTTCCATTAAGCCACACTGCTTCTCATACAACAGAATTGCTAAATTGGCAGGCACACTCCCTGCCCACACAGAGCTTTTAGTCTAGAGTGAGAGAAATTAAATTAGACTAATAAAGTAGACTAATTTTAGAAGATAAACTGACTATAACAATCTTTTGACAAAATCTCCTTCAGAATGATCTTTTGACCACAGTCTTATTCCAAGCCACACTGAATAGTAATGATTATAACTGAAGTCCTCAAATGTTAGGTCTACTTCTTTCCTAAAAATGTAAATCTTTCACTTCTGAAATTTTTGATGTAAATCAAATCGAGGAACATGTTCAAAAACAAGTATATTAGCATTTTAGCATTTTTGAGAACTGACCTTATATTAGAATACTGAATAAGAGACTAAGAGCACCTTGAGGACAGAGAACATGTTTACCAACTCTTCTGTTTTGTGCTCTCAAGTGCTTAATACAGTGCTCTGCACACAATAAACACTCAATGCATACCACTGATTGGTTCACTGACCGACGGACATGTTGGCTTTTCATTCTGGGGGGAAATCCATTCTTCTGTACCTTTCTAAAGTTGTGTTATCTTGTTTACTACTTCTGCTAACGGTAGGCTATGACTGGTAGAGAGGAAAAAGGAATCCAAGGAATGGCATCTATTTATGTTGATCACTACCTTTGAGCCTTTCCAACTCCCAAAGACAAATCAGGAACATGAGTGGCTTTTCTCAGAAAATATTAACAAATTAAGTGTGCTTTCTTATTGACTTTTAGTTATTATATGCCTCCATTTTCTTTCCCAATAAAAATCGATCAAATTGCTCACATTAAGCAGATTAATCTCACTGCTTGCAATTTGTGCCCTAGGAGCCAAAATTATCACTAAAAGGAGAATTTTTATCAGAGGACTATAAGTTGGTTGGAAAATACAAACGGAAAAGAAATATGATCTGACCACCTGCTACGAGTGATGATTAAACTCTTCCTCAACCCCACAAAAAAAAAAAAACACCCAACAAACTCTACAATGATCATCAAAATATTCCTGAGTAGGTTATTCAATAGAACCTACAAAACTTTGGCCTAGGTCAAAAAAAGGTTTACTTCAAATGTGACTTGTTACTTGCTCTATTTTCTTCTGTGTTTTAACAATAGCAAGATTTAAATTTAAGTAAAACCTTCACCAAAACCACAGAACCTAACCCACATTTAGAAACCAACTTGAAATTATGAGAATTTCTACCATCCACAGAGCCAAACCTCACTTGCAGTTAATTGTAGACACAAATCAAAATCATCCTATACTCCAGAACTACTGTCATTACATTCTGGGAAAAAAAAAATTAAAATGTAATTTAAGCACTAGTCAGGCCTTATGTTGTGCATGCACTTGCATGTGATCACAGCATTTATCTTTTAAAGATAAAATTGAATTGTCAGACAATATGACTTTTAAAAACAATTTGGAATTTTAGAGGGTGAACATTAGGTTTATCATTGTGCCAAATAAATCCCAAATTATAAATAATTTATATCAGGAATTGAAATTTAAGAGCCCGGGGAATGAATCTGCCAAGCTTAGAAGCTCTAAAAGGGCTGAAGCAGCAACCGGGCATCGGGAAGGCGTGGTGACGGCTATATCCTGGAGCTGCAACTGTGATTAAAAAGCCCAGGATATATACACGTCTACTCAATTACGTATTTTAGCGAGAGGCTCCTGATACATCTGGGCAACTACCTGTTGTATCCTCCTTCTCCCTCCTGTTGCCACTATTTCTAGATATTTCAAAACTGACCGCCCCTCTCATCCAGCTCTCAGTACAGTGCCTGGTACAAATCCCGCCTCTGCCACTTGTCAGCTGTGTGACTGTGGGCAAGTCATCTAACTTCTCTGTGCCTCAGTTACCTCATCTGTAAAATGGGGATTAACTGTGAGCCTCACTTGGGACAACCTGATTATCCTGTATCTACCCCAGCGCTTAGAACAGTGCTCTGCACATAGTAAGCACTTAATAAATACCATCATTATTATAGTAAAGGCTTCACAAATACCATAATTATTATTATTTAGATTGAAAGTCTCTAGGGATGGTGCCTTCTGCTTCTGGGGTTCTCTCCCAGGTGCTTAGTACAGTGTTCCGTAGACAGTAGGTGTATGATAAATTCCACTGGTAATGGTGATGGGGATGGCTGATCCCGGAAATGGAGTCAAGCCTTTCATCAAGTTCCAGGTGCATTAAAGTTCAGAGGTGCATGCAACCAAAGGAGAGAGAAGACGCTGAATTCTTTCAGCTCTGCGCTGGTTCAAAGATTTATACTGGCACGTCCCATGATTCAACTGCAATAAACAGGTTATTCGAAAACCATGGAGGTATCATGAATGGATATATTGTGGAGTAACCCACAGATATGTACGTCATAAACCGGAATCTATTCCAAAACCCCCGGTAAAATCACATATAAACCTTTTATAAAAAGTATTTTGCAAGATTGAACAGCACTAAACAACTATTTAATCTCTAGTCAAGAAATTCAAAGCAAAACATGATAGCTAACAAGGAGTTGCAATATGATTTTTAACCTCTGCATGAGGCACCAGAAGTAGAAACCTACTCAGCAGGCATAGTAGTGGCTTTGGACTTTGGTGAAAAAAATGCACCCAAATTAGGATGGAAAAATAGGACTTATACTAGGCTAAGTCCTGAATATCTCTGCAAACCTCTGAACTCTTCTATCGAGGTCTTCAATCATTTTTAAAAGCTCATCTGCTTTGTTGCTAATTGATGCAAGACACTTTAATCCATGAATCTTAGGTTGTGGTGAGACTAAGACTCTCACCTTGGTGGCAACCATGAAATCTCCTCCTCTGCTCCGGGGGAATATTTTTTGTTTGTCTTTTTCATCCTCAAGTAACACAGAACTGGCGGGAGGTAGGTTTTAGCTAAATAAATCAGCACCTTCTTCTGGGACATGATTCACTGCTTCTTTAAGGTGGAGCAGAGAACCCCTCTTTCAGTATGTATATTTGGGATGGGTGTGTGGATAAAGTAGAGTGGGGTGGGAATTGACTTCCCTGCATTGATTGGACAGAACAATGGATGGGGTTCATTGATGCTGGGATATATAAGCAAATAGTGCATAACACCTCTCAGGATTTTACTGGGAATCAGAAGTACCTGGGTTCTAATCCCAGCTCCACCACTTGTCAGCTGTGAGACCTTGGGCAAGTCACTTCTCTTCCTCTGTGTCTCAGTTCCCTCATCCGTAAAACGGGGATTGATACTGTGAGCCCAATGTGTGATATGGACTGTGTCCACCCTGATCAGCTTGTATCTACCCCAGCGCTTAAGTACAGTGCCTAAAACGAGCATACTGATAAAAGTTGCTAATCAACTTCCCGCTTGTTTCCCCAAGTCGAGAGAGAATAGTCTTCTGTACCTCTGCCAAATTCTCTTCTCCACCTAGGTGAAAGGGAATATGAACCATTCATCCATAGGAGGCCTTCACCTGACTATCGGACAGCCATCTGACTTCTTGTGTGGCCTAGTGGATAAAGTACGGACTTGGGAGTCAGATAGACCTCAATTCTAATCCTGCCACTGCAAATGTCTACTGTGTGACCTTGGGCAAGTCATTTGACTTCTCTAGGCATCAGTTACCTCATCTGTAAAATGGGGGTTAAGACTGTGAGCCCCATGTGGGACATGGATTTTGTCCAACTCGTGTTTGACACATAGTATTTAACAAATACTATAATTATTACTGTTATTGTTGTTTACCTTCTGCGAAGATAAACAGAGCCAAAAGCAACCCTAGAGAATGATGAACTAACATGGTCCCTGGCTCCTCTTCCTTCCATCCTGCCCCTCTGCCAGACCTGCTTTGGTTCCTAGGCACCCGAACTCTACCAGACGCCGAAGCCATTCTCAGAAGCGAGTGAAAGAGCTGCAGACTACAGAAAGGAAAACAACATCTCCTGCCTCTCTCCCCGCTGGTGTGTCTGATGGCGTTTATAAAAAGAGTGCTTCTGCCTCACCAGAAGAGTATCAGACATACTACTTTGTTTTCCAAAAGACTCTTAAAGAAAAGTTTCTCTCAATTTTGTAAATAGAGTCTTTAGAGCCCTCAAGACTTTTTTTGAGCTATAGAGAAAACCTACTGCTGTCACACACCATCACATTTAAGCCGCAATACAATTCTGTCAGAAATCTTCCAGAAAGAAAGAAATCTCCTTAGCTTTTGGTGTCCCTTTCTCTATATTAGTTTCACTTTAAACCTATGGGATGATCAATGATGAATAATACATGGAAATGATTTTATTAAAACAAAAATGAAGATGGTTATGAAAAATACTTACCTCCTAAATTCATTCCAGCTTGTAGGCATTTCTGTAATCTGCAGGCTGGACAATTCTTCCTTCGAATCTTATCAATAATACAATCATTTCTTCCAGCACATAGATAATTGTGTTGCCCTGAATGAAGCAAAATAAAAAGCAAATTCAGAATTTCCCAGTTGCTCTACTTTTTAGAAGAAATAATTTCCATTTTAAATCAGACCATGGAGCAGGAATCCTGTTCTTTCTTTGTCTTCTTCTTGGGGTAAGAAAGGTAAGGGCTTCTTTGTTCAAAACCCTTTCTGCTCTTACACAAGTTGTCAGGGCCTCCTTGTTGCATAGCAACTTCCTCAAACTCACAGCATCCCTAAAAATTCTCTGAGTAAATTATCCAAAAGTTTAATAGAACACATTTAGCACACAATTTAGCAAAATTCACAATTCTCCACAAGAGAATTAGACAAAGTTCTACTTATACCTCAGGAGAGTACTGCATCAACATTGATTTTTTTCCAGGATGTTTACTATATGACAAGTCATTTCTGATGCTGCGAAACAACACCAACTGTAAAAGTGCCCCCACAGCAGTTTTGTTCTAAAATTGTGTACCTGTTAAGTCAATACCTTTCATTACTAATTTCAAAAATGGATGAGTTTAGTAGAAGTGTGTTAACATGTGTTTACTTAGGGTAATTCAGCATGACACATTTGTACATATGGCAGAATTTATTCACTCTTCTGAACATTGTGAAAATAAATGCATAATGTGAGAAGCAATATGGCCTAGCAGAAAGAGCATGGGTCTGGTAGTCAGAGGACCTGGATTCTAATCCCAGCTCTGCTACTTGCCTGTTGCGTGGCTTTGGGCAAGTCACTTAACATCTCTGGGTCTCAGTTACCTCATCTATATAATGGGGATTAAGACTCTGAGCCGTATGTGGGAAAAAAATGGGTCCACCTGATTATCTTCTATCTACATAGTACAGTGCCTGACACACAGTGCTTAACATACTATTAAAAAAAAATAGAACACATTTACACTGTCTGAATACAAATGAAAACAGGTCACAAACACCACACAAATACTTACATGTAAATAACTACTGAAGAGTAAAATTGAGTGAAAATTTCAAAATTATCCCTTTGTAGAGTTTTTTATTTATGAAAGTGTTACCCAATTAGTCTTTCATTAGTACACCTAGAGTTTTATTAATACGTTCTTAGAGTACAAACCTTCTGCTCACTACAGAAGAGCAATGTAGTTTAGTTACCTCGAAAGCAATTCTAAAAATACATCAATGCACAATAGGTTGTTTTGCTTTTAATTCTCAAGATGTAGGTTATAATCAGAAAGTATATAGATGTAGAATGCCCAGAAAATCAGCTATCTTAAATACTAATGAACCTCTAAAATATACAACAATTACCTACTAAACTATCTCTTCTCAGAGGAAGGCAAATATTCAGTAATAATATGTTTAGTGTTTAATTTAATTAAGATAATTGCATCAAGGGCATATTCACAGAAAACTATGGTATTTTTAAGCAATAACAATAATAATGCAGTGACAATAATCAACAAAGCACTTCCCAGGAATACCCTTACCTGCTAGCATTTGTTCGGCCTTTTATACCTCACATAATGAATCTCAAAAACCCATATCACTTGCTCGCTACTGGAGTTAAACCTCTCTGAATAAAAGATGATGGTGATGATGGTATTTGTTAAGCTCCTACTACGCGCCAGGCACTATTCTAAATGCTGGGGTAGGTACAAGTTGATAGGTCGGACACAGTCCCTTTCCTACATGGGGCTCACACTCTTAGTTAACCCCCATTTTAGAGATGAGGGAACTGAGGTCTAGAGAAGTGAAGTGACTTGGGTAAGGTCACACAGCAGACAAGGGCAGAGGTGACATTAGAGCCCAGGTCCATACTTATCCACTGTGCCGCACTGCTTCTGGCAACTCATTACTTTTACACAATAACTCTTGGGAAATAAGAATAAATAATTACATATTTTACTAGCAAGGAGGAAGAGTAATAGGCATTGGGAAAAATCTACTGAACTTGTGTAGAATTTTTTCCAAATATCGGCCAGAACGATTATACCCTATTTGGCCTACACTAACACCTCCAAGTTAAGTGAAGGCATGAGCCTTCCCTAGACTGCAAACTCCTTGTGGTCAAGGAATGGTTATACCAATTCTGTTGCATTGTAATCTCCCAAGTGCTCAGTATAGTGCTTTGCAAACATTAAGCACTCAAGAAATACCACTGATTGATTCATAGTCTAGTGAGCCTCAAATTCATCAGAAGATACTGTTGACTAAAATGTACTGAAGCATCTGCTGTGTACGTGGTACTGTAACAAACTCCATTAGAAAAGGCGTTCTCTTAAAATGACTACCACCTCATGCTCTATACAGCTATTTTCTTCACATGCCTAGGTTTACTATAAGTAATAAAATGATATTTGAAGTAGTTATCTTTGCCAGAAAATTCAGATTATTTACCTTCCAAAGTTCTGAAAACCCCTTGATATATTTTTAAAGAAACTACTAATGCCTATGGAGGTAGATTTAAAATATTTTCTAAGAAGGCTAGTCCTGGGCTAAACAGGCTTCTTACTTCCCTCTTATGCTAGGAGGAGGGAGGTAAGAAGATTAGTTATTTTCCTCCTACATTATGTAAAAATGTGTTGGTACTATTCCAAGGATGCCAGATTTTAGTTTTGAGAGTAAGGGACACAGGTGATGCTGAAACTGGAATATACTTTTATGAGATGGCTGGGAACACAGCAAAATGTGACTGTATTGTGTGCTAACCTATGTGCCAAGCACTGGGGTAAAGCAATCAATCAATGGGGTATTTATTGAGCACTTATTGTGGGCAGAGCACTATACTAGTTGCTACACAGAAGACAATCAGATCTGTTCTTCCTGGGGTTCCCCATCCAAGTGGAAGGAAGGGCAGATATTTACCTCATCTGTAAAATGGGGAATTAGATTGTGAGCCTCACGAGGGACAACCTGTATCTACCCCAGCGCTTAGAACAGGGCTCTGCACATAGTAAGCGCTTAACAAATACCAACATTATTATTATCCCCATTTTACAGATGAGGAAAATTGGGCCCAAGAGTTTCAGTTACCTTATCAATGGCCACAGAGCAGTTCTGTTGCAGAACTGAATATAGAACCTGGGTCTCTTGACTCCTAGACTCTGTCAACTAGGCCAGGCTGGAAATAATCTTTTCTACTTTAGACAAGGACACAACTTTTATTTTATTCTTCCGGTAGCTTAATACAGTGCTCTTTATATAACAAGTGTTCAATTAATGTGTAGGGCAGGGTGGGTAAGACAGCTATGAATTTCTTCCCCTTCTCCTGCGCTCAGTTTGGGGACTTCTGGCTGCCACTGGGGTCTACCTTTAAAATTTTCTAGCTATGCAGGGCACTGCATGATCTCTGAAGTCTTAAAAAATGAGCATTAGAAAAAGGCTTACTGTGTGCAAAGCACTGTTCATGAAAGCAACTCATGTAACAACAAAAAGACTTCTTCACTTGAAGAGAGACACAAAAAAAAATAATGGCACTCGCTAAGTGCTTACAACATACCAGGCATTGTACTAAGAACCAGGGTAGATAAAAGATAATCCGGTTGAATACAGTCCCTGTCACATATGAGGTTCACAACCTAGGTTGGAGACAGGAGGATTTAATTCCCATTTTACAGATGAGGCAACAGGCACCAATAAGTTATGTGACTTGTCCTAGATCATGAAGCAAGTGGTAGAGTTAGGAATAAAACCCAGGTCCTCTAGAAGGTGAGTTGTCCTAGGTCACGAAGCAAGTGGCATAGCTGCGATTAGAACCCAGGTCCCCTGACTCCCAGGCCCATACTCCTTCCACTAAGCAACAGTGCTTCCCTTTGGCCGAGATGCCAAAACAGCCTTGCAGATCTCCGCCCAAGGAGAAGGGAATTGTTCTGAATGGTCCTAAAAGGAAGAGGGAGTCTTTGGGAGGGGCTGAACTCCTCAGAACAGAGGCCCCCTTGCTGAACCCGGGAGGCCCAGGAACCATAAACGGAACCTCAGAGGCCTGGTTTGGCCCAAGACATTAAAGGAATGAAGGTTTCATGATATTGAGGGATATGTTCCTGGAAAATGTGGCTGTATCTCGAGTGGCCGCATTGTGGGATATGTCTGCCCATAGACTTACTACTTCAGAACCTTAGAAAACTGTACATAAAAAGAAAGAGAACTGGTCTTGACATGAATGTCATGCCAGTTGGAAGATAAGCCCAGTGGGGGCAAGGCCACTTCTCATGCAGCTGTTGTACCTTTCCAAGTACTTATTACAGTGCACTGCATCCAGGGGGTGTTCAATAAATACCAATAACACTATTATTTACTATGGGTGAAAAAAGGTACAATGGTTGGCACACTGTAGTACCATTTATCAGTAGCAGTGATTATGAGGATTGGCAGACACACACAACTTTACAGTTTCACTGCAGGGTAATGGGTTCAGTTCACAGAGGCAGGCTACCTTTCCAAAATATAGTACAACTGTAACAGCTGCCTTGACAGTTGGCTTTAATAAGGTGAGCTACGGGCTGTTTCACAAAAATCTGTGATTTTTCTCACCTCCTTAGCTTGTTTCATAATCTTAAAGAGAAACACAACACCTTTCGCTTCACCACCTTTTCAAAGAAATGAAAGTTCCATTAGCTATTTCACTACAGAACTGAAATACAGATAATCCAAAGAAGTCTGTTTGAAGTCAACAGGAATCTGCACAAAGCAGATGGGATGAGTGCTGTGCCCACGGACACGGTTTTGAATTAATATTTTTAATTATGATCTCATAATGGTTTAAAAGAAACGACATACCACATTTTTCACTTTACCTTCGCAAAAAATGAACTATCAATTTGGGAGTCCGTTATTATTACGTCGTTTTAGAAAGAGAGGATACAGAGCAGACTCTGAACTGAAACCTGGGCACAGACACACATTATTAAATGATTGACTGAAAAACCAAGGAAAAATCCAGATCAAGAAAGTAGCACTTCCCCTGGAAGGCTTCAGACAGGAACTGATGTCAAGCTCTTTACAAAGTTAAAAATTTAAGAGTTGTGAAGCATTCAAACTGCTACATGAATGTGAGTCTTGGTCCTGACAGAGAAGCAGCGTGGCTCAGTGGAAAGAGCACAGGCTTTGGAGTCAGAGGTCAGGGGTTCAAATCCCAGCTCGGCCACTTGTCAGCTGTGTGATTTTGGGCAAGTCACTTCACTTCTCGGTGCCGCAGTTCCCTCATCTGTAAAATGGGGATTAAGACTGTGAGCCCCACGTGGGACAACCTGATTCCCCTGTGTCTACCCCAGCGCTCAGAACAGTGCTCGGCACACAGTAAGCGCTTAACAAATACTAACATTATTATTATTATTGTTATTATCTTACCCAATTTCTTAACCAGTGTCACCAACATCATCATTAATTATGGCGAATTTCCAAAAAGAATGCTTAACGGGAGCAAGAGCGGGAGGAGAACGAGAGGAGAGAAAAATTTGCCAAGTTTTACTATAGCCACTGTCACTCTCCTGACTCTGAGAGACTCCTTCCTTGCTTCAAATTCCAAGTAAAGATGCCACTTTTCCTAAACATTTTCCTAAAACATCACTGGATGGCCACCTCCTCACTTCTCAAAAACCTCCAATGGCTAATCATTCCTCTCCACTTAAGCAGAAACTCTTGATTATTGACACTGTCACCCAGTCAGCTCTCTCTCTCCACCTTTCCTCTTTCTCCTCTCCCTTGTGCCTCATTTTCATCTCTCCCATCACTAACCTATAACTCCCTCCCTCCTGCCTAGAATTCCTCCTTCTTCCCATCTGACAGACCACCGTTCTCCATAACTCTCATACCTCCTTAAGGAAGGTTTCTCTGATCAGTTTCTCATCTCCCCACCCTAGATAGCCACTTCAGTACATCTTCACCTAAGCACTTGGATATATTAACATCCAACCTCTGAGAATTTATATAAACTAGTGTATTTTTCCCAGGGCTTAATCCCATACTTGCCCAGGGTAAGCACATAATACTACAAATAAATGATTACTTATTTTTTATAGTCTATTACTCCTTACTCTCTGTTTTTCATTTTAGTATTTGTCTCTTGCCAGTTGATACGCTTCTCGAGGGTAGGGATCTTGTCTACTAATTCAACTGCACGCTCTTGCCTGATACAATGCTCTGCACACAGTGGCAAAATAAGGTGATGAATAAATACTAATGATGGATTCAAGCAGGCTTGCATTGTCAGGGGGATACTCCCAAATTCTCTAACAACATTCTAGAAAAAACATAAGGTAGAATTGATTCCTTGTTTAATCAATAACTTTTCTTATTCGGCTCTTAATTCACACCAATATTTTTTTCTTCTTGGCATTCACCTGGCATAGCATTTTTAATATTAAATCTGGCTATCTATTCAAATCACTCGCTTTAACATTCTGGGTTATATGGAGTTTTAGTTCCTAGTCATTAGATTTTAAATCGCTACATTCCTTGCAGGAAACAGGTGCAAGATACTTTAATTTATAAAGTAGTATCAAATACAAAAGTTTCTTGTGGACAGCCATTTCTTTTCGACTCTTATTTGGGATGATAGATGTTACTCTTCACGTTTAAAACAATAGGAAACTGCCAAAAAAGCAAAAGGCTTCACGAGTTTGGTAAAGACTTTTGTTAGAAAGAAATCAAACAGCAGATTTTTTCATTAAGCTGGATGTTCTTAAGGTCCAATAATTAACATAGAGCTTGGGCATTTCCATTTTGAAGACTCTTCCCTTAGACAGTATAAAAGTAAATTTCTCCCTCTCATTTTCTGAATTCGCTTAGAGCTGAACTCCCATTTTTAAAGGTCCATTTGTTGTACTGCTAGATTTTTTTTTATAGCAGTTGACAACTGCCCAGCAACAGCAGCCTATGTTTGCAGTCACTATTTTAGGCTACATCACATGTCAATTACATAACCTTGTTTTACTGCTCTTGAACTGGTTAGAACAACCTGGGAAGCAGAGTAGGGCCGTCCCAGTGTATGCTGCAATGCCGATTCAGGGGAATGGACAACACCCATCCCCCTTCCTGAGTCCTATAATATTGCAGTTTCACTAATAACCTCTCTGACAAGAACTGGTTATTCATTGTTAGAGCCAACTAAAACATTGGATAATTAACTTCCTTTGCTCGGTTTAAACCGGTCCAGTCTGCCCATAATACACTAATGAACAATGATCTCCTGCTGCTGAGGTTTATGAGTGCACCCGGATTAATATGCTCGAAAATGCCATGGGAAAAAATACACATTTGAGAGGTACATGTTGCCTTAACTTCTTCTGAACAAATCCCCTCTGAAGTCATGTATTTCATTTTTCAACCATTGAACTGAATTTTGGAGGTCAAATCTGACTTTTTTTTGTTTTCCTGAGGTAGTTTAGAGGCCTTCTTCCAATGGTCATTTAAAAATTTCCTGAAAAGTGTTCTCAGTTGTTTAAAATGATGGAGTTGGGGTTTATTTTTGATGTTTGATCTTATAATTTAATTTCCATTATAATCTGCTACAAATCCAGTGCTACACTGTAAACCATTTAACAATAGCAATCAGTGAAAACAATGTATTACAAAATATTTGGTACCATGGAAACTTTAATCTTGAAAACATTTATGACGGAATGTTTACTGGAAAAGGAAAACATTTTCCTTGGGAAACTTGAATCCTAACAGCATCCAATATAAGATATTGCTGACTCAGATCACTGTCCACCCAACCTTGTAATCTCTCTGGGCTAGACAGTCTTTAAGGGCAGGGATCATGTCTACCAATTGCATTGTCTTCCTCCAAGCAGTTATTACTATGCTCTGCACAAAATGCTCAATAAATGCCACTGACTGATTGATGGATTAACCAGGATGCTTGGAGGAGCAGGGGGAGAATAGCTCTTGACAGCCTTCCTCATTCACACCATGCACTCTAGTTCTTCTAAAACACATGGCTTATGTTCTTGCGAAACCTTGTAGTACGGAAAATTGTCATTGCAGTACTGGCCATGTTCAAAACTGCAGGCATATGCATAACCATTTTTTGACACCACCCTATCACACAGTATCCAGACAGGCATTTGCAATCAGAAGAACGTTCCTAATTCTGCCACAGTATTCTAGTCAAACCACAGTGAAAGCATACATTCTGGCAAAACTGAGTCCTCCTATGGCCGAACTATCTGGGAACCTACCTAAATTCTTCTTGAGCCTTCTAACATCTCTAACTTTTCCCTCTAGAGACCAATTATAAATATTTTGAAAAATCCCTTAATATTCTTAACTCAGTATAGTAAACTTCCATGGAGGTCCATTGCGACAACAGATTTTCCTTGTGTTTTTGGAGTGTTACCTGGTTCTGACGAACCTGGCTTTGGTGAACAATAATTCTGTTTTCCTCTTACACATATTCCTCATGACTTGTAAATTGCAATCACATATCTTTTAGCCTTTATTTTGAGACCAGAATCCAAAACTTTTCACTTTACCTTCAAAGAAGATGCTGCTACATGGCTTCTGATCCTTCGGCTGAACTTTCATCAAACTTAAAGTTCTTTTTATAGCTTTCATAAGATACGGTAAATAGGTTGCACAATTTGAGGTGGCAAAGATATGCTTTTTGTTTTGTTTTCTAGGGTGTTCATGAAGGCGGGGGGGGGGGGAGACATTTTTTCCAACAGTTTAGCAGTATTCAAAACCAAAGGACAAAAGAATTTCAAGTCAAAGGGGATTAATGGGAGAACTAATACTAATAATCAAGCATTTCCATGAGGAAATCAAGCCAGAAACACTGAGAGTGAAATGGTACCTAAAATGTATCTTGAGAAAAATATTAAAAGGATGAAATTTAAGAAATGTCAATAGAAAGACGTGCAGATTCTCCTGAGAAAAACTTTCAAATATAAATATCCAAATGAACCAGTGCTCACGGTATGCATGCTTTATGGTCTCCTCATTTCCCCCAACTGTACCTAGATGTCCTGCAGACACTTCAAACTTAACATGTCCAAAACAGAACTCATCTTCCCCGTTTTCCTCCTGTCTTTCCCATCATTGTAGACAGCACCACTATCCTCATCTCACAAGCCCATAACCATGGCATTGTCTTCCACTCACCTCTCATTCAACCCACAGTATTCAATCTGTCATCAAGTCTTGTCAGTTTTACCTTCACAAAATCTCTGAAATCCACCCTTTCCTTTCCATCCAAACTGCTACTGTGCTGATCCGAGCATTTATATCCTGCCTTGAATACTGCATCAGCCTCCTTGCTGGCCTCCTGCCTCTACATCAAAAAGACACTCCTTCCATCAGCTTTAAAGCACTGAATCAGCTCCCGCCCTTCTACCTTACCTCCATGATTTCTTATTATAATCCAGCTGGCCCATCTTGCTTTTCTAATGCCAGACTGACCAGTGTACTCTGATCTTGTCTATCTTGCTGACCCCTTCCCCAAATCCTCCCTCTGACCTAGAACTCCTGCCCCTTCCTTTGACAGACCATAACTCTTCACACCTTCAAAGCCTTTTTAAAATCACATCTTCTCCAAGAGGCCTTCGCTGATTGAACCTCTTTGAACCTATTTTTTTTTCCTTTCTGTGCTGCCTATGTACCTAGATCTTGGTATTCACTCCTACCGCCAGAACCTCGGCATTTATGTAAATATCCACAATTTCTTTACCTTACTGTATCTCTCTCTGGTCTGTAAAATCCTTGTGGGTAGGAGGTGTGTATCTCTCTGCTGCATTATACTCCTCAAGCACTTAGTACAGTGGTCTGCATATAGTAAGTGCTCAGTAAATACCATTGATTGATTGAATGCTCCTGATTTTTCTGTCTCCAGTCCTCTCCCCCACCTATAAGCACAGATTGTGAGCCTCTTAAGGGGCAGGGTCCATGTCTAATTCACACCTGCGTATTCTTTCCCAGTGCTTAATACAGTGCTCTGCACACACTAAGTGCTTCGTAAATAACTCTTTACTGCTATCTAAAACAGAAGAGTTGATGAAACTTGATACCTAGACCCATTTATTCAATAATATTTATTGAGCGCTTACTTTGTTCGGAGCACTGTACTAAACACTTGGAATATACAATTCGGCAACAGATAGAGACAATCCCTGCCCAATGATTGGCTTACAGTCTAATCAGGGGAGACAGACGGACAAAAACAAGACAAGATAATCACAATAAATAGAATCAAGGGGATGTAAGGGTCTTATCAATGGGGAATGTGAACATGGAACACTTCACATGTCCTCGTTTTTTAAAAACGGACAAAATACAAAACAGAAGCTGAAACTATTGCTTTCAAAAATAAATCTAATACTTTTTTTCCAACTTGCCAGAATCTGAAATGAACATGGCAAAGCAAATTAAAAGAGCTGAAATAAAGGTTGGGGTAGAAAATGTCAAGGGCTGAAGGAACAGAAAAAATAAATTTTTTTGTTGTCACAAAATGATCAAGATACACAGAGTAACCGACAAAAATCTATTAATCCTAAAATACCTTTCGCATACAGGAATACAACCCCGCATGTCAGTTAGTCAATAAATCATATTTATTGAGTGCTTATATGCAGAGCACTGTACTAAACACTTGGGAGAGTACAATGCAACAAAATTAACGACATGTTCCCTGCACATAATAAGCTAAACTGGCTAGAGGGGGAGGTGCATATCCTGAATCCATCAGAAAATGCCCATTTATGTCAAAATTTCATGGATAGAATAACATTAAGATCATTTATTCCTTCATAAGCATTATTACAATATGCTTCACGAGCGGTCGTCAAACGGAATGCGAACGATGAACTTTAAATACTATTGGATGACTGCTCAGAAAACACATTCAAATGTCAGTGTACTCAAAGATCATATAAATGATTTTTCTTAACATTTTAAAAATACCAATAAAGTCAGTCAACATTTGTATATTTGTGGCCATAAAAGTCAGGCCGGTATGGATAATTAAAACCAAGATCATTCTAAAGTGTCAATTTGGCCAATAGTTGATCCCCTAGAGATCATTTTACGCAAAGCTGTTAGCAGAGATCGAATCAATGGCTCAGAGTTTTAGCGCTTCTCCATTCCCATGCTCATGCTCTGGTAAAGATGCTAACAAGTCAAGAAGAGGAGAAAGGACGAGTAGCAGGAAAGGGAGGGGGACGAGAAACATGGGGGCCCTGTACCACATCCAAATTGTATAAGCAGTCACTGCATAAAAAAATATTGCCTATGGGTTTCTCATCAGGGATGATAATGACTTGGGGGAGGCAACTCAGAAACATAAAAATTAGAAAAGAATATAGAATACAAATCTAACCACTTGCAGTGATGACTGTTAGACCCAACCATGCTGTTCATTGAATGATGTGTTGACTATAAGCAGGGCATGAAAACATTTGTTGCAGCTGTGTGAGATGCTGCCCACTCCCAATGCACCTCCAAGATACAACCAGCTTCCCAACCTCCAAAATGTTCCAGGCAGGAGAAGCATGATGGAGTTTCTGGCTTTTAACTACTATGTGAAGAGCAAGTGGTACTTCTCTGCGATTCTCTGAAGAAGCCATCAAGATTAGATACTTCGAGGTTACAAACACTCTTAAAATTGATGGATGAAAGTAACCCAGACTTTAAAACTGACAGCAAAGCCCAGAATCGAGATTCCTTATTATTCTTAGCAAAAGAAAGCCACGTAAAAACCAGGGAAATGGCATATGGCTGAGGGAGGTGTGAACCATGGTTCTGTGACCACACCAAACATTGGGCAAAGTCGTTTCACTTCTCTGTGCCTCAGTTACCTCATGTAAAATGGGGATCGAGGCTATGAGACCCATGTGGGACAGGGACTATGTCCAACCCACTTTTCTTGTATCCAACCCAGTCTTTAGGAGTCGGTGATGCAAAGCAAGCGCTTATCAAACACCATAATTATTATTATCTCCGAAGGTACCATATTGCAAACGCGGAGAGAATTCTGCAAAGATGTCACCAGCACTTCAGTGACTTTCTGCCAAAAAGGATGAGGCACTACACACATTTGAGAATCTGACAAACTATAAGCGCAGGGCCCTCACTCCAGCTTTTGAAACAGTCACACCCACAGTCTGAACCGTGAAGAACGGTAAAGAACCCTAATTTGGAAATGGTGCTACTCATGTAAACTTCAGTCATGGATTCAGGGGTGGGTGATAAAGCAAACGTGTGTGTATCACAGATGATGCTGACGGTCAATTCTATGCACGTTTGAAAAGATCAAGGAGTGACTGGAAATCACTTCCACGCTGTGTGCATGTAAAGAATTTCTTTTGCTGTGCTGTTGCAGTTGGCATTTGTAATTCCAGGCACTGCTTTCAATTTGGCCCAGGCCCAGCTTGCCCTCTGTCAGACTGCTAAGTCTGTCCTCCACTAATAGTGTCTCAACAATTCAATGCTTACCAATTATTTGAGGTTTTGCTTGGCTGTCCTTGAACTTTTACATCTGTCCTCCTTGCTTAAGATGACCCACTACTTCAGCTCAATACCACCACCATTTGGGTAACCTGCTGTCACTTCTTTACATGTCCTGTGGAGTTGTGTTGTGAAGGGCATTGCTCCGATGCTGTTAGACCTACTGAGTTCCGAGACCTTAAAAACTGATCTTTCATTCTTTAATTGACCTTTATTAAGTGCCTATTACATGGTACCGTATCGTACTAAGCAATGGGGTGGATACACGCTAATCAGGTTGGTCACGGTCCATGTCCCACATGGAGGCTCACAGTCTTAATCCCCATTTTACAGTTGAGGCACTGAGGCACAGAGAAGTGAAGCGACTAGCCCAGAGCCACACAGTAGACAAAAGAGGGAGCCTGGATTAGAACCTAAGTCCTCTGACTGCCAGGCCTGTGTGTTTTCCAATACAGCAATCTGCTTTCCTGATGTAACGAATCCATCAACAGCACTTGCTGAGTGATCACTGTGTGCACTGTACTGGAATGATCTGCACAGGTAGTATTGCTTGAAACATTTAATCAGGTCTCAAAATTTCATCAATGGTATGAATTGTTATTATTCTAATATTACCACCACAGAGTAATTATGAGGGTGCCTTTTTATTCTTTTTTTCAAACCTTTAAGGAGGTTCTCTATTTCGGTTCCCCCAGATTGCACACAAATACCTCTTGGAATTACCTAAGTAAAATCAAATATACTTTCCAATTCAAGGAGAAACTAGGGAGGAGCTCTGTAAACAATGCTAAACCCAATTTTATACTATGTTGCATATTTTAATATATATAAAGATAGCCCATTATGAAATAATACTTAGCATCTCTTAAATCATCATCAATGGTATTTATTGGGTGCTTACTGAGTGCAAAGCACTGTACTAAGCACTTGAGAGAGTTCAGTGCAACACAGTTGGTGGACACGTTCCCAGCCCATAACGAGCTCACAAGTTAGCCAGAAGGGCTGGCCACTTTCTTCTTGTATTTTAATTTTTTTAAATTGACATATGGTAAATAGAAAACTTCAGGAGAAGTTATTTTTACTTTTGACTTATGAAATGCTGCCATAAACATTTATTCAGAATAACTATTAGATTTCATTCACATTGTCTTAGAATGAATCACAACTTCTACACATTTTGACTACGTTACATTTGAAATGATTGCTTTTTTTTTTTTAAAAGGACTGTTTTTATATCTGTGCCAAACATATGTTTACTTAGCTCTAGCAAATTATAGCAGTATATAAATCACGTGAAAACACTTGTTTATTAAATAAATAGCATACACACATAAATTCACACACACACGCACACACACACACCAACCCCGACTTCCTAAATGCAATCCAAAAATGCACAACATGACAATTTATTAGCAGACTTATCCGGATTGAAATCCCAATGTTTATGAATCTAAGAGCAAAATGTATGGGCTTTTAACTTGACTTTGTTTCCCCAAAAACTGGATACAGATACAGAAACACACACACACAGCAAGACAGGATAAAAATAAAAATTCATCCTATAAATCATGATTCTCAATAGGCATATACTTAAAAAAAATTTGATGTACTTAGATGTCTGAAATTTCCAATATGAATAATACACTTAGCTTGCTGGAGTTTTAACTTTAAGATTGAATGAAAATACCTCTGTGCTTTCCTGAATTAATCTCAGCCAGTAAATAAAATACAATAAAAGTCTTGAAGCTAGATTCTCCACCTCAAACTGTGCAGAATTTCCCTTTCCCTGTCAATCTGACGAGGCAAAGTTCACTCTTCGGGTTACTGGTTCTTCAAGAAAAAAGGTGGGGGGAAATTTTCAGAAACATAAGCTCTGTGGTTTTACCTACAAAGTTCGATGAAGCAGTAAGAGGACCTGAACTGTAACACTAAATATCTGAATTCACATAAATGTGAACTTTGAGCTGCCTGATTTGAATGGAATACCATCTACCCAGTTATTATGTAGTCTAATGAATGAAAGCATATGTTCAGAGGTTGCATGAAATAATTGCTTTCCGATAATTGTGTTTGCTGTCTTTTCTACTCCCTTATCTTCACCTAATCAACTTTATCAACCTACACACAATAAAGGAAATAAAGGCTGATACTAGAAAGTGGGGCATTTGAGGAACAACATCACAAGAATATTTTAACAATTCCATTGACCTATCCCTAAAATAGAGCTGACCATTTCCCTGAATCATTTTCTCCATAGATTAGACCCATGGTTTCAACCATGTGTTTTCCAGGGGAAAAAAAAAATCTAATATCATCAACCCGGAAATTATGAACATTTGATCCTGATCCAAGTCAACACCTCCAAAAGGATATTAACCCTATCAATCTTTCACCCAAAACTCAGGAAACAAACTAGTTTTTCATAGGAGAAAAAGATGTTTATCACTGCTCCTTCCTTCTCCTCCTCCAATACCCTCAGAAGGTAATTTATTTTCTGTACCAGAATTTCCACATCTTCCTATAAAAGCAAAAGAGAACTTGACAATCTTGGTTTGGAAGAGGGGCAGGTGATTCAGTCACAAGTCAGAGAATTCCCTCTCGGGAGAAAATGTCTCCCTAGGTGACTAGGCCTGGCTGTCTTCAGACAAGATGGTAAGAGGGTGGTAGTAAAAGGACTAGGGTGGAAAAGTTAAAATAATACACAGAAAGAAGTCCATAAGAAGTCTATGGTTGGAGGGAAATGGGAGTCTAGGATTAGGAAATAGGAGTCTGAGTCAAAGAGTTAAGTCTTTGGAAAAGACTGAACCACTAAATTGGGTTGTGAAGTTACAAGTGAAGCCTGGGGTTTATGCATCCTCCAAAAAAAATTAAAAAAAAAGAAAAAAGAGTCTAAATGCCCTATGCACTTTCTGTTTACAAACACATCTATAGCATGGCTGAAGCAAACTTGCTGGGAAGAGGACTGAGGCATCAACTGGAAGTGGCAGAAAAAAAGGGGATTTATGTCATTGGGTCTTGGGGCCAGACTTGGAAATAAACTGCTTGTTCTATATTGGAAAATTATTCATGGGGTGAAATCCCATTAAAATCTCCCCAAATTCCTTCTTAAAAATATTATTGATTTCTTTTGCAGATTTCCACCCTATAGAGAATATAAGAAAGAGCAGTAGTGTAAACTCCATTGGAAAAAAAAGGGAAGAATATGACCTTTAATGTCTAAGCATTTGCTCTTATTCCCAAAGGTTATGAGTTCACTAAGCGTTCCAAAATAATCTCATCTAAAAAAAATAATAATTCCAAGTGAAATTCAGAAGAGTTCATGAGAACAGACATGACACAGCCGACACAGGAGTTCATGCTACTAGCAAGCATTTTCTCTCTTCTTAAGCATACTGAGGGCCTTACATTACATACTTCCTTGTCTTCGTTATATGATAATGGCTCCTGGTTTGAATTTTAAAATTTTTATTTGCACGCCCTTTGAGAATTATGCAAATGTGGGATTATATCTGGATGCAGCATAATCTTGTAAACACTCCACCACTAGTCTGCTTTGTGAAAGTCACTTCACGTCTCTGTGCCTCAGTTACCTCATATGCAAAATGGGGACTAAGTCTATGTGGGACAGGGACTGTGTCCAACCTGATTATCTTCTCTCTACCCCAGTGCTTAGAACAGTGCTTGGCACATTGTAAGCACTTAACAAATACCATAATTATCATTGTGGAATATAATCAGTAATCAGCAATCAGTAGGGAGCAGTCCTCTGTTCTAAGCCCAGATGTGCCACAATTTTTGTTAAAAAGAAAATTCACTTAATGCCTGGGCCCTAGTAAAGAGTGGATAATACCTTCCTTGCCTATTTTAGTTACAATGATAAGATGAATAAAGTGAAATAATAAAGTGAAAGGGATTTGGAACAAGGGATCCATATGAATGACAGTATTAATAACCCAATCAAGCAGTTATTCCTTTAAGATTATACCCCACTTCTACCCACAAGGGTTCTAGCCTGTGTAGCTCAGAGTTTCTGGGAAACGTTAGGGCTTGGGCAAAGAGTCCCATGAGGATTTTAGACTGCGACTACTGTTGAGCAGTTATCAGTTCTCCACCTGTCTTCTCTTGCCTCCCAGCAACTCTGTTTCTCCCTTCTGGGGGCTAAGAGAAGACAGTTCTGATTATAAAGTAGAAACCCGCATCTTGCCAGTGGAAGGGAACAGCACAGCAGGGGAGAACAAAGAGCATGGGCTGGGCGAAACATTTTTTAATGGTATTTATTAAGTGCTTACTATGTACCAGGCACCAAGCACCGGGGTAGATACGAGCTAATTAGGTTGGACACAGCCCATGTTTCAAATGGAGCTCACAGTCCTAACCCCCATTTTACAGATGTCGTGACTGAGGCACAGAGAAGTGAAGTGTCCTGCCCAAGGTCACACAGCAGACAAGTGGCACGGCCGGCATTAGAACCCGGGGTCTTCTGACTCCCAGGGCCATGCTCTGACCACTAGTCCTTCTCTAAAGGTGCCTGTTTTCCTGTGAGAGATAGCTACATCCTCGGACTTCTCATTCACCTAAAACATATCTCTTGTTCTCTTGTCATGACTGTGAGCCCCGTGTGGCACAAAGTACCGTGTCTGACCCGATTCTCTTAAATCTACCCCAGGGCTTAGCACGGTGCTCGTCACATAGTCAGTGATTAGCAGATGTCCCAATTATGATGATTACTATTGAATGAAGGACCTTTTTATTTCCACTCAACTGCATTAAACCCTTGGAAGGCAGAGAGATACAGCTTATGTGAAAAACACTGCATAGCAAGGCTAAATCATAAACATCTATTTACTCATAACCTGTAGGAGCTGGATTGATGGCTTTCAGAAAACTGAATTTCAAAGTCAAACACCTCACTTGAATAAGACCTTGTAAAGTACATAGCAGAGTTTAGCCCATAAAAAGCATTTAACAGTCTTGTTTGCTGACAACCTGAATTATATCATCATTATACACAGTGACCTTTCTATTCTCCAGCATGATGACCCTGAGTAGGGCATTTCAGAATTGTTTGCTAACTGGAGAGTAGGAAAAAGGAGAGCTGGTGGGTGGTGACAGGGCAGCCTGCCTTGGCTCTCATTCCGAGCCATATCCAGTGGCACCCTTCCTGCTGCTTTTCTTCACCTGATCACCTTGAGTTCACGTCGGGACAGGGTTCCTCTATGGGGTTCATCTCCATTAGCTGCTGCCTTGGGAGTCATTTGGGTTGCTGTACAGTGGGCTTGGGACCAAGCCAATTTCCTGTGACCTGAACCCCTTGGGGAAAGTTCCAGAACCAACCCATCTCCCTCATATCTTCACGACCAGGGGTCTTGTGTGGCTGAGGCTTGTTGGAAATAATAATAATACTATTGCATTATTGTTTAGCACTTACCGTGTGCACATGCACTGTACTAAGCGCTGAGATGAATGCGAGGTAATCATTAGACAATGTCCCACATGAGGCTCGGAGTCTAAGTTGGAGGAAAAACAGGTCTTTAATCCCCATTTTAGTGATGAGGAAACTGAGCCCAGAGAATTTAACTGACTTGACCAAGGCCACGCGGCAAGGAAATAGGCAGAGCTGGGTTTACAACCCAGGTCCTCTGGCTTAGGGGCCCATGCTCTTCCCACTAGGCAACACTGCTTCTCTAGAATGTGTCAGATGTAAGTCTGCCCTAACCCAACCCCGACTAAGGAAAACTTCACGTTGGACTGAACCCAGTCTGAAGGGTATCAGGCAAGACCAAACCAGACTGACTCATAGCATGCAGTTGGCGGAATTTGACTTCTCATTGATAAGCAAATACATGCTTGAGAGTGAGGCAAATGCCTAAAGAAAATTCAAGCCTTCTAAATGGGCAAACATTTCTGGCAGCTTACAAAACTATGAAGTGATTTTCACCCCTAAAAGATGCGGGTTACCAGATCTAGTGAGATCTGGCCTCTAAAGCAGAGGGTAATTTTAAAGCCACTTAACAGATGATGGAACTGAATCAGCAATAAATTAACTTGATAAAAGTTACAGAGCGACTGTGTCTGAGGAAGAAAGTGTTTTATTTCTACTAAGGAGGATCTTAAGAGGCCAAAGCGTTCTTTAGAGTTCAAACTTTCCACAAGTGTAAAATTCCATCAATTTTTCTACCATCACTGCAGCTGCAACAAAATTTTGGTAGGATCTGATAGGGCTATGGCTTGTTCTGAAAAGCATTTCCTCTCATTATGGATAATATTTGCAACAACAGAATGAACTCAGATGTTTGAAAACGTTTTCACACAATATTTTATCTGATAAGGCAGAGCAAGCATTTTGTTAAGATACCACGTAAATAAATTGCAGCATTTTACTATTACTTGTCTGTGAATGTCTTAAGTAGTAATATCTCCAGAAAGATCTAAAAATAAAGAGTCCACATTTGATTTTCTGTTGCTCGTTTGTGAGCTACATAATGAAGCATGAACCCTTAACTGTATTACACTCACATGACAAATGAATGCAAGCACAAGAAAACCAAATTGCCTAGATTTGCTTAAACTGGTTGTTGCTGGTTTAAACTTGTGCTAATTGCTCTGATCTGCTTATGAACTGCATTTAAAAAAATCTGGATATGGTCTCTTAATTTTTGGCCACCCTATCTAATTAGAACTCATTGCCCAAGAATTCCAAATAATCCCCTGGATATTAGGATATAGAGACTTATGCGAGAGGCAGAAATGAGGAGGAAACAAAAAAGCAGACTGGTACAGAAACAGGCTTTCCCAGGGACTGAATTTTCGGTCATCCTAATATTCACCATGATTACCACCTGCAGGAGGGAGGTTTGGTTTTTTTAGGTTACACAGTCTGCCCTTATCTCCTGAACATCAGCTATTTACCACTCCCTCTGGGGCTTCTTTCCTGTGCTTCAGGTTTAGGGAGGTTCACGGGAGGAAGATTTTTCATGAGCTTCACTCATCTGCATAATCCCTAAATGAAATGTATTTTCTTCAGGACCAAATTCCAGTTGTTGCAGCTCTACAGAGAGCAAATTTTCTCTTGGTGGTTTTCAGTGTGTCCTTCAGAGCATATATTCTTTTCAATGACCACAGAATGGAAGTGTATCAGATATTTTGTAAATACTATGAAATACTTTTATTGATCCTCTGGACATTTTAATAGTGATCAAAAGAAGGAATAGCTATCAAAAACTACTATAATAACCCTTTAAAAGAGGAGGTATTCTAAGCCTATGAGTTTAAAGGCAAATTTCCTAAATAGAGAGGTTGTGGGGAGTGGATTTGATGGTATTCATACCTGCAAATTACAGAATCTGAAAAACTGATGTCTAAAAGTAACTCACCTGAATTACCCAGGTATGTCAAACAGAAAGGCTGACTGAAATCCAGATAATGATAGCTATAGTGTGATTTTGGAGGTTGAATTAAAAATAATTATAGTAATTGTTAAGCACTTACTTTGTGTCAAGAATTGTTCTAAGCATTGGGGTAGATGCAAGTCAGGTTGGAGAGGGTACCTGTCTCCCTGTCTTCATAGGAGGGAGAACAGGTGCTGAATCCCCATTAAAGTTAAGGAAACTGAGGCACAGAGCAGTGACGACAAGGTCACATAGCAAGCAAATGGCACAGCTGAGATGATAAATGATAATTATGGTATTTGATAAGTGCTTACTTTGTGTCAGGCAACGTATTAAGAGCTGGGGTGAAGCAGCATGGCTCAATGGAAAGAGCATGAGCTTGGGAGTCAGAGGTTGTGGGTTCTAATTCTGCCTCCGCCATTTGTCTGCTGTGTGGCCTCGGGCAAGTCACAACACCTCTGTGCCACAGTTACCTCATTCGGAAAATGGGGATTAAGACTGTGAGCTCCACGTGGGACAAGGTGAATATCTTATATCTACCCCAGTGTTTAGAACAGTGCTAGGCACATAGTAAGCGCTTAACAAATACCATCATCATTATTATATTAAGTATATCGTGTTGGATACAGTCCCTATACCCTGTGAGGCTCACAATGTCAATCCCCATTATACAGATGGTGTAACCGAGCTCCAGAGAAGTGAAGCGACTTGTCCAAGGTCACACAGCAGACAAGTGGTGAAACCAGAATAGAGCCCATGACCTTCTGAACACAGATTACCCAGATGATCTAGGCCCAGTCTCAAGTCAAAAAGAAAAAGGAAAACCAAAAACAATAAGCAGGGGTGAGCAATCATTTCAGCTGAAGAAACACTTAATTTGTAGTCAACTTGGAAGCTACACATAAAAGCGTGCCCAGATCTTGACCATAAAGGCTGCTTCTAGATCCTTCCACACAAAGTGACCTAACTAAAATGTTAAGTGAAAAGAAGCTTTAGGGAAGAGTTGAGAGGGGTGGAAGCAGTTAATTAATAGGTCAGATACATTCCCCCTCCCCCAGGCCAGGTTTTGTTCAATCCTAACCTTCAGTGAAATGGTTTTGTGTGTGTGTGTGTGTGTGTGTGTGTGTGTGTGTGTGTGTGTGTGTGTGTGTGTGAGAGAATAAGTATGGTTACTGGAAAGCCAAAAAACCCACTAAATGTTAACCCAAAATCCATGTCACCTTCTGAGGAAATGCATTTTGGGGAGGAAAATCTACTGTTCCTGTCTTTCTTTATAAAGTCCACTAACTGAATGTAAATGATTTAACAGTAGGGCAGTCAGAGTTTCCAGAGTTCTCATTTACTTCACTGCCCACCCTTATTAAAGATGATAATTGTTCAATTCCTTCAACTAGACCTTTATAACTTCATCTTATTTCTAGGTCTGTAAGAGGATTTGAAGGCTTGCATAGAAAAGCAAATATGTGCAACCGGGGTTACTTTGGTTCTAGATATATCTCTGCAAAGAAAATATTTTTTAAATGTTTTCATCATCCACTTGAACTGTGCCACTAAGTAGCACTTTCACACTGAAAGTGATAGAAATATTTGTGAAACACAGTGCCCTAATAATCACACAAAGTTTTTTGTTGTTTTTTTAACAATTCATTTTGGAAATGCTTGCCAGTTAAAAGAACAAGTTTAGTACTAAAATGGAGAGGGTTTTTAAAGTGTGTAACAGAATTTTTCAATATTTAGAAATCTTGTTATGGTTATGTTTTTACTAACAAAGTGAAAGAAGAATTTGCCAATTATTCAGATCATCTAAGGAGGGGGAGCAGCTTCTTCAATTATCCAGCTATTTCAAATGAAAAGCGTTCACTTTGCCAAACTACCTAGATAATTGCCTCAGTTTTCCACTTTGCCTTATTATTGAGGACCCATCAAGTCAATAATTTAATTTGCAAATACTGAAACCTGATAATAATGAGCAGATTGATTTATTTTAAGCCTTTATGCTTTCAAGCAGGTGCAGAATCAAGTGCATTAAAATGGGATTGTCCATGATGGAGGAATGTGACATTCAGATTTTAATCACATGGACAGGAGTCACTGACAAAATGTTGTGTGACTGATGCACTTTTCCACACTGTTTGTGTTAAAAAATGTTATATTGTATATGTGGTTAGGATCTCACCATAGAAGTGTTACCTTCAAAAACAAAAGCAGCTTTAATTCAAACAAAATTATGAAGCCTAAATTAGATACTTGTGGTAATTTTACACTTTCTTTTATCCTTTCTGTGACGGGAAAAAACAGGAGAGTAAATATCCTCATTTCCCAACCTGCTCCTCTATCCGGGTTTTAGAGCTAAGAGGAAACTCTGTGGCCTAGTGGAAAAAACATAGGCCTGAGCATCAGAAGAACTGGATTCTAATTCCATCTCTGCCACTTGTCTGCTGGATGACCTCAGGCAAGTCATTTGGCTCCTCTCTGCCTAAATTTCTTCATCTGTAAAATGGGGTTTAAATTCTCCCTCCTACTTAGACTGTGAATCCTTTGTGGGACAGGTTCTGTGTCCAACCTGATTATTTACTGTACTGTAGTCTCCCAAATATTAGGTACAGAACTCTAAACACAGTAAGCACTGTGGCCTTCTTACTTTGATATCCTTCTACTACCTGCTCCATACATGGCTGGAGTGCTCTGTCGATCCTTGACATCCCTCTGCTGCAGTATGAGCTAATTTGATGAGACATCAAAAAATGTTGTTGATGGTGATTTAGATTGAGTTTCCTTTCACTGTACCTTTCTGGCTTTTTTCAAGTTCAAAATTGTATGTTCAATTCAGTGCTCTTCATATCCCTGATCTACTCTCATTGCCTCTTTTAATTATGCTAAAAACTACAGAGAATCCTCCATGAAAATCTCCATGTTTAGCAGTAGAGCTGAACATGCCCATTAGGCAGGGTAACTTTTTGATCACAAGTCAATCAATCATGCTTATTGATCACTGACTGTGTCCAGAGCACTGTACTAAGTGCTTAGGAGCTTGTAAGCCTCACGTGGAACAACCTGATTACCCTGTATCTACCCCAGCAATTAGAACAGTGGTCTGCACATAGTAAGCGCTTAACAAATACCAACATTATTATTATTAGCGGATATGATACAACAGACTTGGAAAACATGTCCCCTGCCCACAACAAGCTTACCATTTAGGGGAAAACTCCCTCCTGCCCACAACCACTTTCTGAGTCATGGGTTAATGAATGAGGAAGTAGAACAGGTGTTTCTGTGGTCTGCACCTTGTGCGTGATGCTGGGTTTAAATACATCCACCAAGGAAGGTAGAGGCATGTCTGAAGCCTGAGAAGGCACTCGGAGGAGAGATGGAGGTAAAACATCTTCTGCTTCAGCTCCAGATCCCCTCTCTTCCAATTAGGCACTCGGATGGAGGACGAGCAAATATAGTCAGCAGTTTGCAATAGGTATGAAAATGTCTAGTGGTGATACTGGATCAATGAGCTGGGAGCAGCCACATGTAATTCAGGAAAACCATATTCTGCTTTAATTGTAAACCACAGTGTGGGAGGCAATATTATAATTAGCATGGTGGATAATTCTAAAGAAATGCCACTTCCTAAAATGGTTAGAAACTAGTTGGCAGCAAAAAGGGGCTTTTTTAACACTTGCTATTTGATTCTCAGTGATATTTTCTCTCAAGACTATGGTGCAAATTTAGACTTCATTTCACAAGCTTCTGTTTATAAAGAAGAGCTTGACATATTTGATGATTTTCCCCAATATTTTCCTGAAGTCTGGAGGAAAAAAAAATGCATTTTATCCCCATCTTCATGGCTTACAATCTCTCAAAACATGTGGGACTGAATTTAAAGTTATATTATGAAGTCTCAACAAATAATTTGTGTCTAAATGAATTTGAAATTCATTACATAACGACTATAATCATATTACACCTACAAGCATTGGTGCGCTCATAGCTTCGGCTAAGTCATTTCTACCTCTGCAAATGGTTAGAAGATTTCTAAGTAAATGAACAATTGTTTGGAACTCTTCATTTGGAAGTGTATTGTAGGGCATATATAGGCACCTGTAGCAAACATCGTCTGTTTGTGGAGAAAACCACTTTATGTAATGAATCAATCTTCTACGTGGAATTAACTGAGAAGCAGCATGGTCTAGTGGATAGAGCACAGGCCTGGGGGTGTCAGAAGGACCTGGTTTTTAATACCAGATCCTTGCTGGGTGCTCTTGGGCAAGTCACATAACTTCTCTGTGCCTCAGTTAGCTCATCTGTAAGATGGGAATTAAGACTGTGAGCCCCAATGTGGGACTTGGATTATGTCCAACTGCCTCAGGTACCTCATCTGTAAGATGGGAAATAAGACTGTGAACCCCAATGTGGGACATGGACTGTGTCCAACCTGATTAGCTGTACCTGTCCCAGTGCTTAGAACAGTGCCTGACATAAAGTAAGCATTTAAATGCCATGAAAAAATACCCAAAGGAATAAAAAATAACATGGGTGGTCTTTTTCATGATTTCCTGTGCTTGACAGAAAATATTTTCTTAGAGACATAGGCAGAATGATTAGGACTGAACTCTACCATCTCCAGAGGCAGAAAGATAGCTTAATTGGCACTCACTTCCCTTACTGTTAGGAATAGAGCAGGAGAGGCCCATTCTATCAGTTGAGTAGAATCAATCTTGTCTGTCTCTCCAACCCACTCCCCGTCTTCTCTTTCCTTCACTTTATATCCTCCAGCCTCCTGTCATCTCCCTCATCCCCTGCTCTCCTCTGCCTCCCCCGGACCTTCCTTTTCTACATATCACGGGTGAGAAACTGATACCGGGCAGGGTAAAACGCCCTCCTGCCCACAACCAGAGTCATGGGTTAATGAGTGAGGAAGTAGAACAGGTGTTGCTGTGGGCTGCAGGCTGGCCTCAGGTGCCATTTATGGGCAACCTATGTCCTTTGCAAGGGACAAGAAAGCTCTTTACCACGGTAAAGCTGCAAGATGGGCTTTTGGAAAATGCACTGCTAATCTCTGAGTAGCAGTTTTTCTAAGGCTCCTTTGGGTGCAGGCTTTTCCTAATGCAACTTTCTCCCAAAACACTTTTGGTCAAAGTTGAGCAAGTTTGGAAGACCTCGAACAAGAACAATTACAACTGCTGCCAAAAGTCAGATATAGAAATCATCTGTGCCCAAATTTCCTTTTGTGAATCTCACTGGTTTCCTTGTCATGTGTCAGTCTTTTCTATAAAAATGTTTTATTCCCAATTAGACTCTTATGTTTTCACTGTGTTATTCAAAATCACTATCCCTAAATTACACCCAGTTGTCTGACAAAAAGCAAAGAACCTTTTAATTCATGCTCTGCAGTCTTGCATACGGCACAAGAATACCACAAGAATACCTACATGATGACACTTGCAGAGAAAATATGAAATATACTTAGATTTCCTCAGGCCCTCCAGAAACTTGAACTCTTGAAAAGAAAGTCAGCAACTGAATTTTGATGTTTTGCGAAGTGTGACTCAGTCTGTACTATTTTCCTCATTCATTCATTTTCTGTTACCACGAAGCACCCAGGATGAAAACAACGGAAACACTTATCATGGTAGGATCCTTTACAGTTTACATTATGGACAAACTTGTGAAGGTGGAAAAAAAGATCAGATATTCTAGATAGCAAAACAGAACATTTCGCTAATTAGGGACATATTAATTACAACATCCTATTTATTTTTGAATTTGCACTGGTTCTGGACAAAGAAGCATCTTTCTGTCTTCATTCAAATCTGTATCTGTGATTGTATAAACAAAATGTATCAAGGATATGAGAGCTCTTTTATCCTTGAATTCATATACAAGGCATATTCCATTCCCTCGCCTGGGTAAGATGGATATGTCAACTTTTTCATTCTCTCTCCCTTTCTATTTCCTTTCCCCTCTTCCTGACCTGCTCTTTGTTATGTTGTTTGTTGTTATGGTATTTGCTAAGCATTTACTGTGTCAAATAATATTTTAAGCACTGGGGTAGATACAAATTAATCAGGTTGGACATAGTCCCTGTCCCAGATGGGGGTTCACAGTCTAAGATGGAGGGAGAACAGGTATTGAATCCCCATTTTACAGATGAGGAAACTGAGGCACAGAGTGGTTAAGTGACTTTTCCAGAGTCACATGGCAGAGTTAGGATTAGGAACCAAGTCCTCTGACTCCCAGGCCCATGCTCTATCCACTAGTCGACACTGCTTCTCTAGCCCTTCCTTGGGTCTCCTCACTTTCTTCCTGTCACTAGTTTTAGGCCCTTTCTGTGTCCCCCCAAATTATATTCTTATGCTTGTCTTGCTGCATGTCCCTTCTTTCTCTCCTTCTCCTACTCCCAGTGACCATTTTCCTTTCTTGGCAACTTCCTTCTTCAGCTGTTCTACTTTCCTTCTCATTCCTCCATTAGCTTCCTTTTCTTTTTCCCTTATCCAGTTTTCTGTTTCCTCTGCTCCCCTGTGCCCACAAGAGAAAAGAAAATTAAGTGCTAGTATACCAAGTAGATAATTCAGACTGGAATCTGGAATCTTGATACACATCATAAATACTCATATGAAATCAATTATTTAGAGTTCAACAGCTAATGGTTTTTATAATTATTTGCATTGAATACATATACATTTTGTAACAAGACAACCAAATATAACTGTATGATCGATATTTTCTAAACTAGAAACTCTTGCTGGCTTAGGTATGAATTTTTAAATGGTCCCTTCAGTAGTAGGCCAGCAAGACATTTGGGTACAACTTTCCTTCCAAACTAGGGCTTAAATTATCCTCTTTAGAAAAATTATAGTTTAGAGCTTTTGATCCGTGCCCACACACGGTATCAAGCAGAGAAAATCTCCTGTAAGGTTATGCTGTGTTCTCAATGTCATCCATCATCCTATTGTAGAAAAAGCAGCATGGCTTTGACAATGGGAAGAACTTATTTCCATCTCTACCTTCAACTTTATTTTTTCCCCGCTGTCTCCTTCCCAATGAATCAATCTAGATTAGCTAGGGAACTAGTGGTGGGCCCATTGCAGTGGCTGGGATCCAGTTACAAGGAACCCACTGCAGAGGAGAGAAACAACAGGAACAACTGGCTTCTCCAAGTACTGCCCTGGTATCCTGCAGACAGGCTGACTGTAGTAACTTCTGTGATATCCAGGACAAGATTTGAGCCCAGAAAACCAGCAATGATGGAAAGCCAAGGAGCACTTACACATTACTCCTTTTAATTGTACGTAGGGCAAGCTCCAGTCCGCTCTGTCCTGCAATACCTCTATGGGCCAAAAACTTCTGCTTTAGTAATATTTCTCTATTTAGAGAAGCAGAATGGCTTAGTGGAAAGAGCATGGGCCCGGAAGTCAGAGGATCTGAGTTCTAATACTGACTCTGCCACATTCCTAGGTGACTGTAACTTATCTGTGCCTCGGTTCTCTCTTCTGCAAAATGGGGATTCAATACCTGATCTCCTTACTTAGACTGTGGCACCGGATTATCATGTATCTACCTCAGTGCTTAGTACAGTGCTTGACACACAGCTAGAGCTGAATGAACACAATTATTATTATTGTTGTTATTATTATTATGTAGGAGAGCGGACGGAAGCAAGGAACGGAGGGTGAGGTAGAAAAAAGAAAAGACGAGTGGAAGGAGTAAGAGTTGGATTCTCTCTTACCTTAACACCAGCAGCCAAATGGCCTGACTCTGAACTTTTTCTCACCCTCATACTCAGTGACAATTTCACATAAGTGACTTCACTACAAAGCATTGGTGTGATTTCACTAGCTAAAAAAAATTACACTTCAAAGGCACAACCTTTGAGATGTTAACAAATAACATAGAGAATTTCTAAGGAACCTCAAACTCTAATGATAAATTTTAAGCAAATTTAATTTTCTGTAGAGACTTGAATTTGAAAATTCAGCTGCAGCTTTCTGTTCCTTCACTTGATTTTTTTTTTCAGTCCTTAAATCCTACCCCTAGCATGTCTCCCTAATTTTACCTCCTGGGTTTTCTATGACTGATTATATCCATGAGTTTTTTTTAAAAAACTGATTGTTTCTTCTTGGAAAATCATGAGTGGCTTCATTCTTATTCCAATGCAGTTAAGATATTTCAAAACAGAAAGGTAGATTAAAAAGAGTTACTGGGTATTAAATTCACAGATGTTTCCAAATTAAAAGCAAAAAGGTGAGGATAAATCTTTTCTTTGAGTCCTGGAATAGTTGAATTAAATTGCTGTTTATATATTTTGTAGCAGAAAAATGTGAAACTCTTCTCTTTGTGATTCTATAAATAGGATATTTCAACTTATAAACGCAAAAGCCTTAAGTGTAAAATTTGTCTGGTTTTTCCATTACAACCCATCACAAACATGGACTTCAATGAGTTCAGGGCCAAGAGACCAAAGTCCAGAATTTATATTAGCACTAGTAACAGCTTTCAGTTATATATTACCTTTCTTCTTACAAGTTCAATGCTACCCTATTATGGCAGCTCAAGAACAGGTATGGATAGCCCTACCTTACTTTCAGGAAAGCAGACAAAACCAGATTAGGTTGCGAGTCTGTTAAACAGCATGGTCAGAGGCCTGGTATAAGGTCAACCTCTCTCTGTCTCCCCTATCCCCTCGCCCCAGCCACCAATAACCAAGAATTATTTGGAACATTTTAGGAGGAGGCTGGTCCTTAGCCAACAGTAAGAAAACATCAGCCCCAGCAGAGTGAAGGGAAGCCAGGGATTTGGGAGCTTTCTGGAGGCCGAGAGGGATTTCTTGCCTGCCTCCCCCGAGACCCGGCCAGAAGACATCTTCCTAAGGTAGCCTGGTTTCTCCTACGCTAAGTTACACCTGAGATAAGAAGGAAACTGGAGCAGTTTAATTTAGGAGTTATTTTAGATTAAACCTTATTTCTCACCTTTTTCCCTAAAGAAAGCTCCCAGGCAGAGCACAGCCTAACCGCATGACTTCTGCTAATCAAATCCTCTGTCTGGCCTTCACGTTCTTAAGCCTCGGTAGTTTAAATATTACTTGGCAAACCCTGCCTTTAGTATTTTCTGTTGTAATCAATCATTAGTATTTATTGAGCACTTTCCTTGTGCAGAGCATTGTACTCTCATTTGTGTTACTGATCAAATTCTGACTTTTGGCCTTGCCTTATTTGGAAGTCTGGTTGAGACACAGTTGCTGGAGCCTATACAGAATTTTCAACTGTGTCCTGGAAGAAGGGTTTTCATCCCATATCTTTTCTTCATAAACCTAAATTAAGCAAGGTGGCCCTGATTTCAATCCCCTGAGGAAAAACCATCGCTGGAGTCTGTCCTTGGACAAGCCAGTCATAAGGAGAGTAGAATTGTGAGCCCGTTGTTGGTTAGGGATAGTCTCTAGCTGTTGCCGAGTTGTACTTTCCAAGTGCTTAGTACAGTGCTCTTCACACAGTAAGTGCTCAATAAATACGATTGAATGAATACATATTGAATGAATGAATGAATGAATGAATGAATGAAATAACAGACCGGGCCTCTTAATTCCCAGGCAACTACTCAAATGCAAGGACAGTTTTAAGGGTATGCCGAGATCGCTTTAGCATCTCTCATATGCACACACTGACACAGTGTTATTCCAGTTTTTAAGACTCTGTTGAAGAGTCTCAACTGGCCAAATTTGGGTGTGAAGGCTAAGGGGTGATTAAATGGGAAGGGAGTCGAGAGTCTCGCTAACAGGGGATGGCAGCTCGTGGTCCCTGGGGCTAGGAGGCTACCACCCAGTAAAAACATGGTAGACCAAACAGACTACTCTATCTCACTTTGCTTCCCTAAGTAAAGTTCAAAGAGCGACAATTAGGTTTCCCTGATGTAGCCTCACAGCAGTTGACCAAGCCACAAAGTATTTTGTATTTCTCCCAAATTCTCTTAAATCGTTCCAATTAAAGAACAAACCCTCCTCTGGTCAATCTCAACCATTAAGTTTATGTATTTTGATTTTTGACAATCTTCTGTTCTATTGCCTCCTCCCACGTGTGCTTCAATTACAGTCATACTGATCAATTTTCTTTGTCGCTTTATGCTGTAATTTTTCCCCTCAACTACTATCATTGGCTTTTTAGAGATATCAGTGGCAAATTATTTTTATTGCACAGGCTTTAGTATCACGAGTGATTGAAGTAGGATTTTAAAAGTTTTCTTTTTTAAGCAGAAAAGTCTTCACTCACGCCTCTATAGTTTGTTCTCTATAGTTTGCACTCGCAGGGAGTTCACTGCTAATTAACAGCAGCGGATGTTCATTCATTCATTCAGTTGTATTTATTAAGCTCTTACTGTGTGCAGAACACTGTACTAAGTGCTTGGGAAAGTACAACAATAGTGACAATCCCTGCCCACAACAAGCTTGAGGAGGGTGTTGAGGAAGGTGACAACTTTGTGAATGCAATTTTATAGGCAACAAAACTGAAAGTTATCAAAGATTCTCAATTTAGGGGTGATTGAGGCAAGTGGTAACAATCTTCCCCCTGTAGACTGCAAGCTCACTGTGGGCAGGGATCGTGTCTATCAACTTTACTGGACTCTACTTTTCCAAGTGCTTAGCACAGTACTTTGCACATAAGTGTTCAATAAATACCACTGATGGATTGATCACTATGGGAGTTCAAATCTGCCCACTCGGATCAGAGGATAACCAGGAGCACTTTATAGCACCTCCTTCAAGGGAGAACTGAAATTCTCCAATGAGGTTCCGTTTCCCCCTCCTTCTACACAGCACACTGGTGTTCACATGGGGATTTTGTTTTCCCCCCCGGAGGGCAGGCCAAAAGCACATTTCAAAGGGATCTAGCTAAGCTTCAGCATTACCTCTTTTTCTAAACTGCTCAATGACAGACAATTTTTAAAACATTAATTTCTAAAAGACCACTGGACTGGTTTTTCACTTCGTGTTTTTAGCACAATCTTGGGATGAATGATGAGGGCGGCATGAGAAAAGAGGCTTTAAAGCAAGGAAACAGACTTCACAACAAGTTTCTCCTAGAGAAGAGAAGCATCTAATAATACAGAAATTTTTCTAGGTTAAGTGGAACATTGGCAGGTTTTTGATTTGCTTCTTCTTAAAGCATCAGTGTTTTTCTACTTTCCCAATCATTAACAGTTTCAGCTTATGGCTCCCCATGGCGTAACAAGCTGCTAAAATGGTTGCTCACTCCCTTTGAAACTAGGAGCTAACATCAGCAAGAGCCTTCTCAGTAATTGCTCCTGAGCAAGCCAGTTCCATCAGTGTGGCACACACCTGACACTTTTCTCCACGCTTTGTTTCATTATGTAATGCACAAATGTTCAGAGTAACAACAGGAGTTCTAACTACCCCTTCGTACTAAAACTCACCAGCTATAACACTGCTTGGCTTTTAATTAAATCTATTTTCCTCTAAATTTCCTCAAAAAAATACTTTCTGGAATCTGACATCCCAGCACCCCTCTTCAGGTCTTTTCCTGGTCTGACTGAATGAGGAAGACTACCTATTTTCCCAATCCCACCCTTTTCTGAAGATGGAATGGCAAAAAAAATCCATTTAGATCCTCTAAGGATCACACGGCCAATGTCAATCCAGTCATGGTTCTCTCAAAATTCTAAACAGCAACTAGTTTTCACAACTCATTGGAAGAGAACAACAGAAAGTTAAGAAGGCAAATGACTGATGCTGAAGGAAATACTGTCATTTAGCAACTGTAATAACTGACAAAACACAGCACCTTGTTGTGCCTGTTTTGATGATGCACTTATCATCTCAGTGCTCGTTTTTAGGACACACTAGATAAGGAACACTAAAAAGCTACTCCATCAGCATTCAAATGGCCCCAAGGTATTACCTTTTGAAATTTATGTATTTACTAATTCCATGGCAATACGGTACTTTTGCTTGTCTGCCAGATAGAAAGGCTGGATGTGTGCTTTTTTTTTCTTATGGCATTTAACATCGACCTTTTCACTGTACCTCGATCTCATCTTCCTTGCCACCAACCCCTTACCCACATCATCCCTCTGATCTGGAACCCTCTCCCCCTTCACATCTGACAGACCACCACTATCCCCACTTTCAATGCCTTAATAAAAATCACATCTCCTTCTTCCCCAATTAAGTTCTCTTTTCTCCTATTCCCACTCCCTTATGCATCACCCTTTTACTTAGATATGTACCATTCAAGCACTTTATATTCACCCCATCCTCAGCCCCACAGCACTTATATACACATCCATAGATTAATTTATCTTAATGTCTGTCTTCCCCTCTAGACTTTATTCTCCTTGAAGGCAGGGAGCACATCTACCGACTCTGTTGCACTGTATTCTCCTAAGTGCTTAGTACAGTGCCCCGCAAAGGAAGCACTCAATAAATACTAATGATTGATTGATTGAGACATTAACAATATCATTATCAAAAACGTTTGGATTTCCTACATTCTGCAGCATTAGCAGAAACGTTCCCTCCCACGAGTGTACCATTTTAGAGGGATTGTAACTAGATTATGGTAAAGATGACTTTCTGGGATCCTTCAAGATGATTCTCATTCCTCTTCTGGAATTATGAACGTAAACACTGATAGGGCACTGAGTCTATTCTGTCAAATACACAACTGTAACAATACAGCAGACATAACATTACATAACATCCAGAAAGGGAAAGCAGACAAAAAACTTGGGTGAGGTTTCCTGGCAAACAAAAGATTGGAATGAAAACTCAAACCCAGTGTTTTGTGTCAAACACTGATCTACGTTCTGGGGTAGGAACAAGTTATTAGGTTTGGACACAGTCCCTCTCCTGCAAGGGGCTCACAGTCCAAGTATGAGGGAGAACAGGTATTTAATCCCCATTTTACAGTAGAGGGAACTGAGGCACAGAGAAGTTAAATGACTTGTCCAAGATCTCACTGCAAGCAATTGGCAGAGCCAGAGTAAGAACTCAGGCTCTCCGATTCCAGGCCTATACCTGCGAGTTTTAAGCAGAACCCACAAATCCAGTGATTGTTGATGTGCTGGTCCTACGATTAGTGAAAAGAAACCAGAGCACTATTGTGACAATTAAAATATAAAATCTAGACAATATGCATTAGCATATCTTATGCCATTGAAAACCTGAATTTTAATACAAATTGAAATGCAAAATTCCTTAATATAATATTTATCATTGAAGCACTTTATAATTTTTTGATCATCTTCCTCAAACATATTTTATAACTTTAACAAACTTTTGTTTTCCCCAAAACTTCCTTTAAAATATGAATTGAAATTGAACTTTTTAAAGGACATGTGTTATGATCACATTTTCTTCTGATTTTTTTAATGGTATTTGTTAAACACTATGTGCCAAGCACTGTACTAAGCGATGGGCAGATACAGAGAAGCAGCATGGTATAGGGGATAGAAGATGGCCCTGGGAGTCAGAAGGTCCTGGGTTTTAATACTATGGCTGCCACTTGCCTGCTGTGTGACCTCGGGAAAGTCGCTTCACTTCTCTATGCCTCAGTATCTCATCTGTAAAATGGGGATTGATACTATGAGTCCCACATGGGACAGGGTCTGTGTCTAATTTGATTTGCTTGTATCCACCCCAGCGTTTAGTACAGTGCCTAGCACAGAGTAAACGCTTAACAAATACCATCATGATTATTATCATTATTCTACAAGAAAGTCAGTTTAGACACACTCCATGTCCCACTTGAGGTTTACAGTCTTAATATGCATTTTGCTAAACAGATAACTGAGCCATAGAGAAGTTAAGTGACTTGCCTAAGGTCATACAGCAGGCAAGTGGCAGAGCCGGGATTAAACTAGGTCCTTCTGACTCCCAGGCCCATGCTCTATCTACTTGGCAACACTGCTTCTCTTGGTAATGCTAACATATTACGAAGTTCATGCAATGTACAATTTAATAATTTCACCTAACAACTGGGCTTTAGTATAACGACGATACGTTACAGCCATTGTTTAAAACTGACGAGAGAGTTCTACAAAGCAAAAGGCATTACCAAAATTATTGCTTCTTTTCTGGAGCTGGATAATGTCTAATTTACAGTCGAACCTGCCTTCACCAAGAATAAAAAAAGTGCATCTGGGGTCTGCAACTGCTTTTGTTAAACTGATTCATATTAAAAGCAACCTAAAAAGATATCATGATACAGAAATGCCCATGATCACTTAGTTTTAAAGCACTTGAAGCAACATAGATGCTTGCCTTCAGATCATTTGCCATTCCTTCTTCAAGGAACGAGAGGATCGTACTAGTTAGGGAGAGCTCAAAGACATACATCATCATTCTTTACCCACAGTGAATATATCTAATTCTGGTTTACCCATTCATTTCATAATTTCTATTGTACTTATTTCTAAAATCGGGGAATAGCATTTATTGAGTGCCTGTCAATAAACAGCATCACGTGACTAAATATTAAGAGAGTGTTTGGAATTAGTAGAAAGGATCCCTGCCCTCAGAGATCTTACAATTTAGCGGAGACAGACATTAAAATAAATTACAGATAGGAAGAAGAAGGAAAAGGCGAGAGGCACGCAAGTTTGCATTTAACAAAGCTACCGTGTATATTTGAAGAATTGCCTCCATGGTGATTTTTGAAGCAGAAATAAAAGATTATTGTAACCAGTAACCAGAAACCAAGGGTAACCAGTGATGGTCACGCATGTCTTCTGATGGGTGGGGGGCAGAACAGCAGGGTGACGCCCAGAGAACATAAAAGGGGTCAGAGGTGCTAATTTATTGGGTGCCCGCTGCTTTCAGCTCTTGGAAGAGTGCACGACAAGTAAGAGAGGCAGTCTCATGTGCCCTCTCTCCCCTTCTTTTTTCTTCTGATTCTTCTTTCCCCACTCCTCTTCTTCCTAGATTTAACACTCTTAATAATATTTATGATAGCCTCAGACCTACTGTAATGCTATAAATATGATTCAGGAAGTGGAGAAATTCTGTGAGTAAATATGATAGGCAGGTACAGGTTATTCATTCATTCATTCATTCAATAGTATTTACTGAGCGCTTACTATGTGCAGAGCACTGTACTACGCACTTGGAATATACAATTAGGCAACAGACAGAGACAATCCCTGCCTAATGACGGGCTTACAGTCGGGGGAGACAGACAAAAACAAGACAACATAATCACGATAAATAGAATCAAGGGGATGTACACCTCATTAACAAAATAAATAGGGTAATAAAAATATATACAAATGAGCACAGTGCTGAGGGGTGAGGAAGGGAGAGGGTTATGGTATTTGAGAGCACCTAGGTGGTACCCACATGCTGATGTGGCAGCTGGGTGGGGAGATAACCCCTTGAGAGGCTAGAATGAGTCAGGGAAGGCCTCCTGGAGGAGAGATTTCAGAAAGGCTTTGAAAATGGGAGAGCTGTAGTCTGTTGGATATTAAGGGGAAGGAAAAGCAGGTGTATGACCAAAAGGAAGCCCAATGAGTAAGTTATCTTGAGATTAAACATAGTGCAGATTAGGGAGTGGTGGGGAAGGAAGAGAAGCAGTGTGGTTTAGTGGAAAGAGCACCGGCTTGGGGGTCTGAGGTCATGGGCTCTAATTCCAGCTCCGCCACTTAACAGCTGTGTGACCTTGGGCAAGTCACTTAACTTCTCTGTGCCTCATTCTTCTCAACACTAAAATGGGGATTCAATGCTTAAACTATGTGCCCCAAGTGAGGCAGGGACTTTGACCTGATCACCTTGTGCCTACTCAGCATGCAGAACAATGGAACACAACAGGAAGCACTTAACAGATATCATTAAAAAAAAGGAAGTGAAATGATAGCAATCTGAGAGCAGATTGCTGTGATCTGCTCAAAATATGGTGTTGATCTCATAGAGGCCAATGTGGGAAAATGCCAGCCAACAGTAAATGTGGGTAGCTCACCAAAGAGCAGAGTGGCAGGCGGCACAGCAGCAGCTGTAATTAACCTTCTCTCATTTTGCTCTTTTTGTCACCCCTGATGTTCTGACCTGCTCTATACAAAAGATATCTCTGTGGGGAGAACATATGAGTTTCCTTGAGTGTATCTAATTAAATGTGTGTGTGTTGAAGGAGGCTGGGAGGAAGGGGGTCTTTCTCCTAGATCTCTGTCTTTCCCTACCTCCTCTATCCCCCTCATACCAACTGATTAAACAATAAGTATTTACCTAGCCCTCAATCTCTGCAGAGCACGATGCTAAGTGTGCACAGTGAAGTTAGTAGACATGATTCCTGCTCTCAAGGACCTTACAATCTAGTGAGAGGAGACAGAAACTAAAATAGAGGTAGGGGGAAGTAACCTATCTTAAAGAAATATAGGTATATAAGTGCTGTGAGGGATGTGGGGTGAGTACCTAAGTGCTTAGGGGGTGAGGACTCAAGCGGACTCAATGCAGTAAGGGAGAGAGAAATAGGAAGCGGAGATGAGAGATTCATCTCACTCTCGAGCATATATCTCTTCTCTCTCTCTCACACACACAGCATGGGTCTTTTTTCTTGTTCATCTTTCTGGAAAAATAGAACCCTTCAGTTTGGGTTTGATTAATTGTGGACTAGAGGTTCACCTGGTTTTACTAGAGGGAAAGTTAAGAATGGTAAGTGGTAGAATAAATGTCACGGAGGACAACATCACACTGTTGGACTAAGCCACTGCCACTTTCAGAAACAATATGGACTGACAGACCATCACCCTGACCAATTAATGGACTTTCTTATGTGGTTTTGTTCACTTATTATTGTAATGATAATAGTGGCATTTGTTAAGCGCTTACTATGTGTGAAGCACTGTTCTAAGCACTGGGGAGGATACAAAGTGATCAGGTTGTCCCACGTGGGGCTCACAGTCTTAATCCCCATGTTACAGATGAGGGAACTGAGACACAGAGAAGTTAAATGACTTGCCCAAAGTCACACAGCTGACAAGTGGCAGAGCTGGGATTCAAACCCATGACCCCCGACTCCCAAGCCTGTGCTCTTTCCACTGAGCCATGCTGCTTCTCTGTCCTTATATCACTGTCCTTCATCTTTAACATGAAACTACTGATGAAGAACTTTATCCATGCGTGCTCTGCACACATGACAGGCTTTTACCATCGGTAGTTTCACTTTCAAATACAAAAGGCAGCTACTTTATAGTCCCATGTGTGCAAGCATGTACAGAGCACCATGAGAAATGGTATCATTTACATAGTCATAACCCAGCTCACTCAAGTTATTCTCATGGCAAAGCGGAATTCTTCTCTCCGGCCTTACTAACAGAAGAGAAAAATGGACTCAAACAGTGGCTTTAAGTTCAAGGCTTTAACTTTTTGTTCTTTACTCAAAGACTGTACAATACAAACCCTCCAGGTGGCTTTCAGATAATGCATTACTTCTATTCATCACTGACAAGTTACTTCAAAAATTATTTTTGAAGGCTTTCTAATAATTCTATGGAATTAACTGTGCAAATAAACTACACATCAGAAAAACGTATAAAGAGGAACACCCACATGAACATTTACCTTCCACTGCTCTTTTGAAGAAAACTTTGCAGCTGCCGCAGGTAACCACCCCGTAATGACATCCTGACGCCTCATCCCCACACACCAAACACACTTTGGAAGGTCTTGAGGATCCAGTAGAAACACTTCGCAAAGAAGAACTGTGGGAAAAAAAAACACCCCAAAATTAAAAAAAAGCTAATATTACTCTTGATATGAGACAACATCCAAATAAAACCTTTTAATTGGTCATGGCTTTAGGATAGATAAAAATGAGGCACCGTTACTTCTTTTTGACACTGACCTTTCCCAATTTTTATATTTAGAAATCAATCAAGCAACCAGTTGCATTTATTGAGCGCATCCTGTGTGCAGGACATGGTGCTAAGTGCTTGGACAAATACAATATAACAGTTGGTATAAATGTTTCCTGCCCACAGGGAGCTTGAAAAGCGAGCATATTTTTTAAAAATACAAATTAGTGTTTATGACAGCGATGGCCATCAAACAGAAATACTTATGACATAATTTCTTCTATTTTCTATCCATTCTTTATGCCTGTTACATAAGGTGGAATGGAAATATTTTTCCCTGTATTTTCACAATTTGGCTCTAAATCCTAAATCCTAAAAATACACTTCATTAATCTTACATCTATCAAAGATTACATGCCCATCTGTCCTAATAAATGTGTAAATACATTTTTGGAAAAATGATTAAAAAATAATTTCTAATGTAGTCTACTTTGAATATTAATCCCAAAGTTATAAAAGCCTTCACAAGCATATCCAAAATCATCATCATGACTTTTTAAATGAGCATTATTTATGTCAGCTGTTATGTTGCAAAACAAAAAGGGATATTAATATCCTACAAAATATTTCTTTAAGTTTGGAGGGCAAGAAATGCTTTACCTAGCACATATTTAAATTCCTCACTAAAGACAATACATAGTAGCACATTAATTTACTGAATTTTCTTGAAGAAATCAAATTTTTGACACTCACTAGTCTTTATTTTATAAATGAAGACTAGTTATACTGGCGCTTAATGAGTGTTTTTTGAATGAAATGAGCTGAACTAAGCACCTGGGAAAGTAAGACAGATGCAAAAACCACACTTCCTGCCCACAAGCAATTTACAATGAAAGGAGTTGACACAAATTTAGAATATTATATGAGGTTCCATTCTCTTCTGCCACTCCCTGCAAGAAGTTATGAAGGCATATTAAAATACAGTTCACTCAACAGAACCCTAAAGACCTGGAAGAATGACTTATGCACTGATTAGTAGTTGACTCAGTAAGAAGTGTGTGCGAATATTTGCAAGTTAGATAATTATTTGGGGCACTGACATGAATAAAACTATTACACTTTTCCCATCTTGGTTCTCCTGGGAAGTATTTATCATTCCTATTGCATTATTTATATATCCATTATTTAACAATGTAAATCATTTTAATACTATTGATATAAGATTTTGCAAATGAATTAGCAACATTTTTAGTTTCAAGTCATAAATCCACAATTTTGAAAATACTAAACTATTTTAAATGATTCTCAGGATATCAACCACATAAAAATCACACATATGACTTGTCATTTTTCAGGTTCTTGCTCTGTTCATATTGTTACATGATTGAAATCCACTGACTTTGATAAGGAAAAGGTCATTGTTGAGTAACATAGATTGATTTAAACTAGCTACACGGCCTTCTTTAAAAATTTCTTTCAAAACTAGGTATAACTTTTATACAAATCAACGCTCCCTGTTTATTTTCCCTTGTGATGATAGGCTCTTTTCCTTTACCTGACTTAAAAAAATGAAGCTACATTCTTTTTATACACACATAGAAATTGAAAGTAGATGCAAATGATCTACTCTAAAAATATATGGTAATTCCTATTTCTAACTCTGAATTTGGTCAATTTGTTCATGGAAATGGTTCTTTACTCAACAGAAATGCCCAGATGGTCATACCTATTCCTCCTACAGTACACAAGCAATTGAGTTGTCGAGTCTTCACAATGATATGGCAACCATACAGAGAAACTTACCAAACTAACTTTATGTTTGAATTTAGGTTAAAATTCCACCCTTTCATTGTACAAATTTCAGAACAGTGCTTTGCACATAGTAAGCGCTTAACAAATACCATCATCATTAAAAAAAAAAACACTCAAAGTTAAACCAGAGAAAGAGGCTAAAACAGGTCCATTCACACCAGAGTAAGACAAATACCCCACATAGTCTATCACATTATTTATGAGTTCTACCTCATCATCCTTAGTAATCCAAAATATTTGCCGTAAATGAAAAAGAAGTGACTATCAGCCCTAAAATTTTTTCACACAAATGATCAATGATATTTATTATGCATTTACTGTTTGTAGAGCACTGTAATAATAATAATAATAATTATGGTACTTGTTAAGTGTTTGCTATGTGCCAAGAACTCTTCTAAGCACTGGAGTAGAAACAAGTTAATCAGGTTGGACACAATCCCTGTCCCAGATGGGGCTCATAAACGCTTAGGAGACTACACAGACACATTTGTCTTCTCTTATTCCCTCTCTTCCTTTCCACTTCTTCCTCCTGGGTTTCCTCTAAGCTCCACCACCTCAAAGCTTTACCACCAAATTAGCCCCACATTCAAAATGAAGAGTTTCCATCCCATCTAAAACACTAAGATCTCTTAAATTTTGCCTACTTGAATTTGAAGTCATATGCCAATGTGCCACAATTACATTTAGTGCTATCACTCTAATTTAACACCTAGTAGCCCAGTAGCATTAAGTTTATATTCAACAATCATACCACATTTCTTATCATGTTTTTGCCCCACAGTAAATGAAACATGATACCATCCAAGCCATTCATTAAATAAATTCAAAGATATTCTGGTAACACATTTAAAAGGTTACATAAGCTAGTTGAAAGAGAGAGGTTGTGGAATGTGGTAATCCACAAGTATAGATAGAGTAGTGCAAATCCCAGAAAAGAAAGAGACTATAGTCTAAGACAACTGCAATATAATATTCCATTAAATTAGTATTTCCTCCAGTCAGATGTACAATAAGGTGAGAGAAATGATATCTAACAAGAAAGCAGGACCTAAGAAGTAGGAAAAACTTTTAGGTTCTAAGAAGTATTTTAGGGTAACTTATGTCTAGAGCAGATGGTGCTCAGGGAGACAACTTGCAAATGATTTACTGGAGAGTATTGCGAAGGTGGTTATGTTCGAGTCTGGTCAGAAAAGTTATCTAAAAATGGCATTATTTGTAGAGAAGCTGCCAAAAAGTTCTCAAGTAGGAAATAAAACAAATTTGGGGGCAAGGGAATTTAGAAAATGTCTATTAATTCTATAATTCCAAATTTTCTCTTTGGTCCAGATTCAGAGTATATCGAGAGCTCAAGACATTTGATCAAATGGGGATGACTATGAATACTCTACACTGAAACCCATCAAGATTCTGCTTCTGGGGCAAGAGCATGGAGTGGTAACAACCACTAAATAGGAAAAAGGGGGAATTAATGGAAAAATATCAGGCTATAATGAACTTTGAACATTGCAATGCTATGATTAACATAAAAGCCATCTCTATTCTATTTCCAGTATAGGAATTTTTAGGGCATTATTAGTACTTCTTCAGCATAGAATTAAATTCTAAAAGGACCGATCCATTTTTCCCTGAGAAACTGTTCTAAAGGCAAAAGACAAAAAATAAGAGGCTAATGCTAATCCAAATTTCCTTAATAGTTTATCAGAACGTACACTGGAGGAAACCACTAAAATCTCTGATTTTCACAAACCAAGGGGTCTCACTAGAGGGCAAATGTATCTCTAGAAACAAGGGAAAAATGGGAAAAGAAACAGCTTTATTGGAACAAGTCCAGTGGAGTGGGAGGGGGTGTCCAGTAAATTTTAAACCCTGGCTGAAATCTAATCACCCAGTTGTTCTGTTAATTACCCTGGCCGGGAAGGGTTCCATTAGTACAATCAAAATATGACCTGTGTCCTATTTAAATCTTGTCACGACGATATTCCAAGCAAGTATCAATCAATCAGTGACATTTATTAAGCACTTACTATGTGGAGAGTAATGTACTAATCTCTTGGGAGAGTACCAAAGAGTTGGTAGACACGTTCTCTGCCCATGACGATTTTAAAGTCTAAAGGGTATTAGCATTAGGAATCCAGGCAGAAGGACCATCAATTTCTAAGGTGAGGTAGTGGGATTAAGTAAAGGCATAATTATGCGGTGTTCGTACAAGACTGTGTGTGTGCATACACAGAGAAGCAGCGTGGCTCAGTGGAAGGAGCATGGGTTTTGGAGTCAGAGGTCATGGGTTCAAATCCCGGCTTGGCCATTTGTCAGCTGTGTGACTTTGGGCAAGTCACTTAACTTCTCGATGCCTCAGTTTCCTCATCTGTAAAATGGGGATTAAGACTGTGAGCCCCACGTGGGACAACCTGATTCCCTTGTGTCTACCCCAGCGCTTAGAACAGTGCTCAGCATATAGTAAGCGCTTAACAAATACCAACATTATTATTATTATTATAGAGAGGTGGGTGTGGTCTTGTGCAGGGGAATAGAGTTGTGCTTAAATGATTGCGTTACCATTAGGGGTGTTGGGGAATAGAGTTGTGCTTAAATGTGATGTGTTGCGTTACCATTAGGGGTGTTGGGTGTGCAACCAACCATGTGTGCATCTGAGAGCCTAAGCAGTTGTAGTAGTGGGCTGGAGGGAGGGAATGACAAACTCTACTTACCATAACAGTGTTATCAGAAAAATGGGGGGAAGATAAAGGGAGACACACTGGGAAATAATGTTAAGGAAAGGTAAACAGGGACACACAAGTACACAATCAAAACCCTGGAATTTTTTACACTTCCTAATTAGTAGCTTTGCCTATAGGAAATTTCACCTTTTTTGGTTTGTTTTTGGTTTTTGTCCAAATCTGCTATTGCAGTCACCCTTAAGAAAGATTTCCTGGCTCTACATTTTGATTAATATATGAAGATGAAGACACTAATTCAATAGCATTTATTGAGCACTTACTATGTGCAGAGCAGTGTACTAAGTGCTTGGAATGTACCAATTGGTAACAGATAGAGACAGTCCCTGCCCTTTGATGGGCTTACAGTCTAATCGGGGGAGACGGACAGACAAGAACAATAGCAATAAATAATAATAATAATGGTACTTGTTAAGCACTTATTATGTGCCAAGCACTGTTCTAAACACTGGGGTAAAGACAAGGTAGTCAGGTTGGACACAGTCCCTGTCCCACACAGGGCTCACACTCTTAATTCCCATTAGACAGATGAAGGCCAGGAGAAGTGAAATGACTTGTCCAAGTCACACAGCAGACATGTGGAGGAGCCGGGATTAGATTCCGTAAACTTCTGATTGCCAAGCCCGTTCTCTATCCACTAGGCCACACTGCTTCTCACTAGGAAATCTAATAGATAAAAATCAATTTGGTGAAAGAAAGCACCCCAAGGAATTCTACGTTCCCTTTTATGAACTTGACTCATCCTGGATCAAAAGTTTAAGGGGTCAGAACACAAAACCCTAGCACCAAAAAACAATGCCGGCACCTGAGAAATAGTGTCTTGTGACACATCAAGTTCTCTATATGCTAACTCTTGGCTAATGGGTATCAGTCTGTCGAACCCAATACTTATTTTCACACAAGTGCAATTCCTCACTTTTTCCCTGTCTTTGACCTGGGTTCGAATCCCGAATCCGCCACTTGTCTGCTCTGTGACTTTAGGCAAGTCACTTCCCTTTTCGGTTCCTCAGTTACCTGATCTATAAAATGGGGATTAAGACCGTGAGGCCCATGTGGAACAGGGACTGCTTCCAACCTGATAACCTTGTGTCTACTCCAGCGCTTAGAAAAGTGCCTGACGCATAGTAAACGTTTAGCAAATACCATCTTTATTATTTTGAACCTTGCCCATAAATTTCATGGAAACCAAAATCAAATTCGGTATTGGATTTATCTGAATGTGAACACACTGAATTTTTAAGTATCTTTAAAAAATAAGACATTCTTCAAAACTTGAATTTTCTTTTGGAAATTGATAATCTAGTGAAGAGTTTAAAATTGCTATTCTTGGAATATGTAATTGTATAATACATACAAATGTTTTAAAAAGAGAACATTAAATTAAATTATGGCACCTTCCCTCACCGACACAACTTCATTCATATTGATATCTGTCTTCTCCTCTAGACTGTAAGCTCATTATGGGCGAGGAACATGTCTTTTAATTCTGTTGTACTGTACTCTCCCAAGTGCTGAGTACAGTGCTTTGCACGTAGTAAGCACTCAAATACAACTGCACTGATTATTCTTTCTCCTAGAAATAAGAACAGAAGTTGTCTGCACTAGAAGGGGGAAAGTCTATCGACTTATAACTCATATTTGTGAAAAAAATTGAGCTATGAGCTTTTTATTATTCAGTGTCAACCAGATAACCAGATGATTAACAAAAAATGTTTTACCCCATGCCAAATTTGGTTACGGACACAACTTATGACATTGATTTTGTCCTGAAACCAACTAAGACTTTACTTTGACCAAATCAAGCTTTTCCATAAATTCCTTGCCACGATCTGTAAGTCTCAATTTTAGCTGCCTCAAATGGACCAAAAAAAATCTTATTTTCACCTTCAAATAATCTGTTGACTTCAGGGAAAACACAGGTAATAAAAGTAGGCAAGCTTGAGCTCTGGTGGAATTAAGTTAAAACAGAATTTAACTCCTGGGGGGAAAAATCCAGTTTTCAACAACTGATCAACTGATCAAAGACATTCTAAAGTGTAATGTGTTCCCAAAATTCTCCTGTAACGCACTTTCCTTTAACCACTATCAAAATGTAACATGATCCAATTCCCTGGGGAAATAAAAATTACTTGTTCTGCAGTTTTTGTGTTTATAAATATAGTTATCAGCTAAAATGAAAAGGTTAACCTAGAAAGAAAACATACAAGTCATAGCAAAGCCTCCTTACTTTTAGCAAAAAAAAAAAAAAGAAAAAAAAGAAAAAGGAAATTCAATGAATTTTAAGAATAAGGAAACATGGCAGGGGTTTTCCCTTCAGAGTTTCAGTATCACAGTGGCATTAAAATGCATGTAATGCATATTTCCTCTGTATTAAAAGCAAATTACAGTGTGCATTAAAGTATGGCAGAATAAAGTTGGTAAATATTACAAATATGTTTATGGGTTACTTTATTTCTTAAAGTATAAAGTTCAAAGAACCTGTTGGCCCAATTCACAAGAGTGTTTTTACTGCCGTACTGCAAATATTCTGACAGCAGATGATCAGTACATCCAAAGTACTTTGCGGAAGGTAATTACCTTTCAGGGTCACACCTGGAGAGTTTCCAGTACTCTACCAGTCTTAACTATGGGACAGAGTGTCAAGCAGACCCATTCCATTCCTAGCTTGACCAGTGGCTAGCACGTGAAAGGCAATCTGCTAAAGGTCAAGATTCCCCTATGCTGGGCAGCAGCGTCATGGGAGAGAATCTAGGGCGGAGACTCAAGTTTACTGCATGGAAGGAAGCAATGGTAAACCACTTTCGTATTTTTACCAAGAAAACTCTACGGATCCACTACCAGAACAATTGCAGATAGAGGTGGGGTGTTCTCGGAGAGATGTGTCCATGGTGTCGCTATGGGTCGAAGATGACTTGACAACATAAGACAAGATAAAGGACCACAAAGCACAGCATACTGTTCAATTCAAATAAGATGTTGTTTAACCTTTGGAAAACTGGGCTGAGGGAAAACAAATCCCCAGAGAACTCACTCTTCTGGTTCTATCCTTAACATCCTTCTCTCTTCTCTTCACTAATCAATAATATTTACTGAGCACCTACTGAGTTCTAAGCACTACACCAAAGTACAACAGAAGCAGAATACACATTCCTTACTAATCAGCCAAGAAATTCCCCCAGGGTTATTACAGGGGTTTGTGCAGGAACGATACGAAGTCTAAAGGACTCCCGTAATAATCACAGTAACCTTAGGAGGACTCCCAATATCCCTCAACCACACATCATTGTGGCAGGGAACATGTCTACCAACTCTGTCATACTGTCATACTCTGTCCCAAGTGCTTAGTACAATGTTCTGCACACAGTAAGCACTCAATAAATTCAATTATCTCCTTCCTACACAACCTCACTAATTTCCCACTTCAAGTCAGTCCACCCACTTTGCTTCTCTAACATCAACCTTCTTAGGGTACTTTGATCTCATCTTACTGACTTATCTTGTTTATGCCCTCCTTCTAGCCTGAAACTCCCATCCCTTTCTTATCCTATTGACGACCACTGTCATCTTCAGAGCTTTTCTAAAATCACACCCCCTTCAAAAGGCCTTCCTTCTGAATTCCCCATTTTTCCAACTGTTCATGCCTTCCCTTCTAGGGCACTTATGGACTTGGGTCTGTATCCCTTACAAATTTTGACTTTCCTCTCTCCCCAGCCTCACATCACCCTTAAGCACTTCCATAATCACCATTCCCCAGCCCCACAGCATTTATGTTCGTGTCCTGTTTGTCTCCCCAAGTAGACTGTAAGCTCCTTGTGGACAGGGATTGTCTCTACTGTCTCTCCCAAGCACTTAGTTCAGTGCTCTGGACAGAGTAAGTGTTCAATAAATCCAACTGAATGCTCAATAGAAAATGCCACTTTTCTCCCATATTCAACTCATCGGGGATTAGCTCTGCTCCACTCTTCAGATTTAAGTTAGTCTGTGGTTATCTCGGCTGTAGGCAGTGCATCGGCTTATATAACCACTTGACTTCCTGAAGTAGTAGCAAATTCTGGCACTGTCAGGCCTGTGTAGCACTATTTAGGAATGCATGACACCTCCCCCCATCCCTCCTTATTAGGAAAGGTCCAAGAAAAGATGCCCTACTATCTCTGAAGTCAGGCTGGGTGGAAAAGTCTATCTTTTCAGCCACCCAGTGATGTGGAAGAACTCACCCACAGGAGTGTTCCCTTTCAATATTAAGCAGTACTCAAAGAACATCAGTCAATTGATCATCTTTACTGAGCACTTACTGGGTGCAGAGCACTGTACTAAGTGTTTGGGAGAGTACAGCTGGTAGACATTTCCTACGCTCAAGGAGCTTACTGTCTAGAGGGGGAAACAGATGTTAAAATAAGTTGCAGATATGAACATAAATGCTGTGAGGTTGAGGGTGGGGTGGATAAAGGTTACAGATCCAAGTGTAAGGGAGACATAGCAGGGAGAGGGAGTAGGGGAAAAGAGGGCTTAGTCGGGGAAGGCTTCTTGGAGGAGGTGTGATTTTAATAAGGCTTTCAAGGTGGAGCGAGTAACTGTCGGCTATGAAGGGGGAGAGGATTCTGTGCCAGAGGCAGGATGTGGGCAAGGGGTCAGCAGCGAGATAGATGAGAGATCGAGGTACAGTGAGTAGGTTGCTGATAGAGGAAAAAAATGAATTCGCTGCTGATAAGCAAGATAAGCTGATTGTAAGACTGTAACACTGCCTAGACTATAAACTCATGGGCAGGAAATGTGTCACCAATTCTTACATTGTATTCTCTCAGGCACTTAGTTCAGCATTTTGCACACAATAAGTGCTCAATAAATATGACTGATTGATTGAGATAAGATATGAGGGCGCAAGGTAACTGAGTACATCAGAGTCAATGGCAAGGAGTTTTTTTTACGGTATTCGTTACACTTTTATTATGTCAAACATGTTCTAAGCGCTGGGGTAGATACAAGTTAACTAGGTTAGACAAAATTCCCTGTCTTGATGGGGCTCACAGTGTAAGTAGGACAACTGAGGCATTGAGAAGTTAAGTGACTTGCCTAAGGTCACACAGCAAGCAACTGGCTCCTAGGCCCGTGCTCTTTCCACAGGGCTACACTTCTTCTGTGTACTCTTCCTCCTTCCTCTTATCTGTAAATTCATTCAGGGCCTTTCTCCCCAATAGATGGCACGCTTCTTTGAGACAGGGATCATGTTCACTAATATTGGTCTCTCACAACTCTACTGTACTCTCTCAAGGGCTTAGTAAAGTTTTCTGCAACAGTAGCTGCTCAGTAAATATTAAAAATTATTACAGCGTTTGGCACTTAGATGACGAACACTATATGGGAGAGGGACTGTGTCCATCCTAATTAACAGCATGGCCTACTGGAAAGAGCCTGGGCATGGGAGTCAGAGGACCTGGGTTCTAATACCAGCTCTAAATTTGTTAAGTGCTTACTATGTGCCAGGTACAGTAAGCCATGTCGTAGAAACACATTTTTCATATTGCACTTCAATAACAGCACCTTAGCATAAATTGCCTAAGCAGGGTAAAGATATAGGGAAGAGAATAGAGAGCCCGGTGCCCGGTGACCTCATAATAGGAAGATGCTGGCGGCGGGCAGGGAAGCGAAAGTGTGAACAGCAGCAACAGAGAAGATTAGTAGGACTCAAGTGCTTAGTAAAGTGCTTTGCACATAGTAAGCACTCAGTAAAGAATAGAGAATAGAATAGAGAAAGAATAGAATAGAGAAGCAATGTTGCTCAGTGGAAAGAGCACAGGTTTGGGAGTCAGAGGTCATGGGTTCGATTCCTGGCTCTGCCACTCGTCAGCTGTGTGACTGTGGGCAAGTCACTTCACTTCTTTGTGCCTCAGTTCCCTCATCTGTCAAATGGGAATGAAGGCTGTGAGCCTCACGTGGGGCAATCTGATTACCTGTACCTACCCCAGAGCTTAGAACAGTGCACGGCACATAGTAAGCGCTTAAAAAATACCAACATTATTATTATTATTATTACTAAGGCTGGGGTAGATACTAGCTAATTAAGTTGGACACAGTCCTTGTCCCACATGGGGCTCACAGTCTTAATCCTCATTTTACAGATGAGGTAACTGAGGCCTAGAAGTTAAGTGACTCCCCCAAGATCACCCAGCAGACAAATGACAGAGCTGGGATTTAGAATCCAGGTTCCTCTGACTCCCAAGCCTGCATTTCCTCAGGGGGCAAACAATCTAGGAGTATAAGTGAGGAAAAGGGCCCGAAAACAGACATCAGAAATGAGGAAACATTAAAACACAACGCAGGCAGATACACTAAGAACAAAATCAGTAGGGTGCTGTGGCCAGAGGAGTAGAATTTCTGGCTCCCCAGGGGTTCAGAGTCCAAGGAACATAGGTAGCCACGGCAACCCTACAGCAACCACCAGTCTTCCAGAGATTTTGTGGAAGCCTCATGCTGTGGGTGGTAGAAGGCAGGTTGGAACGGATTCTCCTCAGCGGCGCGGTAAAGGGTCACTGCCAGTTCCCAGAGAGGCAGTGTGGCTGTTTGGTGTGGAAAAAGGAACAGCAGCAGCACAAGGCAAGAGCTTTTATCCCTGGCCCAGCTCACCCAGAGATGCAGGAAGCGGGAACCCTTGGTGGCCGGAGGGAAAGCAGAAGTTACCGTGGATGCTCTTCTCGGCCTCAGTGGAGGGGTTTGAGGGCACAAGGCAGCAGCTTTCCCTTCCGGCCCAGCACGCGCGGAGTACACTGGGAGCGGGGACCCTTGGTGACTGGAAAGAAGGGGGCAGTTGTGTGGATCCTTGGCTTGGCCTCAGTGGGGCAGCTTCTCATTAGAAGATATCACACACAATAGTAATAATAATAATTGGGGTATCTGTTAAGCGCTTACTATGTCCCGGGTACCGTACTAAGTGCTGGGGTAGATACAAGCACATCAGGTTGTACACAGTTCCTGTCCCATGTGGGGCTCACAATCTCTATCCACTTTTACAGAGGAGATAACTGTGGCACAGAGAAGTGAAAAGACTTGCCCAAGCTCATGCAGCAGGCAAGTGGGGGAGCCAAGATTAGAACGCATGACCTTCTGACTCCCAGGCCCGTGCTCTATCTACTAAGCCATGCTACTTCTCAGGGTTCGTGTTGATGAGGGAATGCTGTTACTGCTGCCAGTCTGTATTACGGATGGCTAGAACATGAGTCTGTTATTCCTCCAGGAGTCAAATGCTTTCAGATCGATAAATGTAGCTTTTTAGGAAGGGGTGTGAATATGCGCACCTTAAATACCTGCCTGAGACAGCTTTGTCACTTAAGTGTATCAAGCAAACTGTGGGACCAAGAGTGCGTTGATCTAGACATGGTTTATGGTTGAAAAAACTGGCTGTAGTCTTTAACAAGTTTGATATAACTAACACTTCAGCTACAAATTATAATCTCCTACAGTCCCACTCCTGGTTTGTTACTCAGACAAAGACATGGGCATAGAGGAAATTTCAACACTTTGCCCATGTCCTCTCTTTTTCCACACTCCCACCGTATGTTCAGGGAAGTACAGGGAACCCCCCCCAGAGTAAGGTACTCAAACTTAAAGACAGTCAAACTGCGAATACTGCAGACAAATTCTTATTCTGCAGCTGGAGTTCCAATTTCATTCATGGCAGAATACTAATTTCAACTAATTTAAATAAAGACACCACATAATATAGCTTTCTTGGTTTAATTTTAAAAGAGACTAGAGATAAGGAGTATGTAAATGAAGGCAGTAATGTTCTCAATCCCACTTTTCTATTTTTTAAATGGAATTTCTACATATGCATGACCAATTACTTTTTTGTGTTTTTAGAATTCTGATCAGAACTGTTACTACTGTTTCTCATTTCGTACCCTCTTTTGCTCCTTTCCATGGGGCCTTTTTAAAGTAATGGGAAGGTTTCCTATCTGATGCTTTGCCAGGTACTCTCCTTTTTGACATAATGGAACAATCCTAAATTCAGATTATTAGTTTGAAGAGATGGATTCAGCACACCGTCTTAGAATTTTAATTGATCAGCACCTAACGATTTTGAATTGTTATCTTACCCATGGCTTTGCGAGTTATAGAATTAATCAAAATTAGTTTGATGTTTAAAACACGTCAGCCTATTCATTAGCTCTTGGAGGAACACTTTTAGTGAACATAATGAGAGGGCCATTTAGAATGCCAACTTAAGCGATCTTGTAAACTAGTATAGTTTTCACTTTGGAGATTGTTTAAAAAAAAGCACTTAAGGGAGTCCAGCAATGATTCGTCTTTTCCGTAAAATATGGCGGATTCCTGATGTTAGCATATAGAGAAGCAGTATGGTTTAGTGTATAGAGCATGGGCCTGGGAGTCAGAAGGTCATGGGTTCTAATCCTGGCTCCGCCACACGTCTGCTATATGACCTTGGGCAAGTCACCTAATTTCTCTGGGCCTCAGTTACCTCATCTGTAAAATGGGGATTAAGAGTGTGAGCCCTATGTGGGACAGAGACTGTGTCCAACCTGATTAACTTGTATCTACCTCCAGTACTTAGAACATTGCCTGGCCCATAGTAAGCACTTAACAAGTACGATTATTATTATTATTATGATTCATTCATTCAATTGTATTTATTGAGCGCTTACTATGTGCAGAACACTGTACTAAGCGCTTGGAATGTACAATTCGGCAACAGATAGATACAATCTCTGCCCAACAATGGGCTCACAGTCTAAGTTATAATTTTGTATCTGCAATTTGTAGTACTGAAAGACCCCATTTTCAGATTATAACATCAGAAAATAACACCGGCCACTTACTATATAGGCTCCTTAAATATTCTCAGAATCAAAGAGTTTAAGAAGGAAAAAAAAAACACTAAAAAAGTTTGGGATCATCTAGAGATCTGCATTGATAATACGTTTTTGTACCTGTACCTGAACAACATGGACAGCCATTCCATATACCTGCAACCTCAAAAAAAGACTACTCACCTGGCCCAATAATAATAATGATGGTGTTTGTTAAGTGCTTACTATGTGCCAAGCTCTTTTCTAAGTGCTGAATACATTACATTTAAAGCATTTCCACAGATCATGTTGAGTAAGTCCAATCAATCAATACCATTCATTGACTGAGTGCCAACCACCTGCAGAGCACTGTATTATGCATTTGGGAGAGTAAACTAGAATTGGTAGAAGTGATCCCGTCCTTACAGAGCCTACAGTCTAGCAGGGGAGACCAGAACTAAAATGGATTACAAGAGGAAGGAACAGAGTATAAAAATATCTTCATAACAGCTAAGGGGGGGAGCAGGAGAGATTATTATTATTAATAATAATGTATCTTAAGTGTTTACTATGTGCCAGGCACTGTTCTAAGCGCTCGGGTAGATACAAGATAATCGGGTTGGACACAGTCCCTGTCCCATACAGGGCTCACAGTCTTAATCCCCACTTTACAGATGAGGGAACTGAGGCACAGAGAAGTTAAGTGACTTGCCCAAAGTCACACAGCAGACAAGTGGTGGAGCCAGGATTAGAACCTACATCCTCTGACTCCCAAGCCCCTGTTTTTTCCACGAAGCCATGCTGCTTCTCAAGTTAAGTTAATCAGTTTGGATACTCTTCCTGTCCCATTTAGGGCTCACAGTCTAAGCAGGACAAAGAACAGGTACTGAATCCCCACTTTGTAGATGAGGAAACTAAAGCACAGGAGGTGATGTGACTTGCCAAAGATCACACAGCAGGCAAGTGGCAGGGCTGGGATTAGAACCCAGGTCTTCTGACTCCCAAGCCCTGGCTCTTTCCACTAGGTCCTGCTGCCTCACTATTCATTCACTCATTCAGTGCAGAGAAACTTACTAGCACCAAAGCCACAGCAGCATCTTAAAACCCATTATCTGACCCAACTCACATTAGCTGTGGGAATCCACAGGCCAGATAACATTACCTGTGGTCTACAAAGAATCAAAGCATCTTGTGATGCAGCATCTGTGTTACAATTTGGGGATAAGAGGATTGAGCAAATTCAGGAAGAAAATGCACTAATCCACTTCTATGTGAAATACCTAAATGACCGTTACCACTACGTTTCATTAAATTCAAGATCTTTACAGCTTCCAAATTATAACTGCGATCGGAGAACAAGAAAGAGATCATCTAGAATACCAACACAGATCTGCCTGACTCACTTTTCAAACTGCCACTTTCATCCCACTGTATTAAAATAAGGTATCTGCCTGTGGGAATTTGGTTCCAAATGCACATTACAACAAGAAGTGCACAAAAACCAATTATCCTGGAAAAATGACAATGGGCAAGGAATCTGCTGGGAGGCTGGCTTTGGGAGGGAGCAACTTTGTACCATAATAGGGGCAGGATTCTGGTTAAATGGCCTGAGGTTTTAAGGCTTGTTCAAGTTCAGGAAGATGCAGCTAATGCAGAGAAAGAGGGAGAGAGCAATGAGATGTAGGATGGCTCCCAACAGCACTAGCCAACCCTGGCCGGACCTTTGTCCACCTGAAAGTAACAGACATACATTAGTCCGAGCTGTTACACAGGTTAGAAAACAAGACATTAATGACAAAATGGAGAACCTTTGGCAGAAGTCTGCAGAACGTGGAGCGCTTCACTAGGACATGTTCCACTCTTTTGCAGAGCCGTTGATTTCCCTCCCTTTCCAAGCCACAACATTCGGTGGCAGAAGCCCCAGTGGAGAGAAACTGTGGGATTCAAATAACAACTCTGGATTTTAAGGCCTCCGGTGCTACGTCAATACCGGACAAACCAGCTGAAAATAGGACTGTCTGGAAGAATGGCCACCCTAATGACAAGTGATCAGAAGAAAATATTTCCCAAGACGCTTCAGTGATGTCTGATAGGAACCGGGAGAACCCCTCAAGCCATTCTTTTTGCTTTGACAGGTTCCTCTACTGAAGAAAGGCAGCTTGTCCTATTGAGTTGGATGATGGAAGTTATTCCAATGGGAATGTCTCTAGTGCTAAACTTCTCAATATACCTTGATCTTGTCTATCTCGCCGCCCACCTCTCACCCATGTCCTGCCACTGGCCTGGAATGCCCTCCCTCTTTATATCCACCAGACAATCACTTTCCCCTCTTCAAAGCCTTATTGAAGGCACGAATCCTCCAAGAGGCCTTCCCTGACTAAGCCCTCCTTTCCTCTTCTACTCCCTTCTGCGTCGCCCAGACTTGATCCCTTCATTCATTCCCCTCCCAGCCCCGTAGCACTTATATCCATATCTGTAATTTATTTATATTAATGTCTGGTTCCCCCTCTGGATTGTTAGTTCATTGTGAGCAGGGAATGTTTCTGTTATATTATGTCATACTCTCCCAAGTGCTTAATAAAGTGCTCTGCACACAGTAAGCACTCAATAAATACAATTTATTGGCTGACTGAATGTCCAGTGTAGGAGCCTCTACTGGAGGTTTCCTCACAGGAAAAAAAAAAAAAAACTACAGCAGGTTTACAGGAGCCAGTGGCAATAAAACTAAAACTTCCCAAAGTATTTCACTTGTGAAACTGACACTGGGCCATTAAAGAAAGTTTTGCGAGCAACTGAATAGAAACAGCAACTACAGCCCCTATTAGTACTGCTAAAACATAAAATGTTCTGAATCTTGCTATTAAAAATATTTGATTGACAAAACATATTAAACTACTAACTAAACTACTGTGTGAAGTCACAAATCATACTAAATTATATAGTAATGTTTCCTTTCAAGATTCTGAAAAACAAGGGATTTTTTTTTAAAATTCTGTCTTATTAGGCATTGTTGAAGGTCTGAATTTCATTAGGGGACATGTTAACGTGTTTAGTTATGGTATTCTGGATACTGATTCCTAGATTTCTTTTCAAAGACAATTTACACAACTGTATAGCCCATGTAAAAAGAATGGATTGTGTAATTTCTAATTTTTTTTTAAGGGATAGGACACCATACTGGGGGCAAATAGTTGTTTCTAAATAATAATAATGTTGGTATTTGTTAAGCGCTTACTATGTGCAGACCACTGTACTAAGCACTGGGGTAGATACAGGGTAATCGGGTTGTCCCAAGTGAGGCTCACAGTCTTAATCCCCATTTTACAGAGGAGGTAACTGAGGCACCGAGAAGTTAAGTGACTTGCCCAAAGTCACACAACTGACAGGTGGCGGAGCAGGGATTAGAACCCATGACCTCTGACTCCTAAGCCCGTGCTCTTTCCACTGAGCCACGCTGCTTCTTCTCACTATAAAGAACTATTTTAATCTAAATTTTCCAGCGTTTATGAACCAGCCCAGTCCTAATGACCAGGCCCATGGGTAAGTAAAAATGATAATGTAAAAATGATCATTTTTCTGTGCTTCTCATTTACTTATTTGTCCTGTTCCAAGGGTCTTTTCTTCCCCTGTGCGTGCCCTATTCAACCCCATCCTCCCTTGTCTCCCCAAACCAGACTCTAGTATTTTATTAATTCGTTGAACTTTCTTCATAGCAACCGTTACGCTGCCAGCAGAGCTAGATTCGTCCCTCCAGTCCTTCCTTGCCTACCAGCCAGGAACGGGGAAGAGCAGTTGCCTCCACGGCCACAGCCGGGCCCCAATCTTTTCCCGTTCCATCCCAGTTTCCATTCCCCCACAAAGGTCTGCAGATGAGGTCTGAGAGCAGGGATAATAAGCAGGACGTGGCCTCAGTGACAGAAGATGCACTAACCGCCTGGCACGGGGCTGAGGACAGCAAGCTCCGGCCAGAATGAGGGTCCAAACCGATTTGTTTTTATCCACCACAGCACTTAGCATAGTGCCTGACACATAGTAAGCGCTTAACAAATACCATAATTATCAATATTTCAACAGGTATGGGGAGGACACCTCTTGGGGGCGGAGGCAGCAGCAGCCCACGCAGCCTGAGATGGCTTGGGGTGCCCTCTACACCGTAAACTCTTTATGGACAGGGAACGTGTCTGCTAATTAATAATGAATAATTACAGTTCTCGTTAAGCGCTTACTACAAGCAAAGGACGTTCTAAGAGCCGGGGTAGATAAATCAGGTTGGAAACAGTCCCTGTCCCACAGGGGCCTCACACTCTTAACCCCCATTTTACAGATGAGGTAACTGGGGCACAGAGGACTTAGTGACTTGGCCAAGGTCACACAGTAGACGTGGCAGAGACACAATTAGAACCCAGGTCCTTCTGACTCTCAGGCCCGTGCTCTAGCCATTAAGCCACACTTCTCAGATTTTCATATTCTGTTGTACTGTATTCCCCCAAGCAGTGCTCTGCACATAGTAAGCGCTCAGTAAATATCATCGACTGATGGATGGGTGATGCTGTATGCACATTAAATTTAAAAATAGAGTGTTGGAGCACATGGGAAAGATACAGAAGCTGGGGAGTGCCCCCACAATGGCTCAGAGCCGGGGAGGGCAAAAACAGAATAGCATGAATAGAGAGGAGAGCTTGGAGGAAACCGAATTTCCTGAGATGACCAGACATAACGACAGACGGGGCTTATGGATCTTAGGATATGTCATTAATCAGTGCATATAATATGGTCATTTGGAACGAAGGTGTACCTGTACCTGAAAAAATAAGGTTGTGCCCTTTTAAGCCTTGGGCGGTCTAAAAGCAGGGGACCTACAGTGTTAAATTGTTCTAGTTCTTGACTGAAATTAAGTCTCATTTGCTATTTCACATACCTCGTTAACTACACTATCTAAATTACCTATCTTCCAGTACTCCAGCTATGTCCCAATGCTTTGGAATTATAATTGCCTGCTTTTCATTCCTCATCTAATATTCCTTACTTGAAAATTTGACTCCCGTGTGCTGTTCTTTTACCTAAGCATTTGAAAAGGAACAAAACTCAAGCCTTTATATCAATCCATTTTAGTTGTCTCATTTTTCTTTGCCATCAATTATATTTCTTCTCACGGTCAATTCAAATCATTTCTCCCCTTCATCTAATTTATGCTAATTTTTACACTTGAGGTTTACTCTGGTTGGTTATCAGATTCGTTCAACACTACTATGTAAACATTACATTTTACAGTATATCTTTCTCCCTTTTCCATCAGAGACACGGTTCTCAATGTCATCTCAACCAGATTAAGTATTTTTAATTGCTAATGGCATTTTAGTTGCCTTAGTTTTTCAGATGAACAACTGCAGTAATGCAATTTACTGAGAAATGGAATGCAACATTGAGTACTAAGATCTTAGGGAGGATAAACAGAAAAAGATAGGAACCCCACTCCCCATAGGTAAATTACAATCTAGTGGGAGAGACAGACATATTTACAAATAGTAAGAGCAGATTGGGAGTAAAATGAATTTGCCTGGATGAAATAACAAAATTATTGAATGTACTTAGGTATTATGCACAAGTGATAAGGGTGGTTGTTGGGCTGATATGACTGAGGATAATCAGAATTTATGAGAGAAGTGGTATTGTCTAATGAAAACAGCATGTGCCTGGGAGACAGAGGAACTGGATTCTAATCCCAGCTCTGCCACTTACGTGCTGTGTGACCTTGGGCATACCACATCTCTGTGCTTCAGTCTTTTCCTCTGTAAAATGGGAATTCAATAACTGATTTCACTCCTACTTAAGATTTTGGGCCCCATGTGGGACAAGGACTGTGTCCAACCTGATTATCTTGTATCTACCCCAGAGTTTAGAACAGTGCAAAGCACTCATCCGATAACATTATTATCATTTTTATTATTGTTAATAATAGGAAAAAATTCGGGGACGAGGTGAGATTCTGGATGGGTTTTGAAGATAGGGAGTGCTTAATTTTGGCAGGTTAGGGGAGGGAATTTCAGGCTGTGGGAACGGCACTAAGAGGGACTTGAGTTGGAGACAAATCGAGAGGTGATCTTGGGAAGAACAAGGAACATGTCCTTTTCATTCACTCACTCATTCATTCATTCAATTGTGTTTACTGAGTGCTCACTGTGTGCAGAGAGTGCCTGGGAGAGTATACAACAATAAACAAAACCTAAAACAGTAAATAAAAAGTGGGGAAGAGATCCTTAGAGTCATTGGCAAGAAGTTTATATTTTGCTTTTTCGAAGCAGCGCAGCCTAAGGTAAAGAGCGCCGGTCTAGGAATCAGAGGATCTGAATTCCAGCCAAGTTCCACCACTTCCTGCAGTGTGACTCTGAGGAGGCACTTAACTTCTCTGTGCCTCAGTTTTCTCATCTGTAAAATGGAGATTCAATACCTGTTCTCCTTCTGACTTGGACTGAGAGCCCCAAGAGGGACAGAAACTGTGTCTGACGTGCTTATGTTGCATTTACTGTAGCACTGAATACAGTGCTTGGCATATAGAAAGTGCTTACCAGGGGCCACCATAGTTATTATTATATTGTTTGCAGCAGAGGTGGGTGGGCATCCATGAATAGGCAACCTGGGTGGGGTCAAGGGCTGTCGCTTGTGCCCATGTCCCCAGTGGTTGATGAAGACAAAATGGGCGGCGGTAGAGGTGGGGAGGTGGTTCTCCTCTGATACCTTTTGCTTCTTTTTCCTCCTCCTGTCTTCTCTCGTCCCTTCTTCCTTGGTCCCTCAAAGTCTTGCTCTCATGTTAAAAAATGAAAGGTTAGTGCCCCTGGTAGAAGCTGCTACTGCTGCCTAGCGATGGAGTCTCTGTGCTTAATAATAAAAGCCCCGTGCTTATCACAGGATATAAGAGAAGGAAGGAAACTCTTCTGGCTTTCAGAGTCTTGGAAAAGTGAGAACAGCATATTAATACACCCCCTTCATCCCCCTGGAATTGCAGGGGGGGATTTCATGCACTCCCCTCTGGGTCCATTTAGGTTCTATGCTTTCACCCAGTATCCTGGGTAGGACTTCCACAATCTAAATGCATTAGTTTGAAAAGGCAATGTCCTTCTGATTTCCTTTTAGTTTCACTTAAATCCTAATTATAAATTTGTAACTGGATTATGGCAACTGGGTTTAGATTTTTCCCCTACTCTAAAAATATCGAATAGTTCTTACGTGTTACTTGAAACTGTATGCCAAGACTTTCTCTTTACTGGTTTCTCTTGACTTATTATGTAAGGAAAAATTCTGGGATGATGTCCAAAATTACAGTCTTTAATTTGTTCCTCCCACAATGTGGTCATGTTTATGCTTAAGAAAATGAAATCTATTATGCTAGAGGTCTTTCTATCAATATTTTAACACCTATTATTTTATTATTTTGTGTTGACAAAACATGTTTAGTCTCTTCCTCAATGATATTCTGGTGTCCCATTGAGCCTTTGTCTTAAACTAGATTCTTGCCTATAAGAATTACATTTAATTTGTTACCATCATTATTCATCTATAGTCAAAGAAAGTCTACTCATTTCCTCCTTTTATTCCCTTTGATATTCTCTATCCATTTTAAATGTTTGAATACACTGATGTGAAATTTGTTACCAGTTTCAAACAATCAAGGAATCAATTAATGGCATTTACTGAGTGCTTACTTCGTGCAGAGCACTATACTCTGCATTTGGGAAAGTACAATATAATAAAGTTGATAGATGAGATCCTTGCCCACTAGCTCTTTGTGGGATTTTACAATCTACAGGGTGGGAGTTTACAATCTAAAGGGGGAAACAGACATAAAGGTGGATTAAAATAGGGGCAAAAGTAGTGAATGTGTATAAGAATATACAAAGTCACAGTATTCATAGTATACAATTGCTAAAACCAATGTGCAGTGCCCTTTGTGAGTTCTGCTTATTCCTTGTTATGGTCATTTCTTCCTATGGAAGAAACACTTTCAACAATTTCATTAAGGGGCTTTCCTATTAAATCCTTTTTTTGTTGCTCTAGTTCCCAATTGTTTTTCTTATTGGCTTTAAATACCAAAAATGCTCATATCTCGTATTATCCCTTTTTTGTATACTTTCTAGAACCTAGGTGTCCTCAACTACATGATCTTTTCCTGTCAATTGTAGCTGTTATTGAACTGCTATACTCATCAAGAAGTATATTTCTGAGGAAGTTTCTCAATTGCATATTCTCTAGTCATATCTTTTTCTAATTGCATGCACCTTTGCAATGTAGAAAAACCTCTGCAAATGTAACACAATCCTTCCCTTAATGAAAATCAGAAACAAGAAGGGAATACAGTAGTCAATTCTTCCACAACTCCTGTGTGTCCACCTCACGCTGAGATGAGAACGCTGTTGAGGAATTACTGACTGTTCTTTGGACAAATGGTGACTGTGAAACAAAAATGTGATGCCATGCTAGAAGAAATGAATGGGTGCATGTATGCAGCATTGGGGAAGGAGGGCATGCTACAATGTGAGCATTCTTCAACATGAGGTTCACTGACTAGGGTAAACTTCCACATTACTGGAGAACTGACTCTCTGAATATCTTCAGATTATACAGACACTGAAAAGTGTATATTGGTTTAACGCTAGGGAGAGTACAATATAACAATAAACAGACACTTTCCCTGCCCACAATGAGCTTACAGCCTAGAGGCCTGATCTTCCCTGTCAATGTCCCAGGCAGTCTGTCCATCCAGCTCCTGGCTCCTATGCCATGCCTTCTCCAAGGTTTTCCACATCAATAAATTCACTGAAAAGAAAGGAATAAGGGCAAGAGGGAACTGGCAGTAGGTCGATGACTGTTTTTTTTTTTTTGCACAGCACTTAGTATAGCTTCATATGCATGTGGCCATTTCGTGCATTTAGATTGCAATTAAAAGAAACCTTTTCCTCACCTCTTCTGTAGTGACTGTGAGGCAGTAAATGCCATTCAAACTAAAAGTTTACAGAGCTGTAGTAGACCTATCTTCTTCATGGATATTCCATAAGAGTATCCCCCATCCTGGCTGCACAGCGCTTATGAACATATCTGTAATTTCTTTATTTACATTTATATTTGCTCCCCCTCTAGACTTTAACCTCACTGTTGGCGGGGAATGTGTCCGTTTATTGTTATATTGTACTCTCCCAGGCGCTTAGTACAGTGCTTTGCACAGAGTTAGCACTCAATAAATACAATTGATTGAATGAATGGAGGATGCTATAGTCAGGTGTTGGATTGCTCTTGAGCAGGGATTCAGGAATAGGAGCATAAGAAAGAATAGATTTGAAAACAGCTGCAGATGTCGCAAATGGTAAATTCATGAATGTGGCAAAGGGCAATCTTTACATGCACCTATGAGGCATGGATTGCAATGCACGGGGTCTTTGCATCGGGTCTTTATGTGAAAACAGGCTCTCAGCAGCAGCATCTTTGAATAGGCAAAAGGACTATAGAATAGTTATTACCTAAATTACCTACATAATTCCCTCTCCTGAATCTTTTGCTTAAGGGGATATCACCCTAGTCACCTTAACAGCAAATTGATCTTCATATTGAAGCTCACTGTGGGCAGGGAACTTCTCTATCAACTCTGTTATACCGTCCTCTCCCAAGTGCTTAGTAGAGTGCTTTGTACACAGAAAGCACTCAATAAGTACTATTGATATTATATTGTTTTTTTTACAAGAACTGGATGAATTTTCAGTATACAATCTCAGCACCTGTATAACGTGGCTTAATTTTTGCTTACGTTTGTCTTGCCAATGCTTTAATTCAGTTCAGAATGAGTTTAGTGTAGTACTGGTATAATATGCATTGTTTGCATTTATATTTCCCATCATATTTACATTTTAAAATTCACAGTTGTCTTCCTTGTCCACCAATATAAACTGTTCTAGTAACTGGCCATCATTTTAATTGACTACATTGCTTCTTTAGTGTAATACAGTAGTTGAAACCACTTATAACTTGTGCAACATAATAAAATTTTCAAATGAAAAGCATCTTTGTCAACCAAAAACACCCCTAGTGATTTTTACATTACAGTCTCACTTTGTCATTCTTTCTTCTTTGAATCAGCCCAACCCATTTCTGGTTATCCTCATCCCTATAACTGTGTCTACTGTCTTTTCCCATCAATTGCATTCATAATGAATTAGATCTAGGTACTTGACATTTCAATGATTTTGTTTAAATCCAGTCCATCTACTTTTCCACTTCCCCTTATAGATCATATTTCTTGCTCAATCCTTATTTGAGCTTAATGAAAAAAAAATCTGCTGGTTTCAAGACTAAAACTCTTAAAGTCATTAGATTGCTAAAGTTCCAGCTATGTAATATTGTAACAAAAAATTTACATTTTTCAACTGTCCTGTAGAACCTCAATAAACGTACTCCTGAAATCTCCATCACTGAATTTTGAATTGATGGATTAGAACTATTAATGAGCTAGATTAACTCTCTGCTAAATTTAGGACATTGCAGTTTCACAGGATCCTATTTTAGATTTACTTCATTCAAATTTTCTTGAAAATGTTTCCAGGAATGAGGTCTAAATTAGTCCTTAATTCTTGGATGCTTAGCTGTTACATGTCTGAATACGTATCTTTTTTCACTTACATATCCATAGTCTACATTCAGCTCTCTCCTGACACCAAATTTATTACTTTTCTAGTGAATTCATTCATTTAATAGTATTTATTGAGCACTTACTATGTGCAGAGCACTGTACTAAGTGTTTGGAATGTACAAATAGGTAACAGAGACAGTCCCTGCCCTTTGACGGGCTTACGGTCTAATCATAATAAAATAATGGATAACTAATTTATTGATACTTTAAAACAATTTTAAGTATGGCCCAGCCTATTTTTGAGAGTAACCTCCTAAAATCGTACATTACTTAATGTTTTCTCTGTCCAAATGCATGTCAGTTTATGAATTAATTTTAATTGTTGATTTAAGGTGATGTAACACACTTGTATATGTTTTCAACAACTTCATTGTCACTAGTAAAACTGATGTCTGTTTTGGAATGTGATAACTGGAAGCCTTGGCCATTTCTAAATATTAAATATATTTTGGGAGGTGATTTCCTTTCTTCCATCCTGCACAGAGCCTAAGAATTCCTTGGGTAACTGGAATTCAATTTTGCAAGGGTCCCCATTCCTATAGCTGTACTATGGTCCTCTCCTCAAAAGGCCTAAGATTTGGCTATTGCTAAATTCTGGTGAGGTACTACAGCCCAATGAAAACAAAACAAAAAAACGCATACAATTTTGCAAGATTTAAATCTAATTTTACGCAAATTTTGAAACAAAATTGCATAATTCCACGATTCCTAGACTATGCTTTTTAAAAACCTAAAGTCTATGCTCTCTATGCTAGTTGGTTCTGCAGCACCGATATTTTCTCTCTGCCGATGGAACTTTCAAAGCTTTGAACATGTCATGAAAAAGCAGTCCTACATCCCAGCCCAATCACTTGGATATGTTCCCCAGGGCACTCTACAATGGTCTCTCCTTGGGGGGAGGGAAATACTGGAGAAGGGAGTCACAATTTGGAATATGGATAGCAACTGTAACAGGGACAGTCTAAATATCAGAGGGAAGTGGAAGGAGGGTAGTGAACTTGCACATAAGATGTCTTGTAAGAGGACTGGCAAACAGCAAGAGCATTCGGAACCTTTAAAGAGGGGAAGAAGAAAAGGAGGGTGGAGAAAAAAATACTAGGAGAAGGCTAGCTCAGACTAGACTGTAAGCTCCTTGTGGGAAGGGATTAGGTCTACCAACTCTATTAAATTGTAAGTTCTCAAATGCTTAGTGTGGTGCTCAGCACACAGTAAGTGTTCAGTTAATACCACTGATTGATTGATATATCGTTCCACATCCTTTCTGCAAGTTCCTGGAATCTGTAGGCTGGTTTATAATCCTACAAGGGTTTTCTTCCCTTTAATATTATTATTATTATAGTATTTGTTAAGCATTTACTATGTGCTAGGCATTGTACTAAGCGCTGGGGTGGATACAAACAAATCGTGTTGGACACAGTCCCTGTCCCATGTGGGGCTCACAGTCTCAATCCCCATTTAACAGATGAGGGAACTGGGGAACAGAGAAGTGAAGTGACTCGCCAAAGGTCACACAGCAGACAAGTGGATTAGGACCCATAACCTTCTGATGCCCAGGCCCGTGCTCTATCCACTACGCCATGCTGCTTCTCTCACTAAATAACAAGTCTAGCAGTTAGCACGCGGAAGGTTGCTGACCCCTAGGCTAAGTGTTCATTTTGTTGCTTGGTCATTTATAGCATTGTCCAGCACTTAGGGTGTTTGTTCTAGGATGGTTTTATAGCAAACTCTTTAAAAAAATTGAAATTCTATTTTTACATAAATGCTCACACTGTCTCCTTCATACACACCCTTTGCAGTTTATTTCCAATACCATCTAGGCTTCGCAGCCACAGACCCAAATGATCACTTATGGACAAGAAAGTTTTTGAGCTTTCCTACAGAAATCTGCAGAATAAAGTGAAGAACTGTACAAGAAAAGGCCAACAACCACAGAAAGCTAGAAATACAGAAATATAAATAAAAGTAATCTATTTCAGTGTCAGAGGTTGAGTTGCCTTCAATATTGCTTCTTTTTGGCTTATATCAAGACTATTTCCAAGCAACTATCAAAAGTATCGTATGCCCATGGCAAAGACTAATCTTAACATGAACCAAATCTTTTCATTCCCTTTAAAATGAAAAATAAGCCTCCCCAAACCCACCCTTTTTAATTCCTATAAGGACCCACTGGATTTAGGATGTCACAATAATTCACCTGAAAACAAACTGCCAATTATGATCACTATAAATGAGCATATAAAGGATATAAAGGTTCTTTAACCACTGCCTGCATCTACAACCATCTAATAGTTTAGGACTCGGACACTTCAGATAAACTGACAAACTAAATAAAAATAATTTTGCCATCATTTTGTTGGGATTTCTAGTGGAAATCCAAGCTTCATGGTTTGACACTGATGGTGCTGAGGAATCTAAATTGTTACATAAATGCTGGATACACATGGAAAACACATAGAATATGGGGAAAATGTGTTTCAAAAATCAGCAAAAGTGAAAAAAAGTATGAACATAAACCAGTGGATTAAATTTTTAAATAACACGATTCAAAAGATTTCTTAGTTCAAAAGGGCCAATTTAAAAATTAATATTTGGTGAGAGTCTTTTTTGAAATCTTATTAGTAGGACACAGTTACAAGAAAATTAAGAATAAATGAAATATTTTTGTTAGAAACAAGAAAAATGCACGAATAATTGGAAAGCAGTACTTATGTCTCTACTCGCCCCCTGCATGACAAGTACATAGCCTGTCGCTTTTCCCTATCTGCAATTTATTTTAAATTATGTCTTCCCCACTAGATTGTAAGTTCCTTGACTGTGATTACCAACTTTACTGCATTGTTTTCTCCCAACTGCCTAGTACAATGCTTTGCACACCGAAAGTACTCAAGTACGATCGATTGATAATAGCATTTAAATAACAGAATATATAAGACTCAGAGATAGGATTAGGTTGGGGGAGATTCTGCATATATTCTTTAGAACAATACATAGTATTCACATCTAAATTAAGACTTTTAAATGAACAAATCAACTTTGTTTTCACTATATCTATTGTTTCTCTTTTTACTATTTTTTTTAAACATTTACTATTTCAAGTGTCTTATCCATTCATCGCCCCTCAAGAACCTATCATTTATCACCACTAACAATCTCATTAGTTTTATTTTTTAAAATAAAAATTAAGTTAATTTATTCTTCGTGAAAATATTTTGAAGCTAGAAGACACCTAAAATTATTCTTTCTAAATTTTTTTTAATAAACAATGCAACCAGTGGGAAATTTGAGAAAAGTAGAAAATACTTATTATGCATGTTACAATACTAAACTAGCACCCCCTCAAAGCCCTTTATTAAAAATCAAGAAAAGTTGCATTAGAAATTCTTTAGGAGGCAAATGGACATATTTTCTCCATATTTAACAGTGAAACGTTGGCATTTTCTAGACCACAAAACAAATCATATTACTTTACATCCTAAGAGTTCTAAGCACTTCATAAATATTAATTCACTGACCCTCAGAGCAACTTCTTCTGATAGTATCTGTTAAGCTCTTACTATGTCCCAGGTGCCCTACTAAGCACTGGGGTAGATACGAACTAATCAGCTTGGTCACAGTCCATGTCCTACTTGGGGCTCTCAGTCTTAATCCCCATTTTTCAGATAAGGTAACTGAGGCACAGAAAAGTGAAATGACTTACTCAAGGTTACACAGCAGACAAGTTGGGGAGCTGAGATTAGAACCCTGGTCTTTCTGACTCCCAGGCCTGTGCTGTATCCATTAGGCCACACTGTTCCTCAACATCTTTAGTAACTTTTTCCAAATATGGCTTCCAAACCAAGGATTTCCTTTCAGGGGCTCTAAGGAATTTCCTAGTTTACAGTGGCACTGGACTGCAGGACTCCTGTCGCTGTTTAGTGGAAATAAGAGTTGGGGCTCATCAGCCCAACTTTTTTCCTGCATTATCCCCATTGCTCTCTTTATTTTCCTGGTACCTCTGCTCTCCACTGCCTTTTTATTTTCCATCTCCTCTTGTCTTCATTATCACCCATTTCCCTTCCTGCCCCTTACAGGTATTCCCAGTCCTGTACTCTATCTAAAACTGCAAAAGCTAACTCCCTAAACATCCAGGGAATATAATTTTTTCATATAGTGCCTTACTAGTATTTTGATAGACTGTTCTCAACTGCTCATGCAAATGCAATATGAGGAGACTGTAAATTAAATCCCCGGACCTGGAGTTTCAATTTCCTGACATGAGAATGCTTTTGCCAAAATGGCTATTTATGATTGTAAGGTGCTGAAGCTTATCTTTCTATTATGTTCTGCATCACTTCAAATCTTCAAATACCATCTTCTACGCAGATGACTCCCAAAGCTACCTCACTAGGCCTGACCTCTCCTTCTCGGCAATCTCACATTTCCTTCTGCCTTAAGGACATCTCTCCCGGCAAGTAGACCCAGCAGGTCCTAAACAAAACTCACCTTCCCAACCAAACCCTATCCTCCTGTTGACTTTTAATTACTGTGGACAGAACACCCCATTCTCCCCATCTCACAAGCCCTCAACCTTGGAATTATCCTGGATTCGTCTCTCTCCTTCAACCCACATACTTGTTCTGTCACCAAATCCTGTTGATCTACTTTCACAACATCTCTAAAATCTGTCCCTTCCCATCCAAACTGCTACGATGCAGATCCAAGCACTTATCAGATTCCTGCCTTTGACTGGTGCATCAACCTCCTCACTGTCCTCCCTGCTCAAGTTTCTCGCACTCCAATCCATATGTCACTCTGTTCCTCATTTTTGTCAAAGAATCACCCTGCAGAAGTCTCCTTGTTTCTCCCAAAACGTCCAGTGGACGGCCATCTATCTTGGCATCACAGAAACTCCTCACGCATCCCTTGCTACAACTCCTGCCTTGCTCATCAAATGTGAACTTATTTACTGTGCCTCATTCTTTTCTGTCAACCCCTTCCTCACACCCCCCTTTCTGCTTCAACTCCCTCAAGCTGATTTTCTCCTCCAGGAAACTCTCATCTCTCCCCTCATCCTCCCTCTGTTCTGGGTCACCTAGGCACTTACATCTGTATCCCCTAATCAATCAAAGATATTTATTGAGCAGTTATTGTGTGCAGAGCACTGTGCTAGGCGCTTGGAAGAGTACAAAATAGAGTTGTTAGACATGTTCCCTGTCCATATGGTTTTTCTAAAGTCAAGAGGCATGTAAGAACTTCAATATTCTCACCCTACCCCCAGAACACGTATGTATATATCCTTACTTCCCCTACATTATTTTAATGACTGTCTCCCCTACTATGTTTTAGGGGTTCCTTAGGGGTTAGGATCATGACTATCTACTCAACTGTATTCTCCCAGGTATTTAGTATAGTGTTCTGCACACAGTAAGCACTCAATAAATATCACTGATTAATTTATAGACAGCCAGTTGCTCCCTACTCACTGCCCTAAAACCAAAGGACACTGTCAGGAGAAAATAATCATGCAACACCACCAAAAAAATCCATGTCTCAGTTTATAAAAGAAAACTGCATTCTCTATTCTACAACATACCATTAAATTAAATTAAGGTTTGAGGATAGAACCTCCTGTCAATTTCTAGACATATCAGCTTATTTGCTTAAATGAATTTTAAATGTTGAAGTTTCTTGTATTTACAGGAAATTCAGAGAGCCTGACATTCTTGCCCCTGAACAGAAGAGTTAAACTGTATTCTCCTAATAAATTCAGTATAAATCAATTTCTGTTTTTGTTCTAGTTCTAAGCTTCAATTGTGAGGTGAAATACTAAACCTTCAAGTCTCAAAAGGCGACACAAACATTACAGAAATAAGTTTTTAGTTTCCCCACACAAATTCTAAACAGATGGCTTCCAAACTTATACACAGAGAAAATGCATAATTTTCCCTATAAATATGCTGTAATACATTAAAAAAAGATTAGCGCACATATGTATCGTGGGGCATAAGCAATGATAAAAGCAATATTAGATTGTTTTCCATTGAGTGAATGAACTCAGGGTTAAGGAGTAATTCTTGCTTGCAACCCGAACTTCAGTAATATTAATAGACTAATTAAAGATTCCTAAAGCAAAAGACTTAAAAGTATATCTTCAGCTCACATGTTCATGATGGTGCAGAAAAGGAAATATCTTTTTTTTCCTTCCTCAGTCTGCTTCTTTGGTAATAAGCCCTGACTTGGATTTTCTTTTTAAGATTTACCACAATTAAAAGATCAACCTGTGCAGAATACCTGGCGTGCAAATGAAGCTCTGATCAACTCTACACATCTGAAGACAGAGGAGTGCATTAAGAGTCAATATGCAATGACTACAAATTTAGAAATGCAATGTTTAGCAAATAGCATAGTATTTTTTTAAATGAATGAGGCATTTCTGTTTTTTGAAAGTGATTTTCCTACAGAAAGTTGCAACTTTCGCTGAGATCTGCACCAGGCTAACATTCAAGAGGTCCTTGGTGTTAGGACCAATATAAATAGAAGTCCCACCTTTGAGCCCCTTCAGGGAATCCTGAATCCAGCACATTCAAATTGTTGGACCGATAATATTATGGACCTTTTCACTTCATCAGTCAAACATTCTCCCTGGAGAATTCTCAGAGTAGTTCTTAAAGTACGGGAGCTGAAGGCAGAGAGAATAGGACAGTCCCAAATCTTGGGGAAAGAGCTGTAGGATGGACAGATTGCCCAGTATATTTAAAAGTCCAGGTGGAATATCATAGAAATAAATGCTCTAGAACAATTCACTTTTAAGTCCTATTGTCACCAATATGTACTAATATTCAATTAATTTGTTAGCAACAATTAAGTTTGCCCTGTGCAGTTAAGGTTGTTATTCCATTTCACCTCTTTGATCCCTTAAGTTGTTGTTCAGATTCATTATTTAACTTCACTGAAAATTCTTTGTCTAGTACTGAATGCTCAATCTGCTTCTTTCAGTAGATTTCAAATGTGTCATTTTCTGTGACTAAGTAGGCAAGCTAAAGAGGAGAATTGGGGCAATAATCTAGGTAACTGAGACAATACCTTTCTTACAGAGGGGAAAGAGGAGTTTTTGAGGTTTAATTATTCAGATCAGACCTACTCAGTTAAGTGGGAGTTTGAGTATTTGTGAGGCACAGAATAACCATCCTTGGATTTTTTTCATTGTCGGGTGGAATCATAATGAATAATGAGAAACACATTCTTTTTTATAAAGCTAAAAAAGGCACCAGTTAAAAACTTAAATTCCAGGGCTCATATCTCATTAAGCCTCCTACACAAACTAATTTTTTTAAGGCACTATAAAAATATAAAAGGGACATTGCCTCCTCTCCAAAAACTCATTTGGAAAAGCAGGATCAACACAGATATATATATGTGTGTATATATATATATATATATATATACTCATACACACACACACACACACACACACGAGAATGTAGCTAACAACGGACTGTACATATACAACATACACATATCCTGTCAGGAATATAAATATTCAATATTCATTATTCAGGCTCTGGGCAAAATAAACACTGCTGATACTTAACAATGCTCAAGAAAATATATTGCACAACTGAGCTCTACACATTCAGGATAACAATTCCTACAGAATGTTCTTACCCTCAAGCATTTTTGAAAACTGTACTTGTAATGTAACTGTTTTCTATATTTAAGTCTAAAATATTGTAATCATGTCCTTCTCTCCGACCTGAACCACCACCATCCCACAGCGATATATTTTTTCTCCAAATGAATACACACCTCCAAGGTACTTTATCACAAACACCACCACATTGCATTTGACAATCTTTACCAGATAAAATGAAGGGCAACCAAACAAGGACAAGGTCATGCACATTTTTAAGTCCTCAAGAGAAAAAAAGCACAACAGCACAGAAAGGCTTTCAAGACTGTGGTTTGGACTGCATCAGTATGAACAACATATCCCCCTAGTACTAAAAAATATCACTTCACCTTTACTAAGTGATAACTATAAAATGTCTTTGCTTTTAGGAATGGATAAAAATGAAATTTAACTGTGCTACATATTGAATATTTACAAAGACTGAAGCTACAATAAAATTGTATTTATTCACATGTACACATGAAGCACAAATCATTTAGAAAAAGTCTTTTCAGTAGAAATCCAAGATGATGAATTATAAGACTATATAGGTCTATTCATTAAATCATGTTACTACTGTGCTCTCCCTAAGTGATTAAATGTCACATTAATTTCAATAAACACCCTACCAAGTGAAGATAATTCAATCTAAGTACAACTAGCATTTGTATAGACCAAAATAACACAATTAATGTATTTACAAATTGTGATTTTATTGCTGTAGGGTTTCATTTGGTACTAAGTTTCAAGGAAAATGATACAAGGCTTTTTAAGTGGTGTGAATCATTAAAGACCAGCACTATTAACTGTACCAAAGTAATACATTTAAGAAATTTAAGAAGCTGCATTTCTAGATTGTTATATGTTCTAAAGGAAAAAAAATGGTTGTGGCATTCATTTCTCCTCAACAAGTACATTTTTTTTAAGATACTCATATAGTATAAAAAGAAATTCTAAGAGACTCCTGTGATTCCTTCTTTATGAGACCCTACCTTCCTTTTATTTTTAACTGAAGGGGTAATCTAATCCAATATCAGACCTGAAGAAGGATCATTTCCCCCAGAGAGGGTTTTTCAGTATTTGGAAAGACCTAGGGCCAGAGTCACCACTACATAATTTTAAAGTTGTATATGTGATTCAATCTATTCTTAAAAAAAAAAAGTAAACCATATTCATTTTTCCTAACTCTCCCAAAATGACCCTACGAGCTTTCCAGAAACACTACCAAAGACACACCACGAAGAGCTAAAGATTTTATATTTTTTGAAAAGATCATTTGAAATATACCCTATAAACAAAAATAATAATATCTGGAGAATGAAGGCTGAACACTCTAGACACCCACTTTCAAATGATTCATCCTACATCTCATGATTCTTGCTACAAGCTTGCACAGGGTGGGGCTGGTCCATGTATTTTTTATGGTATTTGTTAAGCACCTACTATGTGCCAAGCACTGTTTAAAGCGCTGGAATAGATGAGGTTGAATCAGATTGGACGCAGTCCCTGTCCCACATGGGGCTCTCAATCTAAGTAGGGGGTTGTAGGACTGAATCCCTGTTTCACAGATGTGGGAACTGAGGCACAGAGAATTAAGTGACTTGCCCCAGTCCACGCAACAGAAGGATGGTAGAATAGGGATCAGAACCCTGATCCTCTGACTCCAAGGCCTGTGCTCTTTCACCTAAGGCCAAGCTGCTTCATGCAATCCACTAGGCTATGCATTCTATGACATAGTCCAAGAAAATCTACCCTAGCAGGCCTTGCCTGGCTTCGCCTCTGATTCCACCGCCACCCGCCTCCTCTACCTCAGCTTGAGGTTTTTCTGCTGCAGAAGCAGCAAGTGTTAGCTAATCAATCCAATTTATTGAGTGTTTACTGTGTGCAGAGCACGGTACTGAGCACTTGGGAGAGGACGATATAAAAATCTGGCATATTCCCTGCCCACAATGAGTTTACAGTCTAGGGAGAGCTTACAATCTAAGGGTGCTATCTTGCATTAACGATTTGTTTCAGTGGGACACTGGACCTATAAATTCGAGCCACAGCCACTCTTGAGCAAACACACTGTATCTATGGTGATGACGGCTGGATATACGATATGGGGCCAGTCATAAGTGGCCACCTGGGGCCACTTCCTTAGAGGATGCAGGTATGGGGAGAGCTAACTCTCTACCACCCCCTCCATCTCTCAGATAGGCCAGTCACAGGCCAAGACTAATAAGGACAAAGATTCAAAATGTGTCAATTTCTTAATAAATTCCCATGGATAAGTATCTGAATCACACACTGTAGTCTAGCTCCTTAATTAAGTCCTCCACGTCGAAAGTTGGTCTAATCTCCAAATGTGACAGCATTAAAATTCTCTTCTTCCACTGTAATATCCAGATGACTTTGTGGGAAAAAAAAATGCAGACTGTGGGCCACTCACATTGCACGTCTTCATGCCATTGAGGATACCCCACCTCATCTTGCTTTTCAACAACCCGGATGGAAAGATAGCAGCACCTGAGGCATGAGGCCTCTTAAAATCTTGGGAAAGTTAATGGCTGTGAGTATATCATGGACTCTGAATTATGAGGAGCCAGAGATTCTGCTCCTACAACCACAGCACCCTATTGGCTCTTGTTTTTATTTTATGTAGTGTTATTTCTCCTCATCCCTTATTCTCTTTTATTGCTCCTGATGCATCTGTCTCTAATGTAGAGAAGCAGCATGGCCTAGTGGCAAGAGCATGGGCTTGGAAGTCAGAGGTCATGGATTCTAATCCTGGATCCACCACCTGTCTGCTGTGTAAATTTGGGCAAGTCACTTAACTTCTCTGGGCCTCAGCTACCTCATCTGTAAAGTGAGGATCGAGACTGTGAGCCCCATGTGGGTCAGGGACTGCATTCAACCTGATTGCTTTGTATCTACCCCAGTGCTTAGAACAGTGCTTGGCACATAGTAAGCGCTTAGCAAATACCATGATTATTACTATTATTATTAGTTCGCTTCCCTACCAAGAGTCATAGAGTGTGAGAACCTCGAGGAACAGGGTGTATCTTATACCCATTTGTAAGCTCTTTCACAGTGCTTAGTTTAGTACTGAGCACACAGTCATCCCTTAATACTACTATTACTAAATGCAAAGAGCAGGTTTATACTTCATTAACATTGAACACAGATATGATTCATCCCAACAATATGTAAATTTCACTACCCAGGCTAAGTTCTAATGTAAAAAGCATTTAAATACCAAAATGTTCTCTAAACTGAAACAATTTCACCAAAATAGCTCACTATATGTCTAAAGAGTAAGATATAATTCTAATATGCTTCTGAATTTAATCAAATAGTCTGCTACGTAGTGATCATTTCATAGCCAGGAAAAAATTATTTGGAGCATTACATAGTATGTGACTATTTCCTCTCTCTGCAGAAAACTACTGAATTACATTTATAGAACATCCCATATTGTATACACCCACTTCTCTCAAAACACAGGAGAAGCGTTCTTGCAAAACGCAGCATTGATGAGGAAAATTTACACAAACACCCCCATTCTGACCCATTGGCTACCTTCCTATTTTCAAAATCATAACTAATAAAAATTTAAAAAAATTGACAATGCTTTGAGGGAATATTATACCAATGTGGTTCAGCAGAATGACAGTCTTTTAAGAGTCCCTTGGAAAGGTGAATCCTGCCTAGAACCAACAGTTGGTAGGGGCTTTTACAGAGAAATCTCTTTTTCCAGGCCCATCTGGGTCAGAATTCTGGAGAGGAACCTCAGGTAAAACCAGTCGGGATCAGAGCCGAGAAATACTAAGCAAGTATTTCTATTGCCTTCCTTGATTAAGACCTTGCTCATTTCCTCTTCTCCCACTCCCTTCTGCATCACTCTGACTTGCTCCTTTTAAGAATTGTACATTCCAAGCGCTTAGTACAGTGCTCTGCACATAGTAAGCGCTCTATATATTACTGAATGAATGAATTCATCCCCCCCACCAACCCCCAGCTCCACAGCACTTATGTACATATCTGTAATTTAACTTATTCATATTGACTTCTATCTCCCCCTCTACACTGTAAGCTCGCTGTGAGCAGGGATGTGTCTATCTACTGTTATATCATACAGTGCTTAGTACGGTGCTCTAGCCACAGTAAGCACTCAATAAATATGATGGACTGACTGACTATTCCACTAAGCAGTGGGTTGAGAACTGGAGATGTGGGGCGGAGGGAATGGGAGAGCACCTACTCCACCCCTGCACTCCATAGCATCAGCCATCTAACAGACTGACAACTAAATACCACCTTGACTTTATATTCTGTATATACAGATATACGTATACAATAGCTTATAGTCTATATTGGACACTAAATATATTCAACAGCATTGATGTTTAGCAAATAAATAGCAGATAACCACTTTTACTGAAGACCCAGCTCTCTCAGTCTTCTAAGAAGTTTTCTTCCAATCTCATCAAGATCTGGGTTTCATCAGTTTTATTTGTAGCATTTTGGGGACTTTTTACAAGATTGAAAATAACAATTTCATGCCTACTATTATATACATACACACACACACACACACACACATAAATAAACTTTTAAGCATAATTTGGCTTCAAGCCCACCATAAACAAGGACAGATTGAAGGTCCCTGCTTGCTCCCAAAAATATAATTCACCTACATAAGTCTTTCCAATCTCCCACATAAAACAAATAACTCTGAAGCCAACTAAGCTGTGAACCACCTTCCCTGATTTCCTACCTTGTGCAATACATTTGATAGTGTTATTTGCTTGATTAAATAGGGCCCTCATTGCTTAATTAAGTTAGTAGAGGTTTCCCAAAGAATAAAAGGGGCAGTCCCCAGCACATTAGCATCAGAAAGCAATAATAACATGAACTATCACCAGTTCCTGGACAAAATAAATGGACTCCATGTTCATTTAAGTTTGCCTGCTTCAAGTCTAAACTACAGTTGAAGGATGGATGCTCAATTAGCTAGAGGAGCATCAAACAATGGCATTTATTAAGTGCTTACTATGTGCAGAGCACTGTACCAATTGCTTGGGAGGGTAAAATATAAAAGAATTAGCAGATATGTTTCCTGTCCATAATGAACTTACAGTCTACTTTGGACTCTAAATATATTCAGCAGCATTGACGCTTCCCAAAGAAATGGCAGATAACCATTTTTATAAAAGACCAAGCTCTCTCAGTCATCTAAGTTTTCTTTGAATCTCATCAAGATCTAGGCCTCATCAGTTTATTTGTAGCATTTCTGGAACTTTCTACAGGATTGAAAATATCTTAATTTCATGCCTACTCCAAAATTTCCAACTATTATATAACTGCTTGAAATTGTTTAAGACCTTCAAATTTTGTAACTACATTTACTCTGTTATATTTTAAAACTGGTTCAAATCTATTGAAAGCCCCAGTTTGCTGGCTTCCTCCTGATTCGTGAGCTCTTCGAGCACCAGAGACCATGCAAGCTCAATTCCCACCTGTGTCTTCTTTCCCAGCGCTTAGCACAGTCCTCTGCACAGAGCAGGCACTTAATAAATGCCATCATTTATGTGGATTGGCGGCCTGGAGTAAATTATATTGAACCTACCAAAATGCTAATAGATTGTAAAAATACACCTGTATTTTTCCACCGCGAGATTGCAAACTGCTGTACTGAGTGCTTGGAAGAGTTGGTACACACAGTCTCTACCCATGCCTAACACTCTATTGTACTCTACCATGCACGTACTCTATACATGGGAAACAACCAATGAATGCCAGTGATTGATTAATCTGATCAGGATTGATTTGGAAGACGACAGTTTATAACCCTGAGATTTCTGGCCTGATTCACTGCACCTGTATAATAGGATTAGGTAGCTAAAATATTATAAAAATCTAGTTTTCACAGAAAGGCTACGTTCAGCAGAGTTCTGTAATTTCTGGGTTAAAAGCTCAAACCACTAGAGACAAAGCTTTAAAAAGATATATAATGATGATTATCTTTAGTTATTAGGAAAGCAGGAAAAATCTTATCTTGCTACTAATAATACCTTGTTGCTAATAAAATGAATCTAATATGTCAACTATTCAGCCCTCCCCAGCAATAAATTATAGAGCAAAAGGTCCAAAATACTGTTAAACAGTTCCTTTATGCACTTATAGCTCCACTGTGGATTTAGAGATTTCTGGATCAAATCGATGTTTGGTATGAACATCATTCATTCATATGCATTCATCATGTTCAGTGAGACAAATATAAAGGATTGTAGTTTAACAGGTAGATGGGGTGGGGAGAGAAGAGGCCTGCATAGAAGTGTAGCTGCATTAAATTTATTTTGGGAGTAAGACATTTGATTGTTTTTCATTCACCTGACTTCACTCTGCATTCACACTGGTAGAACTGTTCAACTCATTCACTTAGCCAAAATAATAACAATAATAATAATAATGTTGGTATTTAAGTGCTTACTATGTGCAGGGCACTGTACTAAGCACTGGGATAGATACAGGGTAATCAGGTTGTCCCACGTGAGGCTCACAGTTAATATCCCCATTTTACAGATGAGGGAACTGAGGCACAGAGAAGTGAAGTGACTTACCCACAGTCACACAGCTGCCAAGTGGCAGAGCCAGAATTCGAACCCATGACCTCTGACTCCTAAGCCCAGGCTCTTTCTATTGAGTCACGCTGCCTCTCTACTGGTTGTGCACTGAGGTGAGGTAGGATAGGGAGGATAGCTGATTGGGTGCTTTAAGGCTGACGGTAAGGAGGTAAGTTTGCCAGTTTGTCCAATATTTCACAGGCTTTTTAATCCTTTCCTATTCCACTCCCCATTCTCTTCTTCCTAATTTCGCTACATCCCTCTTAAACATTATGCTTATGTAATCTCCTCTGGCCCCCAACCCTTCTTCACTTCCAATTAGCATGGGCTCTAATAATAATCATGGCATTTGTTAAGCCCTTTCTATATGCCAGGCACTGTACTGCATTTGCCTGCTGCTTGCTTTGGCCAAGTGACTTAACTTCTCGGGTTCCTCATCTATAAAATGGGTATTAAATATTAAATTAAATACCTCCTACTCAGGTAGTGAGCCCATTGAGGGATGAACACCATGTCCAAAGTGATTATCTTGCATCTATCCCAGCACAGAATAAGCACCCAACAACTACCACCTGTTATCGCATTTCCAACTGTAATACATCCAGAGATGACCTAAAAAAATCCTGAAATTGAAATGCCTGGGGCCAGAGATTTCATTAAAGTACTGTGGACTGCTGCTAGGCTTAGAATCCCCAAATGGCATACATCAATCAACCAATGGTATTTATTGAACACTTACTGGCTGCAGAACACTGTACTAAGAAAGTGCTTGGGAGACTACGATAAAACATAGTTGGAAGACACATCCCCAGCCCACAGCGAGCTTACAGTCTAGAGGACAGCCCACTCCCTCGTACTATGGGGGAGCTTCTCCAGCTGCAGAAGAGAGAAGTCCCAAGCAGAGGAAGATCTTTCGACTCTGCCTTTCATATCACTCCTGGAGGCAACTGTGTCTGTCCCAGTCCCACGGCAAGACAAAGGCTGGGGCGTCTGCGAGCCGAACCAGGATCCTGGGTGGCCCCTGCTCCCCAATCTGGGAAGACTCACTGCTGTCCTCCCAGCAGTGAATTGGAGAGGGTGGCAGAGGGTAGAAGAAGAAAAGGCGAGCAGGTGGAAAAGAGAATCTACACATTTAAATTATACTCTTCTCCCATTTTCAATTATTTAAGAATTAATTAATAGGAAGCTGCCCTTCTTTTGACTGCTTTTCATCTCTCCCTGAAGCATGAGTCAATCAGCAGTTTGTGCTGCAAATTGTAACATCCCATTTAATCAGTATGAATTAAAGCAGTCCATTTTTTTCTGGATCTGATCATTATTCTGACCACCCAGCTCTCATGCCTGCCCTTGATTTGTATTTTAAGCCAACTCTGGCTTCTGCAAATAGAGTTGCTCCCTTTAAGCACTTGACATTCATCCCACCCTCAGTCCCACATCACTTATGTGCATAGCCATAATCTATTTTAATGTTTGTCCCCCTTTAGACTGTAAGCTTGTTGTGGGCAACGAAAATGTCTACCAACTCTGTTTATTATATGTACTCTCGCACCCACTTAGTACAGTGCTCTGCGCTTAGTAAGTGCTAAATAAACACCACTGAATCATATCTGAGCACTTACCATGTGCATAGCACTGTTTTAAGCTCTTGGGACACTATAATATGCAGAGTTGGTAGACATATTCCTTGCCCATAACGGTGACTTGACTGGGAGCCCTTTTTATCCCCTTAAAGCACAACACAACCTAAGACTTTCCTTTTTCCCTATGTTCTCCACCTTCCCTTTCCAGCCCTTACCAAAACCAGCACTTGGTAATTTCACAAACTGGGGTGTGTTCTGATCTCTAAATAGTACTAATGGAATTTATTGAGTTCCCACTAGGTGTATGTAACGTGCTGCATTAAGTGCTTGGACAACCACACATATAAACCTCTGCTCTGTATTGAATGTTAGGTTTGCAAATCTGGGTTTCCTGATTATTCATATAGCAGGTGCCATCTTGCTATCTTTTAATAATAATGTAATAATAATTACAGTACTTGTTAAGCGCTTACTATGTGTCAAGCACCATTCTAAGTGCTGGGATAGACACAAGTTAATCAGGTTGGACAGTCCCTGTCCCACCTAGGCTCAGAGTCATAATCCCCATTTTACAGATGAGGTGACTAAGGTCCAGAGAAGTGAAGTGACTTGCCCAACCCTTTCTTCTGGAAATGCAGTTTGACCTTAGCCTTTCCAACATATGTCCCTCTTCTTGTTCTTCCCCTACCTCTCCCCTTCTACTCCCTTTAAGTTTCTCTCTCTCTCTGGTTCTTCTTCCGTCTCTCGACCATTGATGTGGGGACACCTCGAGACTCTGTTATGGGACTTCTCTTTTCACTTTATACTCTCTCAGGGAACTCATCTGCTCACATGGTTTCAGATATCACCTCTGCCGTTGACTTTCAGATGTCTCTAGCTACAACCTCACACCTCCTCAGCTATCATGTCAAGCAGGGTGACCTAGTGGAAAGAGCATAGGCCTAGCAGTCAGAGGACCTGGGTGCTAAACCCAGCTCTGCCACTTGCCTGCTCTGTGACCTTGGGCAAGTCAATTATCTTCTCTTTGCCTCAGTTTCCTCATCTGTAAGATGAAGATTCAATTTCTGTTCTCCCTCCTACTTAAACTGTGAGCCCCCTGAGGGACAGGGACAGTGTCCAACCCAATTAACTTTTATCTACCCCGGTACTTAGCACAGTGTTTGACATCATATGAGCTTAACAAGTATCATTATTATTATATTACCTTGCATCTCCTCTTGCCCCAAGTACACTTCCATATGGCTGTCACTGCTGTCACCCAATACTACACTATCTTAAACGTGAACTCTTCACTTTCCCAAGAAAATCTCCTCTTTCGCCTAACTTTCCAATCACCACCACTATCCACCCTGTCTCAGCAACTGCAACACAAAGGGCTCCACAATGTTGCCGTAGCATAGGCAGTTACTGTGGCTGTCACTCTTCATTTTGAGCTACCGGAATCCCAAATCTAGCCACCCCTATTGCTCGCCTCCTCTCATTTTGTAGAATTCTCTTCATCTTTTAGATTGTGTTAGCGTTTTTGTTTCACCTCTCCTTATGAGTCCATCACCCATCTCCTCTCCCTCTTTTATTCTTAGATTTATGAGCCCTTGACATGGTCCATAAGCCAATTCCCATTCAAGGACCTCCCCCTAGGACTTTGCACATCTTTGGAATTATCCTTGACTCTATGTTCTCTTTCAACTCTCAAATTCAGTCCATCACTAAACCCTGCCAGTTATTCTTCTACAATACCCGAATCCACCCCTTCCTCTAAATTCAAACAGCAACTACCCTAGTCCAAGTGTTTATCATAGGCTGTCTCACTGGTCTCCACCTTCTCTCCACTGAGTACAGACTCCACTCTTTGCCTGGATCATCTTTGTAAAATGCCATTCTGTAAACATCTCTCTACTCCTCAAAAACCTCTAATGGATTTTCATTACTCATAGTGGCAACTACGGAGAATAGAAAGAATATGGATAAATGAAGCCACCATTATACATTCATTTTGGCTTATATTGCAATCTCCAGGCTCACCAAAGCAGAGGTGTAAATAGTAGTAGTAACAGCTAACAACTTACCTTAGCGAGATAGTAAATTCACAAAAGTTAATGGGGGAAAGAGAAAGAAAGAGGAAAACACCTCAGATCTCATGTTTGTGAATTCATTCATCATTGGATAATCAAAGACTGAATATAATGGCTGGAAACCACAATCCACTCTCATAAAGACTAATATAAAAATATTTTACAGTATCAAGTGATCACCCTTAATATTTTGTGTTATGAAACAGCTTGGGAGGCAGAAGGCTAACAAATTTATTTTAGTTGCACAAATAATCTATTTGACTTACCCATATATTTAATTTCTTGATAGTGACATAGTTTATCAATTTTTGTGGAGTTTAGGGGATGTCTTTTAATGTGAGAAGAGTTTTAAGAAATTTTGATTTGACCCTTTCTGCCCTCCAATAGCTTCTTGCTTCCTTATTCTACCTTCTTCCAAGGAGTGGTGGTAACCTCAAGCAAGTTGTGTGTGGACTGATTGATATGTAAGCCCTATTAGAAATTGCACAGAGAAACTATTCAGGTATACATCATCAACTGAATTTTTTTCTATCAAAATTCATATACCTCACCATTTTTATCCATTCATTCAATCAGATTTATAGAGTGCTTACTATGTGCAGAGCACTGCACTAAGCGCTTGGAAAGTACAATTCAATAGTACTCTAACAATATACTCTTCCAACTCAGTAATGAAATGCATGCTCTTCAGGACTATGAGAGGGAACTATTAAATGTCCCAGGATTCTTTATTTTTCTGACATTGCTTTCCTTCTCAGCATTGGGGAAGCAGCATGGCTCAGTGGAAAAGAGCCCGGGGTTTGGAGTCAGAGGTCATGAGTTTGAATCCCAGCTCTGCCACTTGTCAGCTGTGTGACTGGGCAAGTAGCTTAACTTCTCTGTGCGTCAGTTCCCTCATCTTTAAAGGGGGATGAAGACTGTGAGCCTCACGTGGGACAACCTGATGACCCTGTATCTACCCCAGCACTTAGAACAGTGCTCTGCACATAGTAAGCGCTTAACAAATACCAACATTATTATATCCAACTATGAGAAGCAGGGTGGCCTAGGGGAAAGAGCATGGGCCTGGAAGTCAGAGGACTTTAGTTCTCATCTCAGTTCTGCCACTTGCCTACTGTGTGACCTTCGACAAGTGGCCAAATGAAGGACAGGGACCGTTTCCGACCTGATTATCTTTTAACTATTCCAGTGTTCGGTACATTGTTTGGCATATAGTAAGTGGTAAAAAATACCATAATTATTATTATTCATTCATTCAATCGTATTTAGTGAGTGCTTACTGTGTGCAGAGCATTGTACTAAACATTTGGAAAGTACAATTCACCAATAAAGAGAGACAATCCCTGCCCACAGTGGGCTTATTAGTTCATGTTTGATCTCAGCCCTCTCCCCCCGATACTAGGGTCTTTTCTAGTGGATAAAATCTTCATAAAATCTACTTTCTACTCAGAGAAAGTGGTGGCGTCAGTCTAGTAGTATGGTTCTTAATAGTAATTACTAAGTTACCATATAATTTTCATTAGAAAAATTTTGAAACATTTCAGAACTTCGTAAAATAAGTGAAAAAGTTTAAATATACTATTTAGCACTTATATTGTTATTTTCATTTTAAGGCTTTCTACAAATACTAGCTAATTAATCTTAATGCTAGCCCCCAAAATGAATATAACGTTGAATTCATTTTCAGTGGACATTTATAAACCAGACAAGCTGTGGTCTCTGAGTTTATGAGGTCTGTGGCCCACACCTTACCTGAATTACAGTCTTAGATTCATTCCAAGACCATCTCTAGCCCTGTATGAAGTCACAAGAACTATTTGATCAATTCACAACTCAGTATTTCATAGAGATTTTATTAGTGTCTCTCCTTCCCACAAATTGGTGGTATCCAGAGAAACAACTTTCCAGATACAGCAAATAGACCGCCAACCTAGCTGAGTCCCCACAAGATATAGTGCTTTCAACTGGGACTTTTAGTTTTATTTGGTAAATTCCTATTTTACTTCCTTTTATTTTGGTGTGAATGGTTGAGAATCAATTATCCCATGATCAGAATGATAATAACTGTAGTGTAGCTGGAATGAGAACCCAGGTCCTCGGACTTCAAGCCTGTACTTTTTCCTTTAGGTCACACTGCTTCACATATGCCTGCTGTGTGACTTTGGGAAAGTCACTTAACTTCACTGAACCTCAGATTCCTCATCTGTAAAATACCAGTTCTCCCTCATACATAAACCATGAGTCCCATATGGGTCAGGAGCGACTGTGTCCAGCCTGATTATCTTGTACCTTCTCCAGTTCTTACAGTGCTTGGTTCACAGTAAGTGCTTAACACATTCCACAATTACTATTATATAATAATAATAATAATAATAATTACTATTATAATAATAATTGGGAAGCCAAAATTTGCTGGGTTAGCAAATAAAAAGTGAATTCCTCTAAGTTTCTGCAAACAGCATGTTTTATTTTACCACTGTATATGCTTCTCTTGATTTCCATCTTGGGAATTGACTGGGGTGGGCTGTTGCATTAGCAGTTTCCTGTAGTTGGAACATCAATTCCGGTTTTTACTCTGGGCTGAGTATGATACCTAAGCTTCTTAACCCACCAAGGCATAGTTTGCACGTTATTAAATCGATCGATAGTAGCTTTGTGAACACATACTGTGAACCCAAGCCACCTGGTATTCAACTGTATTTACTGAGCATCTACTGTATGCAGAGCACTGTATTAAGCACTTGGGAGAGTACAATTTAACAATAAACCGACACATTCCCTGCCCACAATGACCTTACAGTCTAGAGGGACTATAGAGTACAAGCTTCTCACGGGCAAATAAAGTATCTACCAATTCAACAATATTGTACTCTCCAAGTGCAGTGGTTGGCACACAGTGCTCAAGAAATTCATTGATTGACTGGAGGAGAACTTTGCAGATGGGAAGTGCTGTGGCCTAGCAGAATCTGGGGAGAAGGGAGAATCCCTCCAGTTCTCCAATCTACAAAAAATTCTGGTCACTGGATCTTGGAACAACATTAAAAAGAAAATCCACGGTAATCCAAAGGCAAACAGGAAAGAAGCCATGTTATCTGAAGGAGATCTGGAATGGAGCTCTTTACTGTAATATTTCAAACTTTATTTGATTATCAAAATCCTATATAACTCAAAGGAGCTCCAGCTTCCAAAAATTCATTTTTAAAATTCTGAATATGGTGAAAAAAGCCTTTTCTATCAAAACTGTTTTACAACAAAAGAGAAAACAATCACATGCTAACAAAAATTAAGTAATCAAAAAAAACCTAAGAAAACTATTATCATACTTTTTCAACTTTTTGTTTCTGTTTTTTAAATGTTAAGCCCTTACTATGTGCTAGGCACTGTCTTAAGTGCTGGGGTAGACACAAGTTAGTCAGGTTATACAGAGTCCCTGTCCCACATGGGGCTCACAGTTTTAATCCCTATTTTACAGATGAGGTAACTGAGGCACAGAGAAGTGAAGTGATTTGCCCAAGATCACACAGCAGACAAGTGGCAGAGCTGACATCGAGACCTGTGCTTTTTCCCATAGCCCACACTGCTTCCCTGGTTACCAGGAGTCTACTCATGGCTAGGTTCCCCTTTCAGGCACCTTCCTATATTTTTATAAGGTTAATTAACATCCGTTACAGGACCTGAGAAAACTTAAAATTGTTCTGAGTGAATCATTACTAATGATTCAGATATAAAATATTTCTCCTCTGGCTCATTAAAGAAAAGGACAAGTTTTCAGTATATTCCTAGAAAGTAAAATAAAGTACTGTTCAGGAGTTTACCATATATGCTAGATATAAAATGCTTTCATCTGACTTCAGGGTAATTAAAAAAAAAATCAAATGTCTGGCTTGATATGAAAAAGGGCTCTGAGGAGGCCATTATGTAACTCATACACAGAGGAGACGATAAAGCATAGGAAAAAGTTAGTGCTATACTGTAAACTAAGCAAATAAAAAAGACAAATGGAGGAAAATTCATTCATATCTACATTTTACGAAAAGGAGACAAATGAACTGCTTGAAAGGCTAATTTCCTCATGCCACTGAATGTTTTTCTTTCTTTAGGATTCAATAAGACTACAAGTAAAGATGCCAAATTAAACTACAATACAACCTTCTTCCTTTCAAGTAAATGCCATATTGACAATGGCTGCAGGTATATGAGCGCTAGATCTTCCAATACATTAATTTCTAAAAACAATTTTGGTACTCCAGGCTCATTCTTTGAATTATTTAGATTGACTAAAATCTTATTAGTATATCCATGTCAGCAATCTCAAAATTTGCCCTAGCATTAACAAAACCCAGTTTAGTAATTCAAGAGATTATTTAAGTGATAGGGATCTGCATTACTAAATAAGGATATCATTATATAGGGAAAAATATCACATTTGACACAATTTATTACAACAAATATTATGCTATTTGAAAAATGCCTAAATTTTTAAAGACGATCACAAACCATTTACATTTCTAACAAGAAAGGAAAACAAATTCACCATGTTTAGCTTTTGCAACAAATATTTCCCTTTTAAAAATGCTTCAGTGATGCACGATGAGTCTGCTAAAATACTACAACTGAGAAGAAGAAACTTCATCTTATTAGCAGTGAAACATTGGAAATTTTCACATAGCCTTTGGTGACTCAGAAATACGATTTTAGCTATATTTTCAAAATTTCTCAAAACTCAGTATTTTAATTATCTGCTTAAAATCTATTTTTAAAGTAGCCTTAACTATGGTACAAGAAGTTAATAAGTAGTGATTAGGAAGTCCAAAGAATAGACTATTAAAACAATTTTATTTAAAGCTTAATGGGATAATTTTGTTCGGAATCTGAAGCAGGCTACAAAGCGTACAGAGGAGTGAACTGAGGCTAGTAGTTTGGTCTGTTTAATCTCTTGCGATTAGACAACGAACGTTAGATTAGACACCAGTAAAAAGCAAAGACATTCAGGAGACCTTTGTAGTTGCATACAAAATTAAAAGGATTTGTTGAGAAGACAGTTTATTCGGGGCACAAGTGAGGAATTTTTTCCCCTTTCATTTTACTGGCTCTGCTCAAAGGATCTTAAAAACGAAGTAAAATAATGTCAACTCATGTTGCTTTTGTTTTCTGCCTTCAAGTACTGTAAATGGCTGAACTCCAGATTGAGTAGTTGTCCTCAAATGCCTTCCAACAAGCCCTGCCAGATTCTGTGGTTCAGAAGTAATTTAAAGGCAGAAAGCTGTAACGAAAGGGATCTAATGGAAAACAGAGAATGTTTTAGTTCTTCTTTGCTGTTTTCAGTGAATGGTATACTGCAGCCAGAGTGCACGCGCACATGCACACACACATACACACTCAACTCATATACATGTAAAAAGGAAAGATAAGCCAATGTTTTATTTTTTTCCAAGAAATCATTTACCGGCATAGCCACAGAGAATATGAAGTATCTCAGTGAAAATACCCAGAAAGTGTATTCACTATCTTTCTTGTGCATTTTCCCTCCACTTTAAGCACCTGTTTTCTAGATTACGACACATTCCAATCATGAAGATACAGAGCTGATTGCTCATTGGTTATTAAAATCAATTAGCTTTCCCAAATGCTAACAGATGTTTCATTTTGGCTGACCAATAGCAACTTCAGGTTTCTTACCCAGTTTTCTTGGATGACAAAGTGTTTTATTTAGAAAGAAATTATTCCTACAACACAGCAGGCATTCAAGTGATAGCACCAAATCTCGCATATAATACGATTCCCCCTTGGCATTTGCGGAATTTCTTTGAGGTTTGACCTATTTGTGGTTGGGCGGTCCATACTCAAGGCCTTTCACTTCGCAGAGTCGCAGTGGCGGCCTGTTCCCGTTCCCAGCTCCTGCTGTCTCTTAGATCACCAGAAGCCACAGCCCCGTTTTATTCCACTTCGAGGCCTTTATGAGACATATCAGGCGTCTTCTTCAGTGGCCGGTTGGCCCTGCGGCCTCCATCCTTGCCCTCCAAGAGAGGCTGGGCAGCCAGGAGTTAAATGCAGTTGCCATTGAGCACTTGTATGGTATTCATGGTTTCACCTCATTTGCTGGGGTTTTTTTGAACCAATCTGCCGTGAATACCAAGGGATTACTGCATATGCTTTTGAAAGTATCAAATGAAGCTATACTCCTCCGTCCATAGTGTGGCCTAGTGGCAAGAGCACGAGATTGGGAGTCAGAGGATGTGTGTTCTAATTCCAGCTCTGCCACTCATCTGCTGTGTGACCTTGGACAAGTCATTTCACTTCTCTGTGCCTCAGTTACCTCATCTGTCTAATGGGGATGAAGACTGGGAGCCCCAGGTGGGACAACCTGATTGCCCCATATATACCCCAGCACTTACAACAGCGCTTGGCACATAGTAAGCACTTAAATACCATCTTTATTATTATTATTATTACTTAGGCAAAAGGGAGAAAGAAGGATGCAAATTATAAAAGCGAGCAAACTGAAAGCCAGCTCTTTAAGGCTTCTTGGCTTTTTGTTTTGCTTTTAAATGGCAATTGTTAAATGCTCATTTTGTGCCAGGCACTGGTACTAAGCTGGGGTAGGTCCAAGCTAATGAGGTTGGACACAGTCCCTCTCCTGCAGAGGGCCCTGAGTCTTTATTTCCATTTTACAGATGAGGTAACTGAGGCACACAGAAGGTAAGTGTTCGGCTCAAGGTCACACAGCAGATAAGCAGTGGAGCTGGGATCAGAACCCAGGTCCCCTGATTGACTGACCCGTGCTCTCTCCACTAGACTACGCTGCTTCTCTGGGCTCGCTGGTCTACTTGATCCAAAATAGCTCAAAAACTGATCAATACCAAATAAAGGAAGTCTGTGCATTTATAATATAGGCTAAGGTGGGGATAAGCCTGCATGTGGGATGGACCTGGGCCTCCAAATGGTTCTCTCTTACCCACTGGCAGGCTCTAGGATGCCAACTGATTGGCAGAAGCAGCTGTACACTCCCCTCCCATGCCCCTAGGAGCCCCTGACCCTATTGCAGATGATTCAGCAACTGCCATAACCCACAGAGCAGCAGACTGCAACTGCTGGAGATTCAGAGGCAATAAAAAATTGCTGCCATAAGGGTGGGGGAGGGGAGCAGCCTCTTCCATCTCTTAATTTCCACCAGCACACTCCCATTCTCACTCTTCACTGGGAGGACTTCACTGAGTGTCACCGAGTGTCCTTCTTCAAAAGGCTCCTCAAATGCTGAGGAAACAGCCACTCCGGTGGCAAAGATAATGGCCCACCTCAAATGAGACCCAATGGGCCACAGGTGACGATGAAATAGCAAAGTACACTCTTGCAACTCCTCTTCTGACAGAATTTTGAAGCTACTTGAAGTATCTCATCTTGATTTTTAAGTCCCTGTTCTACGGTGGCACAAATCATCTAGACTTATCTACTGTCTTGTTTTGTTTTTCGTGTCTTCAACTTTCCCAGAAGATTTTTGAACTAGTTGGAATATTATAGGGGTTTATGCATTTGGTGAAGTAAATGTATGTATGAATACAGTAGGGAAGGGAAAATAGGGGAAGGCACTTAGGGGACAGATAATGAAGCCAGATACTGGTACCCACAGTCAGAAACCTAGCAGATATTAAGATGGAGTGTCTATCTGGAATGCCTTCCCATTTCATTCCTTCAATTGGAAATGCCACTAAAAAAAAACTCAGCCCCTCCAGGAAGACTTCTAAATCCCTGGTCAAACCATCCACTACTAATGTCCTCAGTAACTTACATTCTCCTGCTCTTGACTACTTTGAAACTCACCGCAGCCCCATAGAATTTACGTACATATCCTTATCCTCCACTATTTCCCTTAGCTGTAATTTCTTTTAATGTCTGTCTCCCCCTGTAGACTGTACGCTTCTTATAAATGATTTTTTTTAAAGAAAACAATTGCTCCCGACAAGTAAGAGTGATAAAAATACACCCCCCAGGCAAAGACTCACTATTTCACCAGTCTCTTTTCATTTAAAATGTTCTTTAGATTTTGAATGTTCTCTGCCGATTCTATTCTTTGCCCAAGTCCTTCCAACTTCTGCAGAAAAATTTAAAGGTTTGTAGAAGATTGTTAAATCATGGCATACTGGAAACCAATCTCAAGCCTAATATAGAAGACATTACTTCAGATAATGTTAGTAAATGATGTATAAATTGATCTGGAATGAACCAAAAAAGTGTTATTCTGAGTAAAAAATACTTTTTACTGAGGCAAGACTTAACTATCATTTGCATGCTGCAGACATGTAGACACAACAGTCATCATTCATTTATTAGCATGGAGAGAAATGAAAAAGCTTCTTTACACTGTGAAGCTTATCAAACGAAAAAATGAAAGAAGCTATTGTGTTGCTGTGATTATGTCAGCATGCTCCCTGCATGTTTGTGGAAATTCCATTAAAAATGCTTCCCTGTAAACTATGGAAGAACAAAGGATGACTAGAATAAGATAACTTTATCAGTAGTGAAGCAGAAAATTGAGAGTGATAGCAAAAACTGGTGCATTTTTCACAATTACCAAAACTTAAAACAAATCTGACTCCAACAAAATTCAATCTGGATAGAAATAGTAAATTGTTTTGAATATGGTTAAATATAGATATTTGTGCAATATACATCCTGAGTGACTAAAAGAGAATCTTTTTTTTTTTTTTTACTTTTTTACTTTTATTCAGCGTAGCTTGACTAAACCTATGAATCCACTTTTGATACACAAAAATACTACTTTATTGAGACTCTGTATTTAATATCTCTAGGAAAATTGGAAGTTATTCAGTACATCATAACAAGTAAACACTGTTTAACTCAGCCCGCGGGAGTGGGAGAAGGGGAAGGAGACTTGAGAGATATGAAGATATGAAGCCATTGTTTAAAGCATAAGGCAGAACATTTTATTTCAGATTATAGAAGATGGATTAAAAATACTAAGTGCTCAGTGATGGATCTTTACTTCACCCTCAACCATGGGTACAAATAAATGAATTGAATAACCCCATTTCTAATAAACAACCTTGAGAAAGAAAGGATAATTGGATTGGACATGGTCCCTGTCCCACCCAGGACTACTAAGTAGGCTGCATTTGCAATAGCAAGTGAAATGGGTGAGGAGGTTCAAACAAGACATCTTAAATTAAAACATACGTTTGCCAAGTAAACATCTTCAACTCATTTGCGCCATCTTAATGACACAAATATCTTTCCTTTGGAGAACCACTGAAGTCTCGTGAGAGCTCTTGGCCAAAAGGAAAAACTTGAGCTGCAGCCAGACTGGGGAAAATTTACAGAAATGTTTGGCCATAGTCACCGCCTTAAAAGCAAACACCATCTGCCTCAATGGTTGAATCAAACACTTCATTTTAAAAGATCTGCACAATGCACATATTGGTTTTAAATGTTATACCTGGGTTGTTAGGATACTACAGTATGGATGCAACCACAATGTTAAAATGTTACTAAGCTCATTACTACTGAAGACCTTAACTTTCCATTTACAAATTTGCAAGTGCTCTACTTGATAACCACAAAAATGTAAATGGTTTCTTTGAGCTGAAAGAAATCAACATCAATTTCTCATACACAACTGACAAAATGAGAACTGTAAAACTTCAAAATAAAATCCTGCTTTGTGATTTCAATTGTGCATTAGGCCATTTTTAATGTAATTACTTTAGAAAATGCACCGACTATGGCTCAAAAACTGGGAAAGTATAATTCTCCCTGAAATATAGCTTTTCAAGTTATTTTTTTACATAGGATCAAAACCAAAAAAATTATCTTTGGCCTTTTAATTTATCATTACTAGCTAGCCAGGGGCTCTAGCTTTTGCCACAAACAGTTATTCTTAATATAGATTCATTAAAAGATTTCTACCTCAACCAAAAGAAAAATTAAGCTAAAAATGATTGCTAAAAGCAAAAACTTGACTATATTCCTAAAAGATGGTACCCTTAAAAATTACAAATAGATGAAAGTTTTATTGCTATAGGCAAAAAAAGATTACATTTAACACCTTCTCAAAGCTGGCATTTTGTTAGAAACAAAATAGTATCTCAGTTACCAACTGGTTTTCAATTATTGTACATGAAAAATTTTTGAACACAGGGATATATTTATCATGGTTGCTAAACCTCATTTTTGCGCTATCCTTTTTTTTGTTTTGTTTTCAATTTTTTTGTAATATTCATGTTGTCCAAATGAGCTCTTTCACATACATAAAAAATGTGACAACCACTGAATGAAGAATAAAATATGCGCACTGCCAGAACAGCTTTAGCCATCTTTTTAAATGGAAAACTGGTTTGTGTATCATGGAAAGAAAAACGCTATGGAAACTAAATCATTTCAAACTTCCAAGGAGGGGTCACAAAACAGATAGAAAATGCACAATTGATATTTAAAGTTTTTTTTTAAAAAAACTTAATAATAATAATAATAATAATGTTGGTATTTGTTAAGTGCTTACTATGTGCCGAGCACTGTTCTAAGCGCTGGGGTAGACATAGGGGAATCAGGTTGTCCCACATGGGGCTCACAGTTTTAATCCCCATTTTACAGATGAGGGAACTGAGGCACAGAGAAGTTAAGTGACTTGCCCACAGTCACACAGCCGACAAGTGACAGTATTATATTTAAGAGCTGTATTTTACCCAACTATGGTACATTCTCTGTACAAAAGCAAAACACTTGCTTAAAATCATCACAGTGCAGTACTTGATTTACATGTTGAAATTACAAGAGGATGTTCAAATCCCTGAGATTCTTAAGATTTTGATACTGGAATCTCAAAGAAAAAAAGTTTCCAATCTAAGGGGCCTTTATCTTGGACTTATTGAAAGGTGTATGTAATCTGCCCTTTCCCCCTAAACCAAAAAAATAACTTGCTAGGGAGGAAAAAACACAAACAAGTTCAATCTAGAAAATCAAAGGGAGTTTCTGAAGAAATATTTAACAGGCGTAGTCAAATCAGTTTAATCACAATGCATGAAGATAGCAACTGGCTCGCCACAGATATTCCAAAACAAATGTTAGCTTACAAAACACTAAAAATGTCTTTCACAACTATTTTTCTTTTTAAAAAAAAGTTTTCTTTTTGACCACCCTTACCATGGAAAACTACTGAATTCAGGGTGGCTGCATACCAGAATCTGAATTGATAACCAGCATTCCTTCTATTCTGTGATTTTCATCCAAATTCCACACTCCTTTCCTTTGCTGCTTCTCTTTCCAAGGACTTAAAAATGACAGTTTATGGCAAATGTATGACTGCTTTTTGAAAAAGTGCATTTATAATTTGTAACCTGTCCCATCCCAAGTTCTTTGGCCAGACTCATTTCATTTTAGCTCATTCCTTTTCCCTCTCTTACAAGCTATGTTCCCTGCCCACAATGAGCTTGTCATCTATTAGGAGAGACAGGCGTAAAAATATTTACAAGTAGTGGAAATAGAATAAACAATTGAATGCATAAAGAAGCAGCATGACATAGAGGAAAGAAAGAAAAACACAGGCCAGGGAGTCAGAGGGTCCGCGTTAAAATCCCAACTCTTCTACTTGCCTGCTTTGTGAACTCGGGCAAGTCACTTAATTACTCTGGGTCTCAATTTCCGCCCCTGTAAAATGGGGAGACAATACCTATTCTTCATCCCATTTTGACTGGGAGCCCCATGTGGGACAGGGCTTAAGTCCAACCTGATGATTTTTAATTACCCCAGCACTTAGTATAGTACTATATATATTATGATAATTGTGGTACTTGTTAAGCAGGGTTGCCTAATAGATGGAACACAGGCCTGGAAGTCGGAAAGACCTGGGTTTTAATCCAAGCTCTGCCACTTATCTGCTCTGTGTGACCACGGGCAAGTCACTTAACTTCTCTGTGCCTCAGTTACCTCATCTGTAAAATGGGGATTAAGACCGTGACCCCTATGTGGGACAGCAATTGTTTCTAACCTGATTAACTTGTATCTACACCAGCATTTAATATAGTGCCTGGGACAGAGTAAGCGCTTACCAAATACCATGAAAAGCAGCACTTACTATTTAAAAGGTACTTAACTAAACCATCAGCGGATACCTCATTTATCCCCACTAAAACCCAAATCTCCCAAGTCCCAACCACTTGCTCTAGGAGCCATTTTTCTATTAATTCCCAACTATTCTTGTGTCACCAGTGTCACTTGTATCTCTATGCTTCCTCCTGAGATTACTATAAATACACAATTTATGTGGGTCTGTCTCCCCTACTGTGCATTTTACCTCTTTCAGCCCCCTTTAAAAAGTAAAAAGTGAACTTAAAAATGTTAGGTGATCAAAGATTTTACCCATTATAGTGCTCTGCATATAGAAAGCCCTGGATAAATGCTACTGAATAACTCAACAGACATGATTGGGAGGGAAGTAAAAATGTGAAAAGGGAAGATGCTTAAATGATTTTAACTTTAGAAAATATCATAACTGAAAGGATACCCACCAAATCAACCTCACTAGCAATCTAGAAAAACAAATTTCATTAATAATACCTTTCAGGGTTCAAAACTCCCCAAAAGCCAATAAGGATTCAAGAAGTCTGGAAAAACATTTTGTCTCTTACTAAACTTGTGTAAGAAAAAGGACTTATGTCATGATCTTCCCAAGAATGGATGACACTCAATTATCTCCATTTATAATCTACAAAAATTTCAATCATCTGAAAATACGCCCATGAGGTTATCAAACCAGGCCCTAAACAATCTCCGTTCAGAAAATCCAATTTGTTTAGAAGATAATAAAATTAAATACATGAAAAGAAATATGGTATTCTGTGTCAGAGCTTAAACAGACAAGAACTTATGTTAAATTTCATCAGACTGATATGATTAAAAGCTTGTTCTTTTTACTATGTTGATTACAAAATGGTAGAATTTCATTCATATTAAAGAATGAACTAGTTAAGCTCTTTAAAATGGAGACATATGTAGGAGAGATTTTCCTGATTCATAAGGAGATAAACACATCTCTTACCCTTTTTTTTTTTTTAGACCGAAAGAACAATTTGGAGCAATAATATTGGGTAACTTCATGCTACAAAAGGGAAACATCTTGAATGGACCACAGTATATAAGATGAAACTTCTTCAGAGCAAATTTTTCTACATGGACATTAAAAAATGATTGTTAAAAAACCCAGGAGGATTTTATGGTAATTCCTAGATGGAGTGGTAAAAGATAGGTTTGCAATAGGATAGAAACTCAGGAAAGAAGCTCATCTCTGAAGGGACCACATCAGCCTACACTCTAGACTGTAAACTTTTTGTGGGCAGGGAATCTTCATTCATTCATATTTACTGAGTGCTTACTGTGCAAAGTACTGTGCTAAGCCCTTGGGAGAGCACACTATAACAATAAACAGACATTTCCTGCCCACAATGAGCTTACAGTCTAGAGGGGGAGACAGACATTACTATGAAAAAATACATTACAAATATGTACAGTGTCTGTTATATTGTACTCTCCCAAGTGCTTAGTACAGTGCTCTGCATAAAGTAAGTGCTCAATAAATATGACTGACATTGATCAATTAAGGAGGACTTACCTCTCATGGTCAACATAATGCACTTGAAATCTTCCTAGTCTTACTTCTCTAAGTCTCTCCTAGGGATATGCTAACCCAAGTAGCTTGGGAGTAAACAAACAGGCCCCTCATTCCCCAGATCCCATATTGACATTTTTAAAACAAACTACACTATGCTTGCAGCATTTTTGTTAAATTCAATTAAATAATTTACTGTGGCTTTATAGTCAAACTACTCAAATAATTCTCACCCTTGCAGAATCAAACTAATGCCTTCTGGGTCCCAAAAGTGAATCACTAACCCATAATTAACAAAGAAACTAGTCTCGAAGAGTTCAAAATCCTTTTCCTTTTTTTTTTTTAAATAAAATTGGCCCTCACTAGTTATGGAGCTTCAGGCCCAAATAGGAAAAGAAAGCATGCTCTTCTTGATGGCTGCCAGGCTGATATAGTTAGTGGCACAGCCCTCCATCAGTTTAGTTCAGAGAGTTTAAGGATAAAGAAGTCGTGAATAAAGGAAACATATATATGGGAAATAACCTACCTTGCTTTAATGGATGGTAGTAATATAGGGGTTTCAGAGAAACTATTCAATACCCGTGACAAGCCCACTGGAAGGCAGAGGGGAGTATATTTCAAACCTGAAGCTACAGCAAGCTGTATATTAACTAGAAATGTCTTTTAATTCATTTTTTTTTAAAGTTAATGAGTGGGGATACTCCTGACTGATAGGTGCTAGATTAGCCATTACAGTTCAGAACAGGGTGGAGGTTAGGTTAAAAACCAATCAACTTCCCACCCCATATTTTCCAGATCCTGACTGGGATTTTGCTGATGTTTATCAGCAGCCTGAGAGATGGCTGGGAAGTGCCAGATTTTCATCACCCTATTTACAGAGTTTTAACTAAATTGATGCCCAAAGTGAAAGGAATCATTCCATTTAATAGACAGTTGATTCAACAGTATGATTTCTTATTGCTTTACTGTCCTTCTTATTATTCTTCTAATAATAATTGTGGTATTTGTTAAGCGCTTACTATAGAAGCAGCATGCCTTAGAGGAAAGAGCACATGCTTGGGAGTCATAGGATGTGGGTTCTAATCCTGACTCTGCCAAATGTCTGCTGTGTGACCTTGGGCAAGCCAACTAACTTCTCTGTGCCACAGTTACCTTATCTATAAAATGGGGATTAAGACTGTGAGCTCCACAAGGGACAACCTGATTATTTTATACTTATCCCAGTGCTTAGAACAGTGCTTGGCACATAGTAAGCTCTTAAATACCATGATTATTATAATCTTGACTACTAAGACTCACATCCACATGAAACAAAAGGCAAAGAAAAGACTCTTATGACACAGAGCAATTGGGTTCATGATGCTAATATATCTGTTTTTTAATTTCAAAATAAGACACCAGCCTGAAGAAATTTAAACCCTAACTCTTGCGTCTTCTCTGCCTGACAAAATTATTTCTCCATCCTTATTGACATCCATGCCCACTGCTCTTGTCAGTAGTTCCAGATGCTTAACTCCCTCCTCAAAACAAAACAACAGGGAACATTTATGCATGAACTGATGGGACTGAGGAATGGAAGTATACAGAGTTTCCCCCCCTTGCTCCTTCCCTCCCCCAAAAATCTGTTCTCCTCATAGCTTTATAGCATGTCCTCCCAAAGCAGAGGGCAGAAGAGGCTCTATATACCCTTTTCCAACTGTCAGTTGCATCCATGCATTTGCAACACAAAAACAGTCTGTACACCACACTCCCAGCTGTGAACTGCCCAGGCCTAGGTACAGTTATCCAGAATAAAAATTCTTCCCATGGCACATAGAGAAGAGAGAAAATGCTAGGAATCAATAATAAAAACATTTTCTCTGGCTCTAACCTACAGACCTTACTCCCTTTAAGTGTCTATATGTCTATATGGAAGGAGAAACCAGGAGGAAGAGATTTTTCTCCCTTTGAATAAAGAGTTGCTGAAGATCTGAGTGTGCTTTTCCACAAGTCCCATAACCTTTAGAAAGAAAATATTATATGAACTGTTTTCTCATCTTTATCATTGTTCTGGATAAATAATAACACGGTATTTGTGCAGGGTAGGTGGAGGGAGAAACATGGAGATCCCTTCTGGGACCAGTAATTGAAGAATCTGTATTCAAAAGGCATAGAAAATTAAAATGTTATAAGGTCAAGTGAAAAGAGAACTCCTCATAGTCTCATTTTAGACAGCACCACCATCCTCCCTGTCTCACAAGTCTGCAACCTTGGTGTTATTCTCAACCCATGTATCTTATTCAATGCAAAAATTCAATCTGTCATAACATCCTCTTAGTTCAACCTTCACAACCTCGCTAAAATGCACCCTTTCCTTTCCATCCAAACTGCTACTACTTTAATCCAAACGCTTATGCTATCTCTACTTGATTACTGCATCAAGCCACCTTGCTGACCTCCCTGCCTCTCCCCACTTGAGTCCTTGTGTCACCCTGCTGCCTGGATCATTTTTCTGCAGAAACATTCAGTCCATGTTTCCACACATCTCAAAAGCCTCCAGTGGTTGCCCATCTACCTCCATATCAATCAGATTTCCTTACCTTAGCCTATAAAGCACTCAATCACCTTGCCCCATCCTACTTTACCCTCCTGACTTCCCACAAAAGCTCAGCCCGCACATTTTGCTCTTCTAATGCCAACAAGCTCAGTGTACCTTGATCTCATCTATCTTGCCACTGACCCATTGCTTACATCTTGTCTCTGGCCTGGAACTTCCTCCCTCTTCAAGACCGACATTCATTCGCCGCACCTTCGAAGCCTTAATTAACAACACATTTCCTATGAGAGGCCTTCCCCAACTAAGCCCTCATCTCTTCTCCCACTCCCTTCTGCGTCATCCTTGCTAGGATCTGTACCCTTTATTCACCCTCCCTCAGCCCAATTGCACTTATGTACATATCCATAATTTATATATTTATTTATATGTTAATAATTATCTTCCCCTCTAGACTGTAAACTTGTTGTGGGCAGGGGACGGTTCTATCAACTCTGTTATATTGAACTCCTCCAAGCACTTAGCAAAGTGCTCTGCACACAGTAAGCACTCAATAAATACAACTGATTGATTGATTGCCTAACTGGGTGAGAAGTATTACTAACTAATTAGCTCCAAGAATCAAAGAATAAAATTATAACGTAGGTCATTTTGCCTGTAAGGGGTGTTTTGCTACATATCAAGAACAGCCTGGAAACCTGCATGTCTAAGAATAATTTAAGCATTCACGACAGCTTTGATAGATGTAAATGCTGAGGAGCTGATAAAGCCACAGAAACCTGGCAGAAAAGCTTTTGGAATCCTGTGATTAATGTGTTGGTGTATCTTGCATTACACATACACAATCATAAGAACTAATTTGATAGTATTGTAATTTATTTAGAGAAAAACTATAAAAACATATTAAAAAGTTTAAAGCAGATGTTCCCAAATAATATGAAAAAATGTGTCTGCCTCACTATTAAAATTCAGCTAGAGTTTGATATGAAAAATGTTAAAAGTACCAAAAAGGATTCTAGCTAAGCAATCATGTATAAACATAGATATTAGCCCAGAATTTAAGACAGGCTGGTGGATTGAATGATGAGACCATCAACTTGAGTTCTTCAGTTCATTAGCTTAACCACAATCCCATCCCAATGTCCATAAAGTCACAACTGCAAATGTAATATACCTCCTAATTTTGGGGAACTACACAGATTTTTCATCATTTACCTCATGAAGGATTTGTGCTAGAAATTATTTCAGCTAGAGGAGCAAAGATTTTTTTTGAGTGAATTTTTTTTTTTTAAAGGTCCAACATAAAATAACTAGTCTTACTAGATCAAAGACTAAGAAAGACCAGAATGTCTATTACCAGAAGATTTGGGGTAAGCATGCTTCAAGCCATACCCAAAAGTGCCTTGAATAAGACCGGTGAATAGTTCAAATATTTTGTAATGGTGAGGAGGCAGATCCAAATGAAGGAGAAGAATACAGAGGGTTATAGAGATCAGAACTGCAGGTACAAAATGATCAAGTGTCATTGGTATTCACTGAGCACTACTGTGTCCAGAGCACCATGTTTAAACCCTTGGGAGAGTGCAACACAGTAGAGTTTGAAGCCAAGTTCCCTGCCCTCTAGGATCTTAAAATCTAGAGTAAGAGGCAGACATTAAAATAAAAGATGGATATGTAGATGAGGCCTGAGGGTGGAGTGACTATCAAGTGCTTGTCAGAGGCCAGTGGCAGAGAGAGTACTTAAGGTGGAAGGGAAGACTGAGACAAATGACCGGAGATCCACCCAAGGGAGGAGCTCCTCCTTTAGAAATTAAGAGTGACTGCAAGAACAGCTTTCGCCTGCCCCATCCATTCTCCGGCTGCCACCTCTCTCAAACCACCTGCTCCCACTCCGACTCTGCAGAGCAGGAAAACGCTGCTCAGGGAATGTGTCTGTTAATTATTATAATGTACTCTCCCAAGCGCCTGGTACAGTGCTCAAACAGTAAGCGTTCAATAAATAAATAAATGTCCACAGTCCCACGACCTTTGTTCCCCACCACTGGAGTTGCAGGGCCCAAGAATTTCTATATAATAATTTCTTTCTCTATATTTCCAGATAATTATATATTTCTAAATAATTACAGAAATCCCAGTAACACTCTCTCCCATGACAGAGGGATGGTGTGCCGGGGGATGCTTCTGCAAGGTGGTCAGGTCCACAGAGAACTCCTACGCCGGGCTCTACATCTCCTCCTGTGCTCCCGTTCTGGACACGGGAAATGTCTGCCGAGACTACTTAATGAAGTAGAAGCTTCCTGTTTGTGACCTACATCTCTTCTGGCAAATAGGCATGAACATTGATATTACAAAGTAGGAATTTCTCTTTCTAAAATCTAGAGCAGAAAAACGTGTCCCCTTAAATTCCTACTAATTGTACTATACCAGCCCAGCACACTTATTAAGTAGTGGTAAAGAAATGGTTGCCTTCTACCCAGAGAAGAGCAGTGGGTCTCAAGCATACCAAATGCATTATTTACTGGGTTTTATCAATGTAGGAAGCAGCACGGCCTAGTGGATAGAGCACGGGTCTGGGAGTCAGAAGGACTGGGTTCTAATCCCAGATATGCCACTTTGTGACCTTGGGCTAGTCACTTAACTTCTTTGTGCCTCAGTTACGTCATTTGTAAAATAGGGAATAATACCGTGAGCCCCATGTGGGACAAGGGCTGTTTGCAACCTGATTACCTTGAATCTACCCTAGTGCTTATTACAGGGTATAGCAAATAGTAAGCACTTACATACCATAAAAAAGGAGTGAGAGGAAGAAGAGAGTCTGAACATTGGTTTTGTAAAGGAATTAAAACCAGCAATGGAAAACCTAATATGGGGAGAGAGAGTCCTGAACACAGGTGAGCATAGAGGAAAATCTAACTAGGGAAACAGTGGGAGACATTTATTGGAAGAGAATCTCTGCACTGTTTGTTAGTCTGTCTGCAAATAAAAAGTTGTCTGCAGTTCATAGCCAGGAGTGACCCAAATGAAAGCTTTCTTTGTGAGACGAAGAGATGGTCAGGTCTGTGTTGATGAATCTTTCCCTAGGGTTCTGCTACCGTCTTCCTTGACCTTCTCCTTCCAAATACCGCCAACATCATTGTGGGTATTATTCTCTGGAACTTAATCCAATATTCTGCAGACTCCCTCCTTCTACATTCATTCCTTCTCTGCTCTAGATTTTAGTAAGAGAAACGTGTCCCCTTAAATTCCTACTAATTGTACTACAGTAGCCCATCACCCTTCTCAAGAAGTGGTAAATAAACGTTTGCCTTCTACCCAGTGAAGATCAGTGGGTCTCAAGCACATCAAATTCATTTTTTATGTTTTCCCAAAACTCTCTTTCCAGGCTTTTAACAGAGGAAATACTTCTACCATATTACCACCTATCTTACCTGGTGCAGTTTAAGAAAAGAAGAAGGTTCAGGGTAAGGTCAATCAATCACACTTATTGAGCACTAATTGTGTGTAAAGCTTTGTACTAAGGACTTGGGAGAGTACAATACAACAGAGTTGGCAGGCATGTTCCCTGCCTACAAGGAGCTTATGGTTTAGAGGGGGTAGACATTCATATAAATAAATGACCGATAGGTAAGTGTTGTGGGGCGCAGGGAGGGGTGAATAAAGAGTGCAAATCCAAGTATGCAAATCCAAGTACAAGGGAGTCGCAGAAGAGAGAAGGAAAAGAGGAAATGAGCACTTAGAGATGGCCTCGTGGAGAAGATGTACCTTCAAATAAGGCTTTGGAGGTGGCAAGAATGATCGTCTGTCAGATGTAAAGAGGAAAGGTGTTTCAGGCCAGAAGCAGGATGTGGGGAGAGGTCAGAGGTGAGATAGACGGAATTGTGGTACAGTGAGAAGGCTGGCGCCAGAGGAGCGAAATGGTGGCAAATTAGTAAGGTAAGGTAGAAGGGGGCAAGTTGATTGAATGCTTTAAAGCCGATGGTAAGGAGTTTGTGTTTGATGCGGAGGTGGATGGGCAGCCCCTGGAGGTTCTTGAAGGAGTGGGGAAATAAGGGCTGAATATTTTGACACCATACTGAAAAGAAGTCACTCTCCTAAACCTCTTGATCTATTTTCATATTTTGTTTTTACACCCTATTCCCCTTTGGCCACTGTAGAACTTCAGTGAGCCCAGCATCCTATTTAGGAAATCTGATATAGTTAATGCTGTCCCAGCTGGGTGTAATTTTGCCTGTTTCCCAGCACTTAATTTAAAGAGGGATACAACCTCAAGGAATCAGATTTTCAAAGGGCTCATAACCTGATTTCAACTAATTTTCTAACCCTCACTACATATATTCATATATGCAAAAGTGAAGTAGTGTTTACTAATGAACTTCATTTGCATGGATTGCGGGTGTGAACTCTGAATGCATGATTTGCACATGTACATTTAAACACTCCTTTTGGCGTCCAGATGGCAAGATATATTTCACCTGTAGGAGTGAGAAAGTGGAACTAGATTTAAGTAAAGAAACTGCCCCAACAAAGTAGAATCAAATCACCAATGACCTTCTTAAGTACAAAAATGAAGCAGATAAAAGTACAAACTTTTATTTTTACAACAGTTTTAGTGCTCCCAAGATCCACCATCACTGCACATTTTTAAATATGGATGTGAATTACTTTAATTTTACCAACTCAGGAGCATCCTACATTTCTCTCTGGCAACTGTATTATGCCCACATTGCTGCTCTCGGACAAAAAAGTTACCTCAGGGGAGAACATCTGGCCCTTGCCAACATCCAAAGATGAGTTTTTTTTTTTTTTTTTTTTTTAACAGGAAAGGTCAACTCAAGCCCATTTTATTGGAAAAAAAGAAAAGAAAACTGGAGTGAGGAAGCCATTGAACAAAGGGAAGCAAGGCCTTCTTTGACCCTAAGAGAGTCTAGTAAACAGGATCTGCCTAGCAGTTTTCCCACGTTCAATAATGGAACAACAGTGATAAACCCTGAATCAGAGTGGTGTAATGGATACAGCACGGTCCTGGCAGTAAGAAGGACCTGAGTTCTCATCCCAGCCCTGCCACTTGTCTACTGTGTGACCTTGGGCAAATCACTTAACTTCTCTATGCCTCAGCTCCCTCAATTGTAAAATAAGGATTAAGACTATGACACAACTGATAGATTTACAATAAGACTCTCTCCCTCTGAGACCAGTGTGGGTTAGGGATGGTGTCCAATCTGATTATCTTGTACCAATCATTGGTATTTACTGGGTGCTTATGGTGTGCGGAGCATTGTACTAAACATTTGGGAAAGTACAATACAACAGTGTTGGTAGACATGTCCCCTGCCTACATGAATTTACAGTCTAGAAGGGGAGATGGACAGTAATATAAATAATTTACAAATATGTAAATAGGGGTTGTGGGGCTGAGGCAGGAGGAGCAGAGAATACCACATGCCCAAGCCGTACAGGTCCAAGCACCTAGACGTGCAGAGGGAGAGGGAGTTGGGGAAAGGAGAGTTTAATCAGGGAAGGTAAAATATGACCCTAACCAGGCTTTGAAAGTGGGGAGAGTAGTGGTCTGGTGAATACCAAAGAGAAGTGAGTTCCAGGCCAGAGGGAGGACATAGGAAAGGGGTCAGCAGTGAGAGAGATGAGATTGGGGAAAAGTGAGCAAGCTGGAGGAGGAAAGTGTGGGGGGCTGGGCTGCAGTAGATCAATGAGGTAAGGTAGGAGGGGGGCAGGCTGATTGAGTACTTTAAAGCCAATGAGGCATTTTAGTTTGATGTGGTGGTAGACAGGTAATCACTGAAGGTTCTTGAGGAGTGGGGAGATGTGGACTGAGTGCTTTTATACACAAATGATCAGGGCAGCAATGTCAGTATGGGAGAGGCAAGAGGCAGGGAGGCCATAGAGAAGGCAGATGCAGTAGTCAGGCCGGATAGGACACATACTTGGATAAGCACAGTAGCATTGTTCTTGTCTGTCCGTCTCCCCCGATTAGACTGTAAGCCCGTCAAACAGTGCTCTGCACATAGTAAGCGCTCAATAAATACTACTGAATGAATGAACAATTTGGATGGAGAGGAAAGGGCAAATTTTAGTGATATTGAGGGTAGAAATGACAAGATTTGGTGACAGATTGAACATGTGGGCTGAATGAGAGAGGTGAGTCAAGGACAATGCCAAGCTTATGGGCCTGTGAGATACGAAGGAGAGTGGTATTGTCTACAATGATGGTAAAGTCAGGAAGAGGACAAGGTTTGGGTGGGTAGGTGAGGAATTCTGTTTGGAACATGTTTTGTATCTACCTCAATGCTTTAATTCCATAACTAAATTAAAATTAATCTGAGACCCATGAAAGCAACTGAGCACTTGAAAAATACTACAGTTAAAATAAACAGTTTAGTTTACATTTTCTTTCTCTAGACTGTAAACTCCTCTCTAGGCTGTAAGCTCCTTGTGGTCAGGGAGCATTTCTACCAGTTCTATTATAGTGTACTCTCGAATACTTAGTACAATACTCTCTACACAGTAAGTGCTCAATAAATGACTGATTGGTTAAACGTTTTCAGTGATCAAGAAAGTTAAGATATAGCACAAGATATAGTCTACTTTTCCCTAAATAACTTTTAGAAATAACATGCTGCATATGTCAGTGTAAAGAATACGACAAGTACTTATAAAAAAGAAACTACGACGTTGGTGAAATAAATTCATCAAACAAAATACTCTTTCAAATTATTTGTGCTTCCCTGTCTTTGGTCTTCTGCTTGCCTCTTGGTTTACTTGATTTAGTTTATTTGATATTTTACTTCAATACTGCTCTGCTCCTCTGCTTACTAATTGACAAAATGGTAATCCCTTGTGTAATCTTGGTTTTTCACTTGCCACAGACAAGGCAGTGAGGTTTTGCTTATATATAGAAAAGTTGCATTAGATATTGCTACTCTAGAATTTTTTTGTGATAAAAGAAATTTGGAGGGGTCACAGGAAGGAGTTCCTAACTGTGAAATGTCTGAAATGACTACTGCAAATTACAAAATCTCATATCTAGAAGATCTGAAGAAAAGAATAAAGCCTGCTTGTCTGGCATGATTAAGATACACCTGAATGCAGTTGACTAATATACAAATTGTCCCTCACCCCTGGAAAGTAACTATTTATAACAGGTGAGTATTTTTTTTTTTAAAAAAAACTGACAGTTTTATTATTAGATTTTTGTTTAAGGACACAGATGAACATAGGAAATACCTTTACTGGATAAGACAAATCCTGCAGAAACTTTTACAACTTGCTGTCCCACTGTGGGGACAATAGAGTTCAATGTTAGTGTACAAAAAAACCCCAAACAACCCAAGATGCCATACACTGTCCATCCAGTTGGCTCCATGCTCTTTTTGATGCCCAACCTTTGCCCCTCTCTATCCTTTCCTTTTCCTGCTAGGAATCTTTACGGATACTCTTCCATTAATTTCTTTATATCCCTTGAAGCCACTGACATTTTCTGCCTGTCCGAGATAACTAAGATAAGTTCCATATGCTTACCACCTGCTGCATAAAGAAGTTATTCTTCCAAGCAATGAGAAGATTAAAAAAAGGGTTATCATAGTCCTCCACCCTCAGGGGACTCACAATTTGAAGTGGAAGGACAGACACATAAAAGGACTATCTTACAAAGTTACACGCAAAAACTAAATAACTTTAAATAAAGTTAATTATAATTCTACAGTTCAAGAATTTAACATTATAAAATTTAGTCATCTATCCAGGTGGACGGTAAATGGGCTAGAGAAAATTCCAACCCTCAGAGTACAAAGAGGCATCTAATGGTCTCTAGTGGAAACTGCCAATTTTTATTCAGCATCCAAAAGGTCGAGAAAGCAAGGTTTATAACTCAGATCAATGGTATTTACTGAGGGCATACTGTTGTACTAAGTGTTTGGGAGAGTGCAATATAATAGAGTTGGTAGACAGGAACTCTGCCCTCAAGGAGCTCACAGTCTTGGGAAGAGACAGAATCCTTCCTCTACTCCCAGCCTTCAGGTGCCCTGGCCTATAGATTCCTCCCAGTCCCTGATGGTGTGAAGTATTTGGGCCACAGCAGTTAAATTGCCGGTCTGCTTCCTGCTTCTTGAAGAGATGGGACCGAGTGACTGAAAAGACTAGGGCATCCTGCTTTTTGGTACACTTTATAAGCACTCCTTTGTTCCCAAAGTGGGACAGCAAGTTAGAACAAAACCTATAATTTTAGGGAGGTCAATAGTTCATATATTCTGCAGGATATCATTGGCTGCCAAACTATGTGTTATGAAACAACAGTGTGACTGATGTGTAACCTCTTGAGCAGTTTCAGCAATTCTGGACCTTCTAGAGGAACCTGTGTTGAGCACTGGGCCTACAAATCAGCTGCTGCAGCTCTGAACTTTCTCATAGGCTCTAGCACGCCTCATCATGTGCCTTCAATGCCCCCAGCCAAAACTCCTGCCCCGTGCCCAGCTCCCCTCCTCATCCCCCTAGCCACAGGTTGACTCTCCTCAGATCACTTCCAACAACACCTACCCAGTGCCAGCCTCACTCCTCTCCCCCAGTCCATCTCTGTCATCCTGTTCCAGTGCCACCCCTCATCCTCCTCCCCACCTCACTGGCCCCCCGCCAGCTCGGCCCCATCCAACCCCTTCAACCTCCCCTCACCACCCCAACCAAACCCACCTCATGCGCCCTCCCCACAGACTCAGCCAAGTGCAGCCTGTGGAACCCCCCTTCCATCATGGGAAAGTTTCCCTTCATTTTCACCTGTACCTGACCCAATCACTGCTCCTTCTCACTATCACTGCAATCTTGATATCCCCAGATGGCTCAGCCTTCCCTGCCACTCTCTCTAGAGAGGACCTCATCTTCTCCCACTCCTCGAGAATCAATGGAAAAAGGAGAGGAGTTGGTTTCCTTCTCTCTCTCCAATGCTGCTTTCACATCATTAAACCTCCCTCATCCCTCTCTTTCACTTCCTCTGAAGCCCATATCATCCACCTTTACCACCCACTCTAATTATCAGTCATGGTTATCTACCAGCCCACAGGACCCACCTCCAATTTTCTGGACCATTTTGATCCCATTTTCACATTTCTTTTCTCATTCTCCATGCCTACATTGACCCCTTGGGGACTTCAATATCCATGTGGCTGTCCCTGATGATCCTTACACTAGCCACCTCCTCTCACTCTCTACTTCATTGACCTCTTGCTCCACCCCACCGCACAAACTCACCAACCTGAGCACACAATTGATCTTATAATTGCTAGTAACTGAACAATCTCTACACTCCCCAAATCTGAAATTCTATCAGACCACAATATCCTCACCTACTCTCTTTCCTATAAACTTACACCCAGCAAATCTGTCCTTTCTCTCCCCGTCTCCTATATTCTAAAGCCATCCTATCCCATTAGGTCTCCATATCCAAACTATCTTCTCCTCACACACAAATCAACATACTCCACACCCACTCTCCACTAAACTGAACTCCCTTGTTCCCCTTTCCCTCCGCCTGTCTTGTACCACTAGCCCACAACCCTGGACCACCTCCATAGTATGTCTTCTGCTCTGTGCCTGAACTGCAGGGTGCTGGTGGAGGAAATCCAAACATCTCTCTGACCTTGTCCATCTTAAGTTCATTCTTATCTGATTCAATTAGGTCCTCTCCACTGCCCAACAACAATACTTCTCCTTCCTAATTCACTCTCATAGTCACTGCCCCTGCCAACTACTTCAGACATTTAACTTCCTCCTCAAATCTCCTGTTCCCCTGGCCCCATCATCTCTTTCCCCTAATTACCTGGCCACATACTTTATCTACAAAACTGAAACCATTAGGTGTGATCTTCCTGAAATCTCCCCTACTCCTCTCCAATCCCCACCTCCTCCTCCACCCTCTTTGACTCTCCCTACATTCCCTGCAGTAACCCAAGATGCAATCTCTTATCTCCTCTTTAAATTCACCTTCTTCATCTGTGCTTCTGATTCCATCCTTCATACCTTTTAAAAACATTCACTCCCCCGCCCCGCCTTTTTCCCTCTTTGACTGCCATCTTCAAATGTTCACTTTTCCAATGGCTTTTTCCCCACTACTTTCAAACATGCTTATGAATCCCCATCCTAAAAAAACCCTCCCTTGTTCCTACAACTCCATCCAGTTATTGCCCCATCTCCCTCCTACTGTTCCTCTTCAAACGTCTTGAGAGAATTGTTTACACCCACTGCCTCTACTCCCTCTCCTCCAATTCTATCATAGAGTCTCTATAATCTGGCTTCTATCCCCTTCACTCCACAGAAACAGTCCTCTCTAATCACCAAATCTGATGGCCTCTATTCTATCCTAATCCATCTAGAAATCACAGCCGCCTTTGACACTAAAGTCCACACCCTTCTCCTTGAAACTTTATCCAATTTGGGAGTCACTGACACTGTCCTCTTTTGGTTCTCTTATCTCTAAGACCTTTCCTTCTCAGTCTCTTTCGCTGGCTCCTCCTCTGCCTCCCACTGTCCGACAGTTGGGGTCGCTCAAGGCTCAGTTTCGGGTCCCCCTCTATTTTCTACCTACACCCCTTGGAGAACTCATTCACTCCCATGGCTTCAATTACTATCTCTATGCAGATGATTCCCAAATCTACATCTCCAGCCTTGAACTCTCTCCTTCCCTGCAATCTCACATTTCCTCCTGCCCTCAGGACATCTCTACCTGGATGTCCTGCAGACCATTCAACTGTTTGCATTCCCATAACAACATTTCCAAAATTGAACTCCGTATCTTCCCACACAAACCCTGTCCTCTCCCTGTCGTTCCCATCACTGTAGACAAGACCACTATCCTCCCTATCTCACAAACCAATAACCTTGGCATTGTCCTCGACCCACCTCTCTCATGCTACCCACATAATCAGTGTGCCACCACATGCTGTCAGTTCTACCTTCACAACATTGCTAAAATCAGCTCTTTCCTCTCCATAGAAAGTGGTCCAAGCATTTATCCTAATCCACCTGGATCTGAATCTGAATCTGCCGCCATGCCGATCTCCAAGCCTGCTGTCTCTCCCCACTCCAGTTCAAACTTCAATCTGCTGCAAGGACCATTTTTCAACAAAAACATTCCATCCATGCCTCTCCACTCCTCAAGAACTTCCAAAGGCTGCCCCTCTACCTTCACTTCAATCAGAGGCAACTTACCATTGACTTTAAGCACTCAATCGGGTCACCCCATCCTACCTCACTGATCCACTACAGCCCAGCCCGCACACTCCACTCATCTACCTGAAGTTTACTCACTGTGCTCCGATCTCATCTATCTCGCTTCCGACCCCTTTCCCATGTCTTCCCCGTATCCTGGAACTCCCTCCCATTCCATATGTGCATATAAGTCTATACATCTAGTGCTTAAAACGTACACATCCAAGTGCATAGGTGACACAGAAGGAACAGCAAGTAGGAGAAAGTGCTTAGTCAAGGAAGGCCTTTTGGAGGACATGTGATTTTAGGAATGTTCTGAGGGTGGAAGAGGGATGGTCCATCAGGTATGAAGGGGGAGGGAATTTCAAGACCAAGGGCAGATGGGGCCAAGGGGCTGGTGGTGAGATAGACAATATTAAGGTAGAGAAAGCAGGTTGGCATTAGAGGATGAAATGTGTGGAATGGGCTGCAGCAGGAAATCAACAAAGTAAAGTAGGAGGGGGAAAGAGCTGACTGACTGAGTGCCTTAAAGACAATGGTAAGGTACAAGCCTTAACAGAGATACTAGATCCAATATGAGGATGGCAGTATTCACAGCTACTGAAATTTAAGACAGAAAAGGCCAACCTTTAGCCTGGGTAAAAAGTCACTCAGCTTTGCCATTGTCTAAGGGCTTCACCTGGACAAAGCTGAAAAACAGAGTTTACAATTAAAATTGTCCACTGATCAACCTAATAACTAAGTCAGACCACATCAATGACCATTTTACCTACATAGCTTGAGTACAGAGAAGAAATACATTACCATCTGCAGATCTTTTTGGTTGGACCTTCAGAAGAGGAGGCACCAGCATGAAGCCCAGTTCACAGCCAGCTTTAAACTGAGGCATGTCCCTTCGCTTTTTTCCCAGAAGAGCCTCAGCATCTCCTCACCAGTCCCCTGGGGGAGATGGGGAGGGGAAGAATCTGCCAGATCTGAGAGAGCCTGTGTCTCTGTTCACTAAGAGTAGAATTTTAACTATGCTTTGCTCCATCCATCAAGAATTGAGTTATAAATTGGGCCCAAATTTTCTCTTCCTCTTTTTCCTTAAGAAAATATATCCATTTTTATAAATTTTGTTTCATAAATTCAAAACCTGATTCATCAAAAAAGATGTAATTTGCAAAAAGTCAGAGTGAATTGGTGAAGAAAACGGAAACAGAGGTTTAGATTCCTGTCTTGTTTTATCCCCTACACTACACTTCCTCTATTTAAATGGTCTGCTTAATACCACTTCCTCCAAATAAAGGGCTACATATTTATTTCTCAGTTTCAGCAGCTACTTCTAACCTTGAAGGTCATGGGATTGGCATAGGTCACCTCCAAGAGCCGAGCTGATTATGTGATAAAGCATTCTCCTAGTAAATTAAACATGTGGCCAACAGAAACTCTATTAATATGTAAAAAAGTTTTATTCAAGATTAGAGGAAAAGCATGAACACATTTATTGTTGCAAAGAATCTAGTCAGCCTGCAACCTTTGTACCAAGGAGTAGACTATCTGAATTAGTACATTTTGAAATGCCATCAGTTTCTTTTGGGGGGGGGGGCGGCCAGGGGATTCTAAATCAAGTGCAAATAAGCAGATATAAAAATCAATCAACATATCCGAGCAACTAGATGATCTCTTCTCTTAATGTGATTACAATCTAATAGGGAGCAGAAACCAAATATATTTCACATAGAAGGAAGAGGAGAATGAAAAGATGGATATGTGGATGAGCGAGTGCTTCAATAGTAAAGTCAAAATATAGACCAAATTGCAATGGGTGGTTGGGAGGGGGCATTAGTGCAGAGGTGAGCAAAAGGTAGTTCTGTGGTAAATGAGAGGATGTTAGAAAAAAGGGGAAGCTTCGTAGCGAACGTAGGATCTCAGCAGGGCTTTGAAGACGGGGAAAAGCTGGGCTCTGGAGTTTTGAAGGGTGGAGGACGTACCAAGCAGAAAGAAGAATAAGACCAAGGGCTCCAAGGCACAAGAGGTGATGAAATTTTGACAGCACCTTAGGCACCCGCTTAATTTCAACATCCAGATCCTGCACTGGGCCTATCAAGTCAAGGCAAGTAGCGGGGAATGGCAAGCAGTAGGATCAGCCACAATGCTCACTTATCTGAAGCCTCTTATCAGGCAAGAGTTAGCTCCGGTTGGGAAGACTTCATTGAAAAACTTTATTTTTGAGTCCAACTAAGGCTGGACCTCAGTTGCTGTGAGCAAATATTTCAAAACTCTACAATACATTAAATGAAAAAAAAAACCTGTAAAATTTGACAACTACTATGACCTTCATCTTGTTTGGCAAAGATCTCCCCAGAAGTAAGACTACTTTATCCAAAAGCACATGGTAAATGAGTGGTTATGCCCCAAACGGTACCCATTTCAACTGGATTAAATGATTAATTGCTGCACAGTACAGAGTACTACAAATTGCCTCCCAAGGTACTAGTTCCTTTTTCGTTTTTCCCCCGATTCTTAAGTGAAGGCATGCAACTGCAAATTGCAAACATTAAGCACTGAAAGGGGTTCCTCAGTTAAGATGAAGTTCCAGGTGGATAAGCATTACTGAGACCCCTACCCTATAAACCTTCTCCTTCACCCGCACCTTCTATTAATGAAAAACGAAAACTGAAACAAAGCTAAAATATTAATCTTTAAAATGGATAGTCACTTTTTAAAACTCATAGGTTATGAGTGTTATTCGTCAAACCAACTAGACCTCATGACCATCTTCAAAGCCCTCCTAAAATCTCACCTCCTTTTGTAGGTGGCTTTCCTCAATTCATTTTCTTCTCCTAGCTCGACTCCAACTTCAGCTCTATTTACAGCCACCTATAGCACTTCTAACATCAACTTATGCATTCTCCTATTTAAGTATCCAAGTTTAAACTTAAAACATATTTACATTTTTCCATTCTCTTCCTCTGTAAATTATGTTGTGTTCAGGTCCAGGAAGACAGGAAGCTTGATTTTCACCTCTACTGAACTCTCCCAAGAGCTTAGTACAGGGTCAGTAGACATTCAAATACTACAGAGAAAATGAAGTTCAGAGCACCACCACCACCACCACCACTAGTTATATCAGAATAATAAGGAATGGTAATTGTTAAGCGCTTACTGTGTGCCAAGCACTGTTCTAAGCACTAGAATAGATACAAGGTAAGCAGGTTGTCCACCGTGGGGCTCACAGTCTTAATCCCCATTTAACAAATGAGGTAACTGAGGCACGGAAAAGTTAAGTGACATCCAAAGTCACACGGCTGATATGTGGCAGAGCCGGAATTAGAACCCACGACCTCTGACTCCCAAGCCCATGCTCTTTCCACTAAGCCATGCAGCTTAGTCAAGTGTGGAATATCATTTTTGCTAACCACAGATAATAATAATAATGTTGGTATTTGTTAAGCGCTTACTATGTGCACAGCACTGTTCTAAGCGCTGGGGTAGATACAGGGTAATCAGGTTGTCCCACGTGAGGCTCACAGTCTTCATCCCCATTTTACAGATGACGTAACTGAGGCACAGAGAAGTGAAGTGACTTGCCCACAGTCACACAGCTGACAAGTGGCAGAGCTGGGCTTCGAACCCATGACTTCTGACTCCTAAGCCCGTGCTCTTTCCACTGAGCCAGGCTGCAAATTCCAGTACTGCAAAGTCAAAATAAAACTACTTATTAGTTATAGTAATTGTATTTATTGGCCATTCAGGAATCCCATGTCCCATAACCCACTGATGAGCAGCCTATTCTCATTTTGTTGCTCTCTCCCACCAAAAGTCCAGTAGAGTGGGAAAAGTGTTAGTGGGGAGAAAGAGAAATATTCTTAGAAATTGCTCATTTGCAGCAAGGCTTCCATTCCTATCGCTAATTTGGCTCAATGCACAGGTATTTCCATCCTAAAAATCAAAGGTGGTGGTGGTCTGGAATTTGAACCACACTTAGGAGGGTTCTTCAATCAATTAATCAGTTGGAATTATTGAGAGCTTACTGTGTGCAGAGCACTATACTAAGTGCTCAGGAGAATATAATACATCAGAGTTGGTAGAAACGTTTCCTGCCTACAACGAGCTTAGAGTCGAGAGAGGAAGACAAACATTAATATAAATCACAGAGTAAGCACTCAATACGTACCACTGATTGATTGATGCCAGTGGGCTCAGACACACTAGTTGAAAACCACCAAATCGTCAACTGTTATGAAACAAAATCTTTTATAAAACAACTGAAATAGTTGATACCAATGCTGTTTTCTTAGGAACTAGACATTCTAAAACCTACTTCAGAAAATTCTGACAACTGGCTTAGTTCAAAAGCAAGCCCAATGTAAACTTATGGCAAAGCACAACAAGCTACCATTTACTCATCAGTGACGAGTTAAGAGCGCCACAGTTCATGAGCAACTGTCCCTTTAACAGAGCAGCAGGAAGCAGAGAGATAGAGAAAAGAAATTTAAAACTGAAACAAGCCAACAACTAGATAAGCAAATTGGTTATACCATCTGTAGAGTTAGTAGTTTTGTTTGGTGAAATGAGTAAATATTTTTTGATACTCAACATATTGTTTAACTTTAGGTTTTTGTTGTCAGCTTTTTAAAAATAGCTAGTTTTTTTAAAAAATCCACACTTTTTGCCTACTTTAAGCATTCAAAGATGAACCCCAATAAATTAGGCTTGTCCTCAGTAAAGTTCCTTATATTACTCTTATCACACACAAATCTGGATCACCGTGGGATTATTAGTAACATCCACAAATGCACCATTGAATTTACTTTCTTTTAAAGTAAATGGACATTTAGACAGTATAAACCATGCATTCAGATAGCACTCGCCTGACAAATAGACAACTAAGTAAAATAAAAAAGGCCAAGATGATTTGTGGGGGAGCACAGTAAGCACTCAATAAATACAATTGAATAAATGAATGACAAGGGAATATCAAGCTTCATGTCAATGAAAAGTCATCAAAGGTGAAGTGGCATCCAATATCTTATATGGCTAAAGTAACATTCAACTTCATATCTTTCTGCCATAACCACTGTCAACATTAAACAGGAGGAAAAGATCGTCGACAATGGAATCCATGAGAAGCAGGTGGTCTGATCGAAAGAGCACAGGCCTGGGAGTCAGATAATCTGGGTTCTAATCCCCATTCTGCCACTTGCCTGCTGTGTGCCCTTGGGAAAGTCACTTAACTTCTCTGTGCTTCAGTCTTCTCATCTGTAAAATGGGGATTTAATACTTCTTGCCCTCCTACTTCACTGTGAGCCGTATATGGGAGAGGGACTGTGCCTGAACTGACTGTCTCGTATCTATCCTGTTACTTAGTATACTGCTGAACATGTAGCAAGTTTAATACTATTATTATTGTAATTATTATCATCCTAGAACATCCTAACACAGCTTCAAGTACTAGAGGAAAACCGAGAAGTCTAGAATTCCAAACCAGCTTCTGAATTGCAAATTGAGATGGGACATGTGCAAGAGAAGAAGGCAGGACAAAGATTTTAAAGACGAATGAAGTCCACTCATAGATAAAGCGGCATAGCAATAGAATATAGGGATATTATTAGTAGCAAAGGGCTATTCTCTTTGAGCAGAGGTGGAGCAGAGAAACAGCATGACTTAGTGGATAGAGCACGAACCCGGGAGTGAGAAGAATCTGGGTTCTAACCTCAGCTCCGGTGCTTGCCTGCTACGTCTTAGGTAAGTCTATTAACTTCTCTGTGCCTCAGTTACCTCATCTGTAAAACGGGGATTAAGACTGTGAGCCCCATATGCGACAAGAACTGTGTCCAACCTGTTTAGGTTGTAATCAGCGCTTAGTACAGTGCCTGGCACATAGTAAGTCTTGCCAAATAGCTTAAAAAAAAGGAAACACTAAAAGCCAGATTGGAAAAAAAAAAAGTGACCATGCAAAAAAAAAAAAAAAAAAAGAAAGGTCCCAATCTGGCAAAAGAATTTCTGTGCCTGTACTGTGGAATAGACTGTTGGCTATACATTGGTCTTCTCAGGCACATTTACAGTCAGAACTGGCAGATGTGTGCCAACTGGGCATATATGCATATATTTATTTATTGCAGATCTAGATAATTTAACACTCTTTACATGGTCCCATTAACAAATGAGAGAAAACACATCTTACCACAACTAAATTGTGAAGAAAATACAATGCATATTTTGTTTCTATATATTTAAAATAATTTATTTGAGAAGAGTTCCATTAGCTGAAAACTCAGAACATGGAAGTAAATGAAAATGAAAATTAAAGAAAACATACCCACTCTTTATAGCCACGCCAAGCTTATTAGTAAAACAAGTAACAGAAAAATCAACAAAGTTAATTTCCCAGTCTCTTCCTGATGTGGAAAAAAAGTCTTTCAAGAGACACACCCTGTATTTGAAATCCAAAAGAAGGAACTCCACACCCCCTATTTCCCTGTACTTTTAAATAGAACCACAGAGGAACACATCCAAGAGCTAGAAACTAATTCAGATGACCTACTTACGCCAATCAGAAAATTCTTCAAAATTGGTAGAAATAGCAAACATTTGAAACCCATGAAAAACTTGTCTCTATGGGCAAGAATACACTTAGATAAAGCCAAGTGCTAAATACTGAATTGGTATTTACACTGAATTTCAAAGACTTTGCTCTGAAGTATAGGTAAACATCAAACCAAAAATTAGTCTTAAAACTGCAGTGACTTTCCTTTCGGGTTCAACACAACCCCCTCTCCCCCTTAAAACTTCGGTTAAGTCTTTTTATATTTTTCACATATTAGGAGTGAAGAAAATCTGAAAACAAAAAACTAAAAGCCGAAAATTTCTCACTTTGATAATCTGGAATCCATACAAGATTGGTGACATGGAAAAGTGTTTGGAATTGTTTATTAAAACCATACCAACATTTTTCTCTCTTAGACTAGACGAACTCTTTAATACAGAAGAGGAAAGTAAATAAAGGGAAGAACTGCATTTCTTGAACCTATGCCAGTTTGCAGTTATAAAAAAAAATAGAATCTGCGCCACAGATTGGCAGTCAGCCATATTTACAGTAAATTGTCCAGTGTTTTTACCCAGGGGGAAAGACAAAGAATTCAGTGTGGTGCTGCTGGTCTGGGTTGCTTCAAATATTGCAACTAGCAGGAATGCAGCCCAACATGCAACTAGAACCCATACTTTATTCAGACTTTTCTCTTTACTGGCAATGGGAAAAATTTAAATACAGAGAACGGAGCACAAAAAAGGTTAAGAGGAAGAATGCTGCTGAAACTGATTTTAAATGTTGTTTTTATTTCCAAAAATTAACCTGTAGTTAAGAATGTATTTTATACTCAAGTAATTTAAATATTTGAAAGGCCGATCTATATGGCAACAGGAAATTTCAATTATTGAACAATTCCTTGTGCTGCAAGTTAAGTTAAACCGGAGATAAGCTCTTTAATTTCCAATTTTCTCTGGAAGCTGTGTTTTTTCCCTTATATTCCACAAGCTTGCCTATTAATACAATTTTTCAAAATAGATGGATCTAGATAATATATCAAGAGATTATGACTGAAATTGTATTCAATCATGTTAATATCCACGTAAACAAAGTATATTCATTATAAGTCAATACCTCTCATTCTTACTGCCAACCGTCATTCCATAAAGAAACATTTGTAAATTATGAGGTAGTCACTGTCATGTGTGGACAATTTCACAATGTAAAGTTTCAATTAAAAACTGTATTAAAATAATTCTGAAAGGGATAAATGAATCACTGATTGTCTCACAAAGATATCTGGAGGCATTTCTTTGTCAAAGGACACTTTCATGTACATAAAAGGTTAAAACATTTTTAATTTTCAAGCAGATTGTTGTATTCATTTGAATATAGACCTTTTGTTTAAGGAAAACATGAGTCTTCATGAACATCTGCAAAGTTTTTTTTTTAATTTGCTATTAAAACTGTACGGCTTCAAGCAAAGCCCTTGCTCAAATAACCTAAAAATCAAGAGTACTGTTCCTTTAATTTCTTAATTTTTCAGTCCGGTTATATTATTTAAAAATACTGATGCAACTGGAAGAAAGCCAGCAATAAAGTCTGTTATCTTTTGGTGTAAACAGAAAGAGTCAGGAATGAAATGCTGATTTAGCTATTTTGTGGTTACTAGTTCAGGACTTTTTTTTAAGTGCCTGCCTTCTTTTTATTGGGTGAAAGTGAAGTGTTATATTTTAACACATAACTAAGTTCCTTTAAATATTTTCTTTAAAAATTAATCTTCCCAAATCCCATATATGTTTTTAACCATACCAAAACTTTGGTGCACAGTAGAGAAATTGTGCTGGAAAACTGTTCTTCCACTCTGCTCTTCCACTCAACGGCTTTGCTTTAACTCAGTTCTTGCTTCTCTACATTTGCAGAAATCTCAAGTGCTCTTTTAAAAACCATCATAAGTGTTTTTAAATGCATACTAAGAATTAGTAACAACTCATTGAAAAATAAACTCATTCTCTAGACTGTAAGCTTGTTGTGGACAGGGACTACATCTACCAAGTCTGTTGTATTCTCCCAAGCGCTTAGTTCAGTGCTCTGCACATAAGCACTTAATACCATTCATGATGTGAACACACTTTGCCCCACCACATTTTTTTTTTGTTTATTCATGTAACTACTATTCCTTCAGTAACACATCTATTAGGCTCTTAGAGACACTTTATGTAGTTTTTTTTAAAACTATGCCTATTAAATTCCTATGGCTTTCATAATAAGTATTACTATTGTTTCAGTAAACAATGGGGTTTATCTTGTGAACTCAATTGGTGTGGAGTAGATAAATGTTTGCATTATTGCAATAAATACCTAAAGCACTTACAACTCATGCAAATGATCTATTCCAAAACCAAGTGGTCATTTGAGAACTTAATGACGGAAAATTCCTGACAGAGCTAAACCATGAGCATGGTAATGGACTGTATACTTCTAAGTTTAAGGAGACAGGGAGGTAGATCATGCCTGTGTTGACCATAAGTTATCCTGAATCTACCCCAGAGCTTAGTGATGGGGCCTGGCACATTATAAGCACCTAACAATTAAAAAAAAGCAAAAAAAAAAAAAGCAAAACAAATAAAGGAGATAACCAGAATATAAGCAGCGTGGCTCAGTGGAAAGAGCCCGGGCCTGGGAGTCAGAGGTCATAGGTTCAAATTCTGGCTCTGCCACTTGTCAGCTGTGTGACTGTGGGCAAGTCACTTAACTTCTCTGTGCCTCAGTTACCTCATCTGTAAAATGGGGATTAACTGTGAGCCTCACGTGGGACAACCTATTACCCTGTATCTACCCCAGAGCTTAGAACAGTGCTGTGCACATGGTAAGTGCTTAACAAATACTGACATTATTATTATTATTATTATTATTATTATTAATATTTAAAACTGTGAGCCCCATGTGGAACAAGGATGTGTCCGACCAAATTAATTTATATCTACCCCAGCACTTAGAACAGTGCTTGACACACAGTAAGAGCTTAAATATAATAATACTAATGATAATAAGGCCACTTAAAGGACTGGGTTTTAAACGTCAGCATACTCTACTGAGATTCATTCCTGGCACTACCATTTTCCAGTGTCAGTATGAAAAGGTTTCGGTGCTGGCAGGAGTGGTGACTTGCTGCTATTATTATTTCCAAAGACATTTTGAAGATCTAATCCCTTTCCCAAATCAGCACAACAGTATTTTCAATAACTTGCTTTTGTTCTCTATTCTCTTGAAGTTGCCTGGTCTGCTTGAAAAATATCCCCCCGCTCCCCCAGCATAACTGCAATTCTCTATGACAGAGCCCATGTGATGTCAACAATATGAAATGGCAGCTAATCGAGAAGCTACAACAAACTGGGCCTTTAAGACAGACACTATTTATGAGGCTACTCCTTTCCCATCCCCATCATGTGGGCTTTGTGATCGTTTCCTCCCTGGCATTGGCGTAGAGCAGAACAGAAAGGGGGGAGGGAGTTTCCCCTCAATCCCTGCCACTGCAGTAGCTGCTTCTCAGGCTGCAAAAGTCAGAGCTACTGGCCACACTGGTGTTCTTGCCTGGAGTTGATGGGCCTTGCAGCTGAGGTAAAAAGAACTGAACTGCATATCCCCCTGCATTTGGGGGTGCACTAGAATCCGGGCATCTTAATGTAAAACTACCATTTTGGAATCCCAAAAGGTCTGGTTGGGAGAGGGAGGAGTCTCTCATGACTATCAGTGATCCATAATGTGCAAAAATTGTACAGCTGCAAAGACCATACACAATGTCTCTCTGGGGCAAGGATTACAGTCATTGCTTTCATCTGGATTAGGCTTGAAGAATGGACTGACCAAAGACAAAAACCTCTTCACCAGCCATCCTTGGCACGGAAGCCGCATTATAAATACTTTCCAAATCAAATAAAACTTACAGTAGTTCTCAAAAGAGAGCGAGTGAGTCCATAACAGCTGTTGACTATATATGAAATTTAGACGAGAGTTAGAGCCAACTGGATAACTTTGAATAATGCCAATTACGGAATTACGGCTGGGATGAGTAAGAATATCTGGGTTCAATAAGATTTGAAGCTTCCATCATCCTGTAAATAGGGAGCTTCAGTGCATAACTGTGTCAAGGTCAGAAACAAATCATAATTCAAAAGCATACTCTTTTATGGGATCAAAAAAGTAAGTAATAGTGAGGTTGAAATTTCAGCCCTCCCTTTACTTTGGATGTTCGTAAGCTTCATCTTGTAATACGGTCACATCCTTTACTATGTATTATCATTTGTCTAGTCTCTCTTGAAAACTGTAATGCAGAACTTTCTTATTCTAATAGTGCATGTGAGACATTTTATTCTGAGCTGTACAGAAAATCAAAACATGCCTGATACAACAGATCACACCAATTAAAATATGTATAAAGGAATGATAAAAGCATAAAAGGCATTTTGATTTAGGATGAATAGAGAAAGATCTCCTTTTTCACTTTTCCCTCCTAACATCCAGATTTCTCACAGAAATACTAAATCAGGCTAAGGCGAAAAAAATGCAGAAGTTAAGGCTATTAAAAATGATGGATTGATTAAAAAACTTCATGCAAAATCCACTTCCTTCACAACTATCTCCATAAAAGACAGAATTCAATGTAAACACAATTAATCTGTGATTTCATTAGAAATAAAACCATCAGGATAAGCACACAGTATTTTATACATCCTCACAGTGAAGCAAATTTATAAACAAATGTATAACGATACATGAGGAGACATACATCTCTACAGTGAGGTTTGCCTGAGATAATTAAGAATTTTCTCCACTTCAAGCTCTTTAAAAAAATGGTTTAGGGAGTATTTGCTAACAGAATGGCAGCACAAAAAAGGGGCACGCAAGAATGATAACCTTGCTCAAACTCTTAGAGTGAGTCAATGTGTGGTCAGGATCAAAATCCCATTGCTTAGACAGTTCAAAGAGCGACCATTCATCCTTGAGGACCAGTCTCATGCAAACTCAGAAACAAGCTAGGATCGGTGCAAAAAACATCCACTACTCATTCATCTGACAGTACAGCAAATTTCTCCCTCTCCCTTTGGCAAAACAATCTTGCTGCCATTGCTGCTGGTAATTTTAAAAAGGAGTCAAATATATTGTCTAAAACTTTTTTTAAGGTTAACTTTTGGATGAGGCCAAGCAAGGAAAATCCAGGCATAAGAGAAATATTTTATAGAATGTTCTGAGTAAAGTTAAAGGCAATATTATTATGTAGCCAAATCCTGCTGAGGAAGTAAATAATAATCACCCTTTCTAGACTCTAAGCTCATCGTGGGCAGGGAACATGTCTACCAATTCTGTGATGTTGTACTCTCCCAAGTGATTACTAAATGTTCTGCACAGAATAAGGGCTTTAATACCATTGATTGATTGAATTTTGGAAAGTTCTTTAACTCGTAAGGGGCCACTGTACTTACAACAGTATCACTTCTTTTACCTCAATCCATCAATCAACTGAGGGTATTTATTAAGCATTTACGTGTTCAGAGCATTGTGGTAAGCACTTGGGAGGGTACAACGGGAGTAGGTCATCCCAGTGAGCAAACTCTAAATTAGAAGAAAATATTTGAATTTTTGGTTGGACTTACCCAACACAGACCATGTTTCCACCTGTTTCCCCTTCTGCCATCAGTTCAAATGGACTGTGGGTATACATCCTTTACATTTTGCATATTTCATTGATTTCTGGAAAGAGATCAAAGGGGTGGACAAGGACCACTAGAGGATTTCCAAAGTCACTGAAGTGCCAAGTGTGGTATACTGGAGACAACAACTTGCCTAACAAACTCTGATTTGTACTCCTCTCTACAAATACAAAATTCTATTATATGAATTGCACTAGGTAGATTAAAAACAAACATTAAAAATAAAGCCTACCCTCAGAGTTTGTGGCTATCTTTACATTTTCCGGGATTACCACATTTTACATGGAAAGGTTTAAGAATTTTCTAGCTACTATATAACCTACATTTCTAGACTGCAACCTCATCTCAAGACTGTAAGTGAACTGGATTACTTTTAATACTCCAAAATACAGACAATATAGGCTCTCAAAAGTTCAGTATTTGTGTGTAATGTGAATTAGTGGAGTGAAATAGATATGGCAGGTTTCATTACTGAGTGAAATTGGGCTGTACAATTATGAAGTTTGAGTAATTCACGGAAACATTTTCCTTACCTGACCAAAATAGAGTTTGAAGGGGTAAATTTACTATTAAGGAAGTTTCTTACATTTCATTAATATGAAAAATATTTTTTCTATGTGAAAGTTAGAAATATTATTTTACAAGTCTAAAATAGTTTTCCCCTCCTGAACCAATTTCATCTTTTACCATTTGGGAAACATTGATAGCTTTTCTACATTTTGAATGGATTTAAAATTTAACATGATAGATTTGCTTAAGAACTTCCACAAATCTATTATGCTAGATGAATGCTAAACAACAACAGCTGCTTGTCTGCTGACATACTGAAACGTAAACTAATGTCAGCACCATTGGGAAATCATGTTTATTACTTTGCTGCTGTACCCTATGGAAACACAAATAATCTCAGCTGTGAAACATCTATAAAATTAGCACCTCTAAAAAATTGAGTAGGATCATTAAAAAAAAAAAACTACACTTGGATCATCTATTTCCCCCTCCCCTTTTTTTCCTTCTGTGGTATTTGTTCATTCATTCATTCAATAGTATTTATTGAGCGCTTACTATGTGCAGAGCACTGTACTAAGCGCTTGGAATGTACAATTCGGCAACAGAGACAATCCCTGCCCATTGATGGACTTGTTGAGTGCTTACTATGTGCCAGGTACTGGGGTAGACACAAGCGAATCAGGTTGGACACTCCATGTCCTACATGGGGCTCACAGTCTTAATTCCCATTTTACAGATGAGGTAACTGAGGCAGAGAGTACTGACTTGCCCAAGGTCACACAGGAGACAAGTGGCAGAGCCAGGATTGGAACCCTGGTCCTCTGACTCCCAGGCCCGTGCTCGAGCCCACTAGTGCACATTGCTTTTCCTCCCTCTTTCACCCATATTTGTAAAAGGGGAAAGTGAAGTTGGCCTGCACACCCCTAAAGTGACATCAAATGGTGGGTACTGTGGGAGAAGCATAACAAAGTGCTGAGGCACTGAGTTTCCAGGAACTTGTAGCCTTATTTTGGAGCCTGGCTTGGGGCTGGTAGAACAGCAACCAGAAATTATCTAGATCAAGATATGGTCCTCCTTGGATGTCTCTTCTCCCCACAACAATGTCCTTCTTCAGGTCTGAAGTGGTGAAAGGAAGCAGCATTCCAAAGAGGAAAGAGCCACAGGCCTGGGAGTCAGAGGACTTGCGTTCGGTAACCAGTTCTTCCTCTTGCCTGCTGTGGGACCTCGGGCAAGTCATTTAACATCTCTGTGTCTTAGTTTCCTCATCTGTAAAATTCAGATTAAAAAACTGCCAGATGAGGGACGGAGGCTATGTCCAAGCTGATCATTTCTGTTTTTACCCCGGCACTTCAGTACAGTGCTTACACAGAGTAGGCACTTAATAAATGCTACCACTGTTATTAGTATTATTACTATTAGCTGTTTTGCCAGCTGTTAGAAAAGTGATAACTCCAGGGAAACAAATCTCCCATCAAATTGGGGCTAGGTAAAGAATTAAGGACTGAATCCAGGAAGGGGTGAAGGGAGTGTTTACTCTTTGTGACAAAGAAAATCAAATAGATTCATTTGTGACCTATCCAACCATACTTCACCCTGCTGCACGGATCATTTTTCTACAAAAACATTGAGGACATGTTTCCCCACTCCTCAAGAGACTCCAGTGGTTGCCCGTACACACCCACGTCAAACAAAAACTCCTCACCATTGGCTTTAGAGCACTCAGTCACCTTGCCCCCTCCCATCTCACCTCGCTACTCTACTACAACCCAGCCCATATGCTTCACTCCTCTGCAAACCTTCTCACTGTACCTCAATCTATCTCACCACTGACGTCTTGCCCACGTCCTACCTCTGGCCTGGAATGCTCTCCCTCCTCAAATCCAACCAATTACTCTCCCCCCTTCAAAGCCTTATCTAAGGCGCATCTTCTCCAAGAGGCTTCCCTAAGCCCCCCTTTCCTCTTCTCCCACTCCCTTTTATGTCACCATGACTGGCTCCCTTTATTCATCCCTCCCCCTAGCCCCACAGCACTTATATACATATCTATATTTATATTAATGTCTGACTCCCCTTCTAGACTGTACTCTTGTTGTGGGCAGGGAATATGTCTTGTTAGATATATTGTACTTTCCCAGATGCTTAGTACACAGAAGCACACAATAAATATGACTGAATGAATAAAATATTAATTATAATGACTGTATTTAGTCTCTGTTATTCTAAAAGTTAAAAAGAAAATCCAATTAATATTGATGCCAAATAGCATTTTCTTTTACTTTATATACTTTGTTCTTTTCCTAATGCAGCTAAGATAATAGAGTAGGTCCAATCTTGTTCAACTGACTCTGTGAAGCCATGGCTCAGGACTATTCAAGAGGAACTCTAAATTGATGACTATGCTCCTAGAGGTTCAAATCAGCATGCAATATCACATGCGGATGATAATGAACCACTTTTCTGAGCCTAGAAAATCCTGAAGGAGACCAATAGTGGGTATCAGCCTACATGTGGAAAGCCCAGCCCAACAAGGATCTCTATTGGCAACATGGAATTGCAAGTTATCAAAGAATTACGCTAAATAGGCAGTACAACAATACAGAGTGTTAAATAGGTAGAAAATTGAACCAGAAGCCAGCACAACCCTTGAGAGGACTGACAGAGACACCAATATTAGATTAATCTAGTGGCCGACTTTATCCCAGTGCTAAACACGTAGTAAATTCTCATCATCATCATTATTACATAAGAATAATATGCCATAATATTGGGGCCCACCTGACAGTCTATAGAGAAACTGTAGTTGCTAAGTCTTTAGGAATGGAAGTTCTGGATTTAATGGGCATCACATCCAACTTTTACAGCAGTCCCTCTAGATTGTAAACTCACTGTGGACAGGGAATATGTCTAACAACTATGTGCTCTGCACATAGTAAGCGCTTAGTAACTACTACTTGAATCACCAAAAAAGGCCCTACTTATCAAACAGCCAATCAAGATGATAAATGATAATATTCTGAAATGCACTGAATTCACCGATATTGAAATAAGGTTCATTATAATGGGAGGGACACTGGAGGGAAATGGACCCCAGGAGGATACTCAACAACGTCCAACTGGTGAACAGAAATAGGGAAGCTGTAAACAAAGGGGACAGAAGAAACATTCAAAGACACAGTGATGCAAATCTTTAAAAGATATGATGTAGCTATGGACTCTAGGAAACTATTACAAGACATAATGACAGAACGACAATTAAAAAAAAAATCAGGTGCCTCAGTGAAGGGATTCACACATATTCGCACAACTGGAATTATGGATTACTTCCATTCAACGAATGCACACATTTCTTGACAATCACTTCTCTACCACTAGCTGACAGAAAATTTTAAAGAATGTATTTTTGGTACTTTACTTCAATGTTGATCATTTTCAATAATGTACAATTTTAACAAACCTAACAAACCTAAACTGCAATACACAAGCATGATATTCAAATAGCACTATTTAGTTAAATCCAATCACTCTCTAAAGGCAATGAAAACTCAAACCCACTGTTATTTTTAGTTTTGCAAGAAGATGGCAGACCTTCCTGAATGGATGCCTCTATGAAGTTGGCAGCCTTCTTTATTACATGATTAGTAGTATGGTTCACATGAAGAACTATACTCAAAATTTAATACAGAAATTAAGTTAGATTCCATTAGAATATTTTTTCCAAAGATAACTGTAAAAATCACTAATGAACAGGCCCAGTGGTTATTAATAATAATAAAAATAATAATAATTGTGGTATTTGCTAAGTGCTTACTATGTGCCAGGCACTGTACTAAGTGCCGGGATGGATACAAATAAATTGCATTTGATATAGTTCCTGTCCCACATGGGGTTTACACTCAACCCCCATTTTGCAGCTGAGGTAACTGTGGCTCAGAGAAGTTAAGTGACTTGCCTAAAATGGCACAGTAGATGAGTGGCGGAGCTGGGATTAAAATCCATGACTTTCTGACTCCCAGGCCCATGCTCCATTCACTAGGCCATGAATGCTCCCTGCATTTGGAAGCCAGGGGAGTTCCTGATTGTCTAACTCCTATATCTTGTGTACCTAATGGAATCCCTACAGATGGAAAGAAATTTCAATCCTATTTCTAGGAGACTTTGAGATTCAGAGTAACCCCCTCCATACAGCTACTATTCTCCTGCTCCCCGACTCAAAATACAAACCAAGACCCCCCACCCCTCAATGGGCTGCAGGGATTCTTACAAAGGCAGGAATTAGGCTGGTTCAACTCATGGCCTAGTAGAAAGAGCACAGGCCTGGGAGTCAGAAGACATGGGTTCTAATCCTGGCTCTGCTGCATATCTGCTATGTGACCCTGGGCAAGTCACTTCACTTCTCTGTGCCTCAGTTACCTCCTCTGCAAAAAGGGGATTAAGACTGTGTGCCCCAGGTGGGACAGGGACTGCATCCAACCTGATTACCTTGTATCTACCTCAGCACTTAGAACAGTGCTTGGCACATAGTAGGCACTTAACGAATACCACAATTATTAACTCACAGCCTTCCAATAAATAGATAAGGGTGGGAAGATTTCCCCCAAGAAGGCTTTTTTCTCTGAGACTGTAGTGATCATTTGGTAACCAGTCAACGAGTCCCATAATCATTTTGGGGATTGGCATTGAAACACCAAAGATGCAATCTGAAAAAAACACAAATTGAATATGGAGTACAAATTCCTAAGAAAACAAACTCTTCCCACATCAGCATTATATAATATTAAGAAACTATTTGCATCATGTGGCTTGTGCTAAAATACTTAGTGATCTCATCCTTACCATAACAAATTATCTGCCAAAAAAGACCTTCAAGGTCAATACTGGCAACAATTAAAAAATAATGAAAAACATTCATCCCTAAGGCAGTGATACAATTTCTTAGTTTGAAGCAATGCACTGTATGTTTTATTAGCCATCACTTGTTTAATTATTCATTGCAATTCCTTCATTCCATATACCAACATCAGGTTGCTAGGATTTCCATCTGAAATATTCCTTTCTTAGTCAACAGCAAATGTTTTTACATGATTCAGTATTAGCAGACCAAAAAGTATTTTAGCTACCATATTTTTCTGAATATAAAGGAGGCATAGCATATAACAAAACCCTCCATATTTTATGGCATAAAAACAATGACCTACAAAGTATTGAAAATGAAACACCTAGAACCAAATGGTTGAATAGTCAAATCATCTCAACTGTTAAATCACTTAAACCATAGTGTCCAATCCCTACCAGTAAGAAATCCCACTTGTTAATTTCTATTACCAATTCTTCCCATTGATGGGAGGTTTGATCTGAAATTTCTTCTTGATAGATTTATTTGGGCTGCCGTGGCTTTTTTTCATCACTTCCCATCAATGGGAGGAACCAACTTCCTGGATTTCCCACGGTTGGGAACACATATTTCCATATACAATTTTTTCCATTTATCTCCTCAATCCATTACTTCCTACTTCACATTATTCCAACTACGACATTCATGGCATCCTGCATCTCCCACTGCACCACAGTTCCTGACAAAAGCCAACCCAGTGAAGGTGCATTCCATGGATCCCAAGCTTGAACCAGTACAGTGCTGAAACTAACAATGCAGACATGTTCAGAGAGCCAGTGTCAGAGCCTTAACATTCTCTGTCACACTGTGAGAATTGGATGCTGGGGAAAGGGAAGACAGTCAGTAGGAGGAATACTTCCCAGTGCATGTCTGGTAATTTGGTATCTACATTACTGTTTCCCGGGTTCTGGGCCTTTTCAATCAACTGTATTTACTGAGCGCTTACTGTGTACAGAGCACGGTATTCGGCACTTGGGAGAGTGTGCTAAAACAGAGTGGATAGTCACGTCTGGATCAATCATATTTATTGAGCCCTTACTATGTGCGGAGTAGTGTACTAAAAACCTGGGAGAGTACAATACAAAATAGTTAGCAGACACATTCCTTGCCTTCAATGAGCTTACAGTCTAAGTTCTCATGCATTACTTATAGTTACGTCCTCCTCCCTGTCTAATAACAACATTTATAGTGGAATTTATTAAGTAATTACTATATGCCACATACTGTACTAAGCACTGGGGTAGATAAAAGATATATGGGGCTCACAGTCTAAGTAGGAGGGAGAACAGGTATTGAATTTCCATTGTGCAGATGAGGGAACCGAAGTATAGAGAAGTTAAATGATATCTGTAATTTATTAATATCTGTATTTACTTACTTGTTTATATAAATGTCTATCTGGCCCTTTAATTAAATTGAATGATGGTATTTGTTGAGTGCTATGTGCCAAGCACTATTCTAAGCACTGGGGTTGTTACAGGTAATCACATTGCCTCATGTGGGGCTCACAGGCTTAATCCCCAATTTACAGATGAGGGAACTGAGGCACAGAGACGTGAAGTGACTTGCCCAAAGGCACACAGCTGCCAAGTGGCGGAGTCAGAATTAGAACCCATGACCTGACTCCCAAGCCCATGCTCTTCTCACTAAACCAAGCTGCTTCTCTTCTTTAGACTGTAAGCTCTTTGTGGGCAGGGAATGTGTCTGCTTTTGTACTGTACTCTCCCAAACGCTTAGCCCAGAGCTCTGCACACAGTAAACACTCAATAAATACAATTGATTGAATGAATGAATGACTTGGCCAAGGTCACACAGCAGGTAAGTAGAGGAGCTGGGATTAGAACCAGAGTCCTCTGACATGAAGGTTCTTCCCACGAGGTCAGGCAGCTTCTCTGTGACCTCCCTGGAGAACGTGAACTCCTTGTGGGCAGGGAACATGTCTCCCAACTCTTTTGCATTTAACTCTCCCAAGGATTTAATACAGTGCTCTGAACAGAACAAGTTCCCAACACATATGACTGACTGCTGCATTTTCCCCAGGCAGCCTCAATTTTTCTTAATCCTTCTTTCCCCATTCTTGTCAGATTTCATTTTAGGAATACACTAAATACTTTGCCTATCTCCTATAGAATTCATTTCATTCCCAATAAAGAAGACTTTCATTCATTCATTAGTATTTATTGAGTGCTTACACTGTGCAGAGCACTGTACTAAGCGCTTGGAATATACAATTCAGGCAACAGATAGAGACAATCCCTGCCCAATGACAGGCTCACAGTCTAATTGGGGGAGACAGACAAAAACAAGACAACATAATCACGATAAATAGAATCAAGGGTATGGACACCTCATTAACAAAATAAATGGGGCAATAAAAATATATACAAATGAGCACAGTGCTTCTGATAGGTTAGAGAATGAGGTAGAGAGAGGGAAACGTTATAACATTTGATTATGTTTATTCAATTCAAAAGGTTGGGCTCCCTAGTAGTTGGAATTTTCCCTTATTCATATGTAATCCAAAGAGCCAGGATAAAGGGACTAGTAAGGAAACAATTATTTTATCCCATATTTCCTATAATAGGGACAACTAAGGATAACTCCTCAGAGAGTGGAAATGCGTAGGAGGGTCTCTGGCTGTGACTGTCAGGGATTTTAAAGCTAGTTCAGGGAATTATTCAGGGAATTATTATTGCAGGAACAGATCCACTGCAAGTGACAGAACACATTAACTCATTTCCTAAATTAAAAGCAAATAATTTTAACCCTTGTTAAAATCCTAGGGAAAAAAAAACCATGAGCAATTAAATGGCTCTGTAGTGTAAAAAATCTGGTCTGTTTTGAGTTTCTAGGCTCTAAATTTCCAACAAATGATATTTTGTAGGTTCACATTAATCCTAGAGAAATCACACAAGGTTTTAGACTGCCTACCTCTTTTTCTGCCAGACACATTCATTTTATTCTTGTCTCATTTGCAGTAGAAACTCACACTAGCACAGTACTTTTTTTAAAAGAAACCAAGTTCAAATGAGGAGATGGTTTCATAAAACAATTTTGATGCTGTAATTGCAACTTTGTTACTCTTGGTGAAACAAATAAAATATTTTTCAAAGTTTAAATTTACCAATGAATGATTCCATGTAATAATTTATGATTACTTTTCTTCACAGTTCTTGATTATGTATTTTAAAGTATGAATTTCTCATGATACATTCGAAAATGGGGCTCCCCAAAAATAAACTGGTGTGAAGATCATTAAAATATTGGGAACTTGAATGTAAATTTTTTTTTAAAATATTTTAAAATCACAAGGATCAGATGGCCTAGTGGAAAGAACACAGGCCTGGGAGTCAAAATAACCTGGGTTCTAATCCCAGCTCTAGCACTTGTCTGCTGTGTGACTTTAGGCAAGTCAGTGTCTCGGTGCCTCTGTTACCTCATCTGTAAAATGGGGATTTAGACTGTGAGCCTCATGAGGGACACAGACTGTGTCTAACCACTTAACAAATACCATACAACCAAACCCATAAAAATCATAGGTTGACCAGTCATCTCTCAGACTACGTCCATTCACTGGCACACAAGTAATTAACGGGAAGTAGAATATGCAGTCAGAACGATCTGTTCAGAGACTGGAACCTTCTACTGGAAGGCCGTATAAAAATAAAGAGAGAAATCTGCTGTTCTTCCATCATCTTCACCCTCCTTCCTGTAGGCATCCCCCCACTCCTGAGGAACCCTGGCTTGGGAGTGAATTCATTCATTCAATTGTATTTATTGAGCACTTACTTTGTTTAAAGTACTGTACTAAGTACTTGGGAGAACACAATATAACAATAAACAGACACATTCCCTTCCCATAACGAGCTTACAGTCTGGATTTTGCAGGGCTATTAACCTTCTATATACAAGATATTACAGACAAATATTAATTCAAAAAACTCAATTTGATGAACAGTTGTGATGTCAAATCTCTCTATTTCTTCACTGGCTTACTCTTCACATAATTAAACTTGTTGGTTATGTTTACTAAGTAATTAACTTGGCTATGAAATTAAGCATTAATGTATGCATGTACATTTTATTTTTGATCTCTTTAGTTGTAAATATTTTTATGCTTATCTCCACCGCTAGAGAATAAGCCCCTTGTGGGCAGGGAATTTATCACTTCATTATTCTTGTACTTCCCAAATACCTAATAAAGTGTCCCTCACCAAGAGGGTGCTCAATAAATGAATATTAGTAATACTACTTCTATTACAATATTTTTTCTCTTTCATAAGAGACAGCAACACCAAACCCATAAAACATAGCATTCATTTTCTGAAAATGTCTTTCAAAAGTGGTGAATTGGGTAAATGGACATAATACGAATAACGCACCCAAATTGCACATTACCTGAGGTAAACAAACTGCTTTATGCAATACTTTGTTTCCTACATTTTTTCCATGTGCACTTAACTGTAGCAAAGCATTTCAATGTTATTTCCCCTTATCCCTTTTATTAACAGTAATATTTTTACATTGTAACAAACTACCTTTTCTAGAAGTGTACATAATTTAGTAAATGATTGCTTCCGATGCACTAAATGGTATCCTACTAGTATAAAGAGCTTACTCTAATTTTACCAGTAGGACCAGGTTAATATTAATTTCAAAAACAATCGTATCTAAATGAACAACCGTGGAATATGATTTCCATTGTTTATTTAAACTGTATACAAGGATGGTGTAATGCTGTATCACAACCCTGGTCAACTCGATATGGAAGTAGCCAACATAGGAAGCCTATTTTCTGTGGCTGAGAACATCACTGAGATACCATATTCCCTTTATGCCATTCAACTCTATGCCCAAACTCAATCATCATCACCAAATAATGAGACCTGTGCAGAACACTGTATGGGGCATTTGCAGACTGTAAAACAGAAGGAACAGACACAATTCATGTCCCTGAGGAATTTAAAATAGGCTAGAGAAGATGTTTGTACCCAAGATTCACAGGTCACCAGACCCACCATCTTGAAAGCACTCAATCGGCTCGCCTCATCTTACCTCATCCTGCTAATCTCCTGCACACTCTGCTCCTTTAGCCAGTTTACTCACTGTGCCTCGATCATAATATTAACCTTTCCCATGGCCTGAAACTCCCTCCCCCTCCATATACACCAGACCACCACTCCACCTTCAAGGTGAAAAGTCACATCTCCTCCAAGAGGCTTTTCCTAATTAAGTCCTTTTTCCTTCCTGACTTGTTCTCCTTTCTGCATTGTCTGAACTGTGGGCATATGATATTGACCCCATCCCCAAATCCACAACCTTATGTACATAACTTTATTCTAAATTATTTACATTAGTAAGTCTCCTCCTCTAGACTGTAAGCTTGTTATGGGCAGGGAACGTTTCCACTAATTCTGTTGTATTGTACTCCCTCACACACTTAGTACAGTGCACTGTACATAGTAACCACTTAATAAATACCACTGATTGACTGACCATCAGAGATAGACTATCCAACAGGGGACAAAAACAACAGAAAACCCTACACCAAATGACTACACAGTGGGAGGAGAGATCGAGCCATCAAAAATGGACTTTATACTCAGAATGGACCACATATCCCAGACATACCTCACAATGCAGCTGGGTTATGTTCTTCCCAGTAGGAAGGGCTGAGGGGGTTGGCAAAGTAAATAAAATGAGAGAATAAACTCCCACTGAGGAGTCAGTCAACTGTATTTATTGAGTGCTTATTGTGTGCAGAGCACGGTACTAAGAATTTGAGAAAGTATAACAATAAGCAGACATCCCCAGTCCACAATGAGTTTACAGTCTAGAGGAGGAGGCAGACATTAATATAAATTATGGATATGTATCTAAGTGTGATGGGGCCGGGAGGTGGGGATGAATAAAGGGGGCAAGTCAGCCTCCCCTTCCCACAGGGACTAAATAACTCTGCTAGCGTGGTCACCAGTGAGTCATAGTGTTTCCTTCCAGAACCAACTGTGTGGCCAACTGGGGTGCTTGGGTGATGTTGGGCCCGGGCACACCTTGTGAAATGTCCAATAGGTAAGAGATAATGGAAGCAAATGCCAAGAAACAAAGCAATAAAAAAAAATCAATAAACATTTATATACCTAAATCCTCAGGTAAATTATAGGAAGCTCTGACCAGGAAGGTTGAGGGATTAATCAGAGAATATCTCAAGGAGAAAGTAAATTTTAATGCATCCTCAATTTAGTATAAAGTAAATTTATAGAGAGATTTTCCCAAGAAGGGTCCATTCAGTTCTCCTGTGCTTTAAGACTCTGCAATGCCTATTTTTCCTTTAACCCCTACACTACAACAATAAGCAGAGCTCACAGTCTAGAAGGGGTTTATAGTCTAATTGTGAAAAGCCAAACATCTAATAAGAGAAGTACAATTCATTTCCTTTATCTCTAATACTTTTTAGAAAAAACTAATGATTATGCCACCCAACCATCAAATTCTTAATTTTTTCTCAAAACCAATGTCATTTAAAAAAAAAATTAAGCATTGAATCTGATTTTTCATTGTACTATGCCTTCAATTTAGACTTGGAAAGATTTTAATTGCAGCAAAATACAGGTTGAATAAAGTGCTACATATTTGCAGGAATAAAACACTTAATGAGGAATTAGAAACATTCATGCTGATCATCCATCATTTTTTTCCTACACAGATATTCTCTAATTGGGTAAAAAAGAAAAAAATCAACCCCAAAATAAAAACCTAGGTTTTTAAATATAAATAGGGAGAGAAGGAGAGCATATAGGAAGGGAGGGTGAGGCAAAGCAGGTGATGGAATTTACTGAGCACTCTGTGGAGAACACTGTATTAAGTGTTTGACAGAGTAATTCAGAGTTGATAGACATGTTCCCTGCCCACGATGAGCTCACAGTCTAGGACTCAATACCCAGGGAATGTGCCCATTTATTGTTACACTGTAGTTTCCCAAGCACTTAGTAGAGTTCTCTGCACACCATAAGCGCTCAATAAACATTACTGAATGTTCACCCTCTTACTTAGGTTGTAAGCCCCATGTGGGACACTGATTATCTTAAATCTACCCCAGCACTTCATACAGTGCTTGGCACATAGTAAGCACTTAAACAGGGCAATTATTATCATTTTTATTATCTGGACCTCCCCTCCTCAGCCAAGCAGCTCTGCAGCCCTAAACCATCTTGTGGCTCCAAAATCAGCAAAAGGTCTCTATTCTCTCCACTTTCTCTGGACCTGCAGGGCCCCATCCTGGAAACATGAGTGCAAGGTTGTGGGTATTTATCACTGCACTCATGCATGACATGACACATGACAGAGACCCCAAGGAATACAATTTTAAGCATGGCTATAACTACAGAGATTTAGAGTCTATTTGCATTTTGGGGTGAGATCAAAATAAATTCCAATGTGCCACATATTATGTATGCAGAAACTGTCTGGATGTTGTCCTTGACCTGCCTCTCTCATATAACCCATGTATGCAATGTGTCACCAAATCCTGTTGGTTCTACCCTCACAACGTCGCTAAAACCTACCTTTTTCTTTCCATTCAATCTGCTTCTATGATGACCCAAACACTTATCCTATCCTCCTTGACTACTACATCAAACCTCACTGACCTCCCTACCTCCTGTCTCTCCCCACTCCAGTTTATACTTCATTCTGAGGATCATTTTTTCTAAAAAATACACCAAAAACCCAAAAACAATAATAAAAAACCATTCAAGTCCATGCCTCCCCACTCCTTAAGAACCTCCAGGGGTTGCCCATCCAACTCCACATCAAATTGCTTACCATCAGCTTTAAAGCCCTCAATCAGCTACCTACTCACTGATCTATTACTATAGCTCAGGCCACACACTTCACTTCTCTACCACAAGCTTGCTCACTGTGCTCCAATCTCATCTATCTCACCGCTGATCCCTTTCCTCATCTTCCCTCTGGACTAGAAATCCCTCCCCACCCACATACACTAGACCACCACTTCCCCTTCTTCAAAGCCTTATTAAGGTTACATCTCCAAGAGGCCTTCCCCAATTATTTCCTCTTTTCCCCAATGCCCTCTCTCTTCTGCATCGTCAGTGCACCTGGATTTCTGCCCTATGAGTATTTGATATTTCCTCCTCACCCCCTCAGCACTTAGGTAAATATCAGCAAATTATTTACTTATTTTAAAGTCAGCCTACCCCTCTGGACTGCAAGCTCGTTACGGGAAGGGAGCGTGTCTACCAACTCTGTTGTATTGCACTCTCCCATGCTTTTAGTACAGTGCTCTGCACAAGGTAAGTGCTCAATAAATACCATCGACTGATTTAGGATGGAGCGGTGCTAATGAACACTGCTGACTGTGGCCTGGTGTGGAGCTCTGCAGCTCCAGTTTCCCCAATCCCTTCAGGTCATCCTTGTGACCTCACTGAGGTTGCAAACGCACATTAGAGAAACACTAAATGAACCATTCACACTCTAAGATAAAAGAAAACTATTTTTTAAAATGTGAGGGAAAGACTTGGACATAAAAGATTATGCAAATCTGTTATCAAAAACATACTTACCTATACAAGCCACAAATAATAGCTACTCATAATATGACTTTCCAGAATGAAACCAGGCGTTGATTTTATCTGGTTCACCACAGTAATTTGCTAAATAGTTTTATGAAACACTTACAAATAGTGTTACAGCCAGAAACCAATTGCTGTTGCAACGCATTCAGTTAAAATGGAAAATACAGAGGAAATAAAACACTATAATTGTCTCTCACCCCACATTGTATATTATATTTCTAAATTGTATAGTATTATATTTTCTACTTTTTAATACACTTTCCCATAGAGGCATTGATTATATAAGGAATTTGTTCTCTGGTCTTTTATCTCTGAAGACCTAAACAATATCCTACATAGATTTATAAACTAAATAGAACTTCTGCTTCCTATTGGATCCCAAGGGGTGAAATCAGTTTCACTAAACCATTGCTTTAAACAGCACACAAAGTAACTAATGCGAAGAGCTTTTAATGCTATTTCTCACTAGATTTATAACTGACTCAAATCTACCTTTAACACATCAAAAGAGGTCAGATTTTACTGACATAAGAAAATATTTTATTATGTCAATACAGAATGTAGTTTCTGTAAACATAAACGTTTCATCCCACTGTATTACTCGTTCTTTTCTATCCTCTGAATATCTAGGTCTGAGTAAGGGATAATGCACCAAATTTGATTCTTCTTGCTGAAGAATCTCACAATAATAATAAGAATGACATTTGTTAAGCACTTACTATGTGTCAAACACTGAACTAAGCACTGGGCTTAGTAGATACACAATAATCAGGTCCTACATGGGGTTCAAAGTCTAAGTCATTGGAAGAACAGGAATTGAATCTCCATTTTGAAGATTTGAGAACCGAGGCACAGAGAAATTAAAGAATTGCCTAAGGTCACATAGCAGCAAAGTGGAAAAGCTGGGATTAGAACCCAAGTCCTCGGATTCCCAAGCCCATGCTCTTTCCGCTAGGCTATGCTGGTGATCCAAATTTTACAAGATGATGACAAATTTTATATACATCAAATACTTTGTGGGGTTCTTGAACTAGAGGTCAAATAGCTCCTTCAAATAGGGATTCTGATGGTCTATCATGACAATCTCAAAATAAGGAAGAATCAAGTTTTTAGGGGGAGGGTTAGAACACACATGTGGAGGACATTTAAGAGAACTCAAGAATGAAAGGTAAAAATGCTAAAAAAAAACAAAAGAGGAGCTCTGCAGATATATACTGGAAATACGTGACTGCTTTCTGAAATCTGAAGCTGTCTCTGGAAGGACCAGAGGAGATCTTACTAACCACAACTACTGTCAGGAATGCAAAACCCCACGGTGGATTATGATGGCTATACTCTACAGTATTTTTAAGTAATTGCTAATCATTGTAGAAAGGCAAGAGGAGTAGTTAGGGTCCTCCCTTAAGAAGGACATATAGACAGTTTTCTTATAATGACTGTTTTCACTACACTTCTTAGATACAAAGCCAACAGAAAAAACCAGAGCATGCTCTTCTGACCACACATGTGCTTGACAGAATCGGATCGGTGTGCAGATTTACAAAAATGTTCAAGATGTGGAAATTATAATGCAAGTTTTCATTAATGTGGGGTTCTTCAAAAACACACACTGTTGTCAAACAGCTCTGTTAGCAAAGGGAAAACATAAAGGGTCATATAAAAGCAGTCATCATATCTATTTAAATTTACAGTCTTCTAATTGTGATAAAGCTCCTAACTAATTTAGCTTTTAATTATTTTCAACCTATGGCATTTACTGGACGCTTACTGGGAGTAGAACGCTGTATGAAACACTTGAGAAACTACAATTCAACTGACTTGACTTGGTAGATATAATCCCAGCCAGCAGTGAGCTTACAGTCTAGTGTATTATAATTTATCTACTCAATTAATAAACAGCGGAGAGGAGAAAAAAAATCACATATTTCCTTTTTTAAAAAAATCAAAAGTAGAAGGAAAATTAATTCTCAAAAATCAGAACTAGTTATTAATTAAAATTATTCATGGTTTTCCCTGCATATTGTCTAATTAGTGGTACGCTGGCAATTATATGACTATAAATGCCTCCTGAAGACTGCAAGCTGCTTGTGGGCAGGGATCAGATCTGTCGACTCTGTTGCACTGTACTTTCCCAAGTGCTTAGTACAATGCTCGGCACACACGAAGTGCTCAATTAACTCCACTAATTGATATTACTTACAGTGTAAGTAAATGAGTGAGTCTGTGCAAGGGTGAGTTTCTGGTGGAGCAATTCAAAGTAGTAATAAAAAACCTATTTCAAAATATAAAAAAAAAGAATGATGAGAAAATGCACTGAAAGGGAGATGTAATTCAGTCACTTGAATGGAATTTTATGTCTATGCCAGGTTTTAAAAGTTTAAAACATAACCACTGTGACTGTAATCCTCAGCAACCCACTCCCTTCAGCACTGTGCATATTTGTATATAATATTTATTATCCAATTTATTTTGTTAATGAGGTGTAGATCTCCATGATTCTACTTATCTTGATGATGTCTTGTTTTGTTTTGTTCTGTTTTGCTTTGCTGTCTGTCTCCCCTGTTTAGACTGTGAGCCCGTTACTGGGCAGGGATTGTCTCTATCTGTTCCTGAACTGTCCATTCCAAGCGCTTAGTACAGTGCTCTGCACATAGTAAGGGTGCAATAAATACTACTGAATGAGTGAATGAATGTATTAAATATTTTGTCCATTACACTATTTTAGTCCTAGGGAGTTTACTGTGAGTTGTCCTTTGTATTCAAAGATGGCGCTCGAATGGTGAACTTTACCTACAGGCACCTGTGTGCCGGAAAGGTCAAAGCTGTACTGATGGCTCCAGTTGCTCTGTGCCCACACAGTTGTACTGTTGTTTGATGCCTGCAGTACCTCATACTATTTTTGTCAGATTGAAGTTAAAGAAAAGATGCCCCTCCCCACCACGGACATATATAACCTAAGGAATACAGACAACATACAGAGAAAATTTCAGTTTCGCAAAAGAGCAAGCTAAGGGGGAGGAAGATATCATCTAAGGCAAAACAGGACTTACTCCCAGCTCAAGGATCGTGGTTTGCAAATTTCTGTCACTAGTATCCTGAAATCAAGGAACCCCTCCATCTGCCCAGCAATGCGACTTGTGAAGGAAGAATTTTAGTCCCTGGTGGGGGAGGAAACGGGGGGAGGAGGTCATTGACTACAGACCTCCCTAAGTTTTGGAGAATGCAGCAGGGAGAGAGTAAACCAAAAGCAAGTGGCCCATGCAGAAGCCTGTGGCTGTGTTATTGGCGCTTCAATGTGTCCCACTGCAGTTCTTGCATGGAGGGAGAATGGACATATCACCTAGAAGGGTAATGTGGTCACTACAGCCTCACTCCCATTTCTTAAAGTAGCTCCAAACAGCACTTTGGGAAGGAGAATTTAAAAGACAGGCAGCCAGTGCTGCAAAGAATATATAATAATAATAATAATGATGGTATTTGTTAAGGGCTTACTATGTACCAAGCACTGCTCTAAGCATTGGGGGAGATACAAGGTAATCAGGTTGTCCCACGTGGGACTCACAGTCTTAATCCCCACTTTACAGATGAGGTCACTGAGGCACAGAGAAGTTAAGTGGTTTGTTCAAGGTCACACAGCAGACAAGTAGAGAAGCTGGGATTAGAACCCATGACCTCCGACTCCCAAGCTCTTGCTTTTTCCACTAAGCCATGCTGTCTCTCTCTCTATATATATATATTTTTATATATACATATAGATATATATCTATAGATATATATCTATCTCCAAAATGCCAGCAGCCTTCACCACCCCCTGCCATCCATCCTGCATCCATTCCCACTTGTCCCCCCAACCCTGAGACACCTGTTCCAAGACTGTCATTAAGTGGATCTAAATTCAAATGGTCCCGGTTTACTTTCAGCACTGTCGGCTGTACAAACTGTCACCACTCAGGGAAGGAAATGGGGATTACGGGAGGGGCAGAAGGTGGCTTTCTCCACAGAACCCAAATTCATGCTATTATACCCAAGAGAGATCTGACTGGAAGAATAGGTCGCAATAATGTCTGCGAGGAAATTTAATTACAAAAAAGTTCTATTATTATTCCATATTTTTAATGATTATTACTAAGTTATGTTGTTAACTTTGGTTCATATAATGAACTACATTTCTTGAAAACCTCTACAGGTCTATGAAGCTCAAGTAGGAAGCTATACACCTGGGGTAGGTCAACAAGTCGTGTGAAAATGGTTTTAGAAGTAATTTAGGGAGCTTTGTTGGAATGCTAATGGCCATAAAATTATTGCCATTCTTTCATCTGATTCTGAATGCCATCTGGGGGCCCCATTCACATTTTATAGGTTATAAAAGCATTGGCTAAGTATTTAGCAAAAGACTCAGCTTTTTCTGATGGAAATCTTACGGCCTCTTTCTCCACGAGCTAATACAACCAGGAAATGGAAAATAGCCAAAGAAGAATCTGACTTTAACATATTTTTCATATATTTATGAATAATGTACAAGGAGGAACTGATTATTTCTACTACATTTAACTGAGGCAGATACAGGATTTATGACAGGGCATTTGTTTTTAGGCTTGACCTCAGGGTTTCCAACAACTCTACCACAGTTTCACATTTTACATTACAACTATGTAAGCAGTCCAGCTTCCTTCAGAAGATTTTTGTGCAGACATGCTAAAATCGTCTAGCTATATTATTATAAAATATTTATAACACTTGAATACCTTTCATTCCTTTGATTCACAGTTTTCAAAACTAAAAATTTTAAAGGTAGATTTTTAACAAAAAAGCAACTAAGCTCTGAGAATACTGGGAACTTTCAATGTGATGTATTAAGACAACTCTGGCAAAGTATTAATAAATGATACCAATGTCTAAAAATTAAAAAGTGTCAGAACAAGCACTGGGGAAGCATTCAGTTTACAGCCTCTAAACCCACTAATTCAAAAAGGCAGTTATAGAGCTAAACAGTGTTTGGTGGGTGTGATCAGCAAAAGTCACTGCTTCACTGCTGACTGCTGGCCTTGCCATTCTGCGGCTGGTTCCACTGTCCCTCGTACAAGTAATAGTGAATAAAAGGCCACTTACTACATATATTGAGTGAGTGCATGTTGTAATACTTGATATGTGACTTGGCCAGAGAAGTTAGGTGACTTGCCCAAGGTCTCACTGCAAGCATGTGGTAGAACTGACATTAGAACCCATGTCTTCTGTTTCCCAGATCCTTTACCTTCCCACTAGGTCTCATGCTTCTCCAAAATTAAAATGCAGGACAAATATGCTATGTATGATAGCAGCTGGAAACCCCTTAAAAATCAGGAAAAAAATGATAAAACTGCAAATTCAAATTCCCACGATTGAAAAATTACAATATCTAAAGCAGTTTTCTCCAACTCCAGCCTGGAAAAGCCTTTTGGCACCTTTTATCATCACTGATAAAACCTTCCTGGCTGGAAGGTTCTCTACTCTTGGCTATGCAGCTTCTGTAAAGGGGATCCGCGTCACTGATAGTGGGTGAGATGGGATATTGAGAGAAAAATAGAAATCTTTACAGGAGCTACAGCAGCACTGTAATTTGAAAATTACCTGAGAACAGATTTCAGAGTCTATTCAGGACGATTCTGATCAAACATTAGTCACTTGTACCTTATGATTTCATAAATTAAGGTATAGCTCATGAAAATCCTAGCTTAGGCCTCTAATTTGGGATTTTCTCAGTATTTGGCAATGAAATAAAGACAATACAGAAACTTTCACATTTCCAAATAATTCATTTTCTTTCCCAGGCATACCCCAGTAGTGAATATTTCTCTAATTAAATTTATCTTTTTCTTCTCACAAGCCGGAAGATAGAAAAGAATGCTAATCTTATAATTATTTTCTTTTATTTTTACTTATGCGGAGGGTGCCACTTGAATAAAAATGGTGACTTTGTCATTCATGGAAAATAACAAAAAATAAATACCATAATCAAGATAGTTCAGAATCATCACTGGCAAAGTTTTTCATTGACGTGCATATCCTGAATGTCATGCATTCTTGCACTGCATAAGATAATGCACTTAAGAAAAACTGCATATATAGTCAAGGCTAAAGAGCATCATTACTTCATAAAGCCATACTGCTACTAGGGAATAGCTTCTTGGTTTTGATAAAAGTGATTGAACTCAACAGTGTCTGATCTTGGAAGCTTAGCAGGGCTGGATGCAGCTACGACTTAGATAATAAACTGCCTGATAATTTCAGGAACTGTACCCTTGCCTTGAGGCAGGGGGCTGGATATTTGAACCAATTTGCTCCAGCTCTAATACAGTGCAGTGCTAATGGAAAAGAAAATAATAGATCAATGTATCAATATTAGCGAAACCTCAACTCTTTGAATAAAACAATTTCCTTCCGATAAGCGAAGATGTTCATGAAAGTATGACACTTACGAAGTAACATCTTTTTGAATGAATGAAAGAAAATGTTGCTTCAACATATTTATAAAACATAAAACACGCTCTTCCTTCACATTCAAATAATGCGGGTGGAGGGGTTGAACTTGTTTTCACTTACTTCTACAACAATCCTGCCCTAATATGAATTGTGGGGTGAGAGGAGTGGAGGGATTGTAAATTCTCCGAAACAAGACGTCACTCTACCAACCTCTTTAAGCTTAGTGCTACGTAATAATTTTACAGTTACTCTAAATAACAAAGCAATATTTTTTCTAAGAAAGAGTTGCATTTGAATAGTCAACTTTTTCTTCAAAATTGTTCAAAGTTCTGAATATGCCTCAACTTTTCATAAGAATCAAACTTTTTTCTGGAATGTACGACAAGTGTGCGAAAAAAGGGAAACTTGGCTCTATCATTACTTCTGTATCCACGGGACATTTTAACTAGTAAATGTCAACGTGCTCTTTTAATTCATTTTCTCATGGCTTCCCTTTAAAAATCCCACTGTGTCTATTGATAGCAAGTCACTCTTTTGATGGTCATGAGGGTTTAGTTTTCAGTAGAAATGTACTAGCCTTCTGATAGTGAATTTCACAGTTATTTCAAGATAAAAAGTGAGGGCAGTTCAGCCCTACTCCTCGGTCCGATTTTCACTCAACTTCACTTTTGACTTCAGTCCTGTGGCTCTTGTCAGAGACTAAAGTTCTCAACTACCTCAGAGTTTTTCCTAGAAGGTTCTACACCATGTTGTTGATGCAGCTGGCCCTCCCTGAATGTCCATCATAAAAAAAAAGGAATAGTGAAGGACTCCTGAATTAAGTCTCAAATCTCAGTTTTTTTACTTTCTGAACTCTGCAGGTCTCAGTTGCTAGATTTTTCAATAGGCCTCCTATCATACATTTTTTTCCCCTTGCTCTGGGAGCATAGCCAAGCCCTATCCCTGCAGCTGACTTTCCCCACATCTAACTAGAAATATGCTAAGGACTCTATTTATAGACTCAGTCTGGAAGCAGCCAACCAAATTTTTCCATTCTTTGCATCTCCCTTCCCCCCTATCTTTTCCTCTCTTTACACGCATACGTATATTCTATCTGCTTTGGGATGTGTTGAACCCTAGAGTTACCTGCTTCTCCAGAGAAGGAACAAGGTACAATCCAACATTTAAGAAACTGAAGCCTCAGCTCCTCCTAAATGCCCAACTTGCCCAAAGGCAACCTAATGTAAGATTTACAGGACGTACTAAAGGCCATGTCACACAAATTCAGGATATGCTGCTGCTCTTAAAAGAGATTTCTCTCCATAAAATCATAAAATCACTTGGACTGCTTCAAAACAGTCTCAATGCCAAAAGTACACGGGTAAGTGTGCCTGCCCGTAGTCTCTTAAAAGAGATTTCTCTCCATAAAATCATAAAATCACTTGGACTGCTTCAAAACAGTCTCAATGCCAAAAGTACACGGGTAAGTGTGCCTGCCCGTAGTTTGAGGGAACATCAAGAATTCCCTAAGTATCCAATGCATATCCAATGAAAATGACACCCTCAAATTTCTGCTCCCTAAGATCTCTCCTGTTCAGTGATCCAAGTCCCTTCTACCACATCTGTTAAGTGGGAGGGTCAATTCTATCACAGATATGGACCAGCCCCCAGGCCTTAATTGAGATCCTGTCATATTCAAGTTGACATCTGAAGCCTAGTTCCCCTTTGTTTGAGGGCTAAATTATATGTGGTGAGCTTCATGCTCAGAAAATATACCCATCTAGTTGTTCTCTCTCAGAAATACAATGTTAAAAAAAGTATCATTTTCCTCCTAGACTCAGCCTTGAAAATAGCTATCAGTTCAAAATTGATTAAAAGGGTATCAATCAGTACTGCATGTGCTAGACCTCTGGGCGGGCCTGGAACGATCAATATAAAATTGATGGCGTATTTCTTATTAACCACCAGCACAGAGATTTGTGACCCTGCTCCCTTTGTTATTTTTCTTAGATATATCTATAGAGTTAATTCTCCCTCAAGAGCTCAGCGCAGATGTCTAAAACTCATTAAGGTGAATACGAAAATGCTGAAATAAATCTCACTAGGCAGGACTCACTAAATTTCAGCTGAAACTAGCATCATTTGTCGAAAATTCACAAAACTAATTAGGCCAGCACATCTATTCAGCAAACACAAAACTGTCCTACTATCAAATTCCAATGACTTGTTCTAGCCAATGTAGACAGCTAGTGTTCTCCAAATCTAATAATAATAATAATAATGTTGGTATTTGTTAAGCGCTTACTATGTGCCGAGCACTGTTCTAAGCGCTGGGGTAGACACAGGGGAATCAGGTTGTCCCACGTGGGGCTCACAGTCTTAATCCACATTTTACAGATGAGGTAACTGAGGCACAGAGAAGTTAAGTGACTTGCCCAAAGTCACAAAGCTGATAAGTGGCCAAGCCGGGATTCGAACTCATGAACTCTGACTCCAAAGCCCGTGCTCTTTCCACTGAGCCACGCTTCAGCAGGATCAAGCTAAAAGATCAGTCATCGACAAACATTTATTAGAACGGACACAGACCAGGCCAAATTCACCCCCTGATAATATATGTCAGCCACTTAAAAGGAAGCCTATTGAATCTTTCAAGCTTTCTTAGGGTTGGCTGGGACATCACAGCAAAATGCTCATGATCACCAACAAATTTTAGCATCTACTGGATGCAGAGCCCTGTGTTAGGTGCTTAAGAGAAATACAATAGAAAGAAATAGAAAAAAAACCTACATGATCCTGTCCTTGAAGAGCTTACATCCAAAGGCTGGGGGACAAATGGCCAAATATTCAATAGATGAAAGAGGAAGACCAGAAATAAGCAGAAATATGTACACATGCCACATATGTGCTAATGTGACTGCAGAGGTGGGCGGAAGGTGTTGGGTGACAGGAGAAGGAGAATGGGTTCCATATGCACGGGGGAAAAAGGCTGAGCAATAGGTGAGCAAATCAAGGGAAGCCAAAATGGTGAGGAAACAGGAAAGCCACTAGTGAGATACAGTGAGAAGGCAGTTCCAGTGGAGTTAAGAGTATGAGCCAAGGAGACACATATCTATGTCTATCTGTCTCTCCCTGTATGTGTGTGTGTGTGTTTAAAACAATTTGCAAAAGGAGATGTGTATTTCCCCCCACAGAGCTTTATATACATACACACACACACACACACAGAGAGAGAAAGAGAGAGAGAGAGAGAGGAAGAGAAAGAGAGAAAGAAAAAGAAAGAGAAAAAAGCAGGACAGCTCCACACAGATAGAGGATAGCGTTGAAACAACCTTGTTTTCACCCAAATCACACAAAAACTTTATGAATGGGCTAACTGTGGCTGCATTCCCATTTTCACACAGTCATTCCAAGTATTTCAACATACACTTTAGAGTCAGGAAAACTAGGTCTTAGGGTTTAGAAAAAAGCAGAATCCCACTGAAGCAGGAGGAAGACAACCAGGGTTAGCGTTAGTCTTCTCTTGTCTTATGCTGTCGAGTCATCTCCGACTGGACACTAATATTTTAGTAGAGTACCAACTAGTATAAAACCTGAAGGGAAAGGAATGGGGGTTTTGAATCATTTTTAAGCCTTTATTACAGTAAGGAGAAAAGATGAACTCTTCAGATGATCAGCGGATACTTCTCCCAATTTAAAAGTCATTGAATAAAATGGCTTCAGATGTCATTAACACCATCCCCAAGGGGGAGGTGCTCACCTAACTTCATCCATAGCTATTGTATCTATAAGATCCTCTTTAGATTTGTTGCATAATCACACTGCTTAAATACGGTTTCTTTAGATGACTTTTATGCCCAAATAAAAAAGTTCAGATAAATTGTATGCCATGAAAAAAATACATCTTATTCAACTCAAGGATTTTTCCTTTATCATTGTTGCTAGGAAACAAAATCTAACCCTTATCTATAAAAGTAGACGAATTCTGAGCACAGTGTGGCCTTTGTCCGAGGGCTGGTTGGCGAAGCCTCAAGGGAAGAATTCATGCCTGACATCCAACTTTTCCTGCTCTGAATTCTTAATGTTAAACTGTCAAATCAATGTGTTTTTCAATAATTATTTCTGACATGTGAAATTAAATGAAATGTTTTTTGTATACTCAGTATTCAAGAGAAAAAAAACAGTACAAAATCCTACACCAGTAAATGTTCCTGCATATTATAATAATTATTTCTGTACATTAGCAAGGTTATCTGGAGGGAAGCAGACAGTTGCGAAACAGTCTTCTTTTGGCTAAAGTTCAACTATTTACCTAAAATCACTTTTGAGAACCAATAGGTTACCTAGGACAGGACAAAGTGCTGTGGGATGGGAATTCTGAAGAGAGAGAAGGTAGCTAGATCTGTGTTAACTTCCAGTCTCAGTAGAACTATGAACTAATTTCAACACTGAAGAGATATTCACTTGTCCAGGCGAAGTGTAGTCATCGCAGAGCAAATCTGGAAATCTATTTTTAAATGTGTTATTCTCCGTTAGATCTACTCTAGACTAAGCTCCTCCTCCAGACTGTAAGCTTCTCATGAGCAGGAAGTGTCGATTAACTCTGTTGAAATTCTAATCTCTCCCAAGTGCTAAGAACTGCACCTGGTAAGGTTCGATATATACCAATGATTGATTTGAGTTAAATAAAGCAAAGTAAGTTGAACTCTAGCCAAAAGAAGGCTATTTCACAATCATCTGCTTCTGGGAAGATAACCATGCTACTGTATACTGAAGCTGAAATCCTGGGAGGGCTACCTGCCAACTGGAACTAGGACAACCTAGTCAAGGGTCTTCCTAAATGGGTGAAGCACGCCTGGCAAAGCCCACGTCTCCTGAACCCACCCGAGACCATATCCAAATCTCCAGATTGGAAAGGTGATTCAGGAATTAGGCCTGGAACACTCAGTAGCTAGGTTTCAATTTCTGAGTGAACTAGCCAAATGTCAGGTAGTAGTCCCCTAAAAGTACTTAAAAACATGTCCAATTAATTGAAACCATTAAAGCCACTGAGGTCCCAGGTCTAAAAGACCCATCAAGGGTATTTTGCTATTCCCCGAGAATCTAATTCAGTGGCTGCAGAGAGTATGCACTGACTGCTTTTGTCAATGATGTCAAAGCTAAGTTTGTTTTTAAGAGCGGCAGAACTTGGATAATCTTTAGCTGCATAGATTTGGGAGGGAGCACTAGTGTAAAGAAAATGGGAGGGAAGAAATGAAGGGAGGAAAAATGCTTTCCACTTCCTGACTTGGGAAACTCATTGATTTACTCATTCATATTTACTGAGTGCTTACTGTGTGCAGTGCACTGTACTAAGCACTTGGCAGAAGATGGCCTAAGATCTTCATAACCAATAGCCTCTCTCATCTTCTCCCAGATCTTTCTTTAGCCAGAGTTAGAAGGATTACTTGCTCCTTATACGCTATGGTCACTGGTTATGTGATAAAGTTGGTCATGTCTCTATCTGTTGCCGAATTACACATTCCAAGCACTTGGAACAGTGTTCTGCACATAGTAAGCACTCAAATACTACTGAATGAATAGCGGGGACAATCATGTCTATGATAATTCACACAGAGACTACAAATGGATAGTATTTAGAGCATTTTTAGGTGGAACACATAACCTAAACTATTTGCCAAAGGAGATGTGCATTCCCCCCCGCCTCCAGAGAAAGTGTTCCCTAACCTCTGGAACAGGTAGATGCTTATCTGCAGAACTGTTTGGGGCAGCGTGGCTCAGTGAAAAGAGTCTGGGCTTGGGAGTCAGAGGTCATGGGTTTGAATCCTGGCTCTGACTCTTGTCAGCTGTGTGACTGTGGGTAAGTCACTTCATTTCTCTGTGCCTCAGTTCGCTCAATTGTAAAATGGGGATGAAGACTGTGAGCCTCACATGGGACAACCTGATGACCCTGCATCTACCCCAGCGCTCTGCACATAGTAAGCGCTTAACAAATATCAACATTATTATTATTTAATTCAAGGGTGCCAAAACAGGTTGAGGCTACAAAATCTGTTGCCTAAGAAAGCTCTGAGGGTGACTTCATTTGCTATATGCTAACTACGCCCGCAGACTCCCACACACTGCTCTCTCCCCTTTATTTGAACGTGATAAAATACAGACTATCCAGGCTTGGCCCTGGACAGCCCCCAGTTTGGTCCCCCGGCCCACATCTCTCCATTCCTCCCTTGGCCCCGGGCTACTTTGAGATGTTTAATAATGTTGGTATTTGTTAAGCGCTTACTATGTGCAGAGCACCGTTCTAAGCGCTGGGGTAGACACAGGGGAATCAGGTTGTCCCACGTGGGGCTCACAGTCTTAATCCCCATTTTACAGATGAGGGAACTGAGGCTCAGAGAAGTGAAATGACTCGCCCACAGTCACACAGCTGACAAGTGGCCGAGCCTGGATTCGAACCCATGACCTCTGACTCCAAAGCCCGGGCTCTTTCCACTGAGCCACGCTGCTTCTCTATCCTTTGGCAAATAGTTTATGCTTCCCCTGTTAGGAAGCAGCAACAGAGAGGCTCCTGCTGGGTAGGAAATGGAGGGGAATAAGGGCCCAGAACCCAGAACCTTGGCAGAGGAAAATCCCCCAGAGGCCTGGAGCAGGTTTCAAAAGAACATCCCTGTTTATTCCTGCCATCTGGTGGCGGGATTGAAAACAGCACGCAAAGTGTGAAGCTCGCCATGGAGAAGCTCTTAGCTACAGACATAAATAGATATACATATACACACACACACAATTCTAGGAATATATACATGACCATCTGTTCCTGCCAAACACTTGTTCTTTTTGCGGGGCCAGCAGCGACGCAAGAGAGGTTCAAACAGGTAAAAGAGAACTCACCGTCAGGGCTCTGGAGAGAGCGGGGAGAATACGCGTACATCTCTAATTCTGGCACCTCATTCTTGGTATAGGACTTATTTCCCCCACATCGTTTACCTCATTTTAGTCTCTCCATAAATCAATCAACTGTGGCCGGCTCTGGGCACGACAGCAAGAGACCATCTGAATATTCAACTGTAAAGGGTGGCCTAGAGCTTCGAACGTTGCCCGTAGTCGGGGCCGGTCTTCTCAGATGTCAATTCAAAAACTCTTTGAATTAAGGCACGGTCGGGTCCAAATGTCTAACAGAATATTTCAAGTTTGAGTTCTGTTTACACTAAAATGGTTTTTTGTCATTTCCAAAGCCTAGATACTAAAGAGCATCTGACAGTTTGCATCACTTGAGAGCACATTTAAAATGGAATAATTAAAAATCACAGGTTTTTAATTAGTAAAGATTTCCAAACTACAGAGGAGTTTCAGTTTTAGTTTAGGAGGCGGTTATAAACTTTTATATCATAAGAGTACCTATTAGCATGTAAAAGTAAACAAACTTTGGTAATCTCCATAAGGACAGTGTTGAATATTCCTCCCGCAGTCAACGCTCAGCACACGGTAGGTGCTCGAAAACACAGTACAGATAATGTATTACTACTATGAAGCGATATACTAGGTTCTTTAATAACACGTGTTATGACCATAATAACTGTGGTATTTGTTAAGCATTTACTCTTTATCAAGAACTGTATGAAGCATTAAGATAGAAACAAGATAACCCGGTCAGACCTAATCCTTGTTCCACACTGGGCTCAAAGTGTAAGGGGAAAGAAAAACAAGTATTTAACCTATGTATTTTATAGGTGAGGAAGCTGAGGCACAGAAAAGTTCAAGGACTTGTCCAAAGTCACCCAACATGAAAGTGGGGGATCTGAAATTAGAACTCAGAACTCCTGAATCCCAATGCTGTGTTCTTTCCACTAGGCCAATCTGCTTCTCCAAAAATGAATGTGTTATGAATAGAACACTGAGGGAAATCAATATGTTTACTTCAAGAATCTTTCATATCTGGATGGTACATGATGAGATGTCAGAAAAACTGGTTGTGCAAATGCACTTGAAATCGATCATCACAAGTTTGTGTTTTACTAGGAGTGAACGACCCTTATTGTAGGAGAAATTACTGTAGCTTAATGTCATTTTGGAAGATTATTTTATCAAATGAAAAACTTTATGTGAAAATTTTATTCAAATTGAGTAAACAGGCTGCCGATTGGATTTCGAGGTCCTGATTTTTATGACCCAGTTAGCAGTTTTATCCCTTACTAAAGACAGTTCATCCCATATTAAAAATAGTTTAGCATGCATTCTAAATCTATAATCAGTTACCATTAAATGGGCTTGCTTTTGTAAATTCGATTTAATAGGTTAGTCTTCCCAATAAACAGTGAAATCTATTAGATTCTGTATAATTTCATACTGATTGATCAGCAACATCAATTGGAGAAAATTATCTTTTTCCTTTCATGCGGATTAGTCAGTTCTGCCATAATGTGTGCTTTCCCTAGGTTTTCTGGATAGAATACTGTTAGAAAATAAAAATGTCTGTCTATATGAGCCTGTTTAGAAGGAAACGGTAAGCATGTAGACACTCAGACCTCTGGAAACATCAAAATGAGCTTCTCAACGCAAAACGTTGCAGTCGCAAAATCTGTACCTAATAGGGGAGCAGGGTGTATTCATTTAAGGGAGAGGAGCCCTATTATCTGATTCTGAAGTTTCGAGTTCCCAAGCAAAGGCACAAAAACAACCTAAATAAGTGATTCAAATACATCAACATTCTGACTTCATCAGTAATGGAAGTTCTGACAAAACCAATAATTATCACATCATACATTATATTCATTCATTCATTCAATCGTATTTAGCACCGTATTAAGCACTTGGAAAGTACAATTCAGCAATTATACCACCAGTTACTATCTTTTAACTATTTCAGGAATCATTTTTATTTCTTTGAGTACATACAGATCCATTTCTTCTGTTATGTGGGTACAGGGCCCTTGTAAATATCCCACCTTAAGGAAAATTCACACTGTAGTACTCACTTTGACCTTCACAGAACACACACCAATACATAAGTAGCATTTCTTCCACCCTGAGGTCATCTTGCATCCCAACAGGCTCGCGCTGTCGGATGAACGTTTCCTAATTCCCAAAAGTATTTTAGCAGAATACACATTATGCCCTCATTTCCCCTTCCCACCCTCTGCCTCGCCTATGTACCCCTTAAGTACTTTGATACCCCAAGTCCACAGTACTTATGTATATATCATCAGACTCTACTCTTTCCCCTATCTGCAACTGGTTTTATGTCTGGCTTCCCCAGTAGACTGTAAGTTCCTTATGGGCAGGAATTGTGTCAAACAATATTGTATTCTACTTTCTCAAGGGCTTAGTACAATACTCTGCATACAGTAAAGCACTCAAATACCACTAATTAATTGACTGATAGATAACAGGGCATTCCCAAACCCTGAATTTTGTCTATTTCATATACACTGCTTCTGTTAGTAAGCATGTAAGACTATAACTAGATGCCAAGCACAGTGTTTGGTGCTGGAAACAAAATAAACAGATCACATGCAGTCCACATCCCACTTGAGGCCCCAAATCTAAAAGGTGGGGTGAGGAGATATCTTCAGATGAGGAACTAAATGCACAGAGACCCTGAGTGACTACTTCAAGGACACACAGCATGCCCATAGCTGAACTGGGTTAATTACACTGCCCCGCTTCAAAGCGTTATTGAAGGCACATCTCCTCCAAGAAGCCTTCCCTGCCTAAATCCTCCTTCCTCTTCTCCCACCCGCTTCTGCATCACCCTGACTTGATCCCTTTATTCATCCCCTCTCCCAGCTCCACAGCACTGAAGTACATATCTGTAATTTATATTAATGTCTGTCTCCCCCTCTAGACTGTAAGCTCATTGTGGGCAGGGAATGTGTCTGCTTACTGTTATATTGGACCCTCCCAAGCGCTTAGTACAGTGCTCTGCATACAGTAAGCACTCAATAAATATGACAATGAATGAACCAGGTGCCCTGACTTTCCATGAGGTCACACTACCTCCCTTGTGTTCCTCAAGTAGCTGGCAAGTGCCCTATACACAGCTCATTAATACTTATAGCATTCATGCTCCAATATTCATCCTTACAAAGTTTGCAGGCTTAATTTTTTAAAAAAATTTAAAGTATCATCGGTACTATTTTACCTTCCTTTTGGCTGAAACTCTACCCTTTTTTCCACTGAGAAAAATTGCAAGATTTTAAAAGATCAGCCAAAATACCTCACAACAATTTTCATTACCTGTTTACAAAAAAGGGGTGCGCTGGCATTGAGAATCAAGATCAGGGGTTTGAATTCAATATTGGTTTTCATAGGCCAACTAGAAATAGACAGGATTGACCTTCACTTTGTTTATCTTCATCCAGTTTACACAGACTTACAGCATGGATTTCTTAAACCCTGATTGAATTTATTTAAATTATTCAATGATGCCACAATGAATTTTAAGATACGCAATTTCAAGGTTACTCAGGGTTCATATAGTTACTTCTGATGGAATGCTGTTTTTTTCCCTAATGAGCTTTAAAGTCTGTTGGTTTATGATAAAAACTTGGTGTAAAGCTTTGAAAAATTACTCATACTTAATGACTGTTTTGTAAACATGGTCACTGAAGAATGTTTATCAGCCAATATTTGTTTTTAATGATTAACTTTGAAAGCACCATTATACTACTAGGCACTTAGATAAAATGTGCACTTGTTACACAGACAAAAAACAGCTGCCTACAATTTCACATACTAAAGTAACTCCAATTTTAAGATTACTAGCTCCAGTAGGTGACCATAATCAGTGAGTTTAAATTGAGGCAATGAGAAGGGAAAAATCACTGTTACCCACCATACGCAATCTGCACAGTGCGCTTGCATGGAGAATGCTTACACTTATTTGCAGCCCCTCTAAGTCCCAAAATGGACTGGGGCAGTGGGTATTTGGGTAGAACCAGGGCCCCATATCTGAGATGGTTCCGATTGCAAAACACTCTTCCCTTAACTGCCCTAGAGTCATTCATTCGATCGCATTTATTGAGCACTTACTGCATGCGGAACACTGTACTAAGCCCTTGGGAGGGTACAATAAAACAAACAGCCACATTCCCTGCCCATGCTTTTTTTAACAGGATACACGAACTGCTTTACTGGTGGACAAGGAAACTATGAAGGAAGGCAGGGATATATCCGTTAGCTGAGGTTTTCCCAATGTCAAATGGCAGCCAGCCCGTAGGGCCCATTCACTGGCCTGTGCCACAGAATCCCTCTCTCCCCCACCCCACTTATGAACAACTTCCGCATGGCCCAGAAACTCACTGGGAGCATCCCCAAGAGAACCACAAACTATCTCCTAATCAAAGACCTGCTACCAAAGCAGAGTCTAAGAGGAACTCGCCCATGGCTCTCTGGAGTTCTGAAGGGCTCAGAAGGATTCTGTCTTGGCCCTGCTATAACACGTCCAGGGCAGGCAGCATCCTCAGTTGAGCCCCAGAGGCTTCCTGGTGTAGGTTGGTTGGGGACAGAGTGGAGTCCACAGGAAAGCCAAGACCCGAGCTGAATCCCCCTTCCTGGGAGCAGGACACGGCACCCCAAAGCTAGAGTGAACTGGCCTGGAACTCCTTCCCCTTCCTACCTGACAGTTCATCACCCTCCCCACCTCCAAAGCTATCCTAAAATCACTTCGCCTCCAAAAGGCCTTCCCCAACTAAGCCCTCCTTCCTCCTACTCACACTGCCATCTGCATAGCCTTTACATTTAGATTTGTACCGTTTAAGCACTTGATATTCACCCCACCCTCAGCTCCACAGTGATATTCACCCCACCCTCAGCTCCACAATGCTTCTGTATGTAACCTTATATCCTGCCATTTACCCTATCTGTACAGTATTTTAATGTCTGCCTTCCTCTCTAGACTTAATGTAAGCTCTTCTGTGGTGCAGGGATTGTGTCTACCACCTCAGTATTATCCAACTTAGTAAGGCGCTCAGCCCTCAGGAAGTACTCAATAGATACCACTAATTGATTTAACAGCCGTTCAAGCTCTCCCTCCTTAGCTTAGAATATCCAGTCTACTAAAAGCTACGCCGCAATACCCCTACTCAAGCCAGATGCAATGATCTCAAGAAGAATATATATGTATGAGGGGTCGCTGCAGCAAAAGGTGGGAGGGGAGAAAGTCAAGATTTCTCTGCTATCCAGTTAACTTGCTCTGTATCACACAAATGTGGAACACAGAAGGAACCATGAGCCCTGATTCTGTTTATGGAAATTGTTTAGCACTTACTCCGTACCAGATGTGCCAGGCACTGACCTAAGCACTGGAGTAGATAGAGGATAATTAGGTTGGACATACTCCTGTCCCACAGTGGGCTACCAGTCAATCTCCATTTTACAGATGGGTAACTGATGCACAGAGAAGTTGACTTGCCCAAGGTCACACAGCAGACAGGTGGCAGAGCCAAGATTAAATCCCAGGCCAATACTCTTTCCACTAGGCCACACCGATTTATCGTGCACCACTGGGTACTCGGTCATCCACAAAGTATCTGGGGAAGATACAAAGGAAATTAACTGAATCCCTGAGTTTACGGTGTAATGAGAACAAGATAGATTATACATATGTACATACGCTTATACGTGTATATATATCATTATTGCTAGAATCATAAAAAGCCAAAGCCAAATAGCTCTACAAAAAGTTAAACTTAAGCTGAAAGCAAATACGAAGGTTGAACGAAAAAATTATAGGGTGGGGGTTGTTGAAATGATTGGAATCAGGTAGGGCTAGTCTGAGAAGTTGTCATAATAAGAGGGGAATATTAAGTAGAGATTTGAAGGCGGGAAGTATGGTGGAGAAGAGGATATAGGATATTGCAGTAGAGCTAGGTTTAGACCCAGGGGAAGCTGTTGGTTATCTTAACCTGGCAAGCAGTTGGTTATCCTAAGCTGCCAATTTTTGGTGGCTGCTAGTAGCGGAGAAAAAGATCTGGTGGTAAGGGTTCACACAAAGTAGGAAGTCTGGGGACTCTGTCTAAGAGGTGAGGGGCGGGCAGTTGAAGGGGCACAGCTACTTAACTGGAAAAGAGTTCCTCTCGTTGAGCCTCTCAGCTCTCCCACCATAAGTGACTTCTGGTCCAAATCCAGAAGTGGAACTGCCCCAATGATCTTCCCAGTCCACCAAGTCCCTAACACCAACTTGATTTACAAAAGGGTGCCCAGAGAGGGGAGGAAATAATGTGTGGCAGCCTAGAGTCAGGAGAGAATGAAGAGCCAGTGGGGAAGGCAAATTCGGTTGTTTAGGGTGCAGCAGCCAGGCCAACCTGGAAAGTAGTGAGAAGTGGGGAAGTTAGGGGAGGGAAAAAAAAAAAGTGGAGAAGAGAGGAAAAAAGGGATGAGGAGGAGGTCCAAAAGTACATGTCCTGATAAGCTACTTTAATTTGCTACAGAAGGTGTTTGGAGTCATTGCAAAGATTTTGATTTTAATAAAGATAATACCAGAGTTGGAATGACACTTGAGGAAGATGATTATTCTGCTGAATTGAAGACAGACTGAAAGGCGTGGACTCGAGAGATGGGGAAATCCAAGGAGGAGGTTACTGCAGTCCCATGGGGTTACAGTTTGGTTGTGGGAACGGAGGAAGGAATAGCTTAATTAAATTCTACAGAACTTTAGTGACGGAAGAGTCAAAGAGGACTTCTAAGTATGAGCCTGAGAGGAGCGTGGGCCCATTAGTGAAGATGAAGTTGAGAAGAGTAGAAACAAAGTTAAAGCCTGGGCTTGCAAAAGGATTTGCAAGCCTGCCTTTTGGAGGCAAAAACGTTCTTTAAACAAATACCGAATGACCAAAGTCAATAAGATCAGTTTAACAGAGTCAAATTTTGAGAGGGGGGAATTAAATGAAAAAAAGGAGTGAGAGAGAGGGAGGAGAGAAAGAGAGATATGCAGGACATGAGAGTCACTAGTACCTTCAAAAATGGAAACGAAGTTGTCCACAGGAATAAATTCAGCTCCACTACTCTCTTTCTCTCTTTAATGCTGAGTTTGCCTTATAATTCATTCATTCATTCAATAGTATTTATTGAGGGCTTACTATGTGCAGAGCACTGTACTAAGCGCTTGGAATGAACAAGTCGGCAACAGATACAGTCCCTTATAATCATTTCAGTATTTTTGTTAGGCACTTACTATGTGCCAAGCACTGAGGCGCACAGTCTAAATAGGAGGGAGAACAGTTACTGAATCCCCATTTTACAAATGGGGAAATGGAGGTACAGAGAAGTGAACTGATCACAAGCTCCTACAATAGCAAGTGGCAGAGCTAGGATTACTATTTATTGTTTACTCTGTGCAGAGCACTGTACTCAGCTGCTTGGGAGAGTTCAACAGAGTAAGTACACACAATCGCTACCTTCTAGGTTTTGCAATTTACCAGGGGAGGCAGGTGTTAAAACAATAATAATAGTAATAATAATAATAATAATATTGGGATTTGTTAAGTGATTATCATGTGCCAGGCACTGTATTAAACTCTGGGGTGGATAAAAGCAAATCGGGTTGGACACAGTCCTCTTTCCATGTTGGGGTCACAATCTGAATCCCCATTTTATAGAAGAGGTAACTGAGGCCCAGAGAAGTGAAGTGATTTACACAGCAGACAGGTGGTGGAGCCAGGATTAGAACCCATAACTTTCGAACTCCTAGGCCCATGCTCTATCCACTGTGGTAAGGGGGGCAATGGAGCATAAAGTGCTGTGGGGGTGGGGTGATTACTTAAGTGGTTAACAGCAAGAACCCAAGTGCATAGACGAAAAGATTTTTGATAAAACTACTAATGTGCAAATGGCACACAGCTTAATATTGAGTGGAAAAGACTACTCACACTCAAGTCAAGCTTAAACCTGGACACATGGACAAAAGGAAAATATTTTAAATGGACCTTTAACACTGGTGAGATAAATCAATAATATCTATTGAGCGAGTGCTGTGTATAGGATAGTGTATTAAGCACTTGGGGGAATATACACAAAAGAGTTGGTAGGCAAGATACCTGCCCATCCCTTCTTTGGCTAAAGAATATCTTGTAATGGTTACCTTCTCAATGGCTCTAAGAAATTCTGCAAAGCCTGAAATAGAGTTAATTTACCCATCATTGGGATCAAGCCAGTATAAACTCTTGCTAGGCATTAACACACCATTGTATAAAACGGAAGCCAAGCTTATGGATCATGTATGATCTTCGAAGATCTGACCAAAGTATGGGAAAAGGAGGTCAAGGAGAAAGAGATCCTCCCATCCAGATAAATCTTGCCCAGCAGCACCTATTTCACTTGTTCTTGTTAAATTTTAATTAATTCCAAATTTGTTTCCCCCTGGACTAATATGTGCCTGTGGGCAAAGACTACCTTTAATTCAGTTTTCCTTTGGCCACTTAGTACAGTCATAATACGGGGATTGCAGTAATAGACTATATTGTAGTGTATCCTGTCCCATGCCACGGACAAGTGCAAAACCATTACTTCCAACACTTAGGCGTGCTATATCCAGATAGATCTGTGTTGTCAGAAGAATGTTCCTACCCATAATGCAAAAATGATTGCATTAAGTACTCATGCAGTAGGAAGCAGCATGGACTAGTAGAAAGAGCACAGGGCTGGGAGTCAGAGACCTTGGGTTCTAATTCTAGCTCCACCATTTGTCTACTGTGTGTCTGTGGTCAGGGGACTCCAACTTCTCCGTGCCTCAGTTTTGTCTTTTATAAACTGGGGATTAAAGCTTATTCCATTCTACTAAGATTCTGAGCCCGACTTGGGAGAGGGACTGTATCCAACCTGATTATCTTCTATTTAATACAGAGTTAGGCACATGATAAGGCCTTAACAAGTATCACTAGTATGTCAATTGAACACTTTTGGTGACAGATAACCCAACGGCAGTATTTACTGAGTGCTTATTATGTGCACAGCAAACTGCCTTAACCTGCAATTACTTGTAATTTATAAGAGGAAAAAAAAAATCCAACCCAATGGAATATACGAAAAGGGATGGTAGAAAATTTAAAAAAAAAAAAAAAAAGACGGCAGCAAACCAAAATGATCACAATATTCAAAAGGGAGAGATGATCAACGGTTATTTAGAGAAGAAAAATGTGAAAAAATATTAAAGTTCCTTACTAATATTGTACTGCATATTCATCATCATTTAATAAAAACTCTGGTTGGGAATCAACAACTGACAGGGCAAAAGTGAATAATAAGACAAGTGGCTCTGACGCTCTCCTAAATCATCCTACAAGCCTACAATTTCTTTTCTCAAGGAAAAAAAAAGTTTATAAACACTAAAAGGCTCACATTTAATAGAACACTAAAAATTTAGCATTAGTAATTGCAAGTTTTAAAAAAGTAGCAAGAAAGATGCCAAATAAACCCAGGGCATGTCCCCTTTCTAAAACTGCCCCAATCTCCAATTCAGAGGAATCCCCTTGAGCAACTTAGAAATTTCCCTTCTAAAGCATAGAGGTTTATGGACTCCAGATATATAGAGATTTAATTTTGTCAAGAGTTAACAACACACGCTAATGTAATTGCAGGAACTTAATTCACAGTTTAAGACACAGAAATAAAATTCAATTGCAAGTTAGTCTCTCGTGACTTACCTACAGTTTGGGAACTTCCACTGTAAAATAACTCAATAAGGAAGCAGTTTCTTTCAGAGACAGATTGCATATATCCATGTAACCTGGTTTCTTTCCTGTCTGAGAACAAATTTGAGTATTTTATCTTTAATGAAAGGATTACTGTTCAGCAAAGAACTCAGTCCTAGAGCGAGAAGCAACATGCCCTAGTGGAAAGAACATAGAGTCAGGGGATCTGGGTTCTAATCCCCGATCTACCATTCACCTGTTGGGTGACCTTGGGCAAGTCACTTATCAGTTAGGTTTCCTCATCTGTAAAATGTAAAATTTCTGACCTCCCTCCCCCCATTAGATTATGTATCCTGGGCAGGACAGGGACATGCATCCAACTTGCTCATCTTGTATCTAATAATGATGGCATTTAAGCGCTACGTGCAAAGCACTGTTCTAAGCCCTGTCCCAGGGCTTCTCCTCTAGACTGTAAACTTATTGTGGGCAGGGAATGTGTCTGCTTAATGTTGTGTTGTACTCTCCAAAGTGCTTTAGTACAACGCTCTGCACACAGTAGGCATTCAATAAATACGAGTGAACTGAATAAATGACTTAGTACATTGCTCAGCACTAGTGTATGGTAAGTGCTTATCAAGTAGCGTAATTATTACTACAGTTCTAAAAATCTACAAACAAGCTCCTTGTGGACGGAAGACGTGTATGCAAACAATAAGTGTTCAATAAATACCACGGATGAATTGACTAAAAGTGCTTTGCATATTTCCTTTCCTCACTCCCCACTTCAGGGACTCAGTTCAGTAAGCAGTAGCAAGGGCCTGGGAGTCAGAAGGTCACAGGTTCTAATCCCAGATCCACCATTTGTCTGTTGTGTGGCCTTGGGCAAGTCACTTCACTGTGCCTCAATTATCTCATCTATAAAGTGGGGACTGAAACTGTGGGGCAGTCTCACGGGGCAGGGATCGTGTCCAACCCGACTTGCTTGTAACCAACCCAGCGCTTAGTAATAATAATAATAATAAAAATGATGGTAATTGCTGAGCGCTTACTATGTGCCAAGCACTGTTCTAAGCACTGGGGTAGGTACAGGGTAATCAGGTTGTCCCACATGGGGCTCACAGTTTTAATCCCCATTTTACAGATGAGGTAACCGAGGCACAGAGAAGTGAAGTGACTTGCCCAAAGTCACACAGCTGATAAGTGGCAGAGATGGGATTAGAACCCATGACCTATGACTCCCAAGCCCAGGCTCTTAGGGCCTGGCACATAGTAAGCGCTTAACAAACACCATAATTATTAAAGAGCCTTCTCCCTGCCTGAAGTAAGCTATTCCCTGACATATCTGTAAAATGGGGATTAAGACTGTGAGCCTCACGTGGGACAACCTGATTACCCTGTATCTACCCTAGCACTTAAAACAGTGCTCTGCACATAGTAAGCACTTAAATACCAACATTATTATTATTATCATCCCACTGGGCAGTGGCACTACCCATCCTGGGAAGGCTCTGTTCCTTTTCCCCCTTCTCGGACTGGCTCTAGTCCCAGTTCTCAGCCTTTCATTCATTCATTCAATAGTATTTATTGAGCGCTTACTATGTGCAGAGCACTGTACTAAGCGCTTGGGATGAACAAGTCAGCAACAGATAGAGACAGTCCCTGCCGTTTGACGGGCTTACAGCCTTCTTACCACGTTTTACTTGGCAAAGCCCCTGCTGCTCCCACACCCAGGACCCTAGATCTGGTGAGCTCTTGCTCCTGAGTCTAAACCTTCACCCAAGGCTCGCCCCCAAGTCACCACTCAAAAAACCAGTTCCTTCTCCTCTGTTGGCACCATGCAGTGTGGCTCAGTGGATAGGGCATGGGCCTGTGAGTCAAGGGGACCTGGGTTCTAATCCGGGTTCTGCCGCTTGTCTGCTGTGTGACCTTGGGCAAGTCACTTAAATTCTCTGGGCCTCAGTCACTTCATGTGGAAAATGGGGATTAAGAGTGTGAGGTCCATGTGGGACAGGGACGGTGTCCAACCTGATTAAATTGTCTGGTCCCTCAGCGCTTAGAACCGTGCTTGGCCTGTGGTAAGCACTTTACAAGTACCATAATGATTATTATTATTATTGTTCTTATTACTACCCGAGGCCCTAATCTTACTGATCTTTCACCCAATAGTGCCTCGGCTGCTTCCCTGTTTCTACCCTCCCTGCTGGTTCGAGTAAGATTGCCAGTCTAAAACCCAAAGAAATCCCCAATCTACATAGGCTTTGAACCATCACAGATTTTCAGTCTTTTACTCTACGATAATCAGGATGTTTGCATTTCCTCCTTGCCACAAACAATCCCTAAGTGGCACTATGCTTTTCAATTATTTACAGAGCCTCGAAATACAAAAATAACAAAAACAAAAAACCAAACCCACTTGACACAAAACAATAAATAGGTGTGCTTTACTGAGGGTCAAAACACACAGGTATCCAGAATTAATAAGCCAGATCTCCACAAACCCAGTATCTCAAAATAAACACACACAAAAGCCATTAAGAGAAGAGCGACTAAGCTTGCGTTTGCTCCTCCCACACCTCTCTCATCCTAAGCGCCTCTTCGGACTTCATGGGGTGCAAACTTCCAAGACCAAGAGAGCCCAAGCTCCATGATTTTCAGCCATTCTCCCATCTTCGTGAGCTAAGTCAAGGAGTGATTTCCAGGTAGGGCATCCGTCCCCTTGGCCCGCCTACAAACTCAAGAAGGTGAAGTGTAGCTTACAGAGAGAAAGAACCATCTCCTCAACTCCATTTACACCCAGCCCTTAAGTGGTTATAAGGGACCTTTAACACTCTGTAAACCTGCTCACATTTCAAAGCTTCAGTTTCCTGGGACCTAGAGTGTGACTTAAGGCCAGTCTCATTCAGTCTGCTTACTGTATAATGTTTAATGTGAGTGTACTGAATTTTTTGGCAGTCCTACAGGGTGCATCAATTCATCCTTCAGAGGTACCTTCCTCCACCCACTGCTGGAAACACACATACCGACAGTTTCAACTGAAAAATCCCTGCCTTTGGGTACTCGGCCACAGCTCCCTTTTTCTGCACAGGGAAGTGCAGATAGGCTCAGCCACACCCTGAAATTCATTCATTCATTCAATAGTATTTATGAAATGAAGTGCCCACTTCATGCTACACTATAATTTGCCCATTAGAACCTAATGGAAGAGGGGGAAAGGGGAAAAGAAAAACAAGAAACCTTTGACTTTCACGTGCAAAAAGTGGAGAAAACTGACTGCATCTGTTCCTCTGTGCATTCTTTCCCTTCAGGAAAAAGGTCGGGGGGAAGAAGATAATTAGGAACTTTTACCAGTAATACTAAGGTTTCTCTCTCTAGATTAGACAGCTCCAAGTGTTCAGATGATATGGGTCTGCTGAGTGGCAGAGTTCAGACTTTACTGGGGTGTTGATGGGTTTGCTATATATGATAGATTGGAAACATATCCTAGCAGTAGCACAGAGCTAATCAATTGCAGCAAAAAACATTAAATCTACTAAAGTAATAGTAGAAACCAGGAATTTTAAGTGAAAATGGAATGCATTCAATTTGTAAACCTGGATTGTTACTGTTTAATCATTTATAGGGATAAATACTACTGATGGCTTAGATGATACCAGAATCAATCAGTAGTCTTTACTGAGCACTGCCACTACACTATTCTGTGAAAAACACTGTCCTAGGCACTTGGGAAAGAACAAGAGAGTAAATGAACCTGATCTTTCCCTCAAGGAGCTCATAATCTAGCTAGGGGGAGGGTTGGATAAGACTGTGAGTCCGTCACTGGCCAGGGACTGTCTCTATCTGTTGCCCAACTGTACATTCCAAGTGCTTAGTACAGTGCTCTGCACACAGTAAGCGCTCAATAAATACTACTGAATGAAATACTATTGAATGCATGAACAGATCTGAAACTACATTTCTGTGACTTTCCCCATATTTTCAACCATCACAATCACTGCAGTCAGAGTCTCAAAACAGCTCATCACTTCTTATGCTGCATGTAATAGACACCCCATGGAATCCAGCAAAAAAATTCAAATCAGACCTTTGGTTTCATCATCTGTTCCTACTGTTTCAGGACACAACTCCAGTAGGTTAATTATGTCTGCATCCCTTCCTAATAATGTGGCTAGATATTTGTTTTGGGTTTTGTGTTTTTTTTTAATAAAAGAAAGGACCCTAGTTATTTTAGCTGCTGGAGCATTTCAGAAGAACTAACTCCTATATGCACTACCATTTTCAATACTTTGAGTTTGCGAAGAAGTCTATAATACATACTTTCATAAGGTCCTCAATGAACTCTCTTTGTTTAGCTCGTGTTATGCAACACTCAGTTATGATATTTCGAGACAAAAGCATTCTTTATAGATACTGAACACCAAACTACATCTATTACATAAGGTACTGCCCATTATAAAATTGGGTGTCATACTGAAATAGACATCGAACATAGGAGCTTTCAAAAAGGATAATGAATGACTAAGGCACTCAAATTATTTGGTCGATCTGCATCTTTTCTGCAAGTTAGTGATAAGAAATTCATTTTCATTTCTATTAGCTAGCTGCAATTACTGCTAAAATAAGATACGTTCGACTTATAGAAGCTTATCACAAAAGCGAGCAATGTCTTTCAAACTAAACCTAGTCTCTATGAAATAGTCATTAACCTATTATTATAGGGCCCCCCCCCTCCTGCTAAAGGAGAGAACACATTCTCATCTGTGGTAGGGGCTTTAAAAGTGCAAGGCTGGATAGGTAGAAGGGGAAAAAAAATGACTTTCCATGCCTGGCATTCAGGTCAAGAGTGTCACACTCCATCCTTACACTGGGTGCAACCTGAAGGCCCATAGTGGCATTTGGGGAAAATGAGTATTTGAGACATTTCTGCCATTAGCACAGGAAGGACTGCTCCACTTCACACAAACCCTTTCTTAATATGGCTCAGAGAGTTGCTTTGGGAGGGAACAGAATGGGAAGGCAAAGCTGCACTTCTCCATTTGTCTAACAGAGAATAATTTGCCCTTTAGAACTGAAATTAACGTCTCCCTGTTTGTAAGAAGGGCACACATCCTTGTCATTTCTGCTATCCCAGTAGTATCCTAATGCATTCTAATAATTTAAAGATTATTCATGACTGGTTGAATAAATTTCCTAGCACTATTCAATCGTATTTCCTGAGTGCTTACTATGTGCAAAGCACTGAACTAATTGCTTGATTAGTTAAAATCCCTCACTACGACTCAATCCAGAAGTCTGGCAACAAAGTGAGTTGATCAAAAGGCCTGCCCCAGCCTTTTTTAAATTAAGAGAGCACAATGCTTATTGAAGTGTTATCTTTTCTTTTTCCCATTCAACATAATCCAGATTTTTCACTCCTCTTCTCCCTACTTTCTGAAACTGGGAAAACATATTTTTCAATAGAGATTTTTGCCTTACCTATCCTCCTGAAGTTATCCATCTATTTCTACTTTCCAGGCCTGTGTAATTCCATCACGCCTCAATTATGTCAACGAGGCTATCTATATATGATCAAGAACCAAAATATCCAACTCCCTCTGTCTCAAACTGTGAGCCCTGTGTGAGACAGGGACTCCAATTATCTTGCATATACTCCAGTCTTCAAGCATTCTTGTCTTAGGCCGTCGAGTCGTCCCCGACCCATAGCGACGCCATGCCCACATCTCCCCCAGAATGCCCCAACTCCATCTGCAATTGTTCTCGTAGTGTATCTGTAGAGTTTTTTTGGTAAAATACAGAAGTGGTTTACCACAGCCTCCTTCTGGGCAGTAAACTTGAGTCTCCGCCCTTGAATCTCTCCCATGCTGCTGCTGCCCAGCACAGGTTAGTTTTGACTTGTAGCAGATTGAACTTGCAATATATCATTAACTAACTCCTCCTGAATTCCTAGGGTCCAGGCACTCAAGTGAAAGTAATATACAATGCTTTAGTTTGTCACTAAACTTTCCCCCGGGTGCTAACGATAGGCTTTCCTTGGTTCCTTAATACAGCTTCTTCTTCTGGGAAGTGGCTTGGCCTAGTGGATAGAGCATGGGTCTAGGGGTCAGAAGGACCTGGGATCTAAACCTAGTTCTGCCACTTGTCTGTTGTATGACCTTGGGCAAGTCACTTAATTTCTCTGGGCTTCAGTTACTTCATCTGTAAAATGGGGAGTAAGACAGCGAGCCCCACATGGGATATGGACTGTGTCCAACCTGATAGCTTGTATCTATTCCAGTACTTAGTACAGTGACTGGCACATAATGAGATCTTAATAAATACTATCAAAACAAAACAAAATCCTAAAACCTAATTCAAAACCGTAGCTTGTGATTTCCAAAAATATTAGACAATCCACACTTATAATCTATTTTAAGAGTTCCTTAACGAAAAAATCCCCACATGCATTAATCTCTTAAAGCAAAATCCTGCGTATATAAAACTAGTGCCTCCTTCAAAAACGTAAAGGCTATTTCACATTTCACAACTCTGTTTTTAGAAGATTTATCAAAAGCTTGTGACACTGAATTCCAGAGATAATCCTTTCTAAGTACCAATCACGATTCAGTGAAACTTATTATAAGCACTAAATGTAATTCTTTTCATAATTGCTCAGGCACACAATGCTGAATTAAACTCCTAAATTACTGCTATATTAAGTCTAAAACTTTTTATGGTATTTATTAAGCACTTATTGTGTGCCAGGTAGTGTAATAAGCACTGGGGTGCATAGAAGAGAATCAGGTTGGACACAGTCCATGTCCCTCATGGGGTTCACAGTCTTAATCCCCATCTTGCAAATGAGTAATTGAGGCAGAGGTGTAAAGTGACTTGCCCAAGGTCACACAGCAGACAAGTGGTAGAGCTGGCATTAGAAACCAAGTTCTTCTTCTTATTCCTTGGCCCCTGCCCTAGTCACTAGCCCATGCAGCTTTAACTTATCAGTTGACTGTAAAAATATAATATTATGAAAAAGAGGTATTCATCTGACAAAGAGAATTGCTAAAAATATTGAAAGTAGAAAAAGCCATGTACAACTGAAAACAGCAGAAATTGAATAAACCCTAGCCCTTTAACCCCTTGTTTTAAGTTCACTATCGCACTGTATTGCGACATGAGAAGAAATGGAAGTAACAGAATACCAAACATCGCTACAACTTTTATATTGCTGGAATGCCCAATGCAAGGTAAATCTGTCAAGCTGCAGCAAGACAGTGTGGAAAAATGGCACTTGATTCAGCATATTAGATTAAATAATTTTACTGTTAAATGGACAATTTCCCTTACAGAAAAAAAAAATCAATCAATGGTATTCACTGAGAGCTGTGTGCAGTGAACTGTACTAAGCGTTTGGGAGAGGAGATGGTAAATTTGTTCCCTACCCACAGTGAGTATACAGTCCAAGGGTGGAGACAGGCAGTCATATAAAATGAATAATTTATAGACATGTGTGCAAGTTCTGTGGGGCTAAGTGATAAAATAAGCTTAAAAATATTTTAAAAGAATGAATATTCAAATACATGCATTTTACGTCTATAAATCTAGTTAGTCGATGTCTAACGTTTAGATTTTGTAACTTCATAAACCACAAGTATTTCATGTATCACAAAAATGACTATATTCTCAGGGACTGTACATAAATTAGCATAACACTATAATTAGTATAATCAAATGAATCAAACAAACAAAAAGTACTTTTTTAAAAGGGATCATTTGCTAAACGCTTACTACGTGCCAGGCACTGTACAAAGCACTGGGGTAGATACAAATATTAATCAGGTTGGACACAGTCTATGTCCCACAAGGAATTCACAGTCTTAATCCCCATTTTACAGATAAGGTAACTGAGGCCCAGAGTAGTTAAGTGACTTGCCAGGGCACACAGGAGACAAAAAGCAGAGACAGGACTAGAACCCAGGTCCTTCTGATGCCCCGGCCCTCGCTCTATCCACTAGGCTACGTTACTTTTCAAACAGTTCTACTTGAACCATTTCCAAAAAAATACTTTTAGGGACAGGACTTTTTAGAAGATTCTTAAAAAGTTCTGCAATTTTGGCAACAAAATATTATGAAATAGAACTGTGGAATAAGCAATCCTATGCTTTTTCTGTTTAACAAAAGTCACTATTTCCAGAACATTATGCAACCCAATGATAAATTCATGTAGAACTGCAGTAACCCAGACCTTTTTACCACCACCAAAATCCATCCCCGCAAAAAATCATAATCAAACTATTTCTTCCCCTCTCCAGCTATACAGCAGAAGAGGATTATTTCCTTTCGTTTTGTTTTTTAGGCCACATATACTGAAAACTTTACAAGGAAGGGAAATAAAGAGCCCTTTAAAAGTTGCTTCTTGAATACCTTTGAATGATAGTAGATTTTGGCTTGTTCTTCAAGTTGATTTGCATTAAACTACAAACCAAAAGAACAACTGCAGTAATTAAAAGTGAGGGTTATTAGGTGAGATTATTCAGTCCACAAACTATTTTCTATCCAGAAGTTACCTGACTCTGTAGCAATGGAACTTTTGAAATTTTTTTTTAAATAAATGAGTACAATGCAAAACCACACATACTGTAGTTATGTTCCTGAAAAACCACACACCTTGTGAACCACGAATTAATAAGAACTTCAGCCTCTATTTCCTGAGATCTCAGAATCTTAATTTTTCCTTAAATAGACAAATATTTAAGTATACAATCTTTACGGTGGATGCGGAAGGAGAGATCAGGTATGTATTTTCCCAATCCTGCTTCCTCTGGTTTCCTTCACAGTACAAACACAACCCAGTCTTCTCTCAACAATTTCTGCTGTTTTCAGTTGTACATGGCTTTTTCTACTTTCAATATTTTTAGCAATTCTCTTTGTCAGATGAATACCTCTTTTTCATAATATTATATTTTTACAGTCAACTGATAAGTTAAAGCTGCATGGGCTAGTGACTAGGGCAGGGGCCAAGGAATAAGAAGAAGAACTTGGTTTCTAATGCCAGCTCTACCACTTGTCTGCTGTGTGACCTTGGGCAAGTCACTTTACACCTCTGCCTCAATTACTCATTTGCAAGATGGGGATTAAGACTGTGAACCCCATGAGGGACATGGACTGTGTCCAACCTGATTCTCTTCTATGCACCCCAGTGCTTATTACACTACCTGGCACACAATAAAGATTCCACACCCTGATCAGTGCTGGTTACATTTCTTAGGGATGCTGCTGTTAGGATGGTCTGACAGCTGACCTGCCTGGAAAATCTAATGGTTTGATCTCCCAGAGCACTGTACTATGAGATTATTTTATCCTGCCTAGAACTGTTAATTGGTTCCATGAAGCAAACTGACCAAACAATAAGTATTTTTAAAACGATAAACAATAAAGCATCACCATTAGCACACAGGATCCAACAGCAATGTAAATATGTGCCAATAATAAAAGATTATGAACTTACATAATTAAATGTTAACATACGCATACATAGAAAATAACTGTCTTCACCAAAAGCCTCGCATGCATTGATTCGATGCTCACCTGAGTCCAAACACTTCACCACATTTAGTCACCCGATTTAAACTCCTATGCTAAATTTACTGGAAGGCATATTACACTCACACACAAAAAAACTAGAGCTTTTCCAAATAAAATAAGGGTCAACTTTTCTAAATTCATCTGGTTTCCTCAGCAACTGTGACATTTCCCCCCCCCCAGCCCCAGTCAGCCTGGAAATTACAAAATTTGTCTGGCAATTCATACACTGAAATTTCATCATTAAGAAGCATCCAAATTTACTCTTAGAGCCCAGTCAATGAAATTGCAAAACTTAGTTTTCCTGAATGCTTTAAATTTTGTTTTGGCAACAATCTACCACTAACCATAACTTGTATCCAATGAAAAGTTATTAACATAAATTGATCCATCACTTTTGAGAACGCTCCTAAATTGAAATGGACCACCAGGGACCCAGAGGGCTGTGATACACATTTACCAGAAGGAATAAAACAATTTTACAAGTAAATCTTTTATTATAACAAGACCACAGACAACACATCCTTATGCATTACCTTCGAGAGCTGACAGCTTAGAGCTGGACCAAATGGTTAAGGATAATAACACTTAATAGTTTTCAAGTGTTTTATACTTTCAAAGCACTGTGCCCATCATAATCCACCCAAAGTTCTGAAGGGTAGATTTTGCTGTTCTCGCTGTAAATGAAGAAGGTGAAAGAGAGATAAAATCTCCATCTAAAGCTTCAGAAGTAGCACAGGCTAATTTTGGAGGTACACTACTTTCAGGTAAGCAGCCTGGCCTAGTGGAGAAAGCAAGGGCCTGGGAATCAGAAGGACCTGGGTTCTAATCCCTGCTCTGCCACTTGTCTGCTGTGTGACCTTGGGGAAGTCATTTCACTTCTCTGAGCCTCAGGTACCACATCTGTAAAACGGGGACTAAGACTGTGAACCCCACGTGGGACAGGGACCATGCCCAACCCAATTGGCTTGTATCTACCCCAGTGATTAGCACAGTGCCTGGCACATAATAAGTGTTTAATTGCCATTATCAGCAAAATCACAATCCCTCGGTGTCCCCACCTGATGAAGCCATCCACTACTGCCGTGCCAAGCAGCCAACACCCCACGGCTTCCCATTTCGGCCAGCACGGGTACACACTTCAGAAAGGCGGTCCCCGTCCCCGTCCGCTCCTCAAACCTCAAGCCAACTCTCCAGAATCTCCAGAGGAGCTGAGCCACGGTATATAATCAAGCTTCACGAGTGGTGTACTAGGCAGAGGCTACAGGCCAGGACTTGGTTTAGTTGGCCATTCCTCCACCACTGGGAAGGAACACAATCAGGGGTGGCTTCATCTAAGAAGGATCTTCACTGGTGTGGGGAAAGACGACTTGCAAGTGAAATTTATTGCCAATTTCTATTACATCTCATTTTGAAATAGGACTTTTGCAGTACAAACATCAACACTCATGTGCACCACCAGCACCACTAATCTCTGTTCCCCAAATATTAGATAAACAATGGTCTCAGAATATTAAGTTGGCATGCCAGAATCTATCAGGGAGGAAAAAAATTAACTTTTAAAATAATCTGAAGATAGGCAGATGACCACTAAAGTTGTCTTCTAAATCCAAGAGAAACCTGCCTTTTAGTGTTAAACAGATCCTTCCCACCACCGTGATGGTAGAAAAAGAGATGAAAACTTTGGGGTGATACATTGCTACCAACTGTCCTTAAATATTTCTAAGTCTTCTGATAAGTTTATTGTACTGATAAACAAATCACTGGAAAAAACCGCAAGATACTGAATGCATCCTGATAAAGGCATTTCATTCTTGCTCACCTTGTGATTCTTTCCTTAAAACGGGAACTTCTTTTTTCTAGTATAGGAAGCAGCACACCACTAGAAGTATTCAATATTTCACACCTATCCGGGTAAGGATATGGCATTATACAAAAAATTGGGTTCTTTATAGCATGGGCCTTGGGTGCCAGTGACACAAGAGGAACAAAGTCTGGCTCACAGAATTATAGGGTGGATATAGAACAACCGGACAGGTGTTTCCTCAAATATTTAATACAGTGCATCAGGAAGAAAAGGAGGAAGAAAATGGGAATGCTTGAAGTTGTATCATTTCCTTTATAAACTTCATTCTCAATGTATTTTATTACCTTAAAATAGACAAGAAAAAGTCTACTCTTCAGAAATGTAGCAGAGTTGTATGCTAAAGGTAAGATGTGGAGATGTTTTTCTCCAGGTGGTACTGGTTATATATTCAGTACACACATTTATCACAGTACACTCATTTATCACAGCCCTGTAATAAAATTACAGTACTGAAGCAAAGTCCAAAGCAACTACTTCTTGTTTAATTTAGAACCACCTTCGTAAAGGCATATAAGAAGACTCTTCCTTGTTTTTACACACACACACACACACACACAATTAGAGCAGCAGGGCAAAGGCAGAAAGCCCTTTTATTGTAAATAAATCATGTCTTCTTATGAATCTTCGAAGTTATAAATACACCAATTGAAAATTGCACTGAAATAGTTCATTTAGAACATGAATAAGGAAACATGATTATCCACTTAGCCACTTTAGACGTGGTGAGTCTTACAGGAGGCTCATCAGTTCAGGAAGTGATTTGTTTCTCTGTGAAAACCACAAATCATACAATTACCTCAGAAAAAATGGCTTGTGGGTACAGGCCTTTGGGTTCACATTTTTAATCTGCTTTCTAAAAATAGACAAAACTCTATCATTTAAGCAGTTTGAAAAAAAAAGTCACTACCGGAAAGACAGCTACAAAATTTCGGCAATCTACTTTAAGGAACAAGAGACAGCCAGTCAACAACTAAGTCAGTGCTGGATACAAATGAGTAAATTCTGAAACCTACAGTACAAAATAGAGAGCGTTTATTGAACACCAGGACCAAGCACTGAAAAAAAAAAAAAAAAACCAACCAAAAACCCACCAGATTCTGCACCAGTAGAAAAATCTAATCTAATTTTCAGTTCTGAGTAGGGTTGACATTGACAGAACTGTTTCAAGTACTATACCTACCAAATCAGAAAGTGGGGGTGAAGTACGGGTTTTCCCCTTGAAGAGCTAGTTTCTAATTTGAGTTCCTTAGGGCTCCCGGCGGTCTGTGGTTCTCTGGGGGGGAAGTCCCCCCCCAGATGAACTTTCAATTTAGAATAAACCACCGAAGCCATATTTCTACTCCTCTGAGTTCACTGCAACCCAAGGGACAACAGAGCACAGATTTCCACTGTCCAGCCAGGATTCACCAGGGTTCCTCTTCATATAAAAGACTAGAAGAGACATACCAATAACCCATACCAACCCCTCAGAAAAAGAAAGAAAAAACGAGAAACCAAGCAAGCAAGCATTTCGTTATTAGAGACGACACTAAGACGAGCATCATACTATAACATCATTTCCCCAGCCGTGATATAATTATGAGATGTGTTAACTCACCTTGACACGTTTTCCGGAATGTATTCTAGAACTGGATACCCCTCATTTCTTCGGGATGACAAGTCTGTGTGTGATTTCCATGACTCAACTAATGTATTGACTGGAGGAAATGAGCTCAAGTGCTGAAAGGACTGATCTCTAGTAACAGGTCGCGATAAAGATATTGTGCCTTGAGCTCCAATCCTGTAGTGAAATGACTGTCCACCTGAATTCACACCAACAATGGCGGACGAAGGCATACCGTTCTCTTGATAATAACTGCCATCATCAAGCTCTTGCTTAATTCCCATGGGGAGGCCTGGATTTGGAAATCCACCGCCTTCACAGTTGCCATCAAATGATGAAACGGGTGGTCCCAAAATTCCCGACAGAGAATAATAGTCTTTGTCATCCATGAAGGAAAAATACGAACCATCCATAAACGGAAATGGATTGATGGTTTGGTTTCCTTTAAAGGGTGTACCCGAACATGAATGTTTAGTGGATTCTTGTTTTATTGGTACTGAGAAAGGGGACTCGGAGTTGATTTTACTATTTCCCCCCAGGCAGGAGCTACTGAAAGCTCCATCCGGTTCTGGTTTGATGTACTGAACGAGGTTAAGCTGACCAGCCACACCGCTGTTGGAGACAGCACTGTCTATCTCCTCGGTTTTAGGAAACGTAACTTCTTGAGCACCTTTTTCATTTGTTTCTGGACTAGGAACGGCATCCTGGGTTGTGCTAGACCCAGCCGGTGTGCCAGAAGCCGGAAAGCTTAAGGCATTGTTAGCTGGACTACAGATAGAAGATCCCACAGTACTCACCGCTGGACTAGACAGAGTGGACCGATTATTTGTATTGGAAGGGCTGGAGAGAGAGCACCTCGAGTTGTTGACGTTGGCGGGACTGGATACGGAGGATCGCATAGTGATATTATTGGGACTGGAGACGGGAGATTTCACACTGCAGTGACTAGGAGGGCTTGAAATTGGGGACTTCATGCTACTTATCGGGCTGGAAAGAGGAGAGCCCACGTTGCTGGCGTGAGCTGGGCTGTGTGAGACGGAGCCCTTGTTCTCAACGTTAGGCGAACAGTGCAGAGGAGTTCCTTGGCTAACAGGGCTGTGCACGGTGAAAGTGCCGTAGCTAGCAGTGGTGGAGGACACGGAGTTGATTCCGGCAGGACTGCAAACTGAAGACGTCATGTTCTGAGGGCTGCAAACCGCAGGATTTTTCTCAGGACACGTTAGAGGGCTTTTAACCATAGGGCGCAGACCTCCGCCGTTCACAGAGTTTCCAGAGTCAGACAGGAATGATCTCAGGGGTCTGTTCGAACTGTTCAAAGCCGAAGGACGGTGACCATTTTCTTTATAAAATTTGACCAGCTGCTCAACGTTCTGATAAATCTTTGCCGGACTTATACTTCCTTGCTGATGATGCTGGTCGTAGGCATAATCGGCGTCTCTTATGGAATCCATATATAAACCCATTGACTCGGCTACAGTTGCCGAAAGTTCTTTAGATTCCAGCTCGGTTTTGATATCAGAAGTTAAAATCCCAGGCGGATTACTGTCTTGCTGTAGGCAGGGGAGTAGTTCATGTTTTTCTTTGCTGTTTCCTTGAGTACTGTTGTTTGGAAAAGCACCGGAAACACAGCTTACGTTTACAATCTCCATATAGTTACTTTCATCGGTCCTCTCTCCCGAGCCCAGGGAAGAATGCTCCACAGTCTGAGAAACTTGACCCCACCGTCTTTCCATATCTAGGCCTTCTGGGAAAGCGTGGTATCCTTTGGTCTCCATAACTAGCAAATAAATCAAAGAGAAATTAATGAAAACCGGTAACCAACGGGACAGTGACAAACCAAGTTAGAAATCCTAAAATCGCATACGCCGTATTCCTGGCCTCGATCACATTTCCGTTAGCGTGCTTCTTTGGAGTGTTACTGCTGGCAACGTTTACCTCAGAACCTACTTGGACCGAAGGGTCTGATAATTCTAAAGAGAAGCCAGAGGGCTTTCGATGCCGTGTTAAACAACATCCGTGTAAAAATAAAAATAAAAATGAAAAACGGTATGATCATTCGACTGGATAAGAGAAAGCTCGCAATAGCCTTAAAAACAAAGTTCACCTCCATGAACTGGTCAAAATTGGGGCCAAGATAAAATGTTAAAACAGCTACAATCAACTTGGCTTTGAAAAAGAATCTTTTTTAGACAAGATGAGTCTAGTGCGCACGAATGGATTTTCTTGAATGTCTTCAATAGGGAAATGAATTAAGCACCAATGATTACTTTGTGGGAATTCAGTATGAATTTGAGAGAGGCATCTAAAAGTTTAGACATAAAAGTAAAATCTACATGTTCACAGATGATTAAAATCGCTCAACATTTATTCAGCTGCTGTTTGGAAGTAATTTTGGAAGACGGGGAAAAGAAGAAAAAAAAAGACAGTCAGGAAGCAACTCTTTGGGCGACCTGATATAACCCAGATCAGCTGGGATAGAACAAAAGTAAAAAGTGGGCAATTACTATATGAAAAAAACTCCTTGATGGCATTGCTAAACACAAGCATCAAAACATGAAATCCCATTGGGTAATTCTTTAACAATGACTAATACCGTGAAAAGACTGAAATCATTGAAAAGTTCCCCTGATTTATTTACATCCAAATATGCTCTTAATTCACCTTTCAGACCTGGATGTTATTAAAACTAAGTTTTTACAAATAGGGATTCACAAGTCCCAAAATACAAAGAAAAAAAAAAAGAGGGTCCCGAAACTATCCCAGCCCTAAATTCCAAAATATTAGAATAGCAGACGTGACGTAGCTACAGGCGTACAGAAAGGGGGAAGAAGCGAGTTGGGGCACTGAATAATTTGGGGGAAAAAAAAGGGCTACTGAATAAAAGAAATTTTTTTGAATCCTATCAATCAGAAGGGTAATTTTCATAGATTTTTTAAAATCTCTGAATAACTTCATCTTTCAACTTCACTTTGTTTATGTAGCCACAAATATGGAATGGGCTTTCTTCCCCACCCCACCCCTTTCCTCCCGCTCCCCCCCCCCCCGCCTCCCAGCACCAAATCTGAACTTGATTTGTGGCATATACCACTTCACATTTATTTTCCAAATATATTACAGACCACAAATGATTCCATGCACTTTAAAAGGAACTAATCAGAAGGCCTGAAGTTGTTTCAATTGATCTTTCAACTGTAAGAAAATGAGGATTCAGAATGGGGGGATGAGCTGTGAGAGCAACTGAAAAAGTCTTCCCTTCTCCCATACCTATTCAGAACCGAAGGTCTAAAGAAACGAACCTGACCGAGACACATCCCTACAAGCACATGAAATGCACGATCCATGCTTGGTCACGGCACCTCCCGTCCATTTAGGAAAAGGCTAATGTCTACTGCGTTTGACTTTTTAAAAACTTATTTTGAAAAAGAGTGGACTCGGTACATATACTTGGCAAGCGCTTAATAAATGCTAGTTGACGATAATGATGCAGATAATGCTAGCATATTGCTAACATCTGAAGGGAGAGAGGAAAGCCTTCTGTCACTCATCAATAACATCTACCAGATGTTGATATCAAGATCTACTCTGCTTCCTCAGACTTGTCAGCTTGCAGGCAGTCGCCTCGGAGGCTTTGCTGGAAGCTTCACACCCCAGGTCTGTTCTGTAGCCTAGGAGTGGGGAACGGTGGGGGAGAGGGTAAAAGGGGACTTCATACAAAACCTATCGCGGCACGAATACAACTGATCAAAAGGGAAAAAAAATTAAGTCTGTCTACTTACATTTTTCCTTATCTATTTAGCAGAGATTTGCCTAAAACATTAAAAAGCAAATCCGTTTTCACTGCCGCAGCAGGTACTCTCTCAAACCACTAAAGAAGTCAGAACATGAGACTGAAGGAGACCGAGTGATTTATCACCACATTTTATATCGGTTCTCAAATCCGTGGTATACAAGTACCTCTCACGCCCTATCCTGCGAACTAGATTAGTGTTATTTCCCCCTTTCATCCCCGAGAAGTTAAATTACTTGTCCAAGGTCAGTCAGTAAGTCAACGGTTGAGCCAGTTAGAACTGAAAATACCTGCTTCTTGTGGCTGGAATCAGTTCACCGAGGCAGCTGGCCTCTCTAAAACCCCCTCTCTTCGCAAAGGTGTGGGGTTCTTTTTTCCCCCCCCTTAAATTAATAATCCGCTCTCCTGATTCTGTAATGCTTAATGTATGTGACATCTCAAACAGCACTTCCATGACAGCACGCCGCGATATCCAACACAAAATTAAGACTTCACAGCAGGACCTCACAGATGGAGAAAGCGCTTATCATGGCTATGTAAATATCATCGATAATTAGCAAGTAGGAGCGATGGAGCACCGAAAATTAAACGCAACGTGATACGGCTGGCACTGAAAAGTTCACTTTTCTCTTCGTTGCCCCCAGGTAAGTTGTTGGTTTGTTTTTCCTCCCCCCAAGTCCATCTGTCCCGATGGATGCCGAGATGGATAATTCTCACTGAAGTCTCGTAAACAATGAAGATGAACGAGCAACAGAACCGGCGTTTACATAAGAAGGGGTTACGGCGGCCACTTAAGAGAGGCCTCTCGCTCCCTCTTCCCCGACCTTAACCTTCGCCGGGCAAGAAATCATAATAAGTGGAGGAAAAAGCTACGACTCCACAGCCCCTTTCTCCCGGGACCTATTAGTAACCGTCTCTACGGAACCTGCCCCTCTTGGCTTTTCCTCCCTCCTGGATCTCGGAGATTTCACCCTTGATGTGGGAAGCGACTACCAGGTCGACGCCCTTTACCCGCTCCTCCAATTCCTGCGGATTGGGGGGTGGGAATCGTTAATGATAACGTCGGTATTTGTTAAGCGCTTACTACGTGCCGAGCACTGTCCTGAGCGCTGGGGGAGACACAGGGTGATGGGGGGGGGGGGGGCCCCCGTGAGGCTCACCGGCTTCATCCCCATTTGACAGATGAGGTCACCGAGGCCCGGCCACAGTGTTGCTATCTGTTAAGCGCTTACTACGTGCCGAGCACTGGTCTAAGCGCCGGGGGAGACACAGGTGGTCCCGCGGGAGGCTCCCAGTGAATCCCCATTTTACAGAAGGGGGGACTGAGGCCCCGTGAAGTGACTCGCCCCCCCGTCACCCGGCCGACGAGGGGCCCAGCCGGGATTCGAACCCATGACCTCCGGCTCCCCAGCCACTGAGCCGCGCTGAAATCGACGTTGGAGGCAAGGCGTTGCAAAGGGAGGTGAAAAAACAGCTCGGCCCCCGGGACGGCGGGGGGAAACACCCGAGCAAAGTCGCCCAAACTTTCCCCTAACAGACCTCTGGCGGTCAAAAGGGGAGGAAGAATAAAAAAAGGGGAGAGGAGGGGGAGGCAAAAGACCCGCAGAGCCCCGCGCCCTGGCAGAGGGAAACATTCAGGCAGGGGTATTTAAGGAGCGCCTGCTGGGTGCACAGCACTGCGCTAAGCGCTGGGAAGGGACAATTCGGCGGGGCTCGCGGTCGAGTGGGGGAGCAGACGGGTAGAAAGGAGACGAGCTGCTGGAAAGAGAAGGGCTCCGTGACAGCGGGGCGGCTGCACACCTGCCGCCGCTGGGGACCGGCCGCCTGTCCCTACCTGTTGCCGCGCAGCCCCCGCGGGGTCCAACCCCATCCGGGGCGCAGCGTCCGGAGGCGCCGGCGGCGACCCCGGCCTCCTCCGGGCCGAGCCTCCGCTCGGCTGCCGGGTCTCCGGCCCAATGACACCCGGGGCGGCCAGGGCAGGGCAGGGCTGGGGGAGGCGCCCCCGACCCCCCGCCCCCTCCCCTTTTAAAAAAAAAAAAAAAACCCCAGGTCACGTGTCCCGATAAAGTTCAGGTTGCCAGCCCGCTCGCTTCCTATTGGCCGGCGGGGCGCCGCGCGCCGCAGCTCGCCTTCCCATTGGACCGGCGCCCCCGTCAATCACCCGGCGGGCGACATGACTGATACAAAGTTGCTGCGACACAGCCTGGACTATGCAACGCTCCCCCCCCCCTCCCGTTCTCTTAAAGCCGCAGGAGCCCCCCAAATGTCCAAACCGCCCCCCCCCCCACCCCCGGTCCCAGACACGCACCTCGGTCAAGCTCTGTCCCTCCGCCTCTTCGCCACCGCAGAACGCACCGCGCAGAGTCCCTGCCTTGCCCGGCGCGGCGGGTTGTCCCCTTTAGGGAGCAGCCCGGGAGGAGCAGCCCCGAAGCCGGGGTTGCCTCGTCTCCACCGTCCACCTGCAGTCAGGTGAGTAACGGTGGATTCCCCGCCTCCAGGGCGCCCGGAGGGGAGAGCGGGGGTCCGCCCGGCGATGCTGATGCCTTCGGCTTCTCCCTCCCCCTTCCTCCCAATCGCCTCCGCCGACAAGCGAGGTGATCACGCTCCCCCTGGGTTTTTAATTCCCTCCTCCGAACCGTTTGGGGAGGTTATCCAGACTGCGGAGCCCTTTTAAACGCCGGCCTCCAAAAGCAACTCCCGGGGGTCAAGGACCGGCTCCTGTCTTAGGCCGGGGGGGGGGGGCGGGGGGGACCCGTCGTCTGGGGGATGATTTTTCCGCCGGATCCATGCAGAATAAAAGACTACTTACCACCGGGAATTGACTCTCGCTCTTTAAAAGGGGGTGCAAATAACGGGGGGAGGGGGGGGGCGATAGGGGAAAAACGAGGCGGACAGGGGCGCCGAAACTCCCCAAGTATTTCCCAACTAAAGACAGTGTCTGTAACGAGAGACGTTTCAGTTTCCCTCCCAGGCCCCCACCCCGGCTCTCCTTCCTCCCGCCCACCCGAAGTCTACAGTTACTAAGCAAATATTGATTTCTTAACTTTGATTCCGACGGACTTTTTTTTTTTTGCGCCCCCCCCCCCAATTCGGACGGTGCCCGGGATCCAGGTTGGCATCACTGCCAACCGATCCAGGACCGGCCCCCCCCGCCTCCAACCCTCCCCGCACCCCCTCGAGATCTGGACCACCCCTCCCCCGGAGAGCAGAAGCTGAAACCATCCTCCCTCCCCCTGGAGCCTGGGCAACACCCCCCTCTTCGTCTGCCTGGAAACCCGGGGGCCGACCCGCGTATAGGTCGAGGGATGGGGGTGGGCCACCCCCCCCCCCCGCAGGAGGAGGCGAACCCGGCCCCACAAACCTCCCGACCGCCAGGAAAAAATAAAAAGTGACAACTGTAGCCCGGCCGCCCTCACTGCCGGCGACTTCAGCACCTTGGAAACACACAACTTCGCCCCGCGGCGTCTCCGGCTCCATGGGCCCGAGCGTTTAGCCCAAAGTGGGCGCGGAACCCAGGCCGTGGTTCTTAATCGCCCTCCCACCCCCCCCAAGCACCGACGCTCGGACGCCAATTGAGGGGGGAAGGAGGGTCCCGGCCACCGGCTGGGGCTTATTTATGATGGAAAAGAAAGGGACGTGGCTCTTTTACCAAGTTTCTCGTTCACCGAGGGAGGCGGTCCTGACCTGGATGGTAGTTTTGGGGAGGGGGAGGGGGGGGGCAAATATCTGGGTTAAAAGCATCAGGACGCTATCTGCCCCCCGCCTCCCCCCAGCAGATCCCTTTCCCCGACCTTGCGTTTGCCCCTCTTCGTCCATCACGCTCCCCCTCCCAGCCCCTTTCTGCAAAAAAATCCCACGCGGGGGCGAAGTGATTGTTTTCGCAGCGCGCTCACCTTTTCTAGGACATGGTGGGGGCGGGGCGGACGACGACAACAACGATTCTCCCCCAACGGGGCCGGGGAGCGGCAGCCAGGTGATGAGGATGGCGAGAGGAAGAGTGAGGGACGGCGGCTTGGCAGGGACGACGATGTCGATGAGGGGCGGGGGAAAGGGAGGGGAGGGAGGGGGGTTGCAAAAGAACCCACACAAACAGACACAACATACACACGTTCACACTCACACCTGCCCCCGCAGCCCCGCCGCTAATCGATGGGCTGGTCCTGCCCCCTGCATCCACCCCCGGGGCGGGGAGGTCCCGGGACGCTGGAGAGAGAATAATAATGTTCATCATTATAATTATGATATTTGTTAAGCGCTTACTATATGCAGGGCACTGTTCTAAGCGCTGGGGGTGGATCCAGGGTCATCGGATTGTCCCACGTGGGGCTCACATTTTTTTTAACCCCCGTTTTTACAGGTAACTGAGGCCCAGAGAAGTTAAGTGACTTGCCCAAGGTCACACAGCCGACGTTAAGCGCTTACCGTGTGCAGAGCACTGTTCTAAGCGCTGGGGGTGGATCCAGGGTCATCAGGTTGTTCATTCAATAGTATTTATTGAGCGCTTACTATGTGCAGAGCACTGGACTAAGCGCTTAGAATGGACAAATCGGTAACAGAGAGAGACAGTCCCTGCCCTTTGACGGGCGCACAGTCTAATCGGGGGAGACGGACAAGAACAATGGCAATAAATACAATCAAGCCACATGAGGCTCACAGTCTTCATCCCCATTTTACAGATGAGGGAACTGAGGCCCAGAGAAGTGAATAATAATAATAATGATGGTATTTGTTAAGCGCTTACTATGTGCAGAGCACTGTTCTAAGCGCTGGGGTAGACACAGGGGAATCAGGTTGTCCCACGTGAGGCTCACAGACTTCATCCCCATTTTACAGATGAGGGAACTGAGGCCCAGAGAAGTGACTTGCCCACAGTCACCCAGCTGTCAAGTGGCAGAGTCGGGATTCGAACCCATGCCCTCTAACTCCCAAGCCTGTGCTCTTTCCACTGAGCCACGCTGCTTCTCTATGTGCAGAGCACTGGACTAAGCGCTTGGAATGGACAATTCGGCAACAGATAGACAAACCCTGCCCAATGACGGGCTCACAGTGTGTTAAGCGCTTACTATGTGCCAAGCGCTGTGTGTGGGGGGGGCGGGGAATACAAGGCGATCAGGTTGTCCCCCGTGGGGCCTCCAGTCTTCATCCCCATTTTCCAGAGGAGGGAACTGAGGCCCAGAGAAGCGAAGTGACGATCAGGCTGTCCCCCGTGGGGCTCCCAGTCTTCATCCCCATTTTCCAGAGGAGGGAACTGAGGCCCAGAGAAGCGAAGTGACGATCAGGCTGTCCCCCGTGGGGCTCCCAGTCTTCGTCCCCATTTCCCAGAGGGGGGAACTGAGGCCCAGAGAAGCGAAGTGACGATCAGGTTGTCCCCCGTGGGGCTCCCAGTCTTCGTCCCCATTTTCCAGAGGGGGGAACTGAGGCCCAGAGAAGCGAAGTGACGATCAGGTTGTCTCACGTGGGGCCCCCAGTCTTCGTCCCCATTTGCCAGAGGAGGGAACTGAGGCAAAGAGAAGTGAAGTGACTGGCCCAAGTCACAGAGCTGACAAGTGGCGGAGGCCGGGATTTGAACTCATGATCTGTGACTCCCCAGCCCGTGCTCTTTCCACTGAGCCACGCTGCTTCTCAGAGAGATGGGGCCGATCGTACTATTTTTATGGGTTTTTTAAAAAAAATAACAATAATAGCATTTGTTAAGCGCTTAGTAGGTGCCGAGCACTGTTCTGAGCGCCGGGGTCAATACAAGGCAATAATAATAATGGTGGTATTTGTTAAGCGCTTACTAAGTGCCGAGCACTGTTCTAAGCGCCGGGGTCGATACAAAGTAATCAAGTTGTCCCAGGTGGAGCTTACAGTCTTCATCCCCATTTTACAGGTGAGGTCACCGAGGCCCGGAGAACAATAATAATGATAATGGTGGTGGCATTTGTCAAGCGTTTATTCAGGTGCCGAGCACTGTTCTAAGCGCCGGGATCAATACAAGGTAATAATAATAATAATAGTGGCATTTGTTAAGTGTTTACTAGGTGCCGAGCGCTGTTCTGAGCGCCGGGGTCGATACAAGGTAATAATAATAATAATGGTGGTATTTGTTAAGCGTTTACTAGGTACCGAGCACTGTTCTGAGCGCCGTGGTCGATACAAGGTAATAATAATAATAATAATAATGGTGGTATTTGTTAAGCACTTACTAGGTGCAAAGCATTATTCTGAGCGCCGGAGTCGATACAGGGTCATCAAGTTGTCCCTCTTGGGGCTCATAGTCTTCATCCCCATTTTACAGGTGAAGGTCACTGAGGCCTGGAGAATAATAATAATAATAATAGTGGTATTTGCTAAGCGAGCGCTTACTATGTGCCAAGCACTGCTCTGAGCGCCGGGATCGATACAAGATCATCATGTTCTCCCAGGTGGGGCTCACAGTCCTCATCCCCATTTTACAGGTGAGATCACTGAGGCCCAGAGAATAATAATAATAATAATAGTGGTATTTGCTAAGTGAGCGCTTACTATGTGCCAAGCACTGCTCTGAGCGCCGGGATCGATACAAGATCATCATGTTCTCCCAGGTGGGGCTCACAGTCCTCATCCCCATTTTACAGGTGAGGTCACCGAGGCCCGGAGGATAATAATAATAATGGTGGCATTTATTAAGTGCTTCCTAGGTGCCGAGCACTGTTCCAAGCCCTGGGGTATATACAAGGTGATCAGGTTGTCCCACGTGGGGCTCACAGCCTTCATCCCCATTTGACAGATGAGGTGACTGAGGCCCAGGGAAGTTAAGGGGGCTTGCCCAAGGTCACAGAGCAGACAAGGGGCGGAGCCGGGATTGGAACCCACGACCTCGGACTCCCAAGCCCGGGCTCTTTCCACTGAGCCACGCTGAAGGGACCCAGACGCTGGGGAAACTGGAATAATGGGGCAGATCATATTATTATTATTCTGGTATTTGTTAATCATAATGATGATGGCATTTGTTAAGCACTTACTATATGCAAAGCACGGTTCTAAGCGCTGGGGTAGTACAAGGTAATCAGAGTGGCCCACATAAGGCACACAGACTTCATCCCCATTTTACAGATGAAGGAACTGAGGCCTAGAGAAATAAAATAAATAACTTGCCCAAAGCCACAGAGCTGACAAATAATAATAATGTTGGTATTTGTTAAGCGCTTACTATGTGCAGAGCACTGTTCTAAGCGCTGGGGGAGATACAGGGTCATCGGGTTGTCCCACGTGAGGCTCATAGTCTTCATCCCCATTATACAGACGAGGTAACGGAGGCCCAGAGAAGTGAAGTGACCTGCCCACAGTCACCCAGCTGACAAGGGGCAGAGCTGGAATTCGAACCCATAACCTCCGACTCCCAAACCCGGGCTCTTTCCACTGAGCCACGCTGCTTCTCTAAGCCCTTACTATGTGCCAGGCACTGTACTAAGCGCCAGGGTGGATAGAAGCAGAGCGGGTTGGACAGAGTCCCTGTCCCGCGTGGGGCTCACCGTCTCAATCCCCATTTTCCAGAGGAGGGAACTGAGGCCCAGAGAAGTGAACTGACTTGCCCAAGGTCACCCAGCAGACAAGTGGCAGAGGTGGAATTAGAACCCATGACCTTCTGACTCCCAGGCCCAGGCTCTAGCCACCACACCACGCTGCATCTAACAGCAGATCGTATCTCACACCGAGTGTGTGTGTGTGTGTTGTGTGTAGTGTGTGTGTTCATTCAATCGTATTTATTGGGCGCCTACTATGTGCAGAGCACTGGACTAAGCGCTTGGAATGGACAATTCGGCAACAGATAGAGACAATCCCTGCCCAATAATGGTGTGTGTGTGTGTGTAGTGTGTGTGTGTAGTGTGTGCATGTGTGTGTGATATCCCTCCCCCCGCTCACGGCCCCCACAATAATAATAATGTTGGTATTTGTTAAGCGCTTACTATGTGCAGAGCACTGTTCTAAGCACTGGGGTAGATACTGGGTAATTAGGTTGTCCCACATGAGGCTCACAGTCTCAATTCCCATTTTACAGATGAGGTAACTGAGGCACAGAGAAGTGCCTTGCCCACAGTCACACAGCTGACAAGTGGCAGAGCTGAAATTCGAACCCATGACCTCTGACTCCCAAGCCCTCTCCTCTCTCCGGGAAGCAGCGTGGCTCAGTGGAAAGAACCCGGGCTTGGGAGGCGGAGGTCGTGGGTTCTAATCCCGCCGCTGTCGCTTGTCAGCTGTGTGACCTTGGGCAAATCATTTCACTTCTCTGGGCCTCGGAGAAGCAGCGTGGCTCACTGGAAAGAGCACGGGTTTGGGAGTCAGAGGTCATGGGTTCTAATCCCGACTCCACCCTTTATCAGCTGTGCAACAGTCTTGGGAGACAGAGGTCATGGGTTCTAATCCCGTCTCCGCCCTTTATCAACTGTGTGACCTTGGGCAAATCATTTCACTTCTCTGGGCCTCAGAGAAGCAGCGTGGCTCAGGGGAAAGAGCAGGGGCTTGGGAGTCAGAGGTCATGAGTTCTAATCCCATCTCCACCCTTTATCAGCTGTGTGACCTTGGGCAAATCATTTCACTTCTCTGGGCCTCAGAGAAGCAGCGTGGCTCAGGGGAAAGAGCAGGGGCTTGGGAGTCAGAGGTCATGGGTTCTAATCCCCCCTCCGCCCTTTATCAGCTGTATGACGTTGGGTAAATCACTTCAATTCTCGGGGCCTCAGTTCCCTCATCTGTAAAATGGGAATGAAGCCTGTGAGCCCCACGGGGGACAACCTGATGATCTTGTATCCCCCCACCCAAGCGCTTAGAACAGTGCTTGGCACACAGCAAGAGCCATCATCATTAATTATTATTATTATTATTATTACCCGCGGCTTCTTCTGCCTTCAGGCGCCCGAGGCGAGAAGGAGGAGGAGGTAAGGTCGGTCGAGGGAGGGACAGGACAAGCGCTTAGTACAGTGCTCTGCACCTAATAATGAATAATTATGGTATTTATTAAGCGCTTAACTATGTGCCAGGCACTGTACTAAGCGCTGGGGTGCACACAAGCAGATCGGGTTGGACAAAGTCCCTGTCCCACTTGGGGTTCACAGTCTCAATCCCCATTTTCCAGATGAGGTCACTGAGGCCCAGAGAAGTGAAGTGACTTTCCCAAGGTCACACAGCAGACCAGTGGCGGAGCCGGGATTCGAACCCATGACCTTCTGACTCCCAGGCCCCTAGTCTATCCATCACGCCGTGCTGCTTCTCTTGTAAGCGCTCAATAAGTAAATGCTATTGCATGAATGACCCGGAGGGAAAAGGTTCTTCTTTGAGCCCATCGGTGTGGGGGTGGGTGTGTGACGGTTCCCCCGATTATTCATTTAATAGTATTTATTAAATACTATTTATTAAATACTGCGCGGGGGGAGATGCAGGGTCATCAGGTGGTCCCACGTGAGGCTCACGGTCTTCATCCCCATTTTCCAGATGAGGGAACTGAGGCATAGAGAAGTATTTATTGAGCGCTTACTATGTGCAGAGCACTGGACTAAGCGCTTGGAATATACAATTCGGCCACAGATAGAGACCATCCCGGCCCAAGGACGGGCTCACGGTCTAATAAAAAGTTGGTCTTCGTTAAGCGCTTACTATGTGCCAAGCACTGTTTTAAGCGCTGGGGTAAATAAAATAAATGGTGGTATTTGTTAAGCGCTTGCTATGTGCCAAGCACTGTTCTAAGCGCTGGGGTAAATAAAATAAATGGTGGTATTTTGTTAAGCGCTTACTATGTGCCAAGCACTGTTCTAAGCGCTGGGGTAAATAAAATAAATAAATTGTGGTATTTGTTAAGCGCTTACTATGTGCCAAGCACTGTTCTAAGCGCTGGGGTAAATGAAGTAAATTGTGGTATTTTGTTAAGCGCTTACTATGTGCCAAGCACTGTTCTAAGCGCTGGGGTAAATGAAGTAAATTGTGGTATTTTGTTAAGCGCTTACTATGTGCCAAGCACTGTTCTAAGCGCTGGGGTAAATGAAGTAAATTGTGGGATTTTGTTAAGCGCTTACTATGTGCCAAGCACTGTTCTAAGCGCTGGGGTAAATGAAATAAACTGTGGTATTTTGTTAAACGCTTACTATGTGCCAAGCACTGTTCTAAGCGCTGGGGGATACAAGGTGATCAGCTTTTCCCCCTTGGGGCTCACAGTTTTTTAATCCCCATTGGACAGATGAGGTCACTGAGGCCCAGAGAAGTGAAGTGACTTGCCCAAGGTCACACAGGGTAGATACAAGGCAATCGGGTGGTCCCACGTGGGGCTCCCAGTCTTCATCCCCATTTGACAGATGAGGGAACTGAGGCCCAGAGAAGTGAAGTGACTTGCCCACAGTCCCACAGCTGACAAGTGGCAGAGCTGAGATTCGAACCCATGACCTCTGAGCACTGTTCTAAGCGCTGGGGGAGATCCAGGGTCATCAGGTTGTCCCACGTGGGGCTCACTGTCTTCATCCCCATTTTCCAGATGAGGGAACTGAGGCATAGAAAAGTATTTATTGAGCGCTTACTCTGTGCAGAGCACTGGACTAAGCGCTAGGAATGTATAATTCCAAGAGAAGCAGCATGGCTCAACGGAAAGAGCCCGGGCTTGGGAGTCAGAGGTCATGAGTTCGAATCCTGGCTCCACCACCTGTCAGCTGTGTGACTGTGGGCAAGTCACTTCACTTCTCTGGGCCTCAGTTCCCTCATCTGTCAAATGGGGATGAAGACTGGGAGCCCCACGTGGGACAACCTGATTCCCCTGTGTCTACCCCAGCGCTTAAAACAGTGCTCTGCACATAGTAAGCGCTTAACACATACCAATATTATTATTCTTAATTCGGCAACAGATAGAGACAATCCCTGCCCAATGACGGGCTCGCAGTCTAATAAAAAGTTGGTATGTGTTAAGCGCTTCCTATGTTCCGAGCACTGTTCTAAGCGCTGGGGGAGATCCAGGGTCATCAGGTGGTCCCACGGGAGGCTCACAGTCTTCATCCCCATTTTACGGACGAGAGAACTGAGGCCCAGAGAAGGGAAGTGACTTGCCCACAGTCCCACAGCTGACAAGAGTTGGAGTCGGGATTCGAACCCATGATCTCTGACTCCCCAGCCCGGGCACTTTCCACTGAGCCACGCTGCTTCCGTCACTGGGCAGAGGTGAGCTCTCTCTCTCTGGCCGAATTGTCCCTTAATAATAATAATAATAATAGTAGTGTTGGCATTTGTTAAGCACTTACTATGTGCCGAGCACTGTTCTAAGCGCTGGGGGAGATACAGGATCATCAGGTGGTCGCACGTGGGGCTCACAGTTAATCCCCATCTTCCAGATAATAATAATAATAATGCTGGTATTTGTTAAGCGCTTACTATGTACCGAGCACCGTTCTAAGCGCTGGGGTAGACAGAGGGTCATCAGGTGGTCCCACGTGGGGCTCCCAATCTTCATCCCCATTTTACAGATGAGGGAACTGAGGCCCAGAGAAGGGAAGGGACTGGCCCACAGTCACCCAGCTGACAAGGGGCAGAGCCGGGGTTCGAACCCATGACCTCTGACTCCCAAGCCCGGGCACTTTTCCACTGAGCCACGCTGCTTCCCGAATGAATGAATGAATGCAAGAAAGAAAGGAAAGAAAGGAAAGGAAGAAAGGAAGAAAGAAAGGAAGAAAGAAAGGAAGGAAGGAAGGAAGGAAGGAAGGAAGGAAGGAAGGAAGGAAGGAAGGAAGGAAGAAAGGAAGAAAGGAAGAAAGGAAGGAAGACAGAAAGACAGAAAGAAAGAAAGAAAGAAAGAAAGAAAGAAAGAAGTGTGTGTGTCTTTCCTACTGCGCTGGCCGGGGAAGAGGCGCGCTCCCGCGCGCGCCCCCGGACGCCCCCGCGTTCTGGGGAACCGAGGGATGCGGGGGCGCGCGCACGTGCGCGGAGGACGGGCCCGGGGGCGCGCGGCGCGCACGCGGAGTCGCGGGGGGAGGGAGCGACGGCCCCAGGCTCGGGCGCGCGCGGCAGTCTCTCCCTGCGCGCGCGCGCGCGCGCGCTCCCAGAGCCTCCCCCCCTTTCGCTGGGCCCGCGCGCGCCCCCGCGCCTAGGTAGGTAGGTGTGTGTGTGTGTGTGTGTGTCTGTGACGTATCAACCCGGCCAGGGCACAGCAGAGAGAAGCTTCGGGAATAACGGTGGCCTCTCTCATCATCATCATCATCATCATCATCATCCTCCTCCTCCTCATCGGCTTGGTGGCAAGAGCCCGGGCTTGGGAGTCAGAGGTCATGGGTTCGAATCCCGACTCTGCCCCTTGGCAGCTGGGTGACTGGGGCCGGGTCACGTCCCTTCTCTGGGCCTCAGTTACCCCATCTGTAAAATGGGGATGAAGACCAGGAGCCTCACGGGGGACAACCTGATGACCCTGTAGCTACCCCAGCGTGTAGAACAGTGGTCTGCACACACATAGTAAGCGCTTAAAAAAATACCACCATTATTATTATTAATTATTTCAATAAAATAATTTCAATAGCTTCAATAAATGCTATTGAATGAATAGTGATGACGGTATCGGTCCCGCGCTTCCTATGTGCCGAGCACTGTGCATTCATTCATTCAATAGTATTTAATAATAATGATAATGTTGGTATTTGTTAAGCGCTTACTATGTGCCGAGCACTGTTCTAAGCGCTGGGGGAGATACAGAGTAATGACGATGTCGGTATTTGTTAAGCGCTTACTATGTGCCGAGCACCGTTCTAAGCGCCGGGGGAGATACAGGGTCATCAGGTGGTCCCACATGAGGCTCACAGTTAATCCCCATTTTACAGATGAGATCACTAAGGGACAGAGAAGTGAAGTGGCTCGCCCACAGTCACCCAGCCGACAAGTGGCAGAGCCGGGATTCGAACCCATGACCTCTGACTCCCAAGCCCGGGCTCTTTCCACTGAGCCACGCTGCTTCTCAATGCGATTAGAAATAATAATGTTGGCATTTGTTAAGCGCTTACTACGTGCAGAGCACTGTTCTAAGCGCTGGCGGTAGATACACAGTAATCAGATAGTCCCACACGAGGCTCACCGTCTTAATCCCCGTTTTACAGATGAGGTCACTGAGGCCCAGAGAAGTTAAGTGGCTTGCCCACAGTCACACAGCTAAGTGGCAGAGCGGGGATTCGAACCCATGACCTCTGACTCCCAAGCCCGAGCTCTTTCCAGTGAGCCACGCTGCTTCTCAATGCTTCTGAATCTCAGTGCGATTAGAAATTTTAATCGCCACATGTCTGCTGCGGCCTCCCAGCCCCTTCTAGCTGTGCCACATCGTCTGACGCTTGGCTTCATTTTGCCATCGAAACATCATTGGTCTTTGCAGTCCGCCCACTTGAACTCATCCAACTTTATCTGCGCGGATGTTCTGCCGCAGTCCTTTCTCCTCGTGTGTCCTGCCCAACGTAGGTGCGGGGCGGTAACTGCTGCTCCAGGGACGGTGGACTGACAGCGCTCGCGCCAGCAGGGTAAAAATGGAGAACTCCAAAAGTCATATGCGATTAATAATGTTGGTATTCGTTAAGCGCCAAAGTCATATGCGATTAATAATGTTGGTATTCGTTAAGCGCTTACTATGTGCAGAGCACCGTTCTAAGCGCTGGGGTAGACACAAGGGAATCAGGTTGTCCCACGTGGGGCTCACAGTCTTCATCCCCGTTTTACAGATGAGGTAACTGAGGCACAGAGAAGTGACCCTATTATTTATTTTGTTAATGAAATGTACATCACCGTGATTCTATTTAGTTGCCATTGTTTTTACGAGATGTTCTTCCCCTCGACTCTATTTATTGCCATTGTTCTTGTCTTCCCGTCGCCCCCGATTAGACTGTGCGCCCGTCAAACGGCAGGGACTGTCTCTATCTGTTGCCGACCTGTTCATTCCAAGTGCTTAGTACAGTGCTCTGCACATAGTAAGCGCTCAATAAATGCTATTGAATGAATGAATGAAAGTGACTCGCCCAAAGCTGACAAGTGGCAGAGCCGGGATTCGAACCCATGATCTCTGACTCCCAAGCCCGGGCTCTTTCCACTGAGCCTGTAGGCCCATCAGTGGGCAGGGATTGTCTCTGTCTGTTGCCGAATTGTCCATTCCAAGCGCTTAGTACAGAGCTCTGCACATAGTAAGCGCTTAATAAGTACTATTGAATGAATATGCGGAGATGGGTAGGTTCAGAGCTCAGCTTTAGAGAAAGTTGGACACCGCAGTCGCTCATGAGTCTTCAGTTGCATTTATGTTTGAGCTGTGAGTCTCCTCGAAAACTTGTTTGCGTTTTCTGTCTGGTTTTCGACCTCATAGCCAGTCTTCTCCCTTCTGCATCGCCTATGAGCTTGGACTTTTTAGCATTTGATAATAATAATAAGAATAATAATAATAATAATGTTGGTATTTGTAAAGCGCTTACTATGTGCCGCAGGCCCCAGAACACGCCGTCAGCATGAAGCGGAGAGCGGATCCCTCCCGGCCTCCCGGCCAGGAGTCCAGGTGAATCGCGGGATAATAACTTTAGCATCGGTTAGGCACTTACCATGTGTTAGGCACTGTACTAAGCGCCATCTTCATCACCCTGTTTTGTTTAATGAGATGTACATCACCCTGATTCTATTTATTTGCCATTGTTTTTAGGAGATGTTCTTCCCCTTGACTCTATTGCCATTGTTCTCGTCTGCCAGTCTCCCCCGATTAGACTGTAAGCCCGTCAAAGGGCAGGGACTGTCTCTATCTGTTGCCGATTTGTCCATTCCAAGCGCTTAGTACAGTGCTCTGCACATAGTAAGCGCTCAATAAATACTATTGAATGAATGAATGAATGAATGTGCCGAGCACTGTTCTAAGCGCTGGGGTAGATCCAGGGTAATCAGGTTGTTCCACGGCGGGGCTCCCAGTCTTCACCCCCATTTTCCAGATGAGGTAACTGAGGCACGGGGAAGTTAAGTGACGTGCCCAAAGTCACACAACTGACAAGCGGCGGATCCAGGATTAGAACCCATGACCTCTGACTCCTGAGCCCGGGCTCTTTCCACTGAGCCACGCTGCTTCTCTGATCAGCTTGTCCCATGCGGGGCTCCCAGTCTTCACCCCCATTTTCCAGATGAGGTAACTGAGGCACGGGGAAGTTAAGTGACTTGTCCAAAGTCACACAGCTGGCAGGCGGCGGAGTCGGGATTAGAACCCATGACCTCTGACTCCTAAACCCGGGCTCTTTCCACTGAGCCACGCTGCTTCTCTGATTTGATGTTGGCTCAGTGGAAAGAGCACGGGCTTTGGAGTGAGAGGTCATGGGTTCGAATCCCGGCTCTGCCACTCGTCAGCTGTGTGACTGTGGGCAAATCACTTCACTTCTCTGTGCCTCAGTTACCTCATCTGTAAAATGGGCATTAAGACTGTGAGCCCCACGTGGGACAACCTGATTCCCCTGTGTCTACCCCAGCGCTTAGAACGGTGCTCTGCACATAGTAAGTGCTTGACAAATAGCAACATTATTATTATTATTGTTATGTTCATCCCCACCCTCATCCCCACAAGAGTTACGTAGATAGCCGTAATTTATTGTAACGTCTGTCTCTCCCTCTAGAACGTAAGGTCCTTTTGGACGGGAAATGTGTCTCCAACTCTATTGTACCATACAATATTGTCTTTGTATTGTCAATATTATGTATGTACCATACAACTCTATTGTCTCCCAAATGCTAAGAAATCAGTAAGTAAATGATAATGTTGGTATTTGTTGAGCGCTTACTATATGCAGAACACTGTTTTAAGCGCTGGGGGAGATACAGGGCCATCAGGTTTTCCCATGTGAGGCTCACAGCTAATCCCCATTTTACAGATGAGGGAACTGAGGCGCAGAGAAGCCAAGTGACTTGCCCGCAGTCACCCAGCTGCCAAGTGGCAGAGTCGGGATTCGAACCCAAGACCTCTGACTCCCAAGCCCGGGCTCTTTCCAAATGCCGTTGAGCGATAGATTGATCCCTCATCATTGGGATACGTGCCGTGTAGGTGGCAGAATTCGGGACGGCCTTCAAATCCGTGTCATCAGTGCAGATCCAGTCTTGTGTATGAGGTTTCCCAGAACCAGGCTGGTATAGAGCATTCATTTTCTTCCATAGTCGGAGCGCTTGAATGATTCTGAAAAGCAACTCATAATCATCTTATCATGCTTCTAGATCGTAGTCATCAATGAATAGGAGTCCTCTTTGTGCTTTAGTCTGGGTGTAGAGTTTACAGTAGGATCAAAATATTATGGCTTTATTGGCTTCCAGATTCAGTATTACATAATATTTTGATTCTGTGGAATCTATGCATGAGAGCCTAGAGCGGAGATGGATTAAATAGACACCCTTGCTTTATTAATGATAATAATAATAATTATCATATTGGTTAAGCGCTTACTGAGCACGGGGATAGATAAAAGGTAGGCAGGTTGTCCCACGTGGGGCTTACAGTCTTAATCCCCATTTTACAGGTGATATAACTGAGGCACAGAGAAGTTAAGTGGCTTGTCCAAGTTTGCACAGCGGGCAAGTGGCGTAGCCGGGATTAGAACCCATGTCCTCTCGCCCCCGATCCCGTGCTCCTTCAACTAAGCCACGCTGCAATACTTCATGATGATGGAGAAAGGGCCAAAGAAGACCTTTTCATTCTGATATGGAATACCCTGAGGATCTTGATAAACTTGCAGGACAATCCAGTTATTTTTATTCTGCAGAGCAGTGTCTAGTCTGCTGATAGCAAGTGCATCTGGAAAGGTCTCGGTGTCTTGATATTTTCCACGCATTTCTCTAATATCTGATGTGTCTCCTCGTCTACTGGGCCCCATCGTGCTCTAAAGTCACCCGGCGATTCTGAAAGCATACGGTTAACAATGTTCTTCACTAGTCAGTCCAAGAGAACTCTGACTAGGACCTTGCCAACAACGGAGAATAATGAAATTCTACAGTGTTTTCAATCCAGCTTTTGCCTTTTTTTTAAAAATGGAGATGAGTAACATTCTTATTACCATCGTCATAGCATTTATTCAGTTGTCCCTTGATTGCCTAAATGTTTTTCCACCTTCACTGACCACCGAGACATCCTGACACTGACGCTCCTCCTACGTTACCTCGGTAGTACATCCTCTCTGACTCCTACCACGGACTTACTCGGTCCTACCATAAGTCTTAGACCAAACAATTCCGTGCCTTCGTACATCGGAGGAGAAAATCTGTAAACTTTTGAAAGAGGATAAGCGTTACCTCAATTACATCAAGAAGGCAAGATTTAAACATGAAACGAAATAGACAACAATGTAGAAAACATTTCATCTTAGAATCTTAACACTACACTCCGTTACATTACAGAACACCACAAAAAATACTACTTCTCACTAGTAATCTCTCTTTAGATAAATTGTCATCATCCACTTTTTTATTTTATATCATTCCCCTTCCCAATAAAATAGTTGCTTAGACTATGAGCCTGCCGTTTAGACTGTGAGCCCGTCGTTGGGCAGGGATTGTCTCTATCTGTTGCCGAATTGCACATTCCAAGCGCTTAGTACAGTGCTCTGCACATAGTAAGCGCTCAATAAATACGGATGAATGAATGAATGAATGGGATTTTAAGTCTTCTGTCAAGAAACTCTTTTAAACCAACACAGCAGCAATAGTGAATTATATTACCAAACATTTTAATACAACATAGATGACACAGAAAAATGAACTTTTTACCAACAGTAAACAAAGTCTATACAAGTATAACAGCTTATGTTGTTGCTTCTTAAGCTCCTCCTCTAGGCTGTGAACTCCGTGGCCGGGGAATGCGTCTACCAACTCTGTTGTATTCTGCCCTTCCAAACGCTTAGTACAGTACTCTGCGCACAGTACCTCTGATTAATATAGATGATTCTCTAATTATTGTCATGCAAGTCTTAAAAGTTTCATTCAGCCGAGCATCCGTTGATCCGAGTGTTTATCGATCCGTCGATTAATGGTATTTATTGAGCACTTATTTATAGAGCACATTATTCAGCACTTGGGAGAGTGCTTACAACCGAGTTGGTGAATATGTTCCGTGCCCACAAAGAGCTTAGAGTCAGGAGAGAGAGACAGACATTTAAAATAAATTACCGATATGTCTGTAGGTACTATGGGGCTGAGGGTGGGGTGAATGGTAAGTGCTCAAGGGGTACAGTTTCGAGTACATAGGCGACCTAGAAGGGAGGGGAAACAGAGGCCTAGTTGGGGAAGGCCTCTTGGAGGAGATGGGGTTTTAAGAAGGCTTTGAAGGTGGGTAGAGTAGTCGTCCGTTCCATGCCAGTGGGTGGATGTGGGCAAGGAGTCGGTGGTGAGATAGATGAGTTCAGGGTAGGCTGAATAGTTTGGCATTAGAAGAACAAAGTGGACAGGTTGGGTTGGAATAGGAAATCAGTGAGGCCTCTGGATGGGAGGGGGAGATCTGATTGAGTGCCTTAAAGCCCACGGTAGGGAGCTTCTATTTGATGTGTAGGTTCTTGAAAGAGAGGGAGGATGTGGATTGAATGGTTTTTTTAGAAATATGGAATAAGGGCAGGAGTGGGGAGAGTCAGAAGGCAGGGAGGTCAGTGAAAAGCCAGATGCGGTATCAATGTGGGCTAGGATAAGTGCTTGTGTCAGCAGTTTGGCCGGAGAGGAAAGGGTGGATTTTCGTGATGTTGTGGAAGTGAAACTGACAGGATTTCGAGACGGATGGAATAAGTGAGCAGAATGAGAGAGATGAATCGAGGATAATGCCTAGTTTGTGGCATTATGAGTCAGGGAGGGGAGTGCGGTTGTCTACAGTGATGAGAAAGACGGAGGACAGGGTTTAGGTGGGACGGTGAGGAGCTCCGTTTTGGACATGTTAAGTTTGAGGTATTGGAGGAACATCCAGGAGGAGTCTTGAAGGTGGAAGAAAAATACGAGACTGCAGAGGAGAGAGGTCAGGAGGTGTAGATTTGGGAATCATTCGTGAATAGATGATAGCAGAAACTGTGTGAGCGAATGAGTTCTCCGAGGTAGTGGGTGGAGATGGAGAATAGGAAGGAACCCAGAACTGAGCCTTGAGACACCCTCACAGATAGAGGGTGGGAGGCAGAGGAGGAGCCTGGGAAGAGATCGAGAAGGAATATCCAGAGAGATAGGAGGAGAACCAGGAAAGGACAATGTCCGTGAAGCCAAGGTGAGATCATTCTCGGTGACAGTACTGGTTAAGCGCTTACTCTGTCAAGCACTGTCCTAAGCCCTGGGGTAGGTACAAGCTAACCAGGTTGGACACAGTCCCTGCCCCACATAATATTAATACTATTGTTGGTATTTGTTAAGCGCTTACTGTGTGCAGAGCACTGGGGTAGTTATAGGGTAATTAGCTTGTCCCACGTGAGGCTCACAGTCAATCCCCATTTTACAGATGAGGTAACTGAGGCACAGAGAAGTTAAGTGACTTTCCCACAGTCCCACAGCTGTCAAGTGACAGAGCAGGGATTCGAACCCATGAACTCTGACTCCCGTGCTCTTTCCACGGAGCTACGCTGCTTCTCTTACATAAATCTCACAGTCTTAAACCCAAACTGTGGATTAGAGCACTGTTCTAAGCACTGGGGTAGATCCAGTGTAATCAGGTTGTCCCATGTGAGGCTCACAGTCTTAATCCCCATTCTCCAGATGAAGTAACTGAGGCACAGAGAAGTTAAATGACTTGCCCGAGGTCACACAGTAGACACCTGAAGGAGCCGGGATTAAAGCCCAGGTCCTTCTGACTCCTGAGCCTGTCCTCCATCTACAAGGCCACGCTGCTTCTTAGATAATTTTCCTAGGAGGAGGGATTGGTCCACGGTGCAGAAGGCAGCTCGGAGCTCAGAGGTCCAGAACGATTGCCTCAGATACCTCATCTGTAAAATGGGGATTAACTGTGAGCCTCACGTGGGACAACCTGATTACCCCGTATCTCCCCCAGCGCTTAGAACAGTGCTCTGCACATAGTAAGCGCTTAACAAATACCAACATCATCATCATCATCACTACCCAGAATAAAGTGAACATAGTGAATCCCTATCCGTTAAGCTTCCCCCTTCTACAACCAATCTTTTTCTTTTCTTTTGCTGGCCAGAGGCACGTAGCTCTTTGCTTTCATTCTTCCCCTCTAGATGTAAGGTCACTGTGGGCAGGGAATGCCTCTACCAACTCTGTTGTAGCCTGATTTTCTGAGCGCTTAGTGCATACAGGAAGCACTCAAGATATAAGATTGATTGACTGACCCATCCAAGGGAGGGATGCTCAGGGTAAGATTTGAAGCTTCCTCGTAAAGGAACCAGGGATAGGGATGACGCTTGGGGCCAACTTCAGGAGTGATTCCTGAGCCTGCTGAGGCTTGTAAGGCTTGAAAGCGCTAAAGGGGAGGGATGCCTTCTCACCTTGCTTGGCCATTTGCAATTTTATTGATTCAGGGCCTGGACTCGTGAGGAGAATCATGAAAGAACCATGGCAACAACGGAATATAGAATGAGCAAATTCTGATTTCTTGAGTGTTTTCATTCTGAATCTCAGTGTGAGCAGATTCCTTTTTTTTTTTCCTCCCCAAGAGGAAGTGGTAATTTTCCTCTTTTCAAAGTAAAAAGAAGAAAAAAATATGAAATGTAAGGGGAAAAAGTGCCAAAGACCTTAAATTGATCCCCTGTCAGCTGCCAAACATTCCCAAGTTTCCTCCCAACCGTTTCAGACATCTCCCCCTTTGACAAGTGTTCAACCTCCCTTCACAGCTGCTAGAAACGCTGGAGAACTCTCCAGTGAGTGTCACATTCCCTAATGTATGCAGCCATAAAGTGCACGACTCAGCCCTTGTAATTTACATGTGTGACATCACATACTTTATTATATAACTTCTCAAACAAAGCCCTATGTTTTCTCAAGAATTTTGGCTCTAAAACTCCAACTTGATCTTCCTTCCAGCTTTCTCTGAACCACCCTTCACCTCTCCGTTTAATCCTTATTCTAAATCCCTTCATTCCAACAGCTGGCATTGAAAAAATAATGTTTTAGTTGAACGATGAAAACTACGTCTAAAAAGTTGAATAAGCATGATGGCTAATGGTAAAATGTTTGGAGTGTGAGCGTCTTGCATAAACTTTCATGTACAGTGGAGAAGTAAAAAAACAAAACAAAACAAAAAAAACAAAGTAGACCTCATTAAGCATCGCCGGAACTTGTTTTTATTTAATAAGAGAAAGTTGAAGGCTGAACAGTTGGTCATAGTTAGCATGCATAGTTATACCCATGTTAGAACTTTTTTTCCTTTTTTGAAGTTTTTTTTTCTTGGCCCAGCTGTTGGAAGGAGCTGTGTGTGTGTGTGAGAGAGAGAGGAGACAAGACGATGAAAAGAGAGAGAATAGATAGATGAGATAGAATTTCTTTGTTATAGCAAAGCACACGTTACGGTTTATAAATAATGCAGGTAAATAAATTATGGGTATGAAGATAAATTCACAAATATTTTAGGGTTCTGGAAATGTAAACAGAATATGCCACTGTTTTAGGCTATGAGAGTTTTTTCTTCTTGTTTCATCAGAGCATTTACATACCTATGTGCCCATCAACTATATATGCATATATCTATATCTATTTTAAGGTATATATATATAGAAACTTAAAATCTAAACTATACAAACTTTGTTTGACTAGGTTTTAATAGTTCAGAGCACTAAACAGCATATGCATCACAATTAGCATACCATATTATTAGAAACAAATCAGATTTCACTGTGCCTACACTTAATGCTCTATATTTAGAAATAATGTACAGTAGTTGAAAAGGGGAGGAGGCACCCAGAGAAATGGATTTTATCAAAATCAAGAGGTCTTTGTGTTCTTTTAAAAAAAACTTTTCCCCTTTTTCTCCCACATTCTTGATTTGGTATATGAAGCATTCTTTCACAGCAGATCATCCCCGTAAACTCGAATACATGTCTACATAACAAATGTTCATAGGTGTGTGAGTACATGAGTATGTTTTTGGGTGGTTACGTCCAGATTATGTGCTGAACATAGTGGAAAGAGCACAGGCCTGGGAGTCAGAGGACCTACGATCTAATCCCCACTCTTCCACTTGTCTGCTGTGTGTCCCAGAAGGAATCACTTAACTTCTCTGTGCCTCGGTTCCCTCTTCGGCAAAATGGGGATTAAGACTAGGACTCCTGTGTGGGACAGAGACTGTGTCCAAACTGATGATCTTGTATCTACCCCAGTGCTTAGTACAGTGCCTGTCATGTAGTAAGTGCTTAACAAATGCCATTAAAAAAAAAACCAACAACCCCCCAGACAGGTTTCTGTTATATTGCATGAAGCATCAGTAACTGAACAGTGGAACAGTTCAGTTGGTCAGGGGCAGGAAACCTACGTGTTTTCCATTGAGTATGATGGAAAACTCATTTATTTCTTGCTTTGCCTCCCAGGAACGGTTTGCTTTTCAGTAGTTGGCACTACATATATTTTTAGCGGGAGTTTTTACAGCTATCACTAAGAAGAGCTAAGACAGAATTTTGATCAGTAAAATAAAAAAATTATTTCAAAAAGATAATTACAAGGAGAGATAATGCTACGGAAGTTAGAATAGTTAAGCAGCTAAACATTTTTTTACATTTGTCCACAATCTATTAACACAGCATCAGTTCCCAGACAAAAATGGTGACTGAGTAAATGAAAAGGAGACCAGTTTGAATTGAAAATACACATTTTAAAATGTGATAGATTTGGTTTTTTCAAAAGTTCTATTTTATGGTGTGTTCAAGTGTCAGAAAAATATATACAGGAATTAGAGGATAATAATAATAATAATGGTATTTGTTAAGCACTTACTATGTGCAAAGCACTGTTCTAAGCGCTGAGAAGAAATACTACTTTTTTAAAATGGTATTTGTGAAGCTCTTACTAAGAGGCAGGCATTATACTAACTGCCGTGGTAGAGATAATCTGATTGGACACATTCCATGTTGCACATGGGGCTCACAGTATTTATTAATCCCTCTTTTACAAATGAGGGAACTGAGGCACAGAGACGTTAAGTGACTTAATAATAATAATGTTGGTATTTGTTAAGCGCTTACTATGTGCAGAGCACTGTTCTAAGCGCTGGGGTAGACACAGGGAAATCAGGTTGTCCCACGTAGGGCTCACAGTCTTCATCCCCATTTTACAGATGAGTTAACTGAGGCCCAGAGAAGTGAAGTGACTTGCCCAAGGTCACACAGCAGACACGTGGCAGACCAGGGATTAGAACCCAAGACCTGATTCCTAGGCCCGTGCTCTCTCTGCTAGGCCATGCAGCTTTTCAGCATGTTTTTGGTCCCAAACTGAAACTAGGTCAAGATTGGCCATATCGACACCTCGGTTGAGAAATTCTCTTCCCAAGTATCAGATTTTATAAGTGAGGTTAACGCGTGTCAGACATTATGACACTGAAATCTGCAGACAGACAAGAATAAGCTACTGCAAAGCAAATGTCATCTTGATTCTTAAAGATAGAGGTAAATTTGCTCTGGGTGATGCATTATCAAGATAACTAGAACCAAGCTCTGCAATTGTAAAATTTCCCTTCCACCTGTAGTGTCCCCAAATTCAGTGATTGTCCCCCTGAGGTAATGGAATAGTGTAGAAGCAGCCTACTGTACCGTCTTATTTAGAGGTCGTGTGCCCTATTTTGAGAACTGAATCCGAGCGGATGAAATTTTGAGTCTGTTCCAGCTAAGGCAGCTGGGTATTTCCCATTTCACTGTCGCTGGTACAATGGAGAGTTTACACAATCTCGTAGCAAAGAATATATCCTTTCAACCCTATTTACTGTCAATCTAATCTGGGGGCACCAGGCTATTAGATTTTTCAGGGTAGGAGATATTTTATTGTTTGGTAGTTATTTTTTAGAGAAACAGTCCCCTTTTTTTGAAAAAACTAGAGGTGGGTGGATTAAATGTGTTCTCCCTTCCCCCAGTTCCCCGGATAGGTGCCAGTTCTTCGGATGTGGGTTTTCAGTCTTTTGTAAATCTTGAAAAAATGTTATTAGTACTCCCATTTCTGGCATATGATCAATTTAAAAATCAACTCTTTACACGAAATGAAATATGCATACAAAAAAGATGTATAGACTCGTGTGTATATGCATACACACATTCGGAAGGTTTAGGTAATGCAAATTACTATATTAATATTTAAACCACAGCCTATTTTGGACTATTTCATACTAATTATAGATATAATTTAATATTTTATCAGAGCAGGCAGACATGTTCCCTTTTAACCTAGTTCATTTCTTTAAAAAAATGCTCTTTAATGGCCTTAGCCATAAATGTGGTTGAACCACATCTAAGTATAGCACACTTGCACTGCTAATGCATATTGACATTAGAAACCGCTTGCTTGTGTGAAGAGCTAGTACATGCATTTAGAAAACACAGGTTTTTCAACATATTTTAAATTGGGACCTTTCCTGCTTATTTTCATGCCTTCTCTTTCTTAATTTAAAATGACACCTTTCGGCAACTACCCATCTATCTCAATATAAGGCCTTTTTGACAGTGCATTCGGTATCTCAGAAAAGCTCTTTTTCTCGAGTTTCAATATACTGCTGTATCAATTTACACAGTATATTTTGGGATTCCGACTTTTACTCTACATGACCGGCAAGAAATGTAACTTGTACCAACCAACGCTTTTAAAACATTTTTCCTATGATTCAATCAATCAATCAATCACTGTCCACAGTAAGCACTTAATACATGCTTGGGAGAGGCAGAAACTTTTCCTGGTGGCCTTTTCTCCTTCCACCCATGATTTTGCTTTTTCCTTAACTGTCTCTGAGTAACTCCAGTGAGCTTTACAAAAGGCTAGAGGTAATCGCTTCCCGATGAATTTGCAGATTCTCCTGCCAGGTGAGAAAGCTCTCCCCAGCTCCCCTCCCATCCAGTGCTGTTTTTAGAGGTTTGGGTTTTTTTTTAAATGCTAGTTGTTAAGCGCTCGCTATGCACCAGACACTATACTAAGCACTGAGGTAGATACAAGGGTGTCATGTTGGACCAATCCATGTACCACAGGGGGCTCACAGTATTAATCCCCATGTAGCAGGTGAGGTAACTGAGGCCCAGAGAAGTGAAGTAACCTGCCCAAGGTCACACAGCAGACAAGTGACAGAACTGGGATTAGAACTCAGGTCCTTCTGACTCCTTGGTCCATGCACTATCCACTAGGCCACACTGCTTCCCATTGCCATCAGCGCCGTTTTCCAGCCTCTGGCTTCCTGCTGACTAACTGCCTCACCTGCCCCTTCTTTCCCGCCCTGTTGAGCTGGCCCAGTACCCACCCCCAGCCCTGACCGGCCTTGGCTTTCCTCCTGTTTTTTTTAAGCGGTTTCTTTTTTAATTTAATAATAATAATAGCAATGTTGGTATTTGTTAAGCGCTAACTACGTGCAGAGCGCTGGGTTAGATACAGGGGAATAAGGCTGTCCCACGTGAGGCTCACAGTCTTCACCCCCATTTTACAGATGAGGGAACTGAGGCACAGAGAAGCAATTTAGAGGTTACCACTGTCAACCCTTTCTTCTAAATCGGTTTGCATGGTCAGAACTGGCTAGGGAGGGAAAGGAGGGAGGGCAGGCAATAGTGGTTCCTTCCAGTGGTGCACTGGATAGAGCACAGGCCTGGGAGTCAGAAGGTCATGGGTTCTAATCCCGGCTCTGCCTTTGATTTACCTTAGGTAAATCGCTTCACTTCTCTGGGCCTCAGTTACCTCATCTGTAAAATGGGGATTGAGACCGTGAGCCCCACTTGGGATGAGGGACTGTGTCCGACCCGATTTTCTTATGTCCTTCCCAGCTCTTAGTACAGTGCCTGGCACATAGTAAGTGCTTAACAAAACTGTAATTATTATTATTATTATTACTCTCCCAAGTGCTTAGTACAGGTCTCTGCACACAGTAAATACTCAATAAGTACCATCGATTGATTGATCAATTGGTATTCTTCTGTTCAGAATCTTAGTAGAGAATTGTGCCCAGTTTGGGGGTTCACCTTTGTAAAAGGATGAGAAGAACTTGGGGAGGTTCAGATGACTGCTACCAAAACCATTAAAAATCAGAAAATTAAACCTATTTGGCAAAGCTAAGGAACAAAGATTCCTGGTTTAGCTTGGAGAAGGGAAGGATGGGAGTTATCTTAATAAATGTCTGAAAGAAAAGGAATGATATTATACAGAAGATGCTGACCAGATGTTCTCCACCTCTCCTGAGGACAAAATAAGAGGAAATGGGCAACATGCTTGATTAAGGTTAGATAGAAGGAAGAATTTCCTGATGATGAAAATCAAGAGACCCTAGACTAGGGTACCGAAGGAAATTTTAAGAAGTAACCCAGATTCCCATCTGTCTGGGATACTTTCCTTGTCTTCCTGCCTTGAGGCAGGAGTAAAGACTAGATGATATCTCACGACCCATCCAACCCCAAGAGCTTGTGAATTTTGGCATGTGGTTATATACCATTTCAAATTTAGGTTCCCAACCTTTCTGTTCTGTTGAAGCCTGAATCTCTGACTGGAACAGAGTTGTACCTATCATGATTTGGTCTTAGAAGTGTAAAAAACATTTTTAGGTGGTTTTTTTTGTTTCCTTTGGCCTTGTTTCCATCTATTTAAGTAATACCTGGCTTTAATCCATATATCAGCTGTATTTCCCTCCTCCTTATTGAATTCTGGTCATTTTCAGCAGAGAACATGGCACTAAGGTATAAAGCATGTAGTTGTTTTATTTTATATATTTACCAATAACAAGTTAACTAGATAAAAAGTTTAGATAACAATTATTTGCAAATTTAAAGTTTAGATTCTCAGCAATTCCAGAAGGAAAAAAAAGAGCATGCAAGACCTTGCTTTAACAATAGGCATTTTTTTCACAGTTTCATAAATCAGATGTAGCTGATTTGAAGCTAGACAAAGAGAATTTCTCATCTTTGAGGTTGAGAACAAAGTTCTAACTGAAAACCTGGGAAACAATTCAGAAAACAGGACAGAATCCAGAAATGAGTCCTTTGATGGAAAGCTTTTACAGAACTTCCTGAATCTTTGTAAATCCTAAAACTGAGTCAAGCTGAGAAGTATAACACTTAAACTGTAGGGGACATTTCCTCCATGATGGACTGTGGAATGGGTCCCGATAGAAGTTATGTCAACCTTATTTCTTGATTAGATAAAACAACGTACAGAGAAACCTAATAATTCTACATCAACTGGAAGAGGTCCAATCTGCTTATTCACCTTTCCCCAGCTTTAATTTCTATGATTCTGAACTCCAAATGATTTTTAGATAGCCCTCATTTGACTGTTATAAGAGTACATGGATTAAAGCATAGATATGTCTGTATCCTTGACTACAATGTGTAACAATTTGGTCTAGAGGGCATCTAATTCCTCAATTTACACCCAAATGAAAAAACCATTACAAAATACTATGCACCGAATATGGTACTTACAAGGAAACGGTACCTCTTTCGCTTAGTGAAGTGTTCTGAAAATTTCTGTGTTGAGAGATGTGTGGTCTAAACGGTGGCATACTTTTGAAAATCTAGCATTTAATTAAAATAAGCATTTCCAAATCCCTTGGCAGCAATAATTTTGCAATGGATACAAAATTTTCGACTCCAGCAAAAATAAAGGCATTTTTCATCTAGTTATAAACAATTTGAAAGAATAACTAGAGTGTCCGATGGACAGAAGCAGTTGCTGGCCCAAAATGGGCTCCCATAGATGTGGAAGCACCTGTGGAACATCCATATACATTATACAGCTCCCCTGTTTGCCCACACAAGTTTCCATTTGCACATATAAATATAGGCTTCAAAGGCACACCTGCTACAGTTGCCTTTGTCTCTTCCTGATTAATATTTAAACGCAATGTTTAAAATTTACAGCCTGTATGGTTGGCTCTGTAAATGCAAAAATCAAGCTGACATACTGTTTGAAAATCAGAAGGCAGACCAGAAAATTCGGTTACAAAATTTTATAGCGAGTTCTCCATAGGAGGTTGTAATCTATATAGGCAGATAGAGCCTGGAGAATCTGGAAAACTGAATTTCATTGTCCATGATCATAATGATCTGGATTTTGGCCTTTGGTGAGTCAGTTAAACTCTCTGGCTCAGTCATCCCATTTAAAGAAAAAAATGACAGTATTCACCATTTCCACCCGAGGAGGTTTTGAAGACTAATGGAAAACTTCAGAGGTAGTGAACAGGAAGTGGACTTTTTAGGCCAGTGGACTTAATTAATGCCAGGATCAAGAGTCGAAAGTGTGTAGGTGTCCTTTAAGGTTTATCTATTGATTTGCTGGATGATTGCAGAAGAGATCATTTCATCTCTTTGCGCCTCAGATTCCCCATCAGTAAACTGGGAATAACAGTGTTTGTGTTTTTGAATGCAGATTTAGTTTCTCGGAGAGAAGCTGCCAAGGAAAGCAGAGTGGCTGGAGCCGTGGACTGGGGTCTGGGGAAGTAACATCACAATATTATGGCTTCACCCATGCTATGGCTTGGAAGGGGAGTGATTCAGAGACCCAGGATCCCACTGCTACTCTACCACCAGACTCCCTGGAGTGCGTGCTGCCTGCTGCTGAGACACGCCCCGTCCTCTGATTCAATCAAACAATAGTATTTATAGGGCAGTGCTCTTTACTAAGGACTTTGGCAATTACAACAGAAGAAGGAGGCACAGTCCCTGCTCACAAGCTTATGATCCGTAATCAATCCATGGTATATATTGAGTGTTTATTGTGTGCAGATCACTGTACTAAGCGCTTGGGAAGATACTATACAATGGAGTTGGTAGATGCAATCCCTACCCACTTACAGTCTTAAGTTATTTGACCTGATCCATCCGGATTCCACTTACTGTCTTCTTTCTCCTCTTTCACAGCCAAGGCCTTTGAGTATGCAGTCTCTTTCTGCAACCTCTCTCTAGAGTCGAACTATTCCAGGATGATTATTTATTTGTCACTCGACTAAAACTGTGTTCATAGATCACACACATCTTGCTGAATCTTCAACCTGATTTTGGTATTGACTATAACCTCTCTTCAGAATTTTTGGAACCCAGGCCTCTAAAACAAAATGCTGCATCACCTCCTGCTGCTTTCCTCTCTCCTTTAGAGCCTCTTTTCAAATGGATACCTTTTCGATCTCCTCTACCTCCTACTCACAGAAGCTCCTAAACCCCTTTGCTTTTCCTCCCTGGACAATCTCACCGTTACATTCTTTCAACTCCCATCAATACTAAAATGGCTCGATAGCTCCCTTTCATACACCATTGTTCTTCCTCCATCCAGGCCAGAATTTGCAGGTGACACCGGAGGGGGATGTAACCGTATGTCTGCCTTGTCCGGGGAGTTAGAGCGAATAGTAGTCGGACGGTTCAGTACCATCTGAATCAAATTCCATTCCCCCAGGAGCTCAAGCGTATACCATGCCCGCGTCCAGGCACACCCGTCAAAGCTTCCAAAGTGCCAACGAGCACTCGTTGACCTGGTGAGAACTACATCTCCGTACTCCTCTGACTTTCTAATGTTGACCTCTTGGCTTATTCCCAATAGTACCTGCTCCTAGCCCTAGTAGCCTGGACCCTTGGGCTTTGATTTGGGTGTCTTGGGCCAGTGCTCAATTCCCAACTACGAAGAAGCCAAGGCATGACCTGCACCACCCCCTAGTGGCAGCCAGAGCGGCCTCTCCTGACTCTCTTGTCCCTGGGACCGCCCATCTCTCCGCCAACTCGAGCGCAATATGGTCAAGTTGAAATTTCCCTGGCAACTAACCCACCCACAGACTTCCTCATAAATAAAGAAAATGCCATTTCCCCAAATCCATGGATCTAGATTTTTCAGATTCATTTGGAACTTCTGTCTTTCCTTGGGTCTTCCCATTCCAATTCTTGGCCAGGTTCTACCTTCCTTCTTCTTCCTAGCATTCACCCATACCTTCCTGCAGAGCTTTAGAACCGATTGTGCATCAGGACTTCATTGTATTGATCTTGCCTTATTATTTTGTAAGGCATATGGAACATAAATGAGCCTAGTGAAATTGCTCAAAAAGCCGAAAGTGGCTTACAAATTCCATGGGATTGAAGGTCAGCTGGGCGGGGCATCTTGGAAAGGTCCCTGCTCATTTGTCCGTATCCAGTCTTATGTGTCAAAGGACTGCCACAGCGTTTTTGTGAAACATTTTGAAGTCATTTTGTTCTCCAAGGACTTCACTTTGAATTGTTTTGAGACCATCTTGCAACTAAATGGGGAGAAAAAACTTTTCACAAGAGCTGAGCAGAATGTAAAAGAATCACTCTCTTCTCTTCTTACAGGTTCCTCTTAAATTTGCCCTTCCTTGCCCTTGAAGCGAGGGTTGAGATCCTTTTCTAGGGAAAGACCCTGGGAATCAATCAGTGGTATTTATTGAGCTCTTACTATGTGCAGAGTAATATACTAAGCACTTGGGAGAGTTCGGTACAGCAAAATTAGCGGACATGTTCCCCGCTCATTATGAATTTACATTCTAGAGGCTGTAAGCAAAACAACATCCTAAAGAGTTTGCTAGCCAGGGACCCACAAAATCCAAAGTAATGAGAAAGCAACATTTCCACTTTTATTTCCTCCTTCTGAACACCCAACTTTATACCCTGATGCACTATAGCCTCAGCTTTCTTCTCAGCTGAACTCTCTTCATAATTTCAGTGACCTCTTTATTCCCAAATTCTCTGCCAACAAGTGCTATTAGACCCTCTTTGTTGCTGTTTTGTCTGTCTTGGTCCTGAAAATATTCCGCTAGCTTCTCATCTGCATCACGTTCAAACATCTTATCTTGTGGGTTTCCACGTTTTTTTCCAGTCCCCTTTCATTCCTATCGAATTAATTATCTCTGGGTCTCCTTTCATCCTTCCTGTCTTTCTCATCTTGGTGCTGAATTGTACATTCCAAGCGCTTAGTACGGTGCTCTGCGCACAGTAAACGTTCAATAAATACGATTTAATGAATGAATGCTCCTTACCTGCCATCACATACACATTGAACCATCTTCCCATTCCTATTCTCTAACACAGGCACATTACTCCTTTCACTTTACACATTGTATCAAGGAGCTCATCAGCTTACTTGGTTTCGGCTACAGTCTCTAGGCAGATAATTCCCAAATCTGCCTCTCCAGCTCCAAAATCTCACCTAATCTACAATTCTACATTTCCTCTTCTTTCCAGAACATTTCCACCTGGGTGTCCCATTGACCCCTCAAACTCAACGAGTGTAAAACTGAACTTCTCATCTTTCCTTCTGTCTCTTCCAGCTTTCAATAACACCACCATCCTCCCTGCTCCAAAAACCTACAACCTTGTTGTCAGCCATGACGCTTCACTATCTCTCAACCTCGTTGTCATCTTTGACTCTTCGTTGTCTTTGAGTTCTCAGATTCAATCAACTGCTAAATCCTGCAGTCCTTCCTTGCTCTGCCCCTATCTCTCATCCAGCCATGACCCTGGTCCTGCCTCTTGTCATATCATGGGTAGGCTACTGTATCAGTCTATTACAGGTTCCTGTCTCCACGTCTATACTACACATTGCTGTGTGGGACATCTTCTGTTTGGCACACATCACTTCACTTCTCAAAATCTTCCAATAATTACTCATCTCCTTCCACATCAAACAAAAACCCCCAAAGTTCAAACCTCTCCACCATCTCTCACCTTCTTACATATAGGTTCTCTCCCCCCCCCCCACTCTCTAGTGTAATTGTACTTTGAAACTGTACTTCTAATTGTATGTTGCTCTCCACTGTTTCACCTTTGACGTCGCACTCACTGTGTCCCCAGCCTTAAAATTTTCTCCCCCGCCACATCATAATCACAGCTCTCCTAAAATCATACTTTATCCAGGAAGGCTTACCCAATTAATTCTTACCCAATAAGTTAATTTATTTATTTAAATTAATTTCCCCCTCTAGACTGTAAGCTCGTGGTGGGCTCAGAGCATATCTACCAGATCTGTTATGTTGTAGTCTTCCAAGAGCTTAATACAGTGCTCTGCACACATTAAGTGCTCAGTAAATATGATTGATTGATTGATTGATTGATTGAATTCACAACATCCTAGTTACATTAATCCCAAAGTCCCCTTTGCACATTTATATTTTGTTTCTTTCCTCAGACCTTAGGTAAATATGTATATGTAGTTGTATATTCAATTATTGATTGAGATATTTCATCCTGATCCATATCTTTTATATAACCTTGTTCTTCCTCCTGCTCCCACCATTTTAAAAGTCTTTTAGACTACTAGTAGTAGACTACTAAAAGTCTACTAGATTCTCTTACTAGACTGTAAATTCCTTGAGGCCAGGGAGCGTGTGTCTTGCTTCTGTTCTCTTCCAAGAATTTAGTACAGTGCTTTGCACTCAGTAGGTGCTCAATAAATAGGATTGATTGGTTGGTTGATTGGCAGTGGGAAACCAGAGGCCAGGTCAAACTATCACAGAGGAGATTTAGGCATTTTTCTAGTGGCTCACAGTTTTCCACTCTTTTCCAAGGGTGAGTAAAAGTGTGGCCATCCCTACCCCACTTATCCATGCAGCCAGAGTCATTCTTTCAGTTTGGAAAGGCAGACCCAGTGATTGCTCCAGACTTGCAGCGTGGCTCAGTGGAAAGAGCATGGGTTTAGGAGTCAAGGGTCATGGGTTCTAATCCCGCCTCCGCCATCTGTCACCTGTGTGATTTTGGGCAAGTCACTTCACTTCTCGGTGCTTCAGTTACCTCATCAGGAAAATGGGGATTAAGACTGTGAGCCTCACATGGGATGACCTGATTACCCTTTATCTACCCCGGTGCTTAGAACAGTGCTCGTCACACAGTAAGCGCTTAACAAATAACATTATTATTATTGCTCAACTTGCTTCTAACCTTTCCTCTTGATATGTAGGACTGTCCTTCATTTTCAAAGGCGATGTTACTGATGGTAAGATCCTATCTATGTGTGCAGAGGTAGCTAAAAAGACTGATGCGTGACTGATTAGACTGTAATTCTGTCAATGGGCAGGAACTGTATCTGTTGCCGATTTGTACATTCCAAGCGCTTAGTACAGTGCTCTGCACATAGTAAGTGCTCAATAAATACTATTGAATGAATGAATGAATGAATGAATGACCAACCCACCGGGCTGTGTTGTTTGCATTTAAGGATAGAGCATGGATTTGACCCATGCAAGTCCTGTCTGTCTGTTTCTGAGCCTCCCTTTTTAGGCTTAGGAATCATGGAGTCAAAGTGGACCCTCATGAGGGTCCTGGGTCAGGTCTACTATAGATTCTGCTCTCCGTCTTATCCTGAGTCACTAAGCTAGCCTGACCTAGCAAATATAATCATCAAGTATAACCAGGGCAGCTGTTTTTCCCCCCAAGAGTTGTCACTGAAGGGCACTCCTTACTCCTCCTAATTTCCTGACTGGCAAAGAGAGAAGATGCATGGATATCTGCCTATCCTGAGAGTGCAACAGCTAACAGGCCTGTCTTTTTTGGTCCAGGGGATGATTCAGCCAGAATGGGTAGATGGCAGCGTAAGTGCTGGCCAAGTCTAATAAGACATCTCATCTTCCAGATGTGCAAGTTTTGGACAGGTCTCAGTGGAAGACTACATTGTTGAAATGCAACCTTTCTATTATAGTAAATTGAGCCGCTCCATGACTTAGTGGGATGGGGTTTCAGAGGTACTCTAGTCCACTTTCTCTTATTTAGAAATAAGAAAATCATTTTTCTTTCACTATTAAAATCTTGCCCTGCCTTCTCAGGGTGAGGACTGAGAAATCAAGCTCATAGTGTAATGTGTCAGTATCCCAGAATCCAGATATTTTTGGAATGGTTGCCTCAGCAAAAACACAAATTACTTTTAGACCTAATCTATTATTAATAATTTCAATTTATAAAAATGCACCCAATGCATCTTTGGGACAAAGGGTTCAAAGCTATTTACTACTATTTTGTTATTTTATCTTGGGCATATGGAATTTTGCACATTTTCTATTGGGTTGATACCTTGCATATGCCTGTCCTGACATGCTGTAAAAATAAAATGACTTTAAAAGCATAAAAACCCACATTGGTTTGAATACACTGTTTTTAAAATTATATAGAAGATTATTTTTGTGCTTTATAATGGCTTTCAAAATGCATTGTAAAGAATAGGTGTTGAAGTTTTGGATAAGATATCATTGTTTTTTCATTGCTATTTAATAGTTTCCATTGCTTTTAAGTCAGAATGACAAGCACACTGAAGAGAAAAAAGCATATACCCCCCCGCCCCATTTGTACAATGAAATGATCTCTGCAGTTCAGCTAGAGTTTTAGAGAGGGAAGTGGTCAGAGAGGAGCTAAAGATTCTAACCTTTTGGTTTGACACTAATAGCAATTCATGATAGCATGCTAAGTTTGGGGCTTTTTCATTTTTCTGGGCATTTGAACAAAATCTCTAATGATAAAACTTTAATAATGTATGTACCATATTTATGCATTTACTGACAGTTGTCCTCAAATATGTTTAATTGGGGTGAATGTTACTTGCTTTTCATTGAAATGTAGAAACATGTAATCAGATGCAGAAAAAGTGTCTTAAATGTTAGTATGATTGACATGCATACCTATACCCCACTCCAACACACATACCCAAGTCCTGTGAATATTTTTCTTTCCCTTTATGCATGTGTTTTGGTTGACTAATGAAGTTTAACTGATCTCAGATCAATCAAAAAAAAAATCAAATTCCACACATCTTAAATTCAGTTGTTATTCTCTTCATCATAAGAGAAATAGATTAATGTATTCATAAATTCATAAATCAGCAGCCAGTTTGGCAGGCGTCTTTAAATTAAATTAGGAGGCATTAAATTATTAAGACAACCAGTCAAATGAATGGGGTGGCCAATTAGAGCCTGGGCAAATGGCCACTCTCCGTTCCTGAACTGTGATTCACTGTTCCTGAAAAAAGTCAAGTAAAGGTCGGCAGATCTCTTCACATCTGCCCATATAGAAGAAGAGTCTGGCTGTTAATCATTCTAAGATAATTAGGTTTTCGATGTGGTTATTAGAAAAACATAGGGTTAGATTTCCAAAATGTCGTGCGTGTAAATTCATTTATTTTCAAATACATTTTCAAGTTGATATATACAAAATTGGACCAAACCAGAATTTTCCAAGAATGTATAGTTAGTTCTCATGGAAATCCTCCTCCAGTTCATGATCAGATAGGAATGGATGAAGCTAAAATTCCCACTATTTTAAGGAAAATGTGAGACCAGCTTTTTCCAAGTGAGAAAGTGAAGAATAAAAAAAGATAGAATGAGCACATTTAATTCAAAATTGCCTTCAAACTGCTCCTTTGCTGTGAATGGTGACTAAAAGCCTTGGTCCCTTTTCATATTGTTATCTCTTGATAGTAAGTGAAATGTTTAGGGAACTGTATTTCTTCTTTTAGGCCACCAGGATAGGGTAAAAGTGGCTCCAAAATTCTTTCTGAGGTGAGCACACATCAAGTCAGGACATTTTCAAATCAAAGTGGGGAATAATAATGTTGGTATTTGTTAAGCGCTTACTGTGTGCAGAGCACTGTTCTAAGCACTGGGGGAGATACAGGGTAATTAGGTTGTCCCACATGAGGCTCACAGTTAATCCCCATTTTACAGATGAGGTAACTGAGGCACCGAGAAGTTAAGTGACTTGCCCACAGTCACACAGCTGACAAGTAGCAGAGCCAGAATTCGAACCCGTGACCTCTGACTCCAAAGCCCGGGCTCTTTCCACTAAGCCACGCTGCTTCTCGTTTAAATTGAGAATTGTGGTCACCCTAGATCAAAAAAAAAGTGATCTGTAACCCTCAATCAGTGGTATTTATTGAGTTCTTACTAAGTGCAGAGCACTGTACTAAGTGCTTGTTAGAGTACAATATAACGGAATTAGCAGTTACGTTCTCTGTCCATAACAAGTTTAAGGTCTATAGGACAAGCTTGTAGTCTAGAGGATGGAAAATGCCATCACCTCCAAGGGGGTGAAGTCCTCACAACCACCAGAAGAACCAATACGTCAGCTCCAATTTCTGCTCCTGATACAGGCCACAGTCTCCATCCCAACCTTACCATGGCCCCAGAACTTGCAGAGTTCCTATCATCCTCACTGGGGAAGGAGGAAAACCAGAGGCTTCTCTCATCCACAGCCCCAGTGCTCGGTGAGGATGGACCATTAATTCATTCATCCATCACTTATTTACTGAGCTCTTACCGTGTGCAGAACACTGCATCAAGAGCTTGGGAGAGTACAGTCTCCTAATAAGCAGACACATTCCCTGCCCACAGTGAGCTTACAGTCTAGAGGGGACCACAGACATTCATGTAAATAAATACAAATATGTACATAGGTGCTGTGGAGCTGGGAAGAAGGGATGAATGAAGGAAGCAAGTCAGGGTGATGCACAAGGGAGAAGGAGAAGAGGAAAGGAAACTTAGTCAAGGCAGGCCTCTTGGAGGAGAAGTGCCTACAATCAGGCTTTGAAGGGGGAGAAAGGAATTGTCTGTGGGATTTCAAGGGGGAGGTAGGATGTGGGCGAGAGGTTGGCGGCGAGAGAGACGAGATTGAGGCACAGTGAGAAGGTTAGCGTAAGAGGAGCAAAGTGTGTAGACTGGGTTGTAGTAGGAGAGCAGTGAGCTGAAGTAGGAAGGGGCAAGGCGTTGGAGTGATTTAAAGTCAATGTGAGGAGCTTTTGCTTGATGGGGAGGTGGGTGGGCAACCATTCCAACCTCATCCCTGTCTGTTCAGACAGCCAAGGGCATAGTCCAGGGGCAAGGCCGGGGTTTCAGAGCCTCTGTGGTGGCATGAGTCTCCTGGAGCCTCACGGCTGCGGCATCTTCTCCCAGCTCTATACCACAGGTACCACTGCAACGGTCATCCAAGTGTCAGTGACTCCAGTTCATTCATTCAGTTGTATTTATTGAGTGCTTGCTGTGTGCAGAACACTGTACTAAGGGCTTGGGAGAGTACATTATAACAATAAACAGACACATTCCCTGCCCACAGTGAGCTTATGTGTGGTATGATCTACGCAGGAGCACAGCAGTGAAGGATAGGTACCCTCTTCCTTTCTTCCTTTCTCTTCCTCTTCCCTTCCCCCACTCCTCACACTTCTTTTATCACTCCTCCTCTTTCCCCTTTTCTTCTTTTCTCTCTCTTCCTCCTCCTTCTATCATCCTTCTTTTCCCTCATGCCTCACCAGTTTGGCTAATATTTACCGATAAATAAAATGATCGCCCATGAAAATATATTCTCTACTATTGTGGCTGAGTGACCACTGGGGCAAATAATAAATCACTTTCTCAAAACTAGAAGGTTCCGTGGTTTGGGATATACACAGATGCCCCACTTGTCTCAGTCCATTCAGTGAAATCAGTCAGTCAGTAGTATTCATTAAGGGGTTCACCATAAGTGGAGCGATCTTCTAGAGTCTAATAATAATAATAATATTGTTGGTATTTGTTAAGCACTTACTATGTGCAGAGCACTGTTCTAAGCGCTGGGGTAGATACAGGGTCATCAGGTTGTCCCACGTGAGGCTCACAATCTTAATGCCCATTTTACAGATGAGGTCACTGAGGCACAGAGAAGTTAAGTGACTTGCCCACAGTCACACAGCTGACAAGTGGCAGAGCTGGGATATTGAATATTGAATCTAGATATTGCATCTAGAATATTGAATGTTGGATCTAGAAGTTACATGGGAGAGCAGATCAATTCCTGAGTACCACAGAGATACTCTGAGGGAGCTATAACCCTCTGGGCATTAGGCTACACATAATTCTGCATTTCAAAAATCACAAACCTCTGTGGTAGTCATGGAAATAACATGACCACTTGATGTCTTCCAGATCAAACGAGCCCTTGGACTGTGCTAGACCTCTTGCCCAAGGAAGTCGAGGGAAGGCCTGGTTTGGGTCACACTGTGCCTGCGTATTTGCACCAGAATGAAGGAGCTTCCATTGACATGTGAAAGTGATAGGTTTAAAGCAAACGGAGGGAAACTTCTTCACCCAGTGAATTGTAATTTGTAAATTTGTTACCTGAGGAAGTTGCACAGGCTTTGGATAAATCCATGAATGAGAGCAGCATAATAGAGGGAAATTTAGGAATTTAGAAAGAAAACTTGGGAGTTATAGATGATCCACCACTGAATTAATAGTAATAAATACTATATTGCTATTTTAGTTCAGGAGAGCAATCCCTTTCCCGGTGGATGGAAAGCAAGCTGAACTCTCTGTGGCAATGTTTTCTGACTCATTCCCCGATAAATGAATTAGTTTTTGAAGCAGGTATAAGCTCCTTGTGGGCAGGGATCATGTCTACCAACTCCATTGAATTATATTCTCCCAAGTGCCTGGTTTAGTGCTCGGCACACAGTAAGCACTCAATAAATACCACTGATTGATTGATCGACTGGTTTGTCAGTATTTATCCTGAGGGGTTCTCCTCTTGATATTTCTTAAGATCTTGGGCATTGGCAAGGTTAATAAGTACATCCAATAGTACCGTGGCAAGTATTTTCAATTCTTATTAAATTACTTTTCTCTTTATTTTAAACTTGGCCTAAATTTGTTTCAGGTCGTGGATATGTTGTTTTGAAGTAATGTGCATGGCTGTATTAAATTTAGACTTAATGGTTGTTCATTCCTGTGATTTTAACTCTTTTTAAAGTTCCCGGATTGATTGATTTTTCACATATTGGTTAATTGCAAAAAACAATCCCTTAGCCTGTAGTGTCCCAAACATTTTCCCACAAACCCTGATGCCTGAAGCAAGTTGATCATTTTTATTTATGAACACTGTAAGTTCTCTCTTATTGAATACTGATTTAGAAAATATTTCTAACAAATAGTCTTATTCTTTCATAGTTTGAAGCATTTGAAATAACATATCTAAAGATTGAATGATCTAAATCTGAAATTGCATAAATTTTATCTCCTTCATTAGAAAAAATGGTTGCGGGTAAGAATTTTTTTCAAAGTGGGTAGCAATTATAATAGGATTTAAAGCAATTGGTTTTATAATATGGCAATCTGATTACTGGAATTAGTAGATGAGCCCAAGCTATTACAGTACATATGTAGTCCTAAGAGATGAGAACTCTTTAATTAGTCCCGGAAGGATGTTTGTTAAAGAAGCAATATGGCTCCCTGACTGCTCTTGCAGAGCTGTAATTCAAAATAGTAAAGAAATGTTGATTTCCATGCATTTTCATTTTACTGTATTATAGAGGAAAGATTCTGTCACATTCCAGGGTTGGCAGTGCTGGAGGCAAAGGGGAGGTTGGGATAATGTAAGAGATATCCAGAAACAAGTCCAACCAGCCCACCGGCAACCCAAAGCAGCTCATTGCTATGCTGTATTTTTCTAGACTGTATATACCAAATTTACACTTGTACTGCAAAAAGCTTGATGTGGTCAACTACAGAAATGCACTGAGTTGGGGTGATAAATATATATTTTCTGCACATTTGAGGAAGGCTATTGGAAAAAAGGCCAAAATGTGCACTGACTTTTGTTGTGCCCATAGAAGTATCGTACATCCCAATGTTTTCTCAGATAATGTTGTTTTCTGTACTAAAGTAAAATCAGCTTTATGAAGCATTTGCATGAGAGAGTCAAACCACAACACCTGGAGTCGAATCAGTTTCGGTGACATAATCTACGTTCAAGAAAATATTTGCAATCAACTGTTCCTAGGTCCAGTTAAAACATACTCAGGTCGTTTTTAGTGTTCGTATTCAGATTCATATCCTTTGTCTGAAGGATACATCTTGTTTTAAGACCCCAGTACATAGTCACCTGTAGTTTCAAGATCTGCTTTTAATTGGAAAAATCCTTTGGATTTTAAAAGGGATTGGATCAAATTATTTCATTAGTGGAGATCTATTGGTCAATTTGGGAAGTGTAAGCTTGGCCCAAAGGTCTAGGATCCCCTGTGTATAGGATTCCAGGCATTTCCAGGCTCCTCGGGGCCTTTTTAAACTAATGCCAACCCTAGACAAGACCGAGCTTCTTTCAGAACAGTTGGATTTCAGAGGTGAGCACAACTGAATGCCAGGATTTTTCTGGGTGGCATAGAATTGAGGCCGGGTAGTGCCTTTAATGAAAGACGAATTATCCAATCCATATATCCTGAGTGAATTAAAGCGTCCTCCGAAAACGGTCGGGCGGTGGCAGATGCTAAGGAAAGAGGAGGTTGGGCACTGAGGTTTTACATTCCTCTCAGACACGCTGCTTCTGATCGACAGTACCTTAGAGGGTAATGTAGCAGTGTCAGCACCACTTGGCAATAGCTGACACTGCAATGTCATTCCCAAAAACACCGCTTTCAGGGGTGACTGGTACTTCCATCAGCTTTCAAATCGGTGACAGAGGTAGACAAAATAACCAAGCTCCCCGGGGGCCTCCGAACGTACCGACTTGAGAAATAACTGAAATGTTTTGAACCCGTCTGACCCTTGTCCATTTTTCTCTAGATAAGTTAATTTAACCTTCTATACTCCCTCGGTTTTGCCAGAACGCTTGTTTTTTCTACCCCACCGTACAGAACGCAGTGGCAGAATTAGGGAACGTTCTTCTGATGAGGTGCATCTCCCTGGATGGAGAGAAATGCAGTTTCTCAAGAAACGGTGATGCGCACGCATGTGTCATGGGATGAAATGCTATAATGTGAGGTCCTGCAATGATACAACCCTGCTTTACAGGAGAGCCAATTGTATCTGCTAATATCTTTTCTCTTTTATAAAATGTGAAGTTGAATTGTAATTTTTTTCCCTCTTACAAACCATGCCAAAAGTATTTTGAGGGATAAATTCAAATTTAAGTGCAAGTAATAAAGTGCTCTGCACACAGTGGGTGCTCAATAAATACGAATGAATGAATGAATATATACAAGTGTAAATCGGGGCAGTTAGGCCAGATTCTGTTCACTATTATGAGTCCAAACAGAGCACTGCTGCACAGCTGCACTAGAAGAAGCAAGTGAAAGTTGTCTGTATTGCTTAACCACTGGAACTAAAAGGAATGAGTAAAGTTAATGGTAACACACAGATTTAAAAATCTTTCAGTTTCTATCTCAGTATGAATGTGCTGCCAAGAACTATGCTAACAAAGCATTTTCTTCCCATTTAAGTGAGCCATTTCCATTTTGATTCTGAAGATGAAAGGTATTTGTCCCACCTCTCTCCCTCCTGGGGATTGTTTTTTATTGAAGGGTCACTCCGATGACCCTTTCCAGATTTTTTTTTCAAGATTGGACTTGCACTTACTTTCATTTAGTGGTCATTAGGACATGCTCTGCACACAGTAAGTGCTCTTGTTAGCGCCTACCAAAGACCATTATTAACAAATATGATTGATTGATGAGAAACAGCTTGGCCTAGTGGGTAGAACATAGGCCTGAGAATCAGAAGGACTTGGGTTCTAATCTCGGCTCTGCCACTTGTCTGATGTGTGACATTTGGCAAGTCACTTCACTTTTCTGTGCCTCAGTCACCTCATATGGAAAATGGGGATTAAGACTGTGAGCCCGAGGTGGGATGGGGACTGTGTCCAACCTGATTTGCTTGTATTTACCCCAGTGCTTAGTACAGTGCCTGATGCATAGTAAGCACTTAATAAATAGCACAGTAAAAATAATTGATTGATTGAATTGGCTGGTGAGACAGAGTAGATTGGAGAACAGTGCTCGGCACATAGTAAGCGCTTAACAAATACCAACATTATTAAGTTGGGGTGGGCAGTGGTAGCTGGTGACTGTTATGGCCTTTTTGGATGCTAGGCATGTCCTCACATCATATAATAAAGTGGCTGCCTCCAACTCCTTTGACTCTAAATTCTCTATGAAGCAGGGTCGGTGGGGTCAGAGCTTGACTCATGCAAGACGGATGGTTATAAGAGTGGAAGTGGTCAACAAATGGGAGGGAGTAAGGGGAAGAGTGGGTGACTGCAGCAACATTAAGGAAAATAGGTGAACATAAAGTATCATCTGGGCAGCAAAGGTGGGAGCTGAGGAGCAGGGCCATTGATGGGCTTAGGTTCAAGATGTATGACATTTAGTAAATTCACCAAATTATTTGTATTGCAAAGCAGGGCATCGAAACATAATCCTGGCCTATTGACTCCTTCTTTCCAGTTATTGTAAGGGTGTGGGGAGGGAGGGAGTTTGGTATTAGAGACTTTTGGTATTCTCGGTCCAACTTCAAGTCTCAGAATGCTGAGGGACTTGAAATGAGCATAAGCTAAGTATGCTCCAGCTTGGAACTGGAAGGTCAGGCAGTTAGAGGATGCAGCTAGAAGTTAATGTAAAATAAGTCGATCACTCTAGCTGCTCTGGGCTCCCCAGGCCCGATTTCTTGGGACAACACTAAAAAAACCAACAGCAACAACCCAAAAAATGAATATAATCATGCTTAATATAAAATGAAAATTATACTGCAATGGGGATTGACAATAAAGGCTATGGAGAGGCCTGGAGAAGATCCTTCTACTCCCATTTACTGACTAGTAGTGGCAGTGGGAAACTGGAGGAAGGGCACCAAGGGCAAGTAAAGAGGCAGTGGAACAAAGGAGAATGTAGAGGATTCCAAACCCCATAAGCCTTCTTTTGGAGCGAGGTACCAATCGAGAATCCAGCAGGAACTGACATGGCTCATTCTGAGTTACAACAACGTCCCTTTCCTGAAAACTTGGGAAGTCGAAACACTAAATTAATCATTGTTAATTTTTAAATGGTGAATTAGATGCTGGTTAGCCGGGGAGATGACGTAGCATTATAATGAGTTTGTTTCCCAGTCTTTTTTATTTTTCCATATGCTGCCAATAATAATTCCATCTAACATCTTTAAAGGCTGAAATTCAATCTGCTCCAGATTTTATAGGCCTTTAAAATGCTAGTTTAATTTCATCTGCACAACAACCAATATAAAAAGAAAAAGAGAGAAGAGGGGAGAAAGATAAAAGAGAAAATGTGTCATTGTTGTTTTAGACTTTTGTGTGTCTTGATAAGGTTGAGCAGCATGTTCATCCAACACTACAATTTGTTGAAATTCTTTGGTTTATTTTTGAAGCCCTTTTGCCTTATATGTGGGCAAGGAACATATACCCTATACTGAGTATGCATTCTTCTCTCTTTTCAGTCCTTCATTACTTCGGGATCACAACCCTTATGTTCAAATGCCAGCCTTAATGAAGGTCACTTAATAGAGGTGGGTTTTAACTCTTTCATTGTTTACATTGATTGACAGATGCCTCCAAATTTTATGCATAGGCAGAAATGAAATGTTAGAAAAAGGTAGAATTCCTTTCTAACATTTTATTTCTGCCTGTGCATAACATTTATTCCCTTATTTCTAAATTTGGAAAGAGGAATTAGAAGTGCTCAACTTTCTCCCCTGGTTTTGATCTATATGATATCAGGTGGCGAGAAGATGAACTCAGACTGAGGAAACCCATTCTGCTCCTGGGCGAGCAGGTTAACATTCTGAAGAATGAAGGAAGAATATCAAGAGGGTAGGCACATTCATGCCTTGATGGGTCTTAGGTAGAGTACTTTTCTCACCCTATGATTTCCTTAGAAATGAGAAAAAAATTCCCACCAATGTTTTAGCTCCTTGTGGGCAGGGAATATGTCCACTCTCTTATATTGTACTCTCCCAAATGCTTAGTACAGTGATTTGTACACAAAATGTGCTCAGTACATATAATTGATTGATTTTTCTTTGTATTCCTAGTGTATAGCCCAACTCTCTCTGCCAAGTTCTCCCTTTGCCTAGAGCTAGAGTTACTAGATGGCTCACTTTTTTAAGATGATCTTGTGCTTAAGTATTTTATCTCAGGGAACTGAAAAATTCCTATCTGGGCAGCAGTGAGGATCATTTTTCCATTTTGTAAATTTGCTCACCCTGTTCATTGAACAGCTACATTCAGTCCAACTATTTCCTCTAGAACACACCTTTCTTGGTGTTCCTTGAAGCAATACCTGGGAACTGGGCAGTTCCTGTGCATAAAACCAACTTTGGAATGCCACCTCATGAGCATGGGGTGGAGAAGGATAAAGTAATAATAATGATAATGATAGTGGTATTTAAGTGCTTACTGTATACCAAGCACTGTACCAAGCACTGGGTTAGATAAAAGAAAATCAGGTCCCACATGGGACTCACAGTCTAAAGAGGAGGGAGAACCGATATCGACTCTCCATTGTTCATTCATTCATTCAATAGTATTTATTGAGCACTTACTATGTGCAGAGCACTGTACTAAGCGCTTGGAATGAACAAGTCGACAACAGAGACAGTCCCTGCCGTTTGATGGGCTTACAGTCTAATCGGGGGAGACGGACAGACAAGAACGATGGCAATAAATAGAGTCAAGTTAAGATGAGGGAACTGAGGCACAGAGAAGATAAGTGACTTGCCAGAGGTCATACATCAGGTAAGTGGTGATACTGGAATTAGAACCCGGGTCCGTTGTCTCCCAGGCTTGTACTTTTTCCACTAGGCCAGACTGCTTTCCAGGAAATTACATTCTCTCAGGCTTTTTCAGACCACCATCACTATCCTCCCCTCCAGAATAGGTAATAGTAACAGTCATAGTAACATTTGTTGAGTGCCCTTATGGGCATTGCACTGTACTAGGAGCTTGGGAAATATAGAATAACAAAGCGACATATTCCCATCCCTCAAGCAGTTTAACATGCCCTTAGGAGAGACAAACATGAAAACGTTTACATTCTGAATGGTCAAAAGAAATAATTGAGTACACCTATACAAGTGAGTGCTTAGGAAGGAGTCAACTTTCCCCTTACATGTATTTTTGCCATTGGCAGGCAAGCTTCTTGAGGATAGGAAATGTGTCTTTCGCTTTGGTTATACACTACCTGACATCTGTTTGCAGGTCTCTAATGCAATGGCATAGATCGGCACTGGCGTGCTCCCACTTTGGCTGTAAATGGACTTTCTATCTACGGTTCCTCTTTGTTCCTTGAAATGTGTTGTACCGACACCTAGCCATCTCCTCTCCAGTTGCACCCACCGGCCCAGTAGGAACCTGACTAGCTGGGGTGAGAGAGTTGTGAGTGGTGCTGCCCAAACCATCCACTCTATAATCAGTTCCTTCGAGCAGGTTCTCAATCCCCAAGTCCTGTGATGACCTAGGCTTCACCGAAAGCCCCCAGTCCCTGAGGATGGAGAGAGTTGGTCCCAAATTGAAGAAGAGTTTGGGTAAAGTGCTACTCCAAACTGGCACAATTCCTCAGCAAAAATCCTGGTTGCCTGAGGGAGGAGGGGCTGAGAGTGGGAAGGGGGTAGAGTTGGAGGGCCTGCTTTCACGGTATCCTCCAGCTCACAGTGACCGAAAGGACCAATAGTAAGGCAACCTCACAGGGTGGTCTTGTTGCCCTCTACCAGCCTGTTTATTCCTGCTTTATAGTGATTGTGTTACTTGCTCCAGTGGTGCCTTTCTAAGTGGCATCTCTCTCCAGTTAAACATTTTCTAATCAGTCAATCAATAAAGGGAATCTATTAAGCTCTTTCTATCTGCAGATCACTCTACTAAGCACTGTGGTAAAAACAGTACAACCAAATTAGCAGACACATTTCTCTGCCCAAAATGCGAATCTACAGTCTAGAATCTCAACATTCCTTTCCCCTGACCCATTAACAGGATTTGCTCTAAGTATTTAAATTTGTGCCTCTTTTTCTCATTAGAAGAAATCGATTTGATGTTTCATCCACCCGAACTTAGTTTCATAAACATTGCCTTGTTTTATGCTTTGGGGGGTTGTGTATAAAAAAGAAAAGAGAACTGGACAATTATCTAGAGAATTCAGTGTAGGCAATATGAATAGCCAGGTCCACACAACATTTTGATTTTCAGTTTTGGTGGGGCTAATAATTGTCTCAGTCGTGTTGAAACTACAGGGCCTTTGCCACTCATGGGGACAGATGAAAATTATCAAACATCTGAAATTAATGATTTGGGAGTTTATTGAATGGGCCATTTAGGAAAACCGAATCAATTTTAATGTGTATGTTTGTAAAAACTCTACAGTCATAGTAATTTACCTTGAATGGAAGCTCTGGAAATGATATATAGTGTTTCATCAGTCAAATTCTCCCCTTTGAGCCTGGGAAGGGTCTCCAACCTTCATCTCTTGGGATACTCAGAGCATCATCAAACCACTTCCTCACAACCTGGATCTTCAATGTATCAGAGTACCATGGTTTCATCTACTTACTCCATTAATTCTATGTAGCTGTAATTTGATATTTGAAGCTCTCTCTCTGTTCCTTTGTGGCTTTAGGTACATTAACATGTAAGAAAAATATGTAGGTAAAATTTTAAATGGCATCAAATGAACAAAAACTATTTGTTCTATACACATAGGGGTCAAACCTAAGTTTATAAAACATGACTAAATAGAGAATAACACCACCCTGTTATAATTGGCTTAGCCAACACTAATCCTAACGCTTCTAAATTTGATAATCTATTAAACAATGACTAATTTAATAAATTTATGCAGTAGCAGTTACTGTTTTGACCTTCTCAATAGTATCTCTTACCCCGAATCATTGAGGAAAAATGTCAGGGCTTAAACAGAGTAGAGTCGCACAGCATCTTACATCTGGTATCCTTCTTTGGTTGATTTGGGAAACAACCTGGAATACAGGCGATTGGTTGGCAAAGGGAAGGAAGACAAATCACTAGTTTATATTTCATCTCTGAAGGCCTGAAAAGCAGAAATAAAAAGATTGTATAAAATATACTTTCATATATACTGGTGACCTTACTGTGTCCAACCTAACTAGCTTGTATCTACCCCAGCTTTTAGTACCATACCTGGCACATAGTAAGTGCTAAATGAATATCATAAAATGAAAAAAAAAGGTATAAGAGAATTGGCCTGAATTTCATCAGTTCAACTAGTCCCTAGATGCCCCAGAAGTTACTTGTTCTAGTAAGGAAGGCTATTGTAAAAATTGTTTTAGAGCTTCATTACTGATGATAAAAACATGAGGAACTGTTGATCTAGAGTACAGAATTCTGGCTTTGAAGGCAGAAACTTGTGGTAACCATCAATTAAGAAGTAGAATCTATATGGCTCTGTTAATCTGGAATCGTGACACTGCACTGGTTTAAGAGTCAGAGGACCTGGGTATTAATCCCAGTTTTGCCACTTGCCTGCTGTGTGACCCTGGGCAAGTCACTTAACTTATTTGTGCCTCAGTTTCCCCAACTGTACAATGGGGGAATCAATGCCTGCTCTCCCTCCTATTTATTAGACTGTGAGCCTCAAGTGGAACAGGGTCTATATCTGGCCTGATTATCTCGTATTCTCCCCAGCACTTAGTACATACAGTGCTTAGCACAGAGTAAATGCTAAATAAATACCATAATTATTATGCCACCATATTATTATGAGGCCATCCTAACATCCCCTAGGATGTCTTACTATTCTGGGGAATCAGTATTTGGGGAAGAAAATCATTTTGGAGAGACATAAGTGATCCAGATTGGCTTTCTATAGTGCTTGAATTTACCAAGCTTTCCATTTCACTTTGGTTGGGTAGACCCAGCTTAAATCTTACTGATAGGAGTATGGCTTTTGGGGGGACGTTTTGGGAACTCTTTCTTTGTTGGTCTTTGAAAATTGAATGCTCATCTCTCCATCTGGTTGGTTTTTCCCATTTGCTCAATGCCCTGCTATGCTTCGGGCTAAATTATCAAATGATATTTATTGAGCACTTACTATGCGCAGAGCACGGTATTAAGTGCTTGGGAGAGAAATTACATTGGATCTGTAAAGGCAGCTGCCCAAGTTATTCTCAAGCAAAATTCATCAGCTCCAGGAAGCTGAGGAGTGGAGTTGGGAATCTCTTGCCTGCCCCGAGTTAGAGTCAAGGGAGCCATGATTCTCAGAATGCTCAGCCCTTAGGCAAGCCAGTAACAGCAATTTCTCATTTGTGAACTTATTTAAAGCCATCTTCAGCACTTCAAATATGTTTATTCCACAGTATGTTCTATTATTTAGTTTGACTATTCTATTTGTAAATACTGTTAGATCTGTGTCCCATGTTGTGGATAGGGAATGTCCACTTCTTGTTTTGTGCTTCCCAAGTGCCTAATAGAGTGCATAATTCCAACTTGCTGCTCAATAAATACTACTACATACTACTACTCACATTCCTCAAGACTCTAAGATAGCTGTGGTCAGGGAACGTGTCTCCCATCTCAGTTATAATGTATTCTCACAAGCTCTTAGAAGAGTGCTCTGCACACAGTAGGCGCTCAATAAATATGACTGATTGATTATATTCAGTCTTAAGCGGAAAACCTCAAAGCCTGCCTCTGGCATTAGTCCTCTGTCTTGGCAGTGAGCTGTCAAACCTATACATGTGGCAGGATCATTGATCTTTTGAGTGTCTTCTTTGTGCAAGAAAACCAGCTCCCAAGGAGCCAGTTGGAAATGACTAGCAAATGACTAGAACTCCAAAAATTCTGAAAAATAAATTCCACAAGAATCTAAGGAACCACAAGTTAGAATACTCCCAAAAGATCAAGCATTCAACAGTTTTCCAGGCCTAAAATAAAGGTCTTAGCTCAGGGCTTCAAAATTAAATTCAACCAATGTTCACCAAGATGTGGCAGGAAACGTGTCGATCCTCTTCATGGTGGTAGGGAAAAGAGGAGAGGGCCGAGTCTTAGATTTTATTTCCTTTCCTTCAGCCAGAGCCTTCAAAACTGGGAATATTCATTCATTCATTCAATTGTATTTATTGAGTGTTTACTGTGTGCAGAGCACTGTACTAAGTGCCAGGGAGAGAGTACAACATAATATTTATTTTGTTAATGAGATGTACATTCCCCTGATTCTATTTATTGCTATTGTTTTAATGAGATGCACATCTCCTTGATTCTATTTATTGCTATTGTTTTTGTCTGTCTGTCTCCCCCGATTAGACTGTAAGCCCGTCAATGGGCAGGGACTGTCTCTGTTGCCGAATCGTACATTCCAAGCGCTTAGTACAGTGCTCTGCACATAGTAAACCCTCAATAAATACTATTGAATGAACTATAAACAGACACATTCCCTGCCCACAATGAGCTTACAGTCTAGAGGGGCTAACATCTAAGGCTGTAGGGCATTTTCTTCATACATCTCATGACGTAGAATGCAGTTCTTTCTAGGGTGGTGGCAGAAGGAATTGGGTCATCTGAGGTCCCGGAGTCACATGAAGTGATGACTGAAATGCTCCCTCTTCCTCCCTACATCTATCACCCTGTAGAAGCCAACTGTGTCCTTTGCTGAGTCAGGAAGAGCAAGAAAAACCACCTATGGGTCTTGACATTTCCACTGTGAAGGTTCTGGGCCATGAAAGGGAAGCCTAAGACACTAGGTATGTTGGGAGGCAGTGTGGCCTAGTGAAAGAGCACAAGATGGGAGGATAGAAGACCTGGCTCCTAGATCCAGCTTTGGACTTGCCTACTATAATAATAATATTGGTATTTGTTAAGCGCTTACTATGTGCCGAGCACTGTTCTAAGCGCTGGGGTAGACGCAGGGGAATCAGGTTGTCCCACGTGGGGCTCACAGTCTTAATCCCCATTTTACAGATGAGGTAACTGAGGCACCGAGAAGTTAAGTGACTTGCCCAAAGTCACACAGCTATGTGGCTGAGCAGGGATTCGAACCCATGACCTCTGACTCCAAAGCCCGTGCTCTTTCCACTGAGCCATGCTGCTTCTATGTGACCTTGGGCGTCAGTTAGCTTCTCTTTCCCTTGATTTCCTCATCTACAAAATGGAGATAAAATGGCTATTCTCCTAAATTCATTCATTCAATAGTATTTATTGAGCGCTTACTATGTGCAGAGCACTGTACTAAGCGCTTGGAATGTACAAATCGGTAACAGAGACAGTCCCTGCCCTTTGAGGGCTTACAGTAGACTGTGAACCCCACGAGGGAAGGGGCTATTTCTGGTCTGATTATCTTGTATCTACCTCAGCTCCTGATATTTAGTAAGCGCTCAATAAAATATCATCATATACGCCCACACCCACACACCCACACACACAGAAGCAGGAGAATAAATTTGGGAATAGGACTATAGTTTCCCTCTGATATCTATTCCTTGTTAACGTGTTTGCTGCTCACCTGTTGGTGATGGTTCACATTTATTTAACATCTAGTATTTTTTCTTCTCCATCCTAAATATCAGAGATAATGAAACTTAATTCTGGGAAGTTGCCCAAGAAAGAAAGCCATACTTATGTATTCATTCAATTCATTCATTCAATGGTATTTATTGAGGGCTTACTATGTGCAGAGCACTGTACTAAGCACTTGGAATGTACAGATCGGCAACAGATACAGTCCCTGCCCATTGACGGGTTTATAATCTAATCAGAGGAGACAGACAGGCATGTATGTTGAGAGGGCCCATAATTTCTTTTTAAAGTCCCATATATCAAGACACCATGATGTCTCCAGTAGCAGGAAAGTCAAGGGGGATGAGGGGAGAGAGGGAATGGGTGATTTTACATTCTCTAATGACTAGACTCTCATACGGCTGGGGAACAATAGGACTCTTGGGCCTCCTGGACAGGGTATAATTTTTTTGGGATGGCAAGTTATTTCCCTTTTTTTCCTACGGGCTGGCCTGAGAACTGGTGAAAGTTCAGGAATGGGGCAGGGGAGACTCCTCTTCCCTCTGCCCTAGAGAATTCTGCTCTCCCTAGTAAAAGCTGGTATGTCTGAAATGGGGAGTAAAATAGTTTTGTTTATTTCAATCTTCACCATGTATCAGTGTTTGCTTTCTTTGATATTGATAGTGCTGTAGACAAGAAATGATAGTAAGAAATTTATCTAGGTGGTTAACAATTCTATCAGTTATATATTTGTCATTGTGGAATCAATTCATTTGATTCCTTTTTAGGATATGGAAAGCAGAGAGGTAGCAATTTCAGAGGGCAAGTTAAGTCCATAATTTATAGTGTGATCTTGTCATTCTCCCATGGCATGTACTTTCTTTCATTATATAATCAGACGATGTCTTTACTTTCCACTGTATTGTTCAAGGGTACAGAAAATGAGATTCTGGCATTTACTCCATCCTTGATAGAGTCTCCCACATTGTCAGCACCTCTAGTGTGCTTATGATGATCTTGATTCCAACTGTCACTGAATTTTCTCCTCATTCATTACTAACCCCAATTTACCTTTGATGCACCTGCACCTGGTGCTATTATAAATACATCTGGACGTGAAAGATAATTGTGGGATTGTACATCGTATTCAATTTCCACCGTTCCTGATCTTGGAAAGCTTTCAGTATATCAGGAGAGCTTTACCGTTGAATGTCCAATCTCCTTCGACTGGGGTTAGTGTAACTAGACCTTCCCAAATGTATCACCTGAAAAATGTATAACTAAAAGAAAAGATGATACTAAAGACACGAATAAGCCCAGAAAGAGTTCCCTGATGTTCTTGGGTCAGAGATCGTCTTTACTAATGACTCACTGACAAGGTGTCATATGCACTCTTATCTCGACAACAGCGGTCTCAAAGGCTGACAGTGAATTGACGAGGTGTGTTCGTGTGTTGGAATAATATCCCGTGTAATTAAAATATGGGCACTGATATCATTCCTCCTTGTTTTATTTTAGCTCCTTGTGGGCAGAAGCAACAATACAACTCTGTTATAATGTAGTCTCCCAAGTGCTTAGTACAGTGCTCTGCACTCAGTAAGCTCTCAAAAAATACCATTGATTAATTGACGGATTGATCCATCCTCCTGGGGAAAAACAACCATACAATGGTGCCTGGCCATCCACCCAGTCCCTAAGCAATACATATTTGGTGTACGGACTTTCAGCAACATTGCAAATCCTGATCCTTCTGAGATTTCTGAATCTTTACAAAGGGATATGTTGCCTGGGATATGTTGCCCTGTTCTTTGGAAACTTGGGAGGGGCAGTGTCAATGGAGCAAGGTTGATGAGGTAGTTAGAATCAATCATCAGTCAGTCAATCATTCATTCATTCAATCGTATTTATTGAGGACTTACCGAGTGCAGAGTACTGTACTAAGTTCTTGGGAGAGTACAAAATAATAATAAACCAACACATTCCCTGCCCACAACAAGCTTACACTCTAGAGGGGGAGACAGACATTAATATAAAAAATAAATTACAGATATGTACATAAGTGCAGTGGGGCTAGGATGGGGTGATGAATAAAGGGGACAAGGCAGAGCAAGCCATGTTTCTTTAGTGCTTACTGTGTGCAGGGCACTGTACTAAACACTTGGAAGAGTATAGCACAACAATATATCATATACATTCCCTGTCCACAACAGGCTGACAGTCTAGAACTCCTGCCCTGCTCCTGAAAACAGGGGCATTCCTCCTGCTCAATCTTCCTTGGTTCCTCCCAAGACCTTCCTGTTCAGAAGACCAGGACTTGCTCTCCCTTGGAAGAGTTACTTTTGAAACTCCCTTTTGATAAGGGTCAATCTTATTTGCCAAGAAAATACGAACACTGGCTAACTGAAATTTTCTACGGGCGGTCCTGGCTCCTGGGTGAGCTACTCCTCAAACCCCCTCTCAGGGTCGCATCTGGAGAGTTTCCAGAACTCTGCCAGTCTCGACTTCGGGAGGGAGAGTCAAGCAGAGGCATATCCTTTCCATTCCTACCTTGGGCAGTGGCTAGTAAGTGGAAGGCAATCTGCTACTGGGCTGGGCGGCAATGGCATGGGAGAGAGTAGAGGGTGGAGACTCAGGTTTACTGCACAGAAGGAGGCAAAGGTAAACCAGTAAACCAGTAAAAAGTAAACCAGTAAACTTCTCTGTCCCTGAGTTATCAAATCTGTAAAATGATGATTAAGACTGTGAGCTCCATGTGGGATAGGGGCAGTATCCAACCTGATAAGCTTGTACGTACCCCACTGCTTAGTACAGTGTCTGGCACATACTAAGTGCTTAACAAATACCATTTTAAGAATAATAGACAAGGGAGTTAGTGAAGACTGAGATGAATAATAATAATAATGTTGGTATTTGTTAAGGACAGATCAAGAAGGAAAGAAAGGAAATTCTGGGAACAATAAATGAGTATTATGAGGAAATATTTATGAAGTAGAAGGGAGAAGTTTTTGGACGTGGATATGAAAATAATAATAATAACAATAGTAATTATGGTATTTGTTAAGCGCTTACTATGTGCCAGGCACTGTTCTTAGCACTTGGGTAGATACAGGGTAATTGGGTTGGACACAGTCCCGTCTCACATAGGGCACACAGTCTTAGTTCCCAATTTTCAGATGAGGTAACTGAGACACAGAGAAGTGAAGTGACTTGCCCAAGGTCCACAGCAGCCAAGTGGAAGAACCAGAATTTGAACCCAGGTCCTTCTGACTCCCAGGCTTGTGGACTATCCATTAGGGCATGCTGTTTCTCATGGATATGTTCCAAAAATAAGATGGATGTAAGCACAGGTAGAGTAGTTAAAAGGGAGGCAATACAGAGGGAGAGGTGGGCAGAATGGCAAGGTCACTAGGAAACGGGAAAAGTTCTAGGCATGGATGCACATTCAGATTTTATAAGGACTTCTTAGAGATGCTCCATGAGCTTTCAGCTAACCTCTTAAATGAAATCTGGAGTGAGAGCAAGATGATAAATAATCATAATAATAATTATGGTATTTATTAAGCACTTAGTATGTGCCAGGCACTGTACTAAGCACTGGAATGGATACAGCAAATAAGTTGGACATATTTCCTGTCCCACATAGGGCTCACAGTCTTAATCCCCATTTTACAGATGGTGTAACTGAGGCACAGGGAAGTGAAGTGACTTGCCCAGAGCCACACAGCAGGCAAATGTTGGAGCCGGGATTAGAACCCACGACCTTCTAACTCCCAGGCCCGCACTCTAAACACTATTTATTGAGTGCTTACTCTGCACAAAGCACTGTACTAAGTGCTTGGGAGAGTACAATAAAACAGAGTTGGTAGACACGTTCCCTGCCCACGACGAGTTTACAGTCTACAGGAGTTTACAGCCTAGGAAAGGTTACAGTCTAGCGTGCTCAGTACCACACACTGTAAACAATAGAGACACAATAAAACTATTGATGATGATGATGAGGATGATGAATCTGACTTCAATATAGATCCCTGATTTTTAAAATCAAGATTTGGGTATTGTTAATTTTTAGACTGATGCTATAATCTGATACATGGAGCTACTTTCACAGTACCAACAAGTAGCTGGGATATTGAATGTTTATTTAGCCATTTGCAAATGCTAGAAGGAAAGCCAAGAAACATTTGCCAAGCAGATATTGTTCAGCATTCATCTTTCCATACCTCACAAGCTTCCACTGCTTAGCCATCTCCTTTCACATCAAGAAAAATTGCCCTACCTCAAGAAAATTGTCTCACTGCTCTCCACCACTTTGCATTTTGTATGTCAGCTCTCCTCACCCAGTAATCTTCATCTTACACTATTCATTCTTCCCAAGCTCATCTTTTGACTATGCCTTGCTCGCTATTCTTCCACTTTGAACCCCTTACTCATTCTGTTAAACCATTCTGGGACCTCCTCCCCATCCAATCTTCTCCAGATAGTCTTCCACATTTAATTCATACAGCCCCAAACTGCACAAACCTAATAGCCACACCTAGTACTCCTGCATTTTGTTCTAATCCTCAGCACATCTATGTATCTATTTATGTATGTATGTATCTATGTATCTATATATCTATGTATCTATCATCTCTCCAGTTATTTCTCAGCTATTTAATCCTGCCCTCTGTCTCGCTCCTAATTGGACTATGGGCCCTATATGGTGATCTAATTGCAGTGTATCTACCCCAGTGCTTAGCACGGGGCTTTACAAATATCACAGTGATTGTTATTATTACTGCTGGTTATACTCTTGTATTTCCTCCTGTTTCCATTATTTGTAGGTGGTTTTTTTTTTTTGGGTCTGTTAATTTCCCCCATTAGATTCTAAAATCCCTGAGAGCAGGGAAGGGTATTTTACTATTGTTGGACCCTCCCAAGTACTTACCACGCATTTATCCATTCCTCAGAATGCCTCCACTGAGTTCCTATGTTCCTCCACAACAAACAATAACTCACAGTTGGCTTCAAGGTTAACTACAACTCACCCCACCTTTTATATCTTTGCTTTTCACCTGCTACTCTCCAAACAGCTCTCTTAGTTTTTCCTAAGACAATCATCTAATTGTACCTTACTGTCTCCTCTCTAGCTTCCAGCCTTTTACTCACACTGTTTCCCTGCACTAGAACTCTCCCCAAATCCAACATACCACAACCTTCCCCACGTTCGTAGTCCCACCTCCTCAAACAAGTCTTCCTTGAATAATTCCCAGCATCCCAAGTCTTATAAATCCACTTTTTCTCTACCATGAATGTACTTATTTATATCCACACTCAACACTTGTATATATACATTTATTCAATTGTACATTCAAATTATTTATTATGATTAATCCATTTGCAAATATTTTTATATCTGTTTCTTCCATTAGAGTGTAAGCTTTTTGTGGGGATGGATGGCATTACTTCAGTGTTTTGAACTTCCCAAATGCATTAAATGCTCTTACTCCTCCTCCTCCTCTTAGGCAGTTGGCAGTCAGTACACACTCAACACCATTGTCGGTTGATGTTGCAAGTGAATCAATAAAAACAAAATCCAGAATAAAACACAAAACTTTTAAAATTAAAATATCATTTTGCCCAAATTAAAAATAAAAATGCCAGTAATTATTACCCAAATTATTTTTATTAGCCTCCCCAAATCGATAAAATCCATAAGCTATATAAAAATGTATAATTACCTGTTAGGTGAATGTATAAAGATGGCCCAAGAATCCAAAAAGTAAAGATATTAGGGGGAGTTTAAGGTAGGGAGGAGTGGAGGGTGACACTCCCTGTAGACTCCTATTATCAGCCTAGGCAATAGATTTCTCCCTGTGGACATCAATCAATCAATCGATCATATTTATTGAATGCTGTGTGCAGATCACTGTACTAGGCTCTTGAGAAGTACATTATAACAGAGTTGGTCGACATGTTCCCTGTTCGCAATGAATTTATAGTCTAGAGGGGACATGTGGGGTGACTATAAATCCAGTTGCAAACAAAGACAGAGGTTTGAATAAAATGTGCCATTTGAAGGCAATCATGGTTTATACACAGGACATCATGATAATGGCTGAGGAAAAATAATTCATGTATTACTTCCAGAAAACTGAGAGTTATGAATGCATGTTAGATATAAAGCTGCCTAATGAGAAATGCAGATAACAAAAGTGGGAAGTGAGGAAATCAGTGAGATTAAAACAGAGAAAGGACAGGTCAAAGTTTTAGGACTCTTGTTGAAGGAAGGATGGTGAGGAAAATGTTGGGAATCAAAACTTTAGTTGGAGTCAAAAATGAATGGAGTTATGGGAAGTTTGCAAGTTGTCATGAGACAATGTCATGAGACAGCAGTAACCCCGCTAAAGTGATTTTGAATTCCAATGTTTTTAAATGTGAGTTATAGTCATAGAAATGCTGAGCAATGCTATGTGCCTCTTGGAAATATTGCATTGGAATGATTAAGAGATAATGAACTGAATTAAATGAGGGAAAGGGAAGAAGAAATTGGAAATGGTCATCAATACGAAGGTATGTTATGGTTTAATTCATATGTTTTAACTTTCAGGAGAAAGGAGAATTGCAGTTGGAATTTTTAAGGTTCGTTTCCACACTTGGAAAAATATTGGTAATCTTAGCTAACATAGTGGGAGGAGGGAGGAAAGAGTTCAGGTGAGAAAGCTATGGCAAAGAGAAGCAGTGTGGCTCAGTGGAAAGAGCCCAGGCTTGGGAGTCCGAGGTCATGGGTTTGAATCCTGGCTCTGCCACTTGTCAGCTGTGTGACTGTGGGCAAGTCACTTCACTTCTCTGTGCCTCAGTTACCTCATCTCTAAAATGGGGATTAACTGTGAGCCTCACGTGGGACAACCTGATTAAATTAAATGAAATTAGAAGGGAAGCAGACACTTGTATTGTTAGCAATGCATGGGAAAATGAGCATTAAAGGGAAAGAAAAATTGGGGGATGATAAAATGAAACATACCTAAGAAAACCATACAAAGAGAACACATGCATATGTTATATTGGAGTGGGATGTGGCCAAGAAATTTTGGAAGAGTTGGGGTAAAAAGCTCAGAGATATAGAACTGAGAACTTAAATATACATTTATAGAACATACACATAGTTCAAGAAAAAAAAACCCCAAATATATATGAGAGAAATATTTGGTATCAATATTCTCTGACAAAGAAAGAATACTGAACTGTATGGAATAAAACAGATGGTTGATGAGGTTTTCTGAGGAGGGCAGAGGGAGAATAGAAGCAAATTTTTATTGGGCCAAATGAAAATGATACGTGATATTTTTAAATGAATAAATAGGTGAATAAAATTTTATGGGCCAATTTTCTAATTCTGTTGCAGATACACAAATAAGAAAAAAAAAACTTCTCCTGCCACTGATAGTCAAACCAGATTTGAGTCTCTGGATTCCATTTTGGGCATGATCTACAGGGTGCTCTGCGTGGGCTCTCTGTGTGCAAAAGGTCTGGGTGCTGCTCGCATGTTTTTTTTCAAGTAGGGTTCAGGGCGGTGGGGGAGGAATGTTTACAGATAAGATTGCAGAGAATCCCTCCAAGGCATTCAACCACCACCTCATTGTGTTCAAGCCCTATGCCCAAGTGAGAAATTGAGTGTGGCCAAGTTGGATATGAAAGCCTCCACCACACGCATATGGTGAATGTTGCTGAACCCATGGTTATGACAGCTTAGCCTTTTGCATTTTGTGTATTGTTAATCAGGAGAATGGAAACTAAAGCAGAATGGTAATTTACATACAAAATTAACCCCTCCTCTTCAAAGCCTTATTGAAGGCACATCTCCTCCAAGAGGCCTTCCCCGACTAAGCCCTCCTTTCCTCTCTCCCACTCCCTTCTGGGTTGCCCTGACTTGCCCCCCTTATTCATCCCCTCCTCCCAGCCTCACAACACCATGTACATATCTGTAATGTATTTATTTATGGTAAGGTCTCCCCCCTCTAGACTGTAAGCTTGTTGTGGGTAGGGAATGTGTCTATTTATTACTATATTGTACTCTCCCAAGCACTTAGTACAGTAAATGCTCAATAAATTCGATGGAATGAATGAATGAATGAACTGGGGAAGATTTCTGGAGACAAAAGTTGAAATATGTGTAGAACAACAGTGTTTTGTTAAGAGATGGATAGACCGGTTTCCATTATCTCCTAAGACTAGTTCTCTTCTTTATAACTGAAAGGGCAGTTGACTTAATGATCTAGTTGCCACCAACTAGCTAAGCTTAAATCGCTTGGAATCAGGACTTGAGGAAGACATTGGGAAAATTGTCTGACAATTCTGTATCCCTTTAAGGTTGATAATTTGTGTACTATAAAAGTACTGTGTAGTTCATGGCGTCATGGTTTTCCACAAACTAGTGGAGGACTGAGATCTTCTGTTCTCTTTTGTTAATTAGTTGAACTGGAAGTTTTCATAAAGATTATGGTAAACTCTTTTAGACCTGTAGCCAGAATTTTGGGGACCTGGATGAAACTCTTCATTGGGAAAGTACACTAAATACACTTTTAAGAGAGGGAAGATATATAGTCCTTGAAAAGTCCCAGCAGAGTGGGAGGCAGTGTGACTCTGAGCTCATTATGGGCAGGGAATGTGTGTGTTTATTGGTGTATTGTAATTATAATAATACTACTAATAATAATTATGGCATTTTTTAAGCGGTTACTATGTGTGAGGCACTGTACTAAGTGCTGGGGTGGATACAAGCAAATCGGGTTGGACACGGTCCCTGTCCCACACAGAGCTCATGGTCTTAATCCCATTTTAAAGATGAAGTAACTGAGGCACAGAGAAATGAAATGACCTGCCCAAGGTCACACAACAGACAAGTTGTGTAGCCAGGATTAGAACCCAAGATCTTCTGACTCCCAGGCTTGTGCTCCCTCCACTATACCATGCTGCTTCTTGAACTGTAAAATTGGGGCCCTGTCTGAGTCCCCATCAGCTCTACATGGGATGAGTTGGACTCTGTCACATGAATTTCAAAGATATATTGAGGATTAAGATTAAAAAAACCCAAAAAATATCACAGAGGCTGATGAAATCTACATATCTCAGGTTATTTGGCTTTTTTACTCGACAGCGATGCGGTGTTTTTGTTGCATAGTATTAATCTCCACCTTTCTGGGTCATATTATCCAAGTTTATTGTTTAAGAAGAAATGAGTGTGCATACATCCTGGAGATGAAAATGTAAAATGAAATGCTAAAACAAAATTTTAAGAGATGCAGGAATATGGACCTTGCAAGGACTTTTTGAGATTAAAAAGAACTATATAAACAAAAGTTGCTTCTAGGCAGAGAACCTGTATGACGAGTTTCAGTTAGAGAAAATGTTTCTGGCTACTTAATAATGCCTAGAGGGGTAGACAGCGCAGAGGGTTAAAGTAAGAACTGGGCTTTTGTTTTTGGTTCCAATTTGTATTAGGTAAAAAGGGAAAGAATCTGGTTGCCATTTCCTGGGCATATATAATTAGGCAAGCTAAAAGTCTGGGGTTTGCCAGGCAAAGGGGAGAGGAGCCTAGTTCTCCCATGAGGAAAGTATAGCAAAAGCTGGGAGGTGGCACGTGTTTATTGTCCTATTTTCATCAACAACTCACAGAAAAACAATAGGCAGTTTAGGCAGCACCCTTGAAACTGGATAATCACAGCTCCAAAACCTGTTGCCAACTGATAACAAAAGCGATCATGGGACCTGAGCCTTTCAACCTTTAATGGAAATTTTACCCCTCTGGTCCCCAGGTTTCATCAGAAACCCTCTCTCTCTCACAGACACATTCTCTACTCTGTCACCCACTTGGAAGAATATTCACCGTTGACACCAGAAGCCGGAGACCATGAAAAGAGAAACTGCTCCTTCTTTTTGCCACCCATTGATGGCTCAAAGTTCACGTTCCCAGAATGGTGGGCCAGTGTCTTGCTGTATTTCCATCGGAAGTATAAACTCTAGGGAATTAGTAGCAGAAATGGTTTCTCTTCTCGCCTGCTTCCAAAGTTGCTCCTCTTGTTGGTTCTCTCATATTGCTGCCCTGTCAAGAAGCCCAGCAAAATGCAACTTAGGGGAGCAGGTGCTTCATTCTCTCCACAGTTGCCACGATTCTTGGAAGTTTCCCCCCAAGCATCCCCTGTTAAGATTCTCCCGTGTGACATTTGGGGAGGCTGGTCTTGATCTGAGTAAATCAATTTACCAAAAGAACCATTCTTTCTTAAAGATGTCCCCTCCTCTGTAACGGAAGTGTAATTTCAGGAGGCAGCTGGGACTTTCTTAAAAAGCGATTTGGGTGGAACAAAATTGCATCAGTGCCCACGTGTATTTGTCGGTCAGTGACAAGAATGTGGCAACGTGAATAATGTCCCCCTTGCTGGATGTCTGAGTCCTGCCCCGTCTGTCCACTGAACTCTACAGATTTAGGTTCAGACCAGTACGGCGTGAGGAGAGTGGCTCTGGAGAAGGAGTGGAATTTGGCCAAATATTAATAGGTACTTTCATGTAGATAGTGTTCATACACACCAGAGCAATTTAAACAGCTTCAGTCCTTGCCCTCCAGGAGTTTACACTTCTTTTCACGGAATCTCAGACCCGATCCATGGTTTGAATGTGCCTGGAGAACAAAAGAAAAAGACCAAAAAATATGTCCTATTCACAGGGATCTTGAAAGAAATGAAGATCAAGCTCATAATGAATCAAGCGGTTAAGTATTTTAAACCAATCTAATCCAAATTTAAGAACACTTAATGTATAGACTCTGTTTGAGAGGATTATATTAGGTAAGAGACGTTTGTGCTTTAGTCAGCAGGATTCATCACTAGTCTGCAGTAAGACGGCATTTACAATCCTGCTGGGGCTGCCTACCTCCCCCAGTTCAGCCTTATAAGACATCCTAGAAAATAAGTACAAAGCATTTTCCCAGTCAACGTTCCCTTCAAGACACTCACAGGTAGCAAATTAAATCTGTGAATTTAATTACTTTCAGCCCCACAGCACTTATGTACATATCTACAAATTATTTATTTTTATTAATGTCTCTCTCCCGCTCTAAACTGTAAGCTCACTGTGGGAGGAGAAGTGTCCACCAATTATATAGTATTGTTCTCTCCCAAGCGCTGAATACAGTGCTCTGCACACAATAAGTGCTCAATAAATACCACTGATTGATATTACTTGCCTAGCATAGATCATTACAAACTGGAGGAAAGGCTATTCGTAAGATTGCAGTTAGGTTAGCTGATTTTTGACTTGATCAAGCAATTAGTTCAGATCAAGATTCCTGTCTGGGATTCTGCCTAGAATTTAGCTGCATTCAGTTTACATCAAGGAATCATTTGGTTCTTTAGTTCTTTAAGGACCATTATGAATCCAGATATTATTTCATGGAACACTTCCCTTTAATGACAGAGCATGGGCCTTCAAGTCAGAGGCCCCGGGTTCTAATCCTGATCTGCCAATTGCTTGCTGTGTGACCTTGGGCAAGTCACTCAACTTCTCTGTGCCTCAGTTTCCTCAAATGTAAAATGAGGTTTAAAAATACCTGTTCTCCCTTCTATTTAGACTGTGAGCCCCATGTGGGACAGGGACTTTGTCCAACCTACTTAATTTATACCTACCCCAGTGGTTAGAACACCTTTGGACACATAGTAAGTGTTTAAAAAATACCTTAAAAAATTAGGTGTTTGGGGGCAAGCACCATGGAATTCTCCTCAGTACGTTGGATAGCCTTGGCCAGAAACACCAAGGGCAATATCAACTACCATTCTCTTATTGGGTTCGAAGACCCAACCATGGGACCCTAGTCAAATTATGAAGTTACAAAATGTATAGCCAAAGGGTAAGAACTTGTCAGAGCTGCTTATCTCTCAAATCAGACTTAACTGGGACTATTAGCAGGGATTAAAGGCTGAATCATTTAATTGACATGATTCAGGATTCCTGTATACTCCAAACATGCTCAAATCCAGCTCTTGGGATCATCCACATTTCAGCAGTTAAAGCCCCAAAAGAGGAGTGGTTTGTGGGTGGTTATACTGTGATCATTGGTGATGTAGCTTAGTTATAGTTCAAAACCACTTAAAGGGGTTCAAATTCAGCTTTGGAAAAAAGTGGTCAGTAATTCAATGGATCCACTACCAGAACAATTGCAGGTGCAGGTGGGGCGTTCTGGGAGAGTTGCGTCCATGGCGTAGCTATGGGTCTGGGACGACTCGACTGCGTAAGACAAGTATAAAGATGCGCCTCATTGAACCCACACTCCTTACTTGTGTAGATGTTGTGATTCCTGGAGTAATTCAGTTTCACGAGCCTGTAAAATTTAGGCCTAGGACATTTTCAATCCAATTCCCATAGACAAAAACTTTTAAAAGGAGAAATTGAATTGACAAACCACATTGTTATGGGTCCACGAATACTAATACTCCCATCGGAATCATTCCGCCCAACCCCAGGAGCGGAATCAAGGCCAAGAGGGAGGCACCCAGCAGGGGCAATGGCATGGGCAAGGGCACGTAACTGAGCTTAAACAATATAATGGGCAAATCCTTCACTTGTGTCTTCTTGCTCCTCACAATAATTCAGGGTTTCAGTGTTTTAATAGCGCTCTGAATAAGAGAGGCTGCAATGGTGGAAAACTATTCTCCAGAATTTCTGTAAATCATTCAGCGTGCTCTACTAGGTGCTTTCTTGGGAATTCATGCAAGTATCCATTTCAAGTCATTTCTCTATAATCAATCAATCAATAGTATTGATTATCCAATAATAATCATTGTGGTATTTGTTAAGCACTTACTATGTGCCAGGTACTGTACTAAGTGCTGAGGTAAATACAAGCGAATTGGGTTGGACATAGTCCCTGTCCCAAATGGGGCTCACACTCTTGATGCCCATTTACATACGAGGTGACTGAGGCCCAGAGAAGTAGTGATTTGTTCAAGGTCGCACAACAGACAAATGACAGAGCTGGGATTAGATCCAATGACCTTCTGACTACCAGGCCTGTGCTCTGTCCACTACTGTGTGTTGAGCATTGTGCACTTGGGAAAATGCCAAAGTTTAGTAGGTGGGATCCCTGCCCTCAAAAAGTTTATGAACTAGGAGAGGTTGACAGACACTAAAATAATTTAAAGATGGGAGAAAAGAAATGGATATGTATATGAGTTAATGCTTAAGTAAGCACGATCTGTAAGATATGCACATGAATGCTACAGGTATTGTTAGTACATTGTGCCTTGTCTTGTCTTATGCCATCGAATCATCTCCGACCCCTAGCGATGCCATGGACACGTCTCTCCCAGAACACCCCACCTCCATCTGCAATGATTCTGGTAGTGTATCCATAGAGTTTTCTTGGTAAAAATATTCATTCAATAGTATTTCTTGAGCGCTTACTATGTGCAGAGCACTGTACTAAGCGCTTGGAATGTACAAATCGGTAACAGATAGAGACAGTCCCTGCCCTTTGTTGGGCTTACCATTGCCTCCTTCTGCGTAGTCAACTTGAGTCTCTGCCCTCGTCTCTCTCCCACGCCACTGCTGCCCAGCACAGGGGAGTCTTGACTTGTAGCAGATGACCTTCCACTCGCTAGCCACTGCCCAAGCTAGGAATGGAATGGACAGGCCCCTGCTTGACTCTCCCTCCTGTAGTCGAGACTGGTAGTGTACTGGAAACTCTCCGGGTGTGACCCTGAGAAGGGGACATAGTGCTCAGTTGGTGCCAAAATGCTGCAGTCGGGGTAATCTAACCTGGGGAAGAAAAATTGATCCTGGAAGGCTTTCAGGAGGTGTGCTTTCAGAAGGTCTTTGAAGATGGCCAGAACTGTGGATTGGCAGATTTAAAGGTGGAGGGAGTTCAAGGCTGGAAGAAGAGTATAAGGGGTTGGAGATGGAGACATGAGAACGAGGCACAGTGCAGAGATTAGCAGGAGGTGATGCAAAATGCGAGTTGGAGTTTAGTGAGAGAAGAGAGTGGATAAGTAGGAGGGAGAAAAATGATTGGGCATCTAAAGTTTCTTCTCGATGCAGAGAGGAATGAGTAATCCTCATTACACTGCAGAGAAGCAGCGTGGCGCAGTGGAAAGAGCACGGGCTTTGGAGTCAGGGCTCGTGAGTTCGAATCCCAGCTCTGCCGCTTGTCGGCTGTGTGACTGTGGGCAAGTCACTTAACTTCTCTGTGCCTCAGTTCCCTCATCTGTAAAATGGGGATGAAGACTGTGAGCCCCACGTGGGACAACCTGATTCCCCTGTGTCTACCCCAGCGCTTAGAACAGTGCTCTGCACATAGTAAGCGCTTAACAAATACCAACATTATTTATTATTAATCCTTGAAGGTTTCTGCGGAGTGAGGATATCTTTGCAGAATGATGTTTTAGAAAAATGATCCAAGCGGCAAAATGGAATATGGACTCTAGAGGGGAGGGGCTGGAGGTAGGAAAACCAGTGAGATGGTTGACGTGATAATTGAGCTAGGATGTAACAAGTCCCTGGGCCAGTGTCATGGCTGACTGGCTGGCGAGAAAGGCGCTGATCCTGGAAATATGGAAGAAAAGCTTATGGGATTTAATGATTGATTAAGTATGGGGGTTGAAGGAGAGGGAGGAGTCAAAGATAATGTTAAGTGTGTGGAGTTCAGAGACAGGGAAGATGGAGGGATGGAGAAGAGGATTTGGGTGAGAAGATGAGAAGCAGCATGAGATGAAAAACAGAAACAACATGGCCTAGTGGAAAGAGCATGGGTCTGGGAGTCTGAGGTCCTGGGTTCTAATCCCGGCTCCTCCACCTGCCCACTGGTTGACCTTGGGCAAGTCATTTAACTTCTCAGTCCCTCAGTTACCTCATCTGTAAAATGGGGATTAAGAATGAGCCTTCTGTGGGACAGGGACTCTGTCCAACTCAATTATCTTGTATCTACCCCAGAGCTTTGAATAGTGCTTGGCACATAGTAAGCACTTAGCAAGTACCATTATAATTATTAGAAATAAACAACAATGCTCTGAATTGGAATTTTTTGGCAGATCCACCATATCTTCCGGTCACACTCCCTAGAGATTTCCAACAGTTCTTGGCATCCTCCAGTAGACAAGGGGATATTTTCCCTCCATGCTAATTACCTATGAAAATGCAAGAGATATATTGTCCTGAAATTAGACAGGAATCACTGGGCCCATGAGTAGCCCTCTGAATGATCTGCAGCCCAATTTTATTCTCACGTATTGGATTTGGATAACTGTTACTGCCCAAATTAATCTGCCTTATCTCTCTAGGTCATGGCAGTCACCAACTTCTTATTATTTGAGATATTTTGTAATAAAATGAAGTATTTTTAATGCAGCCTGGCCAGGAAGACAGTCTCTTTTTGCCAGTGCATAAATTGTTTCAGTTACATCCTCGAAGAAGGAAGTAACTACTTCAACTATTCTCTCCTGAAAAGTTTCTAGCGTGAGGTATTTTTACCTGTCTATCTTGTTTCTGCTTTAGATGGCCAGTTTCTTGGGAGAATTGAAAGCAAATCCCTAGACTCTGTTAACATTTGTATGTTATTTTTGTTGTGAATTCTAGGATTTTCCAGATGGGTTATTCATTATGTCTGTTTCTTTTGCTCTCACGTGAGCATAGTTGAAATCAATAGGGAGACCATATTGGATGCTTTGTGTTTTGTATTTTTTCCCGGCTGAAGAGGCCTGAGTTGCCATCGATGTGACATTCATTCAGTTATTCATTGTGCAAAAGTCTGGGCTGTATAATATTTGCCCCCTACTACAGAGAATATTATAGAGCAGAGAAGTCTAGAATTTATCATTGTCTGTAGCTGGCATAAACTGTAGGAGTTTGGGCTCTTGTTTATTTGATATATAGCATTTCCCGATCTGGCCTGTCGATACCTTATTCTACCATGTAAATCAAAAAGAAAAAAACACAAAGGTCGTGAAAATGAGGAAAATTCAGGTTGAACAGATTATGGCATGCCTATTTGGATAGAAAACTTTGGAGCCGAGGTTCCTCTTATGTTCTAGAAAGGGTTGACCAGCCCTCCCTCCTGAAAAAGCAGTTGTTCTCCTGGAGTCCTTCCTGAAGCCGCACTCCCCCAAACAGCTATCTGCATTCATTTTTGAAGTGTGCAGAGTCAAAGGTTCCTGGCAACGTGTCCTGCCTATGAATGTGCTTGCTGGCTCCTTCCTGGGCTAACCTGGGTCTTGCTGCTCACTGGTTTTTTTTCACCACGGATCTCTTGCCCACATTCTCCCTCTGGCCTTGAGCTCCCTCCCCCATCGTATCTGATAGACCCCCCTACTCTTCCATCTTTAAAGCCCTACTACAGTCACATTCCCTCCAAAGAAGTCTTCCCTGACTAATGTCTCATTTCCCCACCCTGTTTGTCCCCCCTTCTTTTCATCATCTATGAAACTGGGTCTATACCCCTTAACTCTGAGCATGGGCCTGGGAGTCAGAAGGACATGGGTTCTAATCCCAGTTCTGCCACTTGTCTGCTGTGTGACCTTACCATCTCTGTGCTTCAGTTACCTCATCTGTAAAATGGGGATTGAAACTGTGGGATAAGGGACCTGTCCAATCCGATTTACTTGTATCCACCCCAACATTTAGTACAGTGCCTGACACATAGTAAGCGCATTATTATTATTATTACTTTGTTACTCATCCCTCTACCAGTCCCACCCCACAGCACTTAAGTACATCTCCTTATACATTTTTCTGTATCCCCTATCTGCAATTTATTTTAATTTCTGTCTCCCCCACTAGACTGGGGGCACCTTGTCAGCAGAGATCTTTCAACTCTGTTGCACTGTACTCTCCTAAGCACTTAGTACAGTGCTCTGCACATAGTGAGCACCCAAGAAATACCACTCTTTAATTGCTTGTAAGGATTGTCCTATATCCTGAGGGCGTGCAGAGCCACAGGACAAGAAATGGTTTGGGGTGGGCTGAAAGGAAGTCAGTTTGGGATCAATAATGAGACATAAGGAACTTTTCAGACTAGGGAAGCATGTCGATGTAAACACCTTAAGAGAAATGCAATTAAGAAGCAGAGAATTCTAAGGTAATTCCTATAGGGTCCCAAAGAGCAAAAGATTGATCAAAAATGCTCGAGATTGCTGTAATAACTACATTGTTTTTGAAGAACTTTCATTATCTTGAGCTATTTTTAACTGCTGCCGTTGCTGCTATGAAAGTGACCAGTAGGTTAAAGGAGTTTTCAAACTATTCAAAAAATAGAGCACATACTTTTAGTTAAGTGTTGACATGCCTCAAAGATTTCCTTACCTGGGAAATACATTACACGTAAAAAAAAAAATAGTTTTGAAAATTACTCTTCGTAGCTACTTAGGATTCTATGGATCGTAAGTACAAAATGACAGCCTTCTCAAACTGAAAACCCAAGTTTAAAAACCTGAACAAGTCGAAATCTTGGTCACTTACCCTGGTATCTGCTTGATATTAGAGAAGCAGCGTGGCTCCGTGAAAAGAGCCCGGGCTTGGGAGTCAGAGGTCATGGGTTCCAATCCCATCTCCGCCGCTTGTCAGCTGTGTGACGATAGGCAAGTCACTTAATGTCTCTGTGCCTCAGTTGCCTCATCTGTAAAATGGGGATTCAGACTGTAAGCCTCCCGTGGGACAACCTGATGACCCTGTATCTACCCCAGCGCTTAGAACAGTGCTCTGCACGTAGTAAGCACTTAACAGATACCAGCATTATTATTAAACTCCCTGGCTTCCGGTACACTGGTAGAGTCTCCACATGTACGGGGAAATATGTAAAGGGTATTTGAATAAATATGCTTATGAAACTGCCCCCTAAGGATGACAGGTCTCTTCATTCTGTTCTTGAGGGACGTGTAAGTGGAGAAAGAGGGAACATTCTGCTGCCATAATCTGCTGCCACCTTCACCAGTAGTTGGTGGGGAGAGAGTGTCTGCTGGCTTCACACCCTCCAGAGAAATCTGATTCTGCTAACTCAAGGCGGGATTGGGAATATGTTCTCAACTTCATCCACTCCAAGGGGTTTGATCATCAATTGATCGATCAATTACTGTGTACAGAGCTCTGTACTGAGGGCTTGGGAAAGTCCAATGCAATAAAGTTGATAGAGATGATCCCTGCCCAAAAGGAGCTTACAGTTTACAGGGAGACTGTAACCTTTGTCTCTATACAGCAGAAGTGAGTAGTGGGTTTTAAAAATAAATCATATAGTAGGAACAGTCATGTCATGTGCCTCAATCAATAATATAAAGCCTTTACTAGGGGTTTGCCCAGCTGCCCTATGGTGGCTTCCCTATAGTGACTTCCCTAAAGGGAATAAAAATAGAACACCGAGCTCAACAATCATCATTTTTGTTGTTGATCTTAAGATCTCCGAAGTGCCTAGTACAGCATTTTGCACAGAGTAAGTGCTCAGTAAATGCTGTTGATTGACAGCTGTTGTTCCTGATGTCCTATCTTCATTCCTACTCATTTTCCTCCTGACCTGGTCCTCTTACATCCAGCAGTTCCTCAGCAGTCCTGAGCTGCAGAGCACCAGCGTCCCTGCACGCCCAGCATTAAGGAGAAGCAGTGTGGCCTAGTGGAAGGAGAATGGGCATGGGAGTCAGAAGGTCATGGGTTCTAATACTGGCTCTGCTACTTGTCTGCTGAATGACCTTGGACAAGTCACTTCACTTCTCTAGGCCTCAGTTACCTCATCTATAAAATGGGGTTTAGTCCCATGTGGGACAGGGACTGTGTCTGACCATTCATTCATTCATTCATTCATTCATTCCATCGTATTTATTGAGCGCTTACTGTGTATAGACCACTGTACTAAGTGCTTGGAAAGTACAATTCAGCAATAAAGAGAGACAGTCCCTGTCCACACCGGGCTTACATTCTACAAGTGGGGAGACATCAAAGCAAGTAAACAGGCATCAGTATAAATAAATAGAATTATAGATATGTATGTATATACACAAGTGCTGTGGGGTGGGAAGAGGGGGTTAGGACAAAGGGAGTGAGTTGGGATGTCACAGAGGGGAAGGGGAGCTGAGGAAAAGGGTTGATTACTTTGAATCTGATTACCTTGTATCTACTCCAGTGCTTAGAACAGCACCTGGAATACAGTAAGCACTTAACAAATACCAACATCATCATTATCATCATCATTGATGTGTGACCCTGGACAAGTCACTTAGCTTCTCTGTGCCTTAGTTTCTTCAATAGCAAACAGGCATTAAATACCTGTTCTCCCTCCTATATAGATTGTGAGCTCCATGTGGGGCAGGGACTGTGTCCATCCTGATTGACTTTAATCTGCTCTAGTGCTTAGAACAGTGCTTGATACATAATAAGCACGTAAATACAGCAGTGATAATAATAATGATAGTAATAATAATCAATCTGTCCTCACTGTCTCCTTGGCTCTGGTGGCTGTATGGCTTTTCCCTGCAGCTGCTGCTGCTCTTCTGAACCTCTATCAGTGATGAAAAGCAGCAGGACTTGGTGAGAAATAATAATTATGGTATCTGTGAAGTGCTTACTATGGGACAAACACTGTTCTAAGCACTGGGTTAGATACAAGGTAATCAGTTGGGATACAGTCCCTGTCCCACTTGGGACTCACAGTCTTTAACCCCATTTTACAGATGAGGTAAAAAGCACAGAGAAATTAAGTGACTTGCCCGAGCCGACATGTGGTGGGGGCGGGATTAGAACCCATGTCTTCTGACTCCCAACCCTTGCTATTGAGCCATGCAAGGCAGGAGAGTGAGGTAAAGGTGCTCACAGGAACAAAGCTGAGGTCCCTGGCAGTATCTGTCAACACCTTTTTCTCCTATTAGCTCCTGCTTTCCTTAATGGCTCCCTCCAGCTACCTCGTCCCTTCCCTCAGTGAGTGACTTCACAGCAGATAGGATGCAGGGTGCACAAAACCCACTCCCTCAACTTCTCCTCCACTTCCCTGAGTTCCCAAATGATCTAGATGATTTCTGGCAATTTCTGGCAATATTTAACTTCTGGGTGTGCAAGGAACTCTCTTCACCCAGCATGCCCTGAATTGAATTTCTAAGATGCTCCTCTAATGTTAAGAAACCAACACTGTGCTGGTAACTGGGCTGGTACTAAACCTTTGGTGTCTCTTATGCTCCATTCTAGTTCAGACTAGAGTCATGTCTGACAGGGGTAATGGGACCTTCAAAGGAGCTGAAATACTGGCTGGTACAGTAGTTTTGCTCCCTAAACTATCCTAGTGGATGGATTTGTTATCCTGGAAGTTCCAGGAGTCTTATACTGTTTGATTTTTCTACGATCAGCCAGCTACTCTTTTGTAGGCAGCTCCAAGCCACCACTCACTTCTCTCATCCTAGAACTGGCTCTGATTGAAAGTATCCTTGGGGTATGTTGACTCATCTAGGATGACATGCCTGTTTTACTTCTCCTGATGTGAACATATATCTCTAATTCTATTTATTTATACTGATGCTATTGATGGCTGTTTACAGGTTTTGATGTCTGTCTCCACCCTTCTAGACTGTGAGACCGTTGTGGGCAGGGATTGTCTCTCTTTGTTGTTGAATTGTACTTTCGAAGCTCTTCGTACAGTGCTCTGCACATGGAAAGCACTCAATAAATATGATTGAATGAACGAATGAATGAATTAGGTGGTATATTTGCCCTGCCTCAACCCAAACTAAACAAGCAGTATGCACATTATAAGAAAATAAATAGATGTTTTATTATAAAGTGATTTTCCCTACATTTTTAGATTTCTAGCTGATTATGTCCTACATGGCTTAGGTGTCCTAATTGCCTTATAGTATGTCCACTAACTATTTTTCACTCAGGAGAACAGGGCTACATGACTATAATGTGTATAGGATTCCTCTGCAACCTTTCAGAGCAACAGAACGGCTGGCAATATTTAATAATCTTCTTGGCTTACTGGGTCGTTTTTCTGTATGAGGATGCTAAAATTGATTTTCCATATCTTGGCATATGAAGATCCAAAGTATGCTTCATGCCCCAGCACCCAGGAATGTGCAGTGACGGAGCTCAAAGGAATGGTAGAAGATTCAGGTTAGAGGGAGCCAGAGTAGTGTGAACAAGGCCACATAGCAGAGGGTATCTGAGCAAGACCACAAAGTGGAGTGTAGCTGAGATGGCAACAGAGTGGGAGTGTAGCTGAACAAGGCCACAAAGCAGAGTGTAGCTGAGCAAGGCCACAGAGTGGAATAGAGCTGAGATGGCTACAAAGTGGAGTATAGCTAAGCAAGGCCCCACAGCGGAGTGGAGCCGAGCAAGGCCACAAAGCAGAGTGCACATCGACAGCTGCGGTTTTCCTTTCCTGATTTGCAAAACCCAAAAGGAGAGTCCAGCAGGCATTTCAAGAACACTGCCATTTAGATTCAGTCCAAAAAAACAAAACAAAATCCAGACCCCCCCCACCCAAACAAAGGTCACTGTTAAGTCTCCTTTCCTCTTAAGGTTCTAAATTACTTATTAGGCAGATGGAGGAAGTTCATCTGAGGAAAAGAAGGGATGAAAGACATAGCATATGTAGAAGAAAGGGTAAATTTGGCATACGGTTGCTTGAGTAAAATGTGCCAAGGAAAATAGCAGGCAGATGAGTAACCGCCCTAAGTGTATGTGGATGAAGCCAACGGTGGACGATGAAAAGAGGCTGATAAAAAACAAAAAGGGTAGATATGGACTTGAAGTCTGTCTCTCTAGCCACTTTTATATCGAGTACTAGGTAGGAAGTACTCTGTTAATAGCGGTCAGTTGAAGGTAAAGGCAAAAGTTTGATTTCTTTCATCAACTCTAAGTTCCTGAGTACACATAGGATGCATGATATTATATTAAGTGCTAGATTTACCCTACAATAAACTGTAGCTGTTCAATATTTTTTCCTCAGATGAGGTCATTTGCAAAAATGCCTTATAAATATCCTAGGAGGATCTCAAACTTCAAGGGTATATGTTGACTCATCTCTGAAACCATTAGCCGAATTGTAGAAATTCCAATGAAAAATCAAGGATCAGAATCCAAAATCCAGCGGGTATGAAGGTAAAGGTCAAGTGAATAGAAATATTTTAAGAGCCCAGTGGAAAACAAAACTGTCCTTTCATTGATATATGAAAAGAAAAGCTTATGCATGATTTTTCCAACATGGTAAAAGTACTACACATCAACTCCTGCATATGTTTGCCAGAATGAAACTTAAATCAAGCACTTAGTACAGTGCTCTGCACACAGTAAGCAGACAATTGAATTGATTGATTGATTGACTAATTAATCCAAAGCCAGTGAAGCCAAGATAATTAGAGGTTCTGTTCCTTTGTCACCGTCATTTATTTATAGCCATTGAGGCTCCAGAGTTTTCTTCCACTTGCTCTGCTGCCAGGGACTTGGACATCTAAGGGTAGAACTGGTTGTGATATGAGATACTGGAGAAATAGAAAACCTCAAAATAGTAAAGCCCTAAGAGTAATTGGATTACACTATCCTCACCACCATCTACAGTATCAGTGGGCATTGGGAAAAGGAGTAGAAGAAAGGAAATGTTTGGAGAGAGAGCCAAGAATAGAAGAAAACCTGGAATAAAATATTAAATTCATTAATTCATTAAATTAATTCATTAAATATCAGCAGACCGCGAGTCTCATGGGGGACAGGGAATGAGTCTGTCTTGTATTTATTCTAGCGCTTAGTACAGTGCTTGGCACATAGTAAGTTCTTAACAAATACCACAATGTTATGTCACTTGAAAAAAAGATGAAATTTTCCATGATTCATAAAATCCTCAGTTCAGACATAAGGTATATAATTCTCCCTGACAAAATTGGAGACAAGAGGATCCGTTCATTGTGATTAAAACTCAAATCTATTGTGTATCACAGGATCAGAGCTCTGGGAGCCTGAGGTGGGCCCTGATGATAAAGTCTAGGCATCTGTGCTTCCTAATTTATGGAGTGAAGAACTTGGCCCTTCTGTTTGCCACAGATTTTCAAAAAGGATCTCTTGTGCTTACTCCATAACCCTGTGTAGCGTGACATCTTCAGGATGCAGAATCTCTTCCCCAAATGCAGAATCATGGTGAATTTAAAGATTGCTGAGGGAATCTTTGCTAAGCTGTTTATTTCAGTTGGGCAGAGATGCTGGAGGTGCTGGTGTATCTTTGGGATCTTCCCTATTAGTAAGGGCTTCGAGTGAAGGGGCATTTGAAGAGGCAGCCAAAATGGCTGTTACTCTTTGCCTCTACTCTTGTTCTTCAGTAGCTAAATCGATTTAAATAAGAGTTTGGGAAACAGTGTTTTAAATTGTTCTTGATATTCTGCATCAGAAGTATATATTTTCATATCTAAAGTCAAAGATCTCCAAATAAAGCTGACTATATTTAAATAGTCATATAAAATCTCGAAAATTCTCTGCCAACTTGTCAAATTACTTTAAAATTTTTTCATATCCTAAAAACTGTTGTAAAAATTGGTCCACATGTGTCATTTACACTTTTATATTAAACTAAATTTCACTTAATACTTTTAAATTTCTATTTTTCTACCAGATATTTAGGGCAGATGGATGTGCATTATACAAAATCCCCATTACCCTGTTAAAAATCATGTAGCGAGAGGAATGAGTTACATCAAATGTACGTGGCTTAATTTTTTTTTGAGTGAACGTTCAACAAGTGACCTTGGGCAAGTTAATTAACCTCTCTATGCCTCAGTTACCTCATCTGTAAAATGGGGATTAAGACTGTGAGCCCCACGAGGATCAACCTGATTACCTTGCAGCTACCCCAGAACTTAGAACAGTGCTTGGCACGTAGTAGGTGCTTAACAAATACCATAATTATTATTATTATTGTTGTTCAGGACTCAAAGTCTTGACGTTCTCCTCATCTTCCACCTCTCCTTTCATTCAGTCAGTCAATCGTATTTATTGATCACCTACTGTGTGCAGAGCAGTGTACTAAGCACTTGGGAGAGTACAATATAACAGTAAACAGACACATTCCCTGCCTAAAATGAGCTTACAGTCTAGAGGGAAAGGGGGCATTTTTTAAGCGCTTACTATGTGCCAAGCACTGTTCTAAGTGCTGGGGTAGATACAAGCCAATCATCTTAGAAACAGTCCTGGTCTCATATGGGACTCACAATCTTAATTTCCATTTTACAGGTGAGGTAACTGAGGCACAGAGAAGAGAAGGGACTTGCCCAAGGTCACAGAGCAAACGTGGCAGAAGCAGGATTAGAACCCAGGTCCTTTCTGACTCCCAAGCCCGTGCTCTTTCCACTAAGCCACACTGTTTCTCTCCTCCCCCTCATGCCTTCTCATTTTTGAAATGATGACTGCTCCTTTTAAAAATAGCCCTTGGAACGCCAGGGAAAGAAGGATGCTGATCCTGAGGCAGGTCCATCTTCGACCGTGGGACCTTTAAGTGTTTCTTTAGCTCACCGACGTGTAGTTGCTGCATTTCAGTTTGTGAAACAACAGCTGCTTAGGTGTTCTGCTGTCATCTATTCTTCATGCGTCCATCCCAGGGGAGCTGTGTTTCAATAGGCATCTCTTCAGTGCTGTTTTCTAAGATCTTGTTGATGATCTTGTCTGGACATTTAATATTCCGTATAGCTCACAGTTAGTTTATAAACTGTTTAAAGAGCTGGATGTGATATCTGAATAAAGTCTAGCTTTCCTGGCCATGCAGTAAGAAGCTTGCCTTACCATATCTGGGGATGAGTTTCTAAAAAAACATTCTGGCTTTCGCAAATCTGTTTTCTGTGTCTCTGTCGTTCAGTGCATCATTTGACAATGTGTTGCTCAGGAAACAGAATTTGGTGACAGCTTTCAACTTGGAATTGGTTGCATGCACCATTTTCCTTGGTTGCTAGTTGCTACATGACAACAGAATTCTACAGGTTTTATTTTGGTCAGTAGATGTGCACTGACAAAGCAAAAGAGTCCAAGGTCTCGTGTGTGTCTTCTTTCAGAGCTCATCCTATAGTTTACAGGAGGTACTGAAAGGTTTTATTGATAATAATAATGTTGGTATTTGTTAAGCGCTTACTATGTGCCGAGCACTGTTCTAAGCGCTGGGGTAGACACAGGGGAATCAAGTTGTCCCACGTGGGGCTCACAGTCTTCATCCCCATTTTACAGATGAGGGAACTGAGGCACCGAGAAGTGAAGTGACTTACCCAAAGTCACACAGCTGACAAGTGGCCGAGCCGGGATTCGAACTCATGACCTCTGACTCCAAAGCCCGTGCTCTTTCCACTGAGCCACGCTGCTTTTATTAAGGGAAGGACCCAACTATAAAGAAGAGAAGATGGAGTCTAATTTTAGGTTGACTACTGATTATCAGAAATAATTGGGATTGAGGCTAGTTTAGAATATTTACATTACAGAAAATCAAACAAAACTGGCCATATGCCCAGCAGCAAAAATGATAACTTTTCCGTTTGCTTTCTCATGCTCTGAGGTCCCTTCTTTCCTTCTGCTAAGGTATGGCAAGCATCCAAGAAAGTGGCAGATAATTTAGCTTCTTTTTCAGGCAACCATGTCCCCATTTTATTTGGTTATCCAAATTACCTTCAGTTAGGATAACTGTTTGTTGGATAAATGACTTTCAGATATTTGCCAATCTGTATGTGCCTGCTTAAATTATACCATGGGGTTAGCCTGATCAGTGCATGAGGTTCTAAATTATATGCTCTACGTGATTTATTCATATTAATGTCTCACTTAATACATAGATACATGTAAATCCTGACAAAAGCCAAAGTTTTCCATTGCGTGTACCGACCAGACTTTGCCGTGCATTTTAATGAAGATCAGGGCAGTCCAATAGCCAACAAAAACAAAACCTCAAGCCATAACCAGCTATTCCATTCTGAAAATCCTAGTGGCTGCTCTGGTCCTGACAGTTCCCCCCAAATAAATCAGTAGCTGTTTGAGTTGCCAACTCTCATCTAAGCACCATTAGAAGAACTTCGGGGATTTCAGTAAATAATTGAAAACCATCCATTTCTGCAATATCTTTGAAAGGTGGTATCCCACCCTGCCAGAAACCAACCAACAAACAAAAAACCCTCAGTCTTTGAAAGAGAAGGAAATCAAGCTTTCTTTATAGCTAAAGAATGCCGACGAAGGCAGCCGAGGGGCCGTTGCACTATTCAGAACATTTCAGTATTTTAATAGTTTGGGGTTGAGGCTAATAATTGGCACCAAAGTGGGGCTGAATTAAGTTACTAGAAAAAAAGAGAGCTCTCCTCCCACATAAAGGGAGATTTTCCTTAGCATACTGCCTTGCAGAATTGTGCCACATTTTCCTCCAAACCGAAATGTCTCTTTCTGTGGATCGTGTCTCGAAAATGAAATTCCCAGGCGAGACCCCTGGGCGACACTTATCTTCCCTTCCACAGCCTACCACTGGCCTCCTGGCAGAGAGTCAAACCCGCCCAGGTGAGACTTCAGTCCGGTCCAGATTAGACTAGCTTGATCTCAGAAACAAGCCAGAGCAAAACAGCAAGATCCTCGTTAATTTTAATTAACAGTTCTAAACAGTGTTGCTCAACAAATCATTTTCCCTAAATGAATTATTAAAGCTATATGGCATACGGAATACTTTTTCGAGAGGTGTTTTCAAACCCTGGGAGTTAGCAAAATTTAGCCCAGAGAATGTCTGCTTTCCTGAGCCAGCCCATCTTTAGTGCTGCCAAGGGAATACCTATCCAAGGCCAGTGCAGTCAAAACTTAAGTCTGGCCTTCTCCACTTCCAAAATGACACAGTTCAAAGAATTTCCGAGAATGTTAAACAGTAGCTTTACTTAATCTGGCAAAGAAAACAAAAGTTAAAAAAAAGAATAAGTAGATCTGAAAGAGATGCTTCCTTTTGTGTTGGCTTATAAGGTTCGATTGTCTTGCAGAAAATTAAGCAATATTCTTTCCACACACAAACCTATCTGTCGTATTTTCTATTTTCCCTCTTTTTTTATGTTTATTAGACTGTGATTTTGAGGTAGTCAGTGTTTTCAACCACTCTCTGTGCTTATCGTTCACTGGCAGTCACACTTGCCCGTGTCATAATAATCCTCTCGAAAATCCAATTCCTTATGTTGCTATGAACAGGATTTAATTGCCGAAAGAGGAATATGGAGAACAAAGATGCCTAAGCAATGAGGATCCTATATTATATTTATTTAAAGAAGAACTGAATTAGTGATACAGAAGGGACTAGAGAAGAAGAAACAAGAAACAACTGTCACTAAAGAAAATTTTTTTAGGCTTTCCAACTCCATAAATTGCTAATGTCTTTAAAAACACCAAATTATCAATCTGAATGGCATTTATAAATAAAAACATATTGTTGCTCTTGCTTTGGGCCTCCTCTGCATTCTGATTTCCAATGTAAGAAGCCTAGCATTTAGCTGAAATTCAGTTATATTCGGAATTTCTGCAACAACTCATGAAAAATCAGAGCACTGCCAAAAGCAGCTAAAGCCGCTGACCTAGCAGCCCGAGTGTGAAAGAGGCATGCACTGAAAACTGTAGGGGTTGAGCTAAACATATGGTATTGGATTACCATTAATCTGGAGAAACAGACTATCAGCAAATTGAGAAAAGAATCTCTTATTGCAGTTATTTGTCAAGCCTCTGAGCTATCACCTTCACTGTCCCCTTTTGATTTGTCTCCCAATGCTTTGCTTTTCTTCCACCCAGGCATGACGGTCCTCATATTCGTATAATCTCCTTGCACAGGCGTTGGGATAATGAAAACAACAACAACAACAACAAAAACTCAGACTAATCAGAGAATGATTGTGTAGAACCTCTTGGTGCATAAAGAAAGATACCGTTTTTAGAGAGGCAGTGCGGCCTAATGGAAAATTGAATGAATGAAAAAGCATGGTACTAGAAGTTTGGAGAATTGGGTTCTCATCCTAGCTCTGCCACTTCCCTGCTCTGTAACCTTGGAAAATTCATTTAGCCTCTCTGTGCCTCAATTTCCCCATCTGTAAAATGGAAATGCAATTCCTGTTCTGCCACCCTTTTACACTCGGAGCCACATGGGAGACAGTCCAATCTCATTCCCTTTTACCTGCTCCAGTGCTTAGCATAGTACTTGGCCCAGAGTGCAAGTTTAATAAATACTATCATTTATTATTATTATTATTATTGTGATCATGTTTAAGGACCTAACTTCAAAGAGTCGATAGGAGTAATCCCGGTTTCCTTTCTTCCTTCCCTGAAATTATAGCAATAATAATCATAATGATCATAGTACCTATTAAGCACTTACTATATGCCCAGCACTGTAGTAAGCACTGGGATAGATCAGGTTGGACACGGTCCCTGTTCCCAGTGAAGCTTACAGTCTAAGTAGGAGAGAGTAGGATTTAATCTCCATTTTATAGTGAGGAAACTGAGGCGCAGAGTAGTTTGCCCGCGGTCTCACAACGGACAAGTGTCAGATCCAGGGTTAGAACCCTCTGACTAACCCCAGGCCTTCACTCTTTCCACTGGGCCAAGCTGCTTCTCACTGGGACAAAGGAAACAAAGCCATTGTCTCGAAAGGTTTTGGCCCACATGGGCAAGCTATGGTAGCGCACTAAGCCCTAAGTACTGGAAGGGGCTCAGTGGAAACTGAAGACTGCCAAAAAACGGGAGTTTGTTTTTCAGCCCTTCCCATTCTTCAGTCACACTGGCTTCCCTGTCTCCGGCCTCTGCAGACCCAAGTCCTTTCTCCCGGGGTAAAGGCGGGAGGGGTTTCTTCCCACTCCCTTGTCCTCAAGTGGCAGAGCTGGACAAGACTCCCAGTCCCCACCCTGTACCTCTCTGCCTCTGGAGCCCCCACAGTCAGGCCCTGTCCACACCTTGATCGAGACCCCGAAGCTGGGATGACCCCGGTCAACTCTCCAAAGCCCTGGCCCCGGCTGCAGGGGATGGAAATTCATTGCTCTCCCAATCTCTGTCTCTTTGGGTCTCTCTTCTTTTTCTTCTCCACAAATCTGCCTCGAATTGTGGTCTCTGGGTGCACCCCTGGGTGCGTCGCTAGCCGTTGCCTCTGGGGCTCTTTGGCTACCTCCCTGCTTCTCCCTCTCCAGCTGTGGTCTTTGGGTGCGTCTCTGGCTGCCTCTCTGGCTGTGCCTTTGGGGCTCTCTGGCTGCGGTCTCTGGGTGTGCCTTTTTCCTGCCTTTTTTTGCCTCACCCCCTGGAAGTCCCACCATTTGGAAACCCCACCTCCCCATTTGCCCCCACTCTCAGAATAAAAAAAACCTGCTTCCAATGAATAGGCTATTTGGCCAAGATGTTTCCCTCATTGGGTTTTGATGGTCTGTTCTGCAGGTAGAGCAAAGGAGTTGGGGCTCAAACCTCCGTTTCCTGGATGTACTTGTCCTCCTACTGCCCAGATTGGCTGAGGGAATTGTTTCTGGTAGACACCTGTTTGCTGGCTCGCCTGCCCCGCTTACAGAGAGAGATTGTTGTCTCAGGGTAGGGAAGGCCATATTTGAAGGGGAGGTAAAGGAGAACTGTATGTCAGGATTGGTTTCCATTTCCTTTAAGATTCTGGGCTCAGGGATCATAAAGAAGATGATGTTGATGGGGCCTGGGTAAAAGAAACTAACTTTATGAAGGTTTAAAAACATTCATGCCTAAACCCCTTGAGCCAGGGGTTTGGTCTGGGTGTTTCCAAGCCAACGGTGGATGATAATAATGATAGTAATGATGACATTTGTTAAGCGCTTACTATGAGCCAAGCACTGTTCTAAGCACTGGGGTAGATATGAGGTAATCAGGTTGTCCCAAGTGGGGCTCAAAGTCTTAATTCCCATTTTACAGATGAGGTAACTGAAGCACAGAGAAGTCAAGTGACTTGCTCAAGGTCACACAGCAGACAAGTGGCAGAGGCGGGATGAGAACCCACATTCTCTGACTCCCAAACCCGTGCTCTTTCCACTAAGCCATGCTGCTTCCCAGCTTCCCGGGATGGAGATTCCGTATGAAAAACATCACCCCTGTGAATCCACTAGAACCCAAACCTACCCCAAAGAGACACTTCCCCTGTCACCTGACTGGGATTTAGGACCCCCCTGAAAAACACACCAAATTTTTCCTCCAGTAGAATTTTAACCCTGTAGGTTTCTTTGCCTTCTCTTGTCCCTTCAGGTCCTCCACCAACCTTTAATGCTAGAATGTACTGATATTCCAGGGAGGTGGGCCAGTATTCTACTTTTGCCTCTCACTGGATATTCAGTGACATATCTCCAGCCATATGTGATTCTGTTCCTTATGGTTCATTGGCATTTGACATTGTTAGTCTGGAGGGCCCCAAACCCAGAGTGACCATGAGGGAAGGGTTAAATACACTTTGCCAGACTATTTCGGCTGGGCAGTAAAACAATGAGATATCAAGCATGCAGTGATTTACCACTGAAACATTAATAATTTGATGCCATTGCCAGTCCACTTATAGATAAAACCAATTTTTGCCACCTCCTCAACACTTTCTCTGCTACTCAGTTTCCCGTATTTCTTGCTCTCTCCCTCTCCTTGCTCTCAACCACTCCTACTAGTTTGTTCTATTTCTACTATTCTCTTCTAGTTTATTCTACTTACTACTCTTCTATCTACTACTCTCCTTTGGACCTCTTCACTCTTACTGCCCTTTATAAGCTCATTTCAGGAGATTCTCTGCACTTCCCCTACCCCTCTTCTTAGACTTAATGATATAACAGTATTATTGAGGGACTACAGGATTTAGAGCACTGTTCTAAGTGCTTGGGAGAGTACGACAGAGATAAAAAATAGTGAAATTTGGTATGGTGGATGGAGAAATAGGGAAAATTATCCTTCAGCCTGGTGGAAGTCACTTCGTGTCATAGACCTTGATAGGAAAGAGGTCATGTTCTTCTTGCTTTGCCTGACTCTGCAGGGAAATTTGCTGAAACCAAGTAGGGGTAAGTGGCCAGTCCCCTAAATGGAGAAGTGTAAACAGTGGCTTGAGGCTAGGATGAGATTTACTTACAGTGTTATAAAATGTATGAAAATCAGCATGGCCTAGGGGATAGAGCATGGGCCTGGGAGACAGGAGGACCCAGGTTCTATCTCAGTTCTACCACTTGTCTGCTGTGTGACCTTGGGCAAGTCACCTAACTTCACTCTGTGTCAGGTTAACTCATCTGTAAAGTGGGGATTAAGACTGTGAGCCCCATGTGGGATAGGGGCTGTGTCCAACCTGATTAGCTCGTATCTACCCCAGCACTTAGTACAGTGTCTGGCACATAGCAAGTGCTTAACAAAAACCATTTAAAATACACACATATTCGCGCACACACACACACACACACACACACACACAATTCAGCTCTGTAGATGTTGCTCTGGGGTCTGATATCATGCAGCTGCCACATAGTGTTTGACGGTCTCCCAAAGGATGTGCTGTTCTTTTTTATTCTGTATTCTATTTCCTTCTCTATCATCGCATCAGTGGCCATTGTGCTGCCTAGGTACATCACTGGGCAGTGTTCTGCTTAGATATTAAGGAATGCCTCAGAAAACTGAGTGAGCAGATAGATGGCATTATGCACTGTGATGTCAACAGAGCAAGATAATATCCACAGGGAAAAATATTCAAAGTTTCAATTAGACAAATTTGAGATTTTGGTCACCACTCAAGAAAGAAATCTTGTATCCCTAAAATCATCTGTAAAATGTGGCGGCAGGTAAAAAACCTAACAAGGTGTTGAGCTAATCATCGAGAGGGAATAGAAAAAGTTCCATTTTATAAAATATCTGGACTCCTTTCCTGAAATTCTAGGTGTGCTCTGTTAACCCATCTAAATAAGACTATAAAAGAGGTATAGTGTGAGGAACACAGAAGGATTGGCCAGGTCGAGATGGAGGAAAAAAGAATGGTCGGGAGGGTGGGAGTGATGGAGGAGGAAGGAAGTATGATCAATGGGGCAAAACAGCATCTCTCTGAAGATAGACTAAAAAGGAGGACTCTGTAATCTGGAAATGGCAAGTGTAAAAGGGGAGCCTAAGACTGAAATACAATAACTGGAGGGTTTAACCAGGTTGAGAATGGAACTGCTATTCACCAAATCCCCAGATACCAAGACGAGAGGCACTCACTGAAGCTTGAAGTTGGTAGGCTGAAAAAAACAACTTTCCACACGGTTGGTGAAAAGCATATGAAATTTGTTGCCATCGGAAGTTATGCAGGCAGAAAATATCAATAGGTTCTAGAGGATATGGCCAAATTAATGAATGACCAGTACCAGAATGTTCCCAGCTCTGCAAGTAGAGAAATACCCACTAATGGTGAAAGTTTCTGGTCTCAAAACCTCCTACGTCATTGAACAAGGTGTGCAGGCCTAGTAGGAATCAGATAGGGAGGCAGCTTGGCCTAGTGGGTAGAGCATGGGCCTGGAAGTCAAAAGGACCTGGGTTCTAACTCTGTCTGCATCTCTTGTCTGCTGTGTGACCTTGGGCAAGTCGCTTCACTACTCTGTGCCTCAGTTACCTCATCTGTAAAATGGGGATTGAGTGTGAGCCCCATGCGGGTCAGGGACTGTGTCCAACCTGATTGGCTTGAATCTACCCCAGCGCTTAGAAGAGTGCCTGGTACATAGTAAGCGCTTAACAAGTACCATAATAATAGGAATCCTGAAAAACAGCCAGCTCATGGTGGGCAGGAGAGACCACAGTGGCTACTGTGGTTACCTCCTGCTGGATAATTGCACAATAACACAACGTGGACAACATCATGCTGCAGTCACTTTAGCCATAAATGAGTTCTGTGTGTCGGACCCCTCGCCTGTCTCTTTGACCAGGCACTCCGCACCCCAGTAGGAATTCGACTGGCTGGGATGAGAGGACCCAAGTGGTGCTACCAAACCACTCTCGCTCTCATCAATTCCTTCTCGCTGTCTCAGGATGGAGGTTCGTCTGTAGTTCTCAGTGAGAGACTCTGTCATCATTTTCAGTCTGCTGCATCCTTGCCATAGCTCTGTGTTTTGATGAAGTGTTTTTTTGAGGGAGTTCCATTTGCCATTAAAAAACCAAATCCCTCACCCGAAGGCAACCATCTGTCACTTGCCACAGTGGAGGGTCACCCTTGTTTAGACCCAACTTTGGACGTCACAGTTGCCACCAGGAAACATTTTATTCATGAATGTGCTGAATGCCTTTCAGAAAGCACTGTTTATTAATCAAAACATCTGTGATTACTGCAAAAGGTCACCTACAGTTTACTTTCCCCTCGGTTAAGCTACGGGGCTTGTAGCCGACGGAGAATAGCGCAGAAGTGTATTTCAGTTTTCACCTACTATCTCACTGCCCTTTTGTTACATTCATTCAATAGTATTTATTGAGCGCTTACTATGTGCAGAGCACTGTACCAAGCATTTGGAATCGTGGCTCAGTGGAAAGAGCGTGGGCTTGGGAGTCAGAGATCATGGGTTCTAATCCCGGCTCCGCCACTAGTCAGCTGTTTGACCTTGGGCAAGTCACTTAACTTCTCTGTGCCTCAGTTACCTCATCTGTCAAATGGGGATTAAAACTGTGAGCCCCACGTGGGACAAACTGATCACCTTGTATCCCCCAGTGCTTAGAACAGTGCTTTGCACATAGTAAGCGCTTAACAAATACCACAATTTATTTATAATTCGGCAACAGATAGAGACAAACCCTGCCCATTGACAGGCTTACAGTCTAGTCAGAGGGGACACCAAAGTTGTATGTAAGGGCTTGAAGCCCTGAGTTAGAAGGGCAAATGATAATGGACTCTAGATATTAGAGTCCATTTAGACCATTTTAGGGTGGCCCTTTATTCACCCCACCCACAGCACTTATGTATGTATCCCTAATTAATTTAATTAATTAATACTAATGTCTGCCTCCCCCTCTAGTTCTAGCAGGGAACTCTGTCAGATTGCACTCTCTCTCAAGAGTTTAGTACAGTGCACAGCCCACAGTGAGCATTCAGTAAGTACAGTCAACAGGCAGCTGTGTGGTGCCTTCTCAACTTGTAGAACACTGTGAAGTTCACGCCGGAACTGTAGCTCTGGCTTCCGGTATTGTCGATCTGAGTCGTGAGGAGCCCAAATCCCATCTACTCCACTCAGGTTTGTCATTGTGTTTGTCTCTTGTACTTTTGTTTGTCTTATATCTGTCACCCACTCCTTCCCCCACCATTTCTTAGATTGGGAACCCCATTGTACTTTTTTAGTTGAGTGTTTTGAAAGCAGAAATTGCTTGATAAATGATCTATTTCTACTACTGTTTACTAAAACCCAACAAAAGACCACCCTAGACCATATGCAGACTTCCTCCCTAACAACACTGGGAGGTCCACCTTAGATTACACCTTTTTGTCTGTTCTGAAAAATCAGTCATCGGATTAGTAATTATCACTTGGACTAGTGCAAGCGATAACCGCTATACCGGGCCGCATTCGTCGTGCTAAAAGCTGAGAGGCATAAATGTCAAAGGGTAGCTAGAATGTAAGTATCGTAAAAAGCAACTCATCTAGATTATAGTGCAAGGGTATGTTTTTCCCCTCTGAATGCACCCTCTGTAGGGAAATTCCAAAGCCTACTGAAAGTATTTTTATTGGCCCCAAGGGAGTATCTCTGGGGAAAAGTGGTTGAGAAAATTCTAAGCTCAGTGAAGGGAACACTAATCCAGATTTGACTGACTTGACGTGCTGAAGAATGAATCGGTGTTCCGTGGGTAGATTGCTAGGGTCTAGAGAAACAAGATCCAGAGGTGCAGACCCTAATTAATGGGAGGGCAACCTTGTTGTTTATAGTCATATTGTGAGTTTTAAACTCACGAAGCAAATGTTAGCAAGGGAGAACATCAGATTGATTGTAGGAACTCCTCAGAGAGTATTCTGCTCCCTTGTGTCTCATTATGAAGTAGAGAAAAATGCCTGTTCCCCACACAGGCTCTCAAAAATGTCTAACAGTCACCTGTCAGCATGGAGAAACCCAGAATCATTGTGGAAAGCAAATGGTGCTTTTAAAAGCCTGGGACATTTTGACAATGGAGAAAATGACTAGTATCGGGAATGACTTTCATAATCTGAACCTGGCTTCAGTTTCCCCTTATTAGCTCAGAGGAGAAAAATACAGAAACATTAGAACTGAACTCACCATTGAATTTCCTCCCATATTTAAATTAAATGTAATTACATTACATTTACATAATGATCCCATGAGTACTATTATTAACATACTTTAGCTGCTTTTATTTTCACTGTGACCTACCACAATAAAAAAAAATCATATGCATTATTAAATGGAAAATGACTGTGCATCATCACTGAAACATTTACACTCCAACAAGAATACAAATTGAGCTCATGTGCTGCATCCAACAGCGTGTATGAGGGAACCACACAGTATGATGTACGATATGACAGTTTTCCATTACCCTCAGAAGCCTGTGGCATGCAAGCCAATGAGTTCTGGTATGCATGACACCATAGATGTGGAATTGGAGGTTTGCTTCATATGCGATGCTAGATGTTACCGTACGGCATATGGTCCCAGTGTTATTGAGATACGTGATTTGTTTTGCCGTTGCTGGGATTCCCACTTTTGATTTTATAGGGCCTTGCGACATAATGGATGCATGTGGTATATTCTAATTCCATACATGAAACCCTGCTGACAACATCCAGATTTATTTGGCATAATGCTGCTTTGGGAAGGTAACCATTGCCTCTTTTGGGATATATGTAAAGGGTACAATGAATCTGCTCTGGCCTTACGTGGGGCTTTTTCCTAAACCTGAATTTTATTTGTGATGTGCAGCATTCAGTGCAAGATCACCAGCAGTAGACCTCCTTCTCTCTACCGCATTGGAGTCTGGGTCAAGGGCAGTAATGATCTTGATCAATCAGTCAGTCATATTTATTGAGGGCTTACTGGGTACAGAGCACTGTGCTAAGTGCTTGGGAGTACTTACTAAGTACGGTGCTCTGCACTAAGCGTTTGGGAGAGTACAGTGTAACAGAGCGGGTAGACGTGTTCCTGCTTACAAGAAGCTTACAGGCTAGAGGTAGAGGCAGACATTAAAATAAATTATGAATATGTACATAAGTGCTTTGGGGCTTTAGGGTAGGGTTCATAAAGGATATACAAATCCAAGTGCAGCCTGACACAACTAAATATGGAAGAAACAAGTCAATATGTCTATTTTCCAGTTAGGAAAGTGCCTACCAGTGGGATACAGCGACCTCGTTTCAGGTGTGAGGTATGGGTGCTTAGCACATGGGCCTGGAAGTCAGAAGGACCTGAGTTCTAATTCCGCTCTGGCACTTATCTGCCATGTGATCTTGAGCAAGTCACTTAGCTTCTCTGTGCCTCAATTCCCTCATCTGTAAAATGGGGATTAGGATTGGAAACCCCATGTGGGACAGCGAGGGGACCAACCTGGTTGGCGTCTATCTACTCCAGTACTTTGTTCAGCATCTGGCATCTAGTAGGTGCTTAACAAATAAGAGAAAAACAGAAAAAAACACAAATATTAAGTTGCTTATTGGGGACATGGGGATGAAAAGCCTTTTTTTCCAATCAGCTCAGCATAGCAACAAGAAAATCCAGATCACACTCATTCACAGTCCTCTACGATTTCAAGGAGCTTATGGTCCCCTCTAGACTGGATGTTCCTTGGGGGTAGGGATTGTATCGAGTGCCCTTTTTTATATCTTCCCGAGTGTTTCGTACAGTGCTGCAGTACTGCATGCAGTAAAAATATACAGGAAAACTATAATTCCTGAAATTGCCTCAATTATTATTGCCTGCCTCACTGAGGGTTCTGTTCTGTAAATGTTTCTACATTCCTTTGAATTACACATTTATTCAGCAAAGGCAGAAGAAGGAAATTATGGATTTTTTCTAACTTGAATTTCTAATTGATAAAAAAACATATATTAAGTACCCACCAGGGTTTGGGTGCAGAGCAAAAAAAAAATATATACACTTAGATTTAAAAGACAAGTTGGAAACCATAATGGAAAAGATTTAATCAAATCAATCAATCCATAGCATTTATTGAGCACTTACTGTGTGCAGAGCACTGTATTAAGCACTTGGGAGAGTACAGTACAATAGAGCTGATAGACACAGTAAGTTTACAGTCTAGAATGGGAGACAGTCATTAATATAAATAAATAAATGATGGTTATGTACATAAGGCCTAAGGGGCTGAGGGAGGTGTGAATAAAGGAAGTAAATCAGGGTGATTTAGGGAGGGAGTGGGAAAAGAGGAAATGGAGGCTTAGTCAGGGAAGGCTTCTTGGATGAGATGTGCCTTCAATAAGGCTTTGAAGGTGGGGAGAGTAATTGTCAGTCAGATATGAAGAAGGAGGGTGTTCAGGCCAGAAGCAGGATGTGAGTGATAGATATATTATTGTCATTATCATTGTTATCATCATCATTATTGTTTAGTGAGAAGGAGGTGGTTCAGTTTGTCCCTCTTTACATCTTGCATCAGTTAGTGCAGATGTGCAGAGAGCTGTACTAAGTGCTTGGGGGAGTACAGTATAGCAAGCAGACCTCTCTCCTGCCCACAATGAGCTTACAGTCTAGAGGGGGAGACAGGCATTAATATTAATGAATAGATTACAGATATGTACATAGGTGCTGTGGGGCTGGGTAGGGGAGTTGAGAAAAAGAAACAAGTCAGAGAGGTGCAGAAGGGAGTGGGAGAAGAGAAAAGGAGGGATTAGGTAAGGCCTCTTGGAGGAGTTGTGCCTTCAATAAGGCTTTGAATTGGGGGTGAGTAATTGCCTCTTGGATATGAGGAGGGAGGGCTTTCCAGGCAAGAGACAGGACATGGGTGAGAAGTTGGCGGTGAGGTGGACGAGATCGTGGTATAGTGAGAAGGGGAGTGTGAGGCTGGGTTTTATTAGGAGTGTAGCAAGCCGAGGTAGGAAGGTGCAAGGTAATTCAGTGCTTTGAAGCTAATGGTTGAGAAGTTTTTGTTTGATATGGAGGTGGATGGGCAACCGTTGGTGTATCTTGAGGAGTGAGAAAACATGGCCTGTACGTTTCTGTAGGAAAATGATCTGGGCAACAGAGCGAACTATTAGAAAATATCTCCTGGAGATAAAATTGGAGTCCGTGGAGATGGGCCAAATATAGCAATGTGGAGCTGCTAGCATACATGGACAGCCTCTGGGCTCAGGTGGACTCCAGGATACTCAGGAAGCTCTCACGAGGACCCCATCTCTTGGCTAGAACAGTCAGGATGTCAGAGCGTTAGCTTGTCTTACAGTAAACAGCTCTCACCCCATCCGCATGGGTTCCCACCAAGATCTACGGGCAAGCCTCACTTTAATTTGATTGAAATGAGGCTGTGACTATAGAGAAGTTAAGGATCTGTGAATATAGAGAAGTTAAGGATCTTTTTTTTCTTCAAATGAACATTTGTTTTATCCCACGCAGGCCTGATTGGGAAATAATAAGCAGGAAAAAATATCAAAATGATATCAAGATCAACAAATTACCACATATCAAAGAATTTCATGAAAAAGAGAAATGTTTAAAAAGGCAATACAGGAAAACAAGCTCGAGCCAAATCAAACCAAAGCAACCTTTAACCCAAACTCCAGCCATTAAAAACTTTCCATCAGGAGGTAGCCTCCAGGTAAATTCATTATCATTTTTACCACCAACATCCCCCACAAGTATGCATTTAATTTTTATTGTCAAGCTACTTTAAAGATTTGTAACAAGCAGGATTTACAAAGTAGTTAACAGGATCTCCCTCAAGATATAAGATGAAATTGATTAGTTGATGGTTCCCCAGGCACTCAGGGCTTTGTTCCTGGAAGAAAAATGAAAGTCAATCAAGCAATCGATGGTATTTTTTGAGAACTTACTGGGGGCAGAGCACTGTACTAAGCACTTGTGAAAGTACAGTGCAATAGAATTGGTATAAACGTTCCCTACCCACAACAAGTTTACAGTTCAGAGGGAGAGACAGACATTAAAATAAATTATAGATAGAAAGCTGGGAAACAGTAAACTCCACTTCTGGGAAAACTGTTCTTTGAAAGGAGGTTACCTTCACAGTCTCGGCCCTGCTGTGACTCAGTTGAGGCTTCGCAGGACTGGAAACCATTGTAGAAGGAAATGAATAACACTGAAAGCATTGTGTTTTACTAATTCCTTCTAGGTGCCAGTCCTAATCTCAATCTTTTCAAAACAGTTAATGTTGCATTAAACTGCTGCTCTCATAATATTACCCCCACCTGTAAAATGGGGATTGAGACTGTGAGCCCCATGTGGGAAAGGGACTGTTTCCAACCTGATTTACTTGAACCTACCCAAGCGCTTAGTGCAGTGAATGGCACATAGTAAGCACTTTTAACAAATGTCGTAATTATTATTGATATTACTAAGTGCTAAACATTATATATACGAACAAATGTATATATATATGCATATATTCGTGATATCTGTCCTCAAGAAGCTTGTGGTCTAGTCAGAGTATCAGACAATAAAATAAATTATAAGTAGGGGGAAGTAGCGGAACTAATAATATGTACATAAGTGTTAGGCAGTGGGAGGTAGTTGGGTACCCAATCTCTTAGGTGAGCCTGAAGTGGCAGGAATAGGGGAAATAGGGTGGGGATATGGAAGATTAATCAGGGAGGGATTCTTGGAGGAGTTGTGATTTCAGGAGGGCTTTGAAAATGGAGAGAGCAGTGTTCTGCCAGATAAGAAGAGAGATGAAGTTCCCTTCCAGGCAGAAGGGAAAGGGTGAGCAAGAAAGTCAGCAATGAGAGATATGAGAATGAGGCATCATGAATTGTAAGTAATAATAATTATAATTACGGTATTTGTTAAGCACGAGAAACAGCGTAGCTCAGTGGAAAGAGCCTGGGCTTTGGAGTCAGAGGGTATGGGTTCGAATGCCGGCTCTGCCACTTAGCTGTGTGACTGTGGGCAAGTCACTTAACTTCTCTGTGCCTCAGTTCCCTCATCTGTAAAATGGGGATTAAAACTGTGAACCTCACGTGGGACAACCTGATTACCCTGTATCTACCCCAGCGCTTAGAACAGTGCTCTGCACATAGTAAGTGCTTAACAAATACCAACATTATTATTATTATTATTATGTGCCAGACACTCTACTATGCGCTGGGGTGGATACAACCAAATCGGGCTGGGGCTCACAGTCTCAATCCCCATTTTACAGGTGAGGTAACTGAGGCACAGAGAAGTAAAGTGACTTGCCCAAGGTCACACAAACAAGTGAAGGAGGCGGGATTAGAACCCATGACCTTCTGACTCCCAGACCCGTGCTCTATCCACTACGCCATGCTGCTTCTCTACTGATAGAGAATCTCAATACAGCAGCTCTGGGGGCAGGGCCTAGTGAGGAGCATGGACACCCAAGTAGTTGTTGTATGGTAAACTAAAATTGGGGAACTGAAAACAAGTTCAGAGGAAATGTTTTTAGAATATAGGAAAACAAAGCCTCAGACAATGATGCATCTCAGCTGAAAACTGTAAGGTAATTGCCATCTATAGATTTCCACTGCAGTCAAGCAAGATACACCTGTTTTTGAACAGAAGCTTCTTCAGGATCATGGGACAAGATGATGGAGAAAGGTCTGCCAGGAACAAAATGACCCAATAAAGGACAATCTTTGTGTGTGTCCAGTGGGATCAGGATTGCGGGTCCCAAACTGGTCTTTTCGACAACATATACCCGTGAGTGAATTTTACCATATTCTATCAGCCAAAGGACAATTATCTATATTAATGTGGTTGACGAGACTCATGTGTGATTGATAATCTCTTCCACATCGTGCACATATAAAATTGTAGAAAAGGAGTGTGGTCTAGAAGAAAGAGAACAGACCTGGGAGTCAGAAGACCGGGAATATTGATAATAATAGCAATAATTGTATTGTTAAGTGCTCATTATGTGCCAGGCACTGTACTAAGTGCCGGGGTAGTTACAAGACAATAAGGTTGGACACAGTCCCTGTTCCCCATAAGGCTCACAGTCTTAATCCCCATTTTACAGATGAGGCAATTGAGGCAAAGAGAAGTTAAGTGACTTGCCTAAGGTCACACAGCAGACAAGTGCCCGAGCCAGGATTAGAACCCTGACCTCTGACTCCCAGGCCCTTGTTCTTTCCACTCTTTCTCACAGAGTTCTAATCCCAGCTCTCCCACCTGCCTGTTGTGTGGCCTTGGACAAGTCACTTAACTTTACTGTGCTTCAGCTTCCTCATCTGTAAAATGGGGATTAAATACTTGCTTTTCATCCCTCTCAGATCGGGACTCCCATGTGGGACAGGCTCTAAGCCTGACATGATTATCTTGTATCTACCCCTGGGCATATATGTTGCTTGGCACATAGTAAAAGCTTAACAAATACCACAACTATGAAGATTTTTCCTAGTTCGATTGCTACATTGCTCTCTGCAGTTTTCATTTCTCCTGTTGTGTGGGCTTGGGGTTTCTGAAGCCTCTGTTCTAAAAGAGCCCCACCCCCGCCTTTGAATTACCGTATACTCTACCTGTCTGCCTTCTGTTGCTGTCTCCCAGCTATCCACAACTATGTCTCAAAGGAAGACATTTTGTTTTATTTTGTCTCTAAAATATTTCTTACATTGTTTACATTTACCCCATTTTATTCCACCCATCAGAAATTATCATCCATCCTCCTCACATGTCCTTCCCAGTGCAGGTGTAATGCAAAGAGCATTATTTCAGTCCTTGTGGTCTGACTGCATTCCAAGCCTCATTAGTTCTGATTTTGTCTTGTCATTTGATGCTAAACAGAGAAGGGAAGTGGCTATGAACTGCTCTAGAAGTTGGATGTGATGTCTGTTGTAAGCCTTCGTCACGTAGCCATATTAATTATTATACCCTGCAACTGTATTGTAACTTTATGATACCCTCCCAAGCACTTAATGAAGTGCCCTGCATGGAGTAGACTCTCAATAAATGTTCTTGACTGATGGATCGATGATATTGTTCTCTACACCATATTTTGGCCTGTATTTTGTTGCCACGTTGGTACCTGCCACAATTTGTTCTATCAGTCTCCCAAAGTGATGATGATGATGATTATGATATTTGTGGCTTTTGCCATGTGCCAAGTACTGTACTAAGTGCTGGAGCAAATTGGGTTGGACACAGTCCCTGTCCTACATAGGGGCTCACAGTCTTAATCTCCATTTTACAGATGAGGTAACTGAAACACAGAGAAGTTAAGTGACTTGCCCAAGATCACACAGAAAACAAGTGGTGGAGCTGGGTTTAGAACCCAGGTCCTTTTTACTCCCAGGCTCGTGCTTTATCCACTAGGTCATACTGCTTCTCTATCCAAAAGATAGCCTAACCTTTCTGCCTGGATCATTTTTCTAAAAAAAGTTCAATCCATGTTTCTCCACTCCTCAAGGACCTCCAGTGGTTGCCCATCCACCTCTGCTACAAACTCAATCAAACTCACTCAATCAGCTCTACCCCTCCTCCTTACCGAGCCCAAACACTAAAGATTATCTTGCTCACTGTACCTTGATCTCATCTATCTCACTAGCGACTCCTCGCGTACTTCCCTGCCTCAGTTCTGGAACTTCATCCCCCTTCATGTATGACAGACCACCACTCTCCTCACAGTCAAAACCTTACTAAAATCACATCTCATCCAAGAGGCCTTCCACAAATAAACCCTCATCTCCCCTAATCCCACCCCTTGCTGTGTTGCCTTTGCATTTGAATCTATACCCTTTAAGCCCCACGACACTTACGTACAAATCCGTAATTTATTTCAGTGTCTGTCTCCCCATCTGGACTGTAAGCTCCTCGTGGGCAAAGAACATGTCTACCAACTCTGTTCTCATATACTCCCCAAGCACTTAGTACAGTGCACTGCATACAGTAAGCACTCAATAAATATAATTGGCTGATCAATCAACTTCGATTCTGTTTTTTAGCTTTTTGTTTATCCTTGCCTTATTGGACATCATGTTTCTCCAACCCTTGGCATATCCTTGACTTCTTCTCTTTCAATTCACATAATCAGCCTGTTGCCAAATCCCGACAGTTCTTTCTCCATGACATTTCCCAAATCTGCCCCTTCCTCAACAAATGCCCACAACCCTGGTTCAGTCAGTTTCATATCCAGCTTGACTACTGATTAGACTGTGAGCCCATCATTGGGCAGGGATTGTCTATCTGTTGCCAAACTGTACATTCCAAGTGTTTAGTACAGTGTTCTGCACATCGTAAGTGCTCAATAAATACTATTGAATGAATGAATGAATACTGCAACAACTTCCATACTGATCTCACTTACAGTGTGATGCTGCTTAGGTAGCAGATTTCAATGAATGCATAAATAGTCATATTTAGGATTTGATAGAGGTTAGCTGATACATACAGTCAATCATCTTCAGGCTAAAAACTCAGTCTTTCATAGCTGATTCTCACGTGTGGGTTTCTAGAGTTGTCTTTACCATATAGCAGTTCCTCTATGATTCGAAGACTTTTGATAATGCTCTTAGATTGTATATTAGAAGTGTCTCAGAGGCCAAAAATTGTATCTGGACACCAGCTACAAGATCCCTTGGTTGCATCATTGAGCATGACTGCTTAGAATAGATTGAACAAGATGGACCTAATACACAGCTTGTGTTTTTCTCATTGGTGTCAGAGGGAGGCTCCGACAAGGGCTCTCCAACTCGGAAATGACCAGTTCTATCACTGGGGACTAATCTTCAGACCTTAAAATCCTTTATATGGCAGTGATGTCTTTTTAGTAGTGGCCCAAACCAGGTGGGCTGACAATGTCAAATACTTTTGTAAGAAAGATAGTCTGTAGGTTTTGATTTTGCTCATGCACTTCTTTTGAATCAGAGGGGCAGTAGCGATTATGACCTCGATGCCCCACTCAGGCTGAAACTGTATTGGGATTGTGGGAGCATATGGTTAAAAATGTCCTTCAGAATAAGGACCTTGAGAGAAATGAGAGGTTATCAGTCAGGCAGTCAATCAAGAGTATTTGTGGAGCACCTACTCCATCCAGAACAATGTAATAAAAGGCTTGGAAGGTACAATAGAAGAAGACATGATCAGCAGCCATGAAGAGATTATAGGCCAACTGGCTAGATAGACTCAGAGTCATTTAGAACTAGGGGGAAGAAGTGTTCAAGCAGTGAAGAATATAAAATGATAGATATGAAGGTCAGCAGGATGCAGTGAGGGCAAAAATGCTGAGGGGATAGTAGGAAGGAGGTAACCTAAGGGGGAGAAAAAATTAACTGGGGACAGACTCCTGAAGGAGATGGGATTTCAGAAAGGTTTTTCTGCATTTGGAGAAAGTTGTGGTGAGGCATGTTTGAAGTGAGAGGGAACAGCAGACAGGAGGTTGGGTATGAACCAGAGTTGTAAACAGGAGAGTTGAAGTGAGATACAGTGAGAAGGTGAGGTTGGTGAGTGAAAGCTGGAATGTAGGAGAAACGAGTGGACGTAAGTAAGAGGGAGAGAGAGCTGATGAACTGTCCTAAAGCCAGTAGTGAGGAATTTTCAGTTTCATTTGAAGATGTGTCGCTAACTATCTCATGATTGTTTCCTCCATCAGCTTTCACTCCTGACACTTTGAAGATGGTGTTATAATGGTTCTGCCCTTCCATTTGGTCTTTTCGGTGGTCCCTATTAGATTGATAAATGTTAAATAGATGAAGCGCAGAGATGGGAGCTACTTTATTTGTAAGTGCTATATTAAGTGAGGTATGTAGGCGACAGTAATGATGCCAATCAATGATATGAAATTGGGCATGGAGCCCATTTAATCCTCTGGCAAACTTTCTAAGTTCTGCAAAGGCCTCACTTTAGAAAAGACATTCGTAGGTGTTCCAGGGGGAGACTGAGTTCCTTTTCCCTCAGGACTGAATTCTGAAGTGAACACAACCGAAATCTCAAAATCTGAAAAGAGTATCAGAATATCTCCAGGTTTATGTTAAAGGTAGCAGAGTCCCTAAGCACTGTGTACAATTGATTGTGCCGAACCACAGAATGGAGAGATTTATCATGCGTTTACTTTTGAAAAAGGAAGGTGGAAAAGTTGATGTTCTAATCAAAATGTCTGAGGATTATTGCATGTCGAAGAAAAATCCCACATCTGAACTCCATGTGTTCAACAGCTGCAGAGAAAGATTAGATGAAATATTTGACCAATTTATAACAGATCTGTGACGACTCATCCAAAACCCCAGATACAAACATTCCACACAAGGAGAGAACTGTGGAAGCTCAAGAGATTATAAGCGATAAGTGGAAGATGATTGTTCCACAAGGACAATTTACTGAACCACAGAATATAAACAGGGAAAAGCTTGCCAACTCACTTATTTTACCCTTGGCCAGTCCCAGATTAAAATGCACTAGGGAAATCAGAGAGCCTTTTTATTGCCAATCCAAAGGTCCATCATTGAGGTATAGCCTTCCTGTTCAATATCTTTGCAAAGAGACATATGAAGACAGCATAAATTGCACAGAAGCAAAATGAAAACTTTTGCTTTGTCACACCAGGAAACCTTTGCCAGAAGTGGTCATTAAGTTTCAGATTAGATGGCCAAAATGTAGTTTGGATTTTATTGGATTTTTCGGAGCCCCAACTGCAAACATAATGATGACAGCTCAGATTGTAGGAGTTGTCACTCAGCCTTTACACACTACAGTGCAAAACTCTATTGACTCAGCACGACTACAGAACAAGTATTTTCCTTTTTTTTGACATTTTATGTCAAAAAGATTAATTTACCTAAAGGGCTCCCTGTCATGTGCACTGCCAGCACATCCTGCTCCTTTAAATAGCCCTCACCTTTCTTAATAATGTGAAAATTCTGAATTTTCCTTTCATTTCCTATCTGCACAGTTTATGTGATGCCAAGTAATATTTCACATACAATTACTTTCTCTTGGTTCCAAGTTTCCCACATAGAGAGGCAACGTGGAGATTAAATTTGTGGTATGAGCTAGGGCATTTTGAGCAAGTATTTTTCTAGATAGCCCTAGGATGCACATTTAGATTTTACCATTTCCCCTGGGCTTTGTAGTTTTGTGGCAATCCCTTGAAATTGGAGTTTTATTAAACTCACCAGGGTTTCTATAGTGCAGTAAGACAAATAAGAGAGATTCTGTATTGAAGAAAGCATTGGAAATATAATTTGCTCATACGTTTGCCTACTGGGAGCAAAGAAACGATCAGCTCTTATCTCTCCTTCAAGCCCAGGAGGGCCCAAACTTCGCTCACAGTAGAGTAGAAAGTAGAATGCCAATGTCTTTGCCCTAGCCAATGCCCTTTGGGTAAAGGTGGCCGAGAGTGGCAGAGTAGAAAGACCCAAAAATCAATCATCCAATCATATTAATTGAGGCTTACTGCATGCAGAGCACTGTACTTTGCTCTTTGGAGAGTACAGTATAACAGAGTTGGCAGACACGTTCGCTGCCCACGGCCAACTTCCAGTCTAGCCGGGGAGACATTAATATGCTAAATGTATGGGCAAATTACATTTCCAATGCTTTCTCCAATATAGAATTTCTCTTATTTGGCTTAATACACATTAGAAACCCTGATGAGCCTTCAAAAACCCAATTTAAAGGGGTAACCACAGAACTACGAAGTCCAGGGGAAATGGCAAAATCTAAATGTGCATTTATTTATTGACATAAGTGCTGTGGGGCTGAGGGAGGGGTAAATGAAGGGAAGAAATCCGAGTGCAAGGGTGACGCAGAAGGGAGTGGGAGAAGAGGAAATGAAGGCTTAACTGGGTGGAAAATCTATCAGTACTGAAGGTCCTGGACAGGCGAATCATTGCAGTTAGGCTGGAGAAGCTCCTCCCTGATCCATTCTTTTCCAGACCCAGACTTTGGGACAGGGCACGCCAGGCATGCCCTGTGTGTGATACTGTTATATGGCAGTGTGACGTTTGTGTTGAGTGTGAGGGAGCGATCCATCTTCTCTCATATTGTGGCACGTAAAGATTCACTCCATCACTTGTGTCTGCTTAGGGCTGCTGTCCCAACTCTCAAGTGGGGATGTGTGAGTTTGGATTGAAAAAGACTGGATATGAATCATATTGCAAGGCCCTCAAGGGAAAGGCAGACATATTCAGGCTCGTGAACATTTTTGGGTTTTTTATGGTATTTGTTATGCTCTTCCTCGATGTCAGGCACTGTCCCAGCCACTTCAAATACACAAAATGGCTGTCCCTTATTGTCTTGTTATACTTAATATTTGTAATGCCTGATGCTTTTGTCTCCTTGTCTATTTTGCCACTAACCCAGATACCAACTTCTACTGAGTGCCATATAGGCATTAGCTTCAGTCTTGTGGTTTGGATTTTTTTTTTTTAGTGGCCACGTGCCGTGTTAAAGTGGTAGGTAGTTATAACATAATCAGGTTGGAGAAGTCTAAGTAGGAGGGGAAGGATTTAATTCCCATTTACAGATGAGGTGATGAAGGCAAGAGATGGTAATGGCTCTGTCATCTGCTTGCTGTGTGACCTTGGGTAGGTCAATTACTTGAGTTCTCTGTGTTTCACTTTCCTTATCTGTAAAATAGGGATTGTATATATCTTCTCCCTTCCCCTTAGTCTTCAAGCCTCCCGTGGGACAGGGTGTGTCTTTGACTTGGATTCCTTGGATAGTGCTTGGCACATAGTAAGTGCTTAACAAATACCCCGGGTATTGTCATTACTATAGGAAGCCCACTTGGTTTTTTGGGATAATCTAAATGTCACTCAATTCAATTTAAACCTACTTCATTTGCTTTGAAAGACATCAGAAAACATTGAGACCGTCCTCCTCTATTTGTAAGTGATTTCAGTTTGTGTATCTTCCCCTTTAGATAGCAAACTCCTTGCGGGCAGGGGACATGAGTCTTGCTTCTGTTATAGTCTCCCAAAAGTTCATAGAGTGCTTCACGCTTAGTAAGTGCTCAATAAATTACGCTTACTTGGTTGAAAAATGGTGGGATTCTGGAGGGGATGGATCAACAAAGACCTTCTGAGAAGCAAAGAGCTGAAGAGGAGGAAAATGAAGCAAAGGTCATAACTGGGTTGGACTAGTTCGGGTATTTGTTGGTTGAAAGGGTAGTGCTTTCTGCAGAGGGTTTAACACATCTGGGGTGTGGTGTTTTAAAATAAAAGTATAATTAAAGAAGAAAGAACACCTGTACACTCACCTTTAATGAGGGCCTTAAACATCATTAACATTGCTAGATAATATGTGTAATCATTAACCCCCTAAGGACAAGAGTTGTTTTAAGACAACAAAACACTTCCAACAGTCAAGGAAATGTTTTTAGTTAGAGTTTATCGTGCCATGAGTGCATAAGTGTGAAGAGAAATTAGAATCATGATATCAGCATTCAGATTTCATTTTCATTACTTATAGAAAAATAAATAGGATTAAGGGAAATAGGATTAAGATTCTTAAAATGCTCACCAAAGAGATACATGTGAATAATTTGATGGCAAGTTGCCTTTGATAAATTAAGACTGGCCAACTATTTTTAGGATGCTAGGCACTAAGGTAGTCATTCAACTTTGAAGTGATGCTGAAGATGTTTCACTTTAATTTGAGCATTCATTCAGAAGCGGCATAGCCTAGTGGAAAGAGCATGGGCCTGGGTAACAGAGGATGCGGGTTCTAATCCTCGCTTTCCCATTTGCCTGTGTGTGACCACAGGCAAGTCACATATCTGTGCCTAGATTTCCTTATCTTTAGTAGGAGGATTGGATACCTATTCTCCCTCTTCCTCAGACTAGGAGTTCCATATGAGACAGGAACTGTGTCCAACCAGATTATTTTGTGTCTACCCCAGTGAACGTAAAAAAACGTTTAACAAATGCCATTATTATTATTAGGGGTTCTGTCCCACCTCCCACCAGACTTAAGGTAGGACTCATTAAAGATTCTGCTTTTGAATAGGTTGGTGAGGGAGAAGCCCCTCGTTGTGTTCGTGATGATGACAACGGTAATGACACCTCAGCAGCTACTATTTCTGCTTCCACATCTTAAAAGCTCTACTGGGCCAAACTCTTAAAGCAAACCATACAAACTCATACCTTGTATTCCTTTACACCAACTCTCATTTTAGAAGACTTTCACTCAGATTGTCAACTCCTTTGGTCCACCAAAACTCTAAGGTCACCAATGACCTCTTAATAGCCAATAATAATAATTGGTATATTTGTTAAGAGTTGACTATGTGCCAAGCCCTCTAGTAGAGTCCATATAAGGAGATCAGATCCAGTCCCTGTCCCGTAAAAGACTCACAGTCTAAGAGGGACCAAGACCAGGTATTTTATCCCCATTTTACAGAAGAGGTAACTGAGGGGCAGAGATATTAAATGACTTACCTAGAGTCATAGAGCAGAAAAATGGCAGAGCTGGGACTAGTATCCAGGTCTTCTGATTCCCAGACCTTGTGCTCTTTCCACACGGCCACACTGTTTCTCAAGTCCAAATCCATTGGGCTCTACAAATCCTTCTAAATCTCTCAACTGTCTTTGAGGGAGTGGACCACTGCTTCCTTCTTGAAACACCATGAAGCCTTGGTTTTGAATCGACCTAGTTCTCCTCCTACCTCTCCTTCCTCTTCAGTCTTGCTGGCTCCTCTTCTGAAGTAGCATGGCATTGTGATAGAGCACCGGTGTGGGAGTCAGAAGGTCAGGGGTTCTAATTCAGGCTCTTCCACTTGTCTGTTGTGTGACCTTGGGCACTTCTCTGTGCCTCACTTACCTCATCTGTAAAATGAGGATTAAGATCCTGAGCCCCATGTGGGACAGGGTCTGCGTCCAACCCAATTTGCTCGTATCCTCCCCAGAGCTTAGTACAGTGCCTGGCACATACTAAACATTTAGCAAATACCATAACTATTATCAGTATTACTCTACAGGTATCGTGTAAGAGACTGTTCTGTGTCCCCTACGCTCTTTGTTCTAGACCCATTTTGTTGGGAAACTCATCCATTCACATAGTTTTAGTTATCTCATCTATGTGGATGATGCCTCCATCTACCTCTCCAGCCTTGCGCCCGCCCTCTCCCTCCCCATCTAATTTACAGTCTCACATTTCCTCTTCTCTCTAGGATATCTCCACTTGGATGTCTTGCTGTCACCTCAAATTCAATGTGTCCAAAACTGAGTTAGTCATATTTCTTCCTGAACTCACTATTCATCAGTAGGGATGGATGGACCTGATCTGAGGATGGTAATTTGCCCAACCTTGGTCTGAAGAAAAACAATGTTAAAAAGTTATTCATTTACATCTCATTTTTTCAGTGTTTTATTCCTCTCTCCCTTTGAATCCTATTTCCATCTTACTCGAAAGTTTATTTCACCAAAAATATAACCTTAATGCACAAAAACAACCTCTAGAGGACTATATATATATTTTTTAATGGTATTTGGTAAGTGCTTATTATGTGATAGGCACTGTACTAAGCACTGGGGAGGATACAAGGTAATCAAGTTGGTAGCAGTCAGTTTCCCATATGGGGCTCACAGTCTTAATCCACATTTTACAGATGAGGTAACTGAGGCCCAGAGAAGCTAACCGACTTGCCCAAGGTCACACAGCAGAGAAGTGGCAGAGTTGTGATTAGAATCCCGGTCCTCTGACTCCCAGGCCCATGCTCTTTCCACTAGGTCATGCTGCTTCATTTATTTTTGGTGAATTTAAAAATACACCTGTGTTATCATATTATACATGATGTCACTGCCTATAAAATATTCTTCATTTTAAGAACACTCTGTGGAACAATCCCTCTGGACTTAAGTATGCATTTTACCTACTTTACTTTTTTTGATTAAGTATGGAATTTTCCAAAATCTACAATATGCAACTATTGAAAGTTTATGACAAAAATCTTCCTGTCACCTTAAATTGCTGCCATAAATTATTGCCTCCTAAATAGACTTTTGCTTGCAATGTGCAATTAATCAAGAAAACAGGTTATTCTTTCTAATTACAGAACTGGTTGTAAGATCTTTATTTTAAGTTTGAGAGTATTGAGAAAAGGTATTGCATATCTGGTAATAAATGTATTAGTGGTCTAGAAAACATAATGTGATGTAGCAATGCTCGATTTCCCTTCGTGATGCATCAAAAATGTCAAGATGACATCTAGCAGTACGCTGAAAGAGTTAGCACCCTGGACTGAAAGCTGGCTGACCAAGAAGGCGACGCAATGTGAGAATCATTTGCTTACATTTTTGCATGGTAGCTGTCCAATCAAATGTTAATCATTGCTTAAATCACTGAAATCTCCCATTTGGCTAAGGCTCGTTACACAATATAACGTTTTCAGAATTCCGCATATATAACTAGTTAGCTCATTATGGACAGGGAATCTGTCCGGTAATTGATATGTTGTATGTTCCCAAGCTCTCAGTACAGCGCTCCGCACATAGTAAATGCTCAATAAATACCATTGATTGATTGGTTCTTAAAAACAGCTGTCTCCAATCCATGACTGGGCAAATGTGCATTTAGAGAGAGCAAGACCAATTTCTACTTGGATGACATTCTTTCTTTGCCAGGAAGGCTGAGGGAGAAGCACCTCCAGGTGCCTTTTCATTCCTCTATGAGTGAGTACAATTTACATTTGTCGTAGTTGTGGGATGTACTGGGGAAAATAGACCACTTAAAAGCAATATTTAATGGCAATAGTGGAGAGGCTTCCATGTTCCAGGAACCACAGATCTCAACTTGTGAACAATTTGGGGTGCTGTAAAATTCATTCAGGTGGATAGAGGACCTCTGAATTATCATCATTTTGCCTACGATAAGTCATTGGAGCTGAAGATAGACAACATGTCAGTTGATTAAGCTACCAAAATTATTTCTTTCTGTCTGATTTATGAAAGAAGCAAACTGGAAAGCCGGTGTTATTTGTTCAAATTTGGAATTTGTCTAGTACAAGGAAAAATTTAATTCTCTGGAAGACTCTGATTACTTTAATTGGCCGGTAAATTTCTGGTGGGTTTATCCTCCCTCCCATTTTTCTCCATAAATCAGGGTGTTTTCCCCTCTGGTTGCTGGCAGTATGACAATTCAGTTTTGCTTTAATATTTTCCATGTATAATAGACACCCCTGGAATGTTGCTCTGCTGGTAAAATAGACCTTTGTAAAGGCACTAAGTTTTGTTAGTAAAGGTGATCAAATGCTTACTATTCCAGATATTCTGAGCTACTGCTTTGAACTAGAATATACTTCTAACCTCCCTTTCACTTTTTCTTAGCACACATGTTAGACATTAGGACTTTTTTCATATTGACATTTCATTCTTTCACTCCTTGGTTTAATGCTTCCATATCTTTCATTTATTACATATCTTTGGAGGGCTTAGATTTTTAAAAAATAAATTTTTTGTAAAGTAATCCATTTACCCATAAACAAAAATCTACTGGGGGAATTAAGATAGCGTAGTGGGTAGAGACTGGGACCTGGGACACAGAAGATTGTGGATTCTAATTCCGGCTTTGCCACTTGTCTTCTGTGTGACCTTAGGCAAATCACTTCACTTCTCTGGGCCTCAGTTATCTCATCTGTAAAATGGGGATTGGAACTGTGAGCCCCCTGTGGGACAGGGACTGTGTCCAACCTAATTTGCTTATATTCACCCAAGCGCTTAGTACAGTGTCTGGCACACAGTAAGTGCTTACCAAACATCACAATTATTATTATTATTACTAATCTTTCTAAACAACTCTACTTCCTCTGTATCTGGTTTGGTTTTGTCAAATGTATCACAGTTTTCATCTAACTTTGATTTTAAGTACTGGATTGGCAGTGAACAGGAGAAGTCATCTGGTTTAGCTCTTGCTTCAGGAAGAATCTCATAGATAGTACCAGAGAACATTTGATTCTTTTCTTAGAACTTTCCAGAGGTCATAAAACTCGCTGTAGTAGTGAGCTTACTGTACTAAGCGCTGGGGTAGGTACAAGATCATCAGATCCCACATGGGACTCAGTCTAAGAAAGAGGGAGAACATGTACTTAATCTCCTTTTTGCAGATGAGGGAACTGAGGTAAAGAGAAGTGAAGTGATTTGCCCGAGATCATACAGAAGTCATGTGGCAGAGTAAAGATTAGAATCCAGTTTATCCACCTCCCAAGCCCGTTCTCTCTCCACTAGGCAACACTGCTTCATTACTTCGTTGCATCAAGTGACATAACATTAATCTGAACCTCCTTCCCCGGCACCCTTCCCCGGCAGCCCTTTCAAATAATTATCAACAAGCAAAAAATTAAATGATTGGAGTTTTTCTTTAGTCTTCCTCCATTTGACATCTGGAGATGGACAGTGAACAAGGACTTGCTCGAAAGAGAGCAAATATACAGATGGAGAAGACAGGAGCAGGAATACTTATTAATTAATGTAGGAATATTCTCGGTTCAGATGACAGAATCATTTATCTTTCTTCTTATCCCCTACTAGTTTTCTCTACCATTGAGAGGCACAGAATTTTTTACACTGAATCTAACATCATCACGGAGGAGCAAAATTCACTTTCTGATGCTGCCTTGTGGTTTCAGGCTCAAACCCCCATGTCACCTGGATTATTAAGTGTTAAGGCTTGCCCATCATTATTCGCTTGTGAAGCACAGTTATTTAAAAGATTACTAATTCCTGAAATAAATTAACAAAGGAAAGAATCTTAACTTTTGCATTTCTTGACTTCTGAATATGCATTTGCCACAGAGCCTGCTTCATCAAAACTATTAAAATTGCATTTCCTGAACCTCTTTCTGCTTCAGTCCAAGAAAAAACACAGAAAAATCTGAAGGAAGGAGTCTAGTCAGTACTTGCTTTACCGCTGCAGCCAAGGAGCACTGTCATAAACTCTTCAGACAAAGTGAGAGCAGGGTGTTTCTGAAGCCAAGGTTCAAATAACTAGAAGAGAACAAGGGGTGGAGTCAACCAATCAGATTAACCAATCAGTCCTGAATTGATGCGTGATTATGACTATAGCTCTTGGATAGCAACAACTCTTCAGTCTCTTGCAAAATTTGGCCTGTAGACTTTGTCCTCTGCTGGCGTTTGTATCTCCAAAATTCTCAAATTCTGCCTGTGTATTTGCAAGGATTGTTTCATGAGGCCACAAATCTGCCATGTGTCTAGTGGAAACTCTTTTAGGGACAAGGGTGCAGGAGCAAAGAACTGTGATTCTTCTAAGTAATGTCTTTGTGCAACTCTGAGGATGAAAAGACAATATGTAACCAAATAATACATGAATTGCTCTCTGCAACTCTGTGGAGATGCAAAGCTTTATAGCACTGGAGAGGGGAGGCCCTTATAGATCGTAAGTAATTAAACATTTTAAAACACAGTAGTTCTCTTTTATTGTTCATGTGCAAAACTCATTATTAAAGTGCATATAAATTGACTTGAAGATAATTGTTTCTCCCAAACCCATTCAAATTTTATTTCCAAAAATGAAACTCCCTCCATGTAAAATTCAAAATTTTATGGTTTAGATATCTTGGGATTACTCATAACTAAAAATAAATATATCTTCCAAAAACAAAACAAATATTGTTGTCATAACTTAAAACAGCTGAAGCCATTTAATTTGAAACAACCACTAGATTTGGGCTTAGATGAAGCATTGAAAATATTAGTGCCAAATGGATGGTTTGGTGCAAAAATGTGGAAGAATAGAGTCATAAGATTGTATGTGAAGGTATCTTTGGAGTTAGCACCTTCTGAAGCAATCACTCCATTTCACTGTGACAATTTCCCTTTCTTCAACTCTCCTAGCAGAACCACTTAACCATAACTTTGGCCATAATGAAGGCAGATCTTCTCTGGTGGATGGAATTTGTTTTTTTCCTTTCCCCCCACTGTTCCATGACATAGACAATGCATCATGTGGCAGTTATAGTGCCATTTCCAACAACATATGGAAAAATCAAGCAGTTTTATTTCCTGGCCTTTCCTTCCCCTCCTCCACCCCAGTTGGTGCAGATTCTTCTAGGCATTTTTAAGTAGGGGCTGTTTCAACTGATTCAACATTGACTTTAATATTTTATGTTTCCAAGCTGTGGGAGGGTAATTTCTGTAATTTCATTTATGGAGTTTTGGGGAATGAGGCATAAGAAACTGGGAATTTATGTCTGAGAAAGGGCTAGAATTTGAATTAATGTGAATGCTATTAATGTGAATGTTACGGATGGTTACTGTGGGTTTGCTAGTTGGGTTTTTTTTTTTTTGTGTGTGTGTGTGTGTGTGTGTGTGTGTGTGTAGGTGTACCAAGATCAGGCAGTAGAAGACTCCACATATCTTAAATTTGTTTTTTGCTTTCACTATATGCAACTTTTTGCTTTCGCTGCTGAACCCGCCCCCTTGATCGGCAACATTTTGTACATCGGAAGTGAGATCCTCCCTCAACAAGAGTGCAGTTAATCAGGAAAGACCATTTCTCTTACTCTATTTTCCTCTTCACTGGCCTGACCCAGGAAAGAGAAGCCTTCTGGGGGATCCTTATTCTACTGCAGAGTTTGGGTTTTTAACCACCCCTACCCTCCTCCTTCCCAGTTTGCAAGTATCGTCTCCATAACCCAAGCCCTCTGACTTGGCACTATGTGCTGCTGAGAATTCAGAACCCAGGAAATGTGGTGTAACATGTGGTACTTGGGCTGGTCAGGGTTAGAGTTCATTTCACTGCAGTGGATAGGCCTATAAGCAGCGTGATCTAGTCGACAGAGCATGGCCCTGGGAGTCTGAAGGACCTGGGGTCTAATGCCAGTTCTACCAACTTGTCCGCTGTGTGACCTTGGCCAAGTCACTTCACATCTCTGTGCCTCAGTAACCTCATCTGTAAAATGAGATTAAGACTGTGAGCCCCAGTGGGGACATGGACCGTGTCCAACCAGATTATTTTGTATCTATCCCAGTGCTTAGAACAGTGCCTGACACATAGTAAGTGCTTAACGGATACCATTAAAAAAAGAAGAATGGCTAATGACGGCAGGATGTAGATGCACTGGGGGCTTTCCTCATCTTAGTGACATTTGACCTGAGGGGTGTGTGTGTGTGTGTGTGTGTGTGTGTATATGGTGTGTTCCTGACAATTGCTTTATTTGGATCTTCCCAAACTTCCCAGAAGCAGAAGTGATTGCTTCTTGCGGCACCATGAAACAACCACCTTTGTCTCCATATTCACTCCTCAGATGCTCCTGCTGTTTTTTGGTTCCAGTCTGTTTAGTTCTGTGGAGAACAACTCTGAATTGTCACTGCTGTTCCCTGTTTTTGGTTTTTAGTGTCTTGATATTTGCTTTTTCCCTTGTTTTTCCTTGAAAGTAGGCAAGATCTCAATCCTTACTAAGCCAGTCTGAGTACCATATTCAGTGATGACTTACCAAATGGCCGAGAACACGGTGGAATCTCTGTGCTGCTGAGAACTCGGATCTTCTGCTCTGTGTCCTCAGACTAGTACCATTAGCCATCTTACAATACATGCCACTGGGCACGGGCCATCAGGTGAGAGAGGGTGCATGACTCATCACCATTACTGCAAAAAGTAACTGCAGCATCTGTCCTGTTGGCATTAGGATAAACCTTTCACCTCTTAACCTGAGCACATCTCAGTCCAGTGACAAGGGGCCAGAAAAGGTGCATTACTTTGTCAGTCCCCTCACCGACCTCCCTGCCTCCTGCCTCTCCCCACTCTGGTCCATATTTCACTCTGCTGTGCAGATCATTTCCCTAAAAACAAATTTGGTCTACATCACCCCTTGTCTCAAGAACTTCCAGTGGTTGCCCACCCCCCTCTTTCCAACAGAAATGCCTTGCCATCAGCTTTATGGCACTCAATCAGCTCTCCCCCTCCTATTTTACCTTTGCTCAATCAATTGTATTTCTCGAGCACTTCCTGTGTGCGGAGCGCTCCTGTGTGTACTATATTCTAGAGGGAGTACAGTATAACAGAGCTGGTAGACATGTTCCCTGCCCATAACGAGCTTATAGTCTAGAGGGGGAGACAGACAATATAAATAAATTATGGCTATGTACATTAGACTGTAAGCCCATCAATGGGCAGGGATTGTCTCTATCTGTTGCCGAATTGTACATTTCCAGGACTTAGTACAGTGGTCTGCACATAGTAAATGCTCAATAAATACTATTGAATGAATGAATAAATTCCGTGAGGTTAAGGGAGGAGTGAATGGCTGATTTACTACTACAGCTCATCCTTACACTTCGCCCTTCCAACGCCAACCTACTCACTGTACCTTGATCTCATCTATTTCACCTCCGATCCCTCACCCTTAGTTTTTCCTCTGGCCTGGAATAATAATAATGCTGCTGTTTGTTAAGCACTTACTATGTGCCAAGCACTGTTCTAAGCACTGGGTTAGATACAGGGTAATCAGGTTGTCCCACGTGGAGCTCACAGTCTTAATCCCCATTTTACAGATGAGGTAACTGAGGCACAGAGAAATTAAGTGACTTGCCCACAGTCACACAGCTGACAAGCGGCAGAGCTGGGATTCAAACCCATGACCTCTGATTCCCAAGCCCGGGCTCTTTCCACTGAGCCACGCTGCTTCTCTTATCATCATCCAAGGTATTAATTGAGTGCTTACTGTATACAGGACACTGTACAGAGCACTTGGGAAAGTACAATACAACCAGGTTGGCAGATACGTTCCCTTTCCATAATGAGCTTATAGCCTAGAGGGGGGAGACAGACATTAATTTATAATTTGAAGTGGATTATTATATTGTGACATTTCTTTAATTCTTCCATCATGTTTTTTCCAAAGGTAATGGGATAATGATCTTGTAGTATTTCAAACCTACGAATGGAATAGTGGTAGTCCCTTTTTAATTGTATCTCCATATGTAAGGGTAAAATGGAAATTTGTTACCAAAGAGATACGTAAGGCTATTTTTCACATGTAAAGTTTCAGCAGCCCTGTGAGAATTAAAAGCCAAGTTGTAGAATAATAGATCAAAGTGATTCAAGCATCATATATCTAACTTCTGCTATGTCCTAGTTTTTCTACGTGTCTCCTTAAATCTTTGAACTCCAAACAATATGTTCAAATGGCTCATGATTGTGTACACCAAAGAACAGTAAGGCACAACTTGGTGGAAAACCACTAATTTTCCTGACATAATTAAAAAAAATACAGGTTATTGATCCAACAGGAAATCCATAATGTTTCCTGTTTAAAGATATAAAATACTGTAGACGTCTGTCCAGTTTGCTGCTTCAGTGCTATTTGGTGATAACCGTTCCCTAAGGTGTAAAGATTTTTAGGCTTTCCACTTTGTAACAGAGAAAATCCAATCAATTTATTTGTAGGAAAGACATGGTTTCCTTGGCAAAATGAAACATGTATCCACTTATTCAGAGTGAAATAAGATGTTTGAGGTTCATGTATTTTTTCTGTACTGTACCTTAAGATGCTTCTAAACACATCTTATTCTCTTGACGTGACATCTAAATGGCAAAAAAAAAAAGAATATAAGTAATCACAATCTTTTTTAAGTGTTTGAGATGTGTGTATGTAGAATACAAAGTCAGGAGAAAAAAAAAAGAGAAATCATTTCCCTCCATTTAGGAAGAAATCCAAACCCTTTGTCCGAACTGGAAGTGCTACCTGGATTATATATTTAAACAAGAGCATGAGCAAAATGTATGTCATGTGCATCCAGATTATGTCTTTATTTCCACTTCTGCTTTGGGGTTTATTTCAAAATTAGAATTAACTTAAAACCTATATTTTTGCTTATATACTGACTGATGTTAAAATTGTGTTCCTTCAATGGGTTTAGTGCCCCACTAATTAACATTTACAGTGAATAATTACTCTAGTTAATCTATATAACACAGCTCAGAGAAAACAGGCCGATAATGTTTGTCTCAATTTGCAGATAAGGAATTTGGAGGATAAGTAACTTTCCCATGTGTACTCAGAAAGTCCAGTGGTAGATTTAATATTAGAGCCTAAAGTTCTTATAGCTGTGTCCCATATAGAGATTCTAAATCTCTTAGATTTAGATTTAGACTAAGAATTAGCATGGCCTAGAGGAACGAACAGAGGCCTGGAAGTCAGAGGACATGAGTTCTAATCCCTGCTCTGCCACTTGTCTGCAGTGTGACCTCAGGCAAGTCACTTAATTTCTCTGGGTCTCAGTTACCTCATGTGGATTAAGACTGTGGGCCCCATGTGGGACACGGACTGTGTTCAGTGCGAGGAGCTTGCATCTACTCCAGTGTCTAGTACAGGCCTGGCATATAGTAAACGCTTAACAAATACAATTTTTAAAAAATCTCACTGCTTGTTAGAAGCTGGAGGGGCAGAAGGCAAACAAACTCTCAGCCATGCAGAGGTGGATGGGCAGCCACTGGAGGTGATTGAGGAGTGGGGAAACATGGACTGAATGTTTTTGTAGAAAAATTATCTGGGCAGCAGAGTGAAATATGGACTGAAGTGGAGAGGGACAGGAGGCTGGGAGGTCAGTGAGGAGGCTGATACAGTAGTCTTGGTGGAATGACATAAGTCCTTAGATCAATATGGTAGCTGTTGGGATGGAGAGGAAAGGGCAGGGTTTAGCTATGCTGTGAAGATTGAACCGAGAGAAAAGGGCAGATTTAACAAGGATTTGGTGACCGTCTATATATGGGGTTGGATGAGAGAGATGAGTCGAGGATAATGTCAGACTTATGAGAAAGGGAGGATGGTGGTGGTGTCTACCGTAATGGGAAATTCAGAGGGAGTGCTGGGTTTGGGCGGGAAGATGAGGAGTTCTGTTTTGGACATATTAAGTTTGAAGTGTGAAGTTTGAAGTGTGAAGTATTGTTTGAAATACGATTGAATGAACAAAAGTGTCAGCGGGACATCCAAGGTAAGATGGAGAAGGGAAGGCCTAGGGTGGTTCTGGGAAATGCTAGTTTGAGAAATATCTGCATCCTGATATTTTTCAAAACCAAAATTAGATGAAAAGAAATTAAAATAAATGTGGTAAGGGAAACAGGGGAGGGAGGGATAAAGAAAGAGGGAGAAAAAAATTGGAAATGGAGAAAGGGAGGCAGACGATTGGAGGAAATAGAAATAAATTGATCCTGTGACCCACGAGGTCTCAATTGGACCCTTTCCTGGGTTTCAGTGTGTCGGGAGAAAATCCTTCAATAACTTCAGTTATGTTTCTGTTGACTTCTCACTGTGCGCCCTCTTTTGCATTCCATAGGCCACACCAGTCATTTTTACTTTCAGAGAACTGGGTAAATTTGCTGTCTAGAGGGCATGAAGATAGATGGGAAACCATGAGGTGATTAGAAAATAAATTGGATTAGCTAGTTGAGGGATGGGCTGGAGGGTAGTAGTAATTTTCTTTGTTGTGAAAAAGCTGTGATTCTAGCCTATTATTTTTTTACAATTTGAAACCTCGACAATCTTAGTAGCTTGTATTCCGGAAAATTTTTCCAGTCTGCTCTGAGGTAGAAGTTCAAGATTGCTAGAACCACCCTATACATTCTTACTCTTGGGACTGGGTGTTATGTTTCCCTTCTTTCTTCCCAAATTCTCCATGTGCATCTGCATCATCCTTGGACTGCTTTTTATTTCTTCAGGACCCCTAAAAATGTTGCTTGTTCTAGGGAGCAGCTCCATATTCTTTCACCATGAACCTCCACAACATAATTTCACCCTCTATAAGAGAGCTTTCAACTAGTTGAAGCGGGACTTCTAAGGGTGACTACTTTCATAGAAAAAAATTGATGGTGGTATTCGTTAAACATTTACTATGTGCCATACATTGTATGAAGTGTTGGAGTAGATAGACTCATAAAACCAGATTGGACACAGTCTTTGTTCCACAAGGGGTTACAAGGTAAAAAGGGGAGGAAGAACAGGTATTTAATTTCCATTTTATGGATGAGGAAACTGAGGCCACACATGGTCACACAAAAGTCTAGTGACCGAGCTGGGTTTAGAACCAGATCTTCTGACTCCCTGTCCTGTGTTCTTTCCACCAGGCCATATTGAGAAACACACATCACACCTGCACATCTGCTTCCCTGCACAGCTTCAGCTCCCCTTCCCCCCATCCACCATGGCTGAGGAATTCTTTGCCTGATTCTGGCACATTAATGTACTAGCCACACTGCCTCCCCAGGAAGCAACACCCCTTCACTCTCTCGAGGGGACACCATCCCGTCCTGCTTTTCACCACGCCAGAGGGAAACAGAACAGCACCTGCAGAATGAGGCCTCATATAACCTTGGGAAAGCTAGAGGCCTCGAGAGCCGTTGCTGTGGCTCTGGGTGTGCCGTGGACTTTGAATCACGAGGAGTCTGAAGTTGTGCTCCTCAAGCCACAGCTCCCTACCGACTTTATTTTTTATTTTGTGCATTTTGTATTTGTTCTTGTCTCTTACACAGTTTCAATCTTTTATTATTTCATTGCTCCTGATGCGTCTTCTCAAGTCCTTTCACCAACCTCTGTTCCTAGATTGTGCGCCTCCTGAGGAACAGGATCGATGTTTAAATCCCACTCATGTACTCTTTCCCAGAGCTTAGTACTAAGTACTCCCCACAGCACTTATGTGCCTATCTGTAATTTATTTTAATGTCCATCTCCCCCTCTAGTCTGTAAGCTCGTTGTGAGCAGGGAATGTATCTGTTATATTGTACTCTCCCAAGCTTTTAGTACAGTGCTTTGCATATAGTAAACATTTAATAAATACCACTACACCTATGACTTCACAGCATCTTTGACATAAAATATTTTCCCTTGGAAATAAAGCCACCGTGTGATTAAAATGGAACACGTTCCTGCAGAAGCTCCCTTTGTGAAGCCAAAGTGGCCAAAGAAATGGTGATTAGGAGATGATCTGATCCAGTGATTTGCCTCTCTTTCCTGTTTCTCTACTTGCTTCTTGACCCCTTCGAACGATTCCAACAGATTGATTTCATGATTTGCCCTTATAGAAAGCCTGCCCTCATTTCCCGCCACAGACTGTGCTTCATTGCATTGTCCTTAAAGCATTGTCTAGTGGGTAGAGTATGGGCCTGGGAGTCAGAAGGACCTGGATTCTAATCCTGACTCTGCCACTTGTCTGCTGTGTGACCTTGGTTAAGTCACTTAACTTCTCTGTGCCTCAGTCTCCTCATCTATAAAATGGGGATGAAGACTATGAGCACCATGTGGGACAGGGACTGTGTCTAACCTGATTAGCTTGTATCTACCCCAGTGCTTAGAACAGTCCTTGATACATAGTAAGTGCCTATCAAATACTATTAGCAATATTATTATTATTATTTTCCAGCAGGTGCTTTATAAAGCTTGCTGCCTTTGTGTTTTAGAGAGTCCCAGGACTCAGTTTACTTGTCATTGAATTTTATCAACAACACTGAAGCCTATAGAGGGTTTGCACGTGTTGTCAGGGGTTGCAATAATGCTTGTCCCCTGAGGAAGTTAGGCAGCTTTCACACTGTCCTTCTAAATGTTGTCTAATTATTCAAAATATAACCCACGTTGAGTAGGGATATCTTTCTGGTCTGAAAACAAGAAAGATTAATTAATCTAAAGAGCAAATAAACAATTTTCTTCTAATTTAAAAAAAAATTGAATGAATTCTGTCTTTTCTCCTAGCGCAGTCGGATGAACGCTTGTGCTAAGTCTTAGACAATAGAAGATGAAATATCACAGACATCATTTCCTATGCCATCAGAAGTATGTTCCTTTTGACCTTTACAAGTTAAATTCAAAAGTTAATTCAATTTTAGTCTACAGGCTATTAAGGTACTGAGGCGAGGATTTAGGTGGGATTCAGAGAGACTTTAATGAGTTGGAAGTGGGTCAGAAAACATTTACAACTCATTAAAAAATGTTCCTGATTTATCATGGCTTTTCCTCTCTTTCGTAGTCTGTCTTCTGTCTGGATTAAATCCTATTAGTTGATCAACTACTGTATTCATTTGAAAGTAGTAAAATCTCTTTCAAGAGACAGGAGACATTTTAAAAGGCTATTTAAAACTCCTTTAAATGTCCTGTGAGAGGGCTTTGATTGCGAATCATCTTTCTGAGTAGAGAAATTTGTATAAATCAAAATATTTATGTAAAATAATCATTGGTTGGCAAGTTAAACTTTCTACCATTTTCAAAAACAAAACAAGGCAATAAATGCAAATGCAAACAATGGTACATCACTTAGAAATAACCTCTCTCTGTTTTAAGGTAACCTCCTTCATTTGATACCTCCTTAATATGTAAGAATAATAAATGATTGAGCTCACTGATCGATTTGTTAAAATCAATTCCTGGTCACTTTTGCTTAATAATAATTTTCCAGAGCTGTTCTTGTTTGCGACTCCTTCTCCCTTTGAAAGCAAAGACGTACGTTGTTCAGGCAAAGGTATTGAAGCGGTTGTTTATTGATACTTTTGGGATTTAGTTCGAAAAACACTTCATAACAATTGCTAATTTACTAATTTCTTTTCCTTGTGGGTGTGACAGTTTAATTGGTGAAAAAGCCCCTGAACTGTGCTGAGTCATTACCAGACAGGTAGCTCGAGTACCGATCTGTTAATCACCTCTTCGGTTATGGCCCTGACTCATTGTGCACCAGAATTGTTTGAAAATCCCAAATTCAAACCGAGGCTGACCAATACTTGGGGCCTCAGTCCCCTCCCATTAGGGTTAGAACTTTCAATAAACATTTTTGTTGAGAGTCAAGCCAGGAAGTCAGGTGGGAAACCAAATAGATGTTCACATTTGCAAGACATTTTTCTCATTTCCCTTTCGCTTGTGACTTAGGAAGCAGCGTGATGAAATGCGAAATCTTCATTTTCTTAAACTGCATTGTCAGCCTGGGTTCTCAGAGGTCGGGAACTCAGTCAGCTGCCAGATGACTCCGCTAGCATTCCCAAATCCCAGGCCTGGTACCGTCAGAAAGCTGAGGCAAGGTTTGTATTGGTCTCAAATGGCAACCATGAGGCAGTTGAGCTAAACTGTAGACTGTAAGCTCATTGTGGGCAGGGAATGTGTTTACCAACTCTGTTATATTGTTATATTGTATGATCCCAAGCTCTTAGTACAGACTACAGTGTTCTGCACACAGTAAGTGCCCAATAAATATGATTTACTGATTGATTGACATGGCTCCTGATTTAGAAACCTCCTTAGGGGCCGGGCTTCTTCTGGGCTCAGCGGGTTTTTAATGGGCTTGGAGGAAGCTAGGGGAGTCTGGACTGAATTGGGATTTCTGCTCTGCCCCAGAGCTCAATCCACCACTCAATTGATGATATTTATTGAGCACTTACTGTGCTCAGAAGGAAGTACAGTACGATAGAGTTGGTAGGTACCACCCCTGCCCTCAAGGAGTTTATAATCCAGTGGACGCTGGTACGCTGGGGAATATTGGGATGGGATAAAGAGGGAACATCTTTCGGGGTGAGCTGTTACTTTTCCCACTGAGGTTCTTTCCTCATTTTATAAACCTCAATAGTAGCTGCCTTAATGAAGAGTCGGAACAGCTGTCGGTCCCACTGCGGGCCCCATCTGAGTGCTAGCAAGCTCTGCATGCCAGGGGCCTGCTATAAACAGCAACTCCGGGAATCCCGGTGTGCGGCGACAGCATCTCCGGAGCTAGTGGATAACTCCCTCAAGACAGAATAGCAGTCGCTTCTTCCTCCATTCCGAGGGCCAGATCTGGTCCAGAGGTGGGACTCGCCCACCTCTCTGTTAGAAGGATGCACAGACTCGGACAAAATATGGGAGGTAAAATAAGAGTCAGGCAATCAATCGGATTTATTGAGCACTTACTGTCTGCAAAGCACTGTACTGAGTTTCTTGGGAGAGTACAATATAACAATATAAGAGACACATTCCCTGCCCAAAACAAGCTTATGCTCTAGAGGGAGAGACAGACATTATAAATATAAATGATTAGTAATAATCAAATATTTTAAATATATATAAATATAAATAGATAAAATTTAAGATATGTACCTAAGTGCTCTGGGGTCAAAGAGAACACTAAGAGCTTGTCAGCGTGTGGTATTGGGAGGATGGTGATTTTATTGTTCGTCATGGGAAAGTCAGGAAGGGGACAAAAGGGTTGGAGGGAGAAGGTATGACGGTCTTTGGGGGCCAAACTATTAAGTTGAATGGACAGGCAGGTGGGGTTGACCTAGAGGTAATAATAATAAAAATAATTATGGTATTTGTTAAGCACTTCATATGTGCCAGGCACTGTACTAAGCCTTGGGGTGGATACAAGCAAACTGGGTTGGACACAGTCTCTGTCCCACGTGGGGCTCACAGTCTCAATCCCCATTTTACAGATGAGAAAACTGAGACACAGAGAAGTGAAATGACTTGCCCTAAGGTCACACAGCAGACAAGTGAAGGAACTGGAATGAGGACCTTCTGACTCCCAGGCCCATCCTCTATCCACTACACCAAGCTGCTTCAGCAGGTGAAAGGTCAGGATTTCAGATCTAGCTTTAGGGGTCATCTGCCTAGAGGAAGGAGTTGAAACCATGTGAGTGAAAGGGCTTCCTAAGAGATTGATTATAAAGTGAGAAGGAAGACTGACGCACCCAGCCCTGAACTTTGCCTGAAATCTAGAGTTAAACAGTGAGAAAAGGAAGGAGAGATAGCAAAGACACCGAGAATAAGTAATCAGTGATATAGGATACAAGCCAGGAGAATACTCTAAAGGGCAATTTTGCGTGGCAATTTTGAAAAAAACCCTGAAGCTTAAACATAGCACTAAATTAAAAGATGGTACAAACTTGCCAGGTGAAGGTACTCTAAATGTTGAATTAAATTCAGAAGGTATTTGGAGGCAGACATAAGTTATACACTGGGTAGAAAATGACATTTAAAAAGATTACATTCCTTTAACATATGCTCAAGTTTTACTTAAAGGGAAAAATGGAAAGAGGAAATTGCTAAATTAGAAATGGATGGAATAGAAGATGAAGTAGGCTGACCTACAGAATGGTCATGTTCATTAGAGAGAGAAAGGAAAAAGGACAGATCTCTCAGATCATGCTTTTGAATGCTAAAGAATAAAATAAATATATCCAAGATAACTTTTCCCCATTTCTAGGAGAGACGAAAATGTTGGTTAAATGGCCGCGGCCAACTATTTTTCCTTTCTACATACATCTTTAGAATTCTGGCTCATACAGTTGGAAAGTCTAGTACGCTGATGGATACATTCCCCACATGCACTATTTGGAAGGGTTATTTTACAAGGTGTCTTAGACTGTGTTCCACTTCTGTAGATTTTCATAAAAAATTCTACTAATGCTGGAAGATTTAGAAGGTATTAAAGGTACATTGATGACATATCGACCTGAGGTGCATCACCAGAGTTATATGACAGGAGAGCTGAGCAGACATTGATTAAAATATGCAAAATGTCATGAAACTGCATAAAAAGTTGTATCACTTTTTACTGAAGGACAATATCTAGGAAAAATGTTATAAGAAAGTGCTAGAGAAAGACATCAAACTTGGTGAAGTGTCATGTTCACTGGTACAAGTGAAAACAACCTTAAGATCTTTTCTTTCAGAAAAATGAAATGGTTTGGGAGGAATTTTTGGAAATAAGACTGGAGGAAATTAGGAGTTTGAAGCTAACAAGTAGTAAAGTTGTCTTTTAGTTCCAAGGTGAGGCCGCTGATGGTAAGATTGAATAATAATGATAATAATTATGGAATTTGTTAAGCCCTTACTATGTCTTTTAGACTGTGAGCCCGTTGTTGGGCAGAGATTGTCTCTGTTGCCGAATTGTACATTCCAAGCGCTTAATACAGTGCTCTGCACCCAGTAAGCGCTCAATAAATATGATTGAATGAATGAATGAATGCCAGGCACTGTTCTAAGCTCTGGGGTAGATACAAGATAATTGGGTTGGACAAGTTCCCTGTCCCACATAAGGCTCACAGTCTTAGTCTCTTTGTCTCAGTTACCTCATCTGTAAAATGGGGATTAACTGTGAGCCTTATGTGGGACAACCTGATTACCCTGTATCTCCCCAGCGCTTAGAACAGTGCTCGGCACATAGTGAGAACTTAACAAATACCAACATTATTTTTATTATTATTAATCCCCATTTTACAGATGAGGGAACTGAGGTCCAGAAAAGTGAAGTGATTTGCCCAAGGTCACACAGCAGACAAGCAACAAAGCCGGGATTAGAACCCATGACCTTCTGACTCCTAGGCCTGTGCTCTATCCACTAAACCATGCTGCATCCATGACTGTGTCTTTCAGAGAGACTCTCTTGTACCCTTGCCCCTTTTTCTATGAAAATGTAGTAGAACACCATTTCTCGTCCTCTGCTTTTTTTTTTTTTATGGCATTTGTTCAGTACTTACTGTGCACGAGGCACTGTACTGTGTGCCAGGCGTTGGGGTAGACACAAGGTTGGACACAGTCTTAATTCCCATTTTACAGATGAGGCAACTGAGGCACAAAGAAGTGACTCACCCAAGGTCACGAAGCAGACAAGTGGCGGAGCCGGGATTAGAACCCGTGTCCTTCTGACCCCCAGGCCCGTACTCTATCCACTAGGCCATGCTGCTTCTCTATTCAGGTGAGCTTTGCCCAGACACCAATCGTTAGGAAAGATTGTCGCCAGTCGGATACATGCTTGAGTGCTGGTGGTTTTCACTGAGTCATCCTCACTCTTTCAACTAGTATTCCTCTGCCCAGTGACTTACATAATAATAATAATAATTATGGTATTTGTTCAGCGCTTACTATGTGCAGAGTACTGTTCTAAGTGCTGGGGGTTGATACAGGCTAATCAGATTGTCCCACGTGGGGCTCACATTTTTCAATTCCTATTTTTACAGACGAGGTAACTGAGGCCCAGAGAAGTTAAGTGATTTGCCCAGGGTCACGATTCAAACCCACGACCTCTGACTCCCAACCCCGGGCTCTTTCCACTAAGCCATGCTACATTGCAAGACAGCTGGTAAGGGGAACGGGGGATTTAGTGAATGAGAGTCCAACCTCCTCAGGTGAGCCTGGCAGCAGGAGACAGCTGTAATAAACAAGAACTTGATATACTCTTCCATAATATTTGGCCAAGAATAGAAAGCGTGTGAGGTAGTGTGATCAGAACTCTACTGAATCCGACCACGAAGTATTCATCTAGGTACTCAGAGGATGAACATACACTCTTTCTAGGAACATAATGCAGCAAGAAAGGTCACTCAGGACAAAAACTAATGTTAAACACAAGTTATCTCAGAAAATATGGAAATATCATTTGAAGTAATACAATTTTTTATACAATGTTTGTTAAGCGTACTATGTGCCCAACACTTTTCTAAGCACTGGGATAGATACTGGGTAAGTTCCTTGAGGGCAGGGATCGGGTCTACCAAATCCATTGTATTCTCCCAAGTGCTTAGTACAGTGCTCTGCACATAATAAACTCTCAATAAATACCATTGGCGATGAAGATAATCAAGTCGAACACAGTTCAATCAATCAGTCATATTTACTGAACGCTTTCCGTGTGCAGAGCACTGTACTAAGTACTTGGGAGAGTACTGTATAACAGACACATTCCCTGTTCACAATGAGCTTGCAGTCTAGAGGGGGAGACAGACATTAATATAAATAAATGAATTGCAGATATGTACAGACTGCTCGGCTGGGAGCAGGGATAAGTAAAGGGAGGAAGTCAGGGCAAAGCGGGAGGGAGAAGAAGAAAAGGAAGAGGGCTTAGTCGGGGAAAGCCTCTTGGAGGAGATATGCCTTTGGTAAGGCTTTGAAGCGGAGGGAAAGTAATTGTATGTCGAAGAGGGAGGGTGTTACAGGCCAGAGGCAGGATGCGGGAAAGAAGTTGGTGGCAAAATAGATGAGATCGAGGTACTGTGAGTAGGTTGGCATTTGAGTAGCGAATTGTGCTGGCTGAGTTGTAGTAGAGTAGCGAGGTGAAATAGGAAGCAACAAGGTGCTTGAGTGCTTTAAGGCCTATAGTAAGGAGTTTCTGTTTGATGCAGAGGTGGATAGGCAACCACTGGAAGTTCTTGAGGAGTGGGGAAATATGGACTGAATGTTTTTGTAGAAAAATGATCTGGGAGAGGCAGGGAGGTGAGCAAGGAGACTGGTACAGTAATCTAGGTGAGATAGGAAATACACCTGGATTAATGTGGTAGCCTTTTGGATAGAGAGAAAAGGGTGGATTTTAGCAATGTTGTGAAGGTTGAACTGACAGGATTTAGTGAAAGATTAAATACGTGGGTTGGATGAGAGAAAGAGGTGAAGGATAATGCCAAGACTATGGCCTTTTGAGACAGGAAGGATGGTGATGCTGTCTACAGTGATGGGAAAGTTAGGGGAAGGACAAGGTTTGGGTGGGAAGATAAGTAGTTCTGTTTTTGACATGTTAAGTTTGAGATGATGGCAGAACATCCAAGTCAAGATGTCTTGAAGGCAGAGGAGAGGTGAAACTGAAGAGAGGGAGAGAGATCAGGGCTGGAGATTTGGGTATCAGCATCACAGAGGTGGTAGTCGAAGCCATGGGAGCGAGTGAGTTCTCCAATGGAGTGGATGGAGATGGAGAATAGAAAGGGTCCCAGAACTGAACCTTGAGGTACTCCCACAATGTGGGGGTAGGAGGCATAGGAGGAGCCCACATAAGAGACTGAGAATGAGTGGCCAGAAAGAAAGGAGGACAACCAGGAGTCGACAGCGTCAGTGCAGCCGAGCTTGTGTGATGTTTCCAGAAGGGGGTGATCGATGGTGTCGAAGGCAGCTGTGAGAGGTCGAGAAGGGTTAGGATGGAGAAGAAGCTGTTGGATCTGGCAAATCTCTATCCCACATGAGCTCACAATCTAAGTAGGAAGGAGAATACTTACTGAATCCCCATTTTACAGTTGAAGAAATTGAGGCACAGATCATTTGTGATTTGCCCAAGGCCACACAGTAGACAAGTGGTGGAAATGGGATTTTTAAAAATAATATTTAAGTGCTTACTATGTTCCAGGCGCTTTACTAAGTGTTGGGGCAGATACAAGATAATCAGGTTGGACATAGTCCATGCCCCACAAGGGGCCCACGGTCTCAATCCCCATTTTACAGATGAGGTAACCGAAGTCCAGAGATATTAAGTGACTTGTCCAAAGACACACAGCAGACGAACGGCAGAGCCGGGATCAGAACTCAGCTCCTTTGAGTCCCAGACTGGTGCTCAGTCCACTAAGCTGTGCTGTTTTCTTAATTATATCACTTTAAAATCCATTTGAGAAGGCCCAGTCCATATGCAGAGAATGCCGATTGTCATAAAGTGCCCCTGATTTGCTCATTAACAATAGAGATGCATTAAATGGAATCTTTCTCTGAGAATTCTTATCTTCTAACCAGCCAACTGCCAAGATAAAAGGATTACAGGAGAGGGATCCATAGCCAGGCTAGTTATCTTCTTTTTAGGAAGCTTGAAACTGTGACAGAGGAAGCTTCAGTTAAGTGGCAGGAAATTCCCCTTCCCTTTCGACTTTGGTACAGGAGTCTCTTGCATCTGAGCAGTGTGCCTCCGAATAGCAGGAAATGCATTGTTTGGAGAAAGGGGCAAACTCAAAACAAATTAAGTTGGTCGTCTCCAATTTGATAGTCCCAGACCCATGGCCAGTGATTCGGGACTACTCTGAGGATCAGTGGAATATTACGAGCAGGGATTAGTGATGTGTCCCTAGGATGAAAAGTTAGCAGGAAGGTAGGGATCAGCTCCCCTATACAATCCCAGCTGGAGATCTGAAACTTGATCCTGTAAGCCAGCGTGGCTCAGTGGAAAAGAGCCCGGGCTTGGGAGTCAGAGGTCATTGGTTTGAATCCTGGCTCTGCCACCTGGCAGCTGTGTGACTTTGGGCAAGTCACTTAACTTCTCTGTGCCTCAGTTCCCTCATCTGTAAAATGGGGATGAAGATTGTGAGCCTCACGTGGGACAACCTGATTACCCTGAATCTACCCCAGCACTTAGAACAGTGATCTGCACATAGTAAGTGCTTAACAAATACCAACATTATTATTATTGTTATAAGCCAAGGTTTTAGAGATCTGCATTTCACTTCGTGGCCAAGTGTCGTAAAATGAGTTAGCCAAAAATGGGGTCAAAGGAATTTGTCCAGGTACTGTTTTTCCACAATCTTCTTGTCATTGCTGGAAGTCTGGACTTCTGACAGACTTTTTCTGGAATCCCTACGTCTCACTGGAGTTCAGGTCTATGGGAAAATGAAGGGGAACCTCAATCCTTTTTTCCTCCCAGGGATGGGGGTTAGGGAATTTCTCTCATGCATCCTACTTGCATCACTGTAGGCTCTTAACTCTGACTAAGCCATCATTTCCTCTTCTCCCACTCCCTTCTACACCACCTTTGCACTTGGATTTTCACCTTTTTTTCACCCCTTCCTCTTATGTACATTTCCGTAATTTATTTATATTAATTTCTGTTTCCCCCACTAGACTGTAAGCTCACTGTGGGCAGGGAACATGTCTGCCCACTCTGAAACTCTGTATCTTCCTAAGCATGTAATACAGTGCTCTGCAAACAGTAAGTGTTCAGTAAGTACGATTGATTGTAAGATAGTTTACAGAGGGAAGAATTGGTAGTAATGACTCTGTATAATGGATAAAAGATTTTATCCCGCCATGTTACAGAGAAAATAATATCCATTATATCTTTTTCTGTTGCTCAGAATCTTAAATGATCCTGTATATTTGGATAAGAGATTTTATATTACAGTACCATACTATTACAGAGAAAATAATATCTATGAGATCTTTTCATTTTCAGTTACTCAGAATCTTCTTAAATGATCCTTTGTATATTAAAATTGTCCATGCTTGGAAAATATGTAATCTTGGGCCAGAGGTGATACTATTTTGAAACATGTTGAGTAGTGTCAATAAATCTACTTGCCTATGAAGGTACAAAAACAATCTAGGAGAACCCAATTTTGACTTCTTGATGACCTTAATTTCATTCTTTGGACTGCAGGAGATCTAACCTGAAAGTATGGATGAACTCAGTTTCTCCATGAGGAAAAAATAGCTTACTGTGGTTAATCGTTTTTAAGACACTAATAGTTACCCTATTTACTAGTTATTAGTACTAGTTACTAATATTTACCCTATTTATTTTGTTAATGAAATGTATATCGCCTTGATTCTATTTAGTTGCCATTGTTTTTACGAGATGTTCTTCCCCTTGACTCTATTTATTGCCATTGTTCTTGTCTGTCTGTCTCCCCCAATTAGACTGTAAGCCCGTTAAATGGCAGGGACTGTCTCTATCTGTTGCCGACTTGTTCATTCCAAGCGCTTAGTACAGTGCTCTGCACATAGTAAGCGCTCAATAAATACTATTGAATGAATGAATGAATGAATGAATAAATGTGTGGATCTAGGTAAACATGGCTGGGTGTTTTTCAGAGGGCTGCTTGGGTAGCTGAATCCTGGGACCCATATAAGGTGATTTCCATTTTTGGAAATTCATTTGGAACCTCCTCCATAAATGTAGTTTAACCTTGCATATTCTTCTTTTTTAGTAGTAGCTCTTGGATCTGTACCTTTTTGCTACTTCATCGTCTCCCTACCCTCAGCTCACACCAATTATGTTCATATTCCTAATTTATTTATTTAGATTAATAACTGTCTCCTCCTCTAGACTTTAGAGTGTTGTGAGCAGGGAGCATGTTTGCCAACTCTGTTGAACTGAACTCTGCCAAGTGTTTTGTAGAGTGCTCTGCACCCGATAAGCACTAAAATAACATTGATTGACATAAATATCTATTGGTTTTAAGATGATACTGTTGATGGTGAGACTGCATCCCAGAGAATGAGTGTTTTTGAGAGAGATTCTCTTGCACTATTTGCCCAAGAAAATACAGTGGTGTGCCTGATCTGATCCCTAGCTATTTGGGTGAGCATTGTTCAGTCATCGATGGTTATAATGGGACATGTCATCATCCTCAGTGGTATTTATTGAGCATTTACTGTGCACAAAGCACTATACTAAACCCTTGGGTACACTACAACAGAGTCATTAGACACATTCCCTACCCATAGTGAGTTCACAGTATAGAAGGATGTAAGTGGTTGATTATTGAAAACCATTTGAAAATGTGCATCTCTAATAATACTTATTATTGTATTTAAGTGCCAACAGTGTGCCAAGCACTACACTAAGCACTGGGGTAGCTACAAGATGATCAGTTGGACAAAGTCCCTATCTTGAATTGGTTTTTGTAGGAGTACTATTTCTCTTTTCTGTAATTTATTTAAATGTCCGTCTCCCCCTCAAGACTGTAAATTCATTGTTCGCAGGGGTTGAGTTTACCAGCTCTATTGTATTGTAATGATGATGATGATGATATTTGTTAAGCTCTTACTACCTGCCAAGCACTGTTCTAAGTGCTGGGGTAGATACAGGGTAATGAGGTTGCCCCATGTGGGGCTCACAGTCTTAATCCCCATTTTACAGGTGAGGTAACTGAGGCACAGAGAAGTGACTTGCCCAAAGTCACACATCTGACAAGTGGTGGAGCCGAGATTAGAACCCGCAACCTCTGACTCCCAAGCCCGTGCTCTTCCCACTAAGCCACGCTATGCCTCTAAATAATTATGGTGTTTGTTAAGCGCTTACTATGTGCCAGGCACTGTACTAAGTCCTGAGGTGGATACAAACAAATCGGGTTGGACACAGTCCCTTGTCTCAAGTTGGGTTCACGTCTCAGTCCCCATTTTACAGATGAGGTAACTCAGGCCCAGAGAAGTGAAGTGGCTTGTCCAAGGAGGCAGACAAGCAATAGAGCCAGGATTAGAACCCATGACCTTCTGACTCCCAGGCCTGTGCTCTATCCACTAGGCCATGCTGCTTCTCTAACTCATCCTCTATTGTACTGTCCCAAGCACTTAGTACAGTCTTCTGCACGCTTATTGAGTAAATAGCATTGATTGATTGATTTGAGTGATGAGGGATTGTACTGAGTCATCCACACTCTCCCGCCCAGTTCCCCTTGCCCAGGCGTGTGTTTGAGAAGAGGCTGGTCAGGAGAAATGTGCAATCTCTGGACACAGAACAGAATATCTCTGAAACCTCAGCTGCAGCAGACACTACTGTGCCCTCACTCATTTAGTAAGCCACTGTAGAGCATGATACTCAGAGTGACTTCGTAAGGTTCTTTTCCTCTTCAATAAAACATGGAGAATGAAACAAGAATATTTATATGATATTCAGGTGAATCATTTAAAAATCAGATATTTCCTCGTGGTCAAGGAGCGTGTCTAAGAACTCATATGATAGTCTCACAAGCACTTAGCACAGTCCTCTGCCTGCAGTAAATACTTAATAAATATGATTGATTTTTTTAAATGATATTTGTTAAGTACTTACTATGTACCAGGCAATGTACTCTACACTGGAGTAAATACAAGCTAATCAGGTTGGGCACGGTCCATTTCCCACGTGGAACTCACAGTCTTAACCCCCATTTTACAGATGCGATAACTGCGGCACAGAAAGTTACGTGACTTGTCCAAGATCACACAGCAGACAAATGACGGAGCTGGGATTAGAACTGAAGTCCTTCTGACTGCCATGCCTGTGTTCTATACACTAGGCCATACTGCTTCTTATTCCAAAGTTCTATTTCAAGATGGAGTTGGTAGCCCCATACAGGATTAACAATTTTCTCATGCTTTTTTAGTTAACTGAAAGCGTAGACTGTTTCTCTGGCAGTATGCCATGTTCACCACACTATCCTGGGCCATTGGTAGATTCAAGAGCCTTCTTTTGTATCTTCTTTTCCCTCCTGCCCAGGTTCCCTGCTTCCAGCAGAGGTATAGTCAGAGAATCAGTTGTCACCTTCCTGCAATTTTTCTGTACTTAGATAACAGATGACTGCAGGCAAATTGGCTACCAGTCCTGTAAGCACACAGTAGTGAGTGTGCAAAAGCAGAAGTCTGTGCAGGGAGTGCCCTGGGAAAATGCTGGAGTCCTGTTCTTGCTGACTCTTCCCTCACCCTACTTCCAATCACTCCCCCTTCCAGGGTTTTGAGGTTGAGTTTAGGTGGCTGCAAGGTAGCTCTGAGTCCAGATCATTCGTTCATTCAATAGTATTTATTGAGCGCTTACTATTTGCAGAGCACTGGACTAAGCGCTAGGAATGGACAACTCGGCAACAGATAGGGACAATCCCTGCCCATTGACGAGCTTATAGTCTAATCGGGGGAGAGAGACAGACAAAAACAGTAGCAATAAATAGAATCAAGGGGATACACATCTCATTAACAAAATAAATAGGGTAATAAAAATATATACAAATGAGCAAATGAGCACAGTGCTGGGGAGAGGGGAAGGAGCAGAGGGAAAGGGGGGAAAGGGGGCTTAGCTGAGGGGAGGCGAAGATGGGGGCGGAGAGGCAGCAGAGGGAGGAGAGGGAAAAGGGGAAGCTCAGTCTGGGAAGGCATCTTGGAGGAGGTGAGCTCTCAGTAGGTGAGATCTCAGTAGGATATATGGTTATTTTTTACTACCGTTATTTTTATTCTTAAATTTTGACATGTTTTCCCTGCACTTGTTCTTCTGATTTTCTTTTAATAACTACAGCAGTTAGTACCATGCTTTGCCCAATGGAATGTCCAAAAAGTAGAAGAACTAACAGTAATAAGATCATAGGTTTCCTCCACTAATGCCCAATTGGCATTTCCTCCCAAGTAAAGCCAGCTTCTGTCACAGGCAACTAGAGGTGTTTTCTAGTTCAGATCCTCACCGGAGAGTTTCAACTTCCCACTGAAACAATTCCAGAGTCCCGTCCCCTTTTGAATTCTGCCTTCCTGGATGTTGCAGAAAGGCCTTCTTTGGGTGGTGGTAGGAAGGGGTAATTGGTAGTGTGAGGGTTTCCTCAATAGAAGCAGTGTGTCTTAGTGGATAGAGTGTGGGCCAGGGAGTCAGAAGGACGAGGGTTCTAATTGTGGCTCTGCCATTTTTCTGCTATGTGACCTTAGGCAAGTCACTTTCACTTCTCTGTTTCTCAGCTACCTCATCTGTAAAATGGGGATTAAGATTGTGAGCCCCATAGGGGACATAGACTGTGTCCAATCTTTTTTTTTTTATGGTATTTGTTAAGCACTTATTATGTGCCAAGCACTGTCCTAAGCACTGATTATCTCAATTTCCCCATGAGGAAAGGATAAGCTACAGTGATTTATAATTTCATTCATTCAATAGTATTTATTGAGCGCTTACTATGTGCAGAGCACTGTACTAAGCACTTGGAATATACAATTAGGCAACAGATAGAGACAATCCCTGCCCATTGACGGGCTTACAGTCTAATTTTTAAGACACTAGTAGTCTAAATGTGTGGATGTGATTATAAATGGCTAAGGCTCTGTAAAATAGGGATTAAGACTGTGAGTCCTTTGTGGGACGTGGACTGTGTTCATCCTGGTAAACATATCTCTGCACATAGTAAGCTCTCAATAAATACCATTGAATGAATATCTATCCCAGTGCTTAGTATGGTGCCAAGCACATAATAAGCGCTTAACAAATACCATGAAAAAAAATAGGCCAGAGAAGAATTGGTGTTTATGTGCTAGAATTTTGAACCTGGCACACTACATGTGTTCTCCATTCAACAGCCACAATGTATTCCTCAAAAATGTAGATATATCATGGGATATGTTTTTCCCATAAACTTAACATGCAGTTTGTTAAGTTCTGTTCTAGAATCAGCCCTGACATGATGAATGGTACCTACGGGTAGGTAAAAAGGAACTGTAAATTCTTCTCTGCCAATCCCCCTCTCCTTGTAACTCCCGTCTCTTGTTTCTAGGGGCTAAAGGAAAGATCATGGAACTGGAAGTCAGAAGTCCTGGGTTCTCTTCCTTGGTCTGCCAATTACATGCTGTGTGACCTTGGGCAAATCCTTTCTCTGTGCCTCAGTTTCCTCATCTGCAAAACGGGGATTCAGTACCTCTCCTTCCTCTTCCTTAGAATGTGAACCCCACGTGGGATAGGGATTGAGTCCAACATGGTTTACTTGTATCTACTCTGGCACTTAACAAATACTATCCACTGCTTTAAATAAAGTTGGTGCAAGACTGCTGGATCCCCCAGTTTTAGCTGGTGAGGGAGACACCATACCTTCATCATTTGTTTTGGTGTCTTGCAATGATGCTTTGGATTGTCAAGGTGTCAGACAATCATAGAGGTAACATGGGGTTGCTGGTACCTGGGGTAAGTTATCGAACTGGCACAGCTATATCTTCTGGTTGCATGCATCCTCACGTGGCTGTTACCTGGCGTATATCTGTATTGTCACAGAATTGATGCACTCATATAGTGGGCTGTTTGCCAAGGAGAAGATGAAAGAAATTTCAAGAGCATGAAGAAATGTTGTGGTTTGAGAAAGCTTGTGTAGACATGCCCTTAGGAATTCATGAACGCAGAAATCTGAAAAGGAATCATTGCTTAGGTGGCCAAGGAAAGCTAAACTGTATGAAAGAAGAGTAGAAAAGTGGATGTAAAGGAGTTGGAAGAAAGCTCACCTTTGCGGGGCTTATCTTGTGCAGAATATGAGTGTCTGAACCACTCTTTAGTGGGGCAGGGAGAAAGAGGTGAGCAGAGTGCCCTTGACTTAGGGAGGCGACATATTTGGAGATGAATCCACTTAATCTCTATGCTTTGTATGCTTCATTATGCACCGACTCTGACATCTTTGTGGAAGAAGTCCAAATGGAGACATGCATTCAAAATTGAGTTTGATCCAGGATTGAATCTAGTGTAAAGAGAGTGTTTTTACACCCTATGGTTTCTACCCTAAACACTCCATATAGTGTTCAGGCTGGGCACATTTTTTATATAAACTGTGCAGTTTTTGAAGGATTGCATAATCACCCAACAGAACGTAGACAGTTGCCTGAGTCAGTCCTACTGTACTTTTAAAATGTTACCCTGTTGAAACAAATACATTAAGCAGAGTAAAACTGCTAAATGCATATATTCACCCTGCTCAGAAGAATATTCCTTCAGCAGCTGCATTAATTTCACAAGAGATCCTTGAGGAATTTTTCTTTATTTTATATAAAATAAAAAGAAATATAAAATATGACTGATTTCTATATCAAATTTTTATTAATCCATCTCTCAACAGGTGAAACCTACAGGCCATCCTCAACATGGGCAAGTCGCTTCACTTCTCTGTGCCTCAGTTACCTCATCTGTAAAATGGGGATGAAGTATGTGAGCCCCACGTGGGACAACCTCATTCCCCTGTGTCTACCCCAGCGCTTAGAACAGTGCTCTGCACATAGTAAGCGCTTAACAACTACCATCATCAACTTATCATAATCGCTTTTCATCAAAACTTAAAATGGAATTTCTAAATTTGCACCTGTTTTCAGTTTCACAACACGTCAGCTTTGACTTTCCAACACTTCCCTCTTTAAGTGACACTAGCCTGGGGTCACCGAAAGTGTGTGGAAGTATACGACTGCGTTGGGTAAGGAAACAGTATAACAATATTGTAATATTATACTCTCCCAAGTGTTTAGTACAGTGATCTTCACACAGTGAGTACTCAATGAATACAATTGACTGACAAGGAGAGGAAAGTTTAAAGTTGGGGTAGCTGGGTAGGAGAGGCTGGTGGTGCAAGAAGAGGGATGATTGTTACCTGATAGGTTAACATCCGTTTTACTTTGGATGAAATAAAAGTTGGATGCCATTTCATGGAACCATGAAGTCCCCAGTGGCTGGGGGAGCTTCCAGGAACAATAAAGTAGAACCTCGTGAAGCACCCCCTGCTCCACCCTGTGGAATAGTAATAATGATATTTGTTAAGCACTTACCATGTGCCAAGCACTGTATTAAGCTCTGGGGTGGTTACAAGCAAATTGGGTTGGACACAGTCCCTGACCTATTTGGTTCTCACAGTCTCAATTCCCATTTTACAGATGGGGTAAATGTACAGATGAGGTCAGAAGTGAAGTAACTTCCCAAGGTCGCACAGCAGACATGTGGCAGAGCCAGGATTAGAACCCATGAACTTCTGACTCGCGGGGCCCTGCTTTATCCACTATGCCATGCTACTTTTCAATCACCTTAATGGGAGAATAAAAAGTCTGGGTCCTGACTTGCCTCTAAATTCTACTCTCCCAATATTCAAAGCCCTAATAAAATCATATCTCCTCCAAGAAGCTTTCCATGACTAACCTCCCACTTCCCCATCCTGTTTACCCTCTTTTTACATCATCTATTCAGTTGGATCAGTAACCTTTAAGCATGTTCATACTCACTCCATCCCTAGACTCACAGTACTTATGAACGTATCGTTATACTCTCCTGCTTCCCCTATCTGTCATTTATTTTAATGTCTATTTCCCCCACTAGGATCTACCAACTCTGTTGTATTGTACTCCCCCAAGCCCTTAGATAAGTTGTCTAATCTACTTGTTGCCCGACTACTTGTTTTGTCCTACTGTCTCTTTTCCCCTTTTAGATTGTGAGCCCATTGTTGGGCAGGGATTGTCTCTATCTGTTGCTGAATTGTATATTCCAAGCACTTAGTACAGTGCTCTGCACACAGTAAGCACTCAATAAATACGACTGAATGAATGAATGAATGGTCTGCACAGAGTAAGTGCTCAATAAATACCACTGATTGATTGGGTCTCCAAGTCAGTGGAAAATCCCATAGGCAAAAGGAAATTGAGCTTCCGTTATTAAATCATCACACTTAATTAAGCTCCCCTCCCTTTTTCCTTGCCCCCAGAAGGAAGTCAGGAGGGAGAACAGCAGGGAGGTTGGAGAGTTTTTCGGAGAGAAGTTTCAGAGGAACAGCAGGGGGTTGCTGAGAAACCGAAGAGGCTAAGTTGTAGTCAGGCTGGAAAGGCAACATTTCTAGAGCTGCTGCCCAGTAAATTTGCCTCAAGAATTCCAGACACTCCCAGGACCGGAGGGGGCTGCTGAAGGTTACTGACACTACTGTGGCTGAAGCAGTGTGGCTCAATGGAAAGAGCAAGGGCTTGGGAGTCAGAGGTCATGGGTTCTAATCCTGGCTCCGCCACTTGTCAGCTGTGTGACTTTGGGCAAGTCATTTAGCTTCTCTGGGCCTCAGTTACCTCATCTGTAAAACGGGGATTAAAACCGTGAGCCCCATGTGGGACAACTTGATCACCTTGTATCCCCCCAGCGCTTAGAACAGTGCTTTGCACATAGTAAGTGCTTAACAAATGCCATCATCATCATCATCATCATCATCAATCAATCTATAGTATTTATTGAGTGCCTAGTGAGTGCAGAGAACTATGCTGTGTTTGGGAAAGTACACCAGAAACAAAATACGCTTTCCCTTCCCATGAGGAACTTCCAATCTAGTGGTGGAGACAGGCATAGATTAATATCTTGTGTTATTTTTTTTCTTTTTTTTTAGTTGGGGTAAGAGGAAGGGCAGGGATCCGATGTGTGACGTGGAGCACAGGGGAGAGAGCCAATCCAGAAGCGACCTGCTTTCCCAGGGCTTGAGGTAGAAGCTGAGGAGAGGTCTTAACAGCTAAGGTCAGTCCATTCTAAGGGAGAACAAATTGACAGATTGTGATGGGGAATGCGAAGATGGGTGCTGGACTTTCATGTTCTGAGTTCCTTTTCCCAATCTCCCCAGACCTTAGTTTAAATTGTGTTTGACGTTTTTCTTGGTTAATTGTAATTCTTTATTTCCTGCACCCCTTTCTGTCTACTCACTAGTTATTCTTTCTGCCCCAGCAGAAACACAACTGGTAGGGAGCAGAGGGTGCAAGTGGCACTAGAATCAATTCCTCAGGGACATCTTGGCTCACCCCTTGTTTTGGATTGGAGACTTCATCATTCCACCCTGACCCTGCCTTGAGTAACTGTTTGGAAATGACCTGACACAGACTCTAAGCTAATTTCCCAATTTAGGGGACAGAAAACCACCCAGTCTACACCCATGTGGAGACAGGTAGTTGCCTAGCTTCTCTTTGCCCCTATAGTCCTCTATGGATCTTTAGAGCAGATTTGAATTTCACAGTTCAAAAAGCCCCAGGCCCTGAAATTCAAACAATTTTGCCAGAAATGGTGAAGCAAAGAGCAATAGATCAAATTTCTACTCTAGTTCAAATACACAACTCCTCAGTTCTGGTCATCACAGACTTTTGATTCAAAAGGAAGTAGTTGGGGTTGAAGCAGGGAGGGAAATGACCTGATATGATTTTTGCTATGCCCTGCTGTGGTAACTAACTAGTCGATCACACTCAAACTCAGATATGGGTGGTCAGACATTCACTGCAATTTCGTGCTGCAGTCATCATTAGAGTCATTTATTTTATTTCATTCCATGTCACCTTATACCGAGGCAAGATGTCTTTACATTACTTGCCATAAAAATATGAAGTTCCAAACCAAATTAAGCCAAGTAGTTTTTTCCCCCCAAAGATGTCTCCCATTTTTTTCATGCTGAGAGGGTCTTCTTATCTTCTGAATTTTTAACACACATTTCTGAAACAATTTGATAAAGTTTATATTAAATAGTACAGCACATACAGGGGTGGGAGTGTATGCTGTCACAAAATGTCAGTGATTTTTTTTTAATCAGAGCAAAATCCCCAAGGGATTTCAACAAATCCATATAAAGTTCTTGAATTTACACTAGCTACCTAACACTTATTTGCAGATATACTATAAATGAGAAAACACGGGCAGCCACTGGTCCCCACTGACCCTGAGACTTAAGCCTAACCAACAAATAACAGCAGCAAGAGATGAGAGCAGCTGTAACCCAGTGGAAAGACCGTAAACCTGGAAGTCAGGAGAGTCGAGTCCTAGTCCAGGATCTGCCACTTGCCTACTGGGTGACCTTGAACAAGTCACCTAACCTCTGTGCCTCAGTTTCTTCATCTGTGTGACGGTAACTGTGAGATAGGGATGGTATCTAAGATGATTAAATTGTATCAATTTAATTTAATTGTATCAATTTGCCCTAGCAATTGGTAAAGAGTAAGAACGTAATAAATATGGTTAATATTAAGAAGAGGTCCTAGAAAGAAAGCAGGCTGGGTTGATAGGCTAGGCTGGGTTTGGACGTGGGAAAGTTGGTGGGGGTGTGTGTGTAAACCAGGCTCTCTAAATGGAAGAACTGTCTAGTTCGGCTTGGGATTTATGGAATATATAGCATCCTTAAATAAGAGTTACAAACCATCTCATCACTACTATATTATTTCCACTTCTAATTTTACAGTCCATATTTATCCTCAAAGTATAGCTGCATTTTGATATTATTCCTAGAAACTCCACCCACTTCCACCCCATGCTTAAAATGAAAAGCTGGCTCCTATGTGAACATGAACACATCATGCCAGATTGTTTCCTACTGATTTCACACTGGAACTGGTAAGAGAGTTGAGTTGTTATACACACATTCTAGAATTGTCTCCACTCTTGTAGTAAACACAAGTAAATGATTTATAGTTGACCTCTGCTACAAGAATCCATTTGATGAAGCCATTTGCTTTTAAGCCCATAAAATGATACTAGATGACATTATGGTCACTATTTTCTTTGAATCTAGATGTCTAAACTATGTGATAGCTAAGTCTGGATATTATCTACTCCATGTATTCATTCTTTCTCTTCCTCCTAACAAATGCTCTGTTAGCTGTTGAGGTTTGGCAGGATTGAAAAACCTATAAATTTGGTGAATTAATGTATCTGGCCTCGATTTTTTTTTAACTCTTCCTATTTTTCTTTAGCATTTGTGGTGTCATCCGTTGTTGAGAGGGCTGTCAGGGGAGCAAGCTTGAGATAGGGCCTGCATGTCTCAGTTTTCTGATAAAACAATTTGGTAAAGAGATAGCTAGATCTTTGAGGGAGGGGATTGTGTCTATCAACCCTTTAGTAGTCTCCCAAATGTTTAGTACAGTGCCCTATGCACAGTAAATTCTCAATCAATGCCATTAATTAATTGATTGATTGTTTACTGAAGTGGAAGAGATAAAAGGAGAGCAAGGAAAGGGTTGAATCATGGAAACTCCAACTGGAGAGGAAAATCTCAGAGAGTGATGTATGTCACAGATGGCAGGGTACCTGTTAAGAGGGGTTGAAGAAAGAGCAAGCCCAAGGATTTTATCAAGAGGACTGTTGGAAACTCTAGAAACAAACTCTTCACCCCACAGTACTTATTTACATATCCATAATATTATCCATATTCATCCATTTAATTTATTTTTTTATGTTGTTTCTTGAGCACTTACTATGTGCCATGTGCTGTTTTAAGCGCTGGGGTAGATACGAGTTAATTAGACCATACAGAGTCCCTGTCCCACATTGGGTTCACAGTCTAAGTAGGAGGGGGAAGATATTTTGAATTTCCTTTTTGCAGTTGAGGAAACTTGGGCACAGAGAAGTTAGGAGACTTGTCCAAGGGCACACAGCAGGCAACTGGCAGAGCTGGCATTAGAATCCAGGTCAATAAATCAGTCATATTTATTGAACATTTATGGTGTGTAGAGCACTGTACTAAGCACTTGGGAGTGCACAAAGCAACAGTAAAATAGACACATTCCCTGCCCACAACAAGCTTACAGTCTAGAGGGAGAGACACACATTAATATAAAAAAATTATGGCGATATATATATATATATATATATATATATATATATATGTGTGCTGTGAGGGGGGAGGTGATGAATAAAGTCAGGGTGACTAGGAAGATGGTGGAAAAGAGGAATGAGGGCTTATTCAGGGAAGGATTCTTGGAGGCGATGTGCCTTCAATAAGGCTTTGAGTGGGGGAAAAGTAATTGTCTGCTGAATATGAAAAAGAAGTGCATTCCAGGCTAGAGGTGGGACATGGGCAAGATGTTAGCGGTGACATAGATGAGATCAAGGTTAGCATTAGAAGAGCGAAGTGTGCAGGCTGGGTTGTGGTAGGACTTCACTTCTCAGTGCCTTGGTTCCCTCATCTGTAAAATGGGGATGAAGACTGTGAGCCTCACGTGGGACAACCTCATTCCCCTGTATCTACCCCAGCGCTTAGAACAGTGCTCTGCACATAGTAAGCACTTAACAAATACCAACATTATTATTAGTAGGAGAATAGCAAGTGAGATAGAAGGGTGCAAGGTGATTGAGTGCTTTGAAGTCGATGATAAGGAGTTTCTGTTTGATGTGGAGCTGGACGGGCAACCACTAGAGGTTCCTGAGGAGTGTGAAACATGGATTGAATGGTTTTGTACAAAAATGATCCAGTCAGCAGAGGGAAGTATGGACTGGAGTAATAATAATAATTATGGTATTTGCTAACGGTTACTATGTGCCAAGCACTGTTGTAAGGACTGGGGTAATCAGGTTCTCCCATATGGGGCTCACAGTCTTCATCCCCATTTTACAGATGAGGGAACTGAGTTACAGGGAAGTTAAGTGACTTACCCAAAGTCACACAGCTGAGAAGTGGTGGAGCTGGGATTAGAACCCATGCCTTCTGACTCCCAAGCCTGGGCTCTTTCTACTAAGCCAGGCCAGAGAGACAGGAGGCAGGAAGGTCAGCAAGGAGTCTGTATGAATTAGGGTAATCGTAGAACACAATCAAAGATATCCACCGATAACAAAGATCTGAAAGATATCATTGATTTTGACTACAAACTTGGGTAAACAACTTTCCAAAGATATAATAAGGGACTAAGAAGAAGCCAGACACCCTGATCCATATGGGACAGGAACTATATCTGATCCTGTTATCTCAAATGTATCCCAGTGCCTAGTCAAGTCCTTGGCAGTCAGTAAGTATTTAAAAACATTTTAATTAATATTAATGGTAATAATAATAAGAAAGGTCTTGTCTTTTAGGTAGCTTCTCTCTATACCTTTTCCTGGTGAAGCAGCATGGCTTGTGGATAAAGCTTAGGCCTAGGAGTCAGACGGACCTGGGTTCTAATCCCACCTCCACCACTTGTCTGCTCTGACCTTGGGCAAGTCACTTAACTTCTCTATGCCTCAGTTATCTCCTCTGAAAAATGAGGATTAAGACTGTGAGCCCCAAGCGGGACATGGACTGCGTCCAACCTGATTAGCATTTAGTACAGTGCCTGACACATAGTAAGCACTTAACAAATACCCTAAAAAACAAAACAAAATGGAAGATTTTGGGGACATTAGCTAGGTTTCACTATGAGCATGAGTGAGAGACCCAGACCTGCCATAAATATGACATTCACTTTTGAAACAGTTTCAAAATGCATAAAATGTGTAAATTCCCTGATGTATGGGGAGCCACAAGCAGCTTGAGCAGAAAAATGCCACTGAAGGATGCCCCGAAGTGCCGTTCTAAGCAGTTTGGTTGAGCTGTGGAATATGGGCAAACACTGTAGTAAACAGCCAACCTGGTGTGGGGACCAATTATAGATGATGTAGCTCACTTGGATCAAAGGTTTCTGACAGCCTGAAGGCAAAAAAAAAAACCCCAGAGTTGCAAACACAGACTTCAAACTGCTGTTTAGAACTGCAAACCAAATGATAATCTCTCAAGAGCGGACTGTTGGTAACATAGTCTTTATAAACACATCCTGTACCTTTTCTCAGAGTCTCTTCTAACTCTACTGTAACTCTAACTCTATTGTATTGTACTCTCCCAAGAGCTTAGTACAGTGTTCTGCACATATTGGGCTCTCAATAAATACCACTGATTGACTTAGCAGCATGCTTTGTGTAATGTTAAATACTAACCTATTACTACTACTGATATTAGAGCACCTACTGTTCATAAAACTCTTTTACACTGAGGATGGGGGTATAAGTGAATGGATTCTGGGGCACTTTGGAAGACAATGAAGAGATGAAAAACATGGAAAACCAAAAAACATTGCAATGTACTTTCCCAAGTGCTCAGTTCAATGCTCTGCACACAGTAAGCACTCAATAAATACAGCTGAATGAATGAATGAGTATGGGAAGCACTGATTTTCCTCTTTGCCCGACAGAGACCCTTACTCAAGGAAGCAGCTTTTAATACCTGAATAGGTGGCCCAGGTCAGAAGGACCTAGTCCAAAATCCTTGAGAAAAAATGCCATGAGCCATGAAAATCCTCCACCTGGGTGTGTGGGGAGGGTGCCGAGGGCTCAATCACCTTTTGAAGATGCTGCTAAAGGGCTACGATTACTCACTCCCCCATCTGAATCCACCTGGGAATGAAAGTGTAGACGACAGAGTCATTAATCTGATGGTTGTAGAAGGAAAAGCAAAGGACCAGATTAACTGGATGGAGTCACTGGGGACTGACTGCAAAATTCTGACACGGGTCAGCCAAATGGAGCCTTTCTCGGGACAGAGGAACCCTGGCTGGGATCTTGAACCTGACCAAGGGCAGATTGGGAATAGACCCCGTGTGGAGGTGTGTAGTTGTTTGTGGGTGTGGCTTTCCTAGTTGGGGAGGGTCCTATGATGCTAGGTTTTAAAGCCTGCAGTTTTGAGAAAAATTCGTTCCTCCTAAATAGTAAATAACCTCATCTAAGGCCAAATGTGAGTGTTGGGGAAAAATTTCAAGCGCTAGAGCTTAATGGATGGACAGAGGAAATATAAGACATGATTCATGCCCTTGAGGAATTTTATAGTCTTATGAGAAAGACAAGTAAACACAAGATGACAAATGAACAGTGGTTAAGAGTGAGCATAAAAAAAATGAACAAACACAGATGGATAAATAGATAAATAGCAAATTCGTATAAACTTTGTATACACAAAGTGATACATGTGTGCCAAGAGGGCTGGCGGGGGAGGGGGATAATTGGGATGGTGCGTGTTTGTGTGTGTGTATGTGTTTGTGTGTGTTAATGTTAATTGAGGACTGAGTCCTCATTGTTTCTCCCTTAAAGCAAAAGCTCCTGACAATTAGATTCAAGGCTCTGTACCTTAGGACCCACGTTTTTGCTCTCTGTTCCTCAGAAGCAGATTTCGTAACCATCTTTCAGACTAGGCCCTTGGCTTCCTCCTGTCATTTAATCTACCCAAATGCCAAATCAAGGCCTTTCTAAAAAGCTACCTCTTCCAGAAAGCATTCCTTGCTCAAATTAGAGACAAATAATTCCATTTTAAACATTCTTTTTATAACATCCATAAATTGTCTTCGGGATGGCCTGAAAGTAAGAGGCACTCTAAGGTTATAGATCTGTCATGGGTCAGATATCCTGCAGGCCTTGAAAAGCTGTGCGCTGTACCTGTGTCTCTGATCCCATGCCTTCTCTCTTTTAAAACATTTGTATGCTCTCTTCGCTCTTCCCTGATGGCACCTTCAACTGCTCTCTCTATCTGATGGCACCTTCCCCTCTATCTTCAAACATGCTCATTTCTCCACCATTCTCCAAGAATATTTTCTGGCTCACACCATCTCCCTGCTTCCTGATTCCTATCTTAAGCTTTACACCCTCTTTTCCAACTCCTTTCTTTATGCTCTGCAATCCAGCTTCTTCTTTCTTCCTGCCACTGAGACTTCTCTCTCCTAGGTACGAACGAGCTCTTCCTTGCTAAATCTAATGGAATCTGCTTTCTCCTAATCCTCCTCAACCTCTTGGCAACTTTTGACACCATGGATCACATTGTAATAGTGATTATAATATAATAATAATGATTATGGTACTTATTAAGTGCTTCCTTTGTGCAAAGCACTGTTTTAAGAGCTGCGGTCTCGTCATCTTCAGATGCTGTCGAGTTGTTTCCGACCCATAGCGACTCATGGATACAGCCTCTTCAGAACGTCCCATCTTCTTTCATAATGAAGATACAAGTCGATCAGGTTGGACACAGCAGTTCCTCTCCAACATGGGGTTCACACTCCGATCACTCAATTAGCACAGACACTGACGCAGAGAAAACAGGTTATGTGGGTAATCCAGGGCTGGGAACCAGAAGGTGAAGAGCAATAGAGAAACAAGGAGACAAGAAGTTGAGTCACATAGAGGGCAGAGTTGATGGTTTGGAATCTTGAGCAGAAGAAGGGGAGGGCAGAACACCAACTTCAACTGTGGGGTCATTCCACAACTGAAGGAACGTGACAGGAACATGAAGTGGTCTTGTCTAGTCTGTTTCCCCTCTGGTCTGTAAACTCCTTGTGGGCAGGAATCGTGTCTCCCTATTCTGTTGTATTGACCTCTTCCAAGTTCTTAGCATAGTTCTTTGCACTTAGTACATAAATGCTATGGGAGACAGCCTCATTTATTCATTCGATCATATTTATTGAATGCTTACAGTGTGCAGAGCACTGTACTAAGCACTTGAGAGAATACAATATAATGAACAGACTACATTCCCTGCCCACAATGAGCTTGCAGTCTAGAGATATTAATATAAATAAAGGAATTATGAAATAAATGAATAAATCCAGGGGAAAGAAGGGCTTAATCCTCTTAGAGGAGATTTGCCTTCAATAAAGTTTGAAGCGGGAGGGAGTAATGGTCTGTCAGATTTGAGGAGTGAAGTATGCAGGCTGGGTTGTAGTAGGAGAGTGGCAAGGAGGGGTCAAGGTGACTGAGTGCTTTGAAGCCAATGGGTGAGGAGTTTTTATTTGCAGAGGTGGATGGGCAACGACTGGGGTTTTTTGAAGAGTGGGGAAACATGTCCTGAACATTTTTGTAGGTCTCTGGACCTATGTGTCAAATGGAAACATTAGGTAGACTAAAAATTAATATTTAATATTAGATTTTTCCCCTCTAAATAGCATATGCCTTATTGTTGATCTCCCAGCCTCCTGACTCTCCCTACTCCAGTCCATACTTCACTCTGCTGCCCAGATCATTTTTCTACAGAAACATTTAGGACATGTCACCCCCCCCCCCAAAAAAAACTTCAGTGGTTGCCCATCCACCTCCAAATCAAACAAAAACTCATCTCCATTGACTTTAAAGCAGTCAATCACCTTGCCCCCTTCCTACCTCACTTCACTATTCTCCGTCTACCACCCAGACTGCACACTTTGCCTCTTTAATGCTCACCTTCTCACTGCCTCGGTTTCATCTATCTTGCCCCCGACCTGTTCACGTTGTTTGCGTCTTGCCTCTGTCCTTAAATAATGTTGGTATTTGCTAAGCGCTTACTATGTACAGAGCACTGTTCTAAGCTCTGGGGTAGATACAGGGTAATCAGGTTGTCCCACATGAGGCTCACAATTAATCCCTATTTTGCAGTTGAGGTAACTGAAGCACCGAGAAATCAAGTGACTTGCCCACAGTCACACAGCTGACAAGTGGCAGAGCCGGGATTCGAACCCATGACCTCTGACTCCCAAGCCTGGGCTCTTTCCACTGAGCCACGCTGCTTCTCTGCATTCTCAAATCTGGCAGACAATTATTCTCTTCCTCTTCAAAGCCTTATAGAAGGCACATTTCCTCCAAGAGGCCTTCCCTGACATTTTTTCCTCTTCTTTCACACCCTTCTGCATCACCCTGACTTGAGCCATTTGTTCTGCCCCCCTTCTAGCCCCACAGCACTATGTACACATCAATATTTTATTTATTTATATTAATGTCTCTCTGTCTAGACTGTAAACCTATTGTGGGCAGGGAATGTGACTGTTCATTGTTGTACCTTATTCTGTCAAGCACTCAGTACAGTGCTCTGCACACCGTAAGGGCTCAATAAATCGGATCGAATGAATAAAAAATAAAATTGTGGTATTTGTTAAGCCCTTCCTATATGTCAGACACTATAGTAAGTGCTGGGGTTGAACACCATCCCTGTCCCACTTGGGGCTCACAGTCTTCATCCTCATTTTACAGATGAGGTAACTTGAGGCACAGAGAAGAGAATGGCCTTGCCCAAGGTCATATAGCAGACAAATGGTTGAGGTCAGATTAGAACCCAGGTCCTTCTGACTCCCAGGAGGTCATCAGATAAGATCTGCTGAAGATCAAAGCCTTTAAATCACTTTTCAGAAACCAGCATGCAGGTTTGACAGGAAAAGTTTCCCCAAGGGATGAATATTATTGCATGTTTGAAGGAGGTGTGGTGGTGAGTCGTTTCAGAAAAATTGGGAAAGTGCAATGGATGTTAACAGGAGCCTTGGATGGGATTGAAAAGAAGTCATTTGGAAGTTCAATAGAAAGATTCGGCCCTTATGTTCTACAGACAGAGGTATCAACAGTGATTGCCAGGGATGCGCACACTTTTGATTAGAAGGCTTGAATTCCTGGAGCACTGTCAGTGCTGAGTAGTCCTTCTTCACGTTTCTGGGGACCAAGCCATATGCTCAAGGCAAGAGTTGTGTGGTAGCATTTTCTGAAATGCACCACTGGGGCCGTACAAGCTGAAAAGACAGATGACTACATGCACAAAGACACTTTTTAGCAGGTGCTACATAAGAGAAAACAGCCCTGCTTCTAATTGTCGGCTGCTAATTTTAAACTCTGCTTATTTAGTGTCAAATTAGCATCAGATCAAAGCACACTTGCGGCTATAGATCTTGCCATTTGAAAGAGGCATTTCATTATTATTGATTGATTAATGCCTCTTCTTCAGACTTGAGGTGCAGTTCATTTGCAGCTCCAGAAAAACAGTCCTCAAAGATAAAGAAAAAATCTGCTTCAGTACCAAACCAGAAATGTTTTCAGAGAGATTTCCTACTGAGTGAAATGACGTTTAAATTTTTGAAAAATGATTTCTCTAGCTTTTCAATCATCCTAGTCAAATGCTTCTATAATGAGAAAAATTGGGAAAATGTGTTTTCACCTCCAGGGATTGCATCTGTTTGATTCTAAAATCCTTGCCTTCTGTTCTATTTTCCCAAGAGTTGAGTACTGGCCCTTTCATTCCGTAGGTGCTCAATAAATATTAAATATCGTTACTAGGACATTTCACGATCTACCGCTGTCTCACACACTGTATCCCTTCTAATCTTTTCTGTCTCACTCCTAATGCAGTCATTTATGTCATAACAATGGGAGTTATGTTCTTGAACTTTGAGGGCTTGAGCCGGTCTACTAACTTTACTCTACTCCCTTAAGCACTTAATATGGTGCTTTGCGCACAGTAACCACAGAATAAATGCCAATGATTGATTGATTATTGGAAAATCTCCTCAGAGTCACTCTTGATTTAATAGGAATTAACAGGTTAAGTGCTGGCTGGTTCAAAGACACTGCACATCTGACCCTTTAGGATATGAATTCCTATATTATTGTTATGCCCATCACTAGCATTCACTTTTTTCTCTTGTTACTTGTTGCTATTTTACATTAGAATGTTAAAATTGCAAGAACACAAAGACTGTACATGAAGCACTTTTCAAATCCCACCTTGATTACTGCATCAGCTTCCTTGTTGATCTCCCTGCCTCCTGGCTCTTCCCCATCCAATCCGTAGTTCACTCTGCTACCAGATCATTTTCTAAAATAACATTCAGTGCCCATCTCTCCACTCCTCAAAAACCTCCAATGGTGGACCATCCATCTCCGCATCAAATGGAAACTCTTACCATTTACTTATTTATACTGTCTTCCCCCAAGCTAATTATGAACATACCTACCAACTCTGTTGTATTGTACTCTCAAGCACTTAGTACAGTGCTCTGCACACAGTGAACACTCAAAAAATAGTAATAAGGCAGAGGCTGGGATGTGTTACACCCTCCGACTTTGCCATCACTATGCACATTTCTATTTCTTCCTACTTGGAATCTACTTGCCCAATTTGTGAATTGGCAGTGAGGCCTAGTGGAAAGAGCATGGCCTGGGAGTGAGAGAACCTGCGTTCTAATCCACGTCTGGCTACTTGTCTGTTGTATGACCTTGAGCAAATCACTTAATTTCTCTCCTTGGTTTCCTCAACTGTAAAACAGGAAAGAAATACCTGTTTCCCTTCTACTTAGGCTGTGAAGGCTTATGTGGAAGAGGGCTTGTGTCTGACCTGATTAATTTGTAACTAGACACATAATAATCACTTAACAAGTACCATAATGATAAGAATAATGGTTATTATTATTATACCCAGAACCGACCCGTTTTGGGAAGATTATTCCCTAATTTTTCTACTGTGTTATAGTTAAATCATGCACATGAAAGCTTTGTTTCCGTGTAAATGATTTATCTAAAACCTGGTTAGAGTCAAATGGTTGGCTGCAACTGTTTCCTTCCTTCATGCAATCATATTTATTGGGGGTTTACTAGGTGCAGAGCACTGTAATAAGCGCTTGGAAAGTACAGTTCGGCAGCAGATGGAGGCGATCCCTAAACAACATACTCACTGGTCTTGATGTTCTCCCAACTCTCTCCTCTACCAGGGATAAAAATTAAGGCTGAAATATCCAGAACGGGTGACAAGAATGAGTTTCGGGTCGGCCTCTTGGGATTTAATTTTTTTTTTTCATTGTTGCATTGAGCTGCCTGGATTGGGTAACTCTCTGGCAGCATGGGGCTGGGCTGCCCCTTAACTAGTGCGGGTCTGATGGAGCAGACTTAGCCCAGAGGTGAAGCCAGCCCCTGTCTGAGGCTGCAGATGTGTTGGGCTGCTAGTCTGCCAGCACCAGAGGTGATGGGGTTCCTTAGTGGGCCTGCCTGGCTCCGGAAGGGGTTCGGGGGGGCATGACAATTGCTTCAGGGTAGAGACATATAGGGTTGTGGGGGGGGAGCGAGCCCACCATGCATCCGTGGCTCCCACACTCTTTCCTGTCAGGAACGCGGTCTCTGTCTTGGCTCCGGGACTACATCTGGTGACTCCTTTAAACACTTGGCCTTGCTTCCTGTTCTGGTATTATCTGACTTCTTTCTTTCATCCCCCACTGCCTCACTCCAAGCCCCTTTTCTCCTTTCCATCCTTCATCCTGGTTGGTAATGATGCCTTATATCCTATCTCCTCTGGTAAAGAGTTTCTTAGTAATAATAATAATAATGATGATGATGATAATTCTGGTATTTGTTAAGCACTTATTGTGTGCCAGGCACTGTACTAAGTGCTGGGGTGGATATAAGTAAATCAGATTGGACACAGTTCCTGTCCCACATGGGGCTCACAGTCTCAATCCCCATTTTACAGATGAGGAAACAGAGACACAGAGAAGTGAAATGACTTGGCCAAAGACACACAGCAGACAAGTGGCAGAGCCAGGATTAGAACCCATGACCTGGGATTAGAACCCTTCTTTAGGAAAGGACCAAAGTAATGAACGGGACTAATATATTTTATCATTTGGATCTTTCAGGTTGCTTACTTAATTATAGACCTATAGACTTCAGATTATCACCCCATTCTGTGAAATAAATTTTGCACACGGATGTCTTCTCTCCTTAGATTGCAAATGGAATATACTAATGAATATGTAGAGAAATAAGGGTGAATCAGTCATGTGTCTTCTGGCTTTCCAATTACCATTTCATGAAGGGGTGCTAAGGTGCTTCTCACTTCCAAAGGATATGGTACAGCTTGTCTTCTTCCCCAGAGTTCTCTCTTTGGCCTCCAGTAAGATCATTACCAATCCTTATAAAACCTAACTGGAGATAACATGTTTTCTCTCCTCTAATATTTGCACCATCATCTCTTTCCTCCACTATCACCTCATCAGGTGGCGCCCAAAATCTCAGCCTGCCAATCCTGAGGTTTAAGGATTAATAGTCAATCGTGTATTTCTTTCCCAGTATAGTGCTTTAATGTTGGTATTTGTTAAGCACTTACTATGTGCGGAGCACTGTTCTAAGCGCTGGGGTAGACATAGGGGAATCAGGTTGTCCCACGTGGGGCTCACAGTCTTAATCCCCATTTTACAGATGAGGGAACTGAGGCACAGAGAAGTTAAGTGACTTGCCCACAGTCACACAGCCGACAAGTGGCAGAGCTGGGATTCGAACTCATGAGCCCTGACTCCAAAGCCCGTGCTCTTTCCACTGCGCCACGCTGCTTTGCTTATAGTAGGCACTTAATAAATACTATCACTACTACTAAGCGATTATCAATTTTATACACTGGGCTTCTGCTAAGAAGCTTTCTCTTTTGTGTGAAAGGAAAAGCATCTCTTCATTAATGACCGTTTAAAATGTGCTCTAGTTTCCCAGGACTAGATTCATTTTAATAATCAGTTTTAAATACAAACCCAATTCAAAGTGGCTTGGTAGCACTCATTAAGCTATGAAATATGCTTGCTTCTCTTTGGTTGGGTTTTGTACCATTTTAAGGTCCTCATTTTTTAAAGTTAGGAGAAATATAACTTATAACAGAGCTAATTTGCCTGACAGAGGTGTTAGTCATGGAAACTAAACAAAATTAAATGATTCCTCTCTTGCATCCTCCTCCTCCTCTTTCTTCTCTTTGAGTTTAGTCTGACAACTCACCACAGGTCTATATTCACAGGGTTAGAAATTTAGAGTGGATTGTTTAATTTTATTTATTTTGTAAGTAGGTTTGTAAATTAGTAAGCAGAGAAATATATTTACCAAACAGCATGAGGGTTTAGTACATTTTCTTACCTGTGTCTGTTAAGTAATAAGTACTAGGAAATAGGTAGAGCTGAAATCATGAAGCTTATTCTTCCAGTGCCTTCAAGTTGCCCTGGGAAGTTCTGCTCTTGGGAGGGAAGTTAACATTTTCAGAGCATTAGTGATTTGCCTAGAAAGAATCCCCAAATGAAAGACATCTTATATAGATAGTTCCATGGCTTACCTCTTTTCAACTACTTAGTCTTTTCTGGCATGGATTCAGGATGATTATTATGGATTAGTTTGTAATATGGATGGACTACATCACCAGCAGCCATAAGGCTGTCATTCAAAGTTTGCTCTTAAGTGCGGTTTCTGGAGCCCCGATGCAGCCAGCAGTAAGTTCTTGTTTGTATATAATGATGTATATACATATATCATTATATGCATATATATATATAGAGAGAGAGAGAGAGAGACTGTGAAGGTTGTTGGGTAGGGATTGTCTTTATCTGTTGCCGAATTGTACTTTCCAAGCATTTAGTACAGTGCTCTGCACACAGTAAGCGCGTAATAAAAATGATTGAACAAATGAATGAATATAATACTCCATTTAAGGAGTAACTATAATGCTGCCTTAGCAGGCGGCCTTGGCTCCTTGTAAACCTGAAGGTGGCAAAATATAGCATATATTTCTCTACTGTGTCCAAAATCATTTTTGGCCCTCTGATACTAATGATTAAGAAAAGGGTGTTTGATTTAAACCTTATGTCACATCCTTCCAAGAATGGGTTTCAAGAGGTATTGACCATTCCAAATGACTCAAGCTCAACTTCTCAAGATAAGTTAAAGCCCTGGAAGCCGATTTTGCCCCGAGTTTCCTAAAACCACAGGGATGACGATGAATATTTTTGTAGCCTGTGGCTCTTCTGATAATTGCAGTTTTCACAAGTTAATTAAACCTAGAGAGGGTTGACATCCTCTGGCTCTAAGTGAGTGCATTCTAGCTTTCCAAAAGGCCACCAAGCACATCTATTTAAAAATGAAGAAAAATAAATTTGTGGAGCTAATCAGATCCCGCCAGGTAAGTATGAACTGGCGAGGTCATTGGAAAGGGAGACGGTCTGGCTGCTTCCTAGGAGGTGTTCAGCGACTGACATTGTTCTGCTCATTCCTCTTTGACACTGCAATATCACAAAAGCATGGGGCTCGGCATTTGGATTTCTCAGCTCATTCCAAACATGGCAGCAATTCAGGGGCAGATGAAGGACTCCTGGGCTGAGCATGAATAGAAGGAGGGGAATGAATAGGATGAAAGGAATGCCATAAATGAGAGGAAATTATTAAATGAAGTACAGTCACTACAGTAGTCATCTGGAGAGTTATTTTCTTTACTGACCTGTGGCTACTGAGGTCTACCAGAGGGCTCATGTCCTTTGGAGGACTCATGTCCTTTTTAATCAATCATATCTATCGAGCACTTACTGTGTGTCGAGTAATGTAGGAAAGATTTGGGAAAGTACAGTGTAGCACAGTTGGTAGACACATTCCCTGCCCGCAGTGAGCTTAGAGTCTACAGTGAATTAATCATTCAGTGATATTTGAGTGTTTACCATGTGCAGAGCGCTGTACTAAGCATTTGGGAGAGTACAAAATAACAATAACAGACCCATTTCTTGCCCCCAACGAACTGATAGTCTACAGTCTTACAATTCCCTCTGTCAGGCCCCCACAAGCTTGGTTTTTATTTTTCCTTCAAGTATAAGGCTATGTAACAAGGCAGATCTTTTTATTTTATTATTTCCCAGCGCTTTGTTGGCTAGAAGGGTTTGGTGAAGGAGTTTGTTTGAAGGGATCAAATATGAGCGTTACAGTGAAATAATACACTAACCTCCTTACTCAGGTGCAGCTTGACCTAGGCAGAAATTGGAGCCCCCAGAAGCTCTGCTCCTCCTAATTCCTTTTGTCCATTCGAGGCTCCTTAGAACTTCCAGCCCTGGGCAGAAGAAACAAAGGCAAGCAAACTCACAACAGGTCCACTCTGTTCCTTGTTAACCTTTTAGGTAGGTCGGAACTCATGGCTAAATGAAGTTTCTGGAATAAACTAAATTTTCCTATAATATGGGGATTACATTCTTGCAGAGCCTTCATTAGAGGAAAGTCATGATGTAGTATTCACTTCCTATAGCCCCCTTGCTAAGGTCCTCCCTCCCTTTCCGTGGCTGCTTTTTTAGACTGTTATGGGTAGGGAATGTGTCTGCTAATTCTACTGTATTGCACTCAGTATGCACAGTGCTCTCCGTGCATAATAGGTGCTTAGTAAATACCACTAATTGATTGTAGTAGTCACTGTGTCATGCTGTAGTCAATCGGATTTATTGAGCACTTACTATGTGCAGAGCACTGTACTAAGCACTTGGAAGAGTACAATATAGCAATAAATGGACACATTCCCAAAGAAGCTCACAATGTTAGGTGAATGTTTCCTAATTTCCTAACAACATTCTGGACAAAATGGGTTGTATAAACACATATTGTGGCAGAAGGAAAGTATATACCCAGTAAGCACTCAAAAAACACTATTGATTGAGAATCAATTGATGTATGGGTTTCAGATGGACCTAGTTTCCCTCTCACTAATTCCCATGGATAATCAAGATAATCTTGATATAGGGTTGTGTTTATGAGTACAGGATTATATTTTTTTTTATTTCCCTACTATAAACTCTGATCTTTAAAGGTCAATTTGCCATGGAAACCTTTCTTCAGTTATTGGCCATCTCGATCACTGTACTTACCAGTCAAGTGTTCAAACCTTTGAGCCGTTCATTTTTTTGGATACATCCTTGTCTTATTAGTGTGTGGCTTCCACTTTATAATATTATGCAATGGACCAAATCTTTCTTCACCATGTTGAGATTAACCTTGGAAAACAGGACAGAAAGGAGTCAAGAAACCTGCATGTGAAAAAGGAGGAAAAATTGTAATGCTACCCCTGCCTGGATGTTCTCTGCCGCCATGAAACATCTGCTTATTTTCTGGACCCATCCCATGTTTAATTGCTGCCAAAGGTAGAAGCTGAACTCACTCTAGTACTTCATTGTTTGTCCTGCAAACACTTGTAAACTGCAGTCTCAGTTTCTTCATTACATTGCAGATGTCTGCTCTTCATTGAACTCTTTCTGATAGTTAGCCCAGAATATTCCCCCTGTTTCAGCTGTGGGCTCATTTTACAGAAAGCAAGTCAAACTTGTGTTCTAAATAGGATGTAGCACATTTGGTGCTTTCTAATAAAAACAGCCACAATAATAATGCCAGGGACATGTGTATTTCTTTAATCTCTTTGCAATGTGCCTGTTTTTGTCCCTCTGAGACTAAAAGTAACATCAAAGTTGCATTACTTCTCAATTAATATTCTGTATGTCGGGACATTTCTGAGAGTGGAACTACAGGAAGAATTTCTGCCGCATTCAAAAGTGTGTTCCTCTACTGGCTGGTTTTGAGAAAAGCTGAAAGTGTGGAGGACTTGGTTGCTTTAATGTAGCTGCTTTTCCATTTTAGCAGGCATCGTTCTTTCCCAGGTATGTCTTCTGGGTGATCTAACAAATGACATTTAAACCCATTATTTCTTCCACAGTTAGGCTGCATTCTAAATATCACAGATTTGTCTGGACCTGTGTGCCTGAATAGCACTCCATGTCACCTGCTTCTCTTATTCTGGTGTTGGATAATCGTTAAATCCATGCATTTATTTCTAGTTTTGCCGATTAGCTGAAGTTGTTAGTGTAAATTTATATATCTTGGTCCTCTCTAAGTCCTTACCAATTACTTTGGAACATTGAACGCTTAACTGTGCTTGCTCTGGGGTACTAGCAATGAAACAGTAATTAACTGAGATAGTTGCTGCTTTTCCTTAAAAGCTAGAGAATGGGATTATGCTCTTTCAACAAACTAATAGGCTTAAAGCAATTTAATGGTAAGCCTTTTGATAGCAAGAGTTTAATCATAGTTTACATGTGATTTTTTTTACAGTGAACACCACAGAAATGAAAATAAACCAAATTAGGCTTTGTCAGATATAATGAAGTGGTAACCGATAGAGTCTGTTTCTGCTCAGCGATGCATCATAATTTATGGGATGTTTAAAATGAATCATGAAATGTTAATCAAGCAGAAATCTTGACCAAATCCAAATAATCTGATTCTGCTTTGCTACAGACATGAACCAAATGAACAATCATTTTATAACTTCGTTCTTCTGACTAGTGTAACCCCTTGATGCTTACTTGTTGTTAACATAGTATTGTAGCTAATCTAGTAGAGTACTTTAGAATGTTGGAAAGAGCAGCGTGGCTTAGTGGAAAGAGCCTGGGCTTCGGAGTCAGAGGTCATGGGTTCGACTCCCGGCTCTGCCACTTGTCAGCTGTGTGACTGTGGGCAAGTCACTTCACTTCTCTGTGCTTCAGTTACCTCATCTGTAAAATGGGGATTAACTGTGAGCCTCACGTGGGACAACCTGATTACCCTGTATCCATCCCAGCGCTTAGAACAGTGCACGGCACATAGTAAGTACTTAACAAATACCAACATTATTATTATTATCATTAAAAATCCTCAGAAATGAACTCCTCCCAAGCTTTCCCAGCCCCACTGATCCATTCTCTTCATCCAATAAATAAAGGGTACATGGGTGACTCTTCCCCAGCAGTCCACAGGTGAGGTTTCAGATGGCCACATTGACCCACCTTAACTCTAAGAGCACTTTTGGGTGGCTCCAGATACAAGAAAGCTGAAATTCTTGCCATTTCTTCTGGCACCGTAGGGCCATGTGTCTCTTGGTTGTGTTGGGCAACTTAGTTTAGCCTTAGGATCTAGTTTGATGTGGGGGACTGCTCATGAATTGGACCTTCTCCATAGGCAATTCATGACAACGACTGACCCAATCGCAGTCAAAAGAAATCCAACATCTTTTCAGAAAAGCATCAGGTAGCATGAGCATGATGTATCATTTGAAAGTTAATAAACAGTTTAACTACCAGTCTTCTCTCATGTAAATATATATTAACTAGTCAAATGCATCTGAGTCCAACAATCATTGGGTCTGGTCATCTTCCCAACCTAGTAACCGGAGTACAGAGTTTTGTTGAGGTCATGTTTCCTCTGAAGGGTGTGGCGAGATTTACAAAATGGAGAACTTGCCCAGTAGTTTAAGAAATCCCTTCGGAGGAGAAAAAAGGCCAAAGACCTTTCAAAAAGGGACTGTTCACTCAAAGTAGCCCACAGGCTTTGGGATTTTAAAGATCTAAACAAAGAAATATTCCCAGGGAACCAGGCTGAATATACTCCTTGAAGGTACACTCTTATCCTGTTCCAGTTGAATCTAAGCATTTTAGGTAAGCAGAACATATTCACTCACCTGGATGCTTATGTAACATAAGGAGATAGACCATACTTATTGTGAATTTGGGATTTGGGATGAGGTGGAAAGACAAGTCCTCTCCCATTCCCACCTGACCTAACTTCTAGAGGAAGAGTGGAGCCACAGCTCTCCCCTATTCTTGTTAGATTCCATCATAGTGAATCACAGTGGGGGAGATACAAAGGCTGCAGGGATGCCCAGGATCAAGACTGAAAAAATTGTCCCAGCTAAGCTGTGGTGAATGGATTGTCTATGAATTGAGCATTTTATAAATGCCTTGAAAGGCTTTGCCATTTTGCTGTTGTTCATCCTATATTTAGTAATGCTAACTGCGAGGAATCGTGCTTTGGGTTGCTTCTCTCAGCCTGATTTTTTTAAGCCTGGTCCAATTTGTTTCAGGACCAATGCTTGCAGATGAAGACTAATTCAGATGTCTCCATTGGTATCTGAAGCATAACAAATGGCCACCTAAATTCTTTCATTTGCTATTTCTCCCCAAGTTGTTTAGAACCCTCCAAGGACTCAACTAATTAGTACTTAGCACTATTGCCTGAGAAGCCCACTCTATTGCAGCAAAGAGGCTCTGCTATACCAAACTAGTCCTATATGTAAACTGCAGTTCATCCATCAGTGGTATTTATTGAGTATTTACTGTACTGGTAGAGTACAGTAGAATTGGTAGATACTATCTCTGCCCCAAGGAGCAAACAATCTAGCAGGAGTGACAGACAATACAATAAATTACAGATAGGGAAAGCAAAAGAGTATAAGATTGTGTGCATAAGTGCTGTGAGGATGGGGTCAGGATCAAAGTGCTTAGGGGCGATGGACACCAGTGCATAAGTACATGGGTGATGCAGAAGGGAGGGAGAATAGAGTAGGGAGGTGAGAGGTTAGTTAGAGATGATTTCCTGGAGGATATGATTTTAGTAGCACTTTCAAGATGGGGCGAGTAGTGGCCTGTTGGATTTGAAATGGGAGGGAGCGAGTAGGAGCAGAGTGAGCTTTTTAACATCATTCTTGTCAAGGCTGAAGACTTTGGCAGGTGCTTCTTCTAGGAATGCTAATGATCCACAGTGGACATCTGGTGCCTTTCTCATCAAGGAATGATTATAGACTTTTAAAATGTTTTTGAAGGACCTTGTCAAGGATGCCTGCTGTCCCCATTTTCATTTGATCAAACTGTGGAATTTTTGATATTAATTTAACTAAAAACCATTAGACCAGTTGCTTATCTTATGTATTAATCCCGTAGAAATAAATAACCAAGGTAATATTTCTCTATTTTAACTGGGACAAATTGCTTCAATTAGAGGATAGATTCCTTAGAGTAGAGTAGGTAGCTCTGCACACGACCATTGAATTCGTCCTTTTGCTACAGTTGAAGAAGAAACATAAAAAATCAATCATTTGTATTTATGGACCACTTACTGTGTGCAGAGCTCTGTACTAAGCACTTGGGAGAATACAGTATAATAGAGTGGGCAGACAAGCTCCTGCACATAATGAGCTTACAGTCTAGGCATGGAAATCGTAACAGTCATTTTTCTCATAATTCAGATAATTCATTCTGGAAATTCAGGTCATCTGTAGTGAATCATTTAAAAAGCCAATTGTGAAAGAAAAAAAGGATAAATAGAAAATTTTTATAAGAGGTTGTGATAAACATAGAAAGGCTGACATTCAAATTTTGTCGACATCCTTATATCTCTATTTTCAATATTCCCAAAGCACGCTTTTCCAAAAACCATAAGCTACTGTATAATTTCTTCTGTATGGAAATAACACCGCTCTTTGTATAACTTGTCTTCTGACAGAAGGTGTAGGAGGTTTGAGTCCAAATTTTATAGTTAGTTTTTGCAAGATAAACTCAATTTTTGACGGTTCGAACAAAGCCGGAAAATGTAGAACCTAATGACTAGATTTTCAAAATCGAAATGACCCTCTCTGGATGAGTTTTCCCGACCACGAGCAAAAGTACATGAAAACAGGATAGTGTTTGGAAGCTGACCATCTTTGAAAACAGGTACATTTAGATGGGGTTGTGGAGGAAATCAATCATGTTTTTGTATCAATGATACTATTCTTTCATTTTTCCAGTAAAATAGAAATATGACTGAATAGATTTAATGAAAATACTTTACAGCATATTTCTGTCTTCTAGCTAAATGAGGAAAACTGTTTACAAACACATTTCACCTAATCTAAACTTGCCAAGACAAAAATGGATCAAATTATGAATATAGGAACCAGTATTGGTCAAGAAAATGCAAACTGAGCTGGTGCATACATTGTATGACTGTCCTCTTGCTAATTGTTTCTGGGAAAGGTAATATTCTGAATGAAACAGAAAATATTTTCTGGAACCCACAGTTTTTCAATCTGGGATTTTTGTGGTTTGATGCAAATGACTGACATAAGAGTTTCTACTCAAAGCCAATTTATAGCCCAAGAAACTGACTCAAACTGAAGAGAAAAGTGAAGAGAAGTGAAGAAGAGAAAGTGAAGATGAGAAATTTCCAAATATTTGATGTCTGAAATCCTTGGAAGGTTCTGGAGAGAAGGACTTTCTTTTTAAAGAATCCACTTGGGCTCTCATTTTAGGTTTGTTTCATTTATTTATTGCTTCTTTCTGTATATCAGCTTCATTTCTCATTGAGAGTGGTAGTGACGTACTGATATTGACATTGATATTACTGATTTCTTATTGATACTTTGGAATGTAAGACCCGCATAGGTTTATAATAACATGTTTGCTCTTTTGGAGTTTAGAAAAAATGACCATTTTAAATGACAATCTGAATGCCCTTTGTCATTGGCATTCTATTTCCTTTGATAAGAGAATAATAATAATGTTGGTATTTGTTAAGCACCTACTATGTGCAGAGCACTGGGGTAGATGCAGGGTAATCAGGTTGTCCCAAGTGAGGCTCACAGTTAATCTCCATTTTACAGATGAGGTAACTGAGGCACAGAGATTAAGTGACTTGCCCACAGTCACATAGGTGACAAGTGGCAGAGCTGGGATTCGAACCCATGACCTCTGATTCCCAAGCCCAGACTCTTTCCACTGAGCCATGCTGCTTACCTAGAATTCTCTCATCCACCAAACTCTCAAGCAAGCTTTTTATGAGATATAGCCACTCAATAGATTCTTCTTCTTTTGTTGTAGATCTTACTCTAGGTAGGATTTTCTTCCCCAGGGGAAATGAGTTGCATTTACCCTTACATTTACCCAAACAGAAAGGAAAAGATGGAAAAGTATAATACCAGTGTCCCCATAACTACCTCTAGAAGTGGAGTGGTTAGAGGTATGGAAGTGGAGGTGACAGAGAGGGCAGGAGGAAACAGTGCAGGGAGGTAGCAAGAGGAAGTGAGAGGTTCAGGAGACAACAGAGAAGCACAGAGAGGAACAAAGGGAAGGGAGAATGAAGGGAATGCTGTTTTCAGTCACTTTTGCCCCTGAACTGTGAAGAGAAGGATCCACTTCTTTCCTTACCGTACAGGTCTGGTTTCCAGAACTCTTCTTTTATCTTTCTGGCTCATTCATTTCATCTCCATTATTCCTAGGGACCCCCGGACATCCCAAGCATGGTTCTTTCTACCCCCAACCCCCCAGGCCCCCTCTGACCTATCCAGTAATTTTTTTTTTTGTAAATGGGTGACGTATGTAAGTCCTACTCAAGCTGTGAGCTGATGCCACTGCCAAGCAAATAGCCAGGGGCCGGGGGATGGATGGGTAAGAAATTGATACCAGAGTCCTTGGCCCCAGGTAGTGGGGAGCCAGCTCATTTTGACCTCGTGATCTCCTCTCTCTTTTTTTTTTCAGTGGCATTTGTGAAGCGTTTATTACGTGGCAGGCACTGTTCCAAGCACTGGGCTAGATACTAGGTAATCAGGTTGGACACAATCCCACATAGGGTTGGCAGTCTTAATCTCCATTTTACAGATGAGGGAAGTGAGGCACAGAGAAGTGAAGTGACTTGCCCAAGGTCACACAGCAGACAAGTGGCAAAGCAGGGACTAGAGCCCAGGCCTGTGCTCTGCAAGACCATGCCGCTCTTTGTCAATTTCAATCTTCTACTCCCAACTGCCCTGTAGCGGCTGTTCCCCTCGAGCCCCATTCGGATTTCTGTGGCTGTTAACTGAATGCTGTACCCATGCTTGGGTCACTAGGGCTATTTGGGCCACTGAGGCTCCTTCTGGACTCGAGGTCCCTTTTTTGTGTTTGTATTTGTTAAGCACTTACTATGTTGTCAAGCACTGGGATAGATACAAACCAATCAGGTTGGACACAATCCCTGTCCCACCTAAGGCTCACTGTTTAAGTAGGAGGAAGGATGATTAAATCCCCATTTTGCAGTTGAAAAAACTGAGGCACAGAGAAGTTAAGTGATTTGCCCAAGGGCACACAGAAAGCAATTGGCAGAGCTGGATTAGGGCCCAGGTCTTCTGACTCTCAGGTCCGTGCTCTATCCACTAGGCCATACTGCTTATCTAAGTGTTGGGCCACTGGGTTGTTCCACCTACTCCTTGACCCTGCTACTCCCAAGAGTGCCAAACTCTGCTGCGGTGGGATCGACATACCTGTGCCTCAGCATAGCGAGGTGGATAGAGCATGGGCCTGGGACTCAGAAGGACCTAGATTCTAATCCTGCTCTGCCACTTGTCTGCTGTGTGACCTTAAGCAAGTCACTTCACTTTTCTGTGCCTCATTTACCTCATCTGTAAATTGGGGGTTGCGATTGTGAGCCCCACATGGGAAAGGGACTGTGTCCAAGCTGATCTGCTTATATCCACCCCAGCGCTTAATACAGTGCCTGGCACGTAGTAAGCACTGAATACCACGTTATTATTTTTATTATTTTTGACCACATTCCATTTCCCTCTCCAGCTCCCCAGCTTAGGGTTGCTCTCCCCAGGCTACTGAGAATGATTCTATGCTTCTTGGTTTCCACACTGTTCTCTAGTTCACTTCCCTCATCTCCCACTTGACTGTATACACCTCTATCTCTCCTCTCAGTGAACGGGGCCCAGCTGGTGTCTGTTTCCAGCAGTGAGCCCAGCCTGGTCACCATGGACACCAGGAGAGACATCAGCCCTGAAGCATTCACAGCTGCCTGCAGAGAACCTCCAGTGGTGGAGGTGGGGGGAGGAAGAGTAAAGGGAAGTCAGTCCACTGCACTGGTAAAGGGAGTTCCTGGGAGAACACGGGTCCAGGAGCAGTTGCACCACCCATGCAAGGGTCCAGGATCGCAGTGGCCAGAGTGGGACACAAGGGACAAGCTGTAAGGTTGGAACCCAGGATCACATGGTGGGTGAAAGTTGGAATTGACAGAGAGAAGTGAGACAGTCGATAGCTAGATCAAAGTGAACCAGTTCCTTCAAAACACAGAGTGAAGAGGCAGCCCAAAACACTGGTGTCTGACCACTGGGACATTCCCAGCCATGACCCTGGTAACATGTCCTCTTCCTGCTGCTGTTGGTGGTGGCATGGGGCTCGAGCAGGATAATGTTTGCCTCACTGGTTTGTAAGTAATTTGGTGGTGATGTTGGGAAGCTGGAAAGAGGCAGGTGAGCGTGGAACTATGCTTAAGGTCTGGAGGAAGGAGAAGTTCTCACAACAAAGAGGAATGGGAATGGAATGCATTTGTATGTTTTTACCACCAGTGATTGAACATCAACCTGGGTCTGCCACGTATCTGCTGTGTGACCTTAGTCAAGTCACTTCACTTCTCGGGTCCTCAGTTACTTCATCTGTAAAATGGGGATTGAGACCGTGAGCCCCACATGGGAGAAAGGACTGTGTCCAACCCAATTTGCTTGTGTCCATCCCAGTGCTTAGTATAGTGCCTGGCACAAGGTAAGTGCTTAACAAATACCATAATAATAATTATTATTAGTGCCTAACGTATCTCTGGGAGACATATATTGTCTGGTGGGATGTGATTTAGGGCAAGCCTGTAGACCATTCAGTCAGAGTCCTTTTTCACATGGAGCTCATAAATCTACTTGGGAGAGGAGAGTCATACTTAGTTAAATAAGTGATAACACAGAAGTTGAGGAAATATAGGTTCTAAAGGCCATTAAAGTTCCAATGTCCTAAAAGCTGATGGTGGTCTATCATGGTCTCTCCTGGTGTTGGTCAGAATGAGGTGGGGGCTGCTTTGGCCATCCAACAGAAAAGAACAATGACTTGAGGACAAGGAGTGTGGTATACTTTCCCATGTGTGTAATTAGTGCAATGTGTTGCAGTTAGAAGGCACTAACTACCATAACTACCATTCCAGTGCTTTTGTATTCCTAAAGAAAAATGACTTCAAGGACATGAAATGTATTATTTCCAAAACTAGGGTTGGGAGGAGAGAAAAAGAGAAGAAAACAAAAGCATGTGTTGGGGGAAGGGGAAATGGATTTAAGAATGATTTTTTTTCTAGCTAAGGAATGCTGACCTTGATTTTTCCAAACAGAAATCTCATTATAAGCACTATTTATTTGGACAATTGCACCTTTTTAAGTTTTTCAGAGAAAAATAATTTTTCAAAATGTGATGAAATCCCTCTCTGCTGAGGAGGATCTGAGAATCTAATGGGAGGGAGGGAGATGGGTGTTGTAGGAAAGACCTGTGGAGATGACTTGGGCTGTTAGTGAGTCACTGACAGGGAATGAGTTTGTCAGGAACTAGTCAATCAGGGGGATGGGCCATAAAACAAGGCCATGAGGGACACAGTGTTCCTGATGGGAGCAGTAAATCGGTTTCAAATGAAATGAACTGTTTGCTTAAACCTTCCCTTGTTCTACCAGGCCGAAGGTAAGAAGAATGAATAATTTAAAAGTTGACGCAAACTGAGATCCCAAGCCCGAGAGGAGATGCGCTATTTCCCGATATTGTCTTCTCGAGATTATTCTCCGAGTATATGTCTCTGTCAAAATCATCAGAGCGATGTTCTCTAGATGCCACTAATATGGATATGTAATCCTCAAGCTTTCTCTTCACCATGCCATGTGATAAAACAGTCCCATAAAACAACCTGATATTCACTGTGAAATGAGCTGATATGGCTTTTTTCTAAAATATCCTTTTGGTCAATCACTCATTCAAGCAATGGTATTTACTGAGCACCTACTATGTGGAAAGCACTGTATTAAGTGCTTGGGCGAGTACAGTGTAACTAAGTTAGTAGACATTCCCTGACTACAGTGAATTTACAGTCTAGAGGGGGAGATGTTTTTCTTTAATAAGTAAGGCTCAGTTTCTTTCAATGTCCTCATTTGCTTTTGGCTTGTTACTTATCACCAATGAAAATATATGTTTCTAATTTTGCAGGCATCTTCCCCCTTCTCACTAGTGAGATTTTTTATTTTTTAAATAAAGCTAGCTAGGACAGAAAGATGTGGTTGCTAGGTAGCCCCGTCATGATAACTGAAGATACCGGTGAAGCATTCAGAGGTGAGTCCCTTATAATAGAAGAGTTCCATTTTTCATTTTCCTTGAAAATGAGTCTCCTTTATATACAGATGACAAGTTCACTAACTCAGTAGGAATAAGACTTCAGAAAAGAAATGCTATTTTAATACTTTTCTTAAGATGGACGAAGACTTAGAGAGGTTGTCTCAAAGCAGTATGGGTGATTGCCCGCAAAACTGCTCATTCTTAGTTTGGGGAGATTATCTTGGGGAAAATTGTCATGCAGAATTTTGGCTTGAGAGAACAGGAATTTTGGAGGACAAAAAAAAACACATAGATACTACTGTTGCAAGCACCAACACTCCCAGTGTTTATATTAGGCTTGCTAGTTCCAATGACTAATCATCAGGATGTTAAAGGTGGGTTTAACCAATAATTCTTTAGGTTGTCCAAAATTCATCATAAATGGATGCCCTATTCCAAGGTTTAAAAGATCAGTCAAAGCATCGTCTTTCCATTTTTAATGGGAGCTAAATCAAGAGGCACTATGGAGTCCTAGGGAGTAATCAAGAAAATATACCCCAGTTGCTGGTTCCAGCTACAGGCTTCCTAAGCACTTATCACTCAGGCGTCAAGGAATCAATAAGGGATGTTTAGTGAGTGAATATTGGGTGCAGAAAACTTTACTATGCATTTGACAAAATGTAGTAGACTAAAATATTTGGTTTCTGCCCTCAAGGGACTTTGATAGGGATCACAATGATAATAAAAGTGATAAGAACAGTAATAATAATTGTGGGGTTTTTTGGCAATTGCTATGTGCCAAATACTGTACTAAGCACTGAGGTAGATACATGTCAATCAGGTCAGACACAGTCCCTGTCCTACATGGGGCTCACAGTCTTAGTTGAAGGGAGAACAGATATTGACTTCCCATTTTACAGAAGAGGAAACTGAGGCACAGAGAAGTTAAGCGGGTGAGTGACAGACCCAGGATCAGACAGTGGGAGATGGGGAAGACTAGCTGGTAACAACTAGAGTGTGGAAAAATGAATACATGGATAGAAAAGTGAGTCAGTGGGTAGAGTATGTGAACAACTATATGCCTAAACGCTAAGGGTGGAGTTTCACAGGAACAAAAAATCTTTTAGGGGTGTGCTGGAGTTATAGCACATGGTAAGTGCTTAAGAAAAGCCATAAATAATAATAACAATGATGATAATGATAATAATAGATTCTCACCTCCCACAGTGAGACTGCACCAACTGGTTCCCAGCGCCCCGAGTCATGCAACTGTATTCTCCACCTACAGGCACCCCTGCATTTATTTATAGCCAACCTGAGCACTTTGTCAAAATGTGTTCTTCCTTTACTTACTTTCATTATTCTATATGTGAATAAATCAGTCTCCCCCATTAGAGTGCAAGCTCCTTGTCGGTAGAAAATATGTCCTTTCTTTTTTGTACTTCTCAAGCTCTTAGCTCATTGCATTTTCCTCCTCAAGACTGTCAGCTTGTGGGCAGGGAAACTGTCTGTTTTTTGTGGTATTGGACTCTCCCAAGTGCTTAGTGCAGTGCTCTGCACACAGTAAATGCTCAATAAATACCACTGAGTGAATAGGCACTTATCCTATCCTTTCTTGATTACTCTATCGACCTTCTTGCTGATCTCCCTGCCTCTCGTCTCTCCCTTCTTGAGTTCATACTTCATGCTGCTGCCCAAATCGTTTTCCTACCAAAACATGCAGTCCATGTTTCCCCACTCTGTAAGAACAGTGGCTGGGTGCCACACCAGCCAGTGAGCAGCCTAGTTTATAGGTCACCCTCAGCCCAGCCCAACCCCAGCCTGCAGTTCCTTCTTTCTCTTCTCACAGGATCACCTGTTGACACCAGCACAAGGTAGCTGGCACCTCACTGCTCTCCTATTGAGACCCAGCCTTCTCATTTCACTCCTCTAATGCCAAACTACTCACTGTGCCTCTATCTCACCGATGACCTCTCACCCATGTCCTGCCTCTGGCCTGGAACGCCCTCCTTCTTCACGTCCGACAGACAATTACTATTCCCACATCTCCTTCTAAAGTCCTTCCCTGACTAAGCCCTCATTTTCTCTTCTCTCACTCCCTTCTGTGTCATCCTTATTTGTACCCTTTATTTGTCCTTCCCTCATCCTCAAAACACTTATGTACATATCTGTAATTCATTTATTTTTATTTATGTCTGTCTCCCTCTCTAGACTGTAAACTCAATATGGACAGCGAATGTGTCATCAACTCTGTCCTATTGTACTACAAGCATTTAGTATGGTACTCTGCACACTATAAGTGCTCAATAAGTACGATCGATTGAGTTCCCAACAGTTCTTTAGGTACCTGAGAGTGGTCTATTTTAGGATATGAGCAGAGTAGTATGTAACATCACAGGTGATAGATATTCTTGTTAGGAAAACTTTCCATTTAAGCTGATTTCCAAAGGTGGGGATTTTCAGACATTGCCCAAATACAGTGCTTTTAGTACCTGGGGATGGCATGGATCCACTCTAGGACTATCTAATAGTACGTTATTCGCCTCAAAAGCTGCATCCTGCAATCCAGACTTGCTTTTAAAAAGCAAAAGTGGAACGAAGCAAGAAATAGATGTTGTTCTCGGCGAGCAAGATGTTTGAACTGAGTGAGATTTATTGAAACAATTATTGTGTCTGGTTTTTCAGAATACTGGATAATTTTTTGATCACTACTATCATCTCTAGCCTGGCCTGCAAGAAGATAAGATAAAGGTTATTCAAATCACTCGGTCTGAGTGCAGCTCACTGGGATCAGCATGGAATTGTTCATCTGTGTGATGCAGCTTCTTTTCTGTAGCTGGTTTCCTTTTGATGATGATGTTTTTCTAGCAGGGATCCAGGGATGGCACCATCCTCTGAAGCACTGCCCTACATGAACTGGTGTTCAGTAACTGACAAATCCTCCAATCAATCAATCAATCAGTGATATTTATTGATATAGACAAAAAGCTGCCAGCAGAGAGGAGGTAAAAGAGAGACTTGTGGCCTGGCTAATAATAATGTTAGTGATTTTTGTACTAAGTCCTGGGGTAGATACAAGATAATCAGGTCTCATATGAGGCTCACAGTCTAGGTAGGTTGGAGAATAGGCAATAAATCCCCATTTTGTAGATGAGGGAACTGAGAGGAGTTAGGTGACTTGCCCAAGGTCACACAGTGGTCAAGTAGTGGAGTCAGGGTTAAAACCCAGGCCTATGCATTTTCCATAAAGCCATACTGCTTCCCACAGGGAAGAAATGGGTAGCACTGTATTTTACTTTTTCAAGCATGTAGAACAGTGCTCTATGCACAGTAAGCACTCAAATACCATTGATTGATTGACTGAAAATGCTTGGTTAACTTTTCTAAGCAACACATAGGTGTATCCACTTTTATCCTTTGCCAATTGATGTTTCCATCAATTGGATAAAAGAACTCCTACATTGATAACCTAGAAAGATTGTGCAGATCTGACTCCCCTCTTCTCCACTCTTTCCTCTTCTCTCCAACACTAGCCTAGGCTTAAAGTCATTTCAACTGTTAGTGTTATTCATTTGGGGAATTGGGGAATTCTAGCAATAATCAAATTCTGATTTTCTCAAGAGGAAGATGAAGAAAATAAATGAAATGTAAATCTTTTAAGGTTAATCATTTAGTCTGTTGGAATAAAATAGTTAAATCATATTACCAAATAGTTTCACTCCTGATAGAGTCCTGATTTTAAGAGTGATTCCATCTGAAGGCAGGGGAATGGACCAGATGAACTCTTAAGGCCCTTTCTGTGTTGATGTGTTAGCCCTGTGATTGATGACTGAGATCTGGAAAGGAACTTTTGATTTTTCTCCCTGAGTGACACCACCTCAGATTGATGCTCTTATTTGCATTTTTATGCAAAGTTCAAGACAGTAGCAAACACCTGGATATTATTTAAGTCAGTGAACTAGCTTCAAAGCGATACTTATCTCAGCACAACTTCTCGGGACAAGCAAGTTACGTGAGAATATATCCCAAACTGGCTCCAGGGTATGGTGGACAGCTTTGTTGCTCATTATTTTCTCTCCCTTTCTCTCCCTCCCTCTCTGCCCACTCCCTTTCTCCTTCTCTCCGCTTTCCTATCCCCTCTTCCCTCTTGAAAGGGGATGGGGAGATGGAGCCGGGGTGGTGGTGGTAAATTGTGATGAACTGATACTCAGCCCTTCTACCTATGATTTTCAGAGCAGGTAAATCATAGAATTTCAAAATCAGTGTGCTCCCTCCTTCACTATAATCCCAGGGTGACTAGAGAGGCTCAACTGGGTGAATATGTCTACTGTGTTTCCACATTAGACTACAAATTCTTCAAAAGCAGAGAATGCAACTTTTTCATCTCTGCTATGTTTTCAAACTCATAGTACAGTGCTCTGTGGGCAAGTATTATTGCTATTGATATGACAGTGGCACTCCTGATACCCAAACAGCTGCTAAATAATGAGCTGAAGAGGTACAGTGGCAAGCAGGGAGGTCAGTCAGTTTAGATTACTTGAAGTCCACCCTCGAATTATATGGGTTAGCTGGTCTCGGTTGTGACACAGCGGCAATCAATCAGTGGTATTTATTGAGCACTGTATTAAGAGTTTGGGAGAGTACACGACAACAGTCAGCAGACATGTTCCCTGCCCACCTTGAGCTTGCAGTCCAGAGAGACTCCCATCAGTCTGGTATATAGCAATCAGGATCAGCCTGTCTCTCCGGAAGCAGAAGTTTTACCGCTAGCCCTGGATGTGGCGATTTTGCTGCTGCTTACTGAGCAGCTTCGGTGTACGGTTCATCCGGCTTCCTTTGAGCACCTTCGGGTTGTTTCCGGCTACAGAGACAGAGGTGCCGTTTGGTCGTTGATGCTCATGAGATTGTATGGTCTCAATAGCCTCCTGCTTGGGCTCAAGGACCTGACCTACAGACCACCTGGCTGTTGTATGATTTTGGTATTTTAGTGATTCCTGATGAGTCTAGTGTCTTGAGATAGTAAGCAGCGTGGCTCAGTGGAAAGAGCACGGGCTTTGGAGTCAGAGCTCATGAGTTCGAATCCCAGCTCTGCCACTTGGCTGTGTGACTGTGGGCAAGTCACTTAACTTCTCTGTGCCTCAGTTCCCTCATCTGTAAAATGGGGATTAAGACTGTGAGCCCCACGTGGGACAACCTGATTCCCCTATGTCTACCCCAGCGCTTAGAACAGTGCTCGGCACATAGTAAGCGCTTAACAAATACCAACATTATTATTAACATTATTATGAGCAGGGAACGTGTCTGCTAATTCCGTTTATTGTAGTCTCCCAAGCACTTAGTACAGTGCTCTGCACGTAGTAAGTGATCAATAAATACCACTGATCGATATTTCCAAGTTGCAAATTGTGGGAGTTATGTTTGATTGGTCCACAGGATTTAGAAAAGCCTCAAAGCTACCCAGAACCTATGTGAATCCATACACTCAGAGCCTCAAAGAGTATTATAATTGAAGTAATTGTTTCCCACACGTTTGCAGTCTTCACAGGAAAGCTCTCTGAGGCTAAAGATAGTCTTTTAAGTATGACTAAAGGGAATCAGACAGATGAATGTATTCACATATTAAGGTACTTGCCTTCCTTTTACCTGGGGGAGAATTCTGAGTGGATATACTGCATGTGGCTCAGTGCTCAGCACGGGCTTGGGAATAAGAGGTCATGGGTTCGAACCTCAGCTCTGCCACTTGTCAGCTGTGTCACTGTGGTCAAGTCACTTAACTTCTCTGTGCCTCAGTTCCCTCATCTGTAAAATGAGGATTAAGACTGTGAGCCTCATGTGGGACAACCTGATTACCCTGTATCTCTCCCAGCACTTAGAACAGTGCTCGGCACATAGTAAGCACTTAACAAATACCAATATTATTGTTATTATAAGACACATGAGGGGGCATTATTCACATTCCAGTGGAGCCATAGGAGGGCTGAACAAAATCAGGAATGGGAAGAGTGGTATTGGCACATGTGGGTGGGGCCAATCAAGCTTTGAAGCTGTTATGATATTTGAGGAGATGGGAATACTTTTTGAATCTATCTCTTGGGTGAGGCTCAAGATGACAGGTTCACCTACAAGTTTTGGAGTAAAAACCTCTTTAAGGTTCATCAAAGTGCACTAACCATCTTTATCCTGAGATCCTTTTGAGCTGTAATAATAATGATGGTGTTTTTTAAGCCCTTACTGTGTGTCAAGCACTGTTTTAAGCGCTGGGATAGATACAAGCTAATCAGGTTGGACAAAGTCCCTGTTCCACTGTAACTGAGATACAGAGAAGTGAAGTAACTTGTCAGAGGTCACACAGCAGAAAAGTGGTAGAGTTGGAATTAGGACCCAGGTCCTTCTGACTCCCAGTGCTCTACCCACTAGACCACATTGCTTTTCATATATACATATGAGACTATAGATGAGACTATTCTTCCTCAACTCCTCACCTGAGTTCACCTCAATCCCTCCAAAAAGACTGACTTCTACTCATTACTCTGGAGCATCCTACCCCCTCCTCTGTGGTCGTTCATTCCGTCCCGTTTGGCCTGCTTAATTTAGACATGGAGCCAGCTGGGCAGAGATTGTACCTCATTTTCTGGTTTGCACAGCCCTTGTCATTTGATGAGAAGTATTTAGTAAAATGATAATAAGAGGTAAAAACGAATATTGATTGAACTCAGCATGACTGCAGAAACAGTACAAGTAAATAGAGGTGATTTTTTGACCTCAGCTGCCTCATACTGTACACACAGTCATTACCAGTATTGTGGCCCGTGAAGCAGAGACCCATGAGACGAGAATATTTTTATCTTATCCATCATAAGAAATTAAAACTACAAAATATTCATTTCATGAATATTTAACATCTCCGGTAAAATATTCTGTATTCTCCACACATGCACACCCTCTACTAGAATATTGTTACAGACAACAGATACAATTGATTCTGAAATACTTAATCCAAGTAGTTAAAATCTATTTGCCATGTATGACTTAAATGAAATCTATTTGAATTATAGATAGCACCTTAAATATTAATACTTTAATGTACCACATTCAGGAATGCACTTATGCCTGTATTTCAGCAGCACAAACATCTGATTTCAGTGTTTGGTCCAATCTTTTTGAATCTATTTTTTTTTTGGTATTTTTTAAGTTGAATTAATTTACTTCATTGTTTCTATGGTGAATGCATTACAAAGTTATACAGTGTTAATGTAGAAATAATGGGAATATTTGGTAAGATTAATAAATTTTAGGTGTACGTTTGCCCTAAAATTCATAAAAAAAGTTCACTGTAAGTTATAAGATTCCTGCTAAAATGTGATTATTGTATGAATTGGGAGACTAAGTATCTGCAGGCATGGAGACCTATAGTCATTTTTATCCAAATCAGTTTTAAAACAAATTACCGAAAGATACTTGGAAAGGGAAAGATGGTCAGATAGGAAAAGCATAGTAGATTTAGGTAATATAGTTTCAAATTTGTATTTAGCAAGTAAAATCAGTCGAGTAAAATAAAGAGCAAATTTTCTCTTCTTTAAATACACTTAGTTCTTCTCCATTCTTCAAGGAAGGTGGTGTGCCAGGTAGGTACTTACTAAATTGGATCAAACATATTAACGATGAGCAAGTTGTTTTTATTTTTATCTGTGAAATATACAGACAGGTGGAACTTGTTTTTGATTAATCAGTGATATGTATTGAGCACTCATTGTGAGCAGAGCCCTGAACTAAGCACAAGGGAGAGTAAGGGACAAAAGAGTAGGTAGACATGATCCCTGCCCACAAAAGAGTACATGTGCGATCATTGTGGAAGATGTGGAAGAGTGAGTCCTAGTCTTCCAGGGCCTGAAATTCCTATTTGTAAACTTGGTATGGTTGGGTTACATTAAACTTTTAAAAGCACTAGGGACATTTTCACGGTTACCAACTATTTTAAAGCCCATTAGTTGATCATCAATCAAGCAATGATTATTGAGCCCTTACTATGTGCAGAGCACTGTGCTAAGCACTTGGGAATGTTGAGGCAGAGTCCTCTTGACTGTAAACTCATTATGGGCAGGGAACGTGTTTGCCAGTTCTGTGGCATCATACTCTCCCAAGTACTTAGAACAGTGCTCGGCACATAGTAAATGCTCAATAAATACCGTCGATTGATTGATTACAACAGAATTCTCAGACACATTCCCTGCCCATGACAAGTTTACAGTCAAGAAGGGGAGACAGGCATTAATATGAATAAATAAGTAACTTAAATGATTTGAAGATATATAAATTCTGTGGGGTTGGGATTGAACAAATACCAGTTGTCCAAAGGTCACAGATCCAAGTGCGTAGAGACACAGAAGGGAGAGCTAGTGCTTAGTACAGTACTTTGCACACAGTAAGCACTCAATAAATACAGTTGAATGAATAAATGAATGGGGAAAAGAGGGCTTAAGTGGGGAGGTCCTTCTGGGAGATGTGATCTTAATGATGCTTTGAAGGTGGAGAGAGCGGTGGTCTGGCATATAGGAAAGGGGAGGGAATTCCAAGCTAGGGGGAGGTTGTGGGAAAGGTGTCGGTGATGAGATAAATGATATTTAGGCACAGTGAGTAAACTGGCGCTAGAGGAGTGGAGTGTGTGGGCTGGGCTGTAGTAGGAGGTGAGTGAGGTGACATACGATGGGGAGAACTGTTTGAATGCTTTAAGGACAACGATAATTGTCGTATTTAAGTGTTTACTATGTGCCAGGTACCATATTAAGTGCTGGAGTGGATAGGGAAGCAGTGCAATTTAGTGGAAAAAGCACGGGCTTGGGAGTGGAAGGCATAGGTTCTAATCCCGGTTCCACCTCTTGTCTGCTGTGTGACTTTGGGCAAGTCACTTAACTTCTCTGTGCCTCAGTTACCTCATCTGTAAGATGGGGATTGAGACTGTGAGCCCCATGTGGGACAACCTGATTACCTTGTATCTACCCCAGTGCTTAGTACAGTGCTTGGCACATAGGAAGCGCTTAACAAATGCCATTATTATGCAAGTTAATAATAATGATAATTGTGGTATTTGTTAAGCACTTTGTATGTGCCAAGCACTGTTCTAAGTACTGGGGCAGAAACATGCTAATCGGGTTGGACACAGTACCTGTCCCACATGGGACTCACGCTCTTCATCCCCATTTTACAGATGAGATAACTGAGGCACAGAGAGGTTAAGTGACTTGTCCAAGGTCACACCAGCAGATATGTGTAGAGCTAGGATTAGAGCCCACATCCTCTGACTCCCAGGCCCGTGATCTTCCCAGTAGGCCATGGCACACTGCTTCCCTACCATCCAAATCCGGTTGGACAGCAAAGTCCATAGTTGGTTTGTAAATACGAGTGGCTGCTACCTCAGTATGGCAGCAGAAGGAATCCGAGGGAGCTCCACGGCTACAGTCACCATCACAGCCGCTTCTCCACCACCTCCTCATTTCAAATGGTGGGAGCCAGGGTGGGGAATTCATTGGGAGTCCGGCCAGCCCAACGACCTCCATCCCCCATCCCTGGCAAGGCCTGCAATCTGACGCTTTGGTTCTGTCACTTCCAAAGTTTGAGAGCCAGTCATTTTTATTCACACTCTTTGGAAAGAGGTTTCTCAGCAGTCGGCAATCCAGATTGCTGCATTCAGAGGGCAAAGCACTAAACGGGGGTGCTGCAACCTTTCCGCGCAGAAGAGCCAAATAAAACGAAACCTTTGAGCAGTTGATGTGTGGAGAGCCAGTGACACAATTTAAACAGGAGAGGGGAGGAGGAAGGAAGGGGAAAAATAGTCTGGGAGAGGAGAGAGAAAGAACACGGTATTCCTGGTTCATTTGGGAATGGGGAAGGGCAGTTCCCAGAGTGGTAAAGCACTTTGTCCAGTGTTGTCATTTATCACTCCCTCCTTCTCCTCCTCCTCCTCTGTCACCACCACTCTGGATCTGACTCATCTCGGGGGGGGTGGGGGGGTGAGGGTCGTGAATCTTTTCCTCCAAAAAGTGTGAATGGCAGGTCCACCTGGGGCAGGGATCCTTCCTGCCCCTGGCCCAGAGTGCAGCTTCCTGGGGTGGCCACGTCTGCGTGGGTTGAACGTTTTCGTTCTTTGCCGGGCTCGGCTGGCCCCTCCTCATTACCGCTGCGGAGAATGTGTTGTCTATTGTTATACTGTACTCCCAAATGCTTAGTACAGTGCTCTGCGCACACCAAGTACTCAATAAATATGTTTGATTGACCGACTGACTGTTCGCCCAGGTACCAGTGTCGGGGAGGAGGGCAAGTGAAACTCTGGCTTATAGCTTCCTCAGCTCCCGTGTATATATGTGTACTCATTTATTTTGACCAGTTTATTCATAAATCGTTTCTTTTCTCTCACTTTAGTGGGTAGCTCCTGGTGGACAGAGAACTTGTAACTTCCTTTGTCTGTACTTTACAAGTACCTAGTTAAGTACATGACATCGAATGGGTGCCCAATAAATGCTGCTGCTTATGTTCCTATCACTACCACTACCAGGAAGCAGCGTGGCCTAGTGAAGAGAGCACGGACCTGGGAGTCAGAAGGATCTGGGTTCTAATCCCAGCTCTGCCACTTGTCTACTGTGTGACCTTGGGTAAGGCACTTCACTGCTCTGTGCCTCAGTTACCTCATCTGGAAAATGGGGGTTCAGGTTGTGAGTCCCATGTGAGACACTACCACTCTGATCCAAGCACTTGTCATATTCTGCCTGATTATTGCATCAGAGTCTCCCTGCTGATCTCCTTTTTCCTGTCTTTCCCTACTCCAGTCCTTATTTCATTCTGGCTTTAGTTCATCTTGCTGTGGTGGAAGGTGCTTGCTACCAGAGAAGCAGCATAGCTTAGTGGATAAAACACAGACCTGGGAGTCAGAAGGTCATGAGTTCTTATCCTGCACCGCCACTTGTTCAGCACTTAGAACATTACCATCATTATTATTATTATCATTATATTGTCTGCTCTGTGACCTTGGGTAAGTCACTTCACTTATCTGTGCCTCAGTTGCCTCATCTGTAAAATGGGGATTGAGACTGTGAGCCCCATGTGGGACAGGGACTGGGTCCATCCTGATCTGCTTGTATCCACCCCCAGTGCTTAGTACAGTACCTGCACATAGCATTTAACAAATACCGTTATTATTATTATTATTACCATCAGCATAGAAAGGGGCTATATGTGCTACCTTCCACACTGACCCTATGAATAAGTTATTGGCCTAGTCTTGGTTTGGCACAGAGGACCCACACACCCTAGTCCCAAAAAACTAACCTTACCTCCTCAATCAAGAGTAATAATAATAGTAATTATGATGGTATTTGTCAAGTGCTTACTCTGTGTCAGGCACTGTACTAAGCACTGGGATCAATACAGGCAAATCAGGTTGGACACAGTCCCTGTCCTGTGTGAGGCTCACAATCTCTATCCCCATTTTCCAGATGAGGTAACTAAATTACAGAGAAGTGAAGTGATTTGCCCAAGGTCACACAGCAGACAAGTGGCAAAGCCAGGATTAAACCTTTTGAGCATCTTCAATGAGTTAAAAATAGACTTATTGGACACATTTCTTCCATTGAGGAACTTACATTCTTACATTACATTGAACTCCCTCCCAGATAATCATATATGCTTTCATATAGAAACATATATGTTGGTTTGACATCTCTGAGTATAAGCCCAGAAGAATATTGGTAAAGGACTGTTAATGGATCCTGCAAGTGAAAGATTTATAAACCAACATCTTATTGTGATTCTTTTACTAAGGAGGCAAACAGCTCTTTGTCACTTTTCCAGAAATGGCTGCTTCCATCTTCTGGCACTTAATACACATTTGAGAATCTGGACTTTTAAAGTTAAGCAGTAAAAATACAAATTTCAGCTAGGAAACTTTGGGCTTTTTAAATAGAAAGGTGAAATCTTGGCTTAACATTTTCTAAGTTGCTGAAAATGCCTCAGAGAAAAATTGCTGTAGTTGAATTGAGGTTAATGGGAGAAAAAAGTTAAGTTCCTTTACAGTAGGCCTGCTCCTGAGAACGAGTTGATGAAACACATTCACCAATTAACAGTTTCACCAGTTATTGTGACAGGTTCAGGTTTCATAAACAAAATCAACATGATTGTAGAATGCATTTCCTCTTGTGCCGCTCGATTAAGAACAATGCCAGTGTGCAGTGGCTTTTTGAACACTGCATTCAGGGGCCGATTAGTAGTGAAACACATGCTGAGACCAAATTGAAAAGCCTGTTGACTCAGACCTCAAATTTCAACCTTCTGTTGAAATTGCAGTGTCTATGGGAACTGCAGCCAGAGATGCAATACAGAAGTTTACAGTACAAAGGATCACACTCGATCTGAAGTAGTTGCAAGTTCAGCAGGTAGAAGCCCGTTAAAGTGTGATGCTGTTGAAAGCAGATTTTAAGTTGCGTACTGCAGAAGGTATACCTGACCACAGAAAGGGAGAGAGGAAAGTAAAGGAGAAAAATTTTTAATAGGTCATTTTAAAAACAGAAACCTGAAGATGGTAGAGACAGACAATGGGAATCTATTGAGTGGGAAATACGTATGTTGAGTTTATATGGAGGTAAAAATAAAATATAGTAACAGATCCAGTCGGAAAGGGATCTAGAATGGAATGAAACCTTTTAGAATGTATCCAGTGTTCACTATCAGCCCTAAGGCAACTTCAAAATGCAAACAATGAGTTGATGTAACTTGTAGCTGAAACAAAGTCCTTCCTCTCATAGAGATGCAAGGACTATATGTGGAAATAGTACCTTAGACACTAGACAATCTCTGTGTCAGTAAAATGACCTCACCGCCTCGACCGACTCATGACATTCGGTACAAGTAAGCAATGTATATAATCTTTACTAAAAGAAAATAACGGAGCAGTAAAGGTGAGGGGTGACTTTGAAATTTCTAGGTGTTTAGTATAATGTCTGAATTGTAACCAGATTGATAATTTTGTACTACTATCCAAATTGATTTCCTTTCCTTAGATTCCAAACCTTTATTGGTGAAGGGGTGAGAAAGTGGGTGTGTGTTTGTATGTGTGTGTAGATATTTATGAGGGAAAGGATCATTCTCTGGCCCTTTAAGAAGGTGACAGGCATACCTTTGAGTTCCGGACTAATTGCTGTGTCTGACTGGGCAAGGATTATGATGGGAGGAATTGGGAGTAGGGAGAGGAGTATCAGTATTGTGATGGTAATTCCTGTGATCCTAGGGGCCTGATTAAAATATCTGGACTATACAATTCAGGGTTTGGTTGAACCAATATGGAATGGCCGAACATCAAAGTCAAGGGTTGAAAACCTGCTTCCTTCAGGTACTAGAAGATTTGAACCTCGTCTGTTTTCTGTAAATAATTGAGCCTGTTTACAATTAGCGCAGGGAGAAGGGCCTGGGGAGTTAATATTTCCATTACATTGTTTTTTCAATTCTTATATCCTGACACAATGAATCTCTGAACTTTAGAGAAGGGGAAATTCTAGCCTATCATTTTTCATTTCTACCAATCTGGCTCTTGCCTATAGGTGAAATGTGGACAAGTGGCAGCTTAGTGACCAGTTAAAATCCCCAGAAGATCTAAAGCAGCACCAGACCAAGAATAGGCCTGACTAAGATCGGCGTTCGCCCGGTTCACGTGTCTGTTCCCTTATCGATGTTGAAACAGCAGTGAACACCATTATATCATATGGACCAATCAGTGGTGCTGATTAAATTCTTACTGTTTGCCGAGGACTGCACTCACTGGGAAAGTACAATACGGAAGTGCTGGTCGTTATATTCCCTGCCCACAAGAAACTTATCTTTATATCTAATCAATCAATTAATGGTATTTACTGAGCACTTACTAGGTGCAAAGCACTGAACTAAGCTCTTGGGAGAGTAGAATGCAACAGAGTTGGTAGACACTTTCCTTGCCCACAGTGAGCTTTCAGTCTAGAGAGGGAGACAGACATTAACGTAAATAATATGTACATGAGTGCTGTGGGGCTGAGGGTAGGGTGAATAAAGGGTACAAATCCAGTCAACCATTTAAATTCTGCAAATTTCCACATAGAATCATTTCACGTCGGTCCTAATAACGGTGCAGTCAACAACTGTGAATCCAGTGAAGGAAAAGGATTGTATCCCATCAGATTATCAGGTATCCACCCCCATGCTTAATATAGTGCTTGGAACGGAGTTAAGTGCTTAACCATTATTAGTCAGTCAGTCACTTGTATTTATTGAGCACTTACCTTGTGCAGAGCACTGTACTAAGTGCTGGGAGAGTACAATACAACAATATAACAGAAACATTCCCTGCCCACTTATTATTATGATTATGAGTGTGATTGTCATCGGTTTTAAACAAAAGATTTACAACTGCCACTAGGTTTGGATTGAAGTATAAATGTTAGTAAATTCCACAAGATAGATGCATATTGATTTTTATTTTTTAAAATTATTTATCAGTGTGTGTATGTGTGTTTGTGTATTTTCAGCAAAGTGGTGTCCAGAATTCTAAAGTGTCATCAGTGGCTGCCTCAGCCTTGACTCCTCCATTTTTTCTATTTTTGCTGCCTTCTGCAAGTGGCTGTAATGCCTATTATCACTACTATTTATTGAGGAGCTTCTATATGGAGAGCACTGTATTAGGTGCTTGGGTGCATAGAGAGATGTAGAAAACATGGTCCCAGCTGGAAGGAAAACCAGACACCTCATTAAAGCCTGGGAGTGCACTGCAAGAGCAAAGTGGTGTTTTGTCTCTGGATGATGAGATTGCCTGTCTTTTCCCAGAGCATGGGTCAGAGGCAAAAGTGTGCATCAGTCTGTCGTCTGTGTGTCTGGAGAATTCAGAGGATTCCCAGAAATTCACTTTTCAGCGCTGCTATCGTAAGTCCGACTCTTGGCAGGGATCTTTTTGGGCTACTCCTACTAAGAAGGCTTTCTTCTTGAATTTGTAGAAATAGAAAATTCCTTCTCTTCCTTTGAAACATTTGTTGATGTGAGAGCGTAACTTGAAGGCCTTTGAAACATTGCTTTAAAAAGGAAAGATTCCTAAGGTATTGAACACATTTACCATTGGATCAAACAAGGAGCTGTCTTATCGAATAGTGCTGTAACAAGTGGAACTTTAGGCGATCTATTGAAAACAGTGAAATAGGCCACTCTGTTGTTTTTCTGAAGAAAAAAAAATCCCTGATTTCATGATCTGAGAAGAGTCTCCCTTGGTTCATCTCTCACTGAGCTATCTGTCGCTTAATCAGATATCTAGCTTAACAGTGGATATATTTTGGTTGTCTCACCTCAGCGAGTCTCTTGTTGCTCTTCTTATTTAACAGCTTCTGCAACTAACTTTAAATATATAATAAACTCTGCTAAATGATGTTAGAACTTTGAAGAACAAAAACCTGGACTAAGAGTTCCAGGAGAGAATCACTGGCCACAGTGAAACTTACCCATAACAGCATCTACTACGTGGCCTATTTGGTAGAGTCTGACATCCCCTAACCTGGTGACTAAGATGAAAGGAATATTCAGAAATGAGCATGTTGTCATAGATTTGGCCCAGAAAGGATCTTAGACAGAGAATGAACAGGCAGGGCACCCTCACCAAACCATTTCCTGATGGAACAATGAAAATGGCCTCATTTTTAACAATGAGATACTTTAAAATAATAACATTCAGATACTGGCTCTCAGTCTGCTGCTCTGTAATGTGTTCTGGCTAATGTCTGATAAAAGGGGCACGGGGATTAGTAGGAACTGAATTCAGGAAAGCTACCTTGTTTAACTTCCATATATGTATGAGCTCTAAGTCTGGGATGACAGAAAATGGAGTATATATATATATATATACATATATGTATAACTTTTTGGAAATGTCTTCAAAATTAGGAATTCTGGGCCAAATTTTTGTCTTAGAATTGCTTAAGAAGAAAACATGCCCCTGTCTTTTTGCATTTTAACTGAATTTTTGACACGTCTGAGTTTAATTCAATGTTTTAATAAAATGGTTTGAAAACTAGAACATTGCAAATGTAAATTTTGACATATTACAAATAAAATAAAGCTAAATTACAGTACTTAGTGCCAATGAGGACCTTTCTTGTGATCAATTTTTTAATTAGCATTTTCCCTTATTAAAAATACAAGAAGAGAAAATAGAAAATAATTTTTACATTCAATATTAATACATTACTCAGCTCATGCCTATGATTGCATCATAAATATCACAGCCAACCTTCTAATTGAACTAAATACAGAGCATTTTATAGTCTTTCAACCTAGTTCACATAATTAGGAAAGTGATTTTGAATGAAATAGAATTATCTAGTTTACTCTGCTGTATTTACATATGTCTTTCATGAAGAGATATTTGGCAGTAAAACTATCCGTTCTTTAAATAAGCACACCAAAATACTTTTGCAGAGTCTGAAGTTCTGCTACAAGAGAAAATCAACATCAGCTTTGCCTTTGAAAAGCCATTATCATTGCTCTTTTTACAGACTTAGAGACAAAATGGTGGCGAGAGCAAAATCCTTACAAGGAGGAAGTCCTGGATTTGTTTCCAAAAACAATTTCTGCTGTTCTTTTGCCCTAATAAAAATGAGTGGAGGAGGAGATTTTATTATCTCATGAAGGGGCTGTGGAATAAAGACACAAGTGGCATTCACTCAGATGGGTCAGGTAAACTCTTTTGAGGCAGAAGTCCATTAAATGACAGTCACTTCTCATACTGCTTCTCTCGCAGCTCTAGACTTTAAACAAAAGAGAAACTATCCCCAAACCAGATTCTCAAAGACATAAACAGCCAGTGACAATTCAAGAACTTAGTTCTTGGTTGTTTCAGTCTGATGACATTTTAGAGGTTCCATCTGCCTCTCTCTTGGATGGGAGAGGGAAGATAATTTGTTAGAATTTTGCATCCCATTAGGTAGTGCAATTTGTAAGTTTGACTTGCAGTAAAAAATAGGTGATTAAACCATATTGACACTTTTTTAATGGTACTTTTTAAAAGCTTAAGATGTGCCTTGCACTCTACCAAGTGCTGGAGCAGACACAAGGTAATCTGGTTGGACATCATCCATGTTCCACATGGCACTCACAGTCTTAATCCCCATTTTACAGGTGAGGTAACTGAGGCCCAGAGAGGTTAAGTGATTTGCCCAGGTCACACAGCAGACGAGTGGCAAAGCTGGGACTAGAACCTACATCCTTCTGACTCCCAGGCCTGTGCTCTATCCACTAGGCAATACTGCTTCTCACTGACCAACTTATTCAGACAATAAAGACATCAAACAATTATCAAAAGGGCTGATTAGTATGTGGTAAGGAATGGGGCATTAATAGTGGCTGGGTCAGGGGAGGGAAGGTTGAATTTGAAGAAAGATTCCTGTTGGAAGGACCAGAGGGTTAAGGAGTAAATCAATCAATTTTATTCATTAAACGCTTATCTGTGCAGGACACTGTACTAAGCGCTGGGGAGAGTAGAATGTAAGAGAGTTGGTAGAATCATAATGTCCTTACAATCTAGAGAGAACTACCCAAGTGGCTGCTCTCCTGTGATGCAGATTCTCCTGGATTACTCTCGGAGATTATGGGATTTCACCCTGAAAGATGGAGAGGGTAGAAGAAGGCAGCAGGCGAGGGTTCACTTCTGGCCAAGAAAAAAATATCAGGTCTGTTTTTCTCTTGCAATTAACTTATTTGTTTCTAAACCCGTAAAGTTTTCCAACCTTGAAAAGCCCACATGTCACATTGAAGGCCAGGGGTGCCAAGTTTCAATTTAAAAGTCCAAACAAACTTCTGTTGATTTGCTGGTAAAATCACTTTTTACTTTTGGTAATGCCATTCTCTCCAGAAGAGAACTGAACAGATTTCTCTAGACTTTCCAAATAACAAGTTGCTTTTGTATAGATGAGTATGAAGAATGACTTCTTTGGGGTCATGCTGGGTGAAAATTAGAAACCTGTTGGGCATTGGTCTAGTAATACAATTTCCCTCTCTTTCATAACTAATTGCTCTGTGCTCCTGTTTTCATGGCCGAACTATTATAGAAGGCCATGATGTCTAGGCTTGTGGGGTGAAGGTAGTGTTTCCATAAATTCTGGAATGAACTCCTGGGATTTCTGGGAGCCCCAGTCTCAGCAGGATGGGATTTCCCCAAAATCGGAGTTGGCTCCAAGTTGGTTCCCATCAGAGATTGTCGGATTGTGTCCTGGAGCAGGCTTGACCATGGCTGGTCTGAACTCCTGGTTCCTGATCACCTGCGAACTGGTACCAGGTTCAGAGATTCCCTAGAGATGGTAGGCAGGACATTGATATTGTAATATAACTGAGTTCTATCAGCTGGCCCAGAAATCGGACTTCCAAACACAACTGGTGCTATTCATGAGTACCATGCTCTAAGAGCAGTGAACATTTAACAAATCATTAACTTTTAAATTTTCTGGAGGTTTATTTGACAGCTGCTGCCCTCAATCCCTAACGCTATTAGTCCTTGGCCTTTACTTTGGGACACATCACCGCCTTAACTCTTTGCTACACCTTTCCCAGGATGGCAGTGAAGTGTAGGGAGAGGGTGCAGGAGGGAGGAAGTGAAAAAGCGTGAAATGCAGCTTGACAAGTGGGTGCTCCTGCAGATGCCAGGATTTCTACAAGCAAGTTTGGAGTGGGAAGAGTGACATGAGACTGCTGGAACTTGGGAGCTTATTACTTGAAACAGACCATTCCTCTCAATGTTTGCTTGGGGTTTGACATTAGGTGTGCCCTTTGAAGATTTGGGTCCAAACCAGAATTTTATGCAGGAAAGCTGTCTTCAAAAAATACACTACAACCAAGTGTGGCCAATATAGCACTAAAGTCACTATTTGATTAAGAGATTTTTTTTAAAAAAATCTGAGCTTGGAACAGAAGTTTAAATAGGCAAATTTGCCTCAGGCTTAATTGAATCTTTCCTTTTTTTTTTTTTGGTAAAAATATTCCTGACTATAAATTAGCCCCCAGTATTTTTTTAGACAGCACCAGACCATCCTTGCTAAAAAAAAAAAAAAGTTTTACAGGAAAAACCTTTTAACATTTCATTATCTTTTTACCTGCCTGAACTGGAAATTGAGTTTTCCATTTAGAATCACAAACTGAAGAAGCATTTTCCCAAACCTTAATTCCCTCTTTTTAAATATTTGGCAACATTCCTCAATGGCCCAAACTTCTTTGGCTAATTGATTCTCTAAATAAGTCCTCAGCCAATCTTCAGAGCAGCTGTTTCTAGAGTAACAGAAATTTGTAACAGAAGAGATGTCTGTGGCTTTAACAGGCATGTGTTTGCCTTCCACCACAGTCCAAATTGCCTCCTCTGAAAGACTCATTTTTGATGACCAAATGTGTCTTGTTTTCCCTTGCTTTTAAGAAACCCAGTTTTAGACTTTGATAGCTCAAAGCAGTCACTGGAAAATCTGGTAAAGGAGCCACCCAAGTCCCTAAAAAACATACCACTGTTCCATGGGATATTATTTCTGCCAAACCCAGGAATCCCTGTTTAGGTTTGGATTGGATTTCTTTATCCCTCATTGAACTTTCAAAGCCATGTTGTCTGGTTCATAATAGAAAGAGCATTTTCACCTCAAACTCGGGTTGAAACTGACTTGGCAATTTAAGACCAAATTTAAGACCAATTTAAGACCATTTATTTAGTAGGTGACTGGCACCCTTTATTGAATGTGAACAATAGCTTACTATTGAGACTGAAATTAAAATATCATTTAGGAAATTAGTCATTCTGTAGGCAGGTATCTCAGAAGAAAGATAGCTGATCATCCTCCGGGTGAAAATGCAGACTGAAGATGCAGATTGCAGATCTGTCTTCTCTGTTGATAACAGTTCCCTTTCTACTAGGGAAAAAAAGGGGGATTTTTTTAAACTGAAGAAAACACAAAAAAGGATTGTCGAATTTTATTTCTGTTAGGCATTTTGAAACTCTGCAAAGGGCTGCTAATAGGGAAATTTCTTTCCCAGAAACCATTTGCATAGACTTGCCCTCCAATTGGATTGGTTTATGATCAGACCTCTTTGAGAGCAGAGGAGGAAATAGATGATCTAGACTGTAAACTCCCATTCTAGAATGTAAGCTCGTTGTGGGTGGGGAACGTTTCTACCAGCTCTGTAATACTGTATTCTCCCAAGTGCTTAGTACAGTGGTCTGCAATTAATAAGTGTTCAAACACCACTGATGATTTTTTTTTTATGTAAAGAGACTTTGGCTCGTGCCCTTGAATATGTCAGAGGTGGTGTCATAAAGTATCCATTTAATTCATCCATCCAGTCTACCTTTGGAAGTGATTTTTCTTTCAGGTAAGTAGACTTATCCCCGCTTGGTCAGATTAGTGTATTATTGGTGGAAACATTACTGCTTATCATTAAGTAGATTAAAATAAGTTAATTTTACATTTAACATTTTAAATAAATTTCTGTCAATTTTGTTTGCATTTCTAAGGGGATGCTAGGTGGTGAGAAGTGGTTTCAGGTGCTCTGATGAGGTGACTCTTGGATGAATCAGAGTTTGACTGCTGAAAAAGAAGGGAAGAGGCAGATTACAAATGTTATGAAATATGTGTGTCAGAATTTGGTGGCAGAGTGAATTCTAGGGGTCCTGTTGAAAGTGGGAAAGGGAATTTCAGAGAAGAAAATGAGAGAGTGCATTTTCCAGGAAACAGTGAGGCTTCCTGCATTTTGCAAAGGGTAGAGACTGTCCTGGTTATAGTCAAGCTTCCATAATTCCCTAGGGGAAGAGATAAGTGTGGAGACAAAAATTTCTTTCTCTTTCCTGGCTCCTGGCCATATTTTCCTCTGGCTATTAGAAGGAGGATCCACATTTCTTTATCACCTAATCAAACTTGGGGGAAGATAGGCCCAGAAAGGTGGTAGTTTTGGAATTCCCTGATTTAAATTTTAGTGTGTGATTTTAAATCTTTATTGGAATTTTCTTTTCATATTTTTTTCAATTGTATCTGATTTAAAATAATGTTGGACATACCGCAACAGAGTTTTACAACAATTCACAGGACTCAGGCAGAATTCCTTTTTGGATTTTGGGCAAATTTCACATCTCCTTTGTTCTTTTTTAATTCCTTGATTGGTAAAGGACTCCTTTCGCACCTCTTTCTAGGTACTTTTCATTCATTCATTCATTCAATGGTATTTATTGAGCGCTTACTATGTGCAGAGCACTGTACTAAGCGCTTGGGATGAACAAGTCGGCAACAGATAGAGACAGTCCCTGCCGTTTGACGGGCTTACGGTCTAATCGGGGGAGACGGACAGACAAGAACAATGGCACTAAACAGCGTCAAGGGGAAGAACATCTCGTAAAAACCGATGGCAACTAAATAGAATCAAGGCGATGTACAATTCATTAACAAAATAAATAGGGTAACGAAAATATATACAGTCGAGCGGACGAGTACGGTGCTGTGGGGATGGGAAGGGAGAGGTGGAGGAGCAGAGGGAAAAGGGGAAAATGAGGCTTTAGCTGCGGAGAGGTAAAGGGGGGATGGCAGAGGGAGTAGAGGGGGAAGAGGAGCTCAGTCTGGGAACGCCTCTTGGAGGAGGTGATTTTTAAGTAAGGTTTTGAAGAGGGAAAGAGAATCAGTTTGGCGGAGGTGAGGAGGGAGGGCGTTCCGGGACCGCGGGAGGACGTGACCCAGGGGTCGACGGCGGGATAGGCGAGACCGAGGGACGGTAAGGAGGTGGGCGGCAGAGGAGCGGAGCGTGCGGGGTGGGCGGTAGAAAGAGAGAAGGCAGGAGAGGTAGGAGGGGGCAAGGTGATGGAGAGCCTCGAAGCCTAGAGTGAGGAGTTTTTGTTTGGAGCGGAGGTTGATAGGCAGCCAGTGGAGGTGTTTAAGAAGGGGAGTGACACGCCCAGATCGTTTCTGCAGGAAGATGAGCCGGGCAGCGGAGTGAAGAATAGACCGGAGCGGGGCGAGAGAGGAGGAAGGGAGGTCAGAGAGAAGGCTGACACAGTAGTCTAGCCGGGATATAACGAGAGCCCGTAATAGTAAGGTAGCCGTTTGGGTGGAGAGGAAAGGGCGGATCTTGGCGATACTGTAGAGGTGAAACCGGCAGGTCTTGGTAACGGAGCAGGTACTTGAGCAAGGTAACCCCTGTTTTACAAAATAGTTGAGTTTAATACATTCCAGACCCATTCCCAGCCTCCTTAGTCCACTCTCACTGGTATTCCTCACAATCCTGATTCCCCTACTTAACATACTAACTGGAAGATGTAGCTTTTTCTTCTTTCCGAAAGGGTAATAATGCTGTTATCTATAAAACCCTTTGCCCTTTGACACCATTATAGAAAGTTTTGGGTTTTGTGGTGTTGGGCGGGGTTGGGGGGCTGGTTATTTAAGTACTTACTATGTGCCCGGCACTATACTAAGTAATAAGCTAATCCGTTTGAACACAATCCATGTCCCACATAGGGCTCACAGCTTTAACCCCCATTTTACAGATGAGGTAACTGAATCACAGAGAAGTTAAGGGACTTGCCCAAGATCACAGAGCAGACAAGAGGTAGAGCCCGGATTAGAACCCAGGTCCTCTGGCTCCTAAGCCTTTGCTCTTTCCACTAGGGACTGCTGCTTCTCAAGTTGGCGTTATTATTACTGTAGCATTTGATGAGAGAAAAAGCCCAATTTAAAAATCTTCCAACCTGAATAAGTTATCAGATATATTTGGAAAAGCCCTAAGTTAATTCTTTTGAATCCAGTCCTGAAAGTGTTCTTCAGCAAAACAGGTGCTTGTTACATCTGATTTTTGTCAAGCAAGGTCCATCTTTCATAAGGATGTGGAAAAGATCATTTGCTTCTAAATCTCCCCTTCAATTCTAACATAATTCTTAGATCTTTCTTTGGATTTGAACTTCTGGATGGATTTGACTTTTCAACCAAAAACTAAAGATTTTTCAGCCTGTGTAAAACCAACTCTATCTAGGACCTGAGGCTAGATTTTTCACACCCAGGAAATAACAGATGAAAGGAAAACCAAGAGAAAGTTCCAAATCCCTGAACCCCTTGTTTTTAGCTTTCCTTACAACAGGGACAGACTGAACATGGTGGTGAAAGGGATCATCCAGCTGTGTGGAAAGTCCTATTCCCAGAGCAAAGGCTTTAAAGCCGACACTGTCCTAGGCACTAGATGAAGCTAGACAAAAGGGGTTTAATCAATCAGTGGTGTTTATTGAGTGCTTACTGTACCTACTGCTTTGAAAAGTACAATACAAGTAGCTTATGATAAACAAGGGGAGACAGACATTAAAATTAATTAGGAGAAATGGCAGAGTATATGTACATAAGTGCTCTGAGGGCAAAGCAGCTATGAAGTGCTTAAGCGGTACAGGGCCAGGTGCCTAGGCAAAGCAGAAGGGAGGCCTAATAGGGGAATTGAGAGCTTAGTCAAAGAAGGCCTCTTGGAGAAGTGATTTTTAGGAGTGTTTTCAAGATGGGGAGAGATATGAAAGGGAGTGGGGAGATTCCAGGCCAGAGGGAGAATGTGGGTAAGGGTTTGGTGGCGGGATAGACCAGATTAAGGTACAGAGAGTAGTTGGTATTAGAGGAGTAAACTGTACAGGCTGGATGGTAATAGGAGATCAGAGAGAGAAAGTGAGAGGGATAGAGCTAATAGAGCGCCTTAAAGTTGATGGTAAGGAGTTCATGTTTGCCGTGGAGGTGGATGGGCAACCACTTTAGGTTTCTGAGGAGTGAGGAGATATGGATTGAAAATGATCTGAGCGGTCGAGTGTAGAGGCTCTTAGGTAAGCGTGGGTATAAGTTTCAAAAAAATGATGAATGTTCTACGTACTTCCTACTCTCTCCAGCAGTTAATCTAATTAGGCACATCGGCATTATATTCTAAGCTACTATTGGGAAGAATCAATCAGTCATATTTATTGAACACTTACTATGTGCAGAGCATTGTACTAAGTACTTAGGTGAGCACAATGTAACAATATAACAGAGTTGGTAGACAAGCTCCATAACCACATTGAGCCTACCCTTCTAGAGGGGTTTACAGTCTAGGGGGCAAAAAGGGGCTGGAGGAAATAGCATATTGTTCTTTTCTCCTAATACCAATCCTGAGATTACTGTTCCAGTGTGACTCGGTAAGCTTGAACTCTCCTGTCATTGACTGTCCTAACCCTTGAATTCTTAACTTCCCCGCTAGTACTGGCAATACCAGCCAGATTTTCTCCATCTACGAGCATCTGCCGTGGGAGGTGATTAGTGGCCACACCAAGAAGTGCTTTGAAGAGGACAACTTTACATGAACTCAGCGTTTAAAGAATTTATTGTGTAAGCATCAGACCTCTTTTTGAAGGAAGTGCTGATAAAGGTAGAAGAGTTTTCAAAGCAGAGAAGTATCACCTGAGTTCAGTAACACCTCATTAGGTGCGAGTGCTATGTCTGCAGGGGATAGAAATTAATGGGATCTCAACATCTTGCAACATCTACTTTGGTAATTCAGCAACATTAAAACCCCATCTCCTTAAAAACCACAGAAGTTGCTGAAAAATGCTAAAGTAAAATGAAAGTGAGGTGATGTATTCCAGTAACTTACACTCTGCTTGGGAAATCAGATCTCAACCTTTTTGTGGTGTGAGCCACTGGAAAAGTTGAAAATGGATCGCGAGTTCCGTAAAAAGATTGCCAGTTCCAAACTCAGAAATATGCTGGGCAGAGAGGTGCAGAGAAAAGGAAGGTGAGGCTTTACTTGACAAGGCACGCCGATTTAATAATAATAATGATGGTATTTGTTAAGTGCTTACTATGTGCAGAGCACTGTTCTAAGCGCTGGGGTAGATACAGGGTAATCAGGTTGTCCCACGTGAGGCTCACAGTTAATCCCCATTTTACAGATGAGGTAACTGAGGCACAGAGAAGTTAAGTGACTTGCCCACAGTCACACAGCTGACAAGTGGCAGAGCCGGGAGTCGAACCCATGACCTCTCCCTCTGAAGCCCAGGCTCTTTCCACTGAGCCACGCTGCTTCTCAGGAGAAAATACACCATTAAAAAAAGCCAAAAGCAGAACCCTCTGGCCATAAATAATGATGAGAGGGGTCCCAGCAGCAGTAGCGATTGTTACAATCACCACTGGGACTGTACTGGCTGATCTTGGGGCTGTGCGTGACTGGGATTTTTCAGTACAGTTGGAACTGTGTGCTGGAAATTCCCCTTTTTTCATATCCTTAGAAGAGTTGAGATCGGTTGAGGTGGGGAGGCCACCAGGATCACCCCACCCTTGCCTGGGTGACAGTAGTGACTCCCACTTGACCTGGTTTGTCCTGGGCCAGGCCTCTCGGACCATCACCACTTTCACTTAGAGCAGTGGGAAAGAGGAGGGTGAATGATTTTTCCTCTCTGCCTTCTCTTTTCCCCACTCTCTTCCATCAGTCGAATCCGCTACACCCTATGCTGGTGAAAAGCAAGAAGCTTGAGCTGGTTGGGCTCCAGCAAGCAGCTTTATGTGCCCTGGGGACTCCCAGGCAGGGATAGAGACCCCGAGTCGCCTTGACACCCCCTTGGATGGCCCTGTTCTCTCTCCGGTCTGGCCCTGGGTAAGACACCTTCACCATCAGTTGTCCTATTCCTCCAACTCCACCTTCTTCTGGTCCCCGGCTTGGAATAGTTTATCTGCTCCCCTCTGTTCTCTCGGGACTCACATCCGGACCACCCAAACAACCCGGCTTTGGAAAGAGAAATAATAATGACGGTATTTGTTGAGCACTTACTATGTGCCAAGCACTGTTCTAAGCACTGGAAAAGCGCTTCCATTGGAGCCTCAGAATCAAGCAACTCCAAGCCACCTTCAGGGCCCAAGGAAGCAGAGGGGAGAGGGATAGGAGAGGAAACTCGCCAGAGATTAAATACATCGATAGAGACGCCTTTATTTCTGATGGTGGGGAAAGCAGAGGATCAATGTAAAATAAAACTAGCAATGGCTGTCATACATACATGGGGGCTTAAGGGGAATGCACTGACTCTGCCCATGTGCCCTAGCCATCTTGATAAGGTAGTATACCTTAGGCATCTTGAATTTCCCAAGTAGTGGCCCTCTTGGAGGCGTTACGCTCCCTCTGCCGTGTGCCACCACATTGGATGTTTACGTTATTTGCCATCTGGAACCAACTCTGGCTCTGGGCATCAAGAGATTTGCGATCTGCTTCCAATTCTGTCTATAGCTAACTCATATGAGGGAAGATGACCCTTTGCAGTGGGCTGCACTACTTCCAGCCTACTTGCTCATTGTAATCTGTGTTCCTGAAGGAATGTGACCGGCAGGAACTAGAGTGTGAGTGGAGCCGCATAAACCACTAGTACTATTGTCAGTTCCTCTATGCAGGATTTTGGTCCAGAGGTCTCAGATCTGAGGCTTATCTGTCATTCCCGAAGGGAGACGCCGTCATCATTAAAAAGTGTCGGCACTCAAAGCTCTTGATGATGAGCTTCAATAGAGCTTGGGCTTTTCTTCAGTGGGAAATCTTTAACCTAAGGTCCTCTCTTCCTCCATCCCTATATTGATTCTTGGAGATTTCAGTGATGATGATGATGGTATTTGTTAAGCATCCATGTGGATGCCTCTGATGATCCTTGGACCCCTACTTGATATCATCTTCAGTCATTGTACAATCTCTTCTCTCACCATCACTGTACAACCTCTTCTCTCACCAACTCTGAAATAACATATCTATAATTCTATTTATATTAATGCCTGTTCACTAATTTTGATGGGTCTATATCTATAATTCTATTTATACTGATGCTATTGATGCCTGGTAAGTTGTTTTGATGTCTGTCTCCTCCCTTCTAGACTGTGAGCCAGTTGTGAGCAGGGATTTTCTCTCTTTATTGCTGAATTTTGCTTTCCAAGTTCACCTTGGCTTAGTGGAAAGAGCACGGGCTTGGGTAGGATGTAGGTTCTAATACCGGCTCTGTCACGTGTCTGCTGTGTGACCTTGGGCAAATCACTTAACTTCTCTGTGCCTCAGTTACCTCATCTGTAAAAATGGGGATTAAGACTGTGAGCCCCATGTGGGACAGCCTGATTACTTTGTATTTATGCCAGCGCTTAGAACAGTGCTTGGCGCTTAATGTCTTCATCATTATTATCAGTGCAGTGCTCTGCATACAGTAAGTGCTCAATAAATACTAATGAATGAATGAAATTCCTCTATCCAGTGACATAACTTCATTCATTCAATTGTATTTATTGAGTGTTTACTGTGTGTAGAGCATTGTACTAAGCGCTTTGGAGAGTACCATGCAACAGTAAGTCACCTTCCCTGCCCAACCACAAGCTGACAGTCTAGAGTGGGGAAGACAGACATCGGTACAGATAAATAAAATTACAGATATTTACATAAATGCTGTGGGTCTGGGATGGGGAAAGAACAAAGGAAGCAAGTCAGGGTGATGCAGAAGGGAGTGGGAGATACTTTTCCTCTGCTCCTGTGCACGAGCTGTGGAGTGCTGTTGGTGCAAATCCAGACATCAGGCCAACCTTATGCATCGGGAATTCATCCTCGCTTGTTTTAACTCTGCCCTCTCCTTAGCCTGACAGTGTTTTTTCTCTATCCTTCTCCCATGCCATTAGCCTTGCCAGCTGTTTCAGATGTTTAACTTCCTACTTAACCCCCGAGTCCGTTCATCTCTTGCCCCTAATGGCCTGGCCACATATATTATTGATAAAATTGAAACTACAACATATGATCTCCCTAAATTATCCCCTAGTCCTCCTGCCTCTTCTTCTCAAGAGGAGATCTCTCACCTCCTCTCAAAATATACTCCCTCCACCAGTGCCTTCACATCTTATCAGAACATGTGTTCCTGCCCATCTTCCAATCAGTCATATTTAAGTGCTTACTGTATACTGCACTGAGCACTTGGGAGAGTACAATATTCCAAAATCAATAGACATGTTCCCTGCCCACAAAGAGCTTACAGTTTAAAGTCTTAGCTCCCTTAGCTCCTCACTACGTCCCAGGCTACTCACTGTGCTCTGCAACACCACCCTGCTTGCTTACTGTGCCTCGATTTTGTCTGTCTCTCTACCAACCCCTTGTCCACATCCACACTCTCGCCTGGAACTCCCCTCCCCCTTCATATATGACAGACCACTAGTCTCCCCAGCTTAAAAGCCTTACTAAAACCACATCTCCATCAAGAAGCCTTCCCTGATTAAGCCCTCATTTCCTCTATTCTCCCTTCCTTCTGCATTATCTACGCACTTGGACCTGTACCCTTTAAGCACTTGATATTCACCCTACCCTCAGCTCCACAGTATTTATGTACATATCCATAATTCATTTTAATGTTTGTCTGCCCCTCTATACTCCTTGTGGGCATAGATTGTTTCTATGAACTTTGTTGCATGTTTTTTTAAAAATGGTATTTGTTAAGCACTTACTATGTGTCAATCACTGTTCATTCAGTTCAGTCATATTTGAGCACTTACTGTGTGCAGAGCACTGTACTAAGCACTTATAATTGTGGTATTTGTTAAGCGCTTATTTTGCACAAGGCACTGTTCTAAGTGCTGGGGTAGATAACAAGTTTATCAAGTTGGACACAGTCTCTGTCTCACTTGGGACAGTCTAAATTGAAGGGAGAAGGATTTAATCCCTATTTTAAAGACGAGGTAACCTCTCTGTGCCTCAGTTAAGTGACTTGCCCAAGTTCACACAGTGACACAAGGCAGAACCGGGATTAGAACTCCCTGGCCCATGTTCTTTTCACTAGGCCATGCTGCCTTGTTATACTGTACTCTTCCAAGTGTTTAGTATACTACTGTGCACAAAGTAAGTCGTCAATAAATACCATTGCTTGGTTGATTGAGATAGACCATGACAGAGTTCGATTCTTTTGCCTGTCGCTCATCTTGTTGGTCCAGGTGCCTGGTACTTGAGTTTAGACATTAGTTACGGTAGCTTTAGTGGGTGCAGATGTAGATGAAGGGAGACTCTAATATTGCCTAAATGAATAATATTTTCCCTTTATGGATCCAAGGGCAGGCCTCTTAAAATAGCTACATCTTTGAAAGAAAGTGGACTTGTAATACTTTTCTTAAAATAGGTTGGTGTCCCAGCCAGATTTTCTTAAGTCATTTTAATGAAGTTCTTAGAAAATTTACTGGAGCTTGTTACAACTGTCATTTAATAAGTTCCTTGCCCAGATTGCACTATCATCATTTTGGATTTAGATAATACATCTATTCACAGGAACCCTTGGGCACATTTACATAGATAACCTTAGTCTCAGAACTAAGAATAGCACTGCTTTAGTTCTGAACACTTGGAGGTAAGCACAGAGATAATGAAACGAGCTTCTCTAAAACCTGACAATAACAGACTGTGTGAACTGCTGCTGGTTTTTTTTTTTTTTAAATAAGGCTGTGATCATGCCAGTTGCTTTCCCTTGTTGTTGGTTCATCTGTGAGTGGAATTTTGGTCTGCTTTTTGGCACTTTCAGGGAGAGGATCCGAGTGCCGATGTCCTCCTCCCTCGGTGTTGATGTGCTATCACTTTCAGCTAGGTGCCAGGCCAGTTGGAAATCGAGTGCAGGGCAGTCATTTATAGCCCCATAACTATACGGTGATAGAGGACGAATTAAGGAAAGTGAATTAACTCCCCACACCTTGAACTCGATTCATCTGCTGTCTTCAAGGTCATCAGAGGAGTCCCAACTCCTGGACTTCTCGTCCTCATCCTGTTCCCTGAGCCTCTTGAGTCCTACACATGTCTCAATCAGTCCCAACTGGATAGATTTCCTTTCTGGAACTGCATGAATAGAGAATGCCTTGTTTCCTTTGGTGAAGTAGTGGGTGAGGTCAGTGGAGAGGTCATCCCTAGTTTGGGTGAAAGTTAAAAAGAATTCTTGCCTGGTGTCATCGGAAGAGAGGAAAAAATAAACGTAGAGGAAGCCCTGGAGGCAGAGATCCCTATGCCTCTCCACCCTTTCACCTTTCTCCTCCTCATGCCTCTGGAGTGGCTTGCAGCCCAAGGGCCAGGCTTGGGGCTGCACAGGGGTCGATTTGCAATAATGACCCCAAGCAGCTGGATGAGTGACGTGGTGGTGGCTGAGAAGCTAGACTGAGCCAAACTATGCAGGGAGGTGCCACCCAGCACCAACTCGCTCTCATAGCATCATTGGCACCATTTCACCCAGCGATACCCAGTGCCTCGGTACCCAGAGGTACCCAGCCCTTGCCCAGAACCCTACCAGGCTCCCTAAGGGAACAGAGCACCCTGCAGTAACCCTGTGCCACTTGTGACCATCACCCTGTCCCATGCCTTGTGCTGCCCTTCTAGGTTTGAGAAGTCTGGCATAGCCAGAGCACCAGCTGTAACCTCATTATTTAACTGGAACCCTGCTGAGTTCTGGTTTACTTCCACCACTGAGGTGAAAGTGACTTGAAATTTATTCTCTCCTACCTGGAAGATGGGAAGCAGCATCCTGCTTTGGTATCTGGACTTAAAGAGGGCCAGGAGTCAGGCTAGAGGAAGTCAGCTTCAGAGATGGAAGAGTCAAAGGCTGTGAGAAGAATTTTGGAAAGGTGGGAAGCAGACCTAGTGGATGGAGCACAGGCCTGGGAGTCAGAAGGACCTGGATTCTAATCCCAGCTCTGAACCTGTCAGCTGTGTGACCTTGGGCAAGTCACCTAACTTCTCTGTAAATGAGGATTAAGACTTTGATGTGGGATGGGGACTGTGTCCCACCTGATTAGAGTATATCTACCCCAGCATTTAGAAGAGTATTTGATACATAGTAAGCGCTTAAATGCCATCATCATCATCAACCCATGGTGATGTAGCTTTATTATTGAGGTGCTGCTCTATTCATTCATACCCCTGTAGTTGCCAGGTCCTAGGGTCCATTGTTTCATAAAGTCAAAGAGGAAAATTACTCCTCCAGAGTTAGGGGCACAATGCAGTTAGATCAAATCACATTTTGGCATGGGGTACTCAATCTATCAATCAAACTTACTGCACACTTATTATGTGCAGAACCCTGTACTAAGCACTTGGGAAAGTACAATACAATAGAGTCGATAGGCACATTCCCTGCCCACAGTGAGCTCAGTTTAGAGTGGGAGATAGACATTAATATAATTAAATTATGGATATGTACATAAGTGCTGTTGGGGCTGAGGAAGGGGTGAATAAAGGGAACAATCAGGGCAACACAGAAGGGAGTGGTTGAAGAGGAAAAAGAACTTTGTCAGGGAAGAGCTCTTGGAGGAGATGTGCCTTCAATAAGACTTTGAAGATAGGAAGAGTAAGTGTCTGTGGCATATGAAGAGGGAGGATGTTACAGGCCAGAGGCAGGATGTGGGCGAGAAGTCAGCGGCAAGATAGATGAGATGGAGATGCAGTGAGTAGGTCAGAAGCAAAGTGTGTGCGCTGGGTTGTAATAGGAGAGCAGTGAGGTGAGGTAAGAGGGGGTAAGGTGACTGAGTGCTTTAAAGCCAATGGTAAGGCCATTCTGTTTAATGTGGAGGTGAATGGGCAACCAATGGAGGTTCTTGAATAGTGGGGAAACATGGACTGAACATTTTGTAGAAAAATGATCTGGGCATCAGAGTGAAGTGGAGAGCTCTCCACTTCTGTCCATTGACTCATTTCTGAGCCCCTGAAAAATCACCCCTTCACCGCCCTACTGAAGGCTCACCTCCTCCAAGAGGCCTTCCTAGACTAAACACCCCTTTTCCTCAGCTCCCCCTCTCCTCTGCATCACCCCGACTCATTCCCTTTGCTCTTCCCCCTTCTCCCCACCACACAGCACTTGTGTATATATGTAAATTTCTATAATTCTATTTATTTATATTGATGCCTGTTTACTTGTTTTGATGTCTGTGTCTCCCCTTCTGGACTGTAAGCCTGGTGTGAGCAGGGATTGTCTCTCTTTATTACTGAATTGTACTTTCCAAGTGTTTAGTACAGTGCTCTGTATACAGTAATCGCTCAGTACATACAATTGAATGAATTAACTTGTTTGCCCCTTTTTTCTATTTAGCAGGTATAGTAGAAATTGTGACAAAGCAGCATGGCCTAATGGAAAGAGCACTGGCCTGGGAATTAGAAGACCTGGGTTCTAATCCTGGCTTCACCACTTGTCTGCTGTGCAACCTTGGGCAATTCCCTTAAATTCTCGGTGCCTCAGTTAAAGAGATTTATCTGTAAAGTGGAGATTAAATTCTCCTTCCTCTGAATTTGAGTGGGAACTTCATGTGGGACAGAGACAGCGTCCAACCTAATTTTCTGGAATTCAACCCCCGTGCTTAGTACAGGGTCTGGCACATAGTAAGCACTTAGCGAATACAATAATAATAAGAAGAATACATGCTTGATGAAAAACATCAGATTATTTGGAACTACTGGGTTTCTTTCCAAACAGGAAGTATCATTCCCAAGGTTGGCCGAGAAGTGGTTTGAACTAATATCCATAGTTTCAAATTTATGTAACCAGACTCTTTTGCAAACTTTGAGGGATGCCAGCCACTTGCCAGTCTGCATAGGTAGCAGAAAGAGAACAACATAGTGGCAAAGTACTTTCTGGATGAGTCCATGTTAAATGATTTCAAACTTATTTCCCAGACCCACCAGTGCATCCATCAAGAAGTAATTGAGACCCACCAAGAAAAGCTTTACCAAGTCTCTAAAGAGGTTGGTGATGCAAGTTACGGGCATGGTAGTGTAATCAACCTTTCTCATTTGCTTGAAAAGAGGGGCCTGTCTGATGCAGTTATGAGATATGTTCATGTCAATTTTAATTATTTTAATGTCTATCTCCTCTTCTTAATTGAATGCTCTCTGTGAGCAGGGAACATGTCTACCAACTCTGTTGTTCTGTATTCTTCCAAGCATTTAGTAAAGCAGCATGGCATAGTGGATAGAGCACAGGCCTGGGAGTCAGAAGGTCATGGGATCTAATTATAGCTCCACCGTTTGTCTGCTGTGTGACCTTGGGCAAGTCACTTCACTTCTCTGGGCCTCAGTTACCTCATCTGTATAATTCGGATTGAGACTATGAGTCCCATGTGGGACAGGGACTGTGTCCAACCCTGTTTGCTTGTATCTACCCAGCACTTAGCACAGTGCCTGGCACATTGTAAGTGTAAGTGATCAACAAATACCATAATTATTATTATTATTAATATAGTACTCTACACACAGTAAATGCTCAATAAATACCATTGATTGATATCCCAATATCCACTCTTCAGGATAATTCATCACCTAGATCTTTACTTTGTGAAGAATGGATAATAACTACATTTGGTGAATATAAAATAAAATCCCCAATTCTATCTTGCTCCTGAGTGTCCACAGTGTCTTTGAAAGCACCAAGACACCTATGGTAAATATTATAATCTGTTCTCACTTTTTCAAGCTCTTGATTCCATGCCAGGATCTTATTCAGCCTGGCTCTTACCAGTGAACACAATTTTAACTTGGAGTTCTTCCAAAAGCTCTTTTGGTAACATTATAGAAGAGAGAAGAAATAATTAGTCTATGTAGAGTCAAAATATGGACTCCATTTTCTTCCAAATCCAAGTTTGTGTGGGTAGGAAGAGTCCATGAATTTTCTTATTCCTCTAAATGCCAACCCTCATCAGATGTGGAACTGCCTGATGACTTAATGCAGCATGGCTCAGTGGAAAGAGCCCGGGCTTTGGAGTCAGAGGTCATGGGTTCGAATCCTGGCTCTGCCACTTGTCAGCTGTGTGACTGTGGGCAAGTCACTTCACTTCCCTGTGCCTCAGTTACCTCATCTGTAAAATGGGGATTAAGACTGGGAGCCCCATGTGGGACAACCTGATTCCCCTGTGTCTACCCCAGCGCTTAGAACAGTGCTCTGCACACACTAAGCACTTAACAAATACCAACATTATTATTAATGGGTGAGTAGGGCGAGGAGGATCTGAGGGGAGCAGCTTCCGGTGGGGGAGGCTTCACACTGGGGGGCTTATATGGGTTCTACTTTTGCCACAGTTGGAGTACTGGGCTGCTGCCTTCTGCTAGTTTCATTAGGTGACCCTGTGAGTAGGGAAGAAGGAATTGCAGACTGGGGATGGACTGGATAGAGGGTGACCTACAAACTAGGCTGCTCTTAGGCTTTTGGGGGTGGCACCCAGATACTGTTTTGGGCCTCTCTCTGGTATAATCTCTCCATTATTCCTAGGGATCCTGGGTCTGACCAACTGGAGTTGTCACAAAATGGATCTGCCCACCTAATATCCTGTGAGCCCCAATTGCTTGGCCAGCCTGAACCTAGACTAGTTGTGGATTAATTAGAGCAGACTCTCCTGGGCATCCCTAAATTTCTCTAGAGGGCCAATATGGGTGCCTCCCATTAGAACAAAAATCAAGAATTTTTAGGTTACCGATTACAAAATGCCAAGAGAATCTGATTTTCTTGGAGGATACTAAGTGCTAGTGAGAGATAGCCTTGCTGTTGCCCTAGGAATTAGAAGGCCTGGGTTCTGGTTCTGAATCTGCCTGTAGCTGGCTACTGTGGGTGAACCACACATGTCCTTCACAATGTCTTGGCACCCCAGGCCTGCATATGCGCTCAGTGCAATTTGTGCCTTGTGGGAACACGATGGGCAGAAACAAAAGAGTGCAAATGACACTGAACAAGCCACTTGCTTTATAATTAATGTATCTGTGCAGGCCCTCGGTTCTGAATTCTCAGGCCCGGCGTTACTCCGCCATTCACGTTGGGAGGCTCCATCATTATCGTTATCATCATCATCATGCTGAGAGGATTCAGTCAGAGATCAGAGATGTAGAATAACGGGAAGCAGTAGCATCTGTATGACCCTGCTTGTGTGCAGGTAAAGGAAATGGGGATCACTGTTTTTGGGCCCAGGTGATGCTTGACCCTGACAGAGCCAAAAAAGCCACATCGACCAGCCTTTTAAAGAGTGGCCATGGCTGCTAGCTAGTGGGCTGGCGATGTACGTGCCCAGTATGGGAACATTCTGCTCGTTCACCTACTTGTAGTAGTAATTGTAATAATAATAATACTAGTAATAGTAACCTTCTAAACTGTAAGCTCCTTGTAGGCAGGGAACATGTCTACCAACTCTAGGTATTGCACTCTCCAAAGTGCTTAGTACAGTGCTCTGCACAGAGTAAATGCTCAGTAAATATCACTGATTCATTCGCTTATTCAGTGCTAACCTGAGGAGTGAAGTGTGTGGTCTGGGTTGTAGAAAGAGAGAAGTGAGGTGAGGTGGGAGGGGTGAGGTGGGAGGGGGCAAGGTGATGGAATGCTTTAAAGTCAGTGGATTTTAGGACAGATTCAGGCCCAGTCCCACTTTGAGCTCTCACAGTCTATTTCCTTTTGTTTCCACCTCTAGACATTCTATTGTAGGGTCAAGAAAAGAGCCTTATTCTTGCTGAATTATTTGTATAGAGTTCAGAGGGATGTAGTGTCCCATTATAAGAGGACCTTAGAGGGAATGTCTTGCCAAGATGACTGACCCTGATGGCCAAGCCTGGAGACTTGTGTCTTGGGGAGGCGGGCGGGCTGGTTATGAAATCGTCAGCTCAGGATGGTATGTTGGACTTGATTAATGAAATGCAAAGTGCAATTTGTTCGGAGCAGTTCAAACCACTCTATTATATCGAATGGCATAACAAATAGGATTTGGCATCCCCTCATTCACATCTGAGATTCAAAGGCGCTATTTCTTTTTATGTAAATAAAAAGAAATAATACCAGGATTCATTATGTATTGATGAAGAGCAGAATTACCTATTCAAAAAAATCAAAAGCAATCTGTCTTGCTTTTTCAAAATGCAAAATTAATACAACTTTGTCTATAATATTTCATTTGCTCTGACACGATGTTGAATATCAGCACAAAATGTCAAGAAGAGATATAAACTGAAATAAGTGATAAAGTTTTAGAGTTAAATTGTTCTCTATGGATTCATAGAAATTCATTATTTATCATTCATGGAAACATTACCATTTCTAATTTATACAGTGGGTTTGTGTGTTTGTGCTGTGATTCACCTGCGGAACATACTTCTCCTGTAAACATCTTGGCACATCTTTATTGTTATTGGCCCTACCTATTAATAACTAGATTTCAAAGGAATGCTTCCAGACTTAGTCAAGTGTTTAATCTGCTTTTAGTTCAGTTCTGCCTTTCAGTTCCTTCTGATGCTATTTCACAGAAGCATCTTTTTGAAAATTAGAAACCTCTGAACCTTGTTCAGCTTTCCCTCTTGCAAAGGTATGAGCCCCCTGCTCCTTTTAAAAGTGAATTGAGAATCCATTTGAGCTCTGGGATTGCCAGCCCACAAGGCTGCATCCTTCTCTGCATAGAACAAGTGGGGAAAGGAGATAACTCTTCCTCAGGAGGCTGGGCCTGGTGAGCCCAGACTCTCCTTGTTCTTTCCATTCCCGGCCTTCTACCACTCTTAATTTTTCCAGCTTCAGCCATTTGTGCCATGTTATGGAGTCAATATGGGTGGATAGCAATAATCATGATTTGCTATCAGTCGATCAATGGCATTTATTGAGCACTGCTGTTTGCAGAGCACTATACTGAGCACTTGGGAGAGTACAATATAAGTACAATATTAAGGAGCTGAATCCTGTAAGCTCACCATGCAGGGTTAGAAGTCTGACGGTGTAGGAGAAGAATCTGTTGGGCAGAGGAATTTTTTGTGATTTTCTCGAGCAGGTCACTTAACTTTCCAGGACCTCAGTTAACTCATTTGCAAAATAATGGTGCTTGTTCCACGAGTGAGATAAGAAAATTAATACTTTGATCCATTCCACATCTATGAGACACGCTAATGTGCTATTAGCTTTGCTGGTTATAAGTTTTTAGTCAAGACCATGCTTCCTGTAGCATTAGTTTTCCAATTTTTGTGTAGGTTTCAGGAACTCAGTACTGTTGTCTTAGTGATTTTGATAGTTAAAAGAATATATCCTTCCCAAACTACTTAGGATGCTTAACTGAAAATAGGGTGAGAAAGTAGTCTCCTACATTTGTCATGAAAAGAATGCAAAAATAAAGCCAGTGACATTTGGATGTAAGAATAAAAAAAAAAATACCTGGTCAGAAATAAATGCTTAAGAGAAATAAATAGTTCTCCTAATATTAAAATGCAGTTGAAAAAGAAATTTGATTCAAAACAAATATATCTCAATGCCCCCTTAACGAAACATTCATATTCCACAAAATGATGCTATTCTTTCATACGGTTAACCATATGGGAGCTACAGTTTTATGGGGATTTGTAGATGTAGTGAAAAATCACTTGCCACACCTCGATGTGAAATATCCCAAAAAGTCGATAGGCCTAGAGCAGTAGACTGGAAGCCAAGAACTCTCAAGCCCATTTTCCAGTATGCAACAAATTTACTGAGTAGCCTGAGGCATGCCACCTAACCTCTGCAAGAACCTGCAGAAATGTATTATTCACCCCACTTTGCAAGTGGTGAAACTGGGGTACACATCAGTTATCGAGTGAACATCTGTCACCTCCAAATGAAGAGAAACTCCAACTGCTGGCATTTCTTCCAAAATGGAATCCTATTTTTAGATTTGCCTGGTCTTTACTTTCTGTTAATGCACTTTCTGTAAATGTTGAGTTCTTGTAATATTACATACGTTGGCCAAAAGTGCAAGGTAGAATTAGTTAATATTGTCTCAAGAGAAAGATCATCTGTCTAGTTGCAGTCTAGGGAAAGGGCTTCTCGTGTTGTTCCATCTTGTTTGATATGGCATTTAAATAAAAATTATGTATGGGGGACTGGACTCAGTAGCTCTGCTTCTCCTGGATCAGAGGAAGACTTGGAATGTTTTGTATTTTTGGCCTCAGAAGAACGAAGAGGGCCTCGAGGAAGAGGGAACTTTATTTTTTTTAATCAGTGGAGGAATTCCAGACCTTTGGAAAAGGCTGAACTGACCATTTAATATTCTTCCTTTTCACCCCAGGCTTTGAAACACCAAAGTAAGGTCAGAATTTTCTTTATTCTCCAATTCTTTTCTGAAGACTTGGTGGTCTAGATTTCCCAGGGGAAGAAAGGATAGAGAACGTGGTGTTGTGGACTATCTCTAGATCCGGTCTGGGTGACATACCAGGCAAGGGTGCCCTGTCAAATTGTTTCTTACCTGAGTGGCCTGGTATTTGTTAAGGCTTACTATGCGCCAGGAACTGTACTTAGTGCTTCAAAACAAGCTAATCAGGTTGGAGCCAGTCCATGTCCCACATGGGGCTCAGTCTTAATCCCCGTTTTCCAGATAAAGTAACTGAAGCACAGAGGAAGTGAAGTGACTTGCCAAGGGTCATACAGCAGACAAGTGGTGGAGTGGGATTAGAACCCAGGTCCTTCTGACTCCCAGGTCCATGCTCTATTCATTCATTCATTCAATAGTATTTATTGAGCGCTTACTATGTGCAGAGCACTGTACTAAGCGCTTGGAATGTACAATTCAGCAACAGATAGAGATAATCCCCTGCCCGTTGACGGGTTTACAGTCTAATGGGGGGAGACAGAAAAAACAATAGCAGTAAATAGAATCAAGGGGATGTACATCTCATTAAAACAATAGCAATAAATAGAATCAGGGGGATGTACATCTCATTAGCAAAATAAATAGGGTAGTAAACAAATATACAAACGAGCGGACAAGCACAGTGCTGAGGGAAGGGGAAGGGAGAAGGGGAGAAGCAGGGGGACAAGAGGGCTTAGCTGAGGGGAGGTGAAGGGGGGTCAGAGAGGCAGCAGAGGGAAAAGGGGAAGCTCAGTCTGGGAAGGCCTCTTGGAGGAGGTGAGCTCTCAGGGGCCACGCTGCTTCTCAGCGTGTGAGACTGTAAGCTCATTTGGACAGGGAATTTGTTTATTGTCATATTGTACTCTCTCAAGCCATGCTGCTTCTCAAACTGGTGGCAAATGAGCATTGTGAGCAGAGAGGGAAAAGGAGGAGAGAACCAATTTTGCTCCCCCTGGAGTCTGGTGAGGATGATGGGGGAAACTTTGCAAGGCTAAGAGAATTGGAGCAGCAGTAGCTGGACCAACTTTGGCCTTCCCCACCCCAGAGTGTCTCCTGCCCCCTGCCTGCAGCCAGGTTGGGCCTGCTGTGGGAGCAGATCATGTTGGTGGTTTTCGACTGACCGCCTGGCACCCCACAGCCAAGTTACCGCATCGTGACCTGGGATGGGAACTGACACCGTATCCAGACCACGCTGTTCCTTCACTTAACCATTAAATCACATTTTTTAAATGCTTTGTATGTGCAGAGCGCTGTACTAAACACTTGGATTAGTACAACACGACAATAAGCACACACATTTTCTGCCCACAACGAGCTTACAGTGACTCGCTATCCATCATGGCCTAGTGGATATAGCACGGGCCTGGGAGTCAGAAGGGTCTGGGCTCTAGTCCTGGCTCTGCCATGTGTCTGCTGTGGGACCTTAGGCAAGTCACTTAACTTCTTTGTGCTTCAGTTACCCCATCCGCAAAATGCGATTAAGATCGTGAGCCCCATGTGGGACAGGGACTGTGTCCAACCTGATTAGCTTGTGTCTTCGCCAGCACGTAGAACAGTGCCTGGCACACAGTTAATGAATAACAAATACCACTTTGCAATCATTCATGCAGAACAGCTTCACTTCACTTACTGTTTCACTGCTGGACCTTCCCATACATCTCTAGCCGACTCTCACCTCTGATAGGGTAGAATTTTGTACTCCCAGAATCCCAAAACTTCTCACTCTAGGCTACAAGGCACTCCATCACCTTGCCCCCTCCTACCTCTCCTCCCTTCTCTCTTTCTACTGCCCACCCCGTAGGCTCCGCTCCTCTGCCGCCCACCTCCTCACTGTCCCCCATTCTCACCTATCCCGCCATCGACCCCTGGGCCACGTCCTCCCACTGTCCTGGAATGCCCTCCCTCCTCACCTTCGCCAAACTAATTCTCTTCCCCTCTTCAAAGCCCTACTGAGAGCTCACCTCCTCCAAGAGGCGTTCCCACACTGAGCTTCCCCTTTTCCCTCTGCTGCCTCTCTACTCCCCCCTTCGCCGCCCCCCCAGCTAAGCCTCCTTTTCCGACCCTTTCCCTCTGCTCCTCCCCCTCTCCCTTCCCCTCCCCTCAGCACTGTGATCGTCCGCTCATTTGTATATATTTTTATTACCCTATTTATTTTGTTAACGAGATGTACATCCCCTTGATTCTATTTATTGCTATTGTTTTAATGAGATGTACATCCCCTTGATTCTATTTATTGCTATTGTTTTGTCTGTCTCCCCTGATTAGACTGTAAACTCGTCAATGGGCAGGGATTGTATGTTGCCGATTTGTACATTCCAAGAGCTTAGTACAGTGCTCTGCACATAGTAAGTGCTCAATAAATACTATTGAATGAATGAATGAATGATGAGGGCCTTTTCCCTCACCCTGGGAGGGGAAATGGTGCTAGGATCATCTCCTAAGCACCCACTGCATGAAGTTTACAATGCTGGGAGGGAACCAGGGAGGTGAAAGCACAGTCCTTGCCCTCAAGGTGATTGCAAACTAAAAGGAAAGACATCCCCAGATGATTTATAGTGAGGTGGAAAAAAGAATGGAAATATAGATACATGAATGAATGAGGTCTGTAATAGAGTATGTAAACTGATAGATACACAAGGACTGTGACTGTGAAGGCATAATTGCTGAGGAGGTAGTTGGGAGGATGTGTCCTAGGGACCCTAGGCAGTAAGCTTGTTGTGGGGAGGGAATGTGTCTAACAACTCGGTACTCTCCCAAGCGCTTAGTGCTCTGCTCAGAGAAAGTACTGAATAAATGCCACTGATTAATGAGGGAAACTAATTAGAGAATTGCTCCTGGAAGAGGTGAGAGTTCAGGAGGACGTTTAAAGATTGATCGAGCTGTGGTACGGAAGAGGGAGGGAGTTACCGGCAGTGAGAGGCAGTGGGAAGTTTTGCCTGGGAGGAGCTTACAACACAGGCTGGGAAGAAATGGGTGGCTCTTGGTCAGACTGCCTGTTGCTGGCTCTTGGTCCGGCATTAGGGTAGAACTAGAGTCCTAGAGAAGCAGCGCGGCTCAGTGGAAAGAGCCCGGGCTTGGGAGTCAGAGGTCATGGGTTTGAATCCCGGCTCTGCCACATGTCAGCTATGTGACCTTGGGAAAGTCACTTAACTCCTCTGTGCCTCAGTTACCTCATCTGTAAAATGGGGATTAACTGTGAGCCCCATGTGGGACAACCCGATTACCTTGTATCTACCCCAGTGCTTAGAACAGTGCTCGGCACATGGAAAGCACTTAACAAATACCAACATTATTATTAACCAGAGCCGAGGGAGTTTGGGAATTTGCCTGGTGACCCGTGGGAGAGTTCACAGTTTTCTGTGGGAGTGAGGCGATGTCTGGCTGCTGAACTCCACCCGCGCCCTGCCCCTAACCCGCTGCTTAGTGACATTATATGGGATATCATCAGTCACCAGAAGTCCCACCCCGGCTTCATGGACCATCGCCCAGTCTGCGAGGCCAACGAAGTGTGACCCTGGCTGAGTGGGAGGAAGGCTTTACAGCCCATCTTCTGCAATCAGAACGGCCAGGAGTTCTACCAAGTGGAACAAAATCTTGACATTCTGCCCTCAGGTCTAAAGGTGATGCATCTGGGCCATAAAACCCGGCCCGGTCGAATCAGGAGCTTGCCACCGACTGTGCTGAGCGATTCTGTGGTTTCAAAACATCGGGCTGCAGCCTCCCCACTGCGGGTCTGGCACTCCTTTATAGCATTAGAGTCCCACAAGGAATATGAAATCAACATTCCAGCACAAAGCTATTGGTGTAAATGAAAACCAGGGCTAAACAAGATCAAGAGAAAAAAGAAGAGGAATGGAATTTGAAACTGCCAATGAAAAGTAAGAGCAGTGTGAGAGAAAAGCTGAGAGGAATGGAGTGATATTCTGGTGCTCGAGGGAACTGGTGATGTGAGCTGTTGTGGAGCTAACTTGGAGGCTAACTAGAAAACAAAGTTTAAGATGACCCACTTGACTTTGTGCAGATTGAAATCTAAGAGAAAGAGGGCTCTCTGACAGTTTGGCTAATTCTCGTTAACCCCAATCAGATAGGAAAAAGGCCATTCTCATAGTCGCAGAACCAACTTCTCGTCTGATGTATAACAGATTCATTAGCGATACAAGTCAGATGAACCATCGAGAGTTACATTCGATAATTACTGCAGCCTGGACTAGTGGAAAGAGCATGGGGCTGTGAGGCAGAAGACCCAGGTTCTAGTTCCAGTTTCTGTGTGATTATGGACAGATCACTCATTTCCCCTGACTTCAGATTCCCTATCTGTGAAATGGAGATAAAATACCTGATCTCTTTGCTGATGAGACTCTTGGTCTACTATGGGCCAAGCACTGTGTCTGTTGTGACTATTTTACATCTACTCCTTTGTCACAGTGCCTGCAGACCTATAGGTGCTTAATAAATACAATAATTTTGAAGGATTATGCTTACTACATTCTCTTCCCAACTTTGGTTCCATTAGAGTCACCACATGGACCTTCTTCCTGAAGTGACCTTGTTTTTCAGCCATGTATCAGTGGCATTACTACCAGGGCATATCCTAGTACAATAACACAATACTTTCTTTTCATTATTGTTTCTCTCTAGGGCTGGGCATTTTTCCCAGCTGGCTCATATTTGTTCTCTTGAGAAATCAAAGCTTGTCTTGGGTTTGTGTATCATTCTACTACTAGTATTTTATATTTATTGATGTGACATCAGAATCAGCGGGTGCCTTGCCAACTCCCTTAACCTCATTTCTGCAGTTCTACCCTCTGTGCTACAGACACTATTTGAAACTGAGGTGAAGTAATCATGGAAATCCACTTGAGTGAAATCTCATTAGTATGCTACTCATTATCATGTTTTCCTGCATCTTTTTCGGATGGGCCCAGTATCCCTGTCAATTTTCTTGCAGTTCACATTTCTTTTGGGTTCTCTGAATCACAAACTAACGAGTTTCATTGAATGTGACTACACTGGAAAAATAGTAAATCATTATATACTGGTGATGTGCCGTAATTTCACAGCTGATTTACTGTCTAGTAAAATCTCACCATATCCCACAGCATTATTTTATCTCGTGAAATGTTGCTATCACAGATATTATAAAGTTTTGTGGTAAACCTAATGAGCTCTCATGATAATTTTGGTGATATCTTATTATGACTCCCCAAAGTATAATTAAACTCTACCACTCTACTTTTAATGGAGGGAAGAAAAAAAAAAACTAACTCTGAAGCTTCAACAGCTGCAACCACTTTATGAAAATGTTAAGACAGTCAGTTTAGCCAAACACACTGAGTGGCTTCAGATGACTAAAATGTAAACTTCTTTTCTAGGGGGGAAATGCACATAGTTCCCTTGAAATGGGAAGAATCAATAATGGTTCAAAAGGCGCAGAATTTGGAATTGCCCTGATGATGTTTTGATGACAGTAGCAAAAGGAATAATTGATTTGGCTTGCCACCAAAATCCCAAGGTTGATTTCTTTTGTACATGCAGTTGCATTCAAAGACATTTCCAAAAGTGTTATTTGTTGTTTAGATTACAGGAGGTATTTCAGAAAAGTAGGAACCACTACCAATGTCTCATTCAGTTTAAAGAACATTTTATCCATGCTACCTGCCACATTCTCTTCCCAGGGCATAAAATAGTAACATTGTATCTTCACCTCCCTCCAAACCATTAGAGGAGGAATTTTCTCTTCACTCTTCCTCTCTACACTGGCCCCCAAAGACTCTGGATCTGTGATCCTGTCAAGAGCCCCATTAGATTCAATTCTTTATCGAACATCAAATGACAAGCAGCCTCAGGTCTCCAATGCTGTGGTTGTGCGACACAGTGGATCGCTGAAAGCTGAAGCCTGATTACGCGAAAGGAATCAGGGGCTACGGAATGCCAAACAACTCGTACAGAGAGAATACCTGGGTAATACAGGGTAAATGGTTTTTTTTTCCCAGGGTTAATTGGCAGCATGGTCCTAGGAGCTCCACAGACAGGTGTATCCCATGGCCCCTGTCCTCTAAATCGAGCATTATGCTTTAAGCTCAGCGAGAAGCAAAGTAAAGCTAATGCCATACAGAAAGCAGCATCACATTGGTGCCATCAGAACTGATCTGCTTCCCACTTCATTCATTCATTCATTCATTCATTCATTCATTCATTCGTATTTATTGAGTGCTTACTATGTGCAGAGCACTGTACTAAGCACTTGGAATGTACAATTCGGCAACAGATAGAGACAATCCCCATGGCCCCTGCCCTCTAAATCTAGCATTATGCTTTAATCTCAGCAAGAAGCAAAGTAAAACTAATGCCATATAGAAAGCAGCATCACATTGGTGCCATCAGAACTGACCTGGTTCCCACTTAATTAATTAATTAATTAATTAATTCATTCATATTTATTGAGTGCTATGTACACAGCACTGTACTAAGAACTTAGAATTTACAATTAGGCAGCAGATAGAGACAATCCCTGCCCACTGATGGGTTTACTGTGTAATCGGGGGAGATATAATGTTGGTATTTGTTAATCGCTTACTACGTGCAGAGCACTGTTCTAAGCACTGGGGTAGATACAGGGTAACCAGGTTGTCCCACGTGAGGCTCACAGTCTTCATCCACATTTACAGATGAGGTAACAGGCCCAGAGAAATTAAGTGACTTGCCCACAGTCACACAGCTGACAAATGGCAAAGCTGGGATTTGAACCCATGACCTCTGACACCCAAGCCCGGCTCTTTCCACTGAGCCATGCTGCTTCAGGGAGAATCGACCTGAATGCTACCACCAGGCAGGTTGGAAAGCTGGCAGATACCATCATCCCTTTAGACTGTAAACTCCGTGAGGCCCTGGAATGAGTCTGTCAACTCTGTTGAACTGTACTTTCCCAAGTGCTTAGTCCAATGCTGTGTACACAGGAGATACTCAAACACCACTGACTGACCGATTAGGCTCCTACGGTAGGATTTGGACTCTGACTTGAAGGTACCATAGTGGATGTCAGTTATGTGCTTTGCCACCTTTCACAGTCATGGAAGAGCACACCAGCTACAGATTCTCCGAGGCAAAGCACCACTGTTCCGACAAAACAGGACTTCAATGCTTGCAAAGAGCTTCCAGTTGGTCACTTCCCAAGTAGTTGCTGGGGCAGTCTCTACAATTCTTTTTTTGAAACACGCCGAAAAAGCAGGACACGATCAAAGAAAAGCAGTGGGATTTCGTGGATAGAGCATAGGCCTGGAAGCCAAAATAAAAATAATAATAATTATGGTATTTGTTTAGTGCTTACTATGTGCCAGGCACCGTACTTACTGCTATAAGGAAATCGGGTTGGACACAGTCCCTTGTCCCACATGGAGCTCAGTCTCTCAATCCCCATTTTACAGATGAGGTAGCTGAGACGCAGAGAAGTTAAGTGACTTACCCAAGGTCACACAGCAGACGTGGCAGAGCTGGGGTTAAAACCCGTGACTTTGTGATTTCCAGGCCCGTGCTCTATCCACTGTGCCATCCTGTGCCATTCTGCTCAAAAGGACCTGGATTCTAATTCAGACTCTGCCACTTGTCTGCTGTATGACCTTGGGCAAGTCACTTCATTTCTCTGCACCTCAATTACCTCATCTGTAAAATGGGGATTGACTGTGAGCCTCATGTGAGACATGGACTGTGTCCAACCTGATTAACTTGTATCTACCCCAGTCCTTAGTACAGTTCCTGGCATGTAGTAAGCACTTAACAAATACCATTAAAAATAAAATCCTGTAAATTCTCTTCAGGGCAGGAATTGGGGCCTGCTAATCCACAGTGTTTATACTCCATGCACCTGATGAGACTCAGCCTTAGCTCCTTGGGGATTGCCTTTGGAATAGGATGGGGGCCAATGACTACCAGAATGACTCTCAAAAGAAAGATTAAAAAGCCCCAGCTATGGCTTGGGACACTGACTTTGATGTCACGATAGATGTGAACTATCAGCTTCCAATTTCTCAGGAGTCAATTCTGAGCCACCCACAGGAAGAGGGGAATAAAATGAAAAGTATGTGGTGAATAATGGCAATTGCATATTGTAGTATTGAGAAGCCATGGGGGAGGCTGTAAGTAGATGTTCGTATGCCAAGAAATCGGGGTCATATTTGCTTCCACTTCTCCATTACAATGATAGTAGAGAATTTGGATCTGTATCTTGTGGTTCAAATCCTTCCCTCCTCCCTCTCACACTTACCTGACCCTCAAAATCAAACCTTGAAGAGGCCAGCAAAGGTTCTGGGATGCCAATTGCTGTTTCCTAAAATATATTTTATTAATATAGTAGTAGTAATAATAATAATGGTGCTTGTTAAGCTCTTACTATGTGCCAAGCACTGTTCAAAGTACTGGGAATATACAAGCTAATTAGGTTGGAAACAGTCCCTGTCCCACACGGGGCTCACACTCTTATCCCCATTTTACAGATGAGGAAACTGAGGCACAGAGAAATTAGGTGACTGCCTAAAGTCACACAGCAGACATGTGATGGAGCCAAAATTAAATCCCAGGTCCTTCTGACTCCCAGGCCCGTGCTATATCCACTAAGCCATGCTTAATAAATTAAAAATGTGGATTTAGTCTCCCTCACAGATAATGGGGTTTAAAATAAGGGGATGCTTAACAAAACTGTTTTTTTTCTCTGTTAAGACTTCTAAAACTTGAAAGGTAACAACGTGTTCTGAAGATCCAAATGCAGTTGAATTCTTCTGTTTATAATTCAGTAAAGAAAAGTCACTTTGGTTTAGGGATAATTACTAGGATTTAAAAACAATCCTTTCATGTTTCTCTTCCTTGCTTATTCTTGCACAGACACTGTATTCACAACACACTGTTCCTTATCTATAACGTGTTGCATCCAACTTGGACAAAAGTTTAGTTTTTGGATATTTTCAGTGCATTCTTGATGTTCTGGTTGAATGTTCTGCTCTTTAAGCCCTGGATTTTTGGGGTGGTTTGATTGGGGCCCCCCCTTTTTTTAAAGTGGTATTTAAGTGCTTATCAGGTGCCAAGCACTTTACTAAGCATGGGGTAGATTCAAGATTATCAGGTTGGACACAGTCCCAGTCCCACCAGGGATTCACAGTTTAAGTAAGAGGGGCTTTATAACCCCCATTTTATAGATAATAATAATATTAATCATTTAACTCTGTATTAAGCACTATTCTAAGAGAAGCAGCATGGCTCAGTGGAAAGAGCTCAGGCTTGGGAGTCAGAGGTCATGGGTTCTAATCCCAGCTCCACCACTTGTCTGCTGTGTGACCTTGGCAAGTCACTTCACTTCTCTGTGCCTCAGTTCCCTCATCTGCAAAAATGGGGATTAAAAAAAAATTGTGAGCACCACGTGGGACAATCTGCTTATCCTGTATCTATGCCAGTGCTTACAACAGTGCTCTGCACATAGTAAGCGCTTAAAAAATGCCATCATTATTATTACTCTAACCGCTGGGGTAGATACAAGTAAATCACTTTGGACACATCCCTGTCCCACATGGGGCCCACAGTCTAAGCAGATGAGGTAACTGAGGCACAGGGAAGTGAAGTGACCCGCCCAAGCTCACACAGCTGACAAATGGTGGAGCCAGGTTTAGTACCCAGGTCCTGCGACTCCCACTCCCATGCTCTTTTCACAAGGTCAGGCTGCTTCCTCAGCTTCCCACCTGGCAGATACATGACCTGGACTTCTTCGGTTTTCTAAAGAATGCATTAGAAACACATATTTCACACTTGGTAGCATTTTAGGATCTGCATTTAGAATATATTCTTGGGAGTGAAACTTTACAAATATGGTACTTCAGCTGCTTGGGTACAGTCATCTTCTTTCCACGGCTAGAGCTATCAAGCAACACTCCAAATTTAATAGGGTAGGTATTTCACCTCCTCAGTGGGCCGCTCTTCACTGATCAGTAATGTTTTGACTTCATCTGACTGCTCCATGCTGCTTTCCTGTTCAAATTGCAGTCACATCCCCGGCACTGGTCTTCTCAGTGTCCTGGTTGAGGTCCCCTTCTTCAGCTTCTTCTCCATTTCCATGAATGGATCCTTCCGGGAAAAATTCACTGTATATTGATTTGCCCTTTGAGGAAGTCACCCCTAGAACAACTTCCTACAGCATCGGCAGTCCTTGCGTTTTCCTTTCCAATCTGCTGCCTTGTTTGCAAATAGAAGGTAAGTCATCAGCAATGAGGAGGTGCATTAGTAGCTTGTCATCATTATCGATTTCCTCTCCCCAGACTGACTCTGTTGTAAAGCACCTATAATGTGACTGTTAACACGTTTGGCAAAATTGTGTCTTCCTGCTTGACTCCATGGTGAAGGTTTATGCACATGGACTGTTGAACTTCTTGAATATATTCATGCAGTTGTGGCTCATCTTTAAGTTGCTGAGTTGATTATGCTGAGTTGATTCCAGTTCCATTAAGCACACTGAAGTGTTGAATTCCACTTAAACACATTCCCATAATTGAATGCAAAGCCAAAGGGGATTGTGAGAAGCAGCATGACTCAGTGGAAAGAGCCGGGTTTAAGAGTCAGAGGTCATGGGTTCTAATCCCGGCTCCGCCACCTGTCAGCTGTGTGACTTTGGGTAAGTCACTTCACTTCTCGGTGACTCAGTTACCTCATCTGTAAAATGGGGATTCAGACTGTGAGCCTCACGTGGGACAACCTGGTTACCTTGTATCTACCCCAGCGCTTAGAACAGTGCTCGACACAAAGTACGCGCTTAACAAATGCCAACATTATTATTATTATTTCATATTTCTTGTATTTTTTGGTCATCCGGGAGAAGGAATGGATATAGGCCTGAGCATATTTTCGACTCTTCAATATGTAGTCGAGATCTTGATGTGGTTTAACATTACCATGGTGAGAATTTTGTTGTAGTTGTGAGAGTTTAGTTATGTGATAAAAACTCCAATTATCTTCAGGAAAATAACTTTATTCATGAGTAGCATTGTTTTACTTCTTTGCAAAGAAAGCTAGTTCATGGTGTCTATATTGAACCATTGTGCTAATATTTTGAATACTAGTAGTATTAATAATAATAGCTGCATTTATTGAGTTCCCATTTGGCACTAGGTGGTTGTGAGGTACAGAATAATGAAGTGACATTGCCCTGACCACAGAGAACTTGCCTTCTAATGGACAATAATAGAGACATACCTTAATAGAGATATCAATCCTACTTGGAAACACTGCAGCTATATTCAATTCCTTGTTGGGTCTAATTCAGCTTCTTTCTAAATTTTTTAGCCTTCAAAGGCCCGACTTTGCTCTTGGTTGAATGTGGCTTACTGTGATTCTACCTAAATCAAAGCTTTTATAAAATTTTGTACTGTCTTCCTCTATCTTGATCTTAGGTATTATCTTCTATTTTAATATGTGAATGCCAATGGGGTATTCAGTATCAGCCTTTTTGCTCTTTTCACTCTCTACTTCATTAGAACTTCTCTCAGATTCTTGAATTCTTCCTACTAAGTTCTTAAAAGTCTTTTTTTTAACTGTCTTCTGAGTGTTCTTGCAAAGGATCTTGAATTCTCATTATTTTTTCCTTTGGCTTCCATGCATGCCCTTCTTGCCATTGTTTTCAGTACCTCCTCCTTGAGACTTTTTGGTGCTGTTTTCATTTTTGCCTTTGCATTCAGTGATGAGGTTGGCTTGTACAAGTAACTATTATATCATGATTTCTACCTATTCCCCATGGAGTATTATACTTAAAATCCAGTGCATGTAATTATTCTGCATAAATTTATTCTAATAGAAATTCCCATTTTGGTTTCAGAGCTCTTCTGGTGTGGTGGTCACAGGCAGGGTTGATTTTCAAGTTTGTTCAGAGCACCCAGTAAATAGTGGAAAACAAGATTTCACCTCTTTCTGAGCTATCAAAAAAGTTGCTAAACTAAGGAAATGATTGAGGAAAATAGAGTTTGAACATTAATTGATGACATTTAACAATTTGGTCAAGTAGATATAATATCCTCAGAAGCAGAGATGGAAATCACATTTAAACAGAATGAGGCCATTTGAAAAATCCAGAGAAAATTCGAGCAAAGTAATAATGATGATAAAATCATGGCTTAGTGGAAAGAGCACGGGCTTGGAAGTCAGAGGTCGTGGGTTCTAATCCCGACTCTGCCACTTGTCAGCTGTGTGACCTTGGACAAGTCACTTAACCTCTCTGTGCCTCAGTTACCTCATCTGTAAAATGGGGATTAAGACTGTGAGCCCCAAGTGGGACAACCTGGATGCCTTGTATCTACCCCACTGCTTAAAACAGTGCTTGGCACATAGTAGGTGCTAAAAAAACCATCATTATCATCATTATTATTTTAATATTTAAGTGCTTACTATATGCCAAGTACTGTACTAAGCGCTGAGAATACAGAATAATCAGGTCCACCATAGGCCTCACAGAGTAAGTAGGTGGGAGAACAGGTATCAAATCCCTGTTTTGCAGCTGAAGGAGATGAGGCACAGAGAAGTTACATGACTTGCCCAAGATCACACAGCGGGTCAGTGATGGAGCTGAAATTGGAACCCAGGCCCTTTGATTAGAAAATAAGTGCCATGTGAGAATAGCACAATAGCACAGTGAATCAAGCTGTTAAATAATGTGACTTAGGTGTGGCTAATTGAGAGAGAATAGTAGAAGATGAGAGGTACCTGATTTACTGCAATCTAGAATGGAATGACTCTTGGAAGGAAGTGTCAGAAGATTGTGACACCAAGAAAGAGCAGGAAAAACAGCCCAGAAGAGAGTTGGTAACGAATGCAGCAATGCAGCCAAAAGTAATTTTAACATGTATAAGAGATTGTCTATATATGTATGTATACATGTATGTATATATATATACATATATATGTCAGTATTTATGTGTGAGTATCTATTCACACTTAAAATCTAGGTTGTATTATAAACTATTTACTTATATTTATCATAATTCTTTCAATTTATATAACTTCTTTCATTTAAGTATTTTCAAATTGAAAGCCTAAAGAGATTCATATGGCAGATGAGAGAATGATGGGAAGCTATGCCTTGGCCAGAGTTTTGTAGATGAATTGGTGAGTTAGAAAAGAGAATGATTTTTCAAGTTATGAAGCCTCTAGTGGAAAGACCTGCCTTAGGCTTGCTGTATTTATATGGCACCATCCTACCAGTGAATAATAATGATAATAATAAAAATAATGGTATTTGTTAAGCGCTTGCTATGTACCAAGTGCTGTTTTAAATGCTGGGGTAGGAACAAGGTAATCAGGTTGTCCCACATGGGGCTCTCAGTCTTAATCCCCATTTTACAGATGAGGTAACTGAAGCACAGAGAAGTTAAGTGGCTTACCCAAGGTCACACAGCAAAGTGGCAGAGCCAGAATTAGAACCCAAGTCCTCTGACTCCCAAGCCCGTGCTCGTTCCACTAAACCATGCTGCTTCTCGACTGAATGATCAGTTGGGTGTGGGATTCTGTAATTGTTGCCATCCAGTTTTAGCCCAGTTTTCCTCTTTAAGCTCAGGAAGGTGTGAACATCACTCTTTCACAGCCCAGAGGGGAGATAATCTTTCCAGAAAGGAGATGACCATGGTAGGGGAGCAAAGCAGTGGCCGTGGGGTCTGGATGTCAGTAGAGTCCTTGGTAGTGAGCAGTCGACATTCTTTCCGCGCCCACTTTGTGCCATGAGAACAAAAGACAACGGAGCAGGCCAGCTCTACTGCACCTTAACCTAATAGGAATCATTTTCTTCCCTGTGTAAACCAGAGTGACACACCCAAGAAATCCTGTTGGGGTTTTCTTACCAGCCCAGTAGTGGAGCAGAATCAGGCCTATGCCTATTATTGTCTATTCTGTTTAATGATTAAAAACAATTTATCATTTCACAAGACATCTCTTTTCTCCCAAATAATTCACAGCCTACCACTTTGGAAATTTGCTTAGTCCCCAGATCTTTTAGCGGAAGAAACCGAGTTCCAGGGAACCTAGACTAATTTATCTGAGGTTTGAGAGAAGGCTGGAGTTTGAATTCCCTTTCCTGTAATTAATTTTAGGGCCACGTTGGGTAGCTTGTTCTTAGGAAAAGTTTCCCCTGTCCGGAGACTTGACTGTAAAGAAGTAGAAATTCAGTCCTCTAATAAATAGTCTCTTTCACAGTTGGCAACATCCAACATGCAATCCAGAGGGTGGCACGCTACGCCATCCTGTTTCGAATGCCAACTTGGGCTGCTGCTTGGCTTACGTTACCTTCCCAGGAACCATCCCCCAAACTCTCGTCCTCTTCTCCCTACAATTCTATTGCCACCCCAGATTTCCTGCTTGCTCTCTCCCCATCCAACCCGCTCCCGTGCTTAGGGATGGGGCGATGGATTAGTAGCCTTCTGGGTACTGAGCACTGGCAAGTAAACATCACCTCTCTCTCCTCCTTACTCTCCCACCCCTCCCCTCGGTCTGGCATGCCAAGGGGAGAAAGGTGCCAATGCAAGGCCTATCTTATGTAACACTGCAGTTTCCTTTTATGAGGAAAACCTTTGGTTTAGTTGCTAAAATAAACACTGAACATTACACCTTATGAAAGCACTGATGTCATGCAGCTAAACCATTACCACGATAAGAATTCATTCTTGTGTGTTTGCTTTTTTAATCTCAAAAGTGTTTTGTTTCACTCAATATCTTTAACGTTTAATGTGACTAACCTTTTTCACGCTGGAAACGTACAGGTACTTCAATACATTGGTCAAGTGTACAGGCACATAAATTGAAGAGATTTACATTCTTGAGGCTGTTTCTGGTGTGCAAAAATGGACAGTACTGCAGTATCACATGCCAAGCAGGTTCTTCAACATTACGAATAGACAGTAAATAGTAGGCCACATGAACAAAGACTCTCAGAAGGTTAAAAAGAGGTAAAAGTTTCAGATTCCTTTCCCCTTTCAAAGTAGTTTTGTTTAAACAGGAAGGTTATCAATCAACAAATGAATGAGAAAGTAAAAGAAGTAACTTTTTCATTTCAAACCAAACATTAATTGTTCCTATTGTCCAAAGTGCTGAGAATAGTCAAGGAAAATCGTCAAAGGAAAACTGATTACTCACCTTTACAGTACATATATGCCTGGGTTTCCACTTACAGATATTCATAGGGATCATTTTATGGATCTGTATTGGTTTATCTATAGGGCTGGAAGAGTATTACCTTGGGGACACTCAGCACATCCATAAAAAGCAGATGGGTGACACTTTATTGGTGTTCAGTGCTGATCTATATAGACCAGATGGGAGCTATTAAATGGGTGTGTACTGTACATCTATGAAGGCCCTCCAGAGTTTAAAGATGGCCTCTCTAATTCTTCTAGTTCTCATCTGCATGGGCAGATGATCATTCAGTATCTCAAGGTTTTGCAGCTGTGAACTCTGAGTCCTGAAAAGGAGCACAGAATATAGAAGCAGCCTCCTGTAGCTGGTCAGACCCTTACTAGGGAAGAAGTGTGACCGAGTGGAAGTAACCTCGGCCTGGGAATCAGAGGACCTGAGTTCCAGACCTGGGTCTATCACTTGCCTGATAAGTGACACTAGGCAAGTCACTTAATTTCTCAGTTTCCTCAACAGTAAAATGGGCATTCCTTTTCTGTTGAGACCATGTGCTCCATGTGGGACAGGGATGGTGTCTGATATGATTATCTTGTGTCTACCTTGGCACTTAATTCAGTGCTTGGCACATAGTAAATGCTTAACAAATACCACTATAATTAGAATATTGAGTCCTGTTCTGAACCCCGCAAATGAAGATAGATATGCAGATCTTGCTATAACTTTGTAGGAAACTGCGATGGCTACTAGAGAATTGAAAAGTAAGATATTTGAGGGAAAGTTGAAGAACTAGAATTTAATCCTGATTTTCCCAGGTAGCATTATAACTAGCACCACCATCCTCCCAGTCTCACAAGACTGAAATCTAATTGCTCTCATTCATCCAACATATTCGATCCATCACCAAATCCTGCTGGCTCAACCTTAACAACACTGCTTAAAGTCCACTTTTTCCTGTCCATCCAAACTGCCACTCTACTGTCCCACCTTGACAACTGCATCAACCTCCTGGCTGACCTCCCTGCCTCCTGTCTCTACCCACTCCAAACTTGACTTTGCTGCCTGGATCATTTTTCTACAAAAAGTCTAGTCCACAACTCCCCACTCATCAAAAGCCTCCAGTGATAGCTCATCCACCTCTGCATCAAACAGAAACTCCTTACCAATGCCACACAGTCACGGTGTCCCCTCCCACCTTACCTCACTGATTTCATTCTGTCAGTCTTATTTATTGAGCACTTACTGTCTGCAAGGCACCGTACTAAGCCCTTATGAGAATACAATACAACACTAAACAGACACGTTCCCTGCCCACAATGAGCTTACTATCTAGAGGGGGAGATGGACAATATAACTAAATAGGTAAATGAGTAAATAAATTACAGCTATGTACACAAGTGCTGTGGAGCTGGTGTGGGGAGGAATAATGGGAGCAAGTTAGGGCGATGAAGAAGGGAGTGGGATCAGAGGTAAGGAGGGTTTAGGGAAGGCTTCTTGGAGATGTGCCTTCAATTAGGCTTTGAAAGTGGGGAGAGTAATTGTCTCTCGGATATGAAGAGGAAGGGTGTTCCAAGCCAGAGGGAGGATGTGGGCTAGAGGTCAGCAGAGAGATAAACAAAATCGAGGTACAGTGAGAAGGTTAGCTAAGTACGTAAGCTGGGATGTAGTAGGAGTGTAGCAAAGTGAGATAGGAGGGGTCAAGGTGATCGTGTAACTTCCTACTACCACCCAGCATGCTCACCTCGCCTAATATCAACCTACTCACTTTACCTCAATCTTACCTATCTCGCCACTGACCTGTTGATTACATCCTGCCTCTGGCCTGGAATCAATAAATCAATTGTAGCAGTTGAGTGATTACTGTGTGTACTATGTACTATTCTAAGCACATGGGTGAGTACAATATAATAGACTTTATAAGCATGTACCCTGCCTACAAGAAACTTACAGTCTAGAGGGGGAGACAGACACTGTATCTGTCTGCCTGTCTATAGTGCACTCTCTCTCTCCATATAGATGTATATATATGAATTATATATGATAAATTTTTTATAATAATGTCTATCACTCCCTCTAAATTGTAAGCTCACTGTGGGCAGGGAACATATCTCTCAAGCATTTAATATATTTCTCTAAACAGAGAAAGTGCTCAATCAATACCACTGATGATGATGACATTAAAATAAATTATAGATATGTAAATGTGTTGTGGGGCTGAAGGTATATAAATAAAGGGTACAATATCAAATGTAAGGGTGACACAGAAGGGGGAGAGATTAGGGAAATGAAGGCATAGTTGGGGAAGGCCTCTTAGAGGAAATGTGATTTTAATAAGGTTTGAAGGTTGGGAGAGTGATAGTCTGCCAGATATGAAGAGGGAGGAAGTTCCAGACTAGAAGCAGGATGTGGGTGAGAGGTCGGTAATGAGACAGATGAGACCAAGGTCCAGTGAGGAGGTTGGTGTTAGAGGAGCGAAGTGAGTGTATGACCTTTGAGAGATAAGTGCTTAGTACAGTGCCCTGCACACAGACAGTGCTCAATAAATACAAATGAAAGAAAGAATGAGAGAACAGTTTCTGTGGAGTGAATGGGGCTGAAGCCAGGTTGGAGAGGGTCAAGGAGACAGTTGGAGTAGAGGAAGTCGAGGCAGTGGATGTAAACACTCCCCTCAAGAAGTTTGGAGAGGAATGGTAGGAGGGAGGTGGGGCAATAATTGGAGGGGGCCAAGGGGTCAAGGGAGGTTTTGTTTTTAGAATAGCAGAGAATGTTTGAAAGAAGTGTGGTAAGAAGACATTGGAGAGTGAATAGCTGAAGATTGTGATCAGGGAAGAAAGAAAGGAGGGGGGCATGTGTTTTGATAAGGTGTGAAACTATGGAGTTGGAGTTGTAGGAGAACGGAGTAGATTTTAAGTCTGGAATCAATCGATCAGTGGTATAAGTTTAGTTAATTTACTGAAGACCAGGTAGAGGGGAAAATTAACAGGGACTTTGAAAGATCAGGTTGAGGTATCTGGTGTTCATTTTCATTAACGAGAGAACAAGAATAAATAAAGTGAAACAACAGCTGAGATTGAGGTTGGATATAGGAAAGAATTACTGCCTGTGAGTTGGAATGGATCACTGGGAGAAATCTTGGAATCCTCTTCTTTGGCATGATTTGAGCAACTCCATGGCATGTAGTAGTAGTGTAAATATTTATTAAGCACTGTGTACAGAACACTGTACTAAGTGTTGGGAAAAAGTATACTAGTGGAAATTGGGCCTGGACCCTGTTCCTCAGTGAGCTCACAGTCTAAGTTGAATTGTGGTGGGATGTGAGGTCTCAAGGCAGAAAGAAGTTCCTGTCCCAGAGGAATTTGAATGGCAGTGTCCTTCACACAGCAGGAAAACCCAAGTCTCATATTTGTTCTTGGAATTTGAGACACTGAAGTGAAATAGAGTAGTAATAGTATTTATCAAGAGTTTACTGCACGTAGACTACTGTATGTAAGGGGGAATGCCCAAATATCCATGTCCTGCGAACCCTTGTATTGTGGATATACTTTCTCATTTATTATATTCCTCCTTCTAACATAATGAATGAAATATTACGGCCAAGTCCTACTGGTGATTAAAAATTAAACTTACCCTGCTGCCCTTCTCTCATCTCTTCCCCTCCATTATTCTGAGGGAGTCTTCTCAAACACTAATACCCCCAGATTTTATTCCCCTCAACTTTTGTCTCCCCAGATCTTCTCACCCTAGAGGGTCCCCCTTACTGGGATCAGGAACCTGGATCCCAGCCCTGAGCTCTGTTTGACCCAGCTTCATCCTTGGCCTCTGTCTGGCTCTGATCTCTTTCTCCCAGTCCCCAGACCCTATGGAAGCTGCAGCCACCCCCCTGGGTCCCAACTGGCCCCTACCTGGCCCTCACCCAACCCACCCCCCAGGATCTCAAGTCCCCCAGTGCAGCAGATGATGACCCTGTGCTCCTCCCTTCTGTCCTTTCGCTCAACTCCTGAAGACCCCAGGATTCACCTTGCCCCCCATTTTACTTCCTGCTGGGATTAACTAATGAGGTGAGCTGTCAGTAATGCACTGAGTCCCTGTTTCTTTTTTTTTCTTGGTAAGGATTGGTAAGGGATAGGAAAAGGAAGGGGCTGAGTTAGGAGTCCATAGGTGGACATAAATTGTTCAGAGCAGGAGAGAGTCAGAGTGGAACAGTACACAGAGAGAAGGGGAAGGGAATTGAATCACTTACAGTGACTGGACATAATGTTGGATGGGTCTATCAAATCCTGGGGTATGTCATCAATTAGTCGTGATGTATGTCTGGATTTTATGTATTGTCATTTGGAACAGGAAGTTTGCCTGAACTGGCATGGGAGCGAGGGTGAGGGGATATGTAAATGAGGAAAGAGTAGAGTTCCTCCTTTGTTTTAGGTCTAGGCCCACAAAATAAGGGATATCAACTCTGGATTACAGAGGTTTTTGGGGTTTTTTTCTCTCTTCCCTGACCCCTAGCAAAATTTTTTGTCTGGAAATAACCACAAGACAACTATTCTCAGGGAAATTTTGTCAAATCTTATTTGCCTTGTACTTACTTTGAGCTCATGTTTGGAACAAAATGTTCATGAAAATGAACCAAATTTGAAGGGATCAGGTTTGTATCCAAATACATTACACACCCCCAGTCTTTTCCTATTGTTCTGAAGGAAAGAATCATGGCTAGCTCAGTGCTTTGGCTGCCTCCAGTGTGAACATAGACATCAACAGTAAAGTCATACTTTGGTTTAATCAAAGGCTCTGGCTTTCTCTCCTGCTGGTCACTTGTATATAAATTAAGGCAGAACATGGAGAAACTGTGTCCATTTGAAAATGAGGCAGTGATGAAGATATATGCTTGTTACATAGTAAGTGCTTAACAAATACCATCATTATTATATATATATATATACATACATACTTATCATGTATGTATAGATATGGAAAAAGAACTCCAATATCTTCGAACATTTTCAGTTCTATTGGGATTCCAATTTTCCTTCCAAACTCAACACAAAACTTAAAATGCATATGAAGAACAGGTTGGAGAAAATGCAGTCACTGGAGCAAATCATAGTCACTGGTCTCTGAACAAGCAGCATGTCCTTCCTAATGGAAAAAGCATGGGCCTGGGAGTCAGAGGATCTAGGTTCTAATCCTGGCTATACCACATGTCTGTTATGTGACTTTGGGCAAGTCTGTTAAGTTTTTTGTGCCTCAGTTACCTCACCTGTAAATTGGGGATTAAGACTGTGAGCGCTGTGTGGGACAGGGACTGTGTCCAACCTGATTATCTTGTATTTACCCCAGTGCTTAGTACAAGACTGGCACATAGTAAGCGCTTAAGAAATACCATTTAAAAAACCCAAAAACTGCCACCAAGTTTTAGGGAATGATCCCTTGGATTGTGACTTTATAGGTGTTACAAAACCATGGGAAAAAATGTAATAGGTCCCATAACAACCATGAGAATCATTTTCCAGACAACTTGGGTTGGAATGACTGATAATCTTGGGAGGAAGACCATTCATTTTAGTCTGACCAAATGAGAAGTCAAGGAAAAACACCAAACAACTTCCTTTCTGTACTTCAAGAAGCTGGCTGTTAGGCTTTGCAGGTTGTTTGGCCAAATCCAACAAACACATTACTTCCCCAGAATAAATTAAGCATTTTGAACAGTGTATTAACTAATGCCTCATCATATCCATTGGCTGAATCTAACTCCATTTAATCAGGGAAACAGTAATAGTGAGTAACAGAATGACCTTCTAGTATCTATTTCTGATTGTCTCAAAGAAGTCCAGGTTTATTCACACAGTGCTACTTTGACACATCATCTGTCTATGGAGGGGTTTATGTTATGTATATGAACATACGTGTATTCTTCTGGAAGATAGTGAGGCTGGATTCTTTCGGAAGGTCTACTGATTTTTACCCAGATTTCCATCATGAATACTCCAACCCACATCACAGTCATTTGCTCTTTCTACGATTTGAAACCCTGCTGGAGAGACATTTTGCTGAAGATTTTGCCAAACTCTGTTAAAGTGATTTGTAGGAAGGAATGTAGCTGATAAGAATTTAGAAATAAGGAGTGGTTTGGTAGACATGGTAACTGAGCAGTCAAAATATAGAGAAGGAAAAACCTCAGTGAGCTGCCACTCAAGATAAGGGAGTCCTTCATAATACCTTGTAAGGATGTCCACAAAAACTAACTTTTCTCTATGTTCTGCTGAAATATGAAAGGCACTGGGGAATAAGAAGAAAGAAGTCAGAGAAAATGTACATATGTTCACAGAAGCAGAAGCAGAATGGTCTTAAATTTGAACAAAAAAAACTCCCAATAGGCCAGGGAAGTGAAACAGATTCTCAAACCAGTGCAAGGTAATGTGGAAGGCCCAGGGCATCGATCTGAAATACATCTGTTCTGTCTGGAGATGGAATAACACAGCTCAAGAAACAAACAATAGATCCAAGAAAGGTAACTCATTTAAAGTTCACCAGAAGAAGGGAGTGCCTCCAGGTGTTGGATTTTGTAAGCTACTCAGGGAGGGTCTGAGAAACCCCCTCATAGAAGTATGTAAGCTAGATGGACAGATGGGATACTGTGCACAGGAAAAGTGTAGTGTTGGAGATATTTTTTCTGAAAAAAAATCCACTCTCAGCACCTACCTAATGTTATCTGTGATTGAGCCGTGCTGACAAAACAAACATTAGCTTGGTCACATACCACTAATCTTGCCTCTGAGCCTGTCCTAGAAACTCTCATGTCAACATAATGTTTGACTTCCAGCAGCATTCTCAGTCTTGTCTTTTGTCCTCCATTATTTCCTGGGAGGCTCAATACAACCCCCAAATGCTAGGCAGGCATCGGAACTGGGAAAGCCGGGGATTCCCACCATACTGTCTAGGCAAACCAAGGTAATAATAATAATGATGATAGTGGTATTTGTTAAACACTTACTGTGTGCCAGGCACTGTATTAAGCGCTGGGATGGGTACAAGCAAATTGAGTTGACACAGTCCCTGTCCCACATGTGGCTCACAATCACAATCCCCATTTTACAGATGATGGAACTGAGGCACAGAGAAGTGAAGTTTCTTGCCCAAGGTCACCCGGCAGACATGTGGAGGAGCTGGGATTAGAACCCATGACCTTCTGACTCTCAGGCCTGGGCTCTATCCAAGGTAAACCCCATTTTCTCTTGCTGATTTCTGCTGCCCACCTAGTGGTTCAACTACCTTCTGAGAGCTTCATTTCATCTAAAGACTCCCAGGCTTGAGCCACTGTTGGGGCAAGCCCAAGGCTGCCAGCTCTCCTGGATAGGAGTTGCCAGTCAAGTGGATGCATGAGTCGATCAGAACGCTTGAATGAGGAAGTGATTCCCATACCCCATCCACCAGCCTAGTCCTGTTTCTTCATCTTTCCATGCCTAATGGAGGGGAAACGTATTAGTTGCCAATCCCCATCTCGTTAGTTGGCTAATGATTCAAGCTACTAAGAACAGTGACTGGGTTATTGCTGTGGAAATTTTCCCTGTTGTTAAACTACTTCCATTACTTTAGGTAATGGTAAGCAGCAATTAGCCTTTGAAGGACACAACAGATGGAAATTAAAGGCTGCCTAGTGTCAGGTTTTCTCCTTAAGAAATGAAACTTCATTAAAAATATAAATTCTACTGTGCCTTATCAGAGAGCACCAAAAGAAACCTGTCGTGGTGCATGTCCCGAGAAGCAGGTTTCCAAATTCACAAGATGATGACAAAATTGGATTACCAAGAGATGTGGTTGAGTCTGGAAGAGATCTTAATTTTTGTACAGATTTACAGCCCTTTTCTCCTTTTTACTGGTTTATTTTGAACTTAGTTGTTGAAAGTCAAGCAGTTTCTATTGTTTTCTCCCCGATTTTAGATACTGAGCTCCTTGAGGGCAGAGACTGGTTCTATTAATTTTTATTGTATTTCCTCCAACGAGACTTGGTACTCATGGCTTGCAGTAATCTTACTAAGTCACTGTGATGATGATTATGTTAGTTTTCTTTTTCAGTTTTTGATTTATACCCACTTCAAGCGAGACATCGCTAGTGGAACAGCAGATCATGCTCTGCTTCAGTTCTTTAGAACCTCAGGTGATGCTATTCATTAATTGCTTACTATGTACTGTACTAAGTGCAGCACCCGGCTGGATATAGGATCATTTGATTGGACAAAGTTCTTCTTATATCAAGACTCACAGTCTAAGAAGGAGGTAAAACAGGTATTTTATCTCTCCGTTACAGGTGAGGAAAATGAGCCATAGAGATATTTAGTGACTTGCCCAAGTTCTCACAGCAGGTAAGTGGTGAACCCAGGTCTTCAGCCCCTCAGTCCTGAACTCTTTTCACTAGGCCATGCTTTCATCCTGATGGTGGGATTGTCCTTGCATCAGCTAACTGTTTTGCTCTCATTCTGCTCCCCATCTGAACTTCAAAGGGCCCTGTTGGCACATAGGTGCCATAGAGTGTCCATGCCCAGACGAAGTTCAATTTTAGCTTCCACCCTTCTCTCAATTCTCTGCCACAGCTAAAGAATGAGCCAGGCATCCATTAGATCAGTGGTCCTTCAGTGATATCTCCAAGACCATTTCTTCTAGGGAGTTTCCTCACCTTCCACTTCATCAAACAGAATCCGAGAACCATTCTATTCTCCCACTCATTCCGGCAATTAAGTACCCGTTTTGCTTACTGAATGTTTGTCTTCTCTTTCTGATTCATTCTGAAAGTTTCTTGAGGGCTTTGACTCTATCTAAATATACTCAAGACTTGTAAACTCCCCCTCTATACCATAAGCTTTTTGTGGGTAGAGATCATGTCTACCAACTCTATTGTACTGTACTTTCCCAAGCGTTTAGTACAGCGCTCTGCATACAGAAAGCATTCAATAAATACCATCGATTATTTGATTACTCCAAGTATATAATTCAATGCTATGTACTCTGAGGGTCCTTAAAAAGACTTACTTATTGTGTGTTCAATAGTGTTATAACCTAGAGAATCCTGGGCAACTATTTTCAGCCCACCTCTGGCAGAGTCCAGCCATGCCATCAGCTGGACATTGAGGGAAAGGACATTCTTTCTCCCTCCCTGAGAGTGGCTGTGAAGGGGGCTGAAAATGGATCCTTTTAGGTAAAGCCAGACAAATCAGAGACCTTCCTTTTAGGTAAAGCCAGACAAATCAGAGACTTTCCGGTTTAAAGTGGATACTAGGTTGGTTTGGCCAGGGTAAGACCAGATGGATACTGGCTTGGTTTGGCCAGGGTAAGACCAGATGGTCATACAAAATGACTATTGTGAGCCTGTTGTGGGCAGGGATTGTCTCTATTTGTTGCTGAATTTTACTTCCCAAGCACTTAGTACAGTGCTCTGGACACAATAAGTGCTCAATAAATATGATTGAATGAATGAATGAATATAAAATACCCTGGAAGAGCAACCCCTGTTTCTTTCCCCTCATCAAATTTTCAGTCTTTTTTAGTGATTCCCCCTCCAGTCCATATTTCATTTTTCTGCCCAGATCATTTTTCTGAAAGACTGTTCAATCCATAACTCTTTTGTCCTCAAAAACCTCTCCAGTGGAAGCCCTTCCACTTCTGCATTAAACAAAAACTCCTTACCATTAGCTTTAAGTCACTCAATCAGCTCTTTCCCTCCTACATTACCTCTCTGATTTCTTACGACAACCTAATCCACACACTCTGCACCTCTAACACCGACATACTCCCTGTATTCTGATCTCGTCTATCCCACCACTGATCCCTCGGGCTGGAACTCCCTACCACTTCATCTCCAACAATCCGCCATTCTCCCCATCTTCAAAACTCTCCTATAATCACATCTCCAAGAGGATGTTCTTGACTAAGGCTTTATTTCTTCTATCCCACCTTCATCTCTACATCGACTATGAACTTGGCAGTATACCCCTTGAGCATTTTGATACTCACCCCATAGCACTTGTGTTCAGCTCTACTATTTCCCTTATCTGTAATTTATTGTAATGTGTGTTACACCCACTAGGTTTGAAGGCAAGGATCGCACCTGACAAGTCTTTTGTATTTTCCCAGGCACTTAATATAGTGGTATGTGCACAGTAAGCGGTCAGTAAATATCACTTATTGATTTATTCTACTTTCCCCTGCTCCCCAGACTTAACTCTTAGAGGTTTCAGGAGGGAGTGAGAGGAGTTCAGATGAGTGTACTCTTCTACTGGTGCTAGGAACTCCCAACATTTAAATTATTCTCATTTTAGTAACTGGGCTGCTATCCTTTTTCCCACAACTGGCATTCTTGGAAAGATTACACTTTTTAACCCAGTATTCTAGTCTGGTGAATTATCTCTAGCCAAGGGGGAATTATGGTTTCAGTTATCATTAGTATTATTGTGTTTAAGCACTTACTCTGTGCCATTCACTGCACAAAGAACTGATCCAAGCCTTTTTCCACCTCTTCATGCTCTTCGGATCTATAGTTTGTAATTCTAACCCCAGTCTCATTTGCATCTACACATCATGTCATCAAACAACTGATTTCATGTTCGGAAAGGATATGTTTTGATAAACAGAGAGTCATAGGACTGGAATGACCTCAAAAGGTCATCTGGTTTATAGTCTTGTTTTCAGGAAGTGCTGTTCTTTGAACCATCCTATAGGGATATGTAAAATTATTAGGATGGGATATTTCATAATTCATCTGCCATGCAGTGGCATGTAAATATGCATTTGAAAGGGTCACGGCACTGCATTTCATGTTTTGGGGGTACCTTTGAGAAAGAGTAAACAGCACATAAATGGGAAAGCAAAGCATGATTAAAATATATTTTGGATTGTTGGGTAGGGTTTAAATAGGACAGAGTAATTCTAGTCCCAGAATTTGACTTACTTTAATAGGAAAATACTAGACAGGCAAGATTTATATATCATGGGAATTAATATGTTTATTAAATGACTTACCAGAAACAGGGGCAGGTCAAGTGTATCTTAAGGATGAAGAATTTTAATAAATAGATCCAAGGGCAATAGATCAGATTTTCAAGTGAATTAGAATGAAGCTGGCATAAAGTAAGAATCAGAAGTATCTAATTCGTGAAGAATAGATTGTGTTTTTCAAAAGAGTCAATATGAGACTAGTATGAGGAACAAAAGAAAACTACATACATTTTCTGCCAAGACAACACGTTTCATAAGCTTTGATAGACATCTTGAGCAGGACTCTTCAAAGGGTCCTTCAAATTCTTTGTCTATGAAAATTGAATGTAAATGGGCAGGGAACATGTTTATTGTGGTATTGTACTCTCCCAAGTGCGTAGTACAATGCTCTGCATATAGTAAGCACTCAATAAATATGATTGATAAATAATCTAATCATTTGTCATTCAATTTATTTTCTATTTTCCAAAATATATAATTAGGTATAGCTAACAACCCTTAGAAGATAACATTTACTTTCATATCAAGAATATCAATTTTCTCTCATTCTATTTCTTCATGAAAATTGATGATGCATGTGTTTTCTAAAAGAGGAAAATGCATCATTTCAGATGCATTTGAATTGCAGCAGCTCTTTTGTTTTAATTTGGGGGGGCAATCTTGTGTTGTAAGGTGAAGACTTTGCATGCCAAGTTTCAGCCAGGATTAATTTTTATGGCTTAGTTATAAACCCATGAAAAATATGGCCTTAAAATGGAAATGCTGACATAACCTTTACACAAACCCTACTATAATTCAAGGGGCTGTAAAGCACGCTATTTGAAAAGCCAAGTTAAGTAGAGTTCTGAGTTAATGTTTTCTGGAGAAAGAGGTGGGGAAGCCACCTAGTTAAACACTTTCACTCATTTCAGTTAAAATAAGAAGCAATACATATGTATATATGTATGTGTATATATATATATTCTTTAATTTCAAAGAAGATACCACTGATGTTAAAATTCACCTGAGGTAGGGGGAGAGAGTGAGTTTGAAAATGTCAAAGCAGGACTCACAGTCCTGGACACATTGTGTGCACAATCAATCAATCATATTTACTGAGTGCTTACTGTGTGCAGAACACTGTACTATATGCTTGGTAGAGTACGGTATAACAAAGTTGGTACACACATTCCCTGCCCATAATGAGGAAGTCCCTTATGATGGCATGTTTGAAGCTTCTGGTGTTTACATTTTGTCACCTTGTCTCTCTCTCTTTAAGGAGACTTTGCTCAAAAATAACTGCTTTTTTTCTTATTGGTTTATCCTCCATAGTTAACTCAAAGTTTTCAGCTGGGATGCAACTTTATCTGAGGCTCTGTTTCACAGGTTCCTTAAAACAATTCCTTTGTCTTCCTGGCTTTTGGTTTTTCAATTTCAACTCACCTTACAGCAGTTGTTTGGGCACCCTGCTGCTGTTTCTTCTTTTCAGGTGTCCCACTCAGCATAACTGGGTTGAGGTGAACAGAGCTTCAGTGCTAGGTGACTGACTTTGTTTCAGAGCTTCATTGTTTATAGTCCTGTCTTGCTGCACAATTTACAATAGCATCAAGGTAGGATGGATTTAAGAAATTTACTCCAGGTTAAGAGGAAACATTTCAGAAGTACAATGTTTCTAACTCACAAGTGAGATTTATGAATGCCATAGGGAGTCACTTCCCAAGGGAATTTCATTTAAGTCTACAATGCCTTGCAGAAAATATAAAATACATTTAGTTACCATTGGCTACCCCAGCAGGTGAAAGCAAGGACAATCAAATGAACTGTCACTTCAGCAAAATTAGCCTTGAACAATTTATGCCCTGTGTTATTTGATACTGAGCATTCTGTTAGGTCATTTCAGGACATCAAATTTCTTCTGCAAAGCTTAACAACTCACAGTAGGTGAAATGCTCAAAAGGTACAGAAGTTTGGCTGACATTCCAAAGTTTATTTGACCTAATCTTTGTCCTCATTGGTCTGTAAAACACATTGAAAACAAATTCTCTCACGAATATTGCCAAAGCTCCTTAATCTTACAGGTATCAGAAATAGCACAAGAATAATGTATTTAAAAAATATTGGAGTAATTTTCTACAGGTAGGAACAACTTTCTGCCAAAGGCACAAAGAGTGCAGTATTTGTTAGCCATGTATTTGCAATACATGGCAACTGTTTACCAAAGCCAGTCTAATTAGTACAGCTGTTATGTGTTCTTGGAGAGGCTTTGGTATTTACACTCTCTACAGTAGACCTTAAAACATGCTGAATGATGAAAGAAGCATAAATTTACCAAGGGCCAGATTCTGTTATAATTCGAGTTATATTTTTATCCACAGTAATCCGATTTGGAAGTAGCCCCCACCTAAATGGATTGCCAAGCCAGCAGGCAGTCACAGCCTGGAAAAGGGGAAAGCCATGATCTTTTAAGGAAAGAGAGAAGGTTCTGGAAGAGTTATGGAGAGGCCTGCCCGACTTCAACAGGCCCCTTCCCATTCTCTTCTCCAACTAGCAGTTACTGGGGAGTTGAAATGGCTGAAGGAATGTCTTGTCATTGAGACTGTAGGTAACTCCCTTCCCTAGCCACCCTGGAGGCCAGCTGTGCTTCTCCCAGCACAATTAAATCATTTTTTTTTTAAACTTGAAAACCATTTTCCTGCCGGGTATTGAGAAACCCTCTTTCTCCCCACTTTCATCAGCTTGCTCCTTGCTGTCAGCCCTGTTGCTCGGCACAGCAGGAAGGACTTGGCCAGTTAAGATTCATGGAGCCCAGAAAATGAAATGGAGTCAGCAGCTGCCTCAGCAGCTTTCAATGAGTTCTGAGTCTCACCACTTGCAGAACAACCACGAAGTGGGAGGGACCAGATGAAAACACTGAAAAATCAGGCCTCCTTTACTGTAGTAATAATAATGTTGGTATTTGTTAAGCGCTTACTATGTACCAAGCACTGTTCTAAGCGCTGGGGTAGATACAAGGTAATTAAGTTGTCCCATGTGGGGCTCACAGTCTTCATCCCCATTTTACAGATGAGATAACTTAGACACAGAGAAGTTAAGTGACTTGTCCAAGGTCACACAGCTGACAAGTGGTAGAGCCAGGATAAGCATTATAGTGTAGTACAGTGTGGTACTGTTTACTCTGGGAAACTTGAAATTGCTTTCTGTCCTGGGGAGGGACACCTCTTTTGCTCTGAAATCCAACCAGTTGCTACAACCCAACTAAGAAAAACAAATTCCCATATTTCCAAGTACATATTTCTACTTGGCATTTGGTTTACTGCACTGTGGGAATTTAAAAAGGGGAATTGTTTATTCAGTGTGAACACTGCTAGTCCCAGGCATTTATCTGTAACTGGTGGAATTCTGGAGTTCAGAGAGGATTTTGGTTTGTTAATCCATATGCAGAAATAGTAGGATCTTAATGTAATTATGCTCCAAATATTTCCAGGAGGGTATGATCCAACACAGGTCAGTGTTGAGGGCTGTAAAGTCACCAATAATAAAATCTTAATTGTGAAAGAGGGCTAGATAATCAGAAAGTTGTTTCAAGTTCGCTCTTCGGATATCAATATGTAGAGTGTATTGTTTATGAACCAAACAGGTCTTCTATGAGAGAGTCAGTTTGAGGAAAGAGGCCCTGGACCTGTCAGGGTTTTGGTTTGAGATAAATTCACCTCTTTTGACAATTTCCTAACCTGCCCCTTCCTCCACACCCTCTCAACCCACAGAACTGTTCTTTTCTCTCAGAGAGACCTTCAGTCTCACCCCAACTATTTCAGACTCCCTCCTGAAATCCCTAGTTCCCCACCTCTCTCAACCCACATAACTTCTCCAAGTACTTTGTTGGCAAAGCAATTCTTTCTCTTCTGTAGCTCTTTCCTACCCCTACATCTCCCTCTATTATCCTATTGGCCATCCCTAAAGAGATCTCCCCTGTGCTGTCAAAATCTACTTCCTCATCCTGTGCTTCTGACCCCATCCCTTCTCACCTTTAAAAACACTTGCGCTCATTCTTCTTTCCTCCCCAGCCTCCTTTTTAACCCCTTACTGTGTGATGGCTCCTTCTTCTCTGCCTTCAAAACTGCCCAGAATTTTGCCATCCTGAAAAACTCTTCTCTGGATCACACAGCACCTTTTCCCTCTTCCCATAGTCATTCATTCAATCATATTTACTGTGTGCAAAGCACTCCACTAAGCGCTGGGGAGAGTACACTGTAACACCAGACACGTTCCTGGCCACAACCCATCCAAACTCCTCAAATGTGTAATAGACATCTGCTTCCTTCACTTCCTCTCTCCCACCTCCCTTCTACAGTCCCGTTTCTACCCACTCTACTCCACTGAGACCACACTTTCCATCATCAGAAATGACCACTTTCTTACTAGATCCAATGGACTCTATCTTAAATCTCCTTCAACACACTGGACCACTCCTTTCTACTGGAAATACTATCTAAGGCAGTTCTTTCATGGTTCTTCACCACAGCCCTCAATCAGCTCTCTCTCCTCTGCCACGTATATTCTTCCTTTTAAACTCCATCTGTAATTTTCTTCCCCTTGGTGGCCAACAGACTACAGCTCTCCCCATCTTCAAAGCATTTCTGAAACCTCATATCCAGGTGACCTTCCTTGATTAATTTTTAATCTCCCCAGTTTATATTCTATCAACTGCCACTTCAGCACTTCCGCATCCCTTAAAAACTTCAATACTTATAACCCCGGTAGCCAGTAGCACTTACCAGTTAGATAATTAGCCCCATGTGGGACAGGGGTTATATTCAATATGCTTCCCCAGTGCTTGGGGCATAGTAAAGCATTTAACAAACACCCCAATTGTTATTATTATTGTTCATGTTCATATATTGCATCCTCTATTACTTCCTCCTATCTTTAATTGATTTTTTTGAATGTCTTCTCATGCTCTATGACTAGTTTCTGGAGGACAAATATCATATATACTATTGAGTGAGAGAGATGGTTGCAGATGCAGATGCACTAAGTTCTATCTCCAGGCCATATGCATCTAATACAATAAAACGTATAGGCCCTGCAATCTCCTTTTGAAATGCTTAATCTCTGAGATTTCTAATAACCTCGGAATTCATTTAACAAGTGTCACTCTCTGGCACAGGACGAGCGTTGAGCGGACATGTTTGCGGGAACAGGAGATTATATTTCCTCCCCCATTACATCACAACAGCCTCTGTGTTCCTGCTCAAAACAGAAAAAGATTAAACTATAAATAAAAAATTGAGAAATGCCAACAAACTTCACTCCCCTGTCAAATTCCAGAGCTCTTTAGTCTGTCAGCTTAATCAGGATCATGCTTACATCTTGATGTACTTTATGCTCCTCCCTTTGGCCAAAGCACTTCGATTTTGTAAAATTACAGAGGAGGCTCCTTCTGGAGCTGCTAATCCATTTGGATAGTCCCCTTCTTCTACTTCCCTGTTGTTAATCTCAAGAAGCACAGCAGAGCTCCAAAGAGACACTGTGATTCCTCATAAAGAGAATCATTCCAGATCATATAGGTGAATTTGAAGTTAATGTTTTTTATCGCCAGTTGTGTGTTCTCTTTCTACATTATTGCACTCCAGCTGGTGTGCGTAGTGCACAGAAACTCCTGTGCATACATCAAGCTGTTCTTGCACTATTTTACAGGAGGCACAGAATGATCGAGGAGAAAGTCAGATGGCAAGAGAAGTTAGGTGGGCAAGGGGAAAGGAGGAGAGATTCCAGGCTCCACTGTGTGCCTCTGTTCTCTCCTAGAAGTCTAGCCAGGTCTCTCTCTTGCCTGGGGAAGAGCCAAAGAGAAGTCAACCTCCCCATGGGTGTGTCTCTTGCCTACCCTCCAGCCTCTCTTTCCTTAAAATTCCCTGGGCTAATGCTTGCTTTTCACTTGTCCTTCAACCCCAGTAGAGCGCCTTCTGCCCCTGGGTGCCTATTGCTTCTCCCTTGCCCCTATCTCAACCCTTCACCACTGGACTGGGACCATTTATTGTTTCAGGATATATATACAAATAATAACGTTGGTATTTGTTAAGCGCTTACTAGGTGCCGAGCACTGTTCTAAGCGCTGGGGGAGATACAGGATAATCAGGTTGTCCCACGTGGGGCTCACACACTTTTAATCCCCATTTTACGGATGAGGGAACTGAGGCACAGAGAAGTTAAGTGACTTGCCCACAGTGACACAGCTGACAAGTGGCAGAGCCGGGAGTCTAACTCATGACCTCTGACTCCCAAGCCCAGGCTCTTTCCACTGAGCCACGCTGCTTGCCTTGCCAAATTTGTTTAATCTGTAACAAACCTGTTCAATCCCTTGGAACAGGTCTTCAATCAGTCCCACACTATCATAGATTTTCTATAAAAAAGACCCAAATCTGCTTGCTTTTCATGGAGTAAAGACAATATCTTTCCTAGATGAATCAGGCTCCAAACAGCTTGGTACTATAGTGAAGCATTCAGCTATACTCACCAAATTATCCTAACCAACTTTTTGTCTATATTTCTCTTAGTTGAGCCCAGCAGGCCAGTTGAGAATGTTTGCTAAATTCTTATTAAAGTTCCAAATCATTTTCTCTGAAAATCAAACAAAGATTATGCAGTTCATTCAAAGTCTTGAGACTAGCCTTCTCGGCCCTTAGAAGCGGGCTTTCGTTCTTGTAAGTGTTTAGGCCTGAAAATAATATACCTGAAGATGTGGATCTAGTTTTGAGGATTTATTTTTTCCTCAGGCCCCGGAATGGCTTAGGTGCATTGTTTTAGTCATTTATCTGTAGAAGACTCTTTATGTCTCTGTAGCTGTTCAAGGGAATTCTGGGGAAAATTCCCTAATGGTGCATTACTGAATGAATGAACTATAACATCACCTTGGAAATATGGAGGAAAAGATGGGAATGCATTATGTTTTGTTTTTTTCTGTCCAATTTAAGCTTCTGTCCCACTGGACAAGCATCAAGGTCCAGTTCTGTTCTGAAGAGTCTCTGGGGTATTATTTGTGAAAGGAAAGTGGAAAGTTAAGAAGCAGCATGGCTTAATGGTTAGAGTACAGACCTGGGAATCATAAAGACCTGGGTTCTAATCTCAACTCCACCACTTGTCTGCTGTGTAATGTTGGGCAAGCCACTTAACTTCTCTGTGCCTCAGTTACCTCATCTATAAAATTGGATTGAGACTGTGAGCCCCAAGCAGCACAGAGACTCTGTCCAACCTGATTAGCTTGTATCTAGCCCAGTGCTTAGTACAGGATCTGGCACATAGGAAGTGCTTAAGAAATACCAACAACAACAACAAAAATATTTCTCCTCTGTTCTGGAAATTAATGTTATCATCTTTTATGGCAGAAACTCTCAAGTTCTATGATTTTACCTATGTGCACAGTTATTGGTTAGAGCTACTTAAAAGAAACACAATGTGAGATTTCTCTGACTTCATTTTTCTGTTCTTCCAGAGGAAAATACAAATAGTGCAGGAGTTTCTGGTTTTACTTTTACTTATAAACATTTTTAAATGATTGTAATAAAAGGCCTAGAATCCTCTAACAAGGTGAACACAAAATTATTGGCTAAATATCTGACATAAGCCCAGCCAGGTGCTAGGGAAAACTCCCACTGACATCAATGGGAAAGATTATAGGATCAGCCTCTGCGGAGCAAACTCATGAGGCAGACACTTGAGATGACACCTACAGTATGAGCGCACAGAGTGGTTTCTCTAGGTTTGATTTTTCAGAGCAGGAAGAGCAGACTTACTTTAAGCCCATAAAAATCTTACCGTACATGATATGCATCCAATCAAGAGGTGTTCGTTATCTCCCTCCGAGCTCTGACTGTGTGCTCAAGAGCCACTGATAAACAGGAAGAATGAAGCCACGGGAATGCCAGCTGATATGCTACTGGATGAAATAGGCTGCTCATTTTTTGGACTGTGGTTTTTGTTCACCTACGTATTCTGCCTTTTCGTAAGAAATTCAAGGAAAGAGGTGAACTGGTGAGTGTAAAATTACTCTACTGTTCAGGCACATTATGGTCAATTTGTCAGCTTCCTTGGGGAGAGGAGTAAGACTGATTTGTTCCTGACTAGAACTGAAGGAAATGAGTGACTTCTGGCAATAATGTGTCTGGCTTGTCTGAAAACTGAGGGGATCTGTTACCCACCTTCAGAGATCATAGTGGTGGGGGCAGGAGGGGAGGGGAATCCTGCCTCCAACTCCAGAAATCAGGGTGGGGAGATCTGACAAAGGTCTAGGCCTTAAAAATTCCATTCCTGATTTATCAATAACTCTATCTGTGACCTGCAGTGTTTACTTCTCTATGTTTCTTTTTTCTGGAAAGCTTCCCTAGCCCCAGTTGGGGATTCATTAGAAAATTAAGAGTTTTTTGGAAGACTTATTTATAAGGTGTCGCAAGTGTTATTTATTCCCCCAAAATGGTAGCAATAATTTTTTTGGGATATTCTAGGGATTGGGCCAGTTCAGAAGAAATATTTAGGTTCAGTGACCATCACAAAGGGTGCTTAATTGTCTTAGGGCCTGTGACCTATGTAATAAAAATAACAATTATGGTATTTAAGTGATTACTATATGCCAAGCACTATTCTAAGAGCTGATACTTTGTATCAGATTGTCCCATGTGGGGTGCACAGTAAGTCCCCATTTTACAGATGAGGTAACTGAGGCACAGAGAAGTTAAGTGGCTTGCCCAAGGTCACACAGCAGACAAGTCGTGGTTCTGGGATTACAACTCACATCCTCTGACTCCCAAGCCCTTGACCTTTCCACTAAGCCATATCTTCAAGTTGCTGGCCCATTGGTTCCCATGAAAGATTGGGAATTGGATTGGATAATTTGGGTCAAGGTGAGGGAATAGGTCAGATGTGAGCCCAATCTGCTGTTTGAATTAATGAAGGAATAGCCACAGCCACCATCAGAATGCCAAATCAAGTCATAGCCAGGACTGTGTCACAGCCTAGAGTCATTCCTTTCCACCCTTTCTTTTCTCCTCCTTCCTCCTTTCTCCCTTCCTAAACATCCTCTTCTGCCTTGGACTTGGTGCAGATGACTCCACCCATAGGAGAACACAGTAGGGTGAGCAGGAGACAGTCACTTAAACACTGGGAAGAGGAAGTTTAGAGAGTTACACTGGCAGCCATGTTGCCATCGCGGCTTGAGATACATACAGTTTGCCTGATTTGACCCACAGACACCTGCAGGAGGGATGTGGATGGGGTACAGGTGGATAGGTCTTGATGCAGGCTAGATAAAGGTACTAAATACATTATCTTTGTAGGTCTGTAGTGGAGGGTAGAGTTATCTCTTACCAAAATCAGAAAGTGAGGCCACTTTCCAGGAATTGGGACTTGGGTATAGCAGACTTGTTTGAAACCAGGGCTTGGGCACAGCTGCACCTCTTCTCTGTCATGCCCTTAAAACTACATTAGACCCACCAACTCCTAAATTACCCATGAAGGATCTCTGCACACTTGCCAGAAGATTCTGGCAATCATCATACAGAAACAAGGACCAGTGAGAAACCTGGCCATTGGAAAGCTGACTGGGATTCCCCTGACTCCTGGCTCCCTGGCCCCTCTGGCTCAAACTCCTTTGAGCCCCCAAAACCAGGCCTCCAGAGGTATGGGCCGTTTACCAGGTCCTTTGAGTAGCTTCAGACAATGGTGGTTAATCACCACTATTTTGTTAATAGGGTGGAGATGAACAACACTGCCAGTTTCAAGCAAACAAACAAAAAAAACCCCAAAGCTCAACATGGGCAGTATCACACAGTACAGTAGAGCTGCTCAGTACAAAAGAGTAGCTTTCAACTACTGTTGGGTGAGTCAGAGGCCTGTTTTGCTTCTGGCCTACCGAAAATTAAAGGGATGGGTTTGAGGAGTTCTAGTCAATTGATTTCTTATGGTAATTAATTGCTAACTAAAATTGCAAGGCAGTTTTGCAATACTTTGTTCATTTGTCAGAGACCAAATATCCATTTATTAAAGCCCTTTTTATTTTGTTTTTCAAAGAAATGGGCCATGATTAACTTTTCTGGGAAGTATTGACATCCTATAAAAATGACGCCTTCCTAAGTTATTACTGTCCCTGGCTGAAGGGCGGAATAATTCTGGTCACAGTACCCTGACCTTGACTTCCCTACTCTCCGGTGACTTTGACGAGATAAGAGGCTTGTTCATTCATTCATTCAATTCATTCGTTGGCTGGCAGGTAGTGAGAAATCAGTGTTTGGAGAGAGAAACAGAGAGGATCAATCAATCAATCATTTATTGAGTGCCTACTGTGGGTAGAGCACTGTATTAAGTGCTTGGGAGAGTACAGTTTAGCAGAGTTCCCTACCCACAATGAGCTTACAGTCTAATATGGAAGGCAGACATTTAATATGAGTAAATAAAGTACACACATGTAGGTAAGTGTTGTCAAGCTGAGGGAGGGAGCAATGTAGAAGGGAGTGGGAGAAAAGAAAATGAGGGCTTGGGGAAGTCGTTTTGGAACAGATGCACTTTGAATAAGGTTTCGAAAGTGGAGAGAGTAAGGTTGCATATTTTGGGTCCAGAATTTAACCCCTAAAGATCTCAGAATAATAATAATAACTATGGTATTTGTTAAGTGCTTACTGTATGCAAAGCACTGTACTAACTGGTGGAATGAGTTCAGATTCTCCTGAAAAGGGCAGAACACTGTACTCTGTGTTTGGGAGAATAAAATTAAGGTAGAGATTTGGTCCCTGTGCTCAAGGGGCTTACAGTCTTGATCCTGTCCCTTGTCAAGCACAATCAGGAGGACACTCAGATGGGCAGAGTGAATGCTTACATGATGACATGAGCTTTGGGCACATAAAACTGTGGTATTTTTGAAACTTTAGAAGTTTTTATTGAAATGTTTTGAAGGTTTGCCTAAATATGTTCAACTGAGATAAAAATGTCATCCCAACTGACTGCATTAGCCTAAGAGCTTCTAAAACAATCATGCAGAAGCAGCGTGGCTCAGTGGAAAGAGCACGGTCTTTGGAGTCAGAGATCATGGGTTCAAATCCTGGCTCTGCCACTTGTCAGCTGTGTGACTGTGGGCAAGTCACTTAACTTCTCTGTGCCTCAGTTACCTCATCTGTAAAATGGGGATTGAGATTGTGAGCCCCATGTGGGACAGGCTGATTCCCTTGTGTCTACCCCAGCGCTTAGAACAGTGCTCTGCACATAGTAAGCGCTTAACAAATACCAACATTATTATTCTTTTCTGTGACCCTATTGGTCTGATTGCTAGGTCACTTGAGGGCGGCAAGTTTTGGTCTTGGTTTTCCCTTGCAGGAGACCTTCTTTCTCTTATTATTCCTTGTACTTCCATGATTAATGAGATTGTTATTGGGTTGATTCAATAAGGGCTTGGTTGCCTGTACAAAACTGCTGACACAAATTATATTCTGCTCAATTCCCCCTCTCTTTCTGACTGTAGGAAAAAAAATTGTCCAAGTTTATGAGGAGAAGTTCTCTCCTTCGGTGCCTGACCCCCTCCACTCATTAGAGCATAACCTTGTGCCTGTGGATTAATCTGTGCCTGGCCCAGAGGGGGCTGCCAGGAGAGGGAGGGAGCAGGGCCAGATTGGGGTCTCCAGGAAAGTCCCAGAGGGTAGGCATCCATAATAATTATAATTGTATTTGTTAAGCACTTACTATGTGCAAAGGATGGTACTAACAGCTGGGGTAGTTACAAGATAATCAGGTAGGACACTGTCCCATGTGGGACTCACAGTCTAAATAAGAGTTAGAACAGGGCATGACTCTCCATTTTGCAGATGCATAATGTAAGGCCCAATCTACATCTGGCTCTGACTACTTGCTTGGAACCAGAGTAATATTGCAGATGGAAATTGAAGTGATTTTTTTGCTCCTCTTCATACTAACCCCAACCCCTCCTGCTCTCTTACTTAGATTTTCTTGTGAGAATTTCACTGTTCTACATCTTCTAGAGAACACCACATACACGGCAGTAGGACAATTCTTTTTCGACATGAGCCATGACTGTGGCCCTGAGGGACAATTTTTCACTTTGATCAGCTAAATGAGAGACTATAGGAAGAATGTAGAGATACTTTTTCTTCTCCACCTGGAAGGTATATTCTAGAACCTTTTCAGAAGTAAAGGGTGAGAGTCCATGTCATTGATTCGAACTATGAGGAATGCTCTGCACACAGTAATCGGTCAATAAATACGATTGAATGAATCTCTCGTGAACACAGGTCCCAAGGCACCGATTGTCTTCCAGAAGCAGAGTTAGAGTGAAGGAACCTTTTTTAACTTCTATTCATAAGAAAGCATTTCCAAGAGCTTAGTACAGTGCTCTGCACACAGTAAGCACTCAATAAATACGATTGAATGAAAGAAAGGGACATTGAGAGGGAATCAGACCCAAGCTTATGACATTGCTCACTAACCCCAACAGGAGAGAGAAAAGATTTTACCAGAAGACAGTGGCAGTGAAAATTTTCTCTAGGTAACATGCCCCTCCAATGGGAAGGCGTTATCTCATTCATTTTGGCATTGCTGATTGTGGGTTTTGCATAGTTTTCCTTTTACTCAGTAGTTCTGGAAACAAGATAATCATTACTTCTGGAAGAAAATGAGATTCTTGGTGGCATTTGAATGTTTCAAGACAGGCTAAAACCAAGAAAGTTTAAATACTCCATTTACTGATGAATTGTAAACACAAGCAATAAGGTTTTGGCAAAACCAAAACCAGCCCTTACTTTTCCTGTTTGCAGTAGTATTTGCTGTCTTAGACTGCCTTGGTGCCTTGAATAAATGAGGTCTCTCACAGCTAAGCTGATTGCTATGGTTACAGGCAATCTGTGTGTTACATCTCCTGGAAGCATAAATGAGGGTAGTTTTAGGTAAACATTACCTTTCCCGTTCAGAGAACAATCTCTCTCACTAGTGCACCAGAGCCGGAGGGCTGCTGCTCGGATTGCAAATTATTGGACACTGGGGTGCAGATCCTGCCCCTGCCCCCAATCTCCCTCTCTCCCACTGCTGATTTACCCCCAGAGAGACAATCCTCTTGCTGAAATAAAGAGCATATCTGGTGTTGCGGGGGTTGGAAACAGGATCCAGGCTTAAAGTGGAATACTCAAAATAATTCTGAGCCATGCAGGCAGCTTCATTTAGTCGTAATATGTATTTGGTGAGCACCAGTATTGTCCTTGGCACAGGACAGTCCTGCCTTAATACTTCCGTTGTTGCAACAGCTGCTTTTTGGCTTTGGGCTGCATTACCATGTCTCCCTCTCCCCTCCCTCGGCCCTCCTCTTCTTTCCCCTTGTCTTTCCAGAAGCTTCAGTTGTCAGCCTCGTTGAATTGGAGGGGCAGATATTAGTTATTGAGTTGACTCAGCACGCTCACAGTGCCAAGACTGTGCTAAACATCTTTCTATGGTAAAGTATGATGGGAAAAAAGGACACCCCAAAGTTCTTTATGTTTGATTCCTATATCAAGGAGAATGCTTGTAGAGAAGATAGATTAGACAATTATAGGAATCGATGGTTAAAATTATATTGTTCTGCCAAAAATGAGTGTTAGAAACTGGAAGAAACCTTTCATTTGCATTTTTTTTTCAGAATCCTAGTGCGTGCTCTCCCCTCCCTTAAGCTATTTTCCTTTGCCCTTCTCATTCTATCCATGTCTCTCTCTCTCTGTCTTTCTGTCTCTCTCTCCCCTCTGACTTTTACACGATTTGTACACAATACATAGTTGAAAGATTTTGATGTGAACCTAGACAAATGAATGTTGGGATTTGGCTATTTGCTACAAAAGAGTTAAGTCTTCTCCCTCTGCAAGAACACATACTCGTGGCTTGAACCAAGCGGACTGGTTTTTGCCTGGAAGGGAGAGGTTTTTGTTTAGTCACAAATCCAACTTCAGAGCTTGGGCTGCTATTTGGTTCCCAGAGCACTTTAAGCCTGATTTGGTTTGCTGTGCAGGAAACTGTCCAAGGAAAATTAAGGTTTAAGCAAACTGGTCAACACCAGATCTTGATTTAGGTGTATTATTCAGAGGGAGGAATTATTGGGGTTTCTTTTTTTCAATTTTTTTTCCCTAGCAACTGCCAATCTCCTCATTTTCTGCATATGGGAGGGGATCTTCTTGTACAATCAATGGAGAAGCAGAAACCATCTGGAACCTCACCCACTTTCTGACTAAGAATTGTCTTCCATTTTATAAGCCAGCAACTTGTTAGATGCCTGGAAGAATTTTAATCCTGATTTGAGACAATTCTTTGGATTCAGTATGAGCACCAGTACTGTTGCAAAAGCTGGGCAGGTTTTCTTTGTTTTCCAAATAATTTATTAAATGAACTAGGAGGTGTTTTTGTTTTTCCTAGATCATGATATGATTGGCTCTACTCTTATAAGCAGGGTTCTTGCTGCCTCCACAGGATTTGTCACCCAGGAGATAGTTTTTTTTTGTAGACTATTATTTATATTTTCATGAGGTAAATGAGTCTTGAATTAAATAAATCAAGTTATTGCTGAGTTGTATTTTCCAAGCGCTTAGTACAGTGCCCTGTACACAATAAGTGCTCAATAAATATGATTGAATGAATGATGAAGATTGAATTTTTCCTTCTCTAAAGGCAGTGTGGTTAGTCACAATACAGATTGTGAATTTGTGCCAGCGCGATGCTGAGTATCTTTAAACTGAACCTAAACTAAAGGAAGATGTTGGAGGAAAGAGGACTAAAGTGGAAAAGAAGGTATTTTAAAATTGAGTAGTTAAGATGGGATGAAATGTTGACATTTAAAAAGGCTTTTAAAGGAATGGTTGAAGAGCAGGTTTCAGAGAGTGCTAAATCCTAAACTTGGGGACAAGGGCTGAGTTAGTTGGGGATGCCATCTCAGTCTTCAAGGGAGATCTGAGGCTATCCAGAAGTTTGCTATTTGGCTTTTTCTGGAGTTATACTTTGGGAAGACTCTTTGCCATGCTTTAGAGAGCCCCTTGGCCTGATCCCCAAAACTTAAGGACACGATTAGGAGAGCTAGAACTTGGTTGAAATCATGGAGACCTCCCTGTTGATTTCATATTGAGTAGCCCCTGACATAGATTTGTTTGGTTGGGAGCTTTCTTAAGCTCTTCTTCTCTTTTTGACCGAGGGGATTTGGGAAAATGGTCATTAGGGTTAGGAAACTGACCCATACATAAGATAGCACAGAAATAAAATGGGTGAAAAGAAGGATTTAGCATTCACTGACCACCAACAATGTGCTTGTCAGTGTTTAGTGAACGAAGTTAAATATTTCTCCAAGTGGGTTTATAATCTGTCTCTGAACCATTGTTATTTTAGAAACAAATCTATTTTTAAATGAACAACAGAAACTGTTCAACTCTGTTTCATCACTTCGCTGCTCAAGAAAAGGTACTCAGTTACCTCCCATGAATACCAAATTCTTTCAAAAGCTTTGACTGACTGAAGGAGATTATGGGTTTGGTACGCACCCCGGTCAACCATCTGCTTCCTCAACAGGTCCTTTAAAAAAAATTCTGCTTTTCTCTGGAGATATTATTTCTGCTCCCAAAATCTGTAAAGTGAATATTGGCTTGCTTTCACTCACTTCAGAAAAGTTCCAAACAGGCAAACATGGCACAGCCTGAGTTCTTCCAGAATCATTTGTTTGTTTGGTTTACTTTGTTTCCTACCTAACAGGTGTTTATTTTTATTCAAGGGAGAATTTTTTTAATGCTTTTAAAATCTTCTTAAAATTTAACCAAGGCCACATTGTGCAGCTGCTGAAGAGCTGTTGCTTTCGGCTCCTTGGCCCTCCCCTGCCCCATGTTTTTCCACTTTGCTCTCCTCAGCTGCCTCTTGCATTCCCCATTTCCCTCACTCCTGCCACAAATTCTCTGGTTTGCTCACTGGTGACAGGCCACTGATTAGACAATGTAACCCTCTCTTCCATCTTCCCAGGCTAACCTTGAAGGGACAGGAACGAGAGCAAACTTCAGGCCTCAGATAATTCCGTTCATTGAGAAATGGTTACTCCACAATGCTCAAGTGTTTTTGATTATTTCCCTCAAGTGCTACCTTTCAGTAGCTCTGATATGGTAGAAATACCTTCTGAAGGAAAGAAGGAATTGCTTTCATTTCAATTCAAATAAAGCTATCAAAATGTACTAGTGCTTCATACTTAGTCCTTCTTTTTGAAAGTACAGCTCACCCTCTAATTACAGGGACTAAAAGTTGGAATGATTGTGCCCATAAAATGCACTGGTATTTCCAATCATCTGGAGCAGTCTTGCTCCCTTGCCACGCTTCTTCCCCAAGACCCCAACTCTACTGGCAGAATTTTTACTTTGCTGTTCTGGAGACTAAGTTTTTCCCCTTTAACCCCAGTTTATATATGCATCTTTTCATGTCCAAGGCCTCAAAACCCTTGAGGCATAAATAGTAATTATACAAAATGAAAAATAAAGTAGATTGAGAAAGAGGTTTCTAATGGGAAACTGTGAGGGTGGGCGATGAAAACTGCTTGGAAAAAGTCTTTTGTGACCTAAAAATTAGATTGATTCATGCCCCATGAAAACCAGTATCTTCAAAGTCTACGAAAAGACCTTTTGAAATACGTTTTCAAGTAGTCTTAAAGGAGAATTGGTTTCCATCTTTTCCAGTGGGAAATAGGACTACTTCAGTGCTACCGCTTCTCTCAGCAATGGTAAAGTTCGTTGTTTTTATAGGAAAAAAAAGACTGTCAGGTCTCAATCCTTAATATCATATAAACCATTATCCACATCAAGCTGAAGTTCTAACCCTGAGCTCAGTAAATGCCCCAAAGAGTTGGCTTTGAAGACAGGGTAACCAAGGACTTTCTCCTGTGAAAGCGGTCTGATTAATGAAACAGTTTCACAGACAGTGATGTCCTGAAGAGTGCCCATGCTGTGTGCCCTGTCAGGCAGGCACGTTTTTCCGAAGGAGTGATCGCAAGGGGGAGAGAAGAGGCTCGTCAAGGCCACGTCGGCAGCTCTATTTTTCTCTTTGGACACACAAACTGGGAAAGTGCTGCAGGTCCTTGGGGAAGGCACATCTGCCACAGAGCAAGCCTAGAGCTCTCTTGTCTCTGGTCCTGGGGTGAAGGGAGGGGGGAAGGGGGAAAGGGAATCAAATCTATCAGCGTTAAAAAAAAATGACAAACGGTGACTAATCCTGGGTGTGCCTAAGGGCCCGCTTCAGTGAGTGGTTAATCTGGATGACAACATGGAAAGAAAATAATATCTGTCAATGTGACCTAACTGCAGCCTCACAGCTTCTTAGTAGCTTTGCCTTCAGTACAGGCCCTGCCGTCTAGCAGGGACTGACCACTAAGGTAAAAACGGCCAAAAAGACCTTTTCCCTTCGACTTGGCTAATTGCCACCTGGCCTGATGTTATAAATACACTCCTCACAAAGACAACTGATTGGTTTACCTCTTGCTGTGTTCTCACCCCCGACCCTGAGCGAGAGACTCTTCAAGGGCGATATGGAGCAAGGATTCCCCTGTTACAAAGAGCCATGAGAATGGTCCTCCACAGGGGGATAGCTCAGCAAAAAGAGGTTCTAGCAAGCCTGCTGTGACAAGCTTCCCTCAAAGGAACAAAATATCAAGTAGATGCAGGTAACTCCCGGCCAATACTGAAGCCTAAAAAATCCCTTTCCAATGTGTCTTATTCCCCAGGAAACACCTGCACCTCCCGTTAGCCTTTTGTTGGTTAATGACAGTGAGTCAAGAGGAAATAGCATTTCCTGTATGCTAGGTGTCCTTTTGTTTGAGCTGTATCACAATCAGGCATTTTCCTTTCCTCTCCTTTGATGGAGTAAAAAACTCAGGATGATGAGAATCTCATTGACATCAGCAGATTATCTTTTGAATTAGAAAGTCATTGCTGCCTGTTACTACCACTTGAATATGTTTTGGAGCTGATAATCGAGAGTTCTTCCCGCTTTTTTTTTGTTGTTTTTCTTCACCCCTCTGGGTTTTATTACTGAAAATAATTTCTAAGGCCTGGCCACCCTACAGAATATTTGTAGATAATAACAACAATAATAATAATGATGGTATTTGTTAAAAATTTACTATGTGCCAAGCAGTGTTCTAAACACTGGGGTAGATACAAGGTAATCAGGTTGTTCCATGTGGGGCTCAAAGTCTTAATCCCCATTTTACAGATGAGGTAACTGAGGCACAGAGAGGTTAAGTGACTTGTCCAAAGTCACATAGCTGACAAGTGGCGGAGCCCGGGATTAGAACCCATGACCTCTGACTCCCAAGCCCTTGCTCTTTCCAGTAAGCCACACTGCTTCTAATGTAGTCTATTTGTATGCACTTGAGTGACTATTTCAGTCCTCCCTTTGAGGAATTAATCCATTAGTTAGCACACTTTTGTTTCCTAATGTGCAACTCGATTTGCTCTTTTAGAGTTGGAAACAAGTACACTCATTCTTATTGATGTAACGTAAGAAAATATACAACATTTTGCACTTCAGTAAGACATCATTTATCACTACCTGTCCAATACAGGGAAGCTGTTGCAATGGATTCTGAAGAACTTTGGGCAGAAAGAAGGGAGAACATTTTAAGAGAGATTTTGCTACTGGAAAACAGTTCTCAGGCTTTTGATGAAGAGCCTGATCTATTTCTTTTCTCTCCCAACTACTACCATACAGAAACACACACATAGATTCTCAAGGATTTGAAAGTGCATGTTACTCAAAATCCAGCAAATAAAATGATTGTGAAGCAAAATATAAATGTGGAAAAATGTCAGGTAGATGGAAAACATGAGAGAGATGAAGAGTCTGGTGGTGACTGTCAAGCTCATTCCAATCAACTGTGGAAGATGCAGCTTTGACATTAGCGTCTCCAATTTTGTCAGTGACTTTACCTTTGGGGAATCTTACCAGGGAGAAGTTCCCACCGCTCTGATCAGATTTCAGCCTTCTCTCTGTCAGCATGCTAAAGCAATTCTTGTTTTCAGAACAGATACCCTAGGGGTCTACATCATTGGTCCAGTCAGACCAACATTCTGTGTTTGATACCAAAGGAGAGATTGTGGAAGATCTTACTACCCAACCTCATGGTTAGGTATGTGTATCTTCCAACATTTCTATGTTTTCCTTCTAATGATCCATTGTCCATAAATTTATCCACGTCCTTCCTGTCCTTGATAGTTCTGCCCGCACGACTTCCTGAGATTTTGAATTCCATAAGTTTACCATTTGTTCTGTGAAGAAATGCCTTGTCTTGTTAGTCTTGAATCTGCTATCTTCAAGCTTCAAAGGCAGCTCCCTAGTTCTGGTGCTGTGGGATTTGGTGAGCAACAATTACATGTTTATTCTGTCCGCATTCTTTGGGATTTTTGTGGACTTCAATCATGTGCCTCTCAGCTTTCATCTTTCCACACTGAGTCCTAATCCTTTTAGACTTCCTTGTACAGAAGTAGCTCTATTCCCCTGGTCTTTTTAGTTATTCTCTATGAAACTTTTCTTGCTCTGTTACGTTCTTCATAATATGTGGTAACCAGACTGCAGCAGCTGTGTAATGTAACTTTATACAATGGTAAAATTGGGATGCAGAAAATTCTCAGTAGGTCGAGAAAAAAGGAGTTAGGACAGGACACTGAAGGGATGTCCATGCTAGTAGGCAATGAATCCTTATTTATTGAGTACCTGCTATATTTACAGCACTGTAATATGTGTTTAGGAGAGTGCAAAATAAGTGGTATACACGATACTTGTCCTCAAGGATTTTATCATCTACCAAAATAAATTACAAATAGGAGGAAATAAGTAACCCATCAGAGTTCCTTGAGGACTTGGAGCTTCCAAACTTTCAGGGTTGGGCTCTTCAGGCCTTAGTGAACCACAGTTTTGTTTTTTTTTTCCCAGCCTCCCTCATCTCAGGTCTCTGACAAGACCTGAGCACTTTGAGTCAGCTGAAAAGGCCCTGAATGAGGCTTTCTGGTCCATTAGCCCTCTGAAGTCTGTCCCTTCTGTGCCATGGTTTCTCTGCATCATGGAGACACAGAAGAAAAAATCCCAGAAAGGATCTCCTGATTCTTGCCTTGGGATAGCTAGCTGTTGGTGTCCATTTTGGCCACCTCCTAATATGAAAACAGTCCATTTTCTGTCTACCCTTTGGTTTCATGTCTTCCCTCTCTAGATGTAAGCTCGTTATGGACAGGGAATGTGTCTGTTATATTGTTGTGTTGTACTCTCCCAAGCTCTGAGTAAAGTGCCCTGCACACTGTATGTGCTCAGTATTATTGATATGATTGATTAATTGATGGCTCACTCCAACTATTTTATAGATGCTACTTGCATAAAAACAAACCAAAACCTACTGGTTTCAAAGGAAGTAGTTGGTTGGTCCCATGACGACTTTCTGTCGAGGCTAACTGTCAAGACTACTGTTAAAAATTTTAGTCATTAATGCCATATTGAAATCTGGAGGAGGTCTATGTGTATACATATAGTCTGCCAGGGACTGTTCTCAACAACTGAGTTTTCTCTGGAATTGCTGTTTTTGTATATGTTCCCTTGGAATCAATTAAATAACTAAAAACTTGTCAGTTTATATGATTTAGCTTGGTACAAATAAACCTTGGGTCTGTTTATTTTTGATACTGTTTGGCACTTCCTGACCCTCTTAGAGCTAGATGAAACTAACCTTATTTCCTGTGAAATAATTGATATTAGTACTTTTGATATTCTGACACTAATATACAATTTTAAAACTGGAAACCAATTCAGTTGGTCTATTTGGTTGTCTTTTCGCTCTATTTGACTTCCTGTTTTTTTCCTCATTTCTTCAGACTATGTAGTGTCACTATTCATACAGCTTATCTCCCATTTTCCTCATTTCCTCCTGTAAACCCGGCCTATTTCTAATTGCGGTACACCAGGCTAATCTGTCTGTCTTCTGCTACTGCCTCTTAATTGTCCATTGTCAAATCATATTATATGAAGTTTTGCTTTGTTACATCTCTAAAGTGTTTTTTTATCCACCTTGTTTTTGGAGGAGATCACCTACTGCTTTCAAAATCTAGCCTCCTCACCTGTATCTCAGACCCTATCCCTTCTCACCTTCTAAAACATTGGAGCACATTCTTCTTCCATTCAACCACTTGTTCTCTGATGACTACTTTCCCCCTGCCTTTAGACAAGATAACATTTCCCTTAACCTAAAAAAAAACCCCAAAAGTCTCTGGATCCCACTTTATCTTCCAGCTACCTATCTTCTTGCTCTCTTTCCTATCTAAATCCCTTAAGTAGATAGTGTCAACCCACCACTTTCTCTTCTCCAATTCCTTTCTTGACAATCTACAATCTAGTTCCTTCTCTCTTCAGTCCACTGATACTGCTCTCTCCAAGATCACCTTTGATGTCATCCTTGCCAAGCCCACTGGACACTACTCTATCCTAATTGTCTTCTACCTCTTGGTTGTTTTCAACACCATAGACCACTTACTCCTCCTGGAAATGCTATCTCATCTTGGTTTTACTGACATAGTTTTCTCTTGGTTCACCTCTTACTTCTCTGACTACTCTTTCTCCATCTCATTTACTGGGTCTTCTTCTCTCTCCTATACCCTACCTGTGAATACCCCCTCAGACTCTCTTCTGAGTCCTCTTCTATTTTTACTTTACACTCATTCCTTTGGGATGCTCATCTTTCTCATGAGTAATACCTCAATGTGGATCTTTTGATTCTCCCACTTAACCTTCCTCTCGCAAATGCCAGTACCTCCTTGTCTATTACTGAGCCCTACAAACTTGGTGTTATCCTCGAGTCCTACCTCTTTTTCAATCCCATAGTCTATCTGGAACAAAATCACGTCACCTCTTACCTCACAACATTTCCAGGTCATATAATGGATTGATTACTGCATCAACTTCCTCAGTGGTTTCTCCCCGCTCCTCACTTGTCTCTCCTCTCCTCATTATGCCTTTCACTCTGTTGCCCTGATCTTTTTTTCTGAAACATTATTCTGTGCACACCCCAACACAGCAAAAACCTTCAGTGGTTACCCATTCCTTTCCTCATCGACCAAAAATTCCTGATTAGTGGTATTAATGCATTTGTCTTCCTCCTGCTTATCTACTCTGTTTTCCCACTTCACCCGGGTTTTCACTTTCGTTCTTCTCAAGCTTATCTATTAGTTGTGTGTCTTTCCCATTATTTCTATTGCTGACTTCTTGTTCAATTCTCCCACCACCTGGAACCTCCTCCCCATTCAAATCCAAAAGACTAGAGCACTCCCTATCTAGAAAGCCCTAACTCATATTCATATCTCCATTTACATCAGCCTACCTGTAAATTATTGCTGTCTCTTCTCCCCATTAGAGTGTAAGCTCCATGAAGGCAGTGATCCTGTCTACTGATCCTAGTCTGATCTCCCAAGAGCTCAGTATGATGCTGTATATGCAGGAAGTATTCAATGAATAGTTTTGATAATATTTGTTTAACCAGTTCAATTCACAGAGCAGCAGTTTGGGTATCAAACAGTCATATTTACTGAACCCTTAGTGTGTGCAGAGGACTGTACCAAGTGCTTGGGGGAGTAAAATGTAACAATGTCTCATTGACATCTATCTTCCTCATGTCCCCCCTAGTTTAAATGTGATATGACAAGTATTGCTCTGATGCTGCTGATCTGGATGTGTTTCAGGACCTCTTTATTTGAGATTGTCTTCAACTCAGAGTAGCAGTCACTATGCCTGTTTGCCTATGAGAAATACCTCATCTATTATATTTGTATCTTGACTAATGTAATTCCCTATGTAACAGTCCAACTGAATTTTATTCATCACTTTTTTCCAGGGTATTTTCTCGATGTGCACCTTCCGCAAACATCTTTTATTTTTTATCTGCCATCCCAGTTCATTTTTAAATTTGTTTATATTTCAAGTCTGTATGTATATTTCCATCATTTGTTGTGGTCTGAAGTAATTATCTCCCTGGAGTGTAACACAACTTGATATAGGTGAATTGTGGAAATGTCCCATGGTTTTAGTAAAAATTGCTGCTACTGGTATATGATGCTTTTGTAAGGAATGGGTTTCCATTCCACAACACATAAAATGCTTTCATGAAAGACAAATTTTAAAACCTCCTTTTTCTGTTGAGCATAATGTGTCTCTTTCTTTGTTATAGACTAGACTGGGCCACTGCTTCCACTCTGACCCACATTTCTCCATGAGTGCTACTCCTTGCCCTTGTTTTGAAGTTCCATGAAGATTTCTTTTTTTTTAGTATCAAAGTACCCTATTTAGAATTGGTACTCTTTTTTAAAAAAGTGAAAGAGATAGGCCTGTCAAAATCTTTCTGATGATCTTACTCCCAACATCACTGCATTTTTTTAAGACAACCTTAAATGTCTTGTTTCTGTGACAGATTTGGAATGTACTTTCCAACAAAGTTAAACATACCCAGTGCCTTCTGTAACCTTTCCTACTCTTTTGGAACAGTCATGTTTGTAATCGCCCAAATTCTGTTTTGATCTATTTCTGCACCATCTGCTGACAATTTTTCTTCTGAAATTCAAAATTTCCTTCCACTTAAATTTACATTTATTTTTGTTCAGTTTACTCCTCAATTTACATATATAAATCAAACTTCGTTCAAGTTTCCTACTGGGTTCCTCTGTGATGCACTCCAAATCAGTGTGTTATTGAGAATTTTGAACCTCTATCCAGTATTTGGTGACTTTTTTATGAAAACTCAGGAGCCAAACACAAGCTGAAGGGAAATCTTGTAAATTAATACCTTTCAAATGGTGACCTGAATGTATTCAATTGGCTTTCTTGATTCTTCCATCAGTATTTGTCAAACCCAGTGGATATTTCTTAGAGAGGACACTAATTTGTCTCTTACCATGTCACCAAAAGTGCATTCTCTTCTAGGGATGGGAAAATGAGATCTCAATTCCTTTATTCGACTTCTGGACAATCCAAACACAATCTAAGAGATCTCTCCTTCCCATCACTAATGAATTCCATAGATCTGTCTACTTTCTATATTGTTCCTTGCATTTCTATTAAATTCCTCTTTCAATTTTTTCCCTAAAGCTTATGGTGCATTCCTTTGAGTTTTCAAAAGATTACATCCCAATAAATTGGTGTGCAAGTTCTGGATGCATTCAAATTTCTTTATCAATCTTTAGCATTTACACTTTCTTAAGTTAAAAATATACTTTAATTCAGCTGGTTTTAAATCCCCAATTAGCCACATTTTTCCTTTTAATAATGATCAAAATTGCTTATTACCTCTAAACTCTTCTGTAGTTCTAATCTAATTTTTAATATGTTATAAATATGCTGCTGAATAGGCTTGGCCATCCATGTCAGGCAGAAACTTTGCTTCAATTCTGTTTAGTATTAGTTTTATCTCCAATTCTTACTTTTCCATTCATTTTTATATTTCCTATTATCATATCTGTTCCTATGTATTGACTAGAGCTGGGTCTGACCTACCACAGCACTTAATAAAGTGTTTGACATATGATAAGCACTCATCTATCATTATAATTATTATTGGACCCTATCCCCTTGGAGGTCAGGGACTATGTCTAATTCTCACCGATATATTTGTTCCCAGTATCTAGTACAGAGGTCTGCACCTCTGTAAATGCTTAATAAATATTATTACTACTCTTAGGTGAAGTACCATGTAAGCATACCATATATAGGTGTAGTGTCACAAGTCAGTTTTATCTTCTAAGATTGATTTCTAAACTAGAGGAAGATGGATCCTTCTACTTTTATGCTAACTCTACCGATGAAGCCCCTCTGAGCATTGCAACTGGAGAGTTTCCAGTAGTCTACCAGTCTCGACCATGGGAAGGAGAGTCAAACAGAAGCCTGTCCATTCCATTCCATTCGTAGCTTGGGCAATGGCTAGTGAGTGGAAGGCAATCAGTTACAAGTCAAAACTCACCTGCGCTGGGCAGCCGCAGCACGGGAGAGAGTCACGGACGGAGACTCAAGTTTACTGCATGGAAGGAGGCAATGGTAAACCACTTCCATATTTTTACCAAGGAAACTCTATGGCTACGCTACCAGAATGATTGCTGATGGAGGTGGGACATTCTGGGGGAGATGTCGCCATGGCGTCGTTATGGGTTGGAGACAACTAGAAGGCATAAGGCAAGACTGATAGGGAGATTTTTATGGGTATGAGCAATTGCAACTGTTAGGACCAGTATACGAATACTTCCTTTCATGTTGGGTGCATATCAAGAGATTGTCTTTCTTTATGGTTGTACTGGGTTTCTCTCTTTCAGTGTCACCATCTTCTCAAACCCTCTGCTCCAACTGCTGTATGCCAGGCTGATTTGCCGCTGCTCTCTTCCCTATGGCTAAGCCATTTTATTGAGCCTTTGCTTCATTGTGTCCTGAAGGTATTTCTTCTGTCATTTCATTTGTTGTTTATCCCTTTCAGCTCATCACAGCGTCACTCTTCTGCTACCCTGTTGTCATCCATTCTTCTGACATGTCCTATACTGCAGTGTTAGTGGACTAACACATTACTGTCTTGCCAGTGATTTTATGAGTTGCATCTAGATGCATTAGTGGAACTGCTCTAGAAATTGGATGTGCCTTGTACAATCAAATTTCAAAGCCATAAAGAAGACTTTATTGGACACTATAGGCTTTCAGTTAGTTTGAATTTTTAATTCCATGCTGGGGCCCTATTTGGTCAGTCTCCCAGAGAACAATTCTAGAGACATGGTGTGTTTTGGAGAAGCATGTTTAAGCAGATCGTGTCAATAGTTAACAGATAAAAACCAAGATTGAGGAGGTGGAGGGGAAAGGATTTGGTAACTGACTCTGCACGTTATCTTCTGTGACTTGAACAAAATTTCCTGTTTGTTTGAGCTTAAGTTTCTCTCCCAGGAAAGTGGAATTAATAATTCTTTTTTGATGGGAGTATTGTAAAAATTTATTGTGAAGGTGAGAAGTCTTTGAGGTGATCAGTTGAAAATACTGAACTTAATTCAACAGCAAACACAAGCAGGGTATTATACACCTTCCAGTTGGAGCCAACTCTTATTACATTTGGTGAAGTGATAATCTAAGATTTATCTCCTGTTCTTGGCAAGGGAGTAGCGTATAACGGCAGGACATTTAAGGCCATCCAGTGACTCTAATATCAAAGAGAAAATTCTGGTTGATGTCTTTTTTATTTCAGTCAACTAGATATAAAATGTTCATACAGTCTGGTCTTTTTGAAAATGAAAAGGGAATAATCTGGAAAGTGAGAAGAAATTGGGGCATAGTGTTCATTTAATGATCAGAAATATGGCTATACCAGCATAATAGTGCATGACCAAGAGTGGTGAATTTAGACATTAAAGGCTTGTTCTTGCCAAACTTGAGATCACTCATGGAAGGAGTAATTATATTGCCTATATAGGGTAAAAAGCACAAGTACCTGGTTAGAATAAGTGTGTGAGAGGATTTTCTGATGGGAAGCAGCTTAAGGTTCTGCCCTAGTGTTTTTGTGACCAGAGCTGAGGATCTTCCCTCTCCCTTTCTCTTTTCCTGGCCTACAGTGCTGTTGATAGGTGCCATAGACTGAACACTTTAAAGGAGGTCTTTCAGCAACCCTACTAATCAAGATACTAGAACTCCTTCCTATTTAGATGCACACCTTCACAAGAATTTACAAAGCCCTCTCATAATAATAATGATGGTATTTGTTAAGCACTTACTACGTGCCAAGCACTGTTCTAAATGCTGGGGTAGATACAAGGTAACCAGGTTGTCCCACATGGGGCTCCCAGTCTTAATCCCTATTTTATAGATGAAGGAACTGAGGCACAGAGAAGTTAAGCAACTTGCCCAAGGTCACACAGCTGACAAGTGGCGGCACCAGGATTAGAACCCATGACTTCTGACTCCCAAACCCGGGCTCTTTCCACTAAGCCACATTGCTTCTCATCGATCACCAACTTGATAGCTGTTTTTTATAGCGTATCTTTTAAATTGTATGGCAATTTTCTATTATTCTTTATTCACAGGCAAATATTATCCCCGTTTTTCAGATGAGGAAACTGAGGAGCTGGGATGTTAAGTGACTTGCCCAAAGTTATGTGGCAGGCAAGGGACAGGCCGAGGGCTAGAATCTCTAGATCTGTGCCCTTCTCTCTAGATCACACTTGTCACTGTGGAGAGGTGTTAATAAAACTCTCTCTTGAACATAAACTTCTAGGCCTTCCCAATAGTTAAAAGAGATTATTATCACTAAATTGCTTTCTGATAGACTTCACCTCCTTCAACAAATACGTCACAATATCCCTCATCCCCCACTTCCTAACTCTGGCCCAGATGCCACTGAAAAGAAACTCACATTCAATCTTTAGGCTTTTTAATGGTATTTGTTAAGTGCTTAATAAATGTTAAACACAGGTCTAAGTACTAGGGTAGATAAAAGTCAATTAGGTAGGACATAGACCCTGTCCCACATGGGGCTCACAGTCTCAGTAGGAGGGAGAACAGGAGAACTGAGACATAGAGAAGTTCGGTGACCTGCCAAGGTCACACAGCAAGCCATTGGCAAAACTGGGGATAAAAGCTCAGTCCTCTGACTCCCAGGCCCATACTCTTTCCATTAGGCCATGCTGCTTATCAATCAATTAATTAATCATATTTATTGAACCCTGACTGGCAGTGGGCCAGTGAACTTGCAAAGGTTTTTCCTTTTCCCTGTACACATTCCCTGATCACCATGAGCTTACTGTCCAGAGAGGGACACAGACATTAATATTAATAAATTACCGATATGTATATAAGTGACGTTGGGCTGCAGGAACTTGAAAAAGGGGAGCAAATCCAAGTGCAAGAGTGATACAGAATGAAGTGGGAGAAGAGGAAATGAGGGCTTAGCCTCCTTTTAGCCTTCCCCTTTTAGTCAGAATCTGTGGACAGTCACACATTTCCATGGTAAACTTTCCTTGTTAGAAGATTCAGGAAATTCTGACTGATGAAAGGAATTTTTTGAAGTCCAGTTTGCCCCTAAGAGGAAAAGACTCTGGTAAAAGAGCACGGAGGAATTTTCATGAGATTCTGATTGGCATTAACCAACTTGGATACTTAGGAGTGAAAAGAAATCATTGTTGAGTTTTACCTTCCAGGTAAGGATTTTAGTCGCATCTTCCAAATTGCTGTTTTAGAAGGCAATGGGCCAATGCAATTGCAAAGGTCTTTCCTTTTCAAATATAAAAAAAATCCTCAAAAGATGTAATCTGAGAGTATTGTAATTTAAAGATTTACAGTAAAGGCCTAACAAGTGACTATCCTTTGCTATCCTTTTATACTGCTTAAGTCTTTGATGATATTATGAGTTCCTCAACAAGTCTCTTGAGCAGTAAAGTTTGGGTATATTTCTGTTAAGGAAGTTTCATTTCATTTTAAAATTCCTTATTTGTGGTCGTCAATCACATTTATTGAGTGCTTACAGTGTGCAGAGCACTGTACTAAGCACTTGGGAGAGTACAATATGACAGGCACATTCCCTGCCCAGTGCTATGTAACATTTCGAAAGTCTGCAGGGTATACTTATATCCATAATTTTTTTTTTGAATTTGTACTTGTGTATTTTATGCCTATCTTCAGCACTTGAATATGTGTGTATATATGTGAATATACACACATATGTTTCATCTTGATGTGTTTGTGCTGCTTCCTGATTTATCCTTGTACTTTTCACAGCTTTCAGGATCTGTGAATAAGTTTTGTTCCTTCTGGACTGTAGGCTTATTGCGGACAGGGGACGTGTCTATAAACTCCGTTGTATTGTACTCTCCCAAGTGCTTAGGACAGTGCTCTATACACCAAAAGCACTCAGTAAATGCCATTGATTGATTGATTTGCCTCCTCCATAAAATTAGAAGCTCCTTGAAGGGCAGGGGCCACATGTCTTGCTACTATTTTCTGCCCTATTAAGTGATTAGAATATAAGCTCGTTATGGGCAGGGAACACCTCTGCCAATTCTGTTGTATTCTACTCTGCCAAGTGCTTAGTACAGTGCTCTGCACATAGTAAGCACTCAATAAATATCATTTATTGACTGATTAGTACAATGCTTAGCCATCATTATGCCCTCAATAAATACCATCGATTGAATGATTGGACTCCTCCTTGAAATATCCTTGTCTAATAACTGGGTATTTTTATTCAACTTTGTGGTTTGAGAACAGAATCCCTGAGAAAAAAGGGATTTGGCTCAAAATGTCCCAGTGAAATCAATGCTGGCAATGGGGTCTTTGTGTATTGACTACTCCTTCTCTGAGAATTCTCTGTGATGATAATAATAAAGATGATGGTATTTGTTAAGCACTTATTATGTGCCAAGCACTATTCAAAGCGCTGATGAATGGAGGGCAGAGATAAACAGTGATTTGCCTGAAGAGGTGTCCCTAGCAATCTCTATGAAGCTCAGGATAAGAGGTTATACATATAGTTAGCTGTTCAGATATCTTCTGCAGACAAATATCCTCTTCCTCCATATCTACTGATTGCATTTATTCAGCATTTTACTGTGGGCAGAGCACTGTACTAAGCACTTGAAAGGAAACTAAATTATGTACTTCATTCTTACCTTTTCTTTTCTTTTGAAAATACAATGCTTTCTTTAGACTTGGGAATTCTGCAAAGCAGTACCCTCAAAGAGGTATTTTTAAATTATTCATAACCAAGTCAATTCAGTCAAAATCCCCCAAGCCAAACTTTGAACTTAAACTCCGAGCCTTGGGCACAGGAATGCAAATCAAACCGACAACACTGCTCACCTCTTGTTTGCAACACACTAACCGGTATTCACCTGCCACTGAAACTTGGATCTCTTTCGAGTCAACAACACCGCCTCGGAAAGCAACGTATTAAACTTAATCCTTACGTGATGGTAACATATAATTCCCAACTGCCATGGCTGGTAGCTGTTCTAAGTTTAACCAGAAAGATGTTTCCAGAGAATGCCCAGTCTTATCTTTTGGGGCCAGATGTCTACAGTGTTTCATTCCTTAGCCCTTTGTAAAGCTCACACATTATCTAAGAAGCAGGCGGCAGTCTCGTCATGGCTTAGTGTAATGTCCTTGGGATTCCAGCAGTTCAAGATTGAGGACACTGTTGGCAGTGCACATCAGTGTCCATTTTCGTTTGACCACACCTGAATTTCGAGTGTTCACAGCAAATCTGCTGTAAAGGATGGAGGTGTAAATGACCTTGTCTAGTCCAAAACCTTTCGAGACAATCTGATGCATTACTTTATGGGCAGAAAACTGAGGGTCAGAGGAGAGGTTTCGTGCCAAGGAGTTTGTTTATTGTCAGCAATGAAAATTATTATTTTCTCCAGTGTGACATCAGTTTCACCCTTGGAAGGTAGAACAGACCCAAGAGGATGCCTTGCTGACAGATTTGAAGTAGACTGGAATTCCGCAACAGCTTGGATTTACCACACTGAACGTGGGCTGCTCCTGCTGTAAATGCAATGGCTGTGAGTGGAGGGCATTGGGAGTCAGATCGGGTTTAGGTCTCAAGCTACCCGATGTGTATGGAAGGATGCTGACTAGTTTTGTGAATGCCAAGTGTATCCAGATCTTCAACTTCACCATCCTGGAGGCAAATACCTATACCAGGCCACTGGATGTAGGTTATGGGCTGCCGATACCGTGGAGTGAGTGTTTTGCTGTGCTTCAGCTCATGGCTGCTGCCTCTATCCAGGAGGAATGAGGACTACAAATAAATCCAGATCATCAGCAATGTGTCCAAATCCCTGAGAGTTTAGCCGCAGCATAGGATCACTGGCTCACATAGCAAATGAGAAGGGAGCAGAGCACAGTTCAGAGGTCAGCCACCAACAAACAGCTCGTGAGCTACATCCAGTTCTTCTGGGTACCAAGCTGGGCTGGATCAGCCCCGATCCTTCCCAAGGCCCTGGTAGTTCTTGTTCTTCTGCCTCTTCAGCTGGAGTGCTCTGGCTTTGGTTCCTCCTCTCTCCCTCTTCCCACTGGGACCTGGTGGAAAGAGCCTGGACTTGGGAGTTAGGGGACTTAGCTTCTAATCCTGGTTCTGCCACTCAACTGCCGTGTGACCTCAGGCAAATCACTTCATTTCCCTGTGCCTCTGTTTTCTTACATGTAAAATGGGAATGAAATATGTGTTCTCACTCAGGGAGTTTGTCTGACCTGATTATCTTGCACCTACCTCATTGTTTAGCACAGTGCCTTGTTCATAGTCTATGTTCAATAAAGACCATCATTATCATTTCCCACCCCCTTGGGCTATGGTTGCAGAGGGTCAAGGCAAGTGCTCACTGATTGCTTACAGGGCAGAGCCACAGAGTGCAGTGTCTCCATTTCTCCCCTCTTCCTTCTGCTCCACACCCCAACCCTGAGACCTATTCTTCTACTCCTGGGAGCAATGCAGGAGTGGGAGAAGGCACATACCCCCTCAAAGTTTCCAATAAGCTAAAGTGGGGGAAGATGGTTTTAAAATGTTCCCAGGACCCCCATAAATGGGCTGAATTCCAATTCCAGAAGGCATCTATTTTTGGACTGTCCAGTGAGCACTGCGGGAAAGTAAGGTTTAGAAATGAAACATCCTGGATTTCATTTCTGGCCACCAACTTGCTGAGGTTCGCAGTAGTGATTACGTCTAAGCTACAGCTTGACTGACTCTGGGTGCCAGTGGAAAAGGAAGGCATTGAATGAGTTTTTGAAGGGCAGAGAGATCAGCATGGCATCACAGGGACAGTGCAGTCGAGCAACACGTATGCAGTTGGAGATACTTTCTTCTGGCTAGATCCACCCACAGATCAGTGATGACAACGGAAGCCTTCACTGTACTTTGGGCCGTGTTGAGTCCATTATCTTCAGCCAGCTGCAGACGGGATGAGAGACAGGTGCTAAGATGTATGGGTAAATGCATCTGCCTGCACTGGGCAAATGTGATTTGGCCTCTTGTTATAGGAGTTGCTTGGGTACAAACTGCACTGAGGATAAAGAAACACAGGGTGTATTTAGAACTCGCCCAGCAGGCAAGCTTGTTTCCATACTCAGTGAGATTATTATCGAGTCCCTGAATCCCCTGCAATCTTGCAGGAGAGAACAAAATCCTGCCATATTCCTAACTGCTTAGTAAAGCGCTTCACGCTCAGTAGGCACTCAAGAAATAGCAATTGAGTGCCAGACTCTGAGCCACAACGATACCAAAACCCAGCATCCTACTGTGTTTTTTTTTGGATTTATCTCTATGTTCTCATTGTTTTATCCTTCCTTATCTGTTTATTTCCTTTTTCTCTTTATTCTTAGAGTGTGATTTTTTTTTTTCTCCCCTGCCTCAACCCAAGGTGAGGGACAGGGACAATGTCCAATTCTCACCTGTGAGGTAGGGTGTCAGTCCTATGAGGTAGGATGTCAATCCGTCATTCAATCATACTCCTTGAACGCTTACTGTGTGCAGAGCACTGCACTAAACACTTGGGAGAGTACAATATAACCACAGACACGTTCCTGCCCACAGTGAGCTCACAGGCTTGAGGGGGAGACAAACATTAATATAAACAAATAGATAAATGTTGCAGATATATAAATATTTACATATGTGCTGTGGGGATGGGAGCGAGGATGAATGAAGGAGCAAGTAAGAGCTGTGCAGAGTGGGAGAAGATGAGAGGAGAGTTTAGTCAGGGAAGGATTTTTGGAGGAACTGTGCCTTCAATAAGGTTTTGAGGTTGGGAAGAGCAATTTATCTGTCTTATATGAGGAGGGAGAGAGTTCCAAGTTAGAGTAGGATGTGGGCGAGAGATCAGCAGCAAAATAGGTGAGGTTGAGATACAATGAGAGTGTTAGCATTAGAGGAATGAAGTGTGTAAGAGGAATGAAGTGTGCATGCTGGGTTGTAGTAGGAGGTAGCAAGGTGAGGTAGGTTGGGGCAAAGTGATTAAGAACTTTAAAGCCAATGGTGAGGAGTTTTTGTTTGATGTGGAGAGGGAGCTTTGGGCCCACTGAATGAAACAATCATATAGCATTTTGCAACACTTCTCAGAAAATTATTCACATGCCATTCTGTGAGTTAGGCTAGTACACTTATTTACATTGTTATTGCCTTACTGGATGACCTTGAGCAATTCAGTTAACTGTTGGTCCTTAGTTTCTCCAGCTATGCCAAGTGATCCTGGCACAGTAGATAGAGCAAGGGCCTGGGAGTCAGAAGGACCTGGGCTCTAGTCCTGGTTCTACCACTTATCTGCTGTGTGACCTTGGACAAGTCACTTCAATTCTCTGTGCCTGTTACCTCAGCTGTAAAAGGGGGATTAAGACTGTGAGCCCCATGTAGGACAGTTCCTGTGTCCAATCCCATTTGTTTGTATCCACCCCAGCTCTTAGGACAGTGCCTGGCACATTGTAAGCGCTTAACAAATACCACAATTATTATTTTTAAATGAGGATTATTTGTCAGTGCAGGCAGTAAAACCACTTTGTTTCTCCTCACACTCCTCCCAACACCTTCAGGATGGAACCTTAAATACAGTTCTGGAAAATAGACGGCAAAGTAATGTAGACTCCCTGTGACAATTCCAGATGAGCTGAACTTTCAAGGAAGAGACTTGTAAGCTGGGAATGGGAATTTAAAATAAAAGGAGATAGACAAGGATAATGAAACTGTTAACTGTCACATCCTAAGGATGCTAGAACAAATAAAATAATGAAGAACCAATACCCAGGAACCCAGTGAAAGAGGGCAAAGGAGCATATTGGAAACAAGTTTGTGGTGCAAAGGTGCCTAAATAGTAAGGAACTCTAAAATAGCATTTTGCTTTTTATCAAATGAGGTGTCAAATGTCAGGACTGATTTTGCATTTTAGGCAATCCAGTGGGAATTTTCTTTGAAAATTATATGGAATTCTCCCAGAATCTCCATACCTCTGACATATACTTTTGTACTAATGTCATGTCTACATGTTGCCTGCAAACTTTCTTCACAGGGTGGTGATGGATGGAAATGTAGTTCTGAGTGGGTTAGGCTAGAGAGTAGTCATAGAATACAGCTCATTCAATTAAAAATACATTTCTGTACCACCAGCCAAAAACACAGGAAGCCATGCGGGCAAATAGAACATCCGCAATTTTAGGCAATTTGGCACTTGGCTGTTATGAAGAAACCTGGTAGAAATGTCATTTCTGTACATTTCAGCGGGATTAGGCTAAGAGTTGGGCCTCCATGAATTGGATCTACAAATATGCCATAAAATAGTTTTGGTTTTTGCTATTATTCTGTGACAGGTGGTCTTGAAATCTTTGTTGAAACAGATATTTCCAATCACTGAAAATGGGAAATGAAAATGGAGTGCAATAAGTTTGGGGTAATCACCACTTTTTAGTATTAGGAGACATCAAGATTATCCAGATGTTTGGATATTTCCCTAAAGAAAATAGGCCATTTCCTGCCAGAGATGGAATGAATTATAGACTGTATAGGGAGCATTTATTCTGTCATTTTTTTTTATTTCTGAGTTTATTCAATAACAGGACGTAGTTACTTGGAAGATGGGATAAACAGAAATAATAGTAATCACCTGGGAGTTCTTTGAAATTAAATTATTTTAAAAAATGTTGGTATTTGTTAAGCGCTTACTATGTGCAGAGCACTGTTCTAAGCACTGGGATAGATACAGGGTAATCAGGTTCTCCCACGTGGTGCTCACAGTCCTAATCCCCATTTTACAGATGAGGTAACTGAGGCTCAGGGAAGTGACTTGCCCACAGTTACACAGCTGACAAGTGGCAGAGGTGGGATTCAAACCCATAACCTCTAACTCCCAAGCCCGCGCTCTTTCCACTGAGCCATGCTGCTTCTCAAATTACACATATACAATTCCATTCAGACCTATCCCCACTGTAGTGTTCTTTCATGAACACTCTAACAAAGAGGAGAGTGGGGATTGGGTCAATGAAACAACTTCATCAGGGCGAGGAAGAAGAGTAGACTCCATTGGGAATTAGATCACACTGGATGCTATTTTTGTTTTGTTTTATGGGAAACTCATGGCAGCGAAAAACACATTCTATCTGAATCTGAAGAATTAATGCAATTTTACTGATTTTGTTTTTGCATTCTCTTCTTCAAAATAGCTTTATCACCCCTTTAAATGATAAGATGTGGTCCAGATGGAAACCAGACCTGAACCTTTCCCCTCTCCTCCCACCTCATTAGATTATCAGAGCCTTTAAGAAGGAGTAAATGGGGGGGGTAGTTTTTTTCTAGTTTTGGGGCAGATCAAAATCTTTTATGCCGAGGACCTTGCAGAGACCTGTATTTGAGTTTGAATTAAACATCTCTTACCTGTATGCCTAAGATGTCACACGTTAGGCCAGGCACATAGCAAAACTTGGTGATGGGATGGGCTCCACTGGTCAGGGTGAGTTGAGATCCAGATCTGATAAATACTATTGAATGAATGAATGAATTCCTTCACCGTGCTCTGTTCAAAATGAAAGCAATCTCATGTAGGATTTACAGCCTGCATGTTAAATTAGACATTTGACTCCCTGTTCATCACCCTCAAAAAGTGGTGAGGGAAGTAGCCCTGTGTTGATATTGTTTTTCCTGGCTGGTATGCAGTTAGAAATCACTGCTGCTTCAGCCATTTCTGCAGAAGCCATGCTATTTGTGGGAGATAGCCATTTCAGCATCTGGCATGATGCCAAGAACTGGTCCTTTTGACAGCTTTCTAGACTATTTTCCCCCTGCCTTCTGCCCCCACCTCTGATCAGGGATGTACATCAGGCAGGAATCCAAGGGGGAGGGTGGAGAAATGAGATTTGTTTGAATAACTAGGTTCAGGTAGCACGAGGAAGTTATATGAAGATGGCATATCATTAGAACTGTGAAGCGTTATTAAATGTTTACAGACTTCAGATCCTACTGATCCATCAGTGATTGTTTTATAACTGTGGATTGAGTTTTACCTCCGAGTTTACTTTCTCACCATTCAGAGTCAATGCAGTATTGTCCAGAGATCAGATTGGGCCATTAATACATTGAACTCTAATCTCTCCAGAGCAGGCCTGGATTACGCAGGAGGGCCGCTCCTCAGGCACTGTGCAAAAACCACGGTTCATAGAACATTTGGGGATGTGGAGGGGCTTGGAGACTCTTTCCAGTGCTTCTGTTGCCAAAGTGAACTCCAACAGCCAGGGTGAAATCCTCCATACTTAATCCTTTAACGTGGGTCTCTGAAGTAACCTGTACCACCTCAGGTTGCCCAGAGGGGGCCTGCCCTATGCAGCTTTTTGGCCTCAGTCTCTTCCCCTGTTATGAGCCCTAGTGGGGGCACATTCCATCAAAAGTGGGGAACAAACTTGAGCTGGTTGAGATTGTCCCCTGCTCAAATGCACGGGCAAAGGGACTCATGGATTGTGGCCCGAAAGCCAGCTGTGGCCTGAAGCGCCAGTGCGGTTGGACCCATGTCAGTTCCCGGAACACAAGGTCTTCATAGCCTGGTGATTCAGTGACTGATGCCCGCTTGTTCCACTTCCAACTTTGAATGGATTGGCGACCCATTGAGGCTGTATTCTTCAGGCCTCCTAATTTGCATGCCTGCATCCCTGGAGAGAATGGAGCTCAGGATATTAATTAACAGGAGGAGTATATATAAAACCTGGTTACCTATCAACCTCCACACGAAACAAAAACTTCTCCCTCTAGGCTTCAAGCCTTCATTACCTTGCCCCCTCCTACCTCTCCTCCCTTCTCTGTTTCTACTGCCCACCCCGTAGGCTCCGCTCCTCTGCCGCCCACCTCCTCACCGTCCCCCGTTCTCGCCTATCCTGCCGTCAACACCTGGGCCACGTCCTCCCACTGTCCTGGAATGCCCTCCCTCCTCACCTCCGCCAAACTAACTCTCTTCCCCTCTTCAAAGCCCTACTGAGAGCTCACCTCCTCCAAGAGGCCTTCCCACACTGAACTTCCCCTTTTCCCTCTGCTCCCTCTGCTGCCTCTCTGGCCCCTCCTTCACCTCCCCTCAGCTAAGCCCCCTTCCCCCCACTTTTCCTCTGCTCTTCCCCCTCTCCCTTCCCCTCCCCTCAGCACTGTGCTCATCTGCTCATTTGTGTATATTTTTATTACCCTATTTATTTTGTTAATGAGATGTACAGCTCCTTGATTCTATTTATTGCTATTGTTTTTGTCTGTCTGTCTCCCCAGATTAGATTGTAAGTCCGTCAATGGGCAGGGATTGTCTCTATCTGTTGCCAAATTGTACATTCCAAACGCTTAGTACAGTGCTCTGCACCTAGTAAAGTGCTCAATAAATACTATTGAATGAATGAATGAATGAGTAAAACACATCCATAATTCATTTATATTAATGTCTTTCTGCCCTTCTAGACTGTAAACTCATTTTAGGCAGGGAATGTGTGTGTTAAATTGTCATGGTGTCTTCTCCAAGCACTTAGTATATGTTCTCTGCACATAGTACATGTTCAATAAATGCTCTGAGTATCTAAATACAACACGAAGCTCTATCAAAGAGCTTTAAATGTGCTTTAAAGTCTGGGGTTGCCCTGACATCAAACACATGAATCCTTTCAGGAGACTCTTTAAGTTAACTGTTACATTACAAGGGAAGTGTGACAAAGGTCACAGGGTGATTTGGTTGTCTCATAATTTCTTAAAGTCTTCATGCTTCCTATAAGACTGTTAGAGCCCTCTGACGTTACTCACCAACTCCCTTTGGTGCTTTTTCAAATGGCAGTATTTTATACAAAATGGAAAACCATACACAGTTTCTTTGGTATTCACTGTAATAGAATTAATCACGATGAATCATTTTGGCACTGATGGAAATGTAAAAAGTAATTCCATGGGAATTGTAAAGTAATTTTGCCATAATTAAAGTCCACTAAGCATGGAAACATTCTGACAACCTCAGGATGCAGAGACTAGCTCTATTGGATGGACCTTTGGCCGATCCACAGATGAAGATTAAAGCTGAGATCCAAAGCTAGGATTCTCCATCTAGAAAGGAGTGGCTTAGGGGTCAGATCTCGTTTGAAAAAAAGGGCTGAAGCTTGAGTAGCTGAGTTCCACGCTCATGTCGACTACAGGTATCTTGGTTGAATTATGGCCTGGCATGGCACTGTGTCCCAGTGCCAGTCATATTCTACAATCTGACGCCCGCCCCCAGCGTACATCGTCAAGGCTGTGATAGAGGCACTGATGTGGCCCTGTTAGGCTGGGCAGTGGCTTCAGTGCTCTCCAGGCTGTGGGTCTTCCTTCCCTGGGATATCCATTGTTGGTTTTTAGACAACCAACCCAAGGCTTCTCGTTTCATATTTGCAGTATTTGTGTAAGTGCTTCTGTGTCAGACACTCTATTAAATGCTGGGGTGAATGCAAGCAAATCGAGTTGGGCACAGTTTCAACATCTCCAGCCACCCCAGGACCGGGACCAGAGGGTCCAAGTTCCGGCAAGGACCCCGCTTTCCACCATCGCAGAGACAGGGCTGACGAGTGGGGAGATGGACCGTGGGCACCGTGGACCTTATCGTAAGTTTCTCAGCGGATCATTTCTGCTCCATAACCTCTAGTTCTGGAGCTAAATTCTGCCCTCAGTGACTCACACTTGACTCTGGTGCCAGTCTTTCTCTCAGTCATTCACACCCAACATGTAGTCATGAAAGTGGGATTCAATCTCTCCTAGAGGGCAGGATTGGGCCCCAGCATGATTGCATGCACAGAGCCAAAGGCAATCCCTCTCCTCACCAACTTATAATAATAATAATTAATATTATGGTATTTGTTAAGTGCTTACTGTGTGCCAGGCACTGTTCTAAGTTCTGGGGTGGATACAAGTAAATTGGGATGGACACAGTCCCTGTCCCACATGGGGCTCCCAGTCTCAATCTCCATTTCACAGATGGCATAATTGAGGCACAGAGAAGTGAATTGAATTGTCCAAGGTTACACAGCAGACAAGAGGTGGAGCCCTGATTAAAAGCCAGGTCCTTCTGAGTCCCAGGCCACGGCTCTAATCACTATACCATGCTTATAGCAGGCAGGGATAACTTCTCCCTTCACTTTTAGCCCGAATAAAGTCCTTCCTTTCCCAAGTGGCTTCAGAGTGATGTTAGTTGTTTGAGAACTAGCTCCTTCCCTTCAGTCAGTGAGCCTCCGCTCTGTCTGTTGGGCAACATTTGTTCTGTGCTTCGGGATGAATGAAGTTATATACTTTTAAGGTCATCGTGATTATGGTCCCCAAATGGTGACTACATTTGGTCACTGATCTGGTCCAGCTGCCATCGCAGCCGAGATATACTGTATATATTCTACCTTGGCCTTCTGCCACACGCTTATTCTGATAGCCTATCCGGTGTCTGGCTCTCATCTGGTTTCTCACAGAGTCATTTGTTTTGTGATATATCGTAGAAATTTCTGTCATCACTTGCTCTATACTTTCCCACTCTATCTGCAACTTTAGATGTTTGGAACTATATATCATTCCATATCCGCACTGTGTCACCTCTACTGACTTTCAATCCTTTAACCCAGTTGAAAATTGCCCTTGGCTGCACGTATGCATTTATTCGACTTGATGACGTTGCTGACTGTGTCTCTGCCTAGACTCTGGGCTTCTTCCTGCCATTTTCCCCATCCCCCGCCCATCCCGCCCTCTGTATAGCTCGGGGTTACTCTTTCCCTTGGGCTTTTCCAGCTATTTGGACTACTTTCTGTTCCCTTGCCCTATTTGGGCCGAGGCCAAAGCTATTTCCTCTCCTTATATTTCAGCTTCAGTGACAATGGGAATCTGCTGGGTGAGGGGTCTCCTTGTCCTCTCCCACGAAGACTGGCAATATTAACGGATTTTGTTCTCCGTCACCCTACCTAGGTATTCCTAGCCCTGGTATTGTAATCTAATACATAGGTACATTGCAAGTATAATTGTTTCTACCATAGGCCAAAACTAACTAAGACTTTCATATAAATTCTCTTGGTTCCAGCTTCCTGGTCACCTTAGTAAGAAGCCGTGAAAATAGAAAGAAAAGCTTTTCCAGTTCCCTTTAAATTGGGCTAGGTACAAGTTAATTGTACCAGCTTGTCCCATTCTACATAAGCTCCTCCCACCTGACTATAAACTCCTTGTGACCAGGGGACATATCTACCAACTCTGTTGTATTGTACTCTCCCAAGCACTTAGTACAGTGCTCTGCACACTGTAAGCCCTCAATAAATATGATTAATTGTGTGTGCAGAGCACTGTCATAAGGGCTTACAAACTCTATGGGATTCTTGATAACTCTTACTTTTCAGCTACTTTATGTACTGAGAATATTTAGACTAAAATTGTATTTGGACATGATATATTTGAATGCATAAATATGATGGAATTATGTGGAATAAGGGCCTAAAAGTGAACCAAGCTCTCATAAGACATTAACTTGACCAAGTTGCCAAGTAAAGTGGGGAAGAGAGGCTGAATGAAACCAATCTGCTCAAGAAGAAAACAAGAAATGGGTAAACACTTGATAGAACAAAGCCCTGAGGGGGAGGTTGCCCTGGGAATGTTCCCCAGAACAACTGAGTCTTAATGTGTTGACAACCATTGGTAATATAAAATGGTTGTTATCAAAATGTTGAGGGGGAAAGCTATATAAGTCTCCTGAAAATAAAGAGTTTTGAGTTCTTCTCTGAGGGGACTCCCTGCTGATTCTTTTGGTACTCTATTGTTTCTGTTTTTTTCATCCCCCAGTGGGTGAAGAACTAAACAATTGGAAAGAAAGCATATGTCCTTTCATGTTTCCCTCCCAGAGACTCATGCCCTTGCCAAGTAACCTGCCCCAGGATGGGTTGAGGAAACAGCAGAGGACATCATTTCTAGGCCTTGGGCTTCCCCTTCACGGGATACAACAAAAGGTGGCATCCTCATGATGATGATGATAATAATAATAATAATAAAATAATGATGATATCTAGTAAACACTTACTATATGTCAAGCACTTGTTCTTAAGTACTGGGGTAGATAGAGGTGAAGCAGATCTGATATGGTCCCTGTCCCACGGGGACTTCTACCCCTCTAGACTCTAAGCTTGTTGTGAGCAGTGAATATGTCTGTTTATTGTGGTTCTGTACTCTCCCAGGTGCTTAGTACCATGGTCCACATACAGTAAGCACTTAATAAATATGATTGAATGAATGAATGAAGAGTCTAAGTAGTAGGGAGAATGGATAGTCTCTATTTTACAGATAAGGAAACTGAGGTACAGAGAAGTTAAGTGATTTACCCAAGTCACCAAGCAAGCAGTTGGCTGAGCTGGGATTAGAACACAGTTCCTTTGAATCCCAGGTCCATGCTCTTTCCACTAGTCCATGCTACATCTCATCCTGGCAAAGTTATGTCTTCTATCCATGACAAAGATAGGTGATTCTTTCTGGGCTGCTGTCCGGCTTTCACTACCAGGCTAACTGGGCTAGGGCTTGGGGGTTTTCCTAAAAGAAGTATTCCCGTTCCTGTTTTAAAAGACACCTCGAGACTCTCCCTTCTAAAGCCACAACAAACTTCCCACAGCTGGCCTGCTTTGTGGGATGAGAATTGTTTGCCTTTGAGAGAAAAATTCTCTTGGATTAGAACCACCTAGCAAGACTGTTTAGGTGTTTTAGGATGTAAGGCTATGTATATATGCATACATCCACATGCTTTAAGATGTAAGGATACATATATATCCAGAAGACCCCTTCCATCCCAGGAACGGGTACTGGGGTTGGTGCATCTGAGAGAGTCTAATTTAGGTATGGGTATGGATCCTGTGGGAGGTGAATTGGAGGAACGAGGCTTCCTGTTTTATTTTGCTGAGAATCCAAAAGTCATCAGTGAGTGCCACCTATATCTACCCACTCCGATCCTTACTTCACTCAGCTGCCTCTAACATTTTTCTAAAAAAGAAAGTTCAGTTCACTTCTCCCCACTCTTCCAGAACCTCCAGTGATTGCCCATCCATCTCTGCATCCAACAGAAACTCTTTTACAGCCAGCTTTAAAGCACTCAATCACCTTGCCCCCTCCTACCTCACCTCGCTGCTTTCCTACTACAACCAGCCTGTACACTTCACTCCTCTAATGCCAACCTTATCACTATACCTCAGTCATGTCTATCTCACCACCAGCCTCTCACCCATATCCTGACTGGGTCCTAGAACACCCTCCATACTGATATCCGACAGACGATCACTCTACCCTTCTTGAAAGCCTTATTGAAGACACATCTCCTCCAAGATGCCTTCTCCTACAAGGCCCTCATTTCCTTTTCTCCCACTCCCTTCTGAGTCACCCTTGTACTTGGACATGCATCCTTTATTTGCCCCTCCATGAACCCACAGCTCACGCACGCGCGCGCACACACACACACACACACACATATATATATACATATATATCCTTTTCTACTTGACTTGGATAAATATTCGCCTTGGTCAAGTAAGTAGGTAAATGATTATTTCCAAAGATCAATTAAACCCTTTCCTTGTAGGTTTTCCTAGAAATATGCAACTAAAATACCTAGCTTCTACCACTGATATTTTTCTTGTTTTTGTTTATTGCATTTTGTGGTGACCATTGCAGTAAGGCACAGGATTATTGAATCAGACATGGTCCTTGGCCTATCAAGTCCCCACTTAAAGGTGGGAAAAAAAATAACTGGGAAAGAAACAACCTGGAAAGTTCAGTAAAAAAATAATAAAAAAACCACTAACATATCAAAAAAAGCAACATACATTACTGTGGAAAGAATCCTCAGGCTTCTATTTCAACCATAGTCAAACCTTTGAAATGTGCAGGTACTGATATCCTTTCCACTACTCTGCTCTCTAGGACTTGTAGAGATACAAATCATTGATTGACCTCATTATTGGATGATTGAGGTACTTGCCTGTGTCCTTACTAAATCTGATGCTTATTGTGTCATCATTGAAGAGACTGACCGCCAAGGGCAGCTTATGGGGATTTACTGATCTTTCTATAATACCCGAAGCAGCAGCAGAAACAGCAATTCAGTTGAATAAGCTAATACCTATTTTGAAATGACCTTGTTTGCATCTTACAGTCATGGCTGGTTTTAAAATCAAAGGATGAATTTGTGCATCAGAAGGAAAATTAAAGGAAAAGAAATCCTGGACTTTGGCAGGTTTGACCCTCATTCCCTGAGGGCCTACATTGTGTCATTGGATTCCTTTGTCTTGATCTTATCCACTTCTAGCTATAAAGCATTTTTATGAGATGTGTTAAATATGGTATATAAAAAGTAAATTGTATTGTACCGTAGGTCAAGGCAGGAAGGACACCCTGGTTTAATCTTGTTACTGTCTTTCATCAGTTTTGTACCTCAGTTAAATGCTCCTCTGTCTCCCCAGGTATAGAATCATCTATTTTCTCTCAAAGGGTGGAGGGCAGGAGGAGGGATGGGAGTGGGGAAAAGGGATAGTGCCGAATGAAAACCTCCCGATTTGGCACTCTGGCTGTGGCTTGTGACTTTATCCATTATTATGTTTCGGTATACCTTTCATCCATTAATCATCCTGCATTTCTTTTAAGGGCAACGTGGAGCTTAGCTTCAAAATTTTTGTGAAAATTCCCTGTTTCAGAAGGTTCTGATGTTTGATGGGATTCAAGGCTCTTTCCTTCAGTAGGCATGTACTGAACAGGAGATCCTAAAGCTCCTTAAATGGGGAGATAAAAATACCACTGAGCATTTTCATGGTGCATAATACTGGACTAGATACAAGGATAAATATGGATGGCGAGGCACCTTCCTCCAACGTGTTTGTAATCAAATAAGGGAGGCAAGAATGATAGTTAACATACAATCAGCATAAATATGCATCGTGATATCTTATATTAAAATAGTTTCATATGGTATTTGTCAAGCGCTTACTATGTGTCAAACACTGTTCTAAGTGTTTGACAAGTTGAAAGTATTTATGCTGGTGGTTGGGAGAATAGGTAGTGAAAATTAGGCAAGAGCTCCTGGAGGATGCAGATCTGATTTGAAATTTAAATGGAGAGAGGGCTGGTATTTGGCAATCTGGAGGAGAGACAGTGTTCTGTGTTTTGGGGGAAAAGCTTTGGAAGTGGCTTAGGGAGGTAGGAACAATAAGCCAGCATTGTCTATGAAGGAGGTAATGGGAGAAGAGAGTAGATAGGTTGGAGACAACTAGGAGAAAGCTTTGAAAGACTCAATCGGAAATTTGAATTTGATTAGAAAAACACAGGAGAATATTGGAGGTTGGTGTGCAATGAAGAGACATGGTCACAGCAGAGAAGCAGCGTGGCTAGTGGATAGAGCATGGGCCTGGGAGTCGAGGAACTGGGTTCTAATCCCAGCTCTGCCACTTGTCTGCTGTGTGGCCTTGAACAAGTTACTTCACTTCTCTGTTCCTCAGATACTTCATCTGTGAAATGGGCGTTAAGATTGTGAGCCCCATGTGGGTCATGGACTGTGTCCAACCCGATTACCTTGTATCTACCTCAGCGCTTAGAACAGAGCTTCACAAATACCGTAAAAAGTATGAAGAAGCGATGTAATCAGGAGAATACAGTGGGAGCAGTGGGGAACTAGAAAGACCAGCAAGAAGTAGGTCAGCACCCAAGGTAGCCAAGATCTGGACAAGGGATTTGGCAGTAGGCACAGAAAGGAAAAAGGAGGATAGAAGTTATGTGGCAGAGAAGGAAGCAGCTGGAAAGGATAAATAAGGAAGTGCCTGGGGTCAGGGAGAAAAGAGAATGCCCATGATTTTCAGCTGTGGTTTTTCTAAGTTAGCACAGTTCCAGCACTTGTTTCTCAAAGTGAATGACGACTAGCAAGTTCATAGGAAATGTTTTTCTTCCTATTTTCCCAAACCTCCTAAGAAACAAAGCCAGCTTGAATGAAGAATTATATACCTAAAACATATGTCATAAATACTATATGTCTTACAAGTTCAAAGCTGACGCTATTGATGACAAGAGGTTTTCAATCGTATGGCTGATAAACACCAATGTGACTGACAATCCTTTCCCATCATGGTGAGTAAAGATGGACCTTTAGGTCACTGTTGCCTGTGTTGTGTATGGTGCCATTTTTCCCATTTGGTTTCAGGATCCTCTGGACACCTCTGCTGAAAGATAAACACTTCATTTCTGGCTACTGTTTCTGCAGCTGTCTTCCAACTGCCCACTGCTGTGCGATATTATTTGAGATTTTGCTTCATAGTGTCTTTGCAGTGTTTCTTTTATCCATCCCTCTTAGAGCTGCTTCCTTTCAGTTAACCATAGAGAAGCCATTTGGTTTTTCCAGCTCTCGCTAGTCTAAGTGAAATGTGATAACGCTGCTTCAGTGTGGATAGTCGGACCTGGGTTCTAAACTCAGCTCCACCACTTTTCAGCTGTGTGACGTTGGGCAAGTTACCTCCTCTGTGCCCCTAGTACCTCATCTGTAAAATGGGAATTAAAACTGAGAGCCCTTTGTGGGACAGAGACTGTGTCCAACCCATTTATCATGTATCTACCCCAGCACTGAGTAAAGTTAATACAGTTAGAGAAGCAGCGTGGCTTAGTGGAAAGGACTCGGGCTTGGGAGTCAGAGGACATGGGTTCTAATCCCGGCTCCGCCACTTGTCTGCTGGGTGACTTTGGGCAAGCCATTTAACTAATCTGTGCCTCAGTTGCCTCATCTTTAAAATGGGGATGAAGACTGTGAGCCCCACATGAGACAACCTGATTACCTTGCATCTACCCCAGTGCTTAGAACGGTGTTTGACACATAATAAGCACTTAACAAATACCATCATTATTATTACAGTTCTTGGCACCTAGTAAGTGCTTAATATATATCATTTAAAGAAAAAAAAACTGCTTCAGAAAGAGCAAGCTCTCAGAGAACACTGTTACAGAATTAAATTATTTTTTTCTGACAACATACTTCTCTCAGTACAGAATGTGATGGTTAATGTGCTTATACACAGCAACTGTCCAGGCAGGTAATAGAGCATGAGCTTTCCTTAATGTGGAGTTCATCAGGAGTGGAACTCTCCCCTTTTAGAAGAACTGAATGCAGTTTCATAGAGTGGCAGATACCCTATTAGGTCAAACTAGTCTCGCTTTACATATTGGCTTCTTTAGGCAGCAGACACCATGAGATGCCATTTGCAGAGAGTAAGAAACTAGTCCATTAATAATGGAGAAAACATGCTGATTTTTCTTCTAGGTAAGGTAATTTGGGGAAATTTTACCAGACTTTTTAAACCAAGCTGTCCTTTAAGGTGAAGGAACACAGGATTGTTTGCAGCAGTCAGTGGTCTTAAACAAATTGGCCCCTTGAACACTCCATCTGAAGTCAAAATGTTAAAAACTGGTTTCTCGTTGGAAATGTGTAACATATTTTAAGTGTTTAATTGCTATAAATCAAATCTCCACAAAGCCAAAAATGCAATGTGTAAATCAATTCTGGGATCTTGAAGGACTTTTACCTTCTGGCAATCCTTGAGCTCCATCCTTAGAACTCTCTTTATCAGGAAATCAATCAATGGTATTTATTGATCACTTACTGTGTGTAGCGTACTGTACTAAGTGCTTGGGAGAGTAGAGTTCAACAGAGTTGGCATATTCCCTGCCCAAAATGAGCTTACCATCTATAGGGTGGGGTGGCATACGGTAATATAAATAAATCATTTGTAGTTATACATAGGGCTGAGGGTGGGGTGAATACCAAATGACCAGAAGTACAGATTCAAGTTAATAGATGACACAGAAGAGAGAAGGAGTTGGGGAAAGAAAGTTTAATTGGGCAAGACCTCTTGGAGGAGATGTGACCTTAAGGCTTCGAAAATGAGGAGCGTGGTTGTCTGGCATAAATGGTGTATACATTATCCTTCATATTACAAGACTTTAAGCCAAAAAAAAAAGACACTGAGCAAATGCCTCAAGAAAATAGTAATGAGCTGCTAGACTAAAGGGGCCTTATGCTGACTCCCACTCTTCCTGTTATATCACCAAATGGAGAATTGCATCAGTGAATACAACCCCTCTTACAAGTGGTAACTGGACTGATTATTTGAAAAGCCTCTGCAATAGAAGAAGAGAACTAACGACGGGTATCGACTCCATGTGATGGGGGGTATTGTGAGGGGAGGGGGTGAGCGGCTAAGGGTTCAAATCCAGTGCTGCAGTGTGAACTTCTCTGGGCCACAGTCTCTGTGCTGCATTTCAACCAAAGTCCACTGACTATGGCACCAGAAACTGTCAGAAACAGTTGTACAGGGTCAACTGTGCCCCCTCAACACTGTCATGTGCCCCCCCAACACGACTTTATGTTCAAAAATGAACTGGTCCCCGAAGCAAACTTTTTGGTGCTGAAGAAGCCTACAGAAATCTTAAAAAGGAAAGAGGGCCAACGTCTAAATTCAGAAACAAATCAGCCAGGAGACAAGCATGAAAAAGAATATTTTGAGGCAAGAGTGTTTTCCAGCATCAAGAAAATGATTTAAGAGCCAGAGTACTCAGATGAGTGATGCTCAAAATAACAGCAGTTAGTAAATTGGAACTGCAAATTTTGAAAGGATCTTTAACAGAGTGACTTAGAAGTTAGGTGCTACAAAATGCCTTTAGTCTTAGGAAAACCTTCAAAGACTATGAACTACGCACGTTTGGAAGTCTTCCTCAGGAGCTACTCTCTGCTGATGACTGATCTCTGGGAGCGCACACCCACAAAGAAAGGTAAATGCTTATAAACAACTTTGCAGAATGAGCAAACTTTATAGGCTGCTGTCTAGCCTGAAGAAGGTCAAGTTTAGATACCTCAATGCCCAGGGGACTCTTCAGACAGTCAGAATTTTTCACCCGTTAATATAGAGCTGAAAGCAGTCACTAAATTCCTTTACAAAGGCAGTTCACTGTCCAATGGTGTTAAAATAGACAAAAATATAAAAATCATATCAATAAGACCAGAGTTTCCTTAGGGACACTGATTGTCTTGTGTCAGTATGGCATCAGCCTCCAGACCAGAAGTCCAATTTATTCTGACTGTAAGACCAAAGTCTATCGCTGATTTCTTGAGCAATTTCATCTGTCACCTAAATGTTACATTTAAATACCAAATAGCAAGACAGCATTTCAAACAACCAGGTTCTGGAACCTAATCATTCTATTAGCACTAAAACAATGCTCATTGAAATTTTGTGTCATTGAATGTGATGTACAACCGTGGATAAAAGTAGAATGTGTAAACGAATGTTTTTAGCACAAAGAGCATTAGCACCGGAGCTGGGCGACCTGGGTTTAAATTTTGGCGTTGCCACTTGCCATCTCTGTGACCTTGGACAAGTTGATCACCTCTGTGCCTCGGGTTCCTCATTTGTAAAATGGGGATTAAATCGTTTTCCTTCCCCCTTAAATTGTGAGCTCCATTTGGGACAGGGACTGTCTGACCTGATTATATTATATCTAACCCAGTGTTTAGAAGAGTTTTTGGCATATAGTAAATGTTTAACAACTACCATTATTCTTAGTATTTTTTAATATTATTATTACTCTTGAAGGCTGAATGATGAGCTAAATTAAGAGGACTCTTAGCAAGGAGGGCAGAAACATATTTAACTGATTATGGTGAAGTACAAACTAAAATGATGTGGCATAACTCAGCATGGCCTAGTGGAAGGAACAGGGGTCTGGGAGTCGGTGGACGTTCATTCTAATGCTGACACCGCCATGTGGCTGCAATATGATGTTGGGCAAGTCACTTTAATTCTCTGAGCCTCAGTTACCTCATCTGTAAAATGAGAATTACTAATGTGAGCCCCATGTGAGACATTGACTGCATCCAAGAGAAGCAGCATAGCATAGTGGATGGAGCACGGCCTGGGAGTCAGAAGGGCATGGGTTCTAATCCTGGTTCTGCCACTTGTCAGCTATGTGACCTTGGGCAAGTCACTTAACTTCTCTAAGCCTCACTTAGCTTTTATAAAATGGACATTGAGACTGTGAGCCCGTCATGGAGCAAGGGACTGTGTCCAACCTGATTTGTTTGTATCCACCCCAGTGCTTTGTACAGAGCCTGGCACAAAGTAAACACTTAATAAATGACATAATTATTATTATTATCCAAAGTGATTATCTTGTATCTACCCCAGTGCTTAGTACTGTGCCTAGCACATAGTATGCACTTAGTACCAATAAAAAAACCCAAAAAACCTCAGGACCATCCAGAAACCACAGACAGACAAATCTGGCATGGGCCAAGGGTCAGTTAGAGATCTTGGTGATCCCAGTGCATTGACAATCCAAGTCTGAAAAGAGTGAGGAGCATGAAAAGTTTGGTTGCAGGGCATATCATGTCCCTAGGTCTGGACAAATAATAATTGGAGTATTTGTTAAGTGTTTTCTATGTGCTGTTCTGAGCACTGGTGTACATACAAGATAATTCGGTTGGACACAGTCCCACTCCCACATGGGGCTGGCACTCTCAATCCCCATTTTTACAGATTAAGGAACTGAGGCACAGAGGAGTTAAATGACTGGCCCGGGATCACAAACAGATATTTGGCAGAGGTGGAATTAGAACCCAGATCCTCTGACTCCCAGGCCCATGTTCTTTCCACTAGGCCACGCTGATTCCCAAGTGTTGCCTAGAAGGATGGAGGGTGGTTACAGTCAATGGGTTCCTGGATAGGGCACAGTCTCTGTCCCACCTGGGGCTCACAGTCTGAATCTCCATTTTACAGATGAGGTAACTGAGCATAAAGAAGTGAAGTGATTTGCCTTAGGTCACACAGCGGACAAGTGGTGGAGCCGAGATTAGAACCTGTGAGCTTCTGACTCCCGAGCCTCTGTTCCATCCACTGCACCATGATGTTTTTGCAGTTGTTCCTCCCTTCCCTGACACTGCCCACCCCTTTGGTGGGATGGGGCCTTTCCTGTAGTGTAGGTCTTGTCTTCATATGTAAAGATGTCATTTTTTTAATGGGAAGGTTTTATCCGTGTTTGCAGATGTGGCAGAAAAGCTGCTTATGCAACTGAAGTTTCTTCCATCCTGTTCACAACAGCTGTGCTGTTGCCTTTATTAGTTGCAGTACTGGGTGGAGCTTTCAATTCTACTACTGACTATCATGATGCTCCTGAAGTTTCTGCCCCAAGAGATACTTTATTCCTGATTGACTCACAAGCATGCTACTATGCAAACTTCCTCCTGGCCAAGGTCCTCTACTCTCAGAAGAGCTTAGTACAGTGCCTGACACATAATAAGTGCTTAGCAAATACCATAATTATTATTGTTACTAGCCTAAGCAATGTAGGACACAAGAAGAAGATCTTTGAGAGGAGCTAACCTGGAAAGCTGGCTTCTTCCATGATCTGCCCTTTGACCTCTCTCTAAAACTCTCCCCATCTTTCTCCTCAGACTTTCAGGCTGCTTTCTAGTTGAATTGAAGGTATATCCGTAATCTTTAGGATTTCCTTTTATAAAGTATCCTTAAAAATTTGGGAGAAATTTAAGTATATATTTCTGACAGTTCCATATATCATTCAAACAGAAAAAATATTAATATGCTAAAATAGATTTGCAGACAAGATCTTAAAAAGACTAGGGAAAAGTAAAAATATTTAGTGAATTTTTTTAGTTTTAAAAATTAAGTAGCCAAGAAAATGCATTAATATTGCTAGGGAGACTGGAAGCAAAACTGATTTTTAATTGCCCAATCAATCCATCAGTGGTATTTGTTGAGTACTTACAGTGTACAGAGCACTGTAGTAAGCACTTAGGGGAGTATATTACAACAGAGTTGGTAGACTTTTGCCCTGATCACAATTAGCATACAGTCTAGAGGGACAAAGACAGACATTTCTATAATGAAATCAATTGGGATGAGTGCAAACTCACATGCATGAAACAACTCACTTTTTTCTAGCCATGTTGTCACCTTCTGAATCTAGTGAGGCAACATTTGGCCAATTGTTTCCTCAGAATTGCTATGCTCTCTGGGATATCTGTGTATTTTTTTAAATGGTATTTGTTAAATGCTTACTAAATACCAGGCACCGTACAAAGTTCTGGGGTAGATACAAAATAATCAGGTTGTAGACTGTCTCTGTCCCACATAGGGTTCACGGTTTTAATTCCCATTTTACAGATAAGGTAACTGAGGCACAGAGAAGGTAACCAACTGGCCCAGGTTCACATGGCAGTCAAATGGTGGAGCCGGGATTAAAAGCCAAGTCATCTGACTCCCAAGCCTGTGTTCTTTCCCCTTGGTCAGGCCAGGCTGCTTCTCACTGAGGCAACTCTGAGGAAGGCCATTTTGAAAGACAAAGCCGCTTGCTTTTTACCTTGCATGTCTGAAACCAGCTGGAGCACTAGAATAGAAGCAATTTGACCTAGCCAGCATTATTATCTGTCTAGATAGTATTATGAATGCTTAAGAAGTTCTCTAACAAAGTTTGGTCAGGAACAAAAAAAGCTTTCAAAAATATGTTGGGTTCTTTCAATGCCATTGTGCTTTCCACTTTCTGGGTCAAAGTTGTTCAAATATTTAGAGCTAGAAACTCCCCTTTCTCAGCCTAAAGGTATTTCTCTGGATGCAACAACAGTTACAATTGCCAAGTAGCTGGAAGAAGTACAGTAGGAAGGAGTATAACTGGTTTTAAAGCTAAATGTGTGATCAGTACAATGGAATTAGTCTGTGAATTTGACTTTATCTTTCTCCAGTTAAAATGCCAGGTGTTCACTCTAATTCTTCAGGTAAGGCTGAGGAATTCAAAATCTTGTGGTTATCTCTTGGAAGAATGCATTTTAAGAACCATATAACTTTTGCCTTATATTTCACTTGGAAACATGGATGCAGCAGAAATTCTTGCGTGCTATGTAGAATAGAGGACAAATAACTACCTTAACTTTGTTTGCCAAGTTGAATTTAACATAAGGAAAAGCCAGTGAATGCCCTTTTCAGGCATCCAGTCCTTTGAACCTACCAGATGCAAAAGCAGCTCTGACTCTTCGGGTAGAAATTTGCCACTAAAATCTGATCTCATAAAATTGACTTCAAAAGCATAGTAGAAGTTTTGTTGAAAATTCCTGAAAATTGAATGACATACGCTATTGTAATCATTGCAGTGAAGAGACTTGTTTACTTATGGGACTCTGGTTTTCTTTTCCAATATCCTCATTTTTTTCACATGATGAAAATCTCAATATAATCTATCCCTATTTATTGGGTATCTGTTAACTGTGAGATTTTAAACTGACACGTAGCAGTAATGGAGGAATGAAACTTCAAGTTCAAGAGCTACAGAATCACATGACAGGTAGATATACCACACCAGACAGATCATTCATTGAGATCAACCCCATAATTCTAGAAGGTTATTAGCCTATCGGAAATATAAACGTAATTCACGTTAGCATCGGAGGGCTTTGTAGTGAAGGTATGACAGAGATGGAAGGAAGGGAGAGGAGTAAATGGGTCGATGGAAAGCGCTTTGTTCCAAATAGCATAGGAGTAGATTTGGAGTCAGGAGTGGAAGGAGTGTTTAAAGGTCAATGTATTCTGCAGAACCAGGGAGCAGGAGGAAGAGACCAAATCACCTCCTGCAAATAAAGCCTGCAGTCCACTTAAGCAATTCTCAAAGTATCTGAAGACGTGGGATCGTTTTCTCTGGATGGCTCCACAAATTCTTTTCTTTGGACGGTTTGCCTGTTAAATGTTTTGGGGTTACTATTTGTCTCCTGGATAAGTTGTGAAATTGAGAGTTACTTTTAAAATATGACTGTTTTTACATTTGGTTGCTAAGATAAATGTTTAATATGGAATAGCAGACGGGTTAGGGGTGTGATTTTCTTTTTTTATGCAGGTGTAGTTGTGAGAAACCTCTGTTAGAAGAACAAAGCGCATGGAAAGATCTTCAGAACTTGTTTTACTGCTTCTTTAAAGTTTTTACAGTGGTTTTCTGATGTGACTAACATTAAAAAAAGAGGAGATATTGCCTTAGGTGTAACTTTTCAGGAGAAGAACAAAGCTATGAGTATCTGGGCTCCATCTACAATCTATTTTCTTCTTTTTCATAGTTTTCATTGTGATCAATTTGTTTTAGTCAGTAGCTAAAACATCTATTAAAAAATATATGTGTCAATGAACCCCAAAGGCACTGTTAGGCCCTATCTATGATTTCTTCCATTCAAAACTGATTCAGTGAAACTCCCTGGATTTGCATTTCCATCTGGAGGCCCAATCCACTTTTCCTCTATCCTAACAGGGGTCGTGGTTTATTTATTTATTTTTTTGAGCTGAGCTTTTTCTTAAAGTTCCTGGAGTGGTGACATAGTTGTGTTTGCCATGCGTGATTCTGATTTACACAAGGTTTGGCTGTTGTCATTTTCTTCCAGCAATGCCAGACCCCCACCCTGCTTGTCTTTTTGTTCCTCTTTGGAAATGGGGGTGATAAACAAGTTACTATGGGATGGATCTCCCTAACTTTGGTTTTGCAGTTGCAACTCTGCTGCCTGAGGGAAGCCCAATCAATCAATCCATCAGTACTATATATTGAGCACTTACTATGTGCTCTACCATATACTAAATGCTTGGAAGAACACAATACAATTGGTAGATAGGATCGCTGCCTACCTGGAGCTTAGGTTCCATTTTTTATTTTATTTGATTTAATGGTATTTGTTAAGCACTTACTAGGTGTTAGGCACTGTACTAAGTGTGGGGTAGATCATCAGGCTGGACAAAGTCCCTGTCCCACATGGGGCTTACAGTCTCATTCCACAAACCTTAATATTTAAACATTTTCAACACTTCTTTCCCTTAGCTTATGCCCTACTCATTATTACTTCACTTTATTTTTATGACTGTACTTGTTAATGCCAGTCCATTGGTCACTTAGAGAAAGGGCGCGTCCATCAAAGCCTTTATCCTGGATTATCGGAAATGATCATGTAGCCAGTGCCAGGGAATCATATATGTTTTATTCACCTCTGAAAGGAAAATGTGCTGAAGGCTTCCTCTGATCACATCCAACTCAAAGGCCCCAGACCAGACCTATTTTGGCTATATCGGAAAGGGTGTGGTTACATTCAAATGGGTCCAAACCTGAGAACATAAGATCCAGTAGAGAAGAAATGGAACCGCCCTAAGTGGTTCAGTTTTAGGCAGGACTAATACACATAAATGGGTCTCATCCTTTGCAGCAACTCACTCCTTGGTGATAGGTTAGCAGCTTCAGGAGGACCCTTTTCAGTGAATTCCTGCTCATTATGAGTCAGGAGGAAGTAGGGAGGGACCCTGATTAGGATGGGTTGGAATGAAGATCCTCGGGAAGGAATGCTTTTCAAATTCCTTCACACAGACCAGTGTCACCAGCATGGAGAGGAGTCATTCCATCTCTACCCCAATGACCGGGCCGATTCCCACATGACCAGGCAGCTGGACAGTGAGGCTAGCGCTGTGAGTGGGGCTTGGGATAGTGGCGGGCCAGAGGTTCTGCTGCTCCTCATCTTCTCTAAATGCAGTCTACCCCCTGGTCACCATGCCATTGCTCTAGGGTAGTAAGAACCTGATCACTCCTGTGGTAAAAAAGCCCCCCGCAAAATCAAGGTCAATGGCAAATGGAATGTGTAAAACGGAGGATCGAACGAATGATCCTTCCACCATCTTCAATCATCTTGCTAAGAGTGCAGAGGGGCTTTTCAGTGGTTGGGAATGGAACCAAGCCACAGAGCAGGGAGCTGTCTCCACTTCCTTCATTTTTTTTTCCTAGTATGTATTAAGCGCTTACTGTGCACCAAGTACTGTGTTAAGCACCAGGATAGATACAAGATAATCAGGTCAGTCACAGTCACAGTTCTGGCCCGCCTGGGGTTTACAGTCTATCCCTCTTAAAACCACTCCAAATAAGGAGACCCCACAATTTGGGAATTTTTACAGAAAGGGTTCTGCATTTAGAAACCTACCAGAACAGTAGGTAGCTTGATGTCTTGGGTGGGAAGAAGGCTGTTTAAGTCCGTGCCCGAGAAGGTTTTCATAATTATTCCGAATCCAAACTTTTGCTCTGTTAATGGAAAAATAAATTGTTTTCCTTGGCCACTTCGACTTTCTTTGATGTTCTTTTAGCACGTGAATATTTCTGGGTGCTTTGCAGTTTCAGTTTCACCTTGCAAGAATTGTAAATGGATAATCTTCTGACACAATGTAGTAATATCGCTTCTTTTAACTGTACTGTTTTCCTGATAAGCCATTTAAAGTATTCACTTGAGTGTAGGCAGCTCTCAAACTTTAAACACAATTGGTTGCATGTTGGAGTCAATTTCATCATAAGAACAAGGTTCTAAATTGGGGATTGTGATTACCCAGAATTGTGTAATCAATCAATTATAAAGGGGTTATATATAGCTACATGAATGTATTTCTACTGCACTAGCTCATTCACAGTTCTTGGCTCACCTGGGGCTCACAATCTTTCCCTCTTACAACCACTCCAGATAAGGAGAATCTGACAATTCGGGAATAAAGTCGGATAGGGAACCTTGACTTTGACACTTCACTGGATGTAAAATAGATGCCAACTCTCTGGTGACTTATGCTATAAAACTTTCCACTCCACATTCTTCTAGATCCTCTTTGGTGTGGGCAAATGGAGGTCAGTCCTATATAACCTTCTTTTCCTCTAAACAAGTGTATGCTCTCCCACATGCTCTTTCTCCAGGGCTAGTTTTGCCAGAAGATTACATAAGATTTTTCTCTTTTGAAGGTCTATGGACTCTCTCTCACTCTCTAGGTCTTAATACTATTTTTGTTAAAGACTTCTCACGTGTTATTTTGTTCACAATTACATCTGGTGACGGATATTTTATAAGACAAAATTGTTTTATTGTTAAGCCCTATTTACATGTCAGCTTCTGCTTCTGCTCTCTTCTAGTCACCCTCTCTTCCACCACTTTTTCTGTGTTGTTGCTGGAACTTTTTTAACCCTTAAATCTATGCCATTCTACCTCAACTCATCACCTAATATCATGCCAATTCTAAAAATAAATTCCACAATCTTTTAAATTTCATCAAAGATATAAACTTTCAATATTTGAAAGAGTTTCAATTAATACTTCTGACTGTTTCACTCTTAGATGACTTTCTTAAATTTTCTTTACTGTTTTTTTCCTCCCTAAGGTTTGGTAGTGTTTCTCTTATTTTCACAACTACTCCACCAAGGTATCAGATAATCTTGGCCATCTTCGTTGAATTCAGTTTGGTTTTTTTTCCACAGAACCTGGTTCTCCAAACCAGTTACTTTGTTCATCTTGAGTGTTAGTAGCCTGCTATTGGTTCAGTGAAGAGCTCTGCTCTGAGAATCAGGACACCTGGGTTCTGGTCTCTGTTGTGTCTGCTGGGGCTAGACCATAACTGGTGAAGATTTCTGGATGAAGAACCACTTTAGGCATCCATTCTGTGAGGAGAACAGGTAGACCAGGAGTTCTGGACAGGGATTGTCTGTCTTTATTGCTGAATTGTACTTTCCAAGCACTCAGTACAGTTCTCTGCAAATGTTAAATTCTCAATAAATATGATCGAATGGATGAATGAATGAAAAATAACTGGCTCACTTGGATAAAGACCACAACAGCTCCCAAGGAAATTTGTCTGAAGGTTCATGACTCTCATGCTGAAGAAGTTGTTTGAGAGGCTAGAAGAACCTTTTTGGGTAGGCCCAAATCTTGTACCCATTTAGCCCCCATGTATAATACAAAGCAAGACCATGGTACAGTTTGCAGCCTCTGCTCTGGGAGACCAGAGCACAGCTTGGCTGGAGAAGTAATATTTGAATATAATATCTATTAAGCATTTACTATGTGTCAAGTACTGTACTAAGTGTTGGGTTAGAAACAAGATAATCGGATTTGATTCAGTCCCTGTCCCAAATGGGGGTTACAGTCCAAGTATGAGGAACAGGCATTGAATCCCCATTTTGAAGATTAGGCACCGAGAAGTTAAGTGACTTACCCAATGTCAAACAGCAGGATTATGGTGGACTCAGGTCTTTTGACTCCAGGGCAGCTTCTCACCAAGCTTGGATCGGGCTAGCATGCATTTCAGTATTACAAACAGTGTCAGCCCTCTATTAACCAAAGTAAGAATAAAATAAAGAAATATGAAAAATGTGGTTTAATGAAAAGGTATAGGAAACCAAGCCACATTCATCCCTAGTCACAATGAATGACACTAATTTTCTTAGAAATTACAATTATTTTGATTCTCCTCCCATGATTTCTACTTCCTACTTCGTCCCTTTCTTTCCATTCCATATATGCTGTGCCTTCCTGTTCAGACTGTGACACTTTTTCCCAGGCTAGATTCAATCCACTGTTGTGTTACCTTTTCAGGTTTATTGGTATCAAGGCATTATCAACTCATTGCCTGGCTGAGTTGTCATAAACTTAGGAGATACTAAGCCCTTGGTAATGGGGATGGCAATCTAGTAGAGACTTGTGTGATTAAAATATTTTATCATCTCTAGTTGTCCTACAGGATTTTTTTATGTGGCTCCTGCAATGAACTGTTGTACTGTAAATAGTGCTATGGTAGTAGTCTGAACGGTGCAGTAAAAATGCATCATCTGATGAGTCAGTTCATTTAAGTAAGGGAACAGGTACTGGGTTAAAGTGCGTGTGGCAAAATAAAGCGGGTCAAATGAACACATTCCAGAAATAAAAGTTATATTGTAGATTACCACAATAGATTGGAACCTTTCTGCCCAGGAGAGAGAGAAAGAGAAAAGGAAAGAAAGAATGACAGAAAGGAAGGAAGAAAGAGAATGAACAGGTGGCTGGTTTGACCCCTTGTTCTATCTTCATCTTCCTTTGGGCTTGAAATTCTAGTACCATGTGAAGTTGAACGGTTCTCATTGGCCTGTCCTTTCCTGATTCTCAATCTCTACCCAGATTTTTCTTTAACCCCATCTCTGTGTGGCACTGAAATGAACCCTGTAGATCCCTGTTTGATATGTGGCAACTACTTTGACTCCTCTTCTTTGAAATCCCATCTGGAAAAAGGATGAGCGATCGAGTTCAGAATCCAATTTTAGCTGCAGACCAACATGGTCAAGTGCTTATCATGTGGAGCTGCAGGGGTAGAGCCTGGATCTTCTCCCTGGAGTTAATTATTAACATCCTATGAACCCATAGGCAAGTCTCCTCAGTTTCTCCCTCTGTAATTTGCTGCTAGTAAAATAAGAAAAGCAAATGTGCAGGAAGCAGATTTCCAAACTAATTCATACAGCTCCAAGAAAAGGAGGAAAGGAAGAGACAGAGGATTCCGAGAGAGCTCAGTATTTCAGTAAGAAGCAATATCACAGCCACAAGAAATAGCATCATGGGCCAAAAGATATGGAAAAGTGAAAGCAAATAAGTTACTTGGGCACAGAACTACCCAGGGTAGAAATGCCACAGATGGATAAAATTGGAGTAGATTACCCATCAAAAGAAGTTATTGAACAGTTACTGTGTACAGAGCACTGTGCTAAGTGCTTGGGTAAGTACAATACAAAAGAGTAGGTAGGCAGGTTCCCTGCCTACAGTGAGCTTACACTCTAGAGGATTATCAAAGTAGAGTACAAAGAAATAAAGAAAGCTCATTAGAATGCCAAAATGAAATACAATGTGGGAATCTGTAAAGCGAAATAAGGAAGACATTTTACAAATATATAAGCAACTGAAGAGTAAAGGTAAAATGCCTGTTTATTATGACAAAGTTAGAAAATGAGCAAAGTCATAGAAGATATCTGAGGGGTAGAAACATTTCTTTTCCTCCAATTTTATGTCCAAAATGACTTGTAAATGGTGATTTCTCCTCTCAGATCAGTAGAGGGAAAACCAGTTGGAGTTACGGAAGGTGAGGCTAAAGATTCTATAAAAATTAGATGTGAATCCTATTGTTTAATTAGCAATGTCCCACACCAAGTGAAAGCTGTAGGAAATCAAGTTCAAGGTTAATCACCACTGGCTTCCAAACCGAAGTCACCCTCTGGATTGCCTAGGGTCACTGTCTCCAGGGTGATTCCACACTGTCTCCAGAGCCCTATTTCCATTCAGTCTGAACTTTGTTAAATAAGACACAAAGATTAATAAATGAGGCAGCATTTTTACTCTCATTATTATAATGTAATCATTATAAACACTGATATAACACCAACCGTGTAATGGATGGTGCAGAGAAACCATAGCTAACCACGGGCACATTCTAATGATGTTTGGGGTCAAAGCCTGGAGTAGATGTGATAGTTTTCTGCAGCCCCTGCGGAGTCAACCCTAGAGACTCAAAGGAGACTATAGAAAAGCATTAATGTTGTCTTTAATCTGAATTATGTCATTAGGGTTGAACTCTAGAAAATGCTGTTTTACTAGATTATTTACAGAGCGCCTCCACCCTTGACTTGACCCTTTATTTAGGTTTTATAATGCTACTTTCATGCCTAGATAATTCCCCAGCCCTCACTCACTGAGAAGATTAGCCAACACTTCCTATCGCTGAGGCACTTCACAAGCAAAACACCGGAGTACAGCAGGAAGGGAAAAGAAATAGCTCTGCCAATGGCTGGAAACCTTGGTAGAGTGTCATTCAGTCAACCAAGATTATTTATTGTACCTGTGAAGAACACTGTACTAAAAGCTCGGGAGAGAACAATAGCATCAGTAGACATGATTGCTGCCCTTCAAGAGCTTTTAATCCAGTCATGAGGACACATATGAAAATAAATTACATTAGGGAGAATCAATCGATCATATTGATTGAGTGCCAACTCTGTGAAGAGCATTGTACTAAGCATTGGGGAGAGTACAGTATAGCAGAGTTGGTAGACATGTTTCCTGCCCACAAGGAGCCTACAGTATAGAGGGGGAGACCGTTAGAAGCAACAAGGTTCAAAGATAAGTCCATAAGTGTTACTAGGGTGGTGGGTCGGTTGGTGTGGGGAGTGAGTACCCAAGCGCTCAGCTGATACAGAAGTGGTAAAGTGGTGGTAAAAGGAGAAAATATGGTAGGGAGATAAGGAATTAATCAGGGAAAGCTTCCTTGAGATGGCACAATTTCAGAAGGGCCTTGAAGATTGAAATAATAACTGGGGTGTTTTTAAGCATTTATTCCATGTCAAGCACATTTAAAACACTTAAGTAGCTACAAGGTAATCAAAGCAGACACAGTCCCTGACCCATACAGAGCTCAAACAGTGGTCTGGTGCATATAAAGAGAGGGGGAAACTCTAGGAAGACATTAAATAAATTTAGACATTTTAAAAAGCTGTTTCAGCTCAAGTTTTAGCCAAGTGTAAGTTTGAAGTATTATGCTTCATTCATTTCTTGGACGTTCCTCTGATACTTATCAGTGGTTGTTGGAGCCGCCTGAGGAACCAAGATCTGCTAAAAAAAAAATAAATTTTATATACTTCCACTTGTTTCCTTTTGCAGTTTGGATAAAGGACTGATAATAGTGTTTCCACAAGATCCTGTCATTGGCTTGAAACAACATTCCTTGCAGAATCAGTAGCTTGTTAACTAATTCACAGCCTAGTTAGGTTACGGTTTCCTCTATTCTTCCATCTTGTTCTATCTAAATCACATAATGCAAGCACACAGTACAGCAAAAATAACTGTACAGTCCTCTTCATCTTCTGCATATTTACTGCAGGCTTCCAGCGTTTTTTGAATTTCTCTCACAGTTTAATGATTAGCAAACATTTTGTTGAATTAGTTGCCATGACACATGCTATGTGGTTCATCAGAATCAGTATTTAAAAGAGAGAAAGATATAGTTGCAGAGACGCTGTACTGTGAAATAGGGTTTTCACAGACTCCTACAGAAGATCTACTATGTTGAAATCCTTCATAAAGATTTGAAGAGTTCAATCCATTGCCTTTGTCCATAATATATAGCCACTGGCTGGAGGCAGTTTAAAATTATTTTATGATAGTTTGACATACTTAGTCCATTTCATTGTGCATTCATTGAAGGAGGAGATTGTGTCTCTTATGCTCTAAAACACACTCATTAAATGCACTAAAAGATGATTTATTTGAAGCCTTCCATGAGGTGTTTTTTTTGCTACTGCTATCAGCAATAATCTTGACAATCATAAATAACAGAAGATAAGGGATCCTTAGCTTTTTTCTTTGTGAAACGATACAGTTGGCTAGCCTTCCAAAGGAGTGCCTAGTTACTGACCAATCTATCTTTTTTTTTAACCAGTCTTTCATCCCTACAGGTAGAAAAGTTAATTAGTCTTAATTATTCCTGACCTGAATTAAGGAGTCAGGTCACTCTCTTCATGGCTGAATTAAATATTTACCACAGGCCGTATAAGAAGGAAGATTTCCTTGCATAGCAATACCTTAAGTTTGTTATCTCGATCACCACAGAAAGCAAGATAATAATAATCGTAATGGTATTTGTAAGTACTTACTGTATACAGAGAAGCAATGTGGCTCTGTGGAAAGACCCAGGGCTTGGGAGTCAGAGGACATGGGTTCTAGTCCCGGCTCTACCACTTGTCTGCTGTGTGATCTTGGGCAAGCCGCTTAACTTCTCTGTGCTTCAGTGACCTCATCTGTAAAATGGAGATGAAAACTGTGAGCCCTACATGGGACAACCTGATTACCTTGTATCCACCCCAGCGCTTAGAACAGTGCTTGGCACATAGTAAGCACTTAACAAATACCATAATTTCTATTATTATTATGCCAAGCACTAAGCACTGGGATGGATACAAGATAATCAGGTCCAAAATGGGGCTCACACTCCAAGTAGGAAGGAAAAGCAGTGTGGCTTAATGGATAGAGTGTGGGCCTTGAAGTCAGAAGGACCTGGGTTCTAATCCTGGCTCTGTCATATGTCTGCTGTGTGACTTCTTTGAGTCTCAGTTACCTCTTCTGTAAAATGGGGATTAAGAATGTGAGCTCCATGTAGGACAAGGACTGTGTCCAACCTGATTAATTTGTATCTACCCCTGTGCTTAGAACACTGCTTGGCACATAGTAAGTGCTTAACAAGTATTATTATTATTAACACACACTGAATCCCAGATTTGCAGATGAGGGAACTGAGGCACAGAGACATTAAGTGACTTACCTAGGGTCACACAGCAGGTCCGCGGGGGAGCAGAGATTAGAACTCAGGTCTTTTGATTCCTAAGGCCATGCTCTTTCCACTATGCCATGCTGCTTCTAGTCTCTTGGCCTTTCCTTAAAAAGTCAGTTAGCAGAGCTGTTTTTCTTATAGGGTCTATATGGATCAATCAATGATATTTATTGAGTGCTCACTATATAGAGAGCTTACTCTTGAGAGAGTACAGTAAAACAGAATTAGCGGACCTTTTCCCTGCCCATAATGAGGTTAAGTCTAGCCTTAAGTTGGGTTATCAATACCACCCTGTAGGGTGTTAAAATTTAACATTTGTTATTACTTGGATCAGAGTCTCTGGAGTTCCAGCCAAAGCTGCAATGCTATAATATCTATGAGGTTCAGGTTTCTCTTTCACTTGCAATACTGTACTCTCAGTGTAATGCTAATGCCTGTCCTACAGGATAACAAAGAACTCATGATGACAGCATTAGAAGGGCCTGAATGTCACTTACACCTATTTGCTATCTCCAAAATCAGCAAGGGAGCACCTGGAACATGGGTGCTGAAACCTAAACCCAGTTGACGGGCAAATGCTTGTCTGTGATTAGACTGCTTTGAATAAAAGATGATCGAAGACCTCCTGTTGAAAAGGAAATCTTTGTCCTACATACCTATCTTGGAACATGAATTTGTGGTTGAGCCAGTTGCATGAGCTATCTCCTTATCATCCCCCAAAGGGATCTTATAGAGCACTCAAATATAACAAAATACATTTCAGTGAACATTGTAATGTGCAGACACATCTGACTGTTGGTTCAGAGATGTGTATATTTGGATTTGTTATATACACGGGAATATAGCATACATAGGTATGATTTCCATGGCAACACCTGGAGCTGTACCTGAATAATTAACAAATCTTGGCAAACTAATTTAACCAGGACTTTGCTATTTTGTGTACTGACTTGAAATTTCCCTCTTCCCCAATTTACTGGTTGTTTGTAGCACAGAACTGGTGATTAATAATAAAAATGCTGTAAGCTTATTTTGTAACCATTGTTGCAATTATGATTAATCCTCAAATGGGGAGATGGTTCACTGGATTTAGTCAAAGAATCAAAGCAAATCCTTCATCTCATGAAAAGCACTAAGTAAATAGAAAGTTCTTGCTGTAGATGCTTTATTTAATAGAATACACTGATTTATATACTAAATATATTTGGAGTATGAGATTTTTCTATTTCCATTACAGTTTAATAATGCCATCAGTACTAGGCTATAGTGAGAAAGAAACAAACCCTGGAATAATGGCACCTTCAAAGAATCATTAAACTAAATATTAAAAATGTTGGTTACGCTTTTTGATAAGTATTTCATAATATTGATAAATCATTATCATTATTCCTGATAAATATATGAGCGCATGAATCTAGCAAGTGGGCTAAGGGGTCAGGGAAATGCTGAGAAAATGTTTGGTTGTTTAAAGCCAGATTTGGGCTGCTTTTAAAATATTAAATGATCAGGGGCATTTATTGAGTGCTTACTGTGTGCAAAGCACTGTACCAAGATCTTGGAAGATCATCGGTAGTGACGATCTTGGTGCCCACAAGGAGCTTATAGTCTAGGGGGGAAGACAGACATTAAAATCAATTACAGATAGGGGAAATGACATAGTAGAAGGATATACGTCATTATTACTGGGGTCTGGACTGTTGCAAAAACTCCTGAACCGGGAGTTCTGAGGACTGAGTCCTTCCTAGCTCTCCTGGGAATTCAGCCAATTAATCACTAGTACTTCCTGAAAGGTCCACTGTATGCAGAGGACCGTACTAAGCAATTGGAAGCATACAACAGAGTTAGTAGCCGTGATCCCTGGTATTTGGTATTTGTATTCGTTAAGCGCTTACTATGTGCAGAGAGCACTGTTCTAAGTGCTGGGGTAGAACAAGAGAATCAGGTTGTCCCACATGGGGCTCACAGTCTTAATCCCCCTTTTACAGATGAGGTAACTGAGGCACAGAGAAGTTAAGTGACTTGCCCACAGTCACACAGCCCTGGAGAAGTTTACAATCTAATGGGGGAGAGAGACCCCAGAATAATTTATAGGTCAGATAAAGAAGAAAAATGTATGAGTTGGTACTTAAACAGTGAGATGTGGGAGATATGTAAATAAGTGCTGAATGTGAGCAGGAGACTTTGGGGAACTCATGCTTAAATGTTTTCATTTTGTCACCAGAGAAATTGGCATGGTACCAGGAGTAAGAGAGTGATGGGTGATAGGTTTCAAGAGGGAATTAAAAGTCTGGAATTATTGCCAGGAGCAGTAGGACAAGGAGTTAAAGGAGGTGAAGTAATGTTGTTGACAGAAAGAGAAGACAATGTTGTAGAAAAAAGGATAAATTTAAAGTGGCTGAAATCGGCCCGGTGCCTGGATTTCCGCCAACAGCTTCCTAAATCGAAAGGGTGAGAGTAGAGGAAGTGTCCTCTGGAGGTGATAGAGGGCTGGATGTGGGTGGTGTGAGACTGATGGAAGGGAAGAGGGGTGAGGGAATTGAGTTCAGCAGGGGTTGAAGGCATAGATCACCACTCTTACTGCCACCTTTTCAGGGTCAGTATCTACCACCCACGTTCACCTAGTCCCCGGGTGTCCAGGCAGGTGATAGAGTCATTAGGCAGAGTGTCTTCCTGGAAAGAGCAAAGGAATGGGAGCCAGAGGACTTGGGTTCTAATCCTGACTCTGCTACCGGCCTGCTGTGTGACCTTGGACAAGTCACTTAACTTCTCGGTGCTTTAGTTTGTCTTCATCTGTAAAATGGAGATTGAACACCTGTGATTCAACACCTCTTATCCCTCCTGCTTAGACTGTGAACCCCAGAGGGGACAGAGACTTTGTCTGATCTAATTATCCCATATCTACCCCAGCACTTAGTATCTAATAAGTGCTTAACAGATACCACTATTATTGTTCCTATTATTATTATCAGTATCTGCCACTTGGATTTCTGGCAAAGTTTTCACAAACTTGACTGTAGAGTAAGCCAACCACTTGTAGTTCCTAAAATCTCAGTAGACATTTTTGTTGACACCACTAAAATCATTTTCCTCCTTCCTCCCCTCATTGACTAAGAAAAAGAAACTTCGGTCACCTCGTCCCTGATGATTCCCTGATGATTTTCTGATGATTCAATCAACCAGTGCTATTTATTGAGCACCTACATGTGTACAGAGCACTTTGCTGAGTACGTGGAACGGCTCAGTACGACAGAGTTGGTAGACGTGTTTCTCGCCCATAACAAGCTTACAGTCTAGAAAGGGTCAGAGGGACAAAGGTCAGGTAGAGTGGGTATGAAAAATCCCCGGTGGAGAGAAAGAAAAGGAAGAAGGCAAGAAAATGGCTGAATGAAAGAAAGAGACTAGGCTAGACAAAGAGAGAAATGGAGAGACAAAGACAAAACAAAGAATGGCAAAGAAAAGGACAGAGAGAAAGAGACAGATATGTCTCCACTCATGTCTCTGGACTGTCTCCCAATCTGTGATGTGGGCCTGGGGAACATCTTCCCTCACCCACTCCCTACATCCGCCTCCCTTTGAAAGGCAGAGACTTCCAGAAATTCCATTTCTTCTTTGCAGTCCAACTGGCACAGAGGTGGGAATTTTCCCCTGCTCCCACCTTCACTTAACATGCAGCTCACATAATTCACTCTTCACTCTCCAGCACGCAAGCTCCAAATGCTTAGGTTTGTGTGTAATATATTTAATGCAGCTTTAATTGGGTAAGTAGGGTTTAAACACTTTCTCTGTTGCGTGCTTATCTGGGCTGTATGCCCTTGTTGAATCAGTAGTGTCTGCTTTGGAGTGCAAGCTCCCAGAGAGCAGCATCTGTTTGTTTAACCTAGCCTGTATGGAACCCAGCATGCTGCCATTTGGTGTGCAAGACTAGACAGACATAGGAATAGAAATTAGTGAGGTCAAAAGCCTTGTCCCAGCCCTTCACTGTCATCCCCGTCAGAGATGGGTTGGATTCCGTCCCAGCTCCTCATGCGGGATCCGGTGTGCAGAGATTTAGGGGAAGGTCCGGTTCACCTGTGGGTCACCAATAGTCCAGATGATCTCCTGAAATCCAGGCCAAGATTTTCAGGAGATTAGGATGCAAGCTTGTTGGGGGCAGGGAACATGTCTACCAACTCTGAGAAGCAGCATGGCATAGTGGATACAGCACAGGCCTGGGAGTCAGCAGATCACGGGTTCTAAGCCTGGCTCTACCACTTGTCTGCTGTGGGACCTAGGGTGAATCACTTGATAATAATAATAATGTTGGTATTTGTTAAGCTCTTACTATGTGCAGAGCACTGTTCTAAGCGCTGGGGTATATACAGGGTAATCAGGTTGTCCCACAGAAGGCTCATAGTCTTAATCCCCATTTTACAGATGAGGGAACTGAGTCACAGAGAAGTGAAGTGACTTGCCTACAGTCACACAGCTGACAAGCGGCGGATCCGGGATTAGAACCCATGACCTCTGACTCCCAAGTCCGGGCTCTTTCCACTGAGCCCCGCTGCTTCTTAACTTCTCTGTGCCTTAATTACCTCATCTGTAATATGAGAAGTGAGACTGTGAGCCCCACTTGGGATAGGGACTGTGTCCAAACCAATTTGCTTGTATCCGCCCCCGCTCTTAGTAGAGTGCCTGGCACACAGTAAGAGCTTAACAAACACCATAATTTTTTATTATTAACTCTATTATATTGTACTCTCCCAAGTACTTCGTACAGTGCTGTGCACACATTAAGCACTCAACAAATATCATTGATTGATTAGCATGGGTCCCAGGTGGAAGCAGATTCAATTCAATTGAATTCAATCATTTTTATTGAGCGTTTACTGTGTGCAAAGCACTGTACTAAGCGATTAGGGGAGCACAATGTAACAATAAACAGGCACATTCCCTGCTCCCAAGTCTACATTTGGATTCACCCCAAATTCCTAGCTCAGTCTAGAATTAACTAAGCCTTCCAGTGCCTCCCCCAGACTGATGAAGAGCTGGATTTCTTGGGGTCGCTCCAGGATGGAATGGATTTGCCTTTGTTTGCCTCATCTGAACTCTGTCTTTGGGACTTGGCTAGGCAGGATGATGGCCATCCTTAGTGAGAGGTAAATAGAGGCCATTCCTTCAGGCCTTGTCTCTCAGAGGGCATCTGTCTCCTCCCAGCCAGCCAGCCAACAGCACAGTTGTTCGTTGTGGAGCCACTGCCAGGAGCCATTTCAGGGCAGAGTGACTGCATCCGTAAGTAATAATAATAATACTGATGGTATTTGTTAAGTGTTTACTGCGTGTTCTAAGCCCTGGGGTAGATACAAACTTATCATCTTGGTCAAGTCCCTTCCCAATGGGGCACATAGTCTTAATCCCCATTTTACAGATGAGTTAACTGAGGCACAGAGAAGTTGTTACTTGCCTTAGGTCACCCAGTAGACAGGTGGCAGAGCCAGGATTAGACTCCCTTTTGACTCCCAGGCCTGAGCTCTATCCACTGAAGCAACATGGCCAGAGAAACAGCTTGGCTTAGTGAAAAGAACACGGGCTTGGGAATCAGAGGACGTTGGTTCTAATTCCGGCTCTGCCACTTGTCAGCTTGGTGACCTTGGGCAAACCATGTAACTTGTGTGACTGTGGGTAAGTCACTTCACTTCTCGGTTACCTCAGTTACCTCATCTGTAAAGTGGGGATTAAGACTGTGAGCCTCATGTGGGACAACCTGATTACCCTATATCTCCTCCAGTGCTTAGAACAGTGCTCTGCACATAGTAAGTGCTTAACAAATACCAACATTATTATTATTATTGTAATTCTCTGTGCCTCAGTTACCTTATCTGTAAAATGGGGATTAAGATTGTGACCCCAAGTGGGACAACCTGATTACCTTGTATCTATCCCAGCGCTTAGAACAGTGCTTGGCACATAGCACTGAACAAATGCCAGAATTATTATTGTTATTATTATTATCATTATAGTTTTCTGACCTATACTCCCTCTCTGACAGCTGTAGGCTGAGTCAGCTGCCCCAGAGCACCCCTGGCCAAGGAGCAGGACAAACAAATTGCCACTGTTCTAGCTGCTGTCTACTCCCAGATGCCCTAAGGGAGGCTCGCGTATGCCTAAGAAATGCTTGCTAGTGCTGGGGTTGCCCGCCAGCCATGCCATTCTGGAGGGTTTCAAGGAGAACTCCACACAACACTGTGCGGGGAGGTCAGAGCTGATGAAATGTAGGCTGAAGCCCATTCACGCTGTTGCATCTCTGAAAACCCACAAGGAGAACGTCAGACGTTTGAATGTTTCATTACGTTTTATATTTCATAAGGTGCTGCAGGGTACAGAAAGAATCAAAACTAATGGCTAAAAAATGAAGGCAGAAGAGTGATGAGACCTGAAATTGAAAATAATAATGATCTTTTGTTACACTGGATACATAATGCACTACAAAAACCTTTTGAGGGGGGAAAAAGGGCAATGGTGGGAAAAAATAGCCTCCCTGACAGAAGGAATTTAATTAGGTCTGCAAAGCAACAATTAATAAAGATGAGGTACTATGTTTCCTCTCTTTTCCCCAGTGAAACTGCTTAGGTGGAAAAAGGGGATGGGAAGAGAGATGGCGACACACAATACAGGGATGGATCAATCGATCCTATTTAATCAATCGATCATATTTATTGAGCACTTACTATGTGCAGAGCACTCTACCAAGCACTTGGGAGAGTACAATATAACAGATTTAGCAGAAATGTTCCCTGTCCATAATGAGCTTTCAGTCTAGAAGGGGAGACAGATATTAGTATGAATGAATAGGTAATTTATAATATACAATTATAAAGATAGGAACATGAGTACTGTATTCCCAAAGGTCAGAGATCAAAGTGCATAGATGAAGCAGAAGGGAGAATGAGCTGAGGCAGAGAGGGCTTAATCAGGAATGGATGGATATGGATGGGAGGGTGAAGATTGCAGCACCTTTAAAGGGGAATCATTTTTATTACCCCTTTGAAATGAAATGAAATTAATATAGCACCCAATGAAAAGGCATGTCCCCTACCTCTCCGAGTGCTAGGTGTCACAAGTGAGCCCAAAGGCAACCAGGGAAAGGAAATCATATCCTTTCTTACTTTATCATTGAGTTCTGGGTGATCTTGATCAAGTGACTTAACCCTCTTGAACTTGTGTGTCCCCATTTTGTAAAACAAAAAATACCACATACCCACCTAATCATTATGTTGGGAGGAGATGGATGGCCATCCAGTTCCACACTTGTCTTCTCTGTGACCTTGGGTAAATGATGTTACTTCTCTGTGCCTCAGTTATCTCATCTGTAAAATGGGGGTTAAGACTGTCAGCCCCATGAGGGACAAGGACTGTGCCCAACATGACAACTGTGTATCTACCCCAGCACTTAGTAAAGTGCCTGACACATTGAAAGCGCTTAACAAATACCATTTTTGAAAAAAGTGCAGTTATATGGCACAGTGAAACTTGAGTGGTAAAATTGATTGTAAGTAATAGAAAATGAAGTTGAGAGAGCCCATTGGATCTAGTTTTCATAGCTCAATCCCTCCTCATCCTATTCCTACTCCCTTAATCCCTGTTGGCCCTAGTTTTTCTAACACTATTTATTGTTTACTATGCTCCAAAACACTTTGCTTAGTACTGGGGTAATAATATTGATGATGATGGTTTTTGTTAAGCACTTAATATGTGCCAAGCACTGCTCCAAGCACTGGGGGTAGATAAAAGGTTTTCAGTTGTCCCCCATGGGGCTCACAGTCTTCATCCCCATTTTACAGATGAGGTAACTGAGGCATAGAGAAGTTAAGTGACCTGCCCAGAATCACACAGCTGACAAGTGGTGGAAATGGAATTAGAACCCACGACCTCTGACTCCCAAGCCCATGCTCTTTCCACTAAGCCACGCTGCTTCTTGATAATCGAGTTGGACACGGTCTTCTGTCCTGCATAGGGTTTTCAGTCCAAGAAGTAGAGAGAGCAGGTTTCTTCCCATTTTGCAGATGAGCAAATGAGTCATAGAGAGGTAAAGTGATTTGCCTAAAGTCACACAGAAGTCCACAGGATTAGAATTCAGCCCATGACTCCCAGATCCATGCTCTTTCCATTAGAATCTCCTCACACACCCAATGGCCATTCTTGATGCAGATGACAAAGTAAATAACAATGAGATTGTGGAATTTACTTAGTCCACCAGCATCGGAGCCCTGCTCAGTGTAATATGGCTTCTTGAGGAGGGATGTTTGAGAAGAACAGATAATAATAATTATGTGCTCGTTAAGTGCTTACTATGTACTAAGCTCTGGGGTAGTTAAAAGATAATCAGATTGGGTACATTCCCTGTCTCTCATGGGGCTCACAGTAGGAGGGAGTAGGGAATTACAAATGAGGTAGCTGAGGCACAGAGGAGTTAAGTGACTTGCCCAAGGTCCCGAAGCAGATGAGTGGCAGAGCTAGGATTAGAACCCAGGTCCTCTGACTCCCAGGCTCTTGCTCTTTCCACTAAGCCACGCTGTTTCCCATGATACTACTGATTGAAATGGAGTAACTGCAGGGAAGGCAGAACAGATGTTTTAAAGAGAAGGTGAAACATCCTCAGATACTGTGGTGAAAAAATGTCCTGTTCAGGGGAAATAGGAACAGAAGAACCAACCTGGTAATAATAATAATAATAATGTTGGTATTTGTTAAGCGCTTACTATGTGCAAAGCACTGTTCTAAGTGCTGGGGGAGATACAGGGCAAGCAGGTTGTCCCACGTGAGGCTCACAGTTAATCCCTGTTTTACAGATGAGGTAACTGAGGCACAGAGAAGTTGAGTGACTTGCCCACAGTCACACAGCTGACAAGTGGCATAGCGGGGATTCGAACCCATGACCTCTGACTCCCAAGCCCGGGCTCTTTCCACTGAGCCACGCTGGTGTGGGACTATCAGGAGGGCAGTTGTTTTCCCTGAGCAGAGACTTCATGAAGACCAGGAAAGCAAAAGGAACATACAAACACAATGGCAGGACTCCAACTGGGAAATGAATCAATCATTTGGAACAGCTTAATAAAGTATCTTGAACGGAAAGCAAAAGTAAAAGCTCTCCTCTAGTCAAAGCATTCTGAAGGAACAGGGATGTTTAGATGGCCTTAGCAAGGCTTAAATTGAAACTGTGGGCCTGGGAGTCACAAGGAGTCACTTGGCTGCTGTGTGATCTTGGACAAGTCACTTAACTTCTCTGTGTGTCAGTTACGTCATCTGCAAAATGAGGATTAAGACTGTGAGCTCCATGTGGGACATGGACTGTGTCCAATCTAAAGTACATAGTGCGGTGCCCAGAATGTAGTAAGTGCTTAACAAATACTATTTAAAAAAAATCACAAAACTGTTGAGTATGCTTCTTGGGCAGCAAGGAAGTTATTGGTGAACACTTTTGAGAGGGGATTCAGACTTTTAGACTACGAGCCTGTGTGGAACAGGGAGTGTGTCTGACCTACTGATTTTATATCTATCTCGGCACTTAGTACAGTTCTTGACCCCTGGTAAGCCCTTAACAAATACCACAATTATTATAATTACTACCGACTCAATATTAGCAACATATAGTCATTTACTCAGAGACGATTTCCTCACAGGAGGATTTACTTAGAGGAGGGTTGGAATTCAAATAAGGAAAAGCTGAGATTTAGTCCACCAATCAGAAATCCGGTTCCTTATTTCTAAGGCTAACCTTCCTATGAATAATGATCAGGCAATAAATAGCCATAAACATGGCAGCAAGCACAGCAACAACATGTAGAAGAACAATTAAAGGAAGAGGCATGTTATTCCTGCACAGTTCCATACATATATAGGGACAGTTGTCCTTCATATTTGAAGAAGACAGCACTGATGGTGAAATGGATGAATATAGGAATGAACAGGTCAATGCCAAATCCACAGTTCCAACATTGGGCCCAAAAAAAGGCGTCTCTGGTTTTATGTTGATTGTTCGCAGCGTCCCTTTTGCAGAGTTTGTTTTTGCGTCCCTCTCTCTCGTTACTTCTTATGGAACTTTTTCTAGAAGAGAACCAATTCTTTCTTGAGAGCAGTAAGTCGTTCTGACCAGCCCTTGGTCGCTGGCTCCCAGTTTCATCAGGAATGCAGCATTGTCTGAATCTTTCTTTTTTCTGTGTCCTTAAAATATTTCCTCTGATATTCTTGATTTTAGTGTTCTCAGTTTCAGCTCTCCAGTCAGCACTTCTATCTTATTAATATTCATGTTTTCCTTTCTTGTTCCACCCAGTATAAGTGTGTTGAGAGGTTAGCAAAGCTTCGATTCTAGGAGTCTGACTGCATTCTAGAACTTCATTGTTTTTGACCTTGTCATATTGTGTGGCCTGTAAACGTCACGGACAGAACTGCTCAAGGAGCTTGATGAGACCCCTGTGTGGTTTGTAGGTCTCACAGCCAAGGAAAATCTTGGACAAAATCAAGCTCTGTCACAAATTCTGTTGGTTTGGTCTGGAGCTGAATACCACTCTGCCGCCATATTGTTTGGAAGTCTCCCAAATTATGTGCTGGCCTTCCTGATTCAGTTTTCTACTTCCTTGATGGTCCATGTACTGCCTAGATAAAATGTTTGCCACAGCCTTTAGCTTTGTGTTGCCAATACGTTTTAATTATGTATATAACTTACCTGGTGCTGGCTCATACATCATTTCAATGTTCTAAAGACATTATTCGCCCAGATTGCCTGGAGGAGTAGGTGGTGCAGTTTACAGTTACTAAATGTATGTAGGAGAAGCAGCGTGGCTCAGTGGCAAGAGCCCGGGCTTGGGAGTTAGAGGTCGTGGTTTCAAACCCCGGCTCTGCCACCTGTCAGCTGTGTGACTGTGGGCAAGTCACTTCACTTCTCTGGGCCTCAGTTCCCTCATCTGTAAAATGGGGATGAAGACTGTGAGCCTCACGTGGGACAACCTGATGACCCTGTATCTACCCCAGCGCTTAGAACAGTGCTCTGAACATAGTAAGTGCTTAACAAATACCAACATTATTATTATGTCTTGGGTGTATGCTTCTAAGGTACATTGATTGACATGCAGCTATTGCAGTGCTCAAAATCTTTTGAGTTGAAAGAGTTTCTGGAGGAGTAGAAGCATACTTTAATGTCTACATCCAGTTTTCTTGTGGTATCTTCCAGTATGACTAGGTAGAATAAATGGTTAGGTAGAATAAGTGGCTAGGTAGAATAAGTGGTTAGGTAAAATAAGTGGCTCTATGAGGTTGGGCAAATCACTTAACTTCTTTGTGCCTCAGTTACCTCATCTGTAAATTGGGGATTAAGACTATGAGCCTCATGTGGGACGATGTCCAACCTGATTAGCTTTTATGTATCCCAGCGCATAGAACAGTGCTTGACATATAGTAAACACTTAACAAATACCATCATTTTTTACAGGAACAGGCCAACCACCCATCCCTGCTCTAGTCCATCAGCAATGGGAAATGGATCAGACAGGGAACTTTCAACCCGCCCCCTTGAGCCATGCTGTCATGATGTAGTCTCAGAGCCTTGATAAACTTTTCAGGGCAGGCAAATTTGCTAAGTAATTTCCAGAGCCCATAGTAGTCATGGTATCAAATGCAACACAGGTCAACCAGGTGAAGCAGCATTGCCTAGTTGATAGAGCCCAGCTCTGGGAGTCAGAAGGATCTGGGTTCTAATCCTAGCTCCGCCACTTGTCTCCTGTGTGACCTTGGGGAAGTCACTTAACTTCTCTGTGCCTCAGTTACCTATCTGTAAAATGGGGTGAAATGCCAAATATCACTAAAGATCTTAAGGGGGCTTGTCTTGTCATCATGGTACCTCTGAAGATGGAAGTTGGCTTCAGTTTCATCACCGAGAAGAAAGGAAGAACAGTTCCATGGTCTTCTCAACATGAAGAGGAGGCCCCGTGTGAGCCCCATATGGGACATGGACTGTGTCCAACCTGATGAGCTTGTAACTACCCCAGTGATTAGTACAGTGTCTTTCACTTAGTAAGAGCTTAATGAATACCGTAAAAAAGATCATATCTGCTGTGCCAGTTTATGGTTTGAAGTGTTTGGTCTATGACATTCTTTAGTAGCTGTTTCAGGAGAATTCTGCCTAGAGAGTAATAAGATACCTTCAAAGTTGCTGTAATCTACTTTCACTTTTCTCTTTGAAGATGGTGATGGCACCTTTGAGATCCGGTGGCATTTCCTTAATGGTCCCTTAGTGGCTGAGGAAGAGTTTGTACAAGCACTTAAGAAGGGTGTCCTTTTCATATTTGAAGATCTCAGCAGGTATGCCATCAGGCCCAGGTGCTTTGCCATTTTTCATGACTGAGTCCCACGATGACTTCCTCAATGGCTGGTACAAGTATCGTGTTTTCACATATTGGAAGGTTTCTACTATTTTGCAGAGCCTCCTCTTCATGTCGAGGAGAGCATGGGACTCTTCTTCCCTTCTTGTCGGTGATGAGACTGGAGCCAACTTCCATCTTCAGAGGTCCCATGATGACAAGACAAGCCTCCGTAAGGTCTTTAGTGATGTTTACCATTTTTTTTGTCATGGAAGACTAAATAATTCTTAATCTCTTCTCCTCTGTCCTCTCATAACCCGTCACATATGTTGCAAGATGTAACACAGTTTTTTGAAGGCTTCACTTAGGTCTGATTCTCACATGCTGAGGGATGCTTTAAGTGCTATCAATGTTTAGCAGCAGGTTGACCTTATAAAAGCTTGGTTTAATTCTGGAACTTGGTGTAAATTGCATCTCTGGATGTAAAGACAAACTTCTTCCAGAAAGCCCAGTGGCCACTGGAAAATTTGGGAAATCAGCCACTTTGCCTTTAGGGAAATATAGTTCTAACTCCAGACTCTGAAATTTCTTAAGCCATATGCAGCATGAAATTTGATTGACCAATACAAGCTCCAACAAGAGATGCGATTAACTTGAAATATCAACAGTCAGGATAGGGTAGTAAAGGGATTTAAAAAAGGATAATTGTTATCTGTATGTGGTATGCAATGAATTGTTGACTACACCCACATTTATGCATAAGACTTTACTGTTCAGTCATTTTCATTTACAAAGAAAAGATGTGTGTGTGTTTGTGTGTGTGTGTGTGTAAAGTCTTAACTATAATTGAATGGTGAATCTGTTTCCCTTAGTCATTTGTGAAACCATTTTTCAGTCTTGGTTTTAGGCACTGGTGGATTTCCAAATACTTCCCATAAATTCCAGCCTAGAGTGGCTAATTTGGGTTAAGAAGCAATTTTGGACCAAAAAAAATCCAATGAGAATTTTTTAGAATACTAATAATGTGTCCTTTTTCAAATATCTGAGCACATGGGGACCAAGTGAGATTGAAGGACACAATGTAGATAGATTAACTGTCTGATTACAGTGGGGCAGAAAGAAGCTAATCCCAGAGATGTATCATAGCCTGCACAAGAGAATATATATTTAACACTAAAAGGCTTTAGTTTAGTGACTGTGGATGTCACTATGACAAGACTGCGTAGTCTTAGATGAGAGGTCTGAGAATTTTCAGTTTAGATTTTCTGCTTTGGTAGAAGCACATATTGTGGGAAGCAGAAAGGGGCCTTTCTGTCCCAGGTTCTGGGTTTTAACTCAGAAGTTTAAGTCAGAAGGCTATGTCAGAACTAGCAACACTGTAATCTTCTCCGCCTTCATTTCCATATGCATTTTCAGATAGAACTCTGGTTCCTAAGTTGTCAAAGGACACAAATGACAAATTAAATTAAAAGAGACCAGTCTTCTTAATTTGAGGGAGACAGTGATGAAATTTAGGAGTTTATTTTGTTACTCATTTTAGGTTTTCAGGATATGCTTATGTCTTGAGAAACTAAAGCCCTCCTCAGATGCTATGGCCTGATTAACAACAAAATGGAGGAGGTGATGTAAGAGGTATGATAATAAGGGTAGAAAAAAGAGAATGGAGCTGTGGCAGTCCCCAACCTTGCACACACAGTCCAATTCTTGGAAAGGCTAAGGGAGCTTCCAAATCCCAGAGCCTGAGGATCGGCCACATAGTTGAACCAGAGCTTTGGTCCTCTGACTCATTCATTCAATAGTATTTATTGAGCGCTTACTATGTGCAGAGCACTGTACTAAGCGCTTGGGATGAACAAGTCGGCAACAGATAGAGACAGTCCCTGCCGTTTGACGGGCTTACAGTCTAATCGGGGGAGACGGATAGACAAGAACAATGGCACTAAACAGCGTCAAGGGGAAGAACATCTCGTAAAAACAATGGCAACTAAATAGAATCAAGGCGATGTACAATTCATTAACAAAATAAATAGGGTAATGAAAATATATACAGTTGAGCGGACGGGTACAGTGCTGTGGGGATGGGAAGGGAGAGGTGGAGGAGCAGAGGGAAAAGGGGAAAATGAGGCTTTAGCTGCGGAGAGGTGAAGGGGGGATGGCAGAGGGAGTAGAGGGGGAAGAGGAGCTCAGTCTGGGAAGGCCTCTTGGAGGAGGTGATTTTTAAGTAAGGTTTTGAAGAGGGAAAGAGAATCAGTTTGGCGGAGGTGAGGAGGGAGGGCGTTCCAGGACTGCGGGAGGACGTGACCCAGGGGTCGACGGCGGGATAGGCGAGACCGAGGGACGGCGAGGAGGTGGGCGGCAGAGGAGCGGAGCGTGCGGGGTGGGCGGTAGAAAGAGAGAAGGGAGGAGAGGTAGGAAGGGGCAAGGTGATGGAGAGCCTCGAAGCCTAGAGTGAGGAGTTTTTGTTTGGAGCGGAGGTCGATAGGCAACCACTGGAGTTGTTTAAGAAGGGGAGTGACATGCCCAGATCGTTTCTGCAGGAAGATGAGCCGGGCAGCGGAGTGAAGAATAGACCGGAGCGGGGCGAGAGAGGAGGAAGGGAGGTCAGAGAGAAGGCTGACACAGTAGTCTAGCCGGGATATAACGAGAGCCCGTAATAGTAAGGTAGCCGTTTGGGTGGAGAGGAAAGGGCGGATCTTGGCGATATTGTAGAGGTGAAACCGGCAGGTCTTGGTAACGGATAGGATGTGTGGGGTGAACGAGAGGGACGAGTCAAGGATGACACCGAGATTGCGGGCCTGCGGGACGGGAAGGATGGTCGTGCCATCCACGGTGATGGAGAAGTCTGGGAGCGGACCGGGCTTGGGAGGGAAGATGAGGAGCTCAGTCTTGCTCATGTTGAGTTTTAGGTGGCGGGCAGACATCCAGGTGGAGACGTCCCGGAGGCAGGAGGAGATGCGAGCCTGAAGGGAGGGGGAGAGGACAGGGGCGGAGATGTAGATCTGCGTGTCATCTGCGTAGAGATGGTAGTCAAAGCCGTGAGAGCGAATGAGTTCACCGAGGGAGTGAGTGTAAATGGAGAACAGAAGAGGGCCAAGAACTGACCCTTGAGGAACTCCAACAGTTAAAGGATGGGAGGGGGAGGAGGCTCCAGCGTAGGAGTCCGAGAATGATCGGCCAGAGAGGTAAGAGGAGAACCAGGAGAGGACAGAGTCCGTGAAGCCAAGGTGAGATAAGGTACGGAGGAGGAGGGGATGGTCGACAGTGTCAAAGGCAGCAGAGAGGTCAAGGAGGATCAGAATGGAGTAGGAGCCATTGGATTTGGCAAGAAGGAGGTCATGGGTGACCTTAGAGAGAGCAGTCTCGGTAGAGTGGAGGGGACGGAAGCCAGATTGGAGGGGGTCTAGGAGAGAATGGGAGTTAAGGAATTCTAGGCATCGATTGTAGACGACTCGTTCTAAGATTTTGGAAAGGAAGGGTAGTAGGGAGATAGGACGATAACTGGAGGGGGAAGTGGGGTCAAGAGCGGGTTTTTTTAGGATGGGGGAGACGTGGGCGTGTTTGAAGGCAGAGGGGAAGGAGCCCTTGGAGATTGAGTGGTTAAAAATAGAAGTTAAGGAAGGGAGGAGGGCAGGGGCGATGGTTTTAAGAAGGTGAGAGGGAATGGGGTCCGAGGCGCAGGTGGAGGGGGTGGCACTTGCGAGGAGGGAGGAGATCTCCTCTGAGGATACTGCAGGGAAGGATGGGAAAGTAGGGGAGGGGGTTGTTGGGGGGGAGGGGAGAGGCGGAGGGGTGACTTTGGGGAGCTCAGACCTGATCGTGTTGATTTTCGTGAGAAAATAGGTGGCCAGATCATTAGGGGTGAGAGATGGGGGAGGGGGAGGAACAGGGGGCCTAAGGAGAGAGTTAAAGGTCCGGAACAATCGGCGGGGGTGACGGGCATGGGTGTCGATGAGGGAGGAGAAGAAGCTTTGCCTGGCGGAGGAGAGGGCAGAGTTAAGGCAGGAAAGGATAAATTTGAAGTGTGTGAGGTCGGCTTGGTGCTTGGACTTTCGCCAGCGGCGCTCAGCAGCTCGAGCATAGGAGCGTAGGAGGCGGACGGAGGAGGTGATCCAGGGCTGTGGGTTAGTGGCGCGAGAGCGGCGGAGGGAAAGGGGGGCGAGAGAGTCGAGATGAGTAGTGAGGGTGGAGTTGAGAGCGGAGACCTGATCGTCGAGAGTGGGAAGAGAGGACAGGGCGGCGAGGTGAGGCGAGATGCTATTGGAAAGACGGATGGGATCGAGAGAGCGGAGGTCTCTGTGGGGCAGTAGCGAAGATTTGCAGGGGGAGGGAGTGTGAGAGATGAGGCAGGTGAGAAGGTTATGGTCCGAGAGAGGGATTTCAGAGTTGGTGAGTGAGGAGATAGTGCAGCGGTAGGAGATGACGAGATCGAGGGTGTGACCGAGTCGGTGAGTGGGCGCGGTATGGTGGAGGAGGAGGTCGGCAGAGTCGAGGAGGGATAGCAGGCGGGCGGCAGAGGAGTCGTCGGGTACATCCGTATGGATGTTGAAGTCTCCAAGGATCAGAGTGGGCAGAGAGAAGGAGAGAAGGAAGGTGAGAAAGGGGTCAAGGTGGTTGAAGAAGTCGGAGGTGGGACCGGGAGGGCGGTAGATGACGGCGACAAGTAACTGGAGTGGGTGGTAGAGGCGAATGATATGGGCTTCGAAGGAGGGGAAGGAGAGGGAGGGGGGAGGAGGGATAGTGCGGAAGCGGCAACGGGGCGAGAGGAGGAAGCCGACGCCTCCTCCCTTACCGGTGAGTCTGGGGGAGTGGGAGAAGGAGAGGCCTCCGCCGGAGAGAGCGGCGGCGGAGACCGTGTCTTCGGGAGAGAGCCACGTTTCCGAAAGGGCGAGGAGGAGGAGAGAGCGGGAGAGGAAAAGGTCATGGATGAAAGGTAGCTTGCCTGTAACAGAGCGGGGGTTCCAGAGGCCACACTTGAAAGTAGCTGTGGGTGCAAGGGGAGGAGGGGGGGAAGGGCGGGGGGAGGGGAGGGTTTGGATGGGAAGGAGGTGGCGGGGCCCTGGACGAGGAGAGGGGGATGAGGGGTGGCGGTGGGACAAGAGGACTGGGATGGGGCGTGGGTGGGGAAGAGAGAAGGGGGGAGGGGGTGAAGAGGGGGTTAGGTGGGGGGAAGAGTAGGGGGAGGGGGAAGAGGGGTAGCGCTGGTAAAGTGGGGTTCTAGGGCGGGAGAGAGAAGGGGGGGAGGAGACAGAGGAGAGAGCGGGAAAGAGCTGAGCGAGAGAGGGGAAGGGGAAGGGGAGGATAGGAAGGGGCGGGGGGGGGGGAGGAGGGACATGGCGAGGCCAGAGAGGTGGGTGGAAGCACTGACAACAATAAACAGTAATAAACGAAATCGGTAATATAGCAACATGATACAATATGATACAATACAGTGGTGCTAATATAGCAACATGATACAGTATGATACAATATCGTCGTGTTAATAAAAGGGGTGATGACCAGGGTCGGGGGTAGACTCGATTAAGGGGCGACCTGATCAAATTCAAAATCTGACGACAATAAACAATAAAAAGCGAGATCGCAAATATAGCAACATGCTACAGTAAGGCACACTACAATAGTGTTAATAAGCAGGCGATGACCAGGGTCGGGGGACGAGCCGACCCTACCCGATCAGACTCAAAGTCAAGCGGCCAGCGGCCGAGAGTGTCCCAGAGCTCATGACCAAATAACCCAAATAACCCTGTGGCGGCGGGGGGGCCCTGAGGTTGTCCGGGGTGGGTGGCGGCCGTAGGCGGCGGCTAAGGCAAGGTAACATGGTGAGAACAAGGACGTCGTCGCCCGGGGCGGGGGCGGGAGGGATGAATCACCTCAAGAGGGAAGAGGGAGTGAGGCCTTCCCAAAATGGCCGCCTCAGGCAGAGTGGGGGCTTCCTAAAATGGCCGCCTCGGGCGGAGTGGGGGAGCGGTTGGGGAGCACAATGTCCCCGGGCCCGAGCAGGGGGACACAATGTCCCCCGAGGACACAATGTCCTTGGGGCCGAGAAGGGGAGCACAATGTCCCCAGGATCGAGAAGGGGAGCGGAATGTCCCCGGGCCCGAGCGGGGGGGGGGGGGGGTGGACTGGAAGCTGGTGGCTGGGGGTCTGTGGGGGCGAAGATCCGTAGTGTCGGAGTTCCCGAGCGGGGGTGCGGAGATCCAGGTTGTGAAAGGCTGAGGCGGGCGTGGGTCCGGACGGTCCGAGGCTCAGCTCCCCGGTGGAGGCGGAGGAAGCGCAGATGAGTCAGCGAGCGGTAGGCGAAGGGGGGCTTGTCGGGAATCGGGGCAGGGGCCGGGTGGGCCGAGGTTGCGCCTCAGGGGAGCAGAGATCCCGAGCCCACGAGGTAATGGCTCCAAGGGTCCGGGCGATGACAAGGCTCAGCTTCCCGGGAGAGGGGGGGTGGTCTCGGCGTGGATGAGTCGGCGGTCGGCGGCCAAAAAGCCGCTAAAGTCGGCGGTCGGTGGCCAAAAGGCTGCTAAAGAGCTAGGCTGGAAACGGGGGGCAGGCAGCCCAAGGAACCACCGCCTGGGAGGAGAGCTCCCGAGTCCATGTGGTGGTCGATTCAGCCCCAGGGGAGCAGAGGACTCCTTCCCTCCCCTCATCACTGCCACCTGGGCTGCAACAGCCCTGGTTGAACTGGTCCACTGAGGGCTGGGCTACCATGGCCACTGTCACTTATGGTGATTTGATTGTGAAAGCAATATTAGAAGATGGCAGAAGGCAGCTGGTGGTGGAGAAATAAGCTTTATCCTTTCTCTCTTTTCACTCCCACTTTTCCTCCTCTCCTTTACTTCTCCTTTTGTCATCTTCATCTTCCCCTCTCTCCTCCTCCTTCCTCTTTTTCTTTCCTCATGATAGTAATATTAATAATAATGGTATGCTTATTAAGCGCTACCTATGCACCAAGAACTAAGTTAGACGTAAGATAATCGGATGGGACAGAGTCCGTGTCCCTCTTTCCCTCCTCCTCTTTCATTCCTCCTTCTTTCCTCTCTGTCCCTTTTAAGCTTCACCTTCAAACCACTTTAATTAAACCTCACCCACCCTCTAAGATTACAAATGACATTTTGTGAAGACTATATCTTGGAATTTTTTCTAATTGTAATAGGTAACGTTCAAATTATATGTATCCAAAACAAGCACTACTCTCTTCGTTCCTGTGGTCAGTGTGTCCATTGGCCAATTTTGTATCTTAACCTTTATTTTCACTGAAATACAGTAAAATAAAAACAGCCTGCAAAATGATGTGTCATTGCTGATGGTATTAGTGATATTATGAACCACAGTTTCTCCCGTCTCTAAAACAATGGAGGGTGTTGTGAAACTGAGATTCTTTAGAGAATGTCACATAAGTGTGGGCTATTAATTACACTGTTTTAATGTTATCTTTTGTTCTGAACAATAGTGCTCCTGAGGTCCTATGGAACCTTTCTCCCATGGAAGGGTGTCGGGTTTTGATTAAGCATCATTATATACAGTTCATTAACAGTGTACCTTAAAATGAGTTTTTGATTGAACATTTTTACTGGTCATTTAGCATAATTGATGGAATCTGTTGAGGTGTCATATACAAAGTTTTCCAAGCTAGTTATAATTTTAATTAAATATTTTAGATTTTGTTCTGAAAGATTTCATGTTTTTTAAAATGAGGTTTTCCACGTTTGCTTATGATCCACTGCTAGGACAGTTACTGTTTTCATAGATCTTGGAAGTGACAAGAATAGAGGTAAGGGACATAAATTTATTTCAGAATGAAAGAATCATACTGTTATCAAATCTAAATTCCCAGTTCCGCTACTTGGTCTGTCACTTGTCCTTGGGCAAGTCACTTCACTTCCCTATGCCTCAGTTACTTTATCTGTAAAATGAGCATTAAGACTGAGCCTTATGTGAAACATGGACTATGTCCATCCTGATTAGCTTGTATCTACCTCAGTGCTCAATACAGTGCCTGACACTTAGTGAGTGCTTAACAAATACCATAAAAAAGTCTATTCAGATTTAAATTAGGGAGATGCAGTCACTCAGATTAAGAGCTCATTATTAAATCAGATTCTTCTTAATGCACCTTCCAAAGCACCAAACTTTACAACTGAGAAGAAGCCAATCTGTTGGTTTACTCTGTCAGACTGCTAGACGTATACGATCTATGCAGTCCTGTTCCCTCTATCTGTTTTTATATTCTGGGTCAGGAGATGATTCGTTCCATAGGACAGTAGGTTAGTAGTTCAGATAAGACTATTTTGCACCCAGAGAAAAGGAATATTGACATCATTCTGTCATGCGAAATGAGAGAAATGTCACGTTCATTTGACTTTCAAACCACAGGAAAGGGTAGAAGTGTTTCTGTTCTAATGAGAAGAGATCAGGTAGCATTATTGCAATCATTTGGCCTGTCTTGGACTCTTGGGAAAGTTATGCTGAAATGTAGTGTTTTTCCCTTCCCCCTCTCCTAACCCTCAGATGTGTTTTTCTCTGACAAAACAGCTTGGCTTTCAATTTCTAATCATATTGGAAGAATTCAAGTTCAGACATGCATACTTTGAAAATGCTTTCAAATTTTTTTTTAATTGTGTTTAAGTGCTTACTACATGCTTATTATGAACAAGAGAGTCAAGTTGGACACAGTCCATGTCCCGCATGGGGCTCACAGTCTTAATCCCTATGTTACAGATGAGGTAACTGAGGCACAGAGAAGTTGTGACTTGCCCAAGGTCCTACAGCAGGCAAGTGGCAGAGCTGAGATTAGAACCCAGGTGCTCTGATTCCCAGGCCCTTGTTCTTTCCACTGCTTCATGTTGCTTCTCACGCTGCTGTTTGAGAGGTGTGGTATATTAGTGTGGCAAGATGAGCTCTAGGATTCATGATAGACCTTGTACTTTATATTAAGTGCTTAGGATACAAAACTGAACTCAACATGGTGTAGCGAATAGAGCATGAGCCTGGGAGTCAGTAGGTCATGAGTTCTAATCCTGGCACTGCCACTTGTTTGCTATGTGGCTTGGGCAAATCACTTAACTTCTCTGTGCCTCAGTCATCTCATTCATTCATTCATTCATTAGTATTTATTGAGCACTTATTATGTGCAGAGCACTGTACTAAGCACTTGGAATGTACAATTTGGCAACAGATAGAGACAATCCCTGCCCAGTGACGGGCTCACAGTCTAAACGGGGGAGAGGGACAGCAAAACAAAACAGAACAAAACAAAAACAAGAAAATGGGGATTAAGACTGTAAGCCCAAGTGGAACAGGAATTGCGTCCAAAATGATTTGCTTGTATCCATCCCAGCATTTAGTACAGAGCTTGGCACATAGTAAGTGCTTAACAAATACCTCAGTTATTATTATTAGGTGCTCAATGAAATATTACCACTGCCAAAGGCAGAACAGGATTCAGTGATTCAGTGCTATTAAAAAAGCAGAGAGTGAGCAGTTCCACCGGCCCCTCACTAGAATATCAAGTCAGGTTATGAGCCCACACACTGGGAAATGGAAAGGGTAGAAGGAGGTTTGGGGGAAGGTTCACAGAGATGATGAAAGGACTAGAAAGCAAACGGCAAGAGGAAATGATATTCTATCCTAAGAAGTGAAAGTTAAGGGGTTAATTAATGAAGGTCTTTGAAATCCAAGTAGCGCTTTTACCCAGAGAATGGTGTCCAGCTGCTCTCTGTTTCAACTGAGAATAGAAGAAGAAATATATTTTAACTGCAGCCTGAGAAATTTAGATACAAGAAAGAACTTCTTGCTAAAAGCAGGAGTCATTAGGGTCTGAAGAAAGCACCATGCAGGTGATGGAATTTCTTTCTCTGGAAGTTTTAAAATCAGAATAGATTCTTCAGCTCTAGGGCTGATTTAAATAGGATGTATTATACTCTCCCAAGTGCTTAGTATAGTGCTCTGCACAAAGTAAGCATTTCATAAATACTGTTGATTACATAAATACTATTGATTGGTTGTTTGATCAACACATTTACACTATCAGTAATTGAAACTGAATTATTGAGGTCATGGACCTTGTTCTAAGTGCTTCATCAGCTGGCATGTCTGTGGCTTCGATGACTGATCTTGTTGAAAGGTAAGGTTGATTTGGCCCCTTAAAGTCTCTTTCTTCCCCTAAGTATTTGTTATCAGCTACTCTGTATCCTGTCCTAAATTAATAGATTCTTCCCTCTCCCTGTTCCCGCCTTCCTCAGCCACTCTGTCACTGACATTCATGCAGGAGCATTATTGCTAAGAACTTAGACCTGGTTGACTATGAAGACTGATATGCATTAGCACTTTCCCTCATTTTATCTTCAGACCATGATTTGTAAATCATGATTTCAGAGTCCAAAAGAAATGGTTTGGGGCAAATGCCACAGTACATTTTCCCTATATTGGCTAGACCTTAGGGCCCAGGAATTCCTGTGGCTACCTATAATTCGCTGAAGGAATTTGGTTAGTCCTTTCTGGGTTTCCATTCCTCCTCCTCCTCAAAGCCTTTTCATATAAGAATGTGGGAAAATAACCAACAGAAATTGTGGTAAAGTAGCTTGCGATTGTAAAGCAATGAAAAAAGGTGTTAGAAAATTTCACAGTTTTCAACATTCCCTAAGATAAAGAGAAAAAAGATTTATCCAACTAGTAATAAACTAATATGGTGTTTCCTCTTAACTATTGGGGCCAGAAAGAGAGAGAGAGATTTGTAACTAGAAAAACATGGAATATTCCAACTAGTATTGTTTGCTTTGAAAATAATGAGTTTTTTAGTCACTGTTTGTTTACAAGAATAGAATGAAGCCCATCTACAGTAAGTAGTAAATTGCACATATCTGTCTTGTATGAGATTCACAATTTCTTTGAATTGATTCTAAATATCTTGCAGGTTTTCCTGCCATATGGAAGATAAAGTCATTCGGGGAAGAAATCTACCCCGATCTAGAAAACTATTAGAATATCAAGAGCACTTGATTGGAGTCAGCCCCTGAAAGGCTGAGCGATGAGACTAAGTTACCCTCTTCCCTCCCTACTCCCCTTAATCTCTATACAGTTCCCGCTGCACAGCCCAACCTCTCACTGATGGTGATATAAAGCTGCAAGAACAGAAGTGGACTAGATCTCCGTGGACCCAATCACTCCAGAGCAACCACTCTGGCAACTCTGCTGAGCATCTTTCACCAAATCCTGAGCTCTGTGGTGAGAGCAGGACTGTGATTATGAGCTGGAAGTTTATGAGTTTCAAGAGCCTCACCTCAGGAGTACTCTTTGCCCCCAATCTTAGGGGGCCCTGACATTTCTAGAACCCGGTTTGGGTGGAGGAATTCTGGGGACATTTTAACGTCTGCAGGGAGAAGATGGGGACTTCTCTCCCTTAAGATGACAGAAGTAAGGGGGACTCATCCTCTGAAAAACAGGAAGTCTCTAAGCCAGTAGGACTCTCATACTGTTGTCACTGTGTGTATTGCTCCAGGTATCCGTGGAAGAACTGCCAAGTTGCTGTGAAGCATCCATCTGACGGGGTGGGATATGCTCGCTGGAGCTCTGACTCCAGGGGTTATTTAAGGACTAGACTACTTTCTGCACTGTCCTGTCTCTCCTTGAATGTCTCTGGAAATGTTGTTTCCCAGGGGAGCTCAGGCAAAGTAAAGTGGGTCTCTGAAAGATTGCCTATTCTTGAAGTTAACATTGTGATGGGCACCCCTTTCCCTGACCTTGGCTTCCCCATCCAAGTTCAGTCTCTCCTGACTCTTGTTGGGAATGGTTTCTGTTTAATAAGACATGGGCTTCCATTTCCCCCTCTAGCCTGTAAACTCCTTGTGGACAGAGATCATCTGTACCTACTCTTTTGTATTGTACTGTCCCAAGCGATTAGGACAGTGCTCTGCACAAAGCAAGTGCTCTATAAATATCACCTATTGATTTTATTTGATTCTAGGCAACCAGTGAGTCAAGGAAAGAGGAGGTGGTAAAGGGAAGAGTTGAATCCAATCCCTGGAGAGTCGTGGAAGGAGGTTCTCCCAAGTGAATTGAGAAAGTTGCTATGAGTAAATAGTAGTATCTGTAATAGTAATCATTTATTAAGTGCTTACCTTGTGCAGAGCACTTCACTAAGTGCTGAGAAAGAATACTCAAGTGGTTATTAGACAAAGACCCTGTCCTTCTGAAAATAAAAGGGGGGAAAGGGACCGGAGACAGACCTATAAGTAGAGAGAAAACAAAATAATAAGATAACATACAGACAAAAACTGCTAAGTAGCATTGGTAAAAGGAACAGAATTTCAGGCTCCTTGTGTCCACAGTAACAACCGCTGTGTCAGAGACCACTATAGCAGCAGCAACCACCAGACCCTTTCTCAGATTTTATGGAGATGGCACCAGGCTGTGCTTACTTTCCTCTTTCCCACCAGGGTGATGGAAGGCAGGCCAGTATGGAGACTCTTTGGTGATATGGAGGAGATCCACTGTGGCATTTTCTTCTCCTGATCTAGCTCAAATATTTCCCTTCAAGATTATAGGAAAGTTGTTTTGGAGAGCAGCGGACCTGCTCTCTGGCATTATGCCCTCTCAGTACCTGTAGTGATTCAATTAGATGCTGCTGACTCTTCTTCAGTGGCCCTGTTTTCTTATCTGGAGGCTATATTCAGAGTTTTGCCCTTACTATCACAGACCCTGGGAACACTTTTTAGTTTCCAAAATCAAAATATGGTCCTCACCCACCTTGCATGATAGGGAAAGGCTCTCCCTGGAGCCCAAGCAGGAGCAGTAGCAGTGGCAGTTACTGAGCACCAGTGAGGCAGGGCACTGTACTAGGTGCTGAGGGAGCAATCATTAGTACTAAAAGATATCTTTACCATCAAAGAGTTGACAGTCTGATTGGAGAAAGAGTAACATGCCAGAGTGAGTAAAAATGAATAATCAACGGGTAAATTTACTAAGAAGGTTGATAAACTAACATGATTGGGTAGGTGAAGGATCAATTAGTCAAGGAAATAACCCTTATTGGTGGCTACCTTGTCTCCCAAAACATACTCCAACTCTGGGATCTTCAACCACAAGAAAAGGTAATAGTAATAATAATAATATTTGTTAAGTGCTTACTATGTACCAGGCACTATTCTAAGCACTGAGGTAGAAGAATCAATTAGGTGAAGGATCAATTAGGAAATGCCTCCAGGAAGAGATAGAATGTTAGGATTCTTTAGCAAGAAGGAAGGGATCTGCTCTTTGGAAGATATGGGATAGGGTTGTTCAGGCACTGGATTGGAAGCTGGATCTTTTAAAGACAAGAAGCAACTTGGTCTAATGGATAGAGCGTGGGCCTGGGAGTCAGAGGACTGGGATTCTAATCTCAGCTCTGCAACTTCTCTGCTGTGTGACCTTGGGTAAGTCACTTAACTTCTGTTTGCCTCAGTTCCCTCAGCTGTAAAATGGAGATTAAGACTGTGAGCCCCATATGGGACATGGACTGTGTTCAACCTAATTAGCTTGTTTCTACCCCAGCACTCAGTGTGATGTCTGGCACGTAGTAAGTGCTTAGCAAATACCATAAAACAAGAGATGTGGTTATAATAATAATAATAATGTTGGTATTTGTTAAGCGCTTACTATGCGCCGAGCACTGTTCTAAGCGCTGGGGTAGACATAGGGGAATCAGGTTGTCCCACGTGGGGCTCACAGTCTTGATCCCCATTTTACAGATGAGGGAACTGAGGCACAGAGAAGTTAAGTGACTTGCCCACAGTCACACAGCTCTCGGGGTGATGCAGGAGATAAAAGAAGAAAGTGAAGAGAGAGCCAGCTGATGAAGAGCCTTACAGCCAGAAGTTTCTGTTTGGAACCCTAATAGTTCCTCATCCTGGTGATTTCCTTTGGGGCCATACCAGGGAGCAGGAGATGAAAGAAATGACTAGAGAAAGGGGCAGATGGCTAACCTTCTCACCTGCCTCATCTCTCACACTCCCTCCCCCTGCAAATCTTCGCTACGGCCCCACAGAGACCTCCGCTCTCTCGATCCCATCCGTCTTTCCAATAGCATCTCTCCTCACCTTGCCGCCCTGTCCTCTCTTCCCACTCTCGACGATCAGGTCTCCGCTCTCAACTCCACCCTCTCTACTCATCTCGACTCTCTCGCCCCCCTTTCCCTCCACCGCTCTCGCTCCACTAACCCACAGCCCTGGATCACCTCCTCCGTCCGCCTCCTACGCTCCTATGCTCGAGCTGCTGAGCGCCGCTGGCGAAAGTCCAAGCACCAAGCCGACCTCACACACTTCAAATTTATCCTTTCCTGCCTTAACTCTGCCCTCTCCTCCACCAGGCAAAGCTTCTTCTCCTCCCTCATCGACACCCATGCCCGTCACCCCCGCCGATTGTTCCGGACCTTTAACTCTCTCCTTAGGCCCCCTGTTCCTCCCCCTCCCCCATCTCTCACCCCTAATGATCTGGCCACCTATTTCCTCACGAAAATCAACACGATCAGGTCTGAGCTCCCCAAAGTCACCCCTCCGCCTCTCCCCTCCCCCCCAACAACCCCCTCCCCTACTTTCCCATCCTTCCCTGCAGTATCCTCAGAGGAGATCTCCTCCCTCCTCGCAAGTGCCACCCCCTCCACCTGCGCCTCGGACCCCATTCCCTCTCACCTTCTTAAAACCATCGCCCCTGCCCTCCTCCCTTCCTTAACTTCTATTTTTAACCACTCAATCTCCAAGGGCTCCTTCCCCTCTGCCTTCAAACACGCCCACGTCTCCCCCATCCTAAAAAAACCCGCTCTTGACCCCACTTCCCCCTCCAGTTATCGTCCTATCTCCCTACTACCCTTCCTTTCCAAAATCTTAGAACGAGTCGTCTACAATCGATGCCTAGAATTCCTTAACTCCCATTCTCTCCTAGACCCCCTCCAATCTGGCTTCCGTCCCCTCCACTCTACCGAGACTGCTCTCTCTAAGGTCACCCATGACCTCCTTCTTGCCAAATCCAATGGCTCCTACTCCATTCTGATCCTCCTTGACCTCTCTGCTGCCTTTGACACTGTCGACCATCCCCTCCTCCTCCGTACCTTATCTCACCTTGGCTTCACGGACTCTGTCCTCTCCTGGTTCTCCTCTTACCTCTCTGGCCGATCATTCTCGGACTCCTACGCTGGAGCCTCCTCCCCCTCCCATCCTTTAACTGTTGGAGTTCCTCAAGGGTCAGTTCTTGGCCCTCTTCTGTTCTCCATTTACACTCACTCCCTCGGTGAACTCATTCGCTCTCACGGCTTTGACTACCATCTCTACGCAGATGACACGCAGATCTACATCTCCGCCCCTGTCCTCTCCCCCTCCCTTCAGGCTCGCATCTCCTCCTGCCTCCGGGACGTCTCCACCTGGATGTCTGCCCGCCACCTAAAACTCAACATGAGCAAGACTGAGCTCCTCATCTTCCCTCCCAAGCCCGGTCCGCTCCCAGACTTCTCCATCACCGTGGATGGCACGACCATCCTTCCCGTCCCGCAGGCCCGCAATCTCGGTGTCATCCTTGACTCGTCCCTCTCGTTCACCCCACACATCCTATCCGTTACCAAGACCTGCCGGTTTCACCTCTACAATATCGCCAAGATCCGCCCTTTCCTCTCCACCCAAACGGCTACCTTACTATTACGGGCTCTCGTTATATCCCGGCTAGACTACTGTGTCAGCCTTCTCTCTGACCTCCCTTCCTCCTCTCTCGCCCCGCTCCGGTCTATTCTTCACTCCGCTGCCCGGCTCATCTTCCTGCAGAAACGATCTGGGCGTGTGACTCCCCTTCTTAAACAACTCCAGTGGTTGCCTATCGACCTCCGCTCCAAACAAAAACTCCTCACTCTAGGCTTCGAGGCTCTCCATCACCTTGCCCCTTCCTACCTCTTCTCCCTTCTCTCTTTCTACCGCCCACCCCGCACGCTCCGCTCCTCTGCCACCCACCTCCTCACCGTCCCTCGGTCTCGCCTATCCCGCCGTCGACCCCTGGGTCACGTCCTCCCGCGGTCCTGGAACGCCCTCCCTCCTCACCTCCGCCAAACTGATTCTCTTTCCCTCTTCAAAACCCTACTTAAAAATCACCTCCTCCAAGAGGCGTTCCCAGACTGAGCTCCTCTTCCCCCTCTACTCCCTCTGCCATCCCCCCTTTACCTCTCCGCAGCTAAAGCCTCATCTTCCCCTTTTCCCTCTGCTCCTCCACCTCTCCCTTCCCATCCCCACAGCACTGTACTCGTCCACTCAACTGTATATATTTTCGTTACCCTATTTATTTTGTTAATGAATTGTATATCGCCTCGATTCTATTTAGTTGCCATTGTTTTTACGAGATGTTCTTCCCCTTGACGCTGTTTAGTGCCATTGTTCTTGTCTGTCCGTCTCCCCCGATTAGACTGTAAGCCCGTCAAACGGCAGGGACTGTCTCTATCTGTTGCCGACTTGTTCATCCCAAGCGCTTAGTACAGTGCTCTGCACATAGTAAGTGCTCAATAAATACTATTGAATGAATATTGAATGAATAGGACATGCAGCTATAAAGTGATGGTTGAAGTGCTGCAAGGAGGTATGGCGGATTCCTCATTTCACCTGACTCCTTGAGCTTGAGAGCTGGTAGTTGGCCCTGATATCCATCCTTCAACCCCTTCACTCATCATCAGCTCCTCATCTTCTACGTTCAGTGACTCCTTGCTTGTCCTGCCTGGGCTATTGCCCTCAAGTAAAACCTTGGTCCCAGGTGCCACTGCTTCCGAATGACTGAAATTCCTGATGCGGCTCTCACTGGAGCTGTCACCATGGATACTACAGTCCAAGCACATTGATGGGATCAAGACTGTGACTACTGATTAATATCCAACTAAAAATTCAGTGGAGGAGAGGTGAAAGAGGAGGAGGAGAAGGGAACAGAAGCAGGGAGTCTCCTGGCAGAATGATTAAATCTGAAAGGAGCCAAATGGGGAGAGGACAGGAGAGTGAAATGGAGTGGGGAAATGGCTATGTTTTTCCAGGAAGGCAAAAAGGATAATAGGGAGGGGGCAGAAGGAGCATAAAGAGTAAAACAAGGATGGGGTAAGCTGGGCGAAGGAAGGAGGGGCTGCCTTGTCAGCTCAGGGATTCTTGGGGAGAAAGGTGAGGGGCTCCTGCATCGGCCCAAGTCAAAGGGGAATGTCACCCACCTACATACTGGGGCAGAGTGGTCCCTCATTGCCTGCATGTTCTGGACATATTGAAGCCTTCCCAGGAGCGAGTGTGAGTAAACTCCTGACTCCAAATCAATGATCCCTTCCAAATCTTGTAGTACTATCAAACTGTGACATTGTCAGGAGCCAGCCCTGGACACTGGCAGCCAGGAATAGGAATGGTGCCTATAGCTTCACTTGCCTTCTCTTGCCCTTTGCTGTTGCTTCCCAATTGTTACCGCGGGCTGCTGGATAGCTGATTTCCATGCCGGCTCCTCTGGGGTCTTTGTCAGAATTTCAGCCAGGCAACAGTGACTGCAACTAGCGACTGCAACTACTGATTTACTTTTCTTCTGGCACTGCTGCTCTATTCCATTCTGCACTGAGGAGCCTCTGAGGGAAAGTATATTAGCCTGTGTGATTGAGGTGAGACTGGGATGGCCAGAAGTGAGGCCTGGGACTGGTTCTTGCTCTTTCTAGCTCCACTTCTGCGGGGCCGGCAGTGGTGAAGTGGTGGTGACTGGAAGGAGGAAAGGACGAACACAGGTAGGTTGGAGAGTACTGGAACGTGAGGACATTAAAATAATAATTGTGGTATTTGGGTTTTACCATTTTAAGATAAGTGCTTACTGTGTGCCAGACTCTCTACTAAGTGCTGAGGTAGAGAAGAGATAATCAGATTTGCTACAGTCCATGTCCCACTTGTGGCTTCACAGTCTTAATCCCCATTTTACAGATGAGATAACTGAGCCATAGAGAAGTTAAGTGACTTTTTTCAGGTATCTGTTAAGTGCTTACTATGTGTCAAGTGCTGTTCTAATTGCTAGGATAGATACAAGATAATTAAGTCCCAAACAAGGGAGGGAGTACAAGTATTGAATCTCCATTTCGCAGATGAGGGAACTGAGGCACAGAGAAGTTGTGACTTGCCAAAGGTCACACCACAGACAAGTGGCAGAGCCGGGGTTGGGACTCTGGTCCTCTGACTCCCAGGCCCCTGCTCTTTCCACTAGGACATCTGCTTCATCATATATATACTGTTAGTGTGTGCATGGGGATAAATTTGACTTCTTCGTTTTATTTTTTAACGGTATTTATCCAGATCTTACTATGTGTCAGGCACTGTTCTAAGCGATGAGGTAGATATGTAAATAGAAGTTTATCAGGTTGGACACAGTCCCTTTCCCACCTGGGCCTCGCAGTCTAAGCAGGAGGGAGGAGGATTTAATCTCCATTATACAGATGAGGTAATTGAGTCACAGAGAAGTTAAGTGACTTGTCCAAGGTCACAGAGCAAGCAATGGCAGATTGAGGATTACAATCCAAGTCCTCTGGCTCCCAGGCCCATGCTCCTTCCACTAGGCCATGCTGCTTTTCAGTTTTGTATTTTTGGTTTTACTTTTGTTCATTTGTATGGCTAATAGCCATTAAATTTCTAGCCACCAGCTCAGTCCGAGATATGGTCAACACGAATGTCTCATTGAATAATGGTTTCCGAATCACTGCGGGATGAGGGGCAGGCTCGGTGGTGTTTGCTACTGAAAGGGTCTCCCAGATATATTGCGTTCTGTACCACAGACTGCATCCTCGACCCCTGCTAGTTATCTTACAATGCCGTGCAGACTCGGAGTCTGAGTGAGTGAGTGCGGATGGCTCGGGGCAACCCATCACCACTCTATGCCAAAAACAGCTCAAGGACATATACTCCTGGCAGTAAAAGTAGCCTTTCCTCTAACCTAAAGTTCTGTGAAAGTGGGTGACTGAAGACAGATTGGCACTAGTGGACAGCTCCAGGTCAGGCTTCAGACAAGCAACACAAGCAAGATATGCAACTGCTTTGGTGCGCAACATCATGGGGAGACAGGGCGGGTGTACTTTCAGAGCGGGAGGGGCAGTGGCATGGAAACAGTCAATATATTATTCGAAAGGGCCCCATCGAGTTAGAAGTTGCACCGGCTTCAGTGGGTCCCTAGGAGGGGAGCTCAATTTCTGTCCAGCAGTGAGGGTGGGTTGGGGGTGCAAATTGACCACCGTGTTGGTGATTGTGCCAGAGCCGACTTCAAACATTAGGCTTTTCTGGACCGGGGAAAACCTATTTTCCCCTCTAGCTGTGTACGGTTTCATCACATCGAACCACATAATAATAATAATAATAGTTGTATTTGTTAAACTCTCACTATGTACAGATACCGTTCTAAGTGCTGGGGTGGATACAAGCTAATCGGGTTGGACACAGTCCCTGACCCACATAGGGATCACAGTCTTAATCCTGATTTACAGATAATAATAATGTTGGTATTTGTTAAGCGCTTACTATGTGCCGAGCACTGTTCTAAGCGCTAGGGTAGACACAGGGGAATCAGGTTGTCCCACGTGGGGCTCCCAGTCTTAATCCCCCTTTTACAGATGAGCAAACTGAGGCACAGAGAAGTTAAGTGACTTGCCCACAGTCACACAGCTGACAAGTGGCAGAGGAGCCAAGGCACAGAGAAGTGAAATAACTTGCCCAAGGTCACAGAGCAGACAAGTGGTAGAGCTGGGATTAGGACCTAGATCTGGTTTAGTGGGAAGAGCACCGGTTTGGGAGTCAGAGGTCGCGGGTTCTAATCCCGGCCCTGCCACTTATCAGCTGTGTGACTTTGGGCCAGTCACTTGACTTCTCTGTGCCTCAGTTACCTCATCTTTAAAATAGGGATTAAGATTATGAGCCCCGTGTGGGACAATCTCATTGCTTTGTATCTACCCCAGTGCTTAGAACAGTGCTAGGCACATAGTAAGCACTTAACAAATACCATTATTATTATTATTCTGACTCCAAGGCCTGTGTTCTATCCACTAGGTCATGCTACTTCTCTACATGGGCGAGGATACATTCCTTATCACATGGGCTAAGGGACGACAAAATGTGTTCTACTTAGAAGTGCACGTTGTTTGTCCTTCAATTGCATTCTCATACATGGATGTGGTCAGCAGTGTTTTCTTTGAATATGATGAACGGTTTCATTTGTGTGTTTGTGTATGTATGTATATGTATACACACAAAAAAACCCACTATTGGTGTTTTTATGAAGGATTTACTAGATGCCAAGCACTGTGCTAATTACTAGGTTAGATACAAGATAATACAGATTGGCCACAGGACTCAATCTGACAGTCTTTATTCATCACAGATATCTAACAAATGAGATGAATGACATCTGTGCTCTTTGTGTGGTTGTGCAACTCACAAATCAGCCATCAAGTATCAAAGGTCTGGAAGCTGCACAAGGTAAATAGTAATGAGTCATAATATATTAAAAAATGATAACGCAATCCTCAGAGCAATGTGAAAGCCTTAAGCTGTCTGCAGGTATTTATTTGCACGCAATACCTACTTAAACCCACGGGAAAATATTTGATTTTGTCCATGGAAGCGGGAAATTGTTAACTGTTTTGAGAGGTTAAAATCAACATTTCTTAGAAGTCCTCCAGGTCCCTGGACATGCTACTGAAAACAGACACTTGACTGACTGTAAGGGTAGGTTGCCTGGCTACCAGGGGTGAGAGACCTATGCCCAAGGCAGGACATTTCTCAATGAACCCCAAAATGATCTTGGTTGAAAAAAACAAAAATATTCCCTCATCTTTCACATTTAGCATTTTTTCAGAAGAATGGCAAACCTTAACCAGAGGAAAAGTAATGTTGCCTAGTGGAAAGAGTACAGGCCTGGGTGTCAGAGGACCTGGGTTCTAATTCTAGTTCTGCCACTTGCCTGCTGTGTGGCCTTGGGTGAGTCAATTAACTGCTCTGTGTCTCAATTTTCTCATCTGTAAAATGGGGATTCAATACACTTTTCCCCTCCTTCTTAGGTATGAGCCCCATCATGGGAAGCAGCGTGGCTCAGTGGAAAGAACGCGGGCTTGGGAGTCAGAGGTCATGGGTTCGAATTCTGACTCTGCCACTTGTCAGCTGGGTGACTGTAGGTAAGTCACTTCACTTCTCTGTGCCTCAGTTCCCTCATCTGTAAAATGGGGATTAAGACTGTGAGCCTCACGTGGGACAACCTGATTACCCTGTATCTCCCCCGTGCTTAGAACAGTGCCCTGCACATAGTAAGCGCTTAACAGATACCAACATTATTATCATTATTATTATTATTATGTGGGACAGGGACTGCATCTGACCTGATTAATTTTTATCTTACCCAGCACTTAGAACAGTGCCTGACCCCTAGTAAATGCTTTACCAAACACCATCATCATTATTATTATAGGTTTCTGTGCCTGTGTAATCCACCAGCACTTTGAATTTAGAGCTAATGGCTCATTCAATCAATCGATCAATCAGTGGTATTTGTTGAGTGCTTACGGTGTGCAGAGCACTTTACCCAGCACTTGGGAAAGTACAATATAGCAGAGTTGGTAGACATGTTCCCTGCCCACAACAAGCTGTCTAAGGTGGGGGGGGGGAGGAATCTTGTAGTTTCTCTATTTCTTCTCTATTTCCTTTCTGCACCTAGTGTGCATATTAGGTGCAGATGATTTATATTTATCACTGTACTCTGCTCATTTGGGGGGAGGGGCGTCCCTGTTGTTGTTCAAATGATTGTCCGAATTAGGGTGCCTCCAGCAGCGTGGCTCAGTCGAAAGAGCATGGGCTTGGGAGTCAGAGGTCATGGGTTCGAATCCCGGCTCCCCCACTTGTCAGCTCTGTGACCTTGGGCAAGTCACTTAACTTCTCTGTGCCTCAGTTACCTCATCTGTAAAATGGGGATTAAGGCTGTGAGCCTCATGTGGGACAACCTGATTACCCTTTATCTACCCAGAGCTTAGAACAGTGCTTTGCACATAGTAAGCTCTTAACAAATACCAACATTATTATTATTAATAGCATGCGTTAGCATAGGTGTTGAATGGGTATGTTAAGGGACTTTTTGAAATGATTTACTTTTTGACCTAAACTATTTTAAAAATGGCAAGAATGAAGTAGGAATGTGAAGCATTCATCTGGGGGTATTTTAAAAGCAAAATCATTCTGTCCTCTTTTTCCCCCTTTTCTTTTATCTCCCAAATGATTCTGAATTGGCTTTTACACTCAAATTAACTAGATAATTACTTAATGGATCAATTGCCTATGCCTGTTTGATCTAGTCCAAGTTTCAGAGTGCTCCGGAGCAGGGGCTGTTTTCCACCTCAAACACTGATATTCTTCATCACTTAGTAGCGGCCTGAGATTTAACTGTGGTTCAGGGTACTGTGAAGAGCCGCTAAAAGGGTGAGAACCACCATATTTACATTGCCTTAGGCCCTGGCCTTCTTTCATTGGGGATTTTCCGGATACTCGATTCTGCATATACAGCAAAGATGAAGATTGTTTTTGCACGTCAAGACCTACACTCTCAAGAACTTACTGAGCCCTTTCTAGTTGCAAAACAGAAAAGTACAGGAAGCAGAAATGTACCCAATCCTGAGCTCACGGTGTTTACACTCAAAAGGAAGGAGAAAGACAACACAGAAAAAAGACTCCAGCTTTTCACTAGGAAACTATAGATACTTTGTCAGGCAGGTAGAGTTGAAGGTTGGAGGTTTGCTACGTAGTGTAGCAAATTTTCTTTCTCCACAAACCCACATTATCAGGGCAACAGATCCTGATGCCACTGACATCAGGTCAGATCCCACTGACCCTGGAGCTGAACAGATGAACCCTAAGCGCTTTCTTTAATAATGTTGGTATTTGTTAAGCGCTTACTATGTGCCGAGCACTGTTCTAAGCTCTGGGGTAGACATAGGGGAATCAGGTTGTCCCACGTGGGGCTCACAGTCTTAATCCCCATTTTACAGATGAGGGAACTGAGGCACAGAGAAGTTAAGTGACTTGCCCAGAGTCACACAGCCGACAAGTGGCAGAGCTGGGATTCGAACTCATGAGCCCTGACTCCAAAGCCCGTGCTCTTTCCACTGAGCCACGCTGCTTCTTTCTCTTACTTTCCTCTCTTTTTTAATGTTGAGGACTTACTATGTGTCAAGCACTGGTCTAAGTGTTGGGGTAGATACAAATTAATATGGCTGGAGATAGACCCTATTCTGCATGAGATTCACATTCTAAGGTGACTCTCCCCTCCTCTCTACAACCTGCATCTTGAACACTTGTTTTGTAATGCTGCCTACTGACCCTTTCTTCAATCTGCAGCATCCAACTTCTCAGGCCCACCAAAGCTGCAGAGAGACAGGGCAGAAGGGGACAAAAGTCTGGGCCAAGACTGTGCTTCTGCCCACATTCTTAGATACACCCCAGGATCAGTCCCCACTGCTCTGACAGGCCAGAGAAACTTGGCCTACAGGCTGGGTATGGGGGAGGCAGAAGTCGAGGCAGTTAATAAAACCTCCAGGCAGTGAGGAAGACAGAGGGAGAGGATGACCTGTGACGACAGAGAAAGAGGGACATTTCAAAGGCCCGCAGGGGGGGCAAGGGGCAGGGAGGCAGAGCAGGCAGGGGTGCAGAGAAGGCATATACGGAGGGTGGGGCTTGCGTGTCTGGCAGCCAGAATGGGTGTTAGGCATTAGAATGGGCTTGCCACAATAATGTGAATTTATGAGGAAGGGAAATATCCTACACTCTCTCCTTCTGAAGTTGCTGTGGAGAGGGAGATGGTGAGAGGGAGACGGTGAGAGCATCCCAACCAGAGGCAGGAAAGGGTCTGACAGCGATGCTGTATGTAAGCATCCTTGGAGTGTTAGGACCTGGGGTAACTAAGCCTTTTCCCATTCTCAATTTCGGTCACTGCCAGGCTCAGCCTGGACAATGGTGAGTTTGCAAAAGATTCAGTCACTATGTGGGAAGGACAAATCAGTCCACTACCAAAATAGCCAAGCTGAAGCAGGAGTTTTTAAACCCAAAGCTTATTTGTTCTACAAGCCCACTACTAATTGAGGCTCTCAGAATCATGGGTCATTTTCTTTGAGAGACTTTTCACTGCAAGTAACATCCAGTCCACTACACTAGCCTTAAAAGCGGTTGGTGGGGGAAATAGTTTGGCCAGCTGGATGCTTCTTTTACATACCTGTCAGCTGGATTTCTATAAGGCTGACTCTTTGAGAGGCTTTCAGAGGTTCCAGCATTTGGGATGGCACCACATGAAATAATGGCCCACCCCATGCTCTTGTTAGCAACTGTAGCTGAACCCCAGAGCCACACCTAAAAGGGGGTCCAAACTTTCATTTTGGGCAGGGCTTCTAGAGCAAGAGAGAAATTAGGGTATTTACTCAGCATCCACTGAATGTAACATGCTGTACTAAGCAACTGGGAAGTACCACAAATGCACAAGAAATAATCCCTTCCCACAAAGATCTCACACTCTAATGGGGAAGACAAACACAGGAATAACCACAAGTTATTCCTTGCAATTAATAATAAGAATTATGGTATTTTTAAGCACTGCATTCATTTAATACTATTTATCAAGCACTTACTATGTGCAGAACACTATACTAAGCACTTGCAATGTACAATTCAGCAACAGATAGAGACAATCCTGCCCATTAATGGGCTCACTCTATGCCAAGCGATGTTCTTAAGCGCTGGGGTAGATACAAGGTAATCAGGTTATCCCACCTGGGGCTCACAGTTTTAATCTCCATTTTACAGATGAGGTAACTGAGGCACAGAGAAGTTAAGTGGTCTGCCAAAGGTCACACAGCAGACAAGTGGCAGAGCTAGGATTTAGAACCCATGTCCTCTGACTGCCAAGCTCGTGCTCATGCCGCTAAGCCACGCTGCTTCTCTAATGAATAATTGAGTAAACATGCATACAAGGACTGAGATGTAAACAACATGGGCCTGAGAGTCTAATCTTGGCTCTGCTAATTGCTTGCTGTGCGACCTTGGGCAAGTCGCATAACTTCTCTGTACCTCAAGATTCCTCGGCTCTAAAATGGGGTTTAAATCCTATTCCATTCTAGTTAGACTTTGAACTCCATGTTAACAGGGACTGTGTCCAACCTGATTGACTTGTATCTCTCCCACAATTTACAACAGTTCTTGACACTTATACCCTAATAATAATGACAATGATAATAATAATAATAATTAGGGAATTTAAGTGTTTACTATGTGCTAGGCACTGTTCTAAGCTCTGGAGTGGATACAAGCAAATCGGGTTGAACTTGGCCCCTGTCCTGCATAGGGCTCATAATCTCATTCCCCATTCCCCAGGCACAGAGAAGTGAAGTGACTTACTTGATGTCACACAGCAGGTAAGTGGCAGAGCTGGGATTAGAACCATTGACCTTCTGACTCTCAGGCCCATGTTTCATCCACTACACCATAACAATAATAATGAACAAGTGCAAGAGGCAACTAGCTGACTTGTTGATAAGACTGGTGGTTCTGGAAATTAGCCAGGGAAGCCTTGTTGATGGAGGTGGGTTTTATTGAGGGCTATGAAGGTGGGGAGAACTTCTACTGGGTGAATAATTCCGGTTTTCCCTGGGGCTGAAGCAGCAGATGCTGCAGCGTGGGAGACCAGTTCTGGGAACAAAGTGTAAGGATTTCCTGGGCTCTGGCACCTAGGGCCAAGAGCTCAATGCCAGCTATATTTGGTCGGGCTCATTTTGCCTCAAGCTAAGGGATAAGTGGTGAACTTCCAAGCTGCGTCTCACCCATCTCAGTGCCCAAGGGCTGAGGTTGAATGAGGATCTCTGACAGGACCTATTTCAGGCAGGTGCAGGGAGCAGAGGCTGGAATGTGTTCTCTTGGCTGATAATGAGAAAAAGAACCTGGCAATTGTTTTCAAATCATTGTAACTAAGAGTTCAGATGTTTAGTTTAACGTTTCTAGGCTAAAGCCTCCTTATCCCCTCTCGAGCTGAATTAAAAGTGAAGGAGGATGATCCACACCTTTAGGACTAGAGACCCGGAGGCTGGCATAACCTGCGGCAAATTCTTCCATCTCTATCAAGACTTCACTCTGTCACATAGAGTCTAAAATTCTTCTGCCTGTAAAATGGGATGATATTTGCTATCTACTTCTGCCACATTCTTACCTGGTCTGAACCCTTCTTCATAGAGTACTGCAATTAGGGGGAGGGTTTTAACTTGCAGGTTGAAAGACTTAACTCATAACCAGCTGTGAGTTCTTAAAATAACCACTGCAATTGTAAAGCAAAGATGGTGTTCAGATATGGTGTCATCCACTGGGTCTTTTCAGCCACCACTGCACTTATTGGTAGCATCATCTCCAGGGAAATGATCCACATTGTGAAAATGAACTTGGAAAATACATTGAGATCTTTGGATAAAGAGAAGAGCAAATTAATATTTGTCATCACCACTCCAACTATCATTAATCATTCTTACTCCGTTTTAACAAGTTTGTGGAAATTTTGTTTTACTGAATGTAGCAAGTGTTCCCAAATATTTTTACATTAGACAAGTGAAATCTTGCATTAGACAAGTGAAATCTTGCAGACAAGGGAGGTCAAAGAAAGATTTGAGGGCCACTGACATTTTATCCAGCCACAAAAATAACCCTCCTATTAGCCACACCTACATTTATCAGGTCCTTTCCCTTCTCCCTTCCTGTCTCTGTCCCTGCAGCTCATCGCCATCTCTCTACAACAAATACAATCAAATTTAATCCATCCCCCCAGATTCTCATGGAAATTTAAATGAAGGGAAGTTTATTCTGAATCTCTTCACCCCTGGGGTTGAACTTTTTTATGCCCCTTGTGAGTAGGCGTGTGTTAATTTTCTAGGCTGGCTTGAACAATGTTCTTTTTGCAAACAAAAGCAGGGCTTCACAGGTGTGATGAATTCCAAGGCCCTTTTGTAAAGCCTCAGCTGATCCAGTTTCCCTTAATCAAGCCCAACTGGTCTTGGGGAAGTTCATAATGAAAATCCAGCAGTCTAAAAATTTTCCTGTAATTGATCTTCAAATCTTCTCAGAGTCGTGCATGGGTTCTGCTCAGGGGAGTGAGTGGTGGGTGGGTTTTCTTTCCTTTGTCTACAGAATGTAGTTCTTGCTTCCTCTCAGATTCTTTCCTTCTAATCTTTCCCTGCATATAGATTTTAGAGAATCAGAGCTCACAATTAGGGGTTTAGCAGACACCAAAGTCAAGTTGAATACATTTAGAGAATCTCTGCTTCCTTCCCTTTCCACCTACTTTCTTCTTCCCTTCTTCCCTCCTTCCTTTTCTTCTGCCCTTCCTACATATAGATTTTTCATGTTACAGGACGTTGGGGGGGGAGGTCTGAGGGAATTTTTCACAGTGCTTTTGCCGGAATAAGGTTTGTTTTCCCCCATTTGACCTTCAGCTCCCTGGAAAACTGAGTTTAAGTGCTTTGATTTACTCCCATAATAAGGTGATCGATTAATGTTAAAGGCAGGCTTTATGAGGCCTGTCCTCAAATGGTCTTGGAGACTGCCATGGTGAGAGTGTTATACTGCCACATTCTGAGAAAGGTCACAGGAAGGGAATCAAAGACAAGATAAATGATAGTTTACACATCAAAAAACTCTCTGTAGAGCAGACAGGGAATGTAGAACATAATCCCTCTTGGGGTTTGGTGCAGATGGTATACAGTAAATATAGTTTCACTTGCCGTGATATCATTTTTTTCTTTTCAAAAATGGTACTCTTAAAGCCTGTGACATGTAGGCAGTGTCCCTCTGGTTAAACATGCCACAGATGGGGAGGTCTGAAGAGGCCCAAACATTGTTCTTGAGGATGCCTGGCCTTATGATCAGTGACGGAAAGTTGGATTGCCTTTACTGATTTGTCCCGAGGGAGTAGTTTCAGAACCCTAGTGCACTTCTAGTTCTCAGACTTCCTTTATCTTTTTAATATTTTGGCTACATGCGTACTGATGTTTTCAACTGATCTTTTTCCTAGAATCTTTTCTCAAAATCAGGAAACCGTAAGGAAAATGTCCCAGTGTCTCCCTGGATTATATTTTGGTTTAGGTGATACCATTAGAGAAGCAGCATGGCCTAAAGGAAAGAGCCCGGGTCTGGGAGTCAGAAGATCTTGCCCAACCATTTGTATGCTGTGTGACCTTGGGGAAATCACTTAACTTCTCTGTGCCTCAGTTCCCTCCTCCGCAAAATGGGGATTCAACACCTGTTCTCCTTTCTACTTAGATGGTGAGTCTCAGGTGGGGTCTGATTATCTTGTATCTACTCTATTGCTTAGTACAGTGCTTGATACTTACTAAGCATTTAACAAATACCAAAATAATAATAACTAACCAGAAAGAAAGAGGTAGACATCCTCTTTCCAAAACAGGAAGTGGAGGAGGAAGGTGCCAGGCATGAGGGGACTGAGGCAGTTCTACACAGGGTGGTCACTGTCTAGTTTTTGTCCCTGACAGAATAGTTTCAGCTGGACTTCTGCTGATCGGTTCAGGGATGGTACATGTTTATTTTAAACCGCCAACTTCTTGCCACTGTGATTCCAATAGCTGAGTTCTACAGCTTGGATGAGGTGCTTCACTTCTGAGGGATCTGAAAGGAGAATGCAAAGACTCTGGAGAAGTGTGAGGGGGTGGGGAAGAGTGTGTGTGTGTGTGTGTTGGGGAGTGAGGGGTGTGGGAAGGGGTAGAGAAGGGACAGATTTCTGTGAAATGCACATATGAAATTACTGTGTATCCTGCATGGCCTAATTGAAAGAGTACAGGCTTGGGAACCAGAGACTTGTGTTCTAATTCTAATATTTTCTCCACTACTTACCTGCTGGGTGGCTTTGTCACTTAACTTCCCTGTGCCTCAGTTTCCTCATCTGAAAAATGGAGATTCAATACCTGCTCCCCCTCATATTCATTCATTCAATAGTATTTATTGAGCGCTTACTATGTGCAGAGCACTGTACCAAGCGCTTGGAATGAACAAGTCGGCAACAGATAGAGACAGTCCCTGCCGTTTGACAGGCTTACAGTCTAATCGGGGGAGACAGGCAGACAAGAACAATGGCAATAAATAGAGTCGAGGGAAAGAACATCTCGTAAAAACAATGGCATACTTAGACTGTGAGCCCAATGTGGTACTTGAATATCTTGTATCTGCCCCAGTACTTAATACAGTGCTTGGCCCATAGAAGTACTTTACAAATACCACAGTTATCATTATTAAGTGACATCATAGGCCTCTGAACATTAAGTATTCTTGAGTGCCATCAGAGGTTACTCTAGTCCTACTGCATCAAGTCCAAAGATTGACTTGGTTAAAGAAGTGTTCCCTCAGCATGAGGGCCACAACTTGGAAATGGCAAGACCTGGGAATATGGCATAAAAGACAAAGCATGGGTCTGGGAGTCAGAAGGTCGTGGGTTCTAATTCCGGTTCCCGCTACTTGTCTACTGTGGGACTATAGCAAATTAGGTATAGCAGACACATTCCTGGCACATAATGAATTTACAATCTAGATAGGGAGGCAGACATTTTTATAAATAAATTGCAGATATGTACATAAATGCTGGGTTTAAACCCTGCGCTGAAAAAGGAGTATTCTAAGCAAGCTTGAGTTACTGATAATGCAATTTCTCTGGACCCCGAAACTGAAAGTACCCAGTGGACTGGTGCTGGCTCCAGCATCTAATTGAAATTATTTTCATTCCTTGTCAAGCTAACTGGGCTTCAGGCAAAGAGCTGCTTAGAATCAGGCTAAGTATGTAAATTGCAGTGAAGGGACTTTCAGTCTTCATTCCCCTTTTTCAGCTCCCCTCCCTGCATTGTATGTACTTTAATAATAATAATAACTTTGGTATTTGTTAAATACTTACTGTGTGCCAGGCACTATACTAACGGCTGGGGATACAGTAGGTGAATACAAGCAAATCAGGTTGGACAAAGTTCCCCTGCCCCCACGTGGGCTCACAGTCTCAATCCCCATTTTACTGATGAGGAAACTGAGGCACAGAGAAGTTAAGTGACTCTCCCAAGTTCACACAGACAAATGGCAGCGCTAGGATTAGAATCCAGGTCCTCTGATTCCAAGTCTCATGCTCTTTCCATTGGACCACGCTACTTCTCCCGTCGCATAGGTGACCCCTGGAGAAGGCAGGGCTGGCACAGTTGAAGGCATGCCGGACTCTCTTGGATTTAGATGGAATTGTAGGGGAGATGTCCAACTTCCACCCAGGACTCGCCAGCACTCTCAGACTATTTATCTCTTGTGTACTTTCATCTTTTATCTGGTAAAATGCAAGCCTGCAACTGTGCCTCAGCCAGTATCCTCCCAGGGAGAGGCTCACAGTTGGCCGATGGGTGTGAACGCGATGCAAAACACGATGTCGCCTGGCAGAGTGGCTGCAGGGAGAACCAGGATGACATCACCAACCCAACAGGCTCAAAGAGCCGAATGGCCAGCTCGATCGGCTTGTGTAGGTCCCGTCACCGAGCCGAGAGAGAAGTTCTATTTCATCTCTGGTTCGGGGCTGTTCCCGGAGCATGGTCACTGCAAAAGTTCTCCCATCGGAGGGGGAGGTGTCCAAATGGGCTGTGTAAATCAAAGACGAAGGAATTTGGCCCCATTCCGTGGGGTCTCTAGCCAAAGACAGGAGCTCCCATGTGTCTCCAGTCAAGCAGGGAGCGACTCCTGTTCCGAACAGTGGGATGGGGATGACAGTTCGTTTAAACAATCTGCCGGGCCGATCGACTGATTTGGAAGCATCGGGAGTCGGAATGGGGTGAGAGCTTCCCTGTGCCAACGCCGTGGGTTCTTGGGCCAATCATAAAGCAGGGATCCAAGTGGCCAGCTGCCAGGGGAGGCTGCTTGAAGTTTTCACGGGGAAGATCTTAGTCAGGGGTGCGTGCCTGTGCGAAGGCTCTGGGAAAATGAGCCAAAAGAATAGCTGAGTCATCCGACTTCACCTCAGATGACTCTGTAAAGGATCGAGCACCTCAGCACAGTTTTCGAACCTTAGAGATTGAGGCTGGCTGGCTGGCAGACTGCCAGAGGCTGAATTGGGTAGATTCCTCTTTTTTTTTCTCCCCCCTTCTTCAAAATAGCCATTGTAAAAAATCGAGCACAGTCAGAGGTGGGAGAGACGGGAGAGAGCATTGCCAAAATGCCTTTACTGAGTGGTGTGCCAGGATTCTGCGGTGCTGCTGGGCTCTGCCAGCTGCTGCCCACTGAGAAGATTTGTGACCTATTTTACACTGACTTTCTACCCTCTAAAGTTTTTTGTCTGCAATAATAACTTTTCAGTGGAAGCTGTGGAGCAGGAACCAGGGCCAAATAATCCAGGGGCTTTGGGTTAGAGCTGCCTTGGGCCCTGGCTATGTGGGAGACCCACCTGCTCTTCAGAGAAGCTAATCGAGCACCTAATGACTACCAATCTAACCACCATTTTGGTTTGCTATGAAAAGATGCTCCCAAAATATTCCCAAAATGGCTGCATGCCTATGCTCAACATCAGAACGGGGCGACGGGATGTCAACTGGCCGAGTTGATCTCCGCGGTCCCTATTGCCCGACTCCTGCCCTCCCCATCTCTGGACATGAGCGTGTGTTGCAGTGGTCATTTTAAACTCTCTGTTGTGCAGATGCTGCTGATGGAAGGGGGGGAAACCATCAGGGGCCATTCGCTTAGGTTTTGGCCCTGGCTCTGCTGTCTCTCCTGCCAAACTGCCCAGCCCAAGACAGCCGAGGTCAAGGTCAGCCTACTGTTCTGCCTGAAGTCCTGGCGGTTGGAACTAGGCTCTTCAAAAGGCGGGGCTTCATCCTTTTAAGAAAGGGCTCAGCCCCAGCTTGGAGGCAGATCTGGGGGATGCATGGGCTGAGAAAAGCCTTTCCTGGAGCCAGGCAGAGGGTGATTCATTGACATGAGGACTCCCCCCTTGCCTCACCTTCCCCACCTGGGATTTTCTGGAGCGGAATTTTGAAGGATGGGAGAAGCAAGTGGCGCTTCCAGATGTGAAGTGGGGAAACACTGCAGGCCGAGTGGAAGGCCCACAGACAAGAGATCCGCAGTGAGAGAGAGACGAGAACAAGACACAGTGAGTAGGTTGTCCTGAGAGTGACATTATTTCTTTGATAATCCCACTCCACACCGACCTTATTTTATTCACGTCCCCAAAATGTTGGCATCATGCCAGCCCACTCTCCCCTCTTTTGTCTGGACTTTATTGGAAAGGTAATGGGTCAGGTCTGTGCCTAAGGACCGGGAAGGCTGGAACTGGATAGCAGTCTGTATTTTGCCCACTCTATCGGTCAGTTTTGGATCTTGGTTTGGAAATGTCCCCAGTTGTAATTTCTTTCTAGCCAAGTCATTCCAGGTCCTGTGGAGCCTGTTGGCCCAGACCACCCGGCTGACGGCATCATCACCTTCTAAAAAGCAAAGCAGCAGGGGACCCCAGCACTCAAGAATACTTACTGTATTTCTTTTCCCCCCTATAAATTCGCATGTTGAAAACATGCTTTGTGAGCGTGCCAGAGGGACTTTACTGAAGAAATCCAACCCACTTCTGACCTAGGATTTAAAGACATCTAGTCCATAGACTGTGGGAAACCTAATCAATGAAAACAAAAGGAGATAAGTGTGTTTAAATGGTAGACGATCAAAGTCCCAAGACTTAGTTATTAAAGCCAGTGATACAATTTTCAAGGGATAGAAGATTGACTAATGCTTCATTTTGAAGTAAGTATAACCAGGTCAAAAACATGGAGCAGAAGAGAGGGGAAGTTGAGGACTAGTGTTGCTAGACAAAGGCACTGTCCAGTCAAGATTTAAGGGACACCATCACTAACCAAACTTTTACTCCTTTAAAACAATGACTTTGGATTTCAGCCACTCTTATCTGGCCCCCAACTTCGTGCCCCGGAGGGCAAGATTATTAGACTTTGCTCCAACCTTTGAGGCTCTTTGTACTTTCTTCGTGCAAGTCTGCAGTGTATGTTCATTTTACCCTGTTCCATTGGGAACTGAGGCAATTGGATGACAGCAGAAGCAAAGAGGGAGGAAAACTCTTGCGCTTCTAAAAATAAGTGCAGATACACTCTAATCGAGTGGTTTTATTTGAAGATCACTTTAGGAGTCAATGTGTGACTGTTGTTCATATTCAACAGATGTGAGAAGCAGCATGGTCTAGAGGGAAGAATTTAGGCCTGACCTGAGTTTTAATCCCTTCGTTTCCTTATCTGTAAATCAGGGATAACTTAGCTCTTCTCCCTCCTACTTAAACTGAGCATGCCACGTGCCACAGGGACTCACTGTGGGCAGGGAATGTGTCTGTTTATTGTTATAGTGTACTAGCTCAAGGGCTTAGTACAGTGTTTTGCACACAGCGCTCAGTAAATATGATTGAATGAATGAAAGGGACTGTGTCTGACTAGGTTATCTTGTATGTACCTCAATGCCTGGACCATAGTAAGAGCTTAACAAACACCACAGTAAATATTTTTATGTAAAGATCAGAGGCACTTTGAAGTAAAGGGCAAATAGGCAGTGACCTACACTAACTGGCCATACTTCCCCCTCCTCTGTTAGGGGGACAGCAAAGTCTGACAAGTCACCACCTTCCCATTTACTCACTTGGTTTGCTTTCAACTTGGGTCAGACTTGCCCAGAGGGCTGCTGAGGCAAGCTTTGCTCTTTGGCATGGGCTCTCTGGCCACCATACTGTGCTAGTCAAGATCTCTCCCAAGGAGTGCATAGGAAATAATGGTGTTGATGGGGAGCATGATGCTGCCTCTCTCCACTTCTCCTAATTCTACATTCTGGCTGATGAATAGAAAAAAAGCTTGCAAAGATGTTTAAATCTTTCTCTCCCCTGACCCCTAGTCTTCATCCCTTTGGATGGGTCAATTCTTGTTCTTCAGAATAGTTACAGTTTGTAGTGGACACTTGGTGGTTTTTTTTTTCAAAAATTTCTCCTCTTTGAAAGTTAGAGTCTAGGTTCCCTTTCCTCCTTTCTAAGTGCCTATTTTCTTCCACAGTTTGTATTTTCTATTCTGCACTGGGTCCTTGGTTATATTAACAATTTTCTCCCTTTAGCTGAACTTTGCTGCCTCTTTGTTCCCTCCCCCAAGGTGGCATTCAAAACCTTTTCATTTTTGCCTGATTGCCTTTCACTTGGTTAAGTGACTCTAGTGTTTATAATCCAAACGGCATTTAGGAAAGTTTGTAAAGCACTTTTGGATCCTCTTGAAATGAGCTGTGTAAGAGTGAGACCCATTATCAGTGCTACTCTAATTGTGCTTTGGAGGGCAGCGAGTGCATTTTGGAACAAATGGGCAGTAAAAATTCAAAAGGGGAGGATTTTTTTTCTCTTTCTCTATACTATGTTTGCTGTAGATGAAGGCCATTTTGAGAGGAATTGAGATCAATTTTCCTTCCAAACACTCAACATTATTTACATAAAGAGAGACTGAAAGTACCTGAAGGCAACATCTCAGTTACAAAATAGAAAAGTGCCTAGACAAAGGGAACTGAGAAAATCAAGCAAGGGCAAGCACCTGGCTGATACTAGGGGACCTGGGAGAGATGGGCCTGGACAGAGGAGCAGAAGGGATGTTGATGCTTAGAAGGTTCCAGACTGTGGTTTGTGGTGGGGAATGGGGGCTGAGGAGGAATGGTAAAAATGCAGTTGTTAAAAGCAAATCCTGTTTTTCCTGGACACTTATGGACTCGGCATTATATGGAGGAGATGAGTGGAATGAATCTCAGTGACAAATTATCCCATTCCCACAGACTTTCTGAGCAGTTGGTATCTGGGAAGGGAGAGAAAATAAAGCACCTTGTCCTGAGACAGATATCCAGACCCAAAAGAGTTACAACTTCTAGTTCCCCTTTTGCATTTAGAAAACCCGAGGTCCTCAGTGGCTGAGACTTGGCTAAAGTCCTAGAGCAATTCCATTGGCAGAGGTTGGGTTAAAGATCTCAGATCTGCATTCTGTCCATGGTAGCACAGTTTCTTCACCTTGTGTAGAAACTAAGAATGTGACCTTAGTCATTTTGTTGCTCCTCTTTCTCTTTGAAATGAACGCTATAAGCATAAAGCCAAATGCACCTTTTGCTAACGGAAGGGAATTAGTAATTTTGTTTTGGCAGGCACTCAGGAGCTAAGAATCCCTTTTGGGTTCCCAGAGTGTTATATGAATCTCTTTATTTTTTGCTTTACAGTCTTGTGGGCTTACATTCCCTTAATTTCTCCTAACCCTTGGGAATTGAGGGTGTACAGAATTTCCCAAGGCTACCAAGCCAAAGCTAAATCAAACCAAATCTCACCTACATTCCAGGAAAACCTCTAGAAGCATTACCAGTGTTAGAGTTCTCGTCCTCAATCATATGTTGGTTCTTTGGCAAAGAAATGAGTTTACTTTTGAACGGGACTCAAATATCTTAGCTAATAAATCAAAGTTTTTTCATTTTTGTACTGAAATCTGATTTTTTACTATTATTATGAAAGTATTTATTGAGCACTTACTATGTGTCATGCACTATTATAAGTGTTGTGATAGATACAAGTTAATTAGGTCAGACATGAGTCCTGTCCCACATGGAACTCACAGTCTAAGTAATTTGAGAAAGGTTGGAATTCCCAGAGCTTAAGTCCTAAAGTAATTAGTTAATATTTGCCAATACTCAGGAAGTGGCAATTGTTCTTGGGCATATGGATGGGGAAAAGCAGGATTAGTGGAATGTAAATTCCAGTCTCTATTTTGAAGAAGAGCAAAATATGACTGCTTCTTCCCCCACAAGGCTACCTCCCCGCTCTTCAAGAATCTCTACCTCAAACAGAAAAATTCCTTACAATTGACATAAATGCATCCAGTCAGGTCTCCTCCTCCTATGTTACCTCGCTGATTTCCGACTACAGCCCAGTCCCCGCGTTTTGCTCCTCTAACACCAACCTACTCACTGCGTTTTGATCTCATCTATCTCTCCGCCAACCTCTTCCTTGCCCATGTCCTCCTTCTGGCTTGGAACTCTTTCCCCTTTCATATCTGACAGATCGTGCTTCTCCCCAACTTTAAAATCTTACTAAAATCACGTGTCCTCCAAGAGGCCTTCCTCACCTGAGCCCTCAATTCCACTATTCCCTCTTTTATCTACATTTGCACCTCTGCACTTGAATCAGTATCCTTTAAACACCTAACATTTAAGCCACCTTCAGCTCCGCATCACGTGTACATAGCCATAATTTATTGTAATGCCGGTCTCCCACCTCTAATGTCCGTCACTCTGTGCACAGGGAACATTTCCAGCAACTCTGTTGTTTTGTCCTCTCCCAAGCACTCAGTACAGTGCTCTTCACACAGTAAATCTTCAATGGATAAAACAGAGGCGAAGTGGTGAAGCTGTACCGTGCCAGTCTAGAAGCTGGAGGACCTGGGTTCGAGTACGACCCATCCCATTTGTCTGCTGTGTGACTATGGGTGAGTCACTTCACTTCTCTGTACCTCAGTTTCTCCATCTTTAAAATGGGGGTAATAATACCTGCTTTGTTTCCCCTACCTCGCAGGGGTGCTGTAAGGGTTTGAATTGAACTAATTAATGTGAAAGTGCTTTGGTAATAAAAGCGCTATAACAAACCCAGAGAAGCAGCATGACTTGGTGGAAAGAGCACGGGGTTGGGAGTCAGAGGTTGTGGGTTCTAATCACTTGTCACTGTGTGACTTTGGGCAAGTCACTTCACTTCTCCGTGCCTCAGTTCCCTCATCTGTAAAATGGCGATGAAGACCATGAGCCCCACGTGGTTCAACCTGATTACCTTGTCTCTACCCCAGTGCTTATAACTGGTTGGCACACAGTAAGCACTTAACAGATACCATCATTATTATCATTACTGAATGTAGTGCTGTTCACACTGGCCTTATCTCATCACAGCATTAAGATCCACCATAGCTCCTGGTAAATCATTTCCCCAACGAGTTGCAATATCGAAAACTGTAGGTGGTAATGCACTGATAAGCTGTCAGTTTGATATTCTGTATTTAATTATTTGGCATTCAAATGAGATCATGTAGCCAGGCATTGGGAACTGGGATCCAAAGGGTTCTGAAGTCTAATCTACCTACCTTCTGCCATCGGGTGGTCTGGGGCAAAACACTTGGCCTCTATGTTTGTTTGTTTCCTCATTTATGTAAAGGAGAGGCTAATTCCTGATGGCAGGGAAAAAAGAAACTGGATCCTGTAGCCAATGAACATTATTCTTATTGTCCAGAAGGCAATTAGGACTCTCTTCCGTCATCAGGTTGCTGACATTTGGTTTTGCATTCCCAACGTGAAGTGCTGTCTCCGTGGGATGAAATTTCCAGGAGATTTAGGGGAGGTCCAGGAATTGGAGGTTAGAACACTGGATGTCTAGAGCCCATTCTATTCTGTACCTAGATGCTTGAGTCCGGACAGCCTTGTGCCTTTAATGAGATTCTGCAGTGACAGAGCTGGAACAGATTGTTGGCATTATGGCAGCCAGGATATTGTCGAGAGTAACTTGGCAGCACTCATAGGTGTTGTGATGCTGGCTCTTTGCTCAAGGGCAAGACTATAGGGGGAATATTAGACACAAAACAGAGTGAGAAATAATGTTAGGAAAGTTCAGAAGACGAAAGCTGTAGCATAAATAAGTCAGAAATTATTTTAGGTTTACATGCTTTAAGTCCTTAGTGAGTGGGGACACAGCCAAGAATTGCTTCAGCAATATTCCTTCATAAATCTGCATAATCATCTCTCGGCGGGGCTTTGGTGAAATTACAAGTATTCATTTACTAAATTGGGTTCAGTGTCTGTATCATACACGCTGTATGAATATTCAGCGCAGGGAGGGCTTCAGAGCCGTGTGGAACTTAGCACGCAAATTGAATGTAACTCAGACAACACCCTACTCTCCATTTTATGCTTATTTTAGCCCAACAGTGGTATGGTATCTTAAATAAATGGCCCAAATTGGCTGACTAATCCTTGGCCTGGGCACACTAATTTTTCAAGATTTATATCTGATTTTAACCTAAAGTAACTCTCTTTATAAGAGAGGCTTAGAATAATAATACATAGGGTTATGATTGGCTTCTCAGAAGTCAGTGACAGCTGCCAAGCAGATTCAGGAAGACGGTTTAATTACAATGCACAGTAACAACAACACAAGAAAAGTTCAGTGAGGAGAAACAACTCCATTAGAAGACAAAGACCTGTATTGAGGGGGAACACAATTCTGTATTTTCCAAATTGACAAATGGATTTGCATTTGGAGTTGCCATGGCCAGAGCTGATGAGGACTTGTTCATTTTACCTTTCATGTTTGAGGACCTTTTTCACCCAAAGCAACAAAACCTATTTTACAGATTGAATATACTGAGGCTCTTCCCTGGCTGAAGCAGAGTTGAGCTCGAAATACACTGGTAGAGGCCTTAACCTTCGATTCAACAATTTTGTAAAGGGAAAAAAGTTAAATGCTCATTTTAGGTGACATGGGAATAGCCAGGATGCAGACTGTTTGATCTCATGTAGGAAGTGACCGGGACAGTCCTCATTGTGTGCAGAGCACTGTTCAAAGCTCTTGGGAGAGTACAATCTAGCAATAAACAGATACATTCCCTGTGTACAATGAAATAACTAGGAATAGTCATACCTTTGGTTTAGGATTTCCAGAAGCCAGTGTGAATTTGGGAACAAACACAGATTTGGGCTAATCATGAAATGTATCATTTCATAAGACATTTTCTGAGTGCTTTGGATTCCTCCTTTCACCATATTGTTGGTATTCTGGATGGCGCTAGCTTGAGGGTCACCCTTAACTACACTGTTACTTTACCTCCTTATTGTGCTGAATGCAAAAAAAACAACGCCTGGGAGAGGAGTGAGAACAATGTTAAGAGCCTCACTCTTCACCTTTAGGAAACTAAATGAAGGAATTACTTTACTACTGAGTGACTAAACCATTTCTCTCCAAGTCATTGGTTCAGATGAAGGCCAGGGGATGTTGCCAACTAATAACACCTCTTTGTAGACCATGTGCTCATCACTTTAAGAAATGTATACTTTTCAGGAATAGAGCGGAACATAGTAGTAGGGGGGAACAAAGTAGAAAGGTAATGTCATATTGGGTCACATTAATGGTACAGCCAGCCCGGCATTCTGTTCCTCAGAGTGGCAGTTAGGATGCTTGGAGGACTTGTGTGATGGTTATGGCTCTACCACCTAATATCTTTAAAATTTCTTTCTTACAAGTCTTCATAGATCTCTGGATCGTGTACTGAGCCAAACAGTTTTGGAACTTGTTGATACTTTCTGCCTGCAGAATTTCTCCTGCTAATAACTTCCCTCCCCTCTCAGGGTCACACCTGGAGAGTTTCCAATAGTCTACCAGGCTTGACTTTGGGAGGAGAATCAAGCAGAGTCATATTCATTCCATTTCTAGCTTGGGCAATGGCTAGAGAGTGGAAGGCAATCTGCTACAAGGCAAAACTCACCTATGCTGGGCAGCAGTGACATGGGAGAGAGTCAAAGGCAGAGACTCAAGTTTACTGTGCGGAAGGAGGCAATGGTAGGTTATTTACATATTTTTACCAAGAAAACTCTATGGATACACTAACAGAACGATTGCAGATGGAGGGGGGCATTTTGGGAGAGATATGTCCATGGAGTCGCTATTGGTCAGAGGCGGTTCGACAGCATAAGACAAAACAAGTAGTTTCACACTAGCCAACAGAGCAACTGATTATAATAAGGATTTGGGTCACATAAAAACCTACCCAACAAGCTCTGCATCTGATCTCAGATGGGCTTCAAAGGTTTCTTCTCACCATCTGAAATGAAACAAACAAAACAAAAATAACTTCCCTAGAGTTAGCACACTATTTGAAGAAATACTTTCTTTCATTTGTTTTCAACCTTCTTCCACTGAGTTTCCATGACTAACCCGTTGTCTTGGTGGAATGGAATTTGATGAAAAAGAATTATGAGTTTCCTCAAAATCCTCAAAAGGATGTGGACAGGGCTAAAGTATTTTGCAAAAGAACTGGAGAGGAAAACCCAGTGACTTGATTCTCATCCCTGGGGCACATCTCTCATATCCATCCCACCTGTGGATTTCAAGAGCTAAGAAGGATAGAATGGTCTAAGAAGGCATAATACAGTTCAAAGTCAACAGCTCATTTTAATTAGTCTATGTTCCCCAGGTCAAAAGCAATTCCCTGCTGCTTTCTAGTACCCTGAGATTGTGGATAACTATTGGTGTTTCCTAGAAGGAAACGCTCCCCAAAATGGTTCTTAAAAACAACAACGAGAAGGAGCAGTGTACTGGAACAGCTCTTTTCAGCCCCAGATGGACTGCCAAGGGTTTAGGCCCATGAACAAATAAACATTTATTAGGGATCCTAGCAGTTTTTGCCTCAGAAAACCTTTAAAATCTTTTTATCCTTTCCAATGTTAAAATATTTATTTGTATCAATGAACCAGCCTTCTGAGGCAAGCTTGGCCAGTAGCATGAAGCAGAAAGTTAATGTGGCTCACCATGTCATACAATGATCTAGAGGAAGAAAGAAGCAGTTATAAGCAGGGAAAACTGGAGGATGAGTCCAGGGCCACAGAAAGTTGTTATTTATAGGAACCCGGCAGAGACAGTAGTACAGGAAAATGTATTGAGGAAGGGTTAGAAGAAATGAAATGAGATGGTAGAAAGACAAAGAGTAGGGTTAGGAAATTGATTTTTAGAGCCATCAAGGTTACAGTGACAATCAAAGTTAAAGGAATACTTGAAACATCCCTCAGTCAGTGAATAGTATTTGTATGCATACTGTGTGCAGAATGTTGTACTAAGGATATGGAAGAGTACAATACAATAGAATTACTAGACAATATCCCTACCCTCAAGGAGCTTTCTATCTAGTGGGGGAAAACAAGAAAATGACAGATAGAGGAAGCAGCATTGTATAAGTGAGCTGGAGGTGAGGTGAGTATCAAAATATCAGAGAGAAAATGGAGGATTCTCACCTTTGCAGAAGAAATGACTTGAGAGATTCCAAATAAGAAGTCAGAGAGATGGAGCAAGACTTGGACTATGGGGAAGGTTTGGGGAAAGAAAATGCGTGTTACTTTGTCAAAGATAGAACAGTACAGTAGGCCCAATATGATGAACAAATCTTTACACTTCAGATGGTGAGAAGAAACCTTTGAGGTCCATCTGAGATCAGATGCGGATCTTGTTGGTGGGTTTTTATGTGACCCAAATCCTATTATAGTCAGTTGCTCTGTTGTCTAGTGTGAACCTCCTTGTCTTGTCTTATGCCGTCACGTCATCTCTGACCCATAGTGACGCCATGGACACCTCTCTCCCAGAATGCCTTACCCTCATCTGCAGTCCTTCTGGTAGTTATCCATAGAGTTCTCTTGATAAAAATACAAAAGTGGTTTACCATTGCCTCCTTCCGCTCAGTAAACTTGAGTCTCCGCCCTTGACTCTCTCCCATGCCACTGCTGCCCAGCACAGGTGAGTTTTGACTTGTAGCAGATTACCTTCCACTCGCTAGCCACTGCCCAAGCTAGGAATAGAATGGGTATGCCTTTGCTTGACTCTCCCTCCCATAGTCGAGACTGGTAGAGTACTGGAAACTCTCCGGGTGTGACTCTGAGAGAGGGTGAAACCTATTACCCACATATCAATTAGGTCCAGATCTGTTTTGAATTGCTCTAGAGGTATCATTTGGGAGGAAAGCCCTTAGCTGAGCTCTGGGATATAGACAGGAGACTTTAGAAGAGGTAGTTATCAAACTTTATGCTATTTGCAGGCAATCAGAGAAAATATTTGCTTTTAATCCATTTCTCTACTTTTCCTAAATCACCATTGTTCAGTCATATTTACTGAGTGTGTACTGTGTGCAGAGCACTGTCCAAAGCACTTGGGAGAGTACAATACAATAGAGTTGGTAAACAAGGAGATGAATGTCTAGAGGAAGAGTTTATAGTATAGAACAGTGGCCTTTAAACTGTTCAAATTTGTGTAGAGTAAAGAACTTTGCTCGCCAGCTAGCTCGTACATTCTGGAACGTTTGTGTCCAAAACCTCAAGAAAATGCCTGTATGTCCTCGTGAAAGATTCTAGTTAGTGGCACTGTTGGGTCCGTGCAAAAAAAAAAGATATTCTGCCCTGCCTGGGTAAGTGTTCCATTAAACGTGTGTAGAGAACAGGCCCAGAAAGTCACTGAGGAGCTACCCAGGTCAAATAGGCTGTTCGCATGCTCTGTTTAGTGGAGTAACAGAGCATGAAGCTCAGCACAAAGGTAGGTCAGAAGAATGCATGTGTTCCTTGGTGTCTTTACTTAGATTACAGATGAGGCGGCTGGATTTCAGAAGGAACATTCAGGAAAGGTTTGTCCCCTCAGTAAGCAGGGGTCCAAGCTAGAGAGTGTGTGCCTGGGAGCTAGGAAGTTTCCATCAGGCTGTCTAGAAACTTGAAAACTCTTTTTGTCTCATAGAATCGTTCATCTAGGCACCCTTGTAACAAAGTGTGAAAAGCACTGGGCCGTTTTCCTTTGCCCTGCTTGTGCTTGGTCTCTTGTTTAAAAAAGAAAGGGAACAATGGACTTTTTAGTCTCTCCTCTAAGCATTCTCCTTCCACAGCAGTCATCTTCTCTGTGGGTATAATTTTCAGATCAGTGGGCTGCAAACCCTGAACCTTAGCAACTACAAATAGAAACACTGGTTTGACAAGGTGGAGTTACTCATCTCGTTTTCTTGTAAATAAGTTATGTTTTGGGGTTTTTAAAAGTATGTTTGAGCATGGACCTATTGTGGATTTTGAATTCAGGTTTGACTAAATGAACTCAAAATGGAGATTTTTCTGTTTATCCAGAAATGGCCACTGTGATTTCAATTCAGCTAGCCTCTCTTTAGCTGTTATATGCTAGTGTCCTAATCCATCCTGTAGATGCTGGAACGCTATGGAATTAAGCAGAAGCATCCAGGTCAAAACCTGGCCCTGTGTAGGGAGTTTGGTGTGGAGAGTTTGGTCCCCTTCAATTAGCACCAAGCAGGCATGGGTAGCAAGGAAATTGAACTAAAATCTTAGAGGCAAAAGCCCAGGAATTTGATGTAGTTTAGTGAAAAAGCACTAGAATTGGAGTTCAAGTCAGTCTCTTCCAACAAGAGTAAGATAAATTCACTGGAACAAGATTACATACTTGAAAGTCATAGTGCGCTTCACCCGCTCTTACCCCTGACCCAGACTGCCCCCGGCCCGGCCCCAGACTTCTGTAAGAGCTTCCCCTTTTCCTCCTCACTTTACATCTTCCCCATTGGGAAATCAGTCTGCAGGAGACTCCCAGCAGTGAAAATGGGGACACGGGTCCCACTTTGCAGCCCTTCACCACTATCTTGAGTGTTTCTGGGAATGGAGTCCTTGAAATACCGTCTGCTGAAAGTGCCATAAGGCCCCATAATGCTTGGGCTGTAGCAGCAGCTTCCTCCCAGCTTCCATGCCTTCCCTTCTGCACCAGGCTCTGCGTCTCCCCTGGTTTCAGTAGACACAACTCTCCTCCTCATTCTGGAACCTTTGGCAAATCTCTAGCCATCCCTTTTTCCAGTTAAAAATGGGAAGCAGCATGCCCTCGTGGATAAAGCACAGGCCTGGGAGCCTGAGGACCGGGGTTCTAATCCCAGCTCCACCAGTTGCCTGCTGTATGACCTTGGGCAAGTCACTTAACTTCTCTGTGCCTCTGTTTCCTCAACTGTAAAATGGGGATTCAATGCTTGTTCTCCCTCTTACTTGCCTGTGAGCCCCACACGGAACAAGTGCCTAATAAATTCCATTAAAAAATTTCCTTGGAGGCAGCCTTGGAATTGATGTGAATGAGGCATAGATGGGAGAAAAGAGGCTATGGAGAGCCAAAGGGTTGTAATTTTGTGAATGAGAGAAAGAAATCCATTCACCATTACCCACACAATGGGGAATCATCAGAGTGGTCTGGGGATAACCCACTGGTGCATCACAATGATTCCTGTTGAGTTTTCTGCCAAGAATAGAGTTGCTTTTATCTCCATTTCTCCATTAAAAAAAGAGATGCTTCTTACTCTTTACTTCATTTGTTGGTTGAGAGCTTTATTGAGATCATTAATCCAGGTGCCACCTGTCTCAGTCCTGGATCAGAGCTCTCTTGGAGGAAATTGAGTTTTACAGAGACCAAGGAAAATATTTGCTACGGTTGGCATCGCTGTATCTTGCATCTTGAAGTGACTTATTTCATGTCGTAGGTCCAAAGGCTCTGCTGACCGGCCATTAACTTGTTCCTTCATTCCCAGCAAGTTCATTGGCGACGCTTAGCAAAACTTGGAGGAACAGCTTTCTTTAGTCTTCAATTCGCGACAGTTCCCCTTCTCTTTGGCAGTACATTAATGGAAATGGAAAATTGCCTCATTCTAAATGTCAGAATAACACTGCACCAAAAACAATTCAGTCATGTCTTTCAAACCACGCACATATGGTTCATCACCAAATGTCAATGTTCCCCCTCCCTCCCCATCCCTCTATTTTCTTTCCATTTGTCTCTGATGATTATCATTGTTTAGATTAACTTTCCAACAACTTTGCATGTGTGGGTCACATACCCTTATGGCAACCTCTTTAACCCACCTTTAGCCCTTCCACCCTTAATAATTATAGGAACTGTGGTATTTGAGTGGGTACAATGTGACAAACACTGGAATAGGTGCAAGATAATCAGGTCAGTCTTCGTCCCTGCCTCACATGAGGTCCACAGTCTAAGTAGGAGGGAGTAAGATTTAGTCTCTATTTTACAGATGAGGGAACTGAGGCCCAGAGAAGTTAAGCAACTTGCCCTAGGTCACACAGTAGGTAAGTGACAGATCCAGGATTAAAAGCCAGGTCCTCTGACTCCCAGTCCCATGCTCTTTCCAGTAGGCCCCAATGTTGAAAATGTGCCCCTTATATCCTGACCTCCAGGGGATATTTAATTTCCTATTTACTGGAAAGGAAACTGAGGCACACGGGTCATCATTTTACTGCCTTTTTCACAACACCTCACTGGCAACTGGCAGCTTAATGTTTAAACATGGAGGATCTGTTTTGATAGTTACACTAGCTTCTTGGCAGGTAAAGTTAAGATTCCAGATGAACCTTTTTGATGTAATGTTGTGCCAGCAACTGACTTTGGAATAATAAACCATAGTGCACTATGGATTGAAAAAAGAAATGGAATTTTGAGAAATCTTAAACAAACTGAAGTTTTCTTTTGGTTAATTTTTATTCTCACACAGTCATCTCAAGGTAACTCAGTAGATGATTGAGATTTTATTGATAGTATTTTTATACTTCCTTTTATTTCCAGAAGGTCCACTCTAGATATCAGGTTAAACCAAGCATGGGGTGATTTTGAGATGGTCGTGGCTGGTAGGAAATCTTGCCAGTCCATTTTTAGAATCAAGAGGTTTAGCAAATCTAATGACCAACAGGGTGCTTAACCACATCTTAAAGCTTTTAGAGGTTTTTAGGTTCTCTGGCATTAATTGAGCTTCCCATAGGTATTGTGAAGGGTGGAAACTACTAGCTTGTTGACTTCTTTTAATGAAGGATACAACATATTGATGCTTGTAATAGGAGAAGGATTGCTTTGGAATAGCTCTCATCATCTGACAAATGTACATGGCCCTCCAGTTTAGAATCTCTTCTCTTAAATTGGATTTGATTTTCTAAACGAGGTGTTGCTGGTTTAGGGTGTGATTAGGAATTTATACAGATCATTTTTTTTTCCACCAATTTTTCCAATTTAAATTGTAATATAGAAGCCATGTTACTCAGTGGATAGAGCACAGACTTAGGAGTCAGAGGACTTGGGTTCAAATCTTGATTCCACCTCTAGCCTACTGTGAGCTCCATGGGACTGGGTCCTATCGGCTTACCATCTGTCTACCCCAGTGCTTAGTACTGTGCACCTAGCTAATGCTTAAAAATACCACTGTCATATATTATTCCATATTAACTAGATTGTAAGTGCTTCTTGAGATAGGATCAGATTGTCACTAGCCCCGCTTTAAACATGTAACTGTGAACCAATCAATCAACCAGTGGTATATATTGAGTGTTTACTGTCTTCCTTCCCAAACCCTGTCCTTCCTCTGTCTTTCTCATAACTATAGCCACACCTTACCCCTCTCGAATCACAAGCCATTGGATTTTTCCTCAACTATGTTTCTCATTCAACCCAAACATTCAATCTGTCACGAAATCCTTTGATTCTCTTTCACAATATCATTATAATCTCACCCTTCCTCTTCATCCAAACTGCTACTGGGCTGATCAGAACACTCATCATTTCCTTCCCTGACTACTCCATCAGCCTCCTCTGATCTCCCCATTTCAGTCTTTTGTCTCTGGATAGATCATTTTACTAAAGAGCCTCCATTGGTTGCCCACGCACCTCCGCATCAAACAAAAACTCCTTACAACCGGCTTTAAAGCACTCCCTCAGCTCTCCTCCCCCTACCTAATCTCTCTGATTTCCTACTACAACCCAGCCTGGACACTTCACTCCTCTAACACTAACCTATCACTGTACCTCTATCTCATCTATCTTGCTGCCAACTTGAAGAAGTATAAAGCTAATAATGAGGAGTCTTCTAGCGGGAGCAGTGGTTTCACTTTTGTGAGCTGAAACAAAATAAAATGGGCTGGTGAGAGAAAACAGGATAAATGTAGAAGAATGGAAGATTATTTCACATATAGCTGAAAAGAAAAGATCCTAAAGAAAGAAGGGGAAGAGATTAAGGGGGACGGAAAGAGGATTCAGGTATGCGTGAGGATCTGAAAGAAAGGGAGGTATTGGGCTTCATTGTCAGGACTAAGAAGTTCATATTGGATCTGGAAGTTAATGTTGTGTTAGCAAATGGAGAGGAAAAAGTGGGTTGATGACGTGGTGACATGATGGGCAAAGAAGATTATTTCACTTTAGCGTTCTGAATTGATGATAGAGGTGGGAAGGCTAACAAGGAATAGTTGCAGCATTCAAAATGAGAGATGAGCAGACGTGTTGTTTTTAATCATAGTCACAAATGTCATACACTCAGTTCTTCTATAATTCGTGGATTACCTTCTTGACAAGCCGCATGTCAAGGAGAAACATTACAGTAGCACTTCTTGATCAGCGAGGGGTGTATACATGCAGACAACCATTTCTTCTAACATTCTAACCAGATAGATGTGTTTAAATGTGTTTCAACATCCAAAGCACTTCAATAATCAATCGTATTTATTGAGTGCTTATTGTGTGCAGGGCACTGTACTAAGCAGTTGGGAGAGTACCATATAACACAGTGGGTAGTCACGTTCCCTGTCCCCAGTGAGCTTACATCAAGAATGTATTTAGTGAAAGTACCTTATGGAAGAACTGAGAGTTTATTTGAATTTCAGATATGCAGAGGGAATTTTGACCCACACTTCTTCCAACAGCAGCAATATTATTTCAATTTAATGAACTAATAAATGTTTTCTGATCACTCCTCTTTGGGAGAGCTTGGAATTAACAGAAGGAAAGTGTCTAGGCAAAGTGAAAACACAAAGGAACTATTATAAAATTGCTGCATGTTTTGAAGACAATCATTACAAATTTTGCCCAAATCCCCTGCAGATTTCTATTGTCTTGGGTGTAAGGAATAAGGGAAATTTACAGAGTGATTGCCAAATTACTTTAAAATAGAATGTTTTTCCAAGTTTTCTTAATGAGATGTCAGCTGTTCTTTAAAACGTGACTCAGAAAGGGGATTATTTTTGTGCTTCATCTTTTTTGCTTTCCTTAAAGATATGAAAAATACTAATTTAGAAATTGGCCTGTTCCACTTCTCACTTTAACAATGATTCTTAAAGAATTTATTCCACTTGTGAATAAGCTGATTCACAAAAGAATTAAAAAGAACATACATTTGTGTGAAAATGGTAGTCTGAGGTGCAGGAATGCTAGAGAGAAAAAGCCTCCAGATCGTTTCTTATATCTAATCAATTAGCTTGTCTAACCATTTTCCTGTGGATTAGTTGACCTGACTGACTTCAGATTAGTTAATAGGGCATTAAAGTGGCATGAAGTGTATAACTCTATGAATTTGGCAAGTACAAGGCATGCTTTAGGAATTCATTTATCTTTGAGGGGTAGAAGGAAGAGAGGAAGTTTAAAGTAAACTCTGGTTATATTTAACAAAACACGGATCATTTGGGAGAAAGGTTTATCCCAGCAGAGAGGTGTGCAGTCCGGGAAAAGCAGACAAGCTCTCCTCTTCTACAAGGCCACTTGATCCCGTCCAGATAAAGCCAGGCTTTGCACTGAACTTTTTGGGCTGGCGTGATGTCGTCATAATACCCTAGCCAGGAGGAATCAGGTCAAAGACAGCCAAATTGTGATATCACTGCCCATAAAAACCCTCGGTGAAATATCTTGGGCCGATTTAAATGACTAAAAGCTTCTAAGATGTATTATCTTCCACAGGATGTTCTCCCCCCGCCACCCATTAATTGTTTCTTCTTTAAAAATGCAGTGGATTTGGACATTGTTGGACACTAGGGTAAAGTCGCTGTCGTACCCAACATGAAATAGTTTGCCTAAGACAGTCATTTCTCGTGGCTCATAATGCTAAAATGGAACAAAGTGGCCATTTCAGTCATTTGATTTGCTCTGCCAAGTGGTGACAGGTCATTCTCTCTCTAGCTCCTGAGTTAAGAGGGTTAATCAGGAAATGGTCTGTATGTAGAGGATGTCAAGGACTTTGAAGAAAGTAGGGATGACTAGAGTATTTCAGTGGATGGTGTGGAAGCTGGCCAAATGACTCAAACCCAGAGTTGATTCAGAACTTCTGCTAAGTAGGAGTTACCTGGATGGCGGAGGTTGGGAAAAATGAATGGGAAGCATGCAATATGATATCCATCAGAATATAGGCCCATTTGGGCTTGAGAACATCCATGCTTCTTAAGACAAGGTGCTTGGTAAGGCTGCAAAAAAATTGGGAGGTACTGAGGGAAGAGAGGAAGAGTTGATAAGAAGCATTTCCTGCTATCTGTCTCATCCAATTCCTTAGCAAGAGAGTGGTAATGACACCTTTATGGAGAAGCAGCATCGCCTAGTGGATAGACTGCAGGCCTGGGAGTCAGAAGGACCTGGGTTTTAATCCCAACTTTGCCACTGTTCTATTGTGTATGCTTGGGCAAGTCACTTCTCTTGCCCAGTTACCTTGTCTGTAAAATGGGAATTAAAACTGTGAACCCCATGAGTGACATGGACTGTGTCCAATCTGATTACCTACCCCAGTGTTCCCAGTGCTTAGAACAGTGCCTGGTACAGTGTAAACCCTTAACAAAAGCCATTAAAAAAAGGAATTTCAGCCTCAGTTTAGATATTTTGTTGTGGGAAAAGTTTTATAATATAGAAACATTTATTGGTTTGAATTTATTTTGAGAAGGAGTAAGCATGTGCCTTTGATTTGAAATGAGCAAAGAACTGTGACCTACATGAGTAATGAGAGGAGAGAATGATGGAGCCATAAAGAGGGGGGAATGGTTGAGAAATATGTTTTGCATGTGAAAGTAGGATAGCTAAAATTCTTTGTTTTGTTGCTTTGAGGAACCAGTCCTCTGTTGCACAGATTTCAGAAGAGTTTTGAACTGTATTTTCTAGATGTTTGTGCTATATTTTGATTGTTAAACTGTGAGTGGGGGGAAAAAGTCCTGAGAGATTCAGATATTCATAATAATAATAATAATGGCATTTGTTAAGCGCTTACTATGTGCCAGGCCCTGTACTAAGCACTGGGGTGGATACAAGCAAATCAGTTTGGACATAGTCTCTGTCCCACATGGGGCTCACGGTCTCAATCCCCATTTTTCAGATAAGGTAACTGAGGCAAAGAGAAGTAAAATGACCTGTCCAAGGTCTCACATCAGACAAGTGTTGGAGCTGGGATTAGAACCCATGACCTTCTGATTTCCAGGCCCGTGCTCTATCCACTATGCCATGCTGCTTCTCTAGCAGCATGATATTTTTTTGTGTCAATAACTAATAATTGAAGTTCAATTGGTATTAACTTAATCAACTCCTTTCAGTTGTTGCCAATCCAATGCAGTCTAGACCAACCAAAAACTTTAACCTTAATCCTTACCTCATCCCCGGGCCTAACCCACGATTCTAACCCCAGGTATAGTTCCCAATCCAACCTTGCTGCAACTAGCCTTGGTCATCACTGGAACTCTGTTAAAAAAATTTTTTTGACTGTTGTCATAGTCATTTAAGTTTTTGGAGGCGATCAGAATTTGCCAGTGATTGGATGTTAGGCATTTGGTTTTAGCAATTTATTGCTCCCTCATTCCTTCAGTCACAGAAGTAAATGACTCTAATAAAAGGCAACTTGGCTCGTGGAAAAGAAGTTTTATTTACTTTCTCACTTACAGTCACTGACTTGCTTGGGTTATTGTATCTTTAATTAGCATGTTAGGTTGGCTCACATCAATAATGTGACATTAGTTCATGCTGGATAACTCAGGGTGCTTGTGTGAGCAAGGAACCCTGATTAGGAAAGCGCCCATGTGAAGACATCAGTACCCCAGAGGAGAGATTGAAAAATCAAAGACACCAAAGGGAGGTACAAGTAAAGAAATCTAGTGTGAAATCGGCAGCTGTTCTTCTCCCCCATTCCTTCTCCTAATTTCCCCTTTTTGTAAATCTGAAGCCTAATGCTCTCTCTGTGAAGCTCTCTCAATCCTTAGAAAACCTTTCAAGACCAGGTACTGAGGTGCCAGCCATGTGATCGATCTAAGTTTTTGTTTTTTTGACTACTGGCACTGGGGTAAATACAAGATAATCAAGTTGAAAACAGTCCCCTCCCACAGGGGACTCACAGTCTTAATCCCCATTTTACAGGCACAGAAAAGTGAAGCGACTTGCCCAAGGTTACACAGCAGACAAGGGGCAGAGCTGGGATTTGAACCCAGGTCTTTCTGACTCCCAGACGCATGCTTTATTCACTAGGCCACTTCGCTTCTCGAAGTAGATGTCTTGGGAGAAAAGAACTTTCACCTGGGGATCAATGTTACACCAAAGACACTTGGGATGGACTTAATAATAATAATAATGATGATGATGACATTTGTTAAGCGCTTACTAAGTGCCAAGCACTGTTCTAAGTGCTGGGGTGGAGGAGGGGGGCTATAAGGTAATCAGGTTGTCCCATGCGGGCCTCACAGTCTTAATCCCCATTTTACAGATGAGGGAACTGAGGCAGAGAGACAATGAATGACTTGCCCAAAGTCACACAGCTGATGTCTTGGATCCGGGATTAGAACCCATGACCTCTGACTCCCAAGCCCGTGCTCTTTCCACTGAGCCATGCTGCTGCCTTTGTGAGACAGTGTCTTTTTTAGAGATTTCCCACCATTCTCTCTCCCACCTAGGGGTTCACTAGTGGGTGCGGCTATTTGTTTCCAGTAGAACAGAGGCTGCACTCTGAGGTACCTGGAAGAGGGAACAGGGGTTCCTGCCTCACTTTTGGAAAGGGCAAAGGGGAGGAGAGAGAACTAAAAGTTGTTTCTCAGGGATTTCTACTGCAGATTTTCCCCAGGAAGATGTTTCCTCAGGGAAAAAACCCCGAGTAAACCACCACTACCCAGAAATGAAGAAGGCCCAGGTTTCCCAGCTTTCCGGGAAGAAATTTACCAGGTATTCTTATCAAATGTCAAGAGCTAGGGACCAAGATGAGGGAGGAAAGTTGCTGTTCAGAAGACAAATGAACCACTTTCCTCTCTCTATATGGGTGAGGCAGGCAGATGTCATGGTTAAAAATCTAAGGCTGCTGTAGGTACATTTGCTAATATGGTTATTTTTAGGTTCTTTACCCCAGAATGCTTCGAGAAGTCCTCTGCCTAGATGAGAGTGAAGACTCAGTGATCAGGCTTGATTTGGTGACTAAGAGTCCTGAGGAAACAGTTCTGCACTATGATATTCTGCACTTTAATATACTAGTTATCTCTCTTGTGCTTGTTACTTGCATTTGATTATCTTTAAATCTGCATTTATGAGTTATTTGGCCAGAAGTGTGAAGTTATAAAATGGTTACATTATTGTTCAAATGACTGGATTACTTGATCCCAGCTAGAGACCTTTGTGGTTGTCAATTTTTTTCCTCACCTTGGGCCATTAGACTTGTGGTTAGGTCCAGTGAGCTCGATTTAATTTCACTTATGTAATAACTGAACTTTTCTCTTTTGGGATTTTCACCCATTAGGCAATGGAGTTTAGGAATGCCTATGCTGTATGTGGTCTGGGTTATCTAAGTTTTATCTGAGGGTGGGAGAGAATTTAGAGGCAAAAGAAAGTTTTAATTTATTGAGTGATTAAAGAATCCTGATTGACAATTTAGGAATACTTATATGAATAAAATGAATCACTGACAGCCCACTAGACTGCAAACTTTTTGAGGGCAAGGATCGTCTCTACTTACTGTGTGTCATTCTCCTAAGTACAGCCTGCACACAGCAAGCACTCAGTAAATATTTTTGAAAGAAATAGAGCTCTGCATCCACAGCCAGAACAGTGCTGAAAAGAAAACTACTGAAATAAGTCTTCACATGCCAATCCATTATGCAATTTTCTTCTACTGAATTGAATAAAAGGGCTTTTTTGTAATTTTTCTTATTACAGTAACCACATTAAAAGGCAACAGACTTCACCTTTCAACTCCTTTCAAAGTCCCTAGCATTCATTCTTCAGGGAACTTCTAATCTAATTGGCAGTTTCTCCCAATTGTATGGAAAGCATGAAAAGGAAGGAAACTAATGATCCTCTTGGAGAATGAAATTGTTTTATTCATCTGTATGTAGGCATGTGAGCAAGTGTATATATTATGGTTCAGAATCTCCACTGGGGACCCACACTGAAACAACTGAGAGAAGAGGTAACTAAGAATCCAAATATAGTCTCAAGTTTCGAAAAGTCATGTTCTATGGAACACGGCCACTTTTGGCATAGATATGACACAAAGGATTTTTATATGAATGGTTTAGGTAGACCATCTACTAACTGTCTCGGCTTTTTAGATTCTCTGTATTCTGCTTAAACTCATTCTTTGAAGGCAGCTCAATCTTTCCCAGTATTCTGTTGGGGTTTGTACCGCAGAGTCAAGGTAGCGCTGCTTGCCCTGAGTTCTCCCCATTTTCCCTTGGTACTAGAAAATGAGGAGGTGGCTTTGTACTTGCAAGCCATCTTTCCAAGTCCCAGACTCCCAGATGGCTATCATTGCTGCTTGTAGTGGCACTCATTACAGCTTTAACTCAAACAGGCTTCATTGACTCAACGGCTGCTAAGTTGTTGTAGGGTTTTTTTTTGTTTGTTTTAGGTTGTTGTTGTTAGTTGTGTTTTTTTAATTCTCACTCTTTTATTATTTCTTTGGCACCTCCACCATTGTGTTGAGAAGCAGCCGAGACTAAGACAGAATGATGCGTGATGTGAGGAAATTGGAAGCGACTCTGTTTACTGTACTGGCAAATGCACTATAAATCTTTGAAACCTGGCAAGCCCATACTAATAGCCTATCTTTTTAGTTCATGTTACATCACTTGAAGTCTTTAAAATTCAGGCAAATACTACAGGTAAGAGGAAAGTCAGGAATCTGACATGCTCACTTAAAAGCACTCAAATGAAAATAAAAAGCAAAAATACGGAAACTTAAGTAATGACCTTTATGAATGGGAATTCAGGAGATTATTACAATTCCTCTCAGTACCATTCAGCCTGTTTCTTGAACTACCTCTAGGCAGGAGTGTCTGAGACATTTCTTGCTTTGCTGGGCTCCATCAGTGATATTAATTGAGCATTTACTGGGTGCAGAGCACTGTACTTAGCTTGGGGAAAGTACATCAGAGTTGGGGTAGAGACCATCCCTGCCCACAAAAACTTAAAACCTAGTGCAGATTTCAAAACATGCAACATATTTAGTATCGATCATATTTATTGAGTGTTTCCTGCTGGGAGAACATGTCTAGAGATCTTGAACACCTATGAAAATTTCTTACTCTGGAAGTTTGGGTGCCTCCATCTGTTTTTCTGAAAGCTATAGACCAAGTCTGACTCTGAGGAGGAGAGGGCAGGAACAGATGTGGTGGAGGAGGAGAGAATAGACAGAAATCTTGAGCAGGCCTGGGAGTTACACCACACGTGACCGTCAACCACTCATTTGGATGAATATATTTTATTGAGGTTTATTCAGAAAGTATGAATAAAAGCCAGAAGTACAAATGATTTCTTTGAAAAAAAGAAAAAGCCCAGATGTCTGCTTATTCATACTGAACAAAAAAGTAAGGTGGATACCGAAAGTAGTAAACCTACACAAACTGGAAAACAGACTAATTACTATGTGAGCTATCAACAGAGGAATCTCTTTAAGATAAACAGGTTATACTTTTTATAAGTAAAAATAGTACAATAGATTAAATTATTTAGCTGACATTTGCCTGATGGAAAAGAAGGGAAATAGGGAGAAGGAGAGAAAAGGAGGAAGTAGACTAAAAAAGACATATTGGAAGAATGGAGAATTAGTTGTAAAGATCATTTTTATTGTTTTGGCACTCATTCAATACCAGAAAGTAGTTGGTTTGAACTAGGACTGGAGGTGAACATTCCAAAATTTTCAGCCTTTAAGAAGAGAAACTATCTGCAGAACTGAGTAGGACTCTCTAAAAATGATTTATAAATTTCAAAGTTTCAGGAATCAAGAATGTGATGATTGATCAGTGGGCCTGTTAAGGTCTGAATAACAACGGCCGACCAACTTTATAGCATTGGCAAGTGTTGTTGATGAGTCTCTAGACAACATTCCTGAGAACTTGTAGTGACCAGAAGTTTCCAAGGATTGAAAAGAAAACTAAAGGAGTAACCATCTTGGAAAAGCGCTGTTAATAGAGACTGTCACCTCAACAGCTCTACCCGAGAAGAAGAACAAATCATCCAAAAATCAATATGCAACCCCCCAGAAGAGCATGAGATACTGGGAAACACCCACCTGGCTTTGTGAAGAGCAATTGTATTCAAACAAATTTAATTTCCTTCCATGATCAGATAGATCAGATAGGAAACAATAGATAAAACAATAGATAAAATGTATATAAACCCCAGAAAGGCCATTGATTCTATCCTCATTTAAAACCGAATCAATAAATCATTGGTATTTGAGTAGTTTGTGTGTGCAGAGTACACACTAAGCATTTGGGGGAATACAGTACAGTAGACTTGGTAGACATGATCCCTGCCCCCAAAGGCTAGGAAATGAGATCTTGACCTTAATACTGTTAGGTGGCACACACCTGTTTGGGTAAAGGTAGGTATTATCCATCCTTCCTAGACTTGTTTTAATTTTTTTTCCCCATCAGCAGTAATGGCTTTCCAGGTTCTGGGGTCAATAGATCCCAAACAGATGATTATTGACCTAACAGGAACTCTGGATAATAGTTTTATACAGCCAAGCTGACTCTATAGGAGATGAATTTCAGGGCACTATAACTCTACAGAAGCCTTCAGAGAAGGCTAATCTCCAGCAGCTCAACTCCAAGTTCCAGATCCATAAATTGTCAGAGGCTGAGGTACTGACTGGGGCAATCACATTAATAGTATTTTTGAGTACCTGTGTAGACCACTGTACTAAGCACTTGGGACTGTACAACACAACGAATAGACATGAACTCTCACATGTTCTGTGATCAAGCCGCTCTTGCTAGCCGCACATGAAAACTGCTAACCCATGAGACGTAGCAGTGTAGGCTTCAGATGTTTGGTGGTCAGGAGGCAGGAAAACCTTAATTGCCTCCCCTCGTTCTCTATGATGCCATACCCAACATTTTCCAGAGGTCAGTGTATGAAGATCATTTCTTCACCATCTCCATTTCCCTCCTGCTACCTGCACCAACATCACAGAAGCTCTTAAACATGCACCCTGGGACATTTGGCTCTTAGATCCCAATTTCTGACTCATTAGTGGTTTACTTCCATCCTGAAGGTCACACAGAACCCATCATAGAAAGAAGCAGAGGGACATTTGGATCTTACTTCTGCCAGTTTTACGAAAGGCTGTGAGACCTGAAACTTCCCATCTGAAGCTGGCCCTGGGAGGAGGTGGGGTCTCTTGGGAAGAACTCGGGACTGAAAGCCAAAACACTCGGGTGTTAACAAGCTATTAACCTCTACATGCCTGTTACCCCAACTATAAAACAGGGATTAGCTACCCTCTTCCTTCCTCCTGGATTGTGAACACCGTGTGGGATGGGGACTGAATTTAATCCTAGTATTTTATATACACCCCAGTGCTTGGCACATAAGTGATTAATAAAATCAGAATAATAAGGACCCTTCCTTGGCTAGCAAATGGTCCAGAGTATGCATCACGGTCACATGAGTAATATGGCTTGCCAGGATGATTAGACTGTAAACCCGTCATTGGGCAGGGATTGTCTCTGTTGCAGAATTGTACATTCCAAGTGCTTAATACAGTGTTCTGCACATAGTAAGTGCTCAATAAATACTATTAAATGAATGAATAATTGTTTGCCATTCCAGGCAGCGTGGTTTAGTGGAAAGAGCACGGGCTTGGGAGTCAGAGGTCGAGGGTTCTAATCCCAGCCCTGCCACTTGTCTGCTGTGTGACCTTGGGCAAGTCCCTTAACTTCTCTGTGCCTCAGTTACCTCATCTGTAAAAATGGGGATTAAAAAATGTGAGCCCCACGTGGGACAACTGATTACCCTGAATCTACTCCAGCGCTTAGAAAAGTGCTCTGCATATAGTAAGTACTTAACAAATACCATCATCATTATTATTATTATTATTACCCTACACCATTCAGATTATGGCAGATCCCTCTGAAATGTCCCACTGAACTGTGAGGAACGACCGGCTAATTGAGACAGATCGTGAAGTTGGGTCTTGTGGAATGAAGAACTCTGAATTGCAAGCTTTTCCAATTGCTCTCACAGCTCATGGAAGATACTGCAGCAAGCCTATTATTCCCATTGTTTGGTATCTTTTTAACCAAGCCTTACATCTGGGTGGTAGTTTTAGTAGCCAACTTTCATGGAAATCACTGATATAAGCATCCTATTCACTGCACAGTGTTTAAGTGTGCGACGTGATACAGTTGCCCTGCCAGAACTGCTTACGGAACAAAGCTCTTATCATAGAGAACCATATTATTCTTCCTTGAAAGTATCTTCATGCGGCATTATTGTCTAATATTGCACAATATTTACTTGTGCATTATTCCTTTCAAATCGTCTGGGCTCGCCACATAGCATCTGTTTGTTTCATTTTGAGGTTAGCTATTTTTTTCTTGAAAAATAAAACAAACTCCTACAATAACTCAATAACTAGGGGATCTGGTTAGTGATTCACCCGTGTTCTGCAATGAAGTTGGAATAATGAGTAAGAAGATCAGGCGATTTGCTAGGCCAGCAATGGGCCAGTGCATTTTGGAGAAAGAATTTCCCTGACCGACATTCCGTTTGGGACCTAAACTGTGCGAGGCCAAAGACAAACCTTATATGCCAACTTAAAATGCCTTGTGTATTGTGCCAGCATTTTGGGGATCACTACCATTTGTCCCACTCCCTAGCCTGCTCATCGGCATTGTAAGCCCCCACTGACAACTGGCTGAGGCAGAATCGAATCTCAGGGTTCTTATGAGTGGGCACGTTGTTGGGTAGGGATTGTCTCTATCTGTTGCCGAATTGTACTTTCCAAGCGCTTAGTACAGTGCTCTGCACACAGTAGCCCTCAATAATACGATTTGAATAATTAGCTTTATGCTCTTACTGGTTAAAGTATTCCCAAGCAGAAAATTCCTACTGGGGCCCAGTGGCTGGTTTTCCCCCTGCATGGTAGCCACTGGTCCTCTCCAGCTTCTGCCCATTCTTTCCTTCTTGCCAGAGTGTCACCATGGAATTCCATACCTGCCTAGTTTGGGCAGAACTGCTAGAACTGGTCAGTGCCAGTGGTTAGGGTGGAGAGTGGCTGGCATCGGGAGCAGTGAGGAGTGGCAAAATACCATTATTATTATTATTATTATTGAAGCCCTGGTCCAGTCCCCCCACCCCATCTTTGCCATCTTCCCATTCTCTAACTTTCCCTTTCCCTCGTCCTCCTTTTTTCTTTTTTTTTCTTTTCTTTCTCTTTTCCTCCTCTCCTCTCTCCCTCTCTTTCTCTCTCCCAGTTCCCTTCTCCCTTTCTGTCCTTGTCCCAGTCCAGCCTGGCTAAGGCAAGGACAATGTACAATACAGAACTATCGGCATCCTTGGGCAATTGTGATCAACAAGATGGGCTCCTAGGTAGCTGCACAGGCCTGTTGTCCTACCATGTTGACTAATTTAGAGATCAAGTTTTTAAGACACAGAAAACTTTTTTCTCCTGCTGGTGTTGGCCTATGGAGACCTTAGCCACTGAATCAGTTTATCAGTTTGCAGGAGAGATTTTTTTCACTTATTCATTTTTCAGATTGTATGGTGGTGTGCCTTTGGGAATCAGCAATGTAAGGTTTTATTATCTTCAGAGCTCTTAAAGTCAACATGAACACAGAGGGAAGATTTGGCAAGATGAAGAGTGAGGAATTGATTGCAGAAAAAGGGAAAGGAATGGACTCAAATGTGCCATTCCAAAGATATGTACTAAAGACTAATCCTGTTTTCGAAAGAGGAAGATAACTGGAACCCAAAGCTCTTCTTAACTAAGAAGGTTCTTAGTTAGGTCCTTACTCAAGTTCTAAGAAGGTCTAGAGAAGAATCAAAGGTGGATAAAATATTAAGTATACTGGCCATGAGGAATATGAATAGTTGCTTAATATTCCGAGGTTTGGTCAGTGTAATTGGATGACACTGATTTCAAGGGGAGAAAAGAGAATTGAACTTCTGCTTCACAGATAATTTTCTGGTTTAATATGCACTGGGCCCTTTTCTGTTTCCCCTCATTTCAGAGGCAGAGATGTGACAATGTTGTCTGATGAAGGGTTCTGTTCCTCTAATCAAGGGTTTTGGTTCCAAATGTAACTATAGGCACAGACTTGGGTAGGGGTAATGGGAAGAGCGAGAATGGGAGATAGACATTTGTTACCAGGAAGCATTCTTTCTCATACTCAGTGTTTAACTGTTTTTGACCTGTCTGGATGGGGATCAGATTTCCTCGTCTGTGCAGATGGTGTTCCTCTGCATATCTTGCCAATGGGAGAGGCTCCAAGTTCCCAGAGAGATCCCACCTTTAGTGCTCGGTCATGACACTGGAAGGACCTGATGAGTAGCTTATTGTAAGCCTCTTCTAGTACTTCTGGTTGAGGTCATAAATGCTCTCAGGGTTGTAGACAGCTGGCATATTTCACATCATAAACTCACCAAAAAGGCTGGAGGAATCATCTAATTTCTTTAATACCATCCAATCAATCAGTAGCCCTTGCTGAGCAGTTACTGTTTGCAGAGTACTAAGCACTGAGAGAGAACAATAGAGTAAGTAGGCATGATACCTGCCCGTAAAAAGCATACAATCTAGCAGGAGATCCTCATCATTTTCAGTGACATTTATTGGGTGCTTACTGGTTGCAGAACAATGTACTAAGCGTTGGAGAGTGTATAATACAACAGCATAGAGAGACATGTTAATGAGATGCACATCCCCTGATACTATTTATCGTGATTATGTTGTTTGGTTTTTGTCCTTCTGACTCCCCCGATTAGACGTGAGCCCATCACTGGCAGGGATTGATTCTATCTGTTGCTGAATTGTACAATCCAAGCGCTAGTACAGTGCTCTGCACATAGTAAGTGCTCAATAAATACTATTGAATGAATGACATGACCATGCCCCTACCACAACAAGCTTACTGTCTAGAGGGAAGCCACATTGATATAAATAATTTTATAATATGTAGTTTATAGATGTGTACGAGTTAGTAGATGCCCAAATGGAACAGATTCTATGTGTGAGGCACTGTGCTAAGCCACGGGGTGGATACAAAGAAATTGTGCTGATCACAGTCCCCGTTCCATGTGGGGCTCACAGTATCAATCCCCCGTTTTACAGATGAGGTAAGTGAGGCACAGAGAAGTGGAGTGACTGCCAAGTCACACAGCAGACAAGTGGCAGAGCCAGGATTATTCATTCATTCATTCATTCATTCATTCATTCAATTGTATTTATTAAAGCGGTACTGTGTGCAAAGCACTATACTAAGCAGTTGGGGAAGTACAATAGGACAGCCACATTTCTGCAACAACGAGTTCACAGCTTACAGGGGAATCAGACATTAATATAAATATAAATAAAGATCAATAATAGATTAGAACCAATGACATTCTGACTCCCAGGCCTGTGTTCTACCCTCTAGGCCGTGCTGCTAGTCTACATGGCCCTTCAGTGGCACAGCTTTGTAAAGCCACAGTATCCTAAGAACTAAAAGAATCTATGAAGTCCTTTCCCACCAGGCAGAATAATCACTGAAGCAGGATCTATTACTCGTGATGTTGTCATTCCTTAGTTTCTTCAGATTCTCCCCGCAGCCTCTGAGACCAAGACATGAGCTACATTTCATGGCTGTCTTTTGTCTCGCACAGCTGCAGCCCTGTAAAATCTCCTGGGATTTTTTTTAAATACTTTTAATATGCGAAAAAAGGCCTAAAAGCAATAAAGAGAGCATTCACTTCTTGGTATGGGTGTGTTTTAACTAAACCAGATGTTAAGCCTTTATATATTTTCTGAATAAAATCTCTTATTCCAATTTAATTTAATTTAACTGGAGAATATATATATTATATATATATTGTGTGTGGTGTGTGTGTGTGTGTGTATAATATTGGATCCATTAATCCCTGGCACTGTCATGCAGTGGAGAACCTCAGATCAAAAAGAAACAGATAAAGAACTCAACAGTGAGCATCAGTTTTACTGGGATAGTCCGAGCAATTTAATGAATCCAAATTTAACCAAGGACTAATTTGGTATTAGCAATTCTAGGCAAAAGACTGAGGGGCTCAGATCTTTCTCAGGATTATGGAAAAGATAGAGTCTCCTATTAGATCATCTTCGGGCCTCACTTCAGGACGAAGGAATTGATTGTAGTGCTAGTGGTTTGCTACAGTTCTGTTTTCTTTTCTGGGATTTGTTAAGTACTTAATTTGTGCCAGGCACTGGGATATATATCAGCTAATCAGGTTAGACCCAATCCATGTCCCACATGGGACTCATAGTCTTAATCCCCATTTTACAAATGAGGTAACTGAGGCACAGAGAAGTAAAGAGACTTGCCCAAGGTCACACAGCAGACAAGCAGCAGAGCCAGGATTGGAACCCAATTCCTTCTGACTCCCAGGCCATGCTGTATCCACTAGGCTTCCACTTGCATCATCTTGTTCCTGCCAGTCATGTTCCCACTGGGGAAAAGGAGTGCAAACCTTGAGCAGATGAGCAGGGATGCAGCACGATGAGAAGTGCATATATGGCTTTGCCCATTTTAGCCAGCTATTGGCAAAACTAGAACTTGAACCAGGTCTCCGAATTCCCAGAGCAGGGTTCTTTCGTACTGGTCCTTTGCTAAGGTTCGGACTTAGTACAGCTCTAGTACAAAGAGAGTGAGATGCTTTTGCCGGGGACTGTCTTCGTGCAATATATTCAACCTCATCTCCCACTTCTTGATTAAAATTGGGGTGTCTTTGTTTAGCATGGACTTGTAGCTTTTGAAAATAGCAATAGAAATGCAGACCCAAGGATACCTTCCACCATTTCCAATATCCTCCACGTACAATTCTCTTTTATCATCTACTCTCTCCCCTGGTTAGACTGTAAGCCTGTCAATGGGCAGGGATTATCTCTATCTGTTGGCGAAGTGTACATTCCAAGCGCTTAGTACAGTGCTCTGCACATAGTAAGTGCTCAATGAATACTATTGAATGAATGAATGAATACAAAGCAAGTCACTCTGATACTTTATTGATGGCACACTTCAGTACTCCCAGCAGACATAGGAGAGCTTAGTTGAGCCAGACCGCTGGGACTACAAGATTCGGGCGTTGGACAACTGACAGTGAATGGTATTGCCTTTCCATGTAATACAATACTGTACTGTTCCATGTGTATATTATGTTTATATCATCTGCCCCTCAGGCATATCTTTTGAATACATGTATATGTAATTCAAATTAGAAGGTTTGCAGGTGTAGCTGAAATGAATTATGCCAATCTATTCCACTCTGTGTGAAGGTACAGATTGCCCTTTGCCTCGTTTTGTATGTTTGCCACTTTGAATGCTGGATTCTGTTTTTGAATTTACCTTTTCGTATCCCAGTCTTCTTTGGTCATAGACAGCAATCCCTCTCCACAAGTCACGTTGATCGGTCACATTTCACTTCCAACTGTTCAGAGTTAATAGTAATAATTTTGGTATTTGTTGAACGCTTCCTATGTGGCAAGCACTGTGCTAAGTGCTGGGTTGATATAGGATAATCAGATCGGACGCAGTCTCTGGCCCAGATGGAATTCACAGTCTAAGGGGAGGGAGAAGAGTTATTTAATCCCCATTTTAAATATGAGGAAACTGAGGCTCAGAGCAGTTATATGACTCCCCATGATCAAACAGCAGACAAGTGGTGAGGCAGGATTAATATCCAGCTCTTCTGACTCTCACTCCAGTGCACCCTCCCATTAGACCAGGCCATTCCCCTACACTATGTGACATTTTGTTTCTTTATGTCTTTGTTCTGTCATTCTTGCTTGCAAGGCTCCATTTTAGGATGCTATATTGCAACTGCTTATATGTCTCCTTTATCATCTACTCTCTCCACATGCCCTGCCAGGCAAAATTATTCTGTGAGGACCTTTGCCACAATGCTAGTGGACTGTATTAAATCCCAAACTCATCATGACATTTAATATTGGGTATGACGGATAGATGACATGGAAGAGATGCTGAATGTGCCTTTTAGTAAGCCCCAGTCCTCACAGCCATAGTGAGGTGTTGGATGTTATTACAACTTTAGAGGCCTTCAACCTGATATAAAATTTGATGTCTCTTCATTGTCTAACTGATCCACTAGATCATAAGCTTCTTGTGGGCAGGGAAGGTTTGTTTTGCTTGTACTTCAAGTGCTTAGCACAGTGCATAGCACTCATTAGGAGCTCAAGAAACACCTTTAGTACCATTTCTCTGTCAATTTCCCAAAGGACCCGCTGCTGGTCCATAATTACTTTTTAAGTTTTTGTCTCTCTGAGCATCAGCTGGGGAGTGTGCTGCCTAGGGAATGGAATTCAGTGACCAGCACTGAGATCTGGTTTGGTGATGGAAAATTTCAGATTGTTTCTAGGGTCTCTCTGGGACATTACTTTGGCTTTCATCAGATTTGTTGTAAGTCCATGGGGTTCTTCTTTTGGAAAAAGTATTCGTGATCATCTCTGAATCTTCTTGGGTATGCACCTCCAAAGAAGAGTCATCAGTCCAATGTAGCCGGAGGAAGGCTGTCACAAAGACTTTCAATGATGCTTAGGGCCTGATGAGCTGGAAGTGGATCAGAAATGGTAAAATACGTTTCTGATCTCTTGTCATATCCTGGAACTATGGCAGCATAGAAAACTTACTGTAGTCATTATAACTGTGCAAAGTCATTCAGTCAGTCAGCTGTGGCCATGCTCCAGTGACCCAAATTTCCACTGTTTTCAGTATAGTACAATTCAACAATCCTAGAACAGTAGTCATGAATTAAGACAATTCATGTTCAGTTATTAAGAAAAATATTCTTTCTTATTTTAGCACTGTTTAAAATTAGGGTATGAGCTGTGTGTTATTAAGAAGGTTGGATTAAATATCTATTTTAAGGATTGTCCTTTCTTAAATACTTGGGAAACTATTGCTTTTAAGAACGTGAAAAAATTTGAGCCCTCAAGAACTTAATTGCCTAATTCTCAAATCTGTGTCTTATAAAACTTAGTGTTATTTTACATGAAACTTCCCAAGAACACTACTATAGTGCTTTTCAAGGTTTTCTGTATTTATCATTAGGACTTCTCTGACTCTTCATTGGCTAATAAGGACCATGTTTCATGACTAATTTTAATAGTTTGAGGAAGGTATTTAGATGAAGAAGGCAAAAGCCTGATAGAATATCATCATCACAGTTGATTTTTCTGGTTTAGAATTCAAACTGTGGCAGATAGCAAAAATATGTGTTTTAAAGTATTATAATTTCAATAGTATCCCTTTCTTCCTCCTATCTTTTTAGCGTGGACTCTCAGGCACCCTCTGTGATTAATAACGTGTGTGTGTGTTGTCTGTGTGTGTGCTGGGACATGTTGGGGTTAGGAAATTAATAAAAGCAGAACTAGTACTTATTTGACTTGATTGTAGAAAAGTATTGTTTATCATGTCTTTTAAAGTACACTATATGGATTTAGACCTTTGCCAATTTTTAGGAATTTCCTTTGGAGAAATAGTCCTGCAAGGGATCCTTTTTTACAAAATATCCATGCACTATCTATAAAAAACAGAGGTCTAGGAACGGATTGGAGTTTATAAGGATGAAGAAACAGAAAAATACTAGTATTATGATCAAAGGGTGCACCAAGAAGAACAAGGTTGGCAAAGAGGAAAAACATTCAAGGTTGGGACTAAGGGGCAACATGCAGCACTAAGATACCTCCAGTGTGTGAGCATGTGTTTGTTCTTTCAATCGATCATTCAGTTATATTTATTGAGCACCTACAGTGTACAGAGCACTGTACTAAGTGCTTGGAAGAGTACAGTCCAACAATAAACAGAAACATTATCTGCCCACAATGACCTTACAGTTCCGGGAGGGAGGGAGACATTAATATAAATAAATAAATTACAGATATTCACATAAGTGTTGTGGGGCTGGGAATGGGGAAGGAGAAAGGGAGCAAGAGAAGGGAGTGGGAGAGGAGGAAAGAGGAGGGGGGCTTAGTCAGGGAAGGCCTCCTGGAGGAGATGTGCCTTCAATAAGGCTTTGAAGAGAGGGAGAGCGAAGCGTACCCAGCGAAGGCTGGGTTGTAGTAGGAGAATACTGAGAGTGAAAGGTGCATCTACCCTATGCTGGGGTTAGAACATTCTGCAATTGGTCTGGGCCATGAGCTAAAGGATTCACACACTTTTTGGCCCCACATACTTCTTAAGGGTTTTTGCTTTCCCTTCTTATAAGAACATAAGAAATGAGATTGCTGGGTCAGATCATTGGTCCATCCAGTCTGTTATTTTGTCTCCCACAGTGGCAAGAAGCAGTAAGATTTTGGATGCAATAGTTGTCCTCCTTGACTTTCTTCCTAATGTTTAGGGATAAATATCCTATAATAAATTCCATATGCTCATTACCCCTTGACTTGTGAAGTGGGTTCTGATTTTTTTTAAGTGCTTACTATGTGTCGAGCACTGTTCTAAGCACTGGGGTAGATATAAATTAATTAGGTTGGACACAGTCCCCGTCCCCCAAGGAGCTAGGAGTTTAAGTAAGAGGGAGGACAGGTATTGAATCCCCATTTTACAGTTGAGGAAATTGAGACTCAGACAAGTTAAGTGATGGGACTCACAGCAGGTAAATGGCAGAGCCAAGATTAGAACCCAGGTTCTCTAACTCCCAAACCCATATTCTTTCCACTAGTCCATGCTCCTTGTTTTGAGCCACCATCCATCACACTGTAAGTGTTGTCCTGGGGTTGTGGAAATTTAGCAAATGATAGATAATCTGCTCATGATTTTGTTCATGATTTTGTAGGTTGCAATCATGTCTCCTCTCAGCCTGTGTTTTTCTAGATTGAAGTGTCCTAATCTGTCCAGCCTATCCTCAAAGGAAGCTTCTCTATCCCCCAGTCATCCGATCACCTACTCCATGTCACCTGTCTATGAGGTAGCCAATTAGGAGAGATAATGACATGCTCCACATGCACCAGCCAAAGTTGCCACTATCTGGGCCAGGCCGGGCTGGTGGATCCTGGGCTTCTGAACCCACAGACTGGGCACAAAGTAAAACCCAGCCGGATGCAAGTCAGACTAGAGGACCTTTCTGGGCACCACAGAAACAGCCATGAGGGAAGACTGAACCCTGAGAAGCAGCGTTGTCTAATGGATAGAGCACGGACCTGAAAGTCAGAAGGACCTATGTTCTAATCTTGGCTCTGCCCTTAACTGCTGTGTGACCTGTCATTTCACTTCTCTGTGCCTCAGTTACCTTATCCATAAAGTGGGGATTGATTGTGAGCCCCATGTGGTACATGAACTGTGTCCAACCTAATTAACTTGTATCTACTCTAGTGCTTAGTACAGTGTCTGACAGAGTAATTCTTAATAGATAATTTTTTTTAAAAATCCTAAACCCCAAATCGCCAGGAGCATTCCTAGGGTCCGCTGATAGATACATATTTTCCCTGTTCTCCCTGATACTTAGACAGTGAGTCCCATGTGGGACAGGAACTGTATCCATCCTGATCAACCTGAATCCTGATCAAGTTGAATCAACTTAAAACTATCACACATAGTAAATCCTTAACAAATACCATTTTAAAAAAAGTTGTAGGTCCCTGGACAACTAGGATTCCCAGAAACTTAGAGGAGCAGTTGTTCATGTGCTCTTGAGTCAGTGAAAGAGGCCTCAGGCTTTGGCCCAGTTTTGGCCTGGTTCAGACCTGAACTAGCCTTGGCTACCATGGTCAAGGTTCCTTTTGGAGCATTCTTGGGTAGGCCAGAAGGCAGCTTGGCTCAATGGAAAGAGCCTGGCCTTGGGAGCCAGAGGTCGTGGGTTCTAATCCCAGCTCTGCCACTTGCTAGCTGTGTGACTTTGGGCAAGTCACTTAGCTTCTCTGTGACTCAGTTACCTCATCTGTAAAATGGGGATTAAAGCTGTGAGCCACACGTGGGACAACCTGATCACCTTGTAACCGCCCCCCAGCGCTTAGAACAGTGCTTTGCACATAGTAAGCGCTTAACAAATACCACCACTATTAGGGGAAGCAGCGTGGCGCAGTGGAAAAGAGCACGGGCTTTGGAGTCAGGGCTCATGAGTTCGAATCCCAGCTCTGCCACTTGTCAGCTGTGTGACTGTGGGCAAGTCACTTAACTTCTCTGTGCCTCAGTTCCCTCATCTGTAAAATGGGGATTAAGACTGTGAGCCCCACGTGGGACAACCTGATTCCCCTGTGTCTACCCCAGCGCTTAGAACAGTGCTTGGCACATAGTAAGCGCTTAACAAATACCAACATTATTATTATTATTATTATTATTGTTAGGAGAATCTCAGAACAGGCTCCAGGGACCCTGGGAGCCCTGGCCCAGATATTTGGGGATCAATTTGGGGAGATTTGATATCAATGCCCAGGCTGTGGGACCCTCTTATCCAGCCATTAGTTGAGGAGATCAAATAACAGCCTTGGTAACAGACTGTTTTGTCTGTCTACCTGGCAGCAAATAAACATTTTGGCAGAAGCATCCTCTCAACACCCCAGGACATTCCAGTTCAAATAATGTTTTGATGCGGAATCTGGTTTTGCTGTTAAAACTACCACCCAGGATGAGGTGGCTTGATTGATTCCTTCCCCAAGTAATTGTCTGCCATTGTATAGACAGAGTCTAGGATTTAATGCAGGTAGATGAATTTCATTTTTGTAATTTGCTAAATATATGTTTTCAGTCCATGCATTACATTTGGTATACCCTGTTGGTGTCTATTTTCCTCTTGGTGGTTTGTATATAATAATAATAATGTTGGTATTTGTTAAGTGCTTACTATGTGCAGAGCACTGTTCTAAGCGCTGGGGTAGAGACAGGGTAATCAGGTTGTCCCACGTGAAGCTCACAATCTTAATCCCCATTTTACAGATGAGGTATATAGGGTCCCAGACCCTTGAATTTTGATCTGGCCTTGATCTCTCTTGTCCATTTTTGCCCTGAGGGTGGTTTTGTGTGCATGTGTCTATCAGCTAAATTTATTGAGCACTTATTGAGTTCAAATGTGTCAGTTATACTGTTGTGTTGTTCTCTCCCAAACACTTAATACAGTGCTCTGCACACAGTAAGGGCTCAATAAATATGATTGATTGATCGATTGTGAAACACTGTACTTAGTACTTGGGAAAGTACAATAGAAGCAAGATATACACACATTACCTGCCCTCAAGGGGCTCCCAATCTGAAGGGAGAAGCAAACAGCTAGTATGTGAGTCTGTCAGCTAGATTTATGGAGCTCTTTCTGAATGTGGATGTCTGTAATACTGCAGTTTCCCAAGTGCCTTTATGATATTCCAATACAATTGACTGACAGACCAAAAAACTATTTACAAATAATGTGTGCAGGAGGATATAACAGGAATTATGCACGCGTGTGTGTTAAGTGTTCAATTACCTGAATGAATTTCTGCCAGGGTCTTACCAAGTAGATCAGCAGTGAAAGTGAAAGTGGGATGGGAAACAGAGGAACTAGGCTGAGCTCCTCTCCACAAACCCTCCATAAATTGGCGGAATAACCAGAAATTGCAACTTGTGAATGCCTTGTTTCTTGGGATCTCCCAGCAAAAAAGCAGCTCAAGATGGTTCCTCTTTTGAATTGTCCTTTTTAGAACTGTCAGCCTCTAACCGGGCAGTGCTCCGTGCAGAGTGAACCCCCTTTTAAAATCCATCTGTGACACCTTTTCCTTCAGGCTCTGAATTCAGCTTCATTCACCATCATAACAGTTTCAAATCTCACACACATTCGAGATGAAAACACTTCATAATCAGCTCACTGAATCCTCCACTTGCTTCAGAATCTCTGGTGGGAGGAATAGTGCCGCAATGTGTGTGCAATATGTGGATGTCTATGAGGAAAGGAAACGCTTACCCAAACATTCCTTCCTGGTCTCGCCGCTTGAGTACATACCCAGAGACACTTTTCTAAAGAAGCTAATACTATTCCACATACTATATCCCCAGCTGGACAAAAGATGAAGGAAACCAATGACAAAGATATCCCACTTTTCATGTTACTTTTCCATAAAGCCCTTGGGATCAAATTATTTTGTTTGCTTTTTAAAAGTGAAGGGTCTAAGTAAGGTTTTAATGTTTGTCCTTTTATTAAATGTGGCTTCTAATTACCAACTTTCTACCTTAAAGAAGCAAATTGATTTTCTGCTAAAGAGACTGCCGATAAAATCATGGTGATTAGTGAGATCAGCAGTTAATTATTAAGTTCTAATATATGGCTGTAGATTAAAAACCATTATTTGACAGACAGTGGCTAATCAAAACAGGAGAATTCACAGGATTCCTGAATTCTTTCATCATTTAAATTTCCACCATTGTAAATGAAGGCCTGTGAGTTGCACCTGGTAGCGGGTTTAGGAAGTTGTTCCCTTCCTAAAAAACTCACAGGAGCCAAAGAGACTGATGAATCCCAGAGCAACTGGTTGTCTCCACAAATGAGTATGAGAATTAGAGTCACTGAAACATAGTGACCACATCCAGCCAAAAGTTGGGCAAGATGGCTATCCCGGAAGTTGGTATGCCGCTTTCAAGCCACAGTTTGGTTTCCTCGGCACTATCCCAGATTTCTGGCCTGGAAACTGAAAATAAATAATGAAGGAAGACCTTAATTTCCTCGAGCCCTCTCTAACAATCAGTGTATGGTTGCCAGGAGAGTAGGTCAGTTCTAAGCTGAGTTGACAGCTTGGTGATGGAAATTCTATCTTCTGCACAACTGGCCTAGGGAATTCTTCCTGCTCATGTTAGACCATTGGGTAGAATACAGAAGGGACAAGTTCCAGAAGAAGTTGAGTGGGATTATTGGTGAATTTGTTGTGGGCATTTGCTTGTCATCACAGTTCTATATGAAATCCCTCAGTTGTGCTTACTCGTTCCCATTTAAGATCTGTATGGAGAATTCCAAGTCTCCTGGTCATACCTAGCACATGGAAAGAGCAGAAATGTTGCATCTTTATTCTGATAAAGTGAGGTGAGTTACCTCAGAAAGTGATTTATGACAGAAAAAGTTAAAGCTCAGGGTCGAATCCACCATTCCTACGTAGCTTCTGGGGCAGAGGAGCTGCCTGGATTGCTCAGTGTTGCTTTTGAACTTTCTTATCATAGTTCAAATCTAAAATTGCTCCCGACACAGAAGGGCAAAAGCCCTCTAATTATTTCCAACACTTTGATGATCTGTGCTCTCTGCTTCTAGGGGAAAGAAACATTTATCACCAGGGGGCAGGTAGAGCAGAGGGCGGATGGACATGTCTCCACAGGATCTCTGCTCAGTGTGGCTCCTGCTCACAATGACAAGGAGGTGAAAAAGTGGGGACTTAAGGATGGAAATGATTAGGCCACACCCCGAAGTGAAGTGTAATGGCTGGTTAGCCTTAGTTCTCCAGAGAAATTGGGAATAAAATGTACATAAGCCTTTGCCATCAGCCCAGTTATAGGAAGGCAGGTGAAAATGAGAGGTTGGAGCTTCTATCAATCAACTGTGAGCTCAACTGTTTTGTTCGCAGCTCAACGGTGCGAAACTGGACTCCTGGGACCATTTGGGAATGTGTCTTCCAACTCTGTCGTATTGCACTCTCCCAAGTGCTTACTACAGTGCTCGGCCCACAGTAATTACTCAATAAATATGACTGATTGATTTGGATTTCCTTGACACAGTGGCAGAACTGCAGGGCAGGAAGGAGCTTTGAGGGAAACATACTAGTGAGCCCAGTCAGGGGACAGTTGCCACTACCAGACTGAGGATTTAAGTCCCAGGGGCTCAGTGCTACCTCAGGAGATCTGGTCTGAGCAGCTGGTGTCCCTGGAGAAATCTACTGCGTAGGCTACGGCATAACTATTTTAATGTAGTATGATCTGAGTTCTCTTTCTAGGGAGAAATTGCGATAGTTTTGGTATGCTGTGTTTGTGTGATGTGTGATGTTACTTTTTGGCCTGAAACAAGTTGGGTGAATGAGAATGATGAATAGGGGATAGAGCAATGGGGTTAGGCCTTTTGGTAACAGTCAACTTCCTTCCATCGGTTGTCGTTTCCAAGTCTATGTGCTTGCTGTTCTGTCCTGACTGATGCCATTGATAAAACTTCTATTTTGTACTTTTCACTTCCATTAACAGACCAATCCAATTTCTAGGGTCTCTGCTTATGCTTCCCTCCTGGAAAAAAAAAATTCTGTTAGAGATGAAGGGTAGACTAGAACTAAAAGTACTACATCTAGCCCACACTCCTTGGACATCCACTTTTTTGGTTTTTGAGAAACTGGGTTTATTGTCCCCTAGATACCAGTCTTTGGATCAAGGGATAGGAAGCAAAGTATTGGTGAGGGCTCAAATTGTACACTCCCACCAGAATGTAAGTTTACTGTGGGCAGGGAAAATGTCTACCAACTTAGTTACATTGCACTCTCTCAAGTGCTTAATACAGTGCTCTGCAAACTGTAAGCACTCAATAAATAAAATTGCTTGTTTGATTGATTGGTAGTGCCAGAAGAGAGCCATTAAGACTGAGAGCCAGAGGTCATGGGTTCAAATTCCGGCTCTGGCACTTGTCAGCTGTGTGACTTTAGGCAAGTCACTTAACTTCTCTGTGCCTCAGTTACCCCATCTGTAAAATGGAGATTAAGACTGTGAGCCCCACGTGGGACAACCTCATCACCTTGTATCCTCCCCAGCGCTTAGAACCGTGTTTTGCACATAGTAAGTGCTTAACAAATGCCATCATTAATAATGCAATCATTATTATTATTACCCTTTGGGAAGAGGGGTTGAACTCTGCTGCTTTGCCTAGAACATTGCATGCCGGGATTTCATAAATTTCTGCTGGGTATTTTTTTTCCCCAACGGGAGTCAACACAACATGGTAAACTATTTAGTTCCACTTTTATGTGGGCTTACCTGTGATCTTGTAGGCTCTCATTCATTTATCATTCCAACCAAGTGTTATTTTGAGAGATATTAGGAGACATTAAAAATGTGTGCAGTTTTAGATTAAGAAAAAAGTAACTTTTTATACTGGTTTAGTTTGCCTCGCCATTTTAGTTTTACGGATCATTAATGACCTATGTACATATCTGTAATTTATATTAATGTCTGTGTCCCCCACCCTCTAGACTGTACACTTGTTGTGGGCAGGGAATGTGTCTGTTTATTGTTGCACTGTACTCTCCCAAGTGCTCAGTACTGTGCTCTGTACACAGTAAGTGCTCAATAAATATGATTGAATGAATGAATGAATTGAATGAGTAGTGAAAGTAGTGATAAGCAGGAGGCAAACCGAGTTCCATTTTCTTGGTGGGGTTTCACTGTTGCCTTTGTAAATGGAATCAGAGCCAGATTCTAATAACTTAGCCATAAAAAAAACATTTTGATTATCGTAACTAAGTGTTGTTTGGTACCCAGAAGATCAGCTCTTAAGTGACTGTTTTTATGGCTTACTTGGTAAACTTTCCCTTGGTTGACAAATCTTAGCATTTTCTGTATTACTAGTATACTAGCTGACACTGAAATCTTGTAGGGTCACCTGGAGGAGGAAGGTCTTCCAGATGCTTCAACATATGGAGAGACACATTTGTCTTAGAGAAAGAAAGATTTTTACCTTCTTTCGCATTTAAACCAAACAAATTCATAAGGATATCACTTGGGTTCATGTGGTTGGGTTGATTGAGAGAGGTGCATGTTTTTATCAAGAGTCTGATAGAACTATATGGAAGAAGGCTTCATTGTGAAACACGACACCCCTTGAAAACCATATGGGTGGAGAAGGAAGCATTTCAATGATAGAAGGGTGTATAGAGGTTCTGTCTTAAAATAGATCTCATTGTACGGGAAATGTGTACTTGTTTGGCAGGAAGTTGATGTTAATTGACGAGATGTTTTCTTTGAAAAATAGGGTGAGCATTGGGTGCAATTTTGCGATATCATTAACTTAGGAGGAAATGTATTTCTAGCCTTGAACCTTGCCAGAAAATATCCTCTTATAATATGTTTCTAGGATCTATTTTCAACTTCTTTTGTACTGGGGATATACATTCAAGATATTGGTTGTCTAAAGAGGCTGTATTATAAAGTGAAATGAAATTTTGGTCACAGTAATTAAATTAATTGGATCTATAATAGGTCCATTTGAATTATAGTTGGTAATTGACTAATTGAATGATTTTCTTGTCTAACATCTACCTTACTTGACTCTTATTTGCAGAAGTTCCAGTTCAGACATCGCATTGTTCTCTGAGCTATAACTGGTTCAGTGACTAACGAACTTGCATTTGAGTGTTTTCTTTTCAAATTCTGCTCCTTCTCATGATTATACTACCTTGAATTTGTAGAACACTTTGGAGGGGTGTGGGGGAGGTGTTTCCATATCAATTACCTCATTTCATTTTCACAATATTCCTGTAAGCCTAGAGGTGATCGTTATTACTCCCAATAAAGAGATGTGATAACTGTAAGAGGAATCCAAGGAACAGAGAGGGTTAGTGACTTGACAAGTGTCACACAGCAGATTAACAAGACTTCTGGGACTAGAACCCAGATCTCTTGACTCCAAAAGGAAAAAAAAAGGAAAAAAAGAAGTGTTCTTTCTACTACACCTCAATAGGGAGCATATTGTATAGTCTTATAACAGAATAGTCTCTTCTCTTTAATTTTACATTGCATTTCATGAAGAAGCAGCATGGCCTAGTGGAAAGAGCACTAGGTCTGGGAGTCAGAAGACCTGGGTTCTAATTCCTGCTCTGCCACTTGCCTGGTATGTGATCTTTGGCAATTCAATTGATCCTGTTTCCTCATCTGTAAAATGAGGATTCAAGACTTGTTCTCCTTCCCACTTAGACCGGTGAGCCCTATATGGGATAGGGACTATGTCCAATCTGATTAACTTGTATCTATTCCAGCACTTAGAACAGTACTTGGCATATAGTAAGTGCTTAACAATACCATAATTATCATTATTATTATTACTGTTACCTGCAGAGCTCAGGAAAAATTAACCAAGGATGTGGTAATCTGCTGAACTGTGGTTGGATTAAATCAGTCTTCAGACTCAAATGTCCTATTTCTACATTCCCCTGTATGCTGAATTTAGGGAGAATAGTTTTCCCAAGAACCCTACTATTTTCTCTTTATAAAAGAAAATGTTAACATCTTAAATAGGTCAGTGTGCTTCTGAATGTGGTCCACAGGTATGTGAGTGCATTACATTTTAAAATTAATTTTAAGGTATGAGGTTTTATTTCTTTAACATTTCTATTTCTTTAACGATTTCTTTATTTCTTCCTTTCTTGTCCTCAACTGTGTTTCATTTTATGAAACAGGTTTTCCTGCAAATTGTGACTGCTATTTTTAGCGTTGTTAATGGTTTGCTTCATTACAACATAACAATCCTACCTTCTAAAAGCTGAAGAAAGACTCCCATTTGTTACATTAATTTCTGATGCATTTGGCTACTTGGATAAAATAGAGGTGTATAATGAGGGGGATTAGAGGACGTGGAATTCATTAATCCATGAGATGGCAGTGATGCCAAACAGAGACAAGCATATATTTCTCAAATGTGTCTCATTGGTAAAGTGATTATTCCTTTCAAAGACCTGAGGTGGATGAGAATTTGTTAGTCCTCTGAAAATATCTTTGCAGGATTTAGAGGAGGAATTATTTTTAATAGCTATTAATCAGAATAATCTTATCCATATATCTATACATAAATATATATATGCTAGGGAGAAAGAAACTAAATTGAGATAGAAACTATGGCATCCATTTTATTGCACATTTTAAATGGAATTTCATTAAACTTTTAGCTAGGGCAGTGTGGCAGAGACTCCTGGTGTATGAACTGCAAATAGAATCTGATCACAATGGTATTCAGGCTTCCTAATATTATTGTGATTCTGTAGGTGGAAATGCCCAGATTTGGACTTTCTGGAAATCCCTGCACTTTACCCCCAAATTATAATGCAAGAAGGGATGACAGATAATTTTCAGAGCCAATCAGTGGAACTGACAAGGAGGGAGGTGGGAGCAATATTATGTTTGGGGGAAGAGGATCTAGGCCTAGCAGTCAATTCTACTGAAACATCTAATGTACATCTCACTTCTCCTGTTGCACTTGAGCACATATATTTACACTCTTCCTCTACCTTTGCTTGGTGTCTGACTCCTGCTCTAGATTGTAAACTCCTTGTTGGCAGGGATCAATTTTATTAATTTTATTCTTACTCCCTCTCTTAGTTCATGGCTTTCCACAAAGCAATCAATAAATATTACTGATTGATGATTGGGTGAAATTTGGGGAAATTGTGTGGATATGAAAGTGCAGACATTATCCCAAGAGGCATTCATTATTAAATAAAATAATAATAATAGTTGCGGTATTTATTGTGCTTACTATGTGCCAGGCACTGTGCTAAGCACTGGGCTGAATACAAGCAAATTGGGTTGGAAACAGTCCCTGTTCCACATGGGGTTCACAGTCTTAGTTCCCATTTTCAGATGAGGTAACTGAGGCCCAGAGAAGTTAAGTGACTTGCTCTAGGTCACACAGCAAATGTGGCAGAGCGGGATTAGAACCTAGGGCCTTCTTAATCCCAGGTCTGTGCTCAATCCACTAGGCCAAGCTGCTTCTTAAGGCAGGTACTGTCCCCACTAAAAATGCCTAGAAAGAAGCTCTCTGTGATGCTGCATTTTGTCCAGGAAACTTCATGAGGCATATATTGGGGCTGATGGCGAGAATCAGGAAGAAGAACCTATAATAAACATATTTGAATTTCTTCTCCCTTCCATTCAACTGGTTCAGTGGACGTGCAATTGATTACTCCTGAACAAATCTGGGTCTGCAGTTAGGAAATTGCCTACAGGTTTCCAAATATTACTAGACCCCCATAGGAGTCTGTAGAATCAATTTTACAGTGGGCAGCAACTTGGAGAACCGAAATCCACCGACAGAACGTTTGCAGGAACAGAGAAATTAGAGGATGTTGCTAGACATCTAGCAACATCCTCCTCCTCACAGCACTGCTCTCCCTTGGTCATCTCCCCTTCAAGCAGCATCTGTGTATTTCATAATTGCAGCAATGCAGCATAATTTTTTCCCTTTTTTTATCTCAGGGGTTTAAGTTGATCTGAGGACTTCAGCTTCTGAGAATCTCCACATATCTGGATGATTGCCCCTCCTCCAGCCTACCCAACCCAACACAAACTACTTTATATGATTCTGTTCCTTCCTATAAGTACCAGTGCAATAGCATACTATTTGCATTTTGTAGTCGACAATTTTCATATCCCTGAACTGAGAGCAAAACATGAAATCACTTTACAGAGAAGCAGCGTGGTTTAGTGGAAAGAGTTGGAGGACGTGGGTTCTAATCCCGGCTCTGCCACTTGTCTGCTGTGTGACCTTAGGCAAGCCACTTAATTTCTCTGTGCCTCAGTTACCTCATCTGTAAAATGGGGATTAAGACTGTGAGCCCCACGTGGGACAATCTGATTAACTTGTATTCATTCATTCACTCATTCATTCATTCAATCAATCAAACATATTTATTGAGCACTTACTGTATGCAGAACACTGTACTAAGTGCTTGGGAAGTAAAATTCAGCAACAAATAGAGACAATCCCTACCCACAGCGGGCTCACAGGCTCTACCCCAGCACTTAGAACAGTGCTTGGCACATAGTAAGTGCTTAACAAATACCATAATTATTATTATGATTATTACAGTGGGTTCTACCCATCCGTAAAGGTACCTCACACTTTCAAGTTGTGCAAAGCTAGTTGGTTTAAGTGGATAAAAGAGCATTAAATCTAACTACATAAAGAAACCCTGTGAAAAACTGTAAAGTGATCATTTGCCCAGGAAAATTTCCAAAGATTAGCAAGATGATTACCTCATATTTGTGACTTTTTTTTCATGTTTTTCTAGAATTCTAAATCGAGTTTCAGGAACTAGAACTTATGAAAGAGGTGAGCAACTTGGCAAAGGGACAGAGAAGAGCAGTGGAATTTTATCTAAAGGTCAGAAAATATATTTTCTAAAGAAAAGTTAAGGATTTGAGGTTACCTGGCCTGGAGATGGGGAGCCTAAGAAAAATTTGATAGTTCTGTGAATTTATGTGGAATCCCAGATAGATAGAGCTACTTTTTTAATGGTATTTGTTAAGCACTTACTGTGGGCCAGGCACTGAACTAAGCACTGGGGGTAAGATACGAGCTAATCAGGTTGGACACAATCCATGTTCCACTAGGGCTCACAGTCTTAATTTCCATTTTACAGATGAGGTAACAGAGGCACAGAGAAGTTAAGTCACCCAAGATCACACCCTGACTTTCAGGCCCATGCACTTTCCACTAGGCCATGCTCTTGCGCATATATGTTGTGAAAAGAATAGCAAAGGGAGGAGCTCCAACTTGAGTTTATGGTAAAGACAAATGTCTGTAAAGTCATAGCCACTATATAACAAACAGGTCAACCTGGAAAACCCCAGGTAGAATCACTGCAACATTTGCTGAGAGATATGAAAAGAATCTTCTCCAATGGGTCAACAATAGGTAAAATCATCATGTGCAACAACACAGACCAACATATACCGCAGTCAAGGTTAAATTTTGTCACCGCCCAAGAAGGCAAAGTGAAAAGAGGTCAGAAGCCAATGTGGGAGTGTCAGTTTAGTGAAGATGAGTTTGCAGAGGAATTACATGTATTGAGCTTCGGCTAACTCCCCCAGGAGAATAGACAGTAATTATGATACATTCCTTACACAAATAACCTCATCAGCACATAACTAAGCCAAAAGCAAAAACAGCACCAGAAAAGAAATGAAGGGTCATGGAGGAGGTGTTGGAAATGATGATTAGAGGGATGTATATGAATGCCAAAGGAAAAAAATGTTTAAATTATGTTTTGAATGTCCTTGTATAGGGTCCTCCATTCCTCATGCAAGGACATTCAAAACATGATTTTACAAACCTATTCATTCATTCAATAGTATTTATTGAGCACTTACTATGTGCAGAGCACTCTACAAAGTGCTTGGAATCTACAATTCGGCAACAGATAGAGACAATCCCTGCCCATTGATGGGTTTACAGTCTAATCGGGGGGAAGAGTTCTGAAAGAAGTTGAGAGAAGCAGCAGGAATAAGAGAACCTGAAGAGCTAGAAGAGTCAGAGGTTGAAACAGAATAACCCCTAAACCATCCTGGAGAAAGGATGAGAAATAGAATCAATATGGATGAAATCTGCATAAAATTCTTCAATGACCACTAGTTATCTAGGGTCAGAGTTAGACAAAGTCAACCAACCCTGATGCTGGAATGTGTTCCCAAAGGAAATTTGGGTGAAATGAAGTTGATCATTTGCCTGTGGATGAAATGTGGATAGTCCCCAGGCAGTGCTAACATAATGGCTGGAATATCTCAAAGTAGGAGCTAGTCCTCTCTTTAATACCTTTGCTCAAGATTTCATTGTAAATAACTGTATCTGTGATTGTGTGTACCTATGATGGTGAGCTCGTTGCAGGCAGGGATTGTCTCTCTTCATTGCTGTATTGTACTTTCCCAAGTGCTTAGTACAGTGCTCTGCACACAGTAAGTGCTCAATAAATATGATTGAATAAATCAATCACAGACAGATTACAACGGGTTTGGTAGATGCAGTTCCTTCCCACAAGAAGCTCACAGCCTAAGAGGGAAAACCTACATTAAAATAGATGAGAGAGAGGGATATAAGATAGAGAAGTTGGATATAAGAGAAGTAGGATATAAGAATATTTACCTAAGTACTGTGGTGTTCATATGAATAACAAAGTGCTTAAGGGGACACAGCCAAGCTCACAGTTGACACACAGAGGGAATATGAAGTGTTTAGTCTGGGAAAGCCACTTAGAGAAGATGAGTTTTGAAGGGGGGGAGAGTGGTAGACTGTCAAATGTGAAGCGGGAGGGAATTCCAGGTCCAAGGAGCGATGTCCTGAAGACAAGAGGAAATGGGAGACTGCAGAGGAGAGAGGTCAGGACTGGAGAGGTAGATCTGGGAATCAGTTGCACAGAGACGGTATTTGAAGCCATGGAAGCAAATGACTTATCCAAAGGAGTGGGTGTAAATGGAGACTAGAAGGAGATTCAGAATTGAGATTTGAGGCCCCCCCCGCCCCGCCATTGGTAGAGGATGGGAAGCAGAGGAAGAGCCAGATAAAGAAACTGAAAAAGAGAAGTCAGAGAGATAGGGTCATTCCAGCCCCTCGGCCACCTCAGAACTCTCTTGCACATTGGACTTTGTTATTGATTTATTTATCCTCATGTATTAATCCACTTTTACTTTATATTCCTCTATTTCTGTCTATTGATTTTTAACCCAAATCTACATCTCCAAGTCTTCCATTTCTCCCTCTCTGCAGCCTCGTATTTCCTCCTGTCTTCAAGACATCTCTATTTGGATATCCTGCAGGCACTCAAACTTAACATGTCCAAAACAGAACTCCTTATCTTCCCACCCAAATGCTGTCCTCCCACTGATTTTCCCATCACTGTAGACAGCACCACCATCCTTCCTGTCCCTCAAACCTCTAACCTTGGAGCTATTCTTGACTTTTCTCTGTCATTCAACCCATATATCAGTCTATCACTAAATCCTGTCAGTTCAACCTTCACAACATAGCTAAAATCCTTCCTTTCCTCTCTCTCCAAACTATCGTGTTAAGACAAACACTTAATCTATCCCACCTTGATTACTATATCAGCCTCCTTGCTGACCTCCCTGCCTCTTGTTTCTCCCAGCTCCAGTCCATATTTCACTCTGCTGCTTGGATCATTTTTCTACAGGAGCATTTGGGCCATATTTCCTGGCTCATTAAGAACCTCCAGTGATTGCCCACCCACCTCTGCATCAAATGGAAATTCTTACCACTGGCTTTAAAGCACTCAATTACCTAGCCCCCTCCTACCCTACCTTGTTTTTATATTACATCCCAACCCTGCACACCTTGCTCTTCTAAGGCCAATCTACTATACCTCAATCTCATTTATCTCACTGTCAAACTCTCACCTGTATCCTACTTCTGGCCTGGAACACAGTCCCTCTTTGTATCCAACAGACAATTTCTCTCTCAGCTTTCAAAACCTTATTGATGGCACACCTTCTCTGAGAGGGCTTCCTTATACAGAAGCAGCGTGGTTCAGTGGAAAAAGCCTGGGCTTGGGAGTCAGAGGTCATGGGTTTGAATTCCGGGTCTACCACTTGTCAGCTATGTGACTCTGGGCAAGTCACTTCACTTCTCTGAGTCTCAGTTACCTCATCTATAAAATGGGGATCAAGACTGTGAGCCCCACGTAGGACAACCTGATCACTTTGTATCCCCCCAGTGCTTAGAACAGTGCTTTGCACATAGTAAGCGCTAAACAAATGCCATCATTATTATTATATTGTTATATTGTACTCTCCCAAGCATTTAGTACAGTGCTCTGCAGGCAGTAAGCACTCAATACAGTTAATTTTTTGATTCCCTGCCTAAGCCCTTATTTCTTCTTTGCCTACTCCCTTCTGCATTGCTCTGATTTGCTTCCTTTATTTAGACTTTCCTCAGCTCCACAGCATTTATGTATTTATCCGTTATTTTTATTAATGCCTATCTAATCCTCTAGACTGTGAGCTCACTGTGGACAGGGAATATGTCTACCACTTCTGTTATATTGTGCCTCCCAAGTGTTTAGGACAGTGCTCTGTATACGGTAAGCACTCAATAAATATGATTGATCCACAAGGACAGGGATTGCACACACTAATTTTAGAGAACAGTGATGACACAAATAATCCTTGTTACTTCCAGTTTTATCATTTCAAGTCAACATATTAATATAGGTCAATGGGCTTTCTCCTGTTTCTGATTCCATTTGATGTCAGAGGATCCAGGGGTGTGTATTTTTTTTTTTGAATGTTCAGTTACTGCATCGTCATTGTGGGCAACAGAAAGTCACCTCTAGCAGATCTTCAATGCAAAGCTGAAAGCAGAAGTGTAGAAAGAGACTTTGGAATTTTCTTAGAAATTGCAGTAATCTCTTTCTTCATCAGAGAAAAGCTGTGAGTGTTAATTCAACAATGTTGTTGAGGGTTTTGCTTTCAAAGACTACAGTTACACAGCAGAAATGGATGCTTTTCATAAGGGTCCATTCCTTATTTCAACTCACACGTTTGCTTCATTACTAAAAAGGCTTTCTGTACTACCAGTTGCTCGAGAAGACTCTCAAATTTCCTAAATCTGAACTGGACCTAAAATCTAAATTTCACAGAGAAATCCTTCCTGAGCAATGCACAGATCCCTAATTATGAATTCATCTCAAACAAGAGAGCTGAACAAACCCAGCAGGCTCCAGCCTTAAAAATCAGAAAAACAAAATATGGTTAAGGAATTTTTAAAACTTTTTTTTAAAGTGACACATGCATTTATTATGCTTTTGTTTCTTTTTTTATTCAATCCTTCAAGTATTCATTTCCTCTCTCCCCAGAAATATTCTTCCAGAGCCTTTGACAGACATCTCTCCTCCTGTCAAGAACATTGTCAAACTCTCTGTACTGTCATTGATCAACCAGATGCCAATAATCCATCCAAAAGTGTTGCATGAGAGTTGAGTCCTTGGAGGAAACAACCTCTAACCTTTAACCTCAAGAACTCTGTCACCTCTTAATACTTATGATTTGTTTTGGTGTCAATAGAAACTGAGCAAGGAAGAAATCTGATGTTCGTAATAGTTCTAGTAGTGATAATATTTAGTAAAGGCTTATTGTTTGTAGAGCACTGTACTAACTGCTGGGAGATGATAGGTGGAAATTATAGTTCATGTCTCTCCATTGGCTTGCAATCTAATTTAGAGGTTATGGGGTATCCAAGGAAGGTTGAGAGATGACAACAAGGATAGGGGGAGTTATTGGATTAAACAAATTTTGGGTTAGATTTTTGGGTCTAATGGTTTTTGAAAACTATCTGCAGGACTGACCCAGTGCTAGCATTATGGATTGTGTAGCTACAAAGTAAACCATTCACCCACCAGCTATGGGGAAGAAACATCTGGAGGATGATAGGGAGGAAAGGAACAAGTGAATGGCTTTTTTCAGTTAAATCATAAAAATAATACTATTTTCTACTTATTTAGCTCTCTTACCTAGTGTGGATGTGCTCTCGTGGCCCTTCAAAAAGCATATAAGCAGACTTTGCACACCCATTGCTGTTCCTATGTTTCCTCTCATCATTTCAAAGTGGAGTTATTTGCCACAGATCTTCCAGCGATGGAGCTAGGAATAAAAACCAGGTCCTTTGACTTGCCATCTGGTGCTCGATCTGCTAGACCACACAGTTGCTCTGATTTGCCAACCTGGGTGAATGGGAGGACATGTGGGTGGATGGTTTTGGTGCTTTTTCCTCTCTGGAACTAGAGTGTCCACCCCCTTAGTGAGACTTACACAGTAAGCGTTCAATGAATATGATTGAATGAATGAGGCTAATGTGAGAGGTAAAGACCCTAGTGCACTTGAACTGTCGGAACCATTTAGAGAAGCGGCGTAGCTTAGTGGAAAGAGTGTGCGGGCTTGGGAGTCAGAGGATATGGGTTCTAATCCTAGCCCTGCCACTTGTCTGCTGTGTCATCTTGTGCAAGTCATTTAAGAGAAGCAGTGTGGCTTAGTAGAAAGAGCCTGGGCTTGGGAATCAGAGGCCATGAGTTCAAATCCCAGCTCTGCCACTTGGCAGCTGTGTGACTGTGGGCAAGTCACTTCACTTCTCTGTGCCTCAGTTACCTCATCTGTAAAATGGGGATTAACTGTGAGCCTCGTGTGGGACAACCTGATTACCCTGTATCTCCCCCAGCGCTTAAAACAGTGCTCTGCACATAGTAAGTGCTTAACAAATACCAACATTATTATTACATTATTATTTAACTTCTCTGTGCCTGTAAAATGGGGATTTGTGAGCCCCACATGGGACAACCTGATTACCCTGTATCTACCCCACTGTTTAGAACAGTGCTTGGCACATAGTAAGCATTTAACAAATACCATCATTATTATTTGATTTATGGAGTCTCTAATCATTTGAAAAGAAAACTTGGAAACTTGGAAATCATATCAGTGTCTCTGTGGCATGCGTGGGGTGAACTAGTAGAAGAGGTGGTTTTTCAAAGCAAATATCCTTGGAACCCATCAAACTTCATGACCAAGTCACCAAAACTACATCTCCTGGACTCAGAGCTCCTAAATATAAATAATGATGATGATGGTAGTTGTTAAGTGCTTACTTTGTGCTATGAACTGTACTAAGCCTAGGGTAGCTAAAAGATAATCGGATTCCACATGGGGCTCTGTATTTTGCAGATGATGGAACTCAGGAACAGAGAAGTTAAATGACTTGCCCAAGGTCACTCAGCAGGTAAGTGGAGTAGCTGGAATTAGAATCCAGGTCTTTTGACTTGTAGGATCGTGGTTTTTCCACGAGGTCACACTGCTCAATAAATACGATTGAATGAATGAATGAATGAATGAATGAATGAATGAATGAATGAATACTTCTCTATTCAGCATGCAAGAGGTTCAGTATATATAGTCCAATGGAAAGGCCTAGAACTGGAGAAAATAAACTGCTCACTTCAATGAGACACTCCAGAACTGACTGCTGGCCACTGATTCCTCCTGCTTCCCACACCAGCCTCTTCCCCCTACAGCTCCGTCTCTTTGTTCTGCCACTTGTCTGCTATGTGACAATGGGCAAATCACTTCTCTGTGCCTCAGTTACCTCAACTGTAAAATGGGGACTGAGACCTGAGTCCCATATGGGACAGGGACTGTGTCTACCTCGATTTGCTTGTACCCACCTCAGCACTTACTACAGAGCCTAGCACAAAGTAAATGCTTAACAAATACCATCGTTATTATTATTAGAAATTCCAGACATTTTATTACCATTTACTTTGTAATCAGTACTTGCTGTCATTGTCTGCTTCATTCCTGGGAAATAGAGCTCCCATTTACTCTTGATTTGGCATCGAGACTGTGTCTGACCTGATTGAATTGTATCTACCCCAGCACTTAGTGCAAAGCTTAGCACATAGTAAGCGCTTAACAAATACCACACTTTTATCGTTCAGCGGCTAGATTCATGTGGAAAGCAAGTGATGTGGTTGCCTCACGGCACAATTTTGGGAGGACAAGTGAAGGAAAGTAGGGGTTAAAAGATCCCGGACTCCCCCATCTCAAGTGGGAAGTGGTGCCTGAGGGAACTGGGACACGAGAGGGAATGAAATGGCTCTGCTCTGCTGCATGTGGGGTAAGGGGTCGGGGCTCCCCCCAACATAAACAGATGCTTTAGTTTCAAGGGGTTGGGTGTACTTCTCTATCTATCATCATGGAATAAAAAAAAGCAATTAATTTTTGCCCACATCAAGGCAGCTACATGTCTGGAGTTGGCCTCGGGGGCAGGGGTGTTGGAGGCAAGACATAATAAATCCTGAATTGGTATTCCTTTGGAAATGCACATAGAGGCCGAAGACCAAACTAGGAACTAAATATTAAGGTAGTGGTTATAGACCAACTTTTTAAGGATTTGGAAGTTATAGAACAAATGCTTCTTAAGAAGGAAAGGAGTCAGATGAAAGGGAATCTTTAGATACATGTAGATACAGACTAAGAGAGAAAGATAGAAGAGAGAGAGAGTGTGTAAGGGAAAGAGCAGAGTATGGAGAATCTTTGATTTGGGGGTTAGACTTTGATTTTGAAGTTTGCAAATGCTTTTATTTTGTCCGTTTCAAAATTCATGATAAAAAAATGTGTTCACATAAAGCGGTCAGTAGATTGATCTAGAGAAATATTTTTACTGTAAATATAACCTTTTAATCCACATTTTACCCATATATTTAAACACTGAAGTTGGAAAGCTTATTTTGGATGATATTTAAGGGAATGAGTCACATGAAAGAGCTCAGGTCAGAAGGGTGTTTTTCCTAGGTGATAAAACACCAATTGTTTCCTAAAATGGAACTTGAACTCTTAGAATAGTTGAGTCCTATGGAAATTTTAGGGGTAGGAAAGTCCCTAGAGCAGCAGCAGGGGAAGTTCACTTGGAAATGGTTTAAATCCTATCAATATACTAGTTATTTGTTCTTCTCCGAATTCTCCAGTGTGTGGTTTGGTTATCACTGGAGGAGCATAGCAGACTCAGACCGGCCAATGGATCCTGAATGCTCTCCAGATGTGCTGGTTGGAAAGCTATTAGCTTAGCTTTAGGCTTCCAAATTCCCAACTTCTTTTAGACATCAAGCATATTTAGTTATCTAACATTGAGCAGGTCCTCTGACTGACGGCCTGTGTGGCATAGAATAAACCACAACCGGTACAAAAAATACTTGTGGCCAACTCAATTACTAAGAGACTGATCATCCAATATCCTCTCTCTCCTTCTGTTGCCTGCCTATTAGCTATATCCTGCCCACTTACAACTCCACCGGAGAGGAAGTTGAACTTTAAACGCTTAATTGTGCTTCTTGTTAACATTCCCGATTAAGTTCTTAGTACAGTACTTGGCTCATAGTAGCAATCAATAAGTATCTTTGACTGATATAATTGTGTAGGGGCCAGAGGAGGGAAAAAGCTTTGGTTTGAGTAAGCTTTGTGGGCTACTTACTTATGGCATTAATGTATCTATGATGCTGCATATACTTTAGCATGGGAAATTGTGTTGCTTATGGCTTATTCCAAATGGCCTGTAATGTCTGCTTAGCTGGTTCCCAAGAATGGAATATTAAGAATATGCCAAGTATGGTTTGGAGCAAATGGGCATAAGTGTGTGTATAATAATAATGGCATTTAGGCGATTACTATGTGCCAAGCACTGTGGGCAGGTGCTTTTAGGTTTCCCACCCACCCTAAGCCTGGCTCTCTCTAGCCAGTGCAATAAGTCCCTTATGTTCATACATACTAAAATTCTCCCAGCAGTATTTTGGAACCCCTTTATTTTTTTGAACAATGTTATTGATACAAATGACCGCAACATGGATGCTACATGAAGGAAGTGAATTTCTGCATCTTGGGAAGAATGAGTCCTTGCTCAGAGCTGGGCAAGCAAAACAACTATTCATTGAATTCATTCAGTTGTATTTGCTGAGCTCCTACTGTATATGGAACATCATACTAAGCTCTTGGGAGAGTACATAATAACAATAGACACATTCCCTGCCCACAACATACGTAAAGCCTATTAGATGGAAGAAGCAGTGTCAGTTTGAAACAGGCTGAGAAGATCATGACTCTCCAGCCTGGAAAGATGAAAGTTGAGAGGGGGAGATTATTGATAGTTACAAAATCAAGAAGCGGTTGGGACATTATATTAATGTCTGCCTACCCCTCTAGACTGGAAGCTCATCATGGGCAAGGAATATGTCTGTTTATTATTATATTATACTCTCCCAAGCACTTAGTACAGTGTTCTGTTAATAGTAAGTGCTCAATAAATACCATTGCTTGATTGCTTGATTGATTGACAGGCAACCCCAGAACTGATGGTCATCTCTGCTCACAACAGCTGGATGAAGGAACCTGCATAGGAACTTAGAGGTGACTGATTCAAAAGAAACCAAAGGAAATGCTTCTTTACACAGTGGATGTGAAACATCTGGAATCCTTTACCACAGGAAATTATGCAAGCAGAAAACACCAATAGGTTCCAAACAATTTAGGGTAAATTTACGTATGAGAAATATATAGATGTATGTTGTATTGAGATATATTTATGAGAAGTAAATTTATAGACTGGAAGTAGTGTAGCCTAATGGGTAGAGCATGGGCCTAGGTGTCAAAAGGACCTGGGTTTTGATCCCAGTTCCTCCATTTGTCTGCTATGTGACCTTGGGGAAGTCACTTCAATTCTCTGTGCTTCAGTTACCTCATCTGTAAAATGGGGTTTAAGACTGTGAGCCACATCTGGGATATGGGACTATGTCCAACTCGATTAGCACGTATCTACCCCAGCACTTAGTGCTCTAACAGATATTTTTTTTAAAAGTTGGTAATGGGTTACTAGAAAGAAAAGTTTGGGAGGAGTATGGTTATTGAGGAGGGGAACCAATTTTCTGATCCCTCAAGCACACTCTGTTTTCACTGTCAGAAGCAGAATGTTGAGCTGGATGGATCAGTGGTCTGTTCTAGTTGGCATGAGGTTTTTATATTCCCAAAGATCCCAGCTAAATCCTGATCACAATGTGTACATATAAAGAAAGAGGCTGTAGTGGAAACTTGGCAGCAGAGTTAGACAGCTTTAAAAAAAAAACTACTTTTAACAAATTGAAAAGAAATTAAATGACACCATTTCAGTGCTAAAAGGAACCAGCACCATCTTTCTTAATCCTATAAGGTGTTGGTTTTCTCCATAGTACACCTGCAGTCAATCAGCACAAAGTCACATTACCTGAATGTCAGGGACTGGACAGCACAGAACTTCTAGAGGTGAAATTTCAGTTGAAGTAGGGAAACTTCCATTCAAAATCAAGCAAGATTATAGTGTTTATGAGGAGTCTTCGATTATCTGTTCATTTTTGCCTAAACAGGCTTGGTCATTATTCCAACAGGGGTCCTTCAGGTTCTTTAGATGACTATGGTGATATTGCATTTTCACAGTACTTTAGATACATAGTCTGTTTCATATATATTTTTCACGAGAGGTTATCTTTTTCTCTCCACAGCTGTTTCCTAAAAGTGCTAAGAAAGGTGCTTTGTGATAGGGAAGATTTTTTTTTTTTACTTGTTTCCCCTTTATGGCTTGCTCTAGGGTAAACACTGTACACTGCATTCACATGCAGTATATTTGATTTTTTTTTTTAGAAATTATACTTGCATGTGATGGTGATTATATTTGTTAGTGCTTACTATGTATCAAGCACTGTTCAAAGTGCTGGGGTAGATATGTTAATCAGGTCAGGCCCAGTCCCTGGCCAACATGGGGCTTACAGTCTAAGTAGGTGGGGGAATGGGTATTGAATAAGGAAAGTGAGGCACAGAGTAGTTAAGTGATTTACCTGCTGTGTGACCTTGGGTAAGTAGCAAATCAGGATTAGAATCCAAGCCCACTGATTTCAGGGCCCCTACTCTTTCTATTAGGCCACACTGTTCATCTCTGTCCATTATGTAGGAGAGTTATCAGACATCTTCAAGTTGGATATAATAATAATAATAATGGTATTTGTTAAGCGCTTACTATGTGCAGAGCACTGTTCTAAGCGCTGGGGTAGATACAGGGTAATCAGGTTGTCCCACGTGAGGCTCACAGTCTTAATCCCCATTCTCCAGATGAGGTAACTGAGGCACAGAGAAGTTAAGTGACTTGCCCACGGTCACACAGCTGACAAGTGGCAGAATCGAACCCATGACCTCTGACTCCCAAGCCTGGGCTCTTTCCACTGAACTTGGATCAGTTCCAGAATCTTGTACTAGTGGGCTTCTATTTTGGAAAGTACAGTACTGTGTATTACATGAAAACTGTAAGAGGGCAGTTAATCTTGATACAGTCTTCTAAATTGTAAATCTGCTCAACATCTTGGTAAGAAGTACTATTCTTTTGTTCAAGGTGGAGAACAATTCACTTAGCTATAGAGCAAAGGCAAATAAACAGACTAAAAATATATTGCTCTTATTACTTTTGAAACTTGTCTTAAAGATGCAATAGCTCCCAACTCCCAAGTTACTGTGTTGTTGCTACAATTCACAGGATGCTCCATCTCATATTTTATTTAACTAGGAATATGAGGGAATTAAGGACAATGCTTGGGGACTCCCCAAATGTAGTGTTTCTTTTTGAACTCTCACTTGAAGTGGGAGCTCGATGATAACTTTATAATAGTAGCTCTTATTAAGGGACATCTATTTTTTGAAAATAATCTATACCAGGAATTACTCCCAAAGATCCAGGCACACTTTAATCAGGAAGCATGAATTTTAAATGTCCAAAAAAAAACATTTTACACTCTTAAAAGCAAACAAAATGCAAATAAAAAATCCAAAACCCTTCACATAAAAACACATGTTCATGGAGCTGGGCTATAGGGAAATTCAAAAGTCAGCCCACTTGAGAGAGTTTTTCTCTGAACGATTTAGGATACATCCCTTTGCCCTCAGAAAAGTGGCTGTAGAATCCTGAAGGCAACCAATTCATGTATTTACTTTGCTTATAGATAGTAAAGTGAACATAGAAATACCAGTCTACCATAGTTACCAACTATTTTACTCTCCCAAGAACTATGCACAGTAAGGACTCGATAAATATCATTGATTACCCCTTTATCAGCATTTTGATATGTGTGTTTTGCAGCAACGAAAGCAATTCCTATTTATGAGCACAAAAGAATGGATTGCACGTTCATTGTGTCACCTGCTTATAGTAGCATTCATTCATTCATTCAATTGTATTTATGAGCACTTACTGTGTGCAGAGCACTGTACTAAATGTTTGGAAAGTGCATTTCAGCCATAGAGACAATCCCTGACCACAACGGGGTTACAGTCTAGAAGAGGGGAGACACCAGAACAAGTAAACAGGTATCAATATAAATAATTATAATTATAATTATATACATAAGTGCTGTGGGACAGGGACGGGGAGGCAGAGCAAAGGGAGAGTCAAGGTGACGCAGAAGGGAGGAGCAGCTGAGGAAAAGGGAGGCTTAGAAGAATATAGCAAGTTACTCATGTCTATATCCACACTGCCTATTTTCCCTAGATATATTATTGTGTTATGCTTTTATATCATTAGAATGTGCTCATCTCAGCTATGAAATTAACTTCACAGTTATATTTTTCAAAGATTATCTAAAATACAATGCAATGAAGACATGCGTCTATGATTAAAATTCATTTATGTAATCATATCATGCATAGAAGTTGCCATGCTATTATGAACAATAAGAATATGACGTAAATGATGGAATGAGGTCAAAATCAGATGTGTCCAGAAAAATCCAGAAAAAAATTGCTCCTTTAGATATGGGCAGTTTTGACAGATCCCAAGTATTTAGAAAATCAAATCAGATATCCATTTTCCATTCTTACCACAAGATTTCCCACAAACCTGCCTTTTCAGTCCTTATGGATTTTTTATTTTCCTGTGGGAACAGCTACATCTTCTCTGAGAATTCACCATTAACTTGTGAGCACGTTGTTGGGCAGGGATTGTCTCTATCTGTTGCCAAATTGTACTTTCCAAGTGCTTAGTACAGTGTTCTGCACACAGTAAGCGCTCAATAAATACAATTGAATGAACGAATGAGAAAATACATCCAGAAAATTCTTTTCCAACAAGCAAAAAAATTTTAAATTAGGCATTTCAATTTATAGACAGGATCATGGGACCTGACAATATTCAGCCTGGAGGGAATCAGCCTATCTTTAGAAGAGTCTTCTCAGTAGGGGCTGAGAAGTGTTGGGGAGGCATTGGTGAAGAAAAGTCTTGGAAATTGTGTGTGAGGACCAGTGAGAGAAAGTCTGGCCTGAGCTGGAGCTGGACAGAGGGAATCCAAATGAAAAATGAAGAAGGGGAAAAAGAGGAGAGGAAGAAAAATCTTTTTTTTTTTAACTTTTGGCCCAGGTTTATGCCTACAGCTACCTACCTACACATACATTCTCTCCACACTTCCTCTTGCTCTGAGTTGGAGAAACCCAATATCTCAGGGGAAATTACGTCGTGTTTTGTGGGAACCTGGTGAGGCCAATCTTTTGCTTTAAGGCAATGAATCAATCAATGGTATTTATTGTTTGCTGTGTGTGGAGTTCTCTACTAGGCACTTGGGATAGAGAAACAGCGTGGCTCAGTGGAAAGAACCCGGGCTTGGGAGTCGGAGGTCATGCGTTTGAATCCCGGCTCTGCCACTTGTCAGCTGTGTGACTGTGGGCAAGTCACTTCACTGCTCTGTGACTCAGTTCCCTCATCTGTAAAATGGGGACTGACTGTGAGCCTCAAGCGGGACAACCTGATGACCCTGAATCTCCCCCAGTGCTTAGAACAGTGCTCTGCACATAGTAAGTGCTTAACAAATACCAACATTGTTATTATTAAACTAGATTAGGTAGACACCATCCTTGCCTTCCAGGAGCTTCCAGTCTAATAGGAATGTGCCAAAACTGAGTTCCACTAAACTTAATTTTTATGTAACATAGACTTTAATCAGTGTCTGCTCAACTTCAGGGGTTCCTGTAACCCCAGCTGGGGCAGGGAAGCTAGGCTATGAGGAAGTTTTCTAGCAATCAAATCAGAAGTTCCATGAGTGATTATGCTGAACTATTACTAGATTGGCAGAGTGTCATTCATACCAGCTGCACAGCACTGTGGTGTTCCATCCGGTGGAACCAGAAGGAGAAGGGCAGAGTCTGGCTGCTTCATTTCTTATCTGAGGTCATGTGTCAAACTTTCATATTTAAATACCATTCATTTAACCAGAAAAAAAGAGCAAAATAAACTCTGAAGACTTTGCGTTATTTGCCTTGGGGAAAACTATTAGCAGAATGCCAAGAACTCCTTTTGGTAATTTTTATCAAACATTAACAGACAGGTTCTATACACCAACCTCTGCAGTCCTGGATGTCTAACAGAAGGATTTAAAATGGTCTCATGTTTTGTAATAATGACCTGTTAAAGACTCTTGTTCTGCAATAATGACTTGATAATTTATTCGTTCACGTAAGAAGTCATCATTCACTGTTTTCACTGATTCATGCATTTATTAGGTGTGTCTGTTGCCAGATCTCCATGAGTTGGATTCCTTGGTGTCTTTGGAATTTGCAAGGAGGACCCTCTGTGCAAGCAAGAACCAAAGGAAGAAGAAAACAGATTTACCACACTTCAACAGTAAGATCTCATTTTTTCTACACACACTCCTAATCAACAGGGATTGAAAGAAGGAGGGAAGGAGTCATGTTGGAGCCAGTGCAGTTCCTAGCTATTCGGCTGCTAAACAGAGGCAATTTATTAGTAAATCCAGCTTAACAGTTGTCAGTTAGCTGATAATTTGCATTCCTAATGCTGCTCCTTGCGGTCTTCATTATTCACCCGGACCTTCACAATCTTGGGGCACTTATGTGATTTGGAGTATTTAACCTCTTGGATCAAGTGAAGTGAAGCACTGAATTTTAATCAGGCGAAAAGAAATCTTGGCAGAATGGGACTTGCAGAAGGGAGAGGTGGTTTGGGGGGGAGGCAGGGGAGAAGGAGAGAGGCTATGTGCAAACTGCAGATCCAGTTGTGCGAAATCCCTGCTTCTTTTCTACAAATGGTCTACAGTGGGAACTATTTTCCAGCTATATCATTTGAAGGTAATACATGTCCCTGGGGCTGAAGACTGCATATGGTTTGTATTCTGGAGTAGGTGGAAATCCTAGTGTCATAGAAAGTATGTTACAGGTATGGGTCAGTTTGCTCTTTACAATCAAGTTGAAAGTTTCAACTAAATCTGTGATGAAAATTCCACTTCCTCCACCACTTGCCATTAGTCTCAAATCATTTTTTTGCACAAGAAATGTGTTTAAAATCTACTATTCCCCAATTCACGAAACTCTGGAATATAGTTGAGATTTACATACAAATTGTGGGAATTAATTGTCTTTACTATGTCGAAAGAGGGCTTGGAAAATGAGACTTTAAAAAAAAGGATGGACTGAAAGACTATTTATAAAACATCACGCCCAGCCCTGGGAACTGGTTTAACCTTGGCAAAATGGTGTTGATAATATAATAATAATAATAATGTTGGTATTAAGCACTTACTATGTGCAGAGCACTGTTCTAAGCACTGGGGTAGATACAGGGGAATCAGGTTGTCCCACGTGGGGCTCACAGTCTTAATCCCCATTTTACAGATGAGGGAACTGAGGCACAGATAAGTTAAGTGACTTTTGCCCACAGTCACACAGCTGACAAGTGGCAAAGCCATTTCTTCTGACAATATTCATTACCTGTTATGTAAATCACAGTTTACAGGTTGCACATTCCCAGGGGGCTAAGGCTGGAGTTTTGAGGGGGTTTGCTTGCTTTTTTTGTTGCTGGGGTTTCAATAAGTAACAGACTTAAAATTAGTTAAGCCTAGGGAAGCAATGCTAACTATGTCAGAATTCTCTTCCCTTTCTTCATCCCTTCTTTGAGTCTTCTCATATTGTTCATTTAAACCCACAGGCTGTGTAGCCTTGCCCAACAGGACTTGCCAGATGCCTGGGAGCTTGAAGGATCCTACATTTTTCATGGCTTCCAGAGTCTCTCTTAACTGTCTCTTCCTAATGCCTGCAGAATGGCTCTCTCCTCCACAAACTTTGCCCCTGAGAGTCCTGTTCTTTGAAAATGAAGCCCATTTTGAACAGGAATCTGGCTGGTGATGAGGGGACAATCCTTTTAGGGACCTCGAAAGGAACTGAGGGATAATGTAAGGGCCCTCCTCCATGAACAGAAATGCAATTGCTGGGAAACTAATGCTGGATCAGGTGCACATTCTTGAGTAACTCTGGGCAGCTGAACTGAACTTCAATTTCCTCATCTGTGAAATGGGGCTAACGTTCATGGAATCCAGGCAACCGGCGATAGTTTATTTGGCCCTTTTGTCACCTGTGTGCTAATTAATTGGAGTCACTTGGCACAGAGTAACCAAAAGAGCCATTTAGAAGTGGGACCAGAACAGCATCTAAACTTAACTAAGGTCTGTCAGATCTGTAGTTCATACAAAGAGCTATCTAACTCTTGTAATACAATGTTTAAGTCTTCCGTTCCCTGCCTCTTGTATTTATTGATGATGATTTTACAGAGCCTGGGATGGGTTGGAAAAGATTTCCCATCACCTCAAGTGGTGCAGCAGGATAAGGAAGATAAAAGAATGAGATCACTATTGTAGTTTTGCTCGGTATTAAGAAAATGAGGCTCCTGACACCTGTCCCCAAGTTAGCATTCAAGAATGGGTAAGAGGAGAGCTTATCACTATTTTCTTACTTCTCAAGAGTTTTAAATGGTTCCAACTTTTAAGAGCAAATGTTTAGCAGCTTAAAATATTTCCAGGAATTCAAAAATCAGTGAACCTTATGCAAGTGTAATGGCAGGTTTGGCTGTTATATACCCTTTTTGCATTTCTTTTTTTCTTTATGGTCTTAGAACAGTGCTTGACACATAGTAGAAGCAGCGTGGCTCAGTGGAAAGAGCACGGGCTTTGGAGTCAGAGGTTATGGGTTCGAATACCAGCTCCGCCACTTGTCAGCTGTGTGACTGTGGGCAAGTCACTTAACTTCTCTGTGCCTCAGTTCCCTCATCTGTAAAATGGGGATTAAGACTGGGAGCCCCACGTCGGACAATCTGATTCCCTTGTGTCTACCCCAGCACTTAGAACAGTGCTCTGCACATAGTAAGTGCTTAACAAATACCAACGTTATTATTATTATAGTTAACTCTTAACGAAGTGCTAAGGTAGTTATGAGTCAGATCAGACACAGTCCCTGTCCCACTTGGAGCTTGCAGTCTAAGAGGGAGGGATGATTGAATTCTTATTTTATGGTTGAGGGAGCTGAGGCACAGAGAAGTTAAGTGTCTTGCCCAATATCACACAGCAGGCAACTGGCAGAGGTCCTTTGACTCCCAGTCTCTTGCTTTTTCCACTAGGCCATGCTGCTTCCCAGCAGGGTCACTTGATACCAAGATCACTGCACTAGAATTGGGGTACAAGAACTTCTGCAGAATTACTGCTCAGTAAATACTTGAGCTGTAAAATGCTGTCCCTACTGTGCTGAAAGAACAAATTCAGTTTGATAGTATTTTCTGCTCTAGGAGGACTTTCAGAATGCGTGTCTACTTGTTCATAGAAACCAAGCCAAACTCTGTCTTTCACTGATAGCAGTCACCAAAGCAACAGTCTGAAATTGAGCATTTTGCAGAGCAGAATCTTGATACGAAGGGTCAAATTACCTGTTCTCTAAGGTGTGCCACCTTCTAGCTACAGTAGCTGTCCGGTCACTTTTCATAACATTTTTTTCCTCCAATCCTCTCCTCCCATCCCATGAATATGCTATTAAGGAATCTCAAGCTGTGGTTTTCCAAGGGAATATGGAGATACCTGACGTTCCCCAAGGATGTTCTCCTGTGCTCTCTGCAATTCTGGTCATGCTTCCTGCAAGTGAAGGAGAGGAAACCCTGTGATTAGTTACACTCACATAATGCAAGCCTGATTGCTAGTGCTATTCCCTCTACCCTTTGCATCCCTGAGGGCTTGTTTTGCCTCTTAATGCTTCATAAATTATTTTCACTGTAAGATCATCAGAGGGAGAGTAAGAGCAAGATATAGGGATGGAGAGAGAAGGGGGAAAGAGAGTGAAAGTGTGGCCCAGATAAGGTGACATAATTGCTTTCCTTGCAAAATGAACACCAATGGATAGCCTAGTGACCGGAGTAGGTTTTATTTTTTTAAATGGTATTTGTCAAGCACTTAGTGCCAGGCATTGTATTTAGCGCTGTAGTAGGCACAAGATAATTGACAAGATTCTGGCCCACATGGGGAGCATAGTTTAAGAAGAAGGAAGAATAGGTATTGACTCACCATTTCACATTTGAGGAAACTGAGGCACAAAGAAGTGACTTGCCCAATGTGACACAGCAGGCAAGTCATGCAACAGAATTAGAACCCAAGTCCTCTGATTCCCAGGACAGGACTTTTCCCTAGAGGCCAAACTGCTTCTGTGGGTTTGAGAATGAAATCCTACCTAATGAAAAGGTTTTTTTTTCTTAAGTTGTGATGTTGTTGTTCCCTTTTGTTTCTCTTTCAACCTACTCAAAATACCTTTCACATTTTTCCCTTCTTTCTATCCTTTCCATTAGGAATTCACATGACATAGTTTATACCTGTCCTTTGAATTTGATGCTACTTAGGGTGAGATTTCATTCTTGGGGGTTGTTGAAAGGTAAGCCTAGCACACTGCACCTATGAACTTGTAGTAGGACACTTTACTCTTACAGATACCACCACTGAATGGTCACACTGTCTCCTTCCTCTTACAAGAGACTAGAATGGACCTTATTTTAGGATTGGGAAAAGAGGGGAAAGGCATATTGTACCACGATCTGATCACGTGCTTGAATTGTTCTGCAGGAATGATGATGATTTGAACATAACATTATTAAAAGGTCAATGAGGTTGAAGTTCTCAATTCCTAAAGAAGAGGTGTTTCAACCCAGAGGCATACTGTAGAGTTACAGAAGCTCAATCTGCTCTTGTGTTTTGATTTACTTCTCCGTCTGGACTCTCACTCTGTTCTAAACAGACACCCCGAATGTTTTTCCAATTTATCAATAGCTCTTGCCAAAGAGCATTTCTTTTTCCATCATTTTCCTGAAGCTGTGGTCCTGCTAATTCTTCCACTTGCTATTTGTTACCTGTTCAAAGTGCATCTGTTCCACAGTTTGACGCTAGTGGACATTATTGATTCAAATCATGTCCTCCTGTATTCTGTAACAAAGCTTGTGATGTACACATAATTATTTCTGTTTCACCTCTAGTGGGAAACTTTCAAGCAAGTGGAAAACAGTTTGAGTGGTACTGGGCATCTAACCTTTTCTCTACTCTTTAGATTTGTCACCTAGTGTCTATTTTATGTACATCTGTGAGTTTACAAGTTATCCAAAACTTCAGCTTTTCTTCAACTTTCATATGATGCCCTGATCTCTGAAGTCTGATCAGCATATTGGTCTTTTTTCCAGGAGCTGTGGTGGGGCTGGATATTGATTCTAGCTGATTAAGGTCCAGTTATTGACCGAGTTTTCAAGAGCAGTCTCGCTAATGTCAGTGGGACCTAGTGGAAAAAGCATGGGACTGAGTATCAGAGGACTTGGGTTTTAATTCCCAGTTCCACCACTTCCCTGCTGTGTGACCTGAGGCAAGTCTCTATGCCTCAGTTTCTTCATCTGAGCGCTATTTGACAGGGATTGTGTCTGATGTGATTTTATCTGCCTGAGTGTTTAGTACAGTGCTTTCTGCTTTCTTCCCTTCAAATTTCAACATCTCTCCAGTGTTGGAAAATGTTCCATAACTTCCCTTGATAATCTATTCCAGCACTGGACCCTAAGAGTTCCACTTAAACGGAAACTTTTCTGTGAGAGTTTATACCTGCATGGTCATTTTCTTTTTCTCAGTGGAGTTAGGGAAAAACGGGTCACCTCATGTATCATCTTTAAGATTTGGCAGGCTATTAAATCATCTTTCTCTCTTCCAGGTAAATAATCCCAACTCTAATCTTTCCTCACAGGGCCTATATTCTAATCCTTTAATAATCATTGCAGCTTTCCTCTCAATCTCTTCCAGATTCTCCTCCTCCCTCCTGCAACGGAGGTCTGATCTAGGCCTACCTCTCTCATGTCGGTCTGATAGAGGGGTTTTGTTCATTGAAGATTTGTTAATTACTGGATTGAGTATTGTGTAAAATTAAGTTGATAATATTCCTGGAAGAAGCAAAACACTGGGCACATCAAACTAAATTTTCTCATGGGTTTCCAGTCCCAACAGGAAAGGAGAAGAGAGAGTCATACAGATTCAGTGTGTTTTGAAGTTTGGAGATAAAAAAGACTTTTAATTAACTGGACCCTGTAATGTTCAGAGTTGTATTTGTTTTCAGTAAGAGTTACATCATTTCGTAATTAGTTGGAAAGAAAACACCATTACTAAACTGACATCTGAGTGTTACCCCAAATAAATGTTAACCTGTAATAAATGGAATCTCATGCTTCCTGCAGAATCCTTCTTGCTGGTTTACATGCAGGAGCTGTCTTGGTTTTATTCTAGCCTGAGGTAAATTGCTGTCGAGTAAATGTGGTTCAAGGTCAAAAATCAATTAAATGGAAATTACAGTTATTTGTTTAAGAAGTTCAGGTAATATTTTACATTATAAATCTGTTGGATGACAGTCCACGTGGATTAATCAGCAACCCGTTTTCTCTCTGGTCACGACTTAATTCTGCTTTCGACAGGAGAAATGAAAAAGGAATAATTATAAATTGTTCAGTTCGAGTGGTGCATTTAGAGGTCTTCCAATGAAATTCTCTGTCTGAAAGCAAAATGGAGTTGTTGTTATTATGTAGAGTAATCTGAAGAAAATCAGATTGTTTCAATTCAGAGCAAGGAGAAAAAAAATGCAGCCCCCAGGTCAGTCACATCAACTCTGCTCTGGCCCTTTACCCCAGACCCATTTCACTAGAACCAAAGACTGACATGCTACATACATACATTGCTTAATAGAAGTCTTATCGAGGGGTAAAGAAGTGCAGTAGATCATAGATCATCACCATTTTATCAATCTCTGGAAATTGCAATCTTGACATTAACTTTGAAATCAGTCTGTCAGTAAGTACTATTGAATTTTCCTCATGACATTTTTAATATCTGCCTCTTTCAGTCCATCCAAACAGCCACGTCAATGATGCAGACGCTTGTCATAACCTGGATTGATGACTAAACCAACCTCCTCACCAGATTCCCTAAATCCAATCTCTTCCTTCTCCAGCCAATACTTTGCTCTGTGGCCTGGATCATTTTTCTAAAATATCACTCAACACCCCTCTCCCAATGTCTCAAAAACCTCCAACGTCAGAGAAAGATGCCTTTATTCCCCACCATATTGACATCCTCTTAATCACTGCTGAGGTACTGGGAATAAGCTTCCCGATGACTGTAGTAGCCTGGTCTGGGGGGGGTCACAGAAATACAGCAGAAGACTGTGGACTCAAGGCAGCTTCTACATTTACCTTACTGTTGAAGTAGCCCTGCCTTTCCACATTGTACAATAGAAACATAACTACCCTGAGTTACACTGATTACCCTTATTTAAGAGGCAGTTCTTATTTTGTAATGAAACAAACAGAATCTTTTAGCATTTCTTCCTTATCATTTAATAGAAATAAGGTTTCTTTCGATATATGTGGATTTATGAAGTAGCTATCGGATTAGTACGCATTCACATGACTGAGCTCTCCTGCCACAGATGGGTACAGCGGTATAGTAACTGCAGACTTCATCTAAAATATAGATTTTTCATCTTTAAAAATACAAATAGAAAATAGACCTCTTTGAAAATTATAACTTGAGAGTAACTTCAGAAGCAATATCCTACATCTTTCATTGTTCAAGTTGCTGACTATCCACAACATATGTATTTACAGACTAATGAGAGTGTTACTCACCTTAATGTTTGGCCTTGGGGGGTGGTTGTATCAAATGCGGTGTTTGGTTGAAGGTAATATAGAGGATACTGTAACCTACGGAAGCTTAATTAAAAATAAATGTGGAAAATTGTTTAAAAAGATTGTACACAGTGATTATCTCAAATTGCCATGGGAAATACTGCAATGCCTCATTAAAAGACACATTTAGAGGATTTTTTATACATCATTTATATTCCAGCTTAGGAAAAAACCCTCACTTCCAAAAAAAGTATCAGGAAGAAATCTGCCATCACCATTTATTTGATGGATCCTGGAATAAAACGCCTATGTTTTAAAATGCTTTTCAATACACATCAACACTTTGAAAATTCTTTAAAAGAAAAACACCAAAACTTTTTGGGAAAATAAAATTAAACAAGTCAATGAATGAGCTGCTAAAATATGCATAGGAATACGCTCTACAGTTAAAATGGAGTATATAAAATGATCATGCAGAAACTCAGATTTTTCAGAAGGAGTGGTCCTGGGATTTGTGATGAACCCTAGAGACACTAGGACAGAGATGTTTTTCCAAAGTTTCCATTTTTCAATCAATCAATCGAACTTATTGAGTGCTTACTTTGTACAGAGTACTTTGTACTTCGAGAAGCAGCGTGGCTCAATGGAAAGAGCCCAGGCTTGGGAGTCAGAGGTCATGGGTTTGAATCCCGGATCTGCCACTTGTCAGCTGTGTGACTGTGGGCAGGTCACTTAACTTCTCTGTGCCTCAGTTCCCTCATCTGGAAAATGGGGATTAAATGTGAGCCTCCCGTGGGACAACCTGATTACCTTGTATCTACCCCAGGGCTTAGAACAATGCTCTGCACATAGTATGCGTTTAACAAATACCAACATTATTATTACAGAGCACTGTAATAAGCACTTGGAAGAGTATAATACAACAGACTTCAAAGGGCTAAAGAATGCTCTCCTCGACCTACAAGTAAAGCATTTTCCTGTTCTCAGCTCTGTCAGGATCAACTATCTTTGGACTTTTAATCCTGGGGTCCTGCAGTCTGAGACAAGGAGCACCACTACCCAGGACCCTCAGGAAAGCAGCTGAATTTCCAAGTTTGGGATCTCAGGGGTGCTTTTCCTGAGAGAACTGCCAATGTGTTTCACAGGGAAGAATTGTGACTCTCCTCAGAAAGTACTGAGCAGTGCTTTGATGGAAGCGCTTAGAATTCTCCTCCAGACTGTGAGCTCCTTCTGGGCAGGTAACATGTCTACCAACTCTATTGTATTGTACTCTCGCAAGTGCTTCATACAGTACTCTACAAACGGTAAGTGCTAAATAGATACCATTGATTGATTACGCCAGGGTAGCGGAAATGGGGGTGGCTGGTGCCATAAAGGGAACTAAAGCATGTTTTTGACAAATAATTTTCTGTTCACAACATCCAAGGACAGGAGATGGTTAATATGAAGCACAGGTGAGGTTGTCGTATATCTTAGGCACCAACCGATGTCTGATAGCCAAGACTGGCAGCCCATCTGAGTGAGATTTGGGATTAGAAGTTGTCTGCCATTAAAGCCTGAGTTTGGTTTACTGAGACATTCTGCATGAGCAGCAGGAAAAAAACATTTTACTTTTCAGAAATAGAATGAGGCAGAATGTAATTTTATGAAAACCTCACTCTAGAGTTATTCCAAATGGCTTTGCAAAATGGATAAACAGGTTTGATTTATGCTTTGAGGTTCAGGGAATTAAAAAAAAGGAATAAAAACAGTTTAGTGTTAATACTACTAATTATGGTTAGATATTATTTAATGCAGCAAAAAACAGAAATACCAAACTCTTACTGTGATCATTTTATTGTGACTTTGGTGAAGGACCATAGTTTTTAATGATTCAGATTAAAATAATTTTTGAAAGTAAAGGAAATGCTTAAAACCTAGGTGTAATTCAGTGTTTATCACCTTCACACATCCACTGTCAATACAGATCAGTTATTCAGTGATAAATATGAAATTATTATTCTTCATCTTGGTTTGAAGTTTATGAAACATAAAGGATGTTGATAGGACAAACAGAATTTTTCACCAGATCCCACAATACTAGGTTGAAGGGATCCTACAGTCTTGGAACCTTGATTTAAAACAAATCAAAGGAAAAATAGGGAGTAAACCCAGTGGATGCATTATCTCAGAAAATTGTGAAGGCAGAAAATAGCTAAAGTTTCCAGAAAAATTTACATAAATGCAATGACTGTCTATAAATTGATTATTAAATGTGTCTTTTGAAGGGGAAAGTGAGAATCTTGCAAGTCAAAATGGATAAGGCCAAGATGAATGAAAGATATAAGACAGTATTTTATATTTTCTCCCCTTTACACCCTAATTCTATTATTTCTTTCCCCCAAGCAAACCTACTTGCCATCTCTAGCTCTTGACTCTTCCACCTCTAGTTGACTGTTCATACCTTTTCCTCTGGCTGAAATCACTCTGTCAGTGTTTCCAAAGCATATCCCTCCTCTTCTTTAAAATCCTTTTTTTAAAAAGCCACCTCCTTTGGAGCTTTCCCCAGCTAAGTGCTCCACCATTCCATTCAGCATGGCTTAGTGGAAAACAGAGGGACTTGGGAGTCAGAGGTTGTGGGTTCTAATCCTGGCTCAGCCACTTAGCAAATGTGTGACTTTGGGCAAGTCACTTCACTTCTCTGTGCCTCAGTTACTTCATCTGTAAAATGGGGATTAAGATTGTGAGCCCCATGTGGGACAACCTGATTACTTTGTATCCACCCCAGCACTTAGAACAGTAGTAAGCGCTTAACAAATACTAGCATTATTACTATTATCATTATTCACACCATTTATATACCTACCTCAGTCTGCTTATAAACTTTTCTTTTACTCCTTCACTGGTTTTCTTATCTTCTTGGAAAATCAATTCTCATGCTTTAAAGCTGAATTCCATCGATTAATTTCCTTATCTTTCCTATTAGACTGTTAGTTGTTCACTGGGCAGGGATCAGAACTTTCAGTTGCCCTCTATGTTTCAAGAGCTAGAACTCTCCACACAGTAGACACTCAATAAATACTGCTGATCAATCAATCAGTCATATTTATTGAACACTTACTGTGTGCAGAGCACTCTACTAAGCACTTGGAAGAGTACAAAATCACAATGTAACAGTCATATTCCCATGCCCATGAGCTTAGTCAACGGCAATAATGCTGCTGATAGGTTAAGGGATAAAGTCCTAACCTGATTATTAAACGAGATGGTCAGTACTCTTTCTTGAAATGTCTTTAGGCAATCCCAGTAGAGGCAGGATATCGAGTAGATATATTGATCTACCCAGTATGGCATCTTATGTATATATCCTAAACATAGAAACCAAAGCTCAAAATCAATTTTTACGAGCTTGTAGACAGATGGGCCAAAAGAAAGGATGTTGCCCACTTTCATCATCATCATTATCCATGGTATCTGTTGAGCAGTTGAAATGATATAGCCAAAAACCAGTGAGAGAATGAGGTAATTTAGAAAAGAGTCTTTGGGAAGATCGTGAAGGTAAGAGGTAGAATAGAAAACAGCACCTGGCCCTGCAGATATCAAAAGCACTATCTTTGTGTGCAACGGTACACTATTACTGGTTTCTGCCTCCATTCCTGCTAGACACATGGATACAATTCCACTGTCAGTAATGTCGTCTTCAAACAAAAAGGACAGCTATATATAGACACTGAGAGATTGTCAATAGAAGATGAAATAACATGTGGGCCTCTGAGGTTTTCTTTATGATCTGAAGCAACTTCCTGCCAAGAAAATGTTAATAAAGAAAGGCATAGATCTTTACCATGCTTTGAAAGATGGAGAAAGCTGTGACATTAATAGCTTTGACCTTGGCACGAGCTAGGCTCTCACAGGTTTACTGCCTAAAGAGTGAAGCAGTCTTTGTAAAAGATTACAACTCACTGTGAATAATAATGTTTGAGATATCCCCCCGAACACTTCATAGTATTATCATTTATGTACCTGGAACAAGCCGAGCTTCTCAGTAATGGTACTCAGAGCCTTACTTAGGACCAGTCCCAGGTGGGCAGCGAAGAAAGCTTAGCTTTCTTCAACTATAGGAGGAGAGAATGTCTCTGGAAATCACTTTCCCGTAGAGTCATAGAGCAAGTCGAATAATTCTGACACCTAGCTGTATCCAAATTTATTGGTGGAAAAGGTATTGAAATACATTTTTAGTGTTTGGGAGGAGTTTTCGTAATTCAAATATAGGTGGGTGCTGAATTCAGAGATCTCAGGCCACAGTATAAAACTAAGCCTGGTTTTAGACTTCCTTGTTTGATTCAACCCAAGATAGTGAACACAAACCCTTCCTGCATTAAATAGCACCGCTCAATAATGATGGCAGAATGGCCAAAACCAAGAGGCAAACCCTTACCTACAGATAGGAAATCCTTGTTTCTCAAAGATGAAAATGTGTTCTAGTCCCTTCATCATTCCAGCTCTCCAGTTGAATGGCACTGGGAAGAAGTAAGTTGTCATAATTTGGAGTTAAGCTGAAAGAGTTGAGTTGTGCCTGTGTATATCTGTCTGCCTATGTTTGTCACCGTGATTGGGTTTGTCTGTGTATCAACCAATTTGCAGCTATTTCACGAGAATGCTGGGAATTCTGTGTTATACTTGTGTTTCACTCCCAGCCTATCTGGATCCCACACTCACCCCGAGACTCCCAAAAAGTGGAGGTGGAGTGTGTGGGGCCTTTAAAAGTCTAAAGAGGCTATCAAAGAGGTGGCCTGTCCTCAATCTGCCTACTCTGATCTCTCCCTCGGTTACCACATTCTGATTTAGTTTCAAAAGAATAAATGAAGTTATAAAGATAATACTTCTGCTAGAAAAGTACCTTTCAAAAATATGTTCTCATTCCATGCAGTCATGACTGCATGACTTTCTTGACTTAGTGGATTCCAACATTGATTTTTTAAAAGATTCTCAACATTTTGCAGTTTTCACACTTCCTAGATGATTACTTCTAACCATGCTTTCTCCAAAAATATGAGGACTGCAGAAGCTAGGGTCAGAGAATAGAAAGAAGGGGCAGGGTAAGAGGCAGTGCACAAAAAGAAAGGGAAGATGCAAGGAGTTGAATTAAGAAACTCTCGTTAGGCAGAACCCAGAATATTCGAGGACAGTCTTAGCCGAACTGCCAACTAGATTCTAGAAACTTTGTCAAAAGTGACAGAATCTCTCTTCTACTGCGCCTGCTATGCCTCATCTTTATGAGCAAGATGGCCAATAAAATAGCTATTTCAAATATTAAAATAGAGAATCACCTCAAGTATGGTCATTCATTGTGATGTATGTGATGGATCCACATCAATGCGTTAATAATAATAATGATGGCATTTGTTAAGCACTTACTGTGTGCCAAGCACTGTTCTAATGTGTTAAATTCCCACATTGTCACACAGTTGGATTTGAAAATGTTTTCATCTTCAAAATGTGGCAGAGCATTCAACTGATTTTGAAGCTTAGATGCTTGAGGGATAGCAACAAGATTATTCTTCTTTGATGTGGGAATGTACTGGATTTATAGAGAATCATTCTTCTAAACAGCTCAATTGAACATTTCAAATCATCTGGATCACTTCTTTCCTGGAAAGAATGATCTCACATGAAGGCAATGAAAGTTCTGCTGTTGTACTTCAGCTAGAGGAGAAATTCCAAATGATTAGATCTTGAAGGACTACTGTGCTGTCACCTTCATGCTAAAGTTCCAGAAATCCTAGCAGTGCACTCTTTGTGATCTAGAGGATTGTAGAAATATCACCTTAGTCCTTTCAACAACAACGTGAATGCTTATAGGAGCCTAAGCATGAAGGCCTGGCATGAAGCACTTTCTAAGTAAATGTTCAGGTTGTGATTGTTGTCATAAATTTACAAGCACTCTAGCAGTATTATCGATCAATCAATCTTATTTATTGAACACTTACTGAGCTAAAGTGTAGCGTTATAGTGTAGCCTACTGGATAGAGCATGGGCCTGGGAGACAATGGGTCCAGGGTTCTAATCTTGGTTCCACCACGTGTCTGTTGTGTGACCTTAGGTAAGTCATTTCATTTCTCTATGCCTCAGTATCTTCATTTGTAAAATGGGGATTAGGACTGTGAGCCCCATGTGGGTGGAATAGGGATTGTGTACAACTTGACTTGCTTAAATCCACCCCTGTGCTTAGTATATAGTGCCTGGCACATTAAGGGCTTAACAAATACCACAGTTATTACTGTGTGCAGAGCACTGTAATAATAATAATAATGTTGGTATTTGTAAAGCGCTTACTATGTGCCGAGCACTGTTCTAAGCACCGGGGTATATACAGGGTAATCAGGTTGTCCCACGTGAGGCTCACAGGTAATCCCCATTTTACAGATGAGGTAACTGAGGCACAGAGAAGTTAAGTGACTTGCCCACAGTAACTTTAGTACAGTATTATACTGTACTAAATGCTTGGTGGAGTACAGTATAATAGAGTTGGCATTCCTGTGCATCATATCAAAATGCTTGCCCCTTCCCTTCTTCCCTCTCTAACTGCACATCTTCAGCTATTCTCTCTCTAATGGCTGCTTCTCCACTGTTTTCAAGCATGTTCATGTATCCCTATCCTAAAAAAAGAAACAAAAAACCCTCCCTTGACATCATGGCTCCCTCCAGTTATTGCCCCATCTCCCTCCTCCCATTACTCTCTAGACTCAATGAACAATTGTCTACAGCCACTCTTTCCACTTCCAATCTACCACCTACTTCACCCCACAGAAATTGCAATCTCAGAGGTCACCAATAGACATCTTCTTGCAAACTCCAATGCCCTCTACTCCATCCTAATCCTTCTCAACCTCTCAGCAGGCTTCGACCCCATCAACCACACCATTTTTCTGGAAACATTATTCATCCTTAGCTTCACTGACACTGTCCTCTTCTAGTTCTTCTGCCTCTCTGGATTCTCATTCTCAAACTCTTTCGGGGGGGTCCTCCTCTGCCTCCTTCCTCATAAATGTGGGAGTCCCTCAGTTACCTCATTTGTAAAATGGGCATTAGAGACAGTGAACCCCATGTTGGGCAGGGACTATGTCCAACCCGCTTGTATCCACCGCAGGGCTTAGTAGAGTGCCTGGCACTTAGTAAGCGCTTAACAAATAACATTATTATTATGAATAATAATAAATTCTGGGTCCCCTTCTATTCTCCATGTACACCCACTTCCTCGGAGAACACATTGTTCCCATGGCTTCAGCTACCATCTTTATGTGGCTGATTTCCAAATCTACATCTCCAGTCTGATCTCTCTTTCTCTGAGATCTCCTATTTCCATTTGCCTTCAGGACATTTCTACTTGACTATTCCTCTGACACCTTAGATTTAAGTAGTCCAAAACAGAAGTCCTCATATTCCTACCCAAACCCTGTACTCCCCTGACTTTCCCATCACTCTAGACAGCACCATCATTCTCCCTGTCTCACTAAACCATAACCATAACATTATTCTCGATTCACCTAATCCACGAATTCAACCTGTCACCAAATCCTGTCAATTCAATCTTCACACCACCACCACAATCCCCCTTTATTTTCCATCCCAACTGCTACCATGTAAATCCAAGCATTTATCCTATCCTGCCTTGATTACTGCATTAACCTCTTTCCTGACGTGTCTATCCCCACTTCAGTCGGTACTTCACTCTGCTGCCTGGATCATTTTTCTACAGAACCATTCAGTCCATGTTTCCCCACTCCTCAAGATTATCCAGTGGTTGCCCATCCACCTCCACATCAAAAAAAAAAATTCTTACCTTAGTCTTTAAAGCACTCAGTCACCTTGACCCCTCCTACCTTACCTCCCTGATTTCCACAATGCAGCCCATGTATTTCACCCTTCTAATGCCAGCCTACTCACTGTATCTCATTCCCATCTAGCTCACCTCCGACCCCTTGCCCACATTCTGGCTTTGGCCTGAAACTTCCTCCCTCTTCATATCTAACAGATGATCACTGTCCCTACTTTCAAAACACATCTTCTCCCAGAAGTCTTCCCTCACTAACCCCTCACTTCCTCTACTACTCCCTTTTGCTTCACCCTTCCATTGCTAAACATCCCCTAGACTCTAAGCTCATTGTGGATGGGGAAGGTGCTTATTTATTGTTATAGTGTACTCTCCCAAGTGCTTAGTACAGTTCTCTGCACACAGTAAGTGCTCATTAAAAACGGATGAATGACCTAGGATTTGCACCCTTGTTCACTCTTCTCTCAGCCTCATAGCAATTATGTAAATATCCGTAAATTAATTTATTTATATTAATGTCTGTCTCCCCTCTAATTGTAAGCTCATTGTGGACAGGGGGCATGTATACCAACTCAGTTATATTGTACTCTTCCAAACACTTAATACAGTGCTCTGCACACAGTAAGCACTCAATAAATACAATTGATTGATTGATGGAAGTAACTCCATTAACATGTAAAAAAATATGTAACAAAGAGATTCGGCTTCTGAACACAGGTTTTGATTCTGGGGAAAGCCTTTTCATTTTCCCATTTCATTTTCCATTTTCTCTCAGAAATAACTACATACCTGTTTTGGAAATTAGAACTGGCTGAACTGTTCTTTCACCTCACTTCCCCCAGAAGTAACACCGCGCCAAGTGCGAGACTTACATATCCAGCAATTTCAAACCACCAACACCATCACTGACAACAGAGTTAATTTGTTTCTGGAAACTTCCCACTTTGCACTATAGGTTCAGACCCGTGGATAAAGAACTACCTTGACTCAATTATCATAAAACAATTAAACAATCTTGTAATGCTCTCTGGGCATCCCCAAGCTTAGTTGGGACTGAGATGATGAAATGAATGAGGAAGAAAGCAACAGCTTGGACCATGTAGTACTTGAAAGTCCTTGGTATCAGTAATGTTGTGACCAGGCCATACACTAGAACTGTGGTTTGGAGAATATCAAGGCAACTCAGCCCAAACAATCATTCTACCTCAACATGGAGTTCAAATTATCAGGATAATTTGGGGCCCCAAATTGGGACTCAGTTATCTCATCTGTAACATGAGAAACAACATTAAGAGCCCCATTTGGGACATAGACTGTGTCTAACCTGATTAGCTTGTATCTACCCCAGTGCTTAGTACAGTGTCTGAAGTAAAGTAAGTGTTTAAACACCATAAAAAATACAATTTGGCCTAAACTATCCTTAAGTTTCAGATAAAAAAGCAATCCAAAAAACATTTGTTTGAAATACCTAGATACTTCAGGCCAAGATATACTGGGATACATGAACTATCTAGGGGCTATCGATACAGCTTAAGAATTTAGGGTAGGTCTGTGCAAGAAAAGGTTCAATTCAAAGAGAAATCAGAAAGAAGTAGGGAAGAGGGAGACCAGTTTCCCTTCTTCAGAATGCAAAATTTAAAAAGACTGTTCAATACAGAGTCAGTGCAAGATCTCTAACAAGGAGACACCGTTTCCCATAACAGGACCCTGACTCTCCAAAAATAAGAGTAGGATAACCAATTTTTAAAAAGAATCTGTCTTTATATATGGCATCTGAAAACAAAAAGAAGTAAATAAGAGTTAAAGACCTGGAAGTTAATCTAGAAATCAGTGGAGCCAATGTTTCCTGGAACTCCTCCAATTTCAACTGCACAGATGCTCTGCCTTAACAAGGCCAAAATGGATACACCATTTTGTAGCCTTTTTTGGCATCGGGGCTTGTCATTGAGCACATGGAGTAGAGGACTGAGTAAGCTTCTCGCTGGAGCCAAGAGGTATAATACTGAAGAGTAGCTATATACATTGCTCTTAACCCCTACTGTGAAGGGAAACAGGAAAGCAAATATTTGATGTACATTTGATGGCAGACAAATATAACTGCAGTGCATGCAAAATCTAATCAGTTATTTTAAGACTCAGGGGAAACTCAGAAGTTTCCCAACAGATGTTTCCATACTGTCAAGCCACGCTAAATATGGAGCCCTTTAAAAAGTGTTATGGGTTGGACTTGACTTTGATGGCGAATAGAGGCAATCACTCTCTGAAAGCTGGAAGCAAGATCTTGGATTTAATTTTGGTGAGATAATATCATTGGTCTACACGCAAGGAAACAGAAAATGGAGTCAGCTGGAATCCTGAAAGTGTTCCTTGATAAATGCTGCAAACACATACTGGAAGGGTCAACATAAAAAGAAAGATTAAAAAGAAATCCCCAACAGGAAACTTGAGTTACACTGGAGGGACAGATAGCCAGAAAAAAAAAAAAAGCTCTCCACAGACAGAGAGCTAAATGACTTCAGTGTTCCTCAAATTATACTTGGGGGACAATCTACAGAATTATGTGATAAAACAACATAGCAGGCTCAATTATTAAATCATCAAGAAATTCAAGAGGATACTTTCCTATATCATTTGCATTGCAGGACCCTTCATTTGGGAAAATCCTGAGCAGAAATATCTGCAGTGGGAAAGAAGTTTAGCAGATAAAGCCAGATGAAAATTAGAAGTTTAGCAGATAAAGCCAGATGAAAATGACCACTGTCCATTTTCATGGTAAGCTTCCTCAGAAATACATGGAGGGTTTCTTTTTTCCTTTAGGAATTAGTTTGGGCAGCCTAGAGACTATGGGCAGCCCCAGACTTGCAGGCCTTTGTTGGGGAATAAAAGGGTTATCATTGAGGATGGGAAACACACAGTGGAGACAAGGGAGTGACAGGTTTATGTCTGCCAAACAAGACCAGGGAGTTAGGCTAGAATAGAGATAAAAAAGGAATATAAAGCTAGCGCACATGTACTAAGGGACAGTAGTGAGAACTAATGCTAAAGCAGAGAGAAAGTAGGACAATGATCATTCATGGCGCTATCTACGAGCCTTGGCCACGCCTGGACATAGGACATGGCCTAACATATGAACTGTAAAAGGGATGTCTGGAGGAGAGATGGATTTTCTTTGTGACTATAAGCATCACTTATCTGAGAGAGACGTACCCTGATTCATTTTCTTTCCTCGAGCCATATCCTCCAAATGTCTGTCTCCTTTTGTACACTGCAAACTCCTTGTGGGTTGAGATCTTGTCAACCAACTCTACTTTCCCAAGTGCTGTGATAGCAGACCACTTGCATGTCAATCCTCCTCCCCTACCCCGACTCCTGGAGTGCCTATTTCAGGGCTGAAAAAATACCACAGATCAATTGACTGATTGAACTACCACCTTAGGACTTACAAGTAATAACACTTATGGTATTTAAGCACTTACTGTGTGCCAGGAACTCTACTAAACGCTGGGGTGGGTACAAGCAAATCGAGTTAGACACGGTCCCCTTCCCACATGGGGCTCACAGTCTCAATCCCCATTTTGCAGATGAGGTAACTTAGGCCCAGAGGAGTGAAGTGACTTGTCCAAGGCCACACAGCAGAGAAGTAGCAGAGCTGGAATTAGAATCCAGGACCTCCTGACTCCCAGGCCCATGCTCTATCCACTACACCATGCTGCAATCTATATTCAACTTTTGTGCATCTATGTACACATGCTAAGCAATCATTTTTTCACCTTTCCATCTTTCCCTTCTCTTTTTCTCTCTACCTGAAAATTAGGTGAGGTTTCTCTCCCCAACTAGACTGTCAGCTTTTTAGGTGCAGGGATTATGCCTCATGTATTCTCCCAAACCCTCAGTAGAGTGCTATGAATACAGAAGAAACTCAGTAAATACAAATGACTGCTTGAAAGACCATGCCCGCTGAGGGAAGAGTCTGGCCTTAAAGTCAGAGAGTGGCAACTCTGTTCAGAAATTCCTGCCATACCAGTTTCCCAATTCGAGATTTGGAATCATTCAGAATGGCACCTTTTAGTACCTGTCACTATCTCTTTCGGAGTGCAATCACCATTCATTCATTCATTCATTCATTCAATTGTATCAATTGAGCACTTACTGGGTGCAAAGCACTGTACTAGGTCCTGGGGAGAGTACAGATATCCATCAGTGATATTTGAGTGCTTATTATAGGCAGAGTCCTGAACTCAGCACCTAACACTGTACTAAATGCTTAGTGCTGCACTAGAAGGCAGGGAATATGTTTGGTGTCTCCATTCGGACCACACTCGGAGAATCTCACTGTTTGATGATGATCATGATATCACCATGCAACCAAGGGGAAAGCTGACCAGTAGATGTTGGGACTGGTGGATGGAAGCTATCCTGGAAGCTATTTTCAAATATAGCTTTAAGGAAAATTATCTCCATCTGCTTTCTCCTCCCTCCAGCCTTATGGCACTTGTGCACATAGCTGTAATTTATTTAGTCATATTGTCCCCTCTAGATTGCAAGCTTCTTGTGGACGGGGAATGTCTGTTTATTGTGGCAGTATACTCTCCCAAGTGCTTACATAGTGTTTTGCACACAGAAATCACTCAATAAATACGATTGATTGACTATTAGACTGTGAGCTCCATGAGAGGCAGGGACTGCGTTCGACCTAATTAACTCTAATCTACACCAGTGATTAGAACAGTGCTTGACACATAGTAAGTGCTAAACAAAGAAACAGTGTAGCCTAAGAGAGGCAGTTTAGCCTAGTATATAGAGCACAGACCTCAGTCAGAATGAACTGGGTTTCAATCCTTACTCCACTATTTGCCTGCTGTGTGACGTTGGGCAATCCACTTAATTTCTCTGTGCCTCAGTTACCTCCTCTGTAGAATGGGGATTATGACTGTGACCCCTATGTGGGACCTGGACCTTATCCAAACCGATTACCTTCTTTCTACCCCTGCACTTAGAACAGTTCTTAACACATAATAAGGGCTTAATAAATACTGTAAAAAACACCAAAAAACAAATGTAACAATAACAATGATCATAACAATATCTTGTAAACCAGATTTTATCCAGAAGTGGATCTAATGCTACTTGCTGGTCCTAATTCACCAGGAAGTTAACATTCCACTGGTCATCGCCTTCCTCGTCTCTGCCCGCTTTCTGATGTAGTCATTCGGTAATGGACAAATGTTACCACTGAAAACGGCAGGGTGGAAAAAAAGGTTTCAGGATAGAGAGTACAAGAGCAAGAATAAAAATAGGGGCAAATTGGAGAGGATGAAACTGAAAACAAAGAAAATTACCACTGTGAGCATTTTCTATTAACCTTCTCTAATGATTGATTATCCATTCCAAGCACAGATATATCAATCTGGGGAAATTATAGAGGCAATGGATAAGATAGCAGCTGTACAGCTTGCCTAATGACTCTGGACTCACAACCCTTTTCAGCTGAGTATGGAGCAAAGCTGCTTCGTGGAGCAGCACATGAGGATGAAGAATTATGTGAGGTCGGGTTAAGAATACAAATGTCTTTCACATCGGAGAAAAGAAAAGGACTCTAATGCCCAACACTCCCAAGAGCTGGGGGCTCATCTGATGCTTCCTAGATCATGGGAACACTTAGCAAAGTTTGTTAATAATGATTTACTCCTTTGCTCCTGGAAGGCACTCCTGGAGTAAGCATCTAAAGCCCTGAACTTTATTAGAGAGTCAATATTTTAGATGCAAACAAGCTCTCTTCTGTCTCCTTAACGGAAATGGAGTTAAATAGGAGGGAGACACAAGAAAATAGTTCCTGACAGGCAGGTAATTAAACATTGGAACTGGCAACTAAGGGGAATTTCCATCCCTGGAAACTTTGAAAAGCAAACTTCCATCTCAGAAGACTTAGGCCGAGTGTCAGGCAGGGACCTGGACTTGATGCTCTCTTAAGTTTCCTTCCAATTCTTGCATTCTGTGATCATCTCATCCCATTTTCATTTTTCTGATGCTTGGGATTTTTTGTATAGGATTGTTGCCAGCTCACAGACAATCCACTTGAGTGAATATCGATTCACAGGCCTGGTGAGGCTGATGGTGGGGCAGTTCAGGGACCCATTATGTGAAAGGAGTTATATTTCACTGTGATCACACCAATATGGCACTTAGAGATTTCTCTTAAACCCATCTTCAAGTGCCAAAGCTTCAGGATAAAATGGAAAAAAAAAAAAGGAGCTGTAAAAATGAAACAAGGACCGTTTCCCTGGCTCATTAGATTCTTTGTGCCTGTGTCTCTCCCATGTGCACGGTATAGAGTGAGCTCGAAAAATTGTCCCAGAAACCCTTTACACCTTTTACTCACTTATGGGTTTCTAGCTTTGGGTTTTATTTCCAAAATGGTGTTGGACCTGGGAAAATAATGTTAAAAAATACCTTGAGCACCTTTGTTGTTAACTAACCAGAGATGCACCACGTATGATTGTGGGGAGGGATTGTGGGTTCAGGTTTCGTATAAATATTTTTGGTCAAGAACTTGGGCGGCCGTCCATCATTTTCATTTGATTTCTGCCTCCGGAGAATATCAATTCTTTGAGGTATTCAGAATCATGAAAAGTGAAATAGAAAAAATTCGCATTCTATTCTCTCCTACTCACTGACTAATCCACCCACTCACCTACAGGCAAAAGGTCAACAATTTCATCTCATGTCATTAAAATATTTAAAGAAAAATAAGCTCATTAAATAAAGGCAAAAGTGAAAACTCCATGCTAAAAACCTACAGGCAAAAGGTCAACAATCTTATGTCATGTCATTAAAATATTTAAAGAAAAAGAAGCTCATTAAATAAAGGCAAAAGTGAAAACTCCATGCTAAACACACACACATACACATCCCTGCCAAGTATACTTTTCTAAGTCTTTCACTTTTTTTTTTAAGAGGGAGTAGAAGTGTTTCATTTTTGCACTTTTTACATATTTATAGGAACATAAATATGATAAACATATAAATAGGAATAAACAAAGTAACTGAAGGAAAATCGAAGGTGTTCTTTAACCCCTTTAGTGGCAATACATTGGCCAGATTGTAATTATACTGTGCCTCTGACTAGAGTTGACATTAAAGAAAATATTATTAATTGTATTGCAGCTATTGTTACTGAGTGCCGTGTTAACTAAGCCAAGGACAAAAGGAAAAAGCAAGACTATAAATGACTACAGAAATCACATGGCTTAGAAAAGGACTGGCCTGAGTTGCCCTATGTGGGTCAAGTCCTAGCCAAACTGCAGCAGCACCAGATGGCACCCCAGCTTTGTACCCCACCTCCCCAAGCAACATGAAAATGAAGGTGCTGGGGCAAGGAGAACGGGTGAGGAGGATTCGCATGACCTAAGTTAGTATGGCCAGATTTTAGGTTGAGAATCTAGACTCTTTCTTCAGCTCACTACACCTGTTGTGCTCCTTCGGAGAAGGGAGGCCTGTGTCTGGAAATGTGAAACATTTTCTAGACCCCTCTAATTAAGCTTTTCTGAGAGACTAGCAGTAAAATAAGGGACAATCCCCTATCAATCAATAGTGTTTATTGAGCATTTCTTGTGTGCAGAGCACTCCACTATCTACTTGTGAGAGGACAATAAACATGCTCTCTGCTCTCAAAGAGTTACGAGGGACAACATCTGGAAAAACCTACTCTGAACTTTTCTAGAACACCCAGTTCTCCTTAAACATCAGGTTGCATTCCGTCAGAACCCCACACTAACTCAAACTCACACTGTAATGCTCACACCTAGATGACTGTCACCTGTGCACAACCATTTTCTTCCAACATTGCATTACAGTGTCAGGCACATGTGAGTTGCTGGGCGTCTATTCTCTAATTCTGCAATAGTATGCAAGCAATCATAATCATTTTTGATTGCTTATTTTATGCAGAACGTTGTACAAAGTATGAGGTAGAATACAATAGAGTTGGTAGACATGATCCCTGCCCTCAAGGAGCTTTCAATCTAGTGGGGAAGACAGACATTAAAATATCTTACTCGTAAGGGGAGCAGAGGTCTTTTCTTGATGGACACATGATTTTAGGAAACACATGATTTTAAGATTTTTCTAACCAAAATGTAGTTTGGGCAAAACTGAGTGTGCTTGTACTTGGAGAAATGCTTGGGGAAAAGACAATGCGAGAGATAGGGGAGGTAACAGAAAATGAGAAGCAGCGTGGCTCAGTAGAAAGAGCACGGGCTTGGGAGTCAAAGGTCATGGGTTCTAATCCCAGCTCTGCCACTTGTCAGCTGTGAGACTGTGGGCAAGTCACTTAACTTCTCTGGGCCTCAGTTACCTCATCTGTAAAATGGGGATTAAGACTGTGAGCCCCATGTAGGACAGCCTGATAACCTTGTATCCTCCCCAGGACTTAGAACAGTGCTTCATACATAGTAAGCGCTTAACAAAATAGCATCATTGTTATTATTATTCATAGCTCCGATGGCCTTGCCATCTTCAGCTCACAGCAAACACTGGCTTCACCCATTCCTTCATTCATTCATTCAATAGTATTTATTGAGTGCTTACTATGTGCAGAGCACTGTACTAAGCGCTTGGAATGAACAAGTCGGCAACAGATAGAGACAGTCCCTGCCATTTGACGGGCTTACAGTCTAATCGGGGGAGACGGACAGACGAGAACAATGGCGATAAATAGAGTCAAGGGGAAGAACATCTCATAAAAACAATGGCGACTAAATAGAATCGAGGTGATGTACATTTCATTAACAAAATAAATAGGGTGATGAAAATATATACAGTTGAGCGGACGAGTACAGTGCTGAGGGGATGCGAAGGGAGAGGGGGAGGAGCAGAGGGAAATGGGGGGAAAAGAGGGTTAAGCTGCGGAGAGGTGAAGGGGGGGTGGTAGAGGGAGTAGAGGAAGAAGAGGAGCTCAGTCTGGGAAGGCCTCTTGGAGGAGGTGAGTTTTAAGTAGGGTCATCCTTCAGATGACCTCTAGACTGTAAGCTCATCCTCTAGACAATAAGCTCACTGGGGGCCGGAAATGTGTTTGCTATATTGTTATATTTTACTCTCCCAAGCACTTAATACAGTGCTCTGGACACAGTAAACGCCCAATAAATACAACTGAGTAAACGCCCAATAAATACAACTGACTGACTCACTACCTCATCAGCTGAGGTTTCTTACCTACATGTCTTTCTCCTCCATTATTTCTTAGCTTGAGCTTTATTTTTAAGGGTATTTGTTAACCACTTACTATATACCACGCACCGTACTCAGCGCTGGGGTAGATAGAAGTTAATCAGGTTAGACACAGTCCCTGTCCCACATAGGGCTCCAAGTCTTAATCCCCATTTTACAGATGAGGTAATTGAGACCCAAAAAAGTGAAGTGACTTGCCCAAACAAGGCCACACAGCAGACAAGTTTAAGGATCTGGGAATAGAACCCAGATCCTTTTGACTCCCAGGCCCGAGCTCTATCCACCAGGCAGTGCTGCTTTTCTGCTCTTTTTGAGCTCTTTCCCTTTCCAGTGCAAATCTCCTAACGACCAACTCCCTCAACCTTCCTACCTCCAACTGATTGCTCCCCATGTTTCTTCCACACTTGGAAAGTTCTTCTCCTTTGGAGACTCACCAAATCTCTTCCCTTTTTACCATACCTTCTAAAAGGCCACTGATGAATCCCAGATAAGCCATTCCCTCAACCCTCTCGGCTTTCCTTTGTTCTTACTGATGTATTTGTTCTTGATTGCTTAATCCGCTTGGGGTTATTACATCTAGTCTCATTTATCTCTTGCATATCAATCCATTTATGTCTGCTTGTTGACCACCTTAGATTGTAAATTTTTTTAGAACAAAGATTGCCTCTTTTACTTCTGCTGTATCCTTTACAAGGACCTAACACACTGTTCTGCAAATAGGAGTCACTCAAATTCTATTGATGATACTGAAAAAGATGAGGAGGAGGAGACAAAAGAGGTTTCTCCCCTCTCTCTCCCTATAACCCAGAATTTAGAACAGTGCTTGGCATATAGTAAGAGCCTAACAAATACCATAATTATTATTATTATTATAACCTAGCCCACACAGTTCCCTCATCTAATACCCTTCATCCCTCATTCTCCCCTCACCAGTTATTGACCCCCTAGCTCACACTCTTCCTTCTGCCTCGAACACCAAAACTCTCCCAAACTTCAAAGCTCTGTGGAAATCGTATCTCCTTCAGGAAGTGTTCCCAGGCTAAACTACCATCTGCTCCCACCCTATTTAACCCTCCACTGCCTCAAACATGCTCTTAGTTCCTCCCTTAAGCATTTACCCCACCTCTTCCCCCACACAGCACTTATGTGCTTTATGTTCGTACACTTTGCTATTTTCTTTACTCAAAATGTATTTTAATGTCTGTCGTCCCTGCTATATGATAATCTTCCTAAGGGCCAGCATTGTGTCTACCAACTATATTATACACTCAGAAGAGCTTGATACAGTACACTGTACAAACAACTGCTCAATAAATACCATTGCTATGTTGACTGTTTGAAAAGGAGGAGGACTAAATCTCTGAAAAATACCACTTACTGAGCTAGTTTCTTCCAGTGCGACCTTGATTCCCTGGGAGTAAGTTACGCACACTCAGAACCTGTAGGGACTCATTTAAGCCACTCGAGGGCTAACCAATAAGCCATTACTGAATGCAAATTCCCCAAAGTCTCTAACTCTCTCTCCTGAGGTCACTCTTGCACCTGGAGAAATCTGGCTAATACAATACGTGGCTCGGTGGAAAGAGCCCGGGCTTGGGAATCAGAGATCATGGGTTCAAATCCTGGTTCAGCCGCTTGTCAGCTGTGTGACTTTGGGCAAATCACTTAACTTCTCTGTGCCTCAGTTACCTCATCTGTAAAATGGGGATTAAGACTGTGAGCCCCACGTGGGACAAACTGATTACCTCTTATCTACCCTAGTGCTTAGAACAGTGCTTGGCACATAGTAAGCACTTAACAAATATCATGATTATTCTTATTATTTTGTACCCTGCCGACAAAGAGTTTACAGTCTAGGAGGGAGACAGATATTAATATAAATGAACAATTTATAATATATAAGTACTAACTGTGAGCCCCACTTGGGACAACCTGATCACCTTGTATCCTCCCCAGCGCTTAGAACAGTGCTTCGCACATAGTAAGGGCTGAACAAATGCCATCATCATTATTATTATTAATAACTCTGTCAGTAAATTACTGTACAACCACGTAATAGCAGGGCAGGCTAATTCTTTGTCATTTCAGTTTACCTTCCTTTTTTCACACTTATGAACCTCTAGGCTAAGATCAAAGAAGTGAGGAGACAGAGTTAAAAAGCTTTAAGGAATTTTTCTACCTGGTCCAATTATCAACAGTTACCTGAGAGTCAGCTACCATTTGCTTTTTGTTTTGCTTTTTTTTATCTACTCCTACTGAAAGGTTCACTGTTCAGCTAAGAGTATTTATGATTTAAGGGTTGACTCTGCACAGCCTCACTGGCCAGAGGAAGAGAAGGCCAGTGTGGACCTGGAGGCATAGGGGAGTTACAGTCCATCCAGCTGCAGGGTTTGTCTTTGTGTTTATCCGCGCATGGTCGCCATATTCTGTACACTGGGCACAAAGGGAATGCAAAAGCCTCTGAATTTTACATGAATGTTTGATAAAGAAGCTACCTTGTTAAACAAATTTGTTTCCACTTCAGGAGGCCAAGTCAATTTGGAAATAGGCCAAATCAAAGAACATATATGGAAAAAAATGGAATTGCCTGTCAAAAGGAGTTAAGCCAGTGAAGAAGGACTGGGGACAGAGGATGGAGGTTGACCATAAACACGGGCAAAGGCATGCTTTTCGGGACGATGCGATCTGAACTGGGTGGCATGGGTTTTTACTGTACTCCGCGTTTAAAGGAAAAAGCGTTTTCTAATACAAAACCTCAGCAGGCATGTACTTGGCTAACAAGGGGAGAACTCTGCCCCAGTTTTCCATAATGCATTCACGAAGGGATTTGAAACAACCAACGGTTACTGCAGCAGAAAGACTAAAAATGTTGTTCCCTGGCATTTCTGCCACAAAGGTTCAAGCACTATAGCTATTATGCTCTATTGAGGAAACATAAACACTGGCTTATTTCTAACAGCCTATAATCCCAGATTCAAACCAAGTGTTCTTTGTCAATTGTATTTTCTTCTGCTGCACCCCAGGAAGCCAAAGCTCATAAAGCGGGCCAACCCCCATCAGGATTCCTGCGGCTTTAACTCCTCCGCCAACGACCTTTAACTAACCTAGCATAGGGACCTCATGAACCAGGACCATATCTCAGCATCCAAACCTCTTCTGTAGTATTTTGGGGGAGCTGGGAGGGGGTGGTAAACAGCTGGCGGGAGGTGTTCATCTTTAGTAGGAGATAATGGTGAACTCACTGTGGGCAGGGAATGTGTCTACCAACTTCATTGTATTGTACTCTCCCAAGTGCTTAGGTTAGGGCTCTGCACACAGTGAGCGCTCAATAAATATGATTGATTAATTGCTACTCCTCTTTAGCAGGACCGATGTTCTCAATCTAATTGTCTGTGGGCTCAGGGATGGAGGGATAATTGGAGAGAAGTTAGTTCTTCTCACCTCTTTCAGGGGAGGACAGAATCGACCACCTGAGCATCTTGTATTTTCAAAGCCAGCTCAAGAAGAGTCAGCAAGTTTCCAGTATACCTTAAGTCTTTGCCATGGCTGACCTGGTTTTCCCTGGCTGGGATTTAAGCCCAGCTCCTCCTCTTCTGTCTTCAGCAGAGACCTGGACCTGCAAATGAAAGCTGAGGGGAGAGCAAACATCCAGATCTCGGGACACACCCAGGTCAGCCTAGGGTGCCATGCCATTTCTGAGGAGTACAGTACTAAGCCTGAGCCCTATCTCGGCTCCAGGTTAACTCCTTCTAATGCTCTCTAGAAAGAGGATGGGAAGCAATCATAAATGTAAAATCCCATTATCAATCAGTAAATACTGTGTGCAGAGGACTGTACTAAGCGTTTGGGAGAATACAAAATAAAGGAGTTGGTGGACACATTTCCTTAATATATAAGCTCCTTGTGGGCAGGGAATGTGCACATTTTCTGTGTTTCATTTTCCCAAGCTCTAATTTGAGGGCATTGCAGCCAGTCTCCAATAAATAATCTTACTGCTATTTTGTTTCAAGTGAAAATCCTACACTTGCTGACTTTGAATACTAGATGTGAGGAGAATGTTTTACGGAGTTTAATTTTCAAAGTGAACATCATGCCTAAGAAAATTTGAAATATAAGGAACAATATGAATGGGTTTTACCAAATTATTACTCCCCTTAGGATCTCATAAAGGTAGGAGAGAAAATGAATTACAGCATGCTGTTTAGGAATCCAGCCCACTTCTTCTCCTCTATCTTCTGACTGGAGCAACCACATGATTTCTCTTAGTACAGGTTATTTTCCTTCAGTCAGAGTTGACCAGCAACCAGCCTTGCAACACTCCCATTTTGCTCTCTTCCTTTCTTTCCCCCCCTCTCTCCCTTTGTTCTTTTTGTCCTGCTATGCAGGCAATTAGCGCATTGAATCCTTAATAAGCCAATTTAGACCAGCCTACAGAGCTATTTTGCTCTTAATAAATCAACTAATTCAGCTCACATAGAGGGGACTGTCATGTTTACAATATCACAGTCATTACCCACATATTTGTGTAGGAAGAATGAAGGTAAGAAGCAGTTTTAGAGAAAAAATTCAATCCTTTTGGTTTTAGCTGTGCTGTATGGGCTTCTTGGAATTTTTGAATTAATTTATCTGAGGGGAGTAAGGGAATCTGGGTATCAGCTTCAAGTTTTCCCAGCCCCCCAACCAGGGAAGGAGACCCAGAAAAACTGTATCCCTAGAAGCAGCTCTTTTAAACCAAACTGCTTCTATGCTGATTCAAGCACTTAATCTATTCTGCGTGGACTACTGCTTCAACCTCCTCGCTGATGAATAACAGTGTCAAACAGTGTCATTAGAATGTGGAAGACTCCTTTAGGGTTAACAACTTTTAACACTTTCTCAAAGAAGCCCACTCCCACCTGGAAGGGAATTTAAAGACTGTTATTTCTTGATGATGATGATATCGGTTAAGTGGTATGGGTTAACAACTTTTAACACTTTCTCAAAGAAACCCACTCCCACCTGGAAGAGAGTTTAAAGGCTCGTTATCTCTTGATGATGATGGTATCGGTTAAGTGCTTACTATGTGCCAAGTACTGTACTAAGCCTTGGGTGGATACAAGCAAATCCGAGTTGGACACAGTCCCTGTCCCATGTGGGGCTCACAGTCTCAATCCTTCATTCAACAGATGAGGTAACTGAGGAACAGAGAAGTGACTTGCCCAAGGTCACACAGCGGACAAGTGGCAGAGCCAGGAATAGAACCCATGACCTTCTGACTCCCAGGCCCGTGCTCTATCCACTACACCATGCTGCTATCTCTTCAGATAAAGCTATTGATTTATTAAATCTACCCACTTGCTCGTAGAGGGATCTCCCCATCAGTGCCAGGAAGGCCTAGTCTTCAGGAGCAGGTGTGTGCAGAGAATAGGGTTGGGGGTGGGTGGGTGGTGCCTAAGCAGAACACAGTTGGGCTGTGGAAGTTTGAGTTGGAAGAGCATTCTACAACCCCTGATCTCCCGCTGCCCATCTCATCCCCTTCCAAACACCTTCTATGAATCAAAACTTCTGCCTATTTTCATATAACCTCATCAAGGGCTTTATGACACACTACTCCCATCTGCTTGGGCTGCTAAAGTTTCAATGCCGACTCGCTGGTTGTTTTATGGAGACCTCTGTGGCCCACATAAATTTGGGTTTCCCGGCAAAATGGGAGAACCATTCTGTGTAGGGGTTTGTTGCTTCCTGATCTGCCTTGCTCAACCCTCAGAGGAAAACTGACACCATGCTCAATTCACTGAGGCTCTAAAGAGACTTTGCAGTATGCCTGCCTACTTATTTTTTGCTACCCCTGCCCCCCAGTGGAAACCTGACTGGCAGAGACGAGAGAGTGAGTGGCATCATAAAGACCACTAGCACCGTAATCAATTCCTTCACGCAGGTTTTCAGGCCTGCTGTCTGTGTAGCGGATCTAAGCTCATCCTTCAATTGAGACAGGAGACTCCATCATCCATCATATTTGAAAGATAAATTTGATCTCCTCTGAGGGAAGGTGCTCTGTAAAAGATTAACCGAAAAACTGAAATAACAAACCTAAGCCTTTTTGCTGTTTCAAACAGAGAAGCTATTCCCTGACTTGAAAAGAACAGCTGTAATCTATAAGTTATGCAACAGAACTACTTGATTATCAATATTTCCTCTAAATGGGTTTGCTCCTTGACTATCTGACAGTTTGCTCAATTGAGGAATTTCACGAATCAAGAGAAACATCTAACTCGTAACTGTTTCATTCTAAAGTCAGGTCTACTTGGTTTGTTGGTAAGCATGGAGGTCCTACTGAGTATCATATTATTCCTAAATTTCTTTGTAGTTCAAGCCTACATCATGACAAAGGGCCCCCACATATATTTTTTCTCCATTAACACTTTACAGTAAATGGATATTAATTCATGCCACTATAAGTTATAATGGGACTACTAAGCTTTTATGGAACTACATCTCGCAGCTAAACGAATACCTAGAGAGTTGCCTGGAAGTAATGTTATAATCACAAGCAACACCAGAGAAAAATTATAATTTATTACTTACCATAAAATGCTTCCCATTTTTCTGTAGCTGGTTTGGAGGTTGAAATTATTATTTTTTTTACATCAACACCTTTTCAAAGAAATGTTATATATAATTTATATACAGGCTTAAAAAAGAAAAAAGTAAACAGGTGCAAAAAGCCAAAGCACAATCGTACTTCTTCTTGGTTATTGGACATTCAATCAGTATATCAGTGGTGTTTATTGAGTACTTGCTTTGTGCAGAGCACTGTTGTAAGTACTTGGGAGAGTACAATACAACAGAGCTGGTAGACCTGTTCCTTGGCCGCAAGGAGCTTGCAGTCTAGAGAGGGGAAGACATTAAAATAAGTTATAGACATAAATGCACTGGGACTGAGCTTGAGAAAAATATCAAATGCTTAAAGGGCACAAATCCAAATGCATAGGCAATATAGACATCGGTTTAGACTGTGAGCCCGTCGTTGGGCAGGGATTGTCTCTAACTGTTGCCGAATTGTACAAGTGCTTAGTACAGTGCTCTGCACAAAGAAAGCATTCAATAAATATACCTGCCTGAATGAATGAAAGAAAGGAGAGAGAATAGAGGACATGAGGGCTTAGTTGGGGAGAGCTTTTTGGAGGAGATGTGACTTTAGGAAGACTTTGAATGTGGGGACAGTAGTGGTCTTGTTTTATATGAAAGAGGAGGAAGTTTCAGGTCAGAAGGGGATGTGGGCAAGGGAAGCGCATGGCCAACTGGATAGAGCATGGGCCTGGAAGTAAGAAGGTCATGAGTTCTAATCCTGGCTCGGTCACCTGTCTGTTCTGTGTCTTTCAGCAAGTCACTTCACTTCTCTGTGCATCAGTTACTTCATCCGTAAAATGGGGAATAAGACTGTGTGCCCTATGTGAGACGGGGATTGTATTCAACCCAATTTGCCTGTATACACCCCAGCACTCAGTACAGTGCCTGGCACATAGTAAGCACTTAAAAATACTATTATTATTATTATTTTTATTTTTAAGTGGCCAGTGGTGGGTTGGACAAGAATGAGGTACAGAGAGTAGGCTGGTGTTGGAGAAGTGTATGGCCTGCATTGTGGACTGTAAATTCTTTGTGGGCAGAGAATGCAGGGAACATATCTACCAATTCTGTTATAGTGTACTCTCCCCAAGCACTTAGTACAATTCTCTCTGCACTCAATAAATACAATTGATGGACTGATTGAAATCAGTGAATAAGGTAGGAGAGGGAGAGTTGACTGAATGTTAAAGAGTATCTGTTTGATATGGAGGGGGGTGGGAAACCATTGGAGGTTCTTGAGGAGTGGGATGATAGGGACTGAAAAGTATTTTTGATAAAAAATGATCTGGATAGCAGAATAAAATAAGGACTGGAGTGGGGAGAGACAGGAAGCAGGGAGGTGAGCAAGGAGGCTGGTGCAGCAGTCAAAAAAGGATAAAATAAGTGATTGGATCAGGGTAGTAGCAGTCTGAATGAAGAAGAGAGGGAGGATTTTAGAGATGTTGTGAAGGAAGAACCAACAGGATTTGGTGGCAGATTGAATATATGGTTTGAATGACAGATAAGAGCACCAAGCTTAGTTTTTGACTTCTTCCCTCAAGGTTTCTGTTTGGTTAGAAGTTCCTTTGAATATCTCTTCATTCATTCGATTGTATTTACTGAGTGCTTACCGTGTGCAGAGCACTGTACTGAGCACTTGGGAGAGTACAATATAACAATAAACAGACCCATTCCCTGTATTTGAGAATGCAGTCACCTGACCCCTGCTAGCCATCGGCTAATCACTCAAAGGATAGGAACTGCTCTTATGGAGTTGGAGTCCAAGTGGCATCTCCTTGTTGCCCAGGCAGTAGGAGGCTGGATTTCTCTTTCCTAACTGGAAAGTCAGAGGCAACAGCTATAGCATCATCTTCCACATAGCTCAGCCTGAGAAGTTGCCCATGCAATGGACAGAAATCTGGTCCTTATCCTATTCCCCCAGTCACTACTCTTTGCTGGGTCCTGCAGATGCTCTGTAGCCCCACAGGTTGGTCTGACGATTGATGCCGTACAGGATGGTTACAAACTCTGGCTTTCTAGATCTATTTTCCACTTTGTATTTGTCCAAGCATGAGTGGATTGTGATCTGCCTAGGTAAGAAATTTCAGCTCAGCTTCACTGGCTCTAGACTTTAAGCTCGTTGAGGGCAGGGAATGTCACTGATTATTGTTGCATTGTACTTTCCCAAGCGCTTAGTACAGTGCTCTTCATGCAATAAGCGCTCGATAAATACGATGGAATGAATGAATGAAATGGCTCTAGGTTGGGTTGCCAGGTGCAGGCTGTATCCTGGTTCTCTTCAAGCTGTCAGTCTACTGGGCTTTCCTGATTCTGCAAAGCAATTCATAATCATCTGCACGTGCTTCTAGAACACAGCTGTTATTATTTTATAGCTCCTGTGTGATTGACTCTGAGGGATATAGTCAGAGTTTGTTGGTTTGGAAGATTTTCCCATTCAATTGGAAATATATTTTGACACCAGTCAACAGGTCCATGTTGCGTCTTGATGAGTGAATTAGAAAGATCATATTCTGCCACCTTTCTTTATCTCATTGATGATGAGGGGAAGGGTCAGGTTGGACCACTAGGTCTGATGGTAGTGGCTCTAAAGTCTCTTCAGAAATTGCCTTGATTCTCAGAACAACCAGAAATGTGAAGAGGTTTTACTCCAATTCTGGGCTCTTCTTCAAGATTTGTCACGTAGCAAACACCATAAACTGTGGTATAAAGCCACAAGGTAACTCGGAAAGGAATAATATTGACAATGATGAGAATAATAATAATGATTTAGGTATTAAGCACTATGTGTCAAACACTGTACAAAGCACTGAGGTAGATAGAAGATAATCAGGTCGTACATGGGATTCACAGTCTAAGGGGGAGGGAGAACAGATACTGAATCCCCATTATGCAGATGAGAAAAGAGAGGCACAGAGAAGTTAAGCGACTTGCCCAAGGTCACACAGCAAACAAGTGGTGGAATCCCGGTCTTCCAGACTCCCAGGCCCAGGCTCCTTCCATTAGGCCACACTACTTCTCATGGTACATGGTATTCATCAGGAGCCAGTCCAGAACTCTCACTAACAGGTTACCAGCAATAAAGTTTCCTCAGGGTAATAACTTTTTTTCTTGAGTGATGACTATGGTGCCTTTGAAATTCTGTCATTTCCTTGGTGGGACAGAGGAAAAGCCTGTGCTAACTTCTGGAAAGCACCTTGTTTCCCAGCTCACAAGCTTCAAAAAAGAGATTCCAAACAATCTGAGGAAGCTCGAGTCAGTACTATTTTTAGCAAAGTCATATACTCGGGCCTTTCTCCTTGCCCTTCAAACCCCTTCTAGGCTCAGTAGAAAAAAAAAGGGGGCAGGTGCAACCTTCCCTGCTAAAGTTTCTTTGTAGTTAGTCCCTAAATGTTCTCTCTGAGCTCTAAGAGTTAGAGTTACTATACTATGAAATTTGAGGGAAACATAGAAAAGTCTTGTCTGAGGAAGAGAGTAAGTATATCCTTTATCCTTCTATACTGTAAGTTTGTTGTGGGCAGGGAATGTATCTGTTATATTGTTATGTTGTACTCTCTCAAGTGCTTAGAACAGTGCTCTGCACACCATAAGAGCTCAATAAATATGATTGATAGATTATCAGAATGTCAAGCCATGAAAGATTCCTATGGGGCCTGGGCCAAAGATTGGGTCCAGACCTGGGAATTTTAATGTATAAGAAAAGAGAATACAATGTTTTTAAAAAGTAGGAACTGGGAGTTACACATAAAACTTGAGGATCAACATTTTCTTAGAGAAGTGGAGAGGTAGGCCATAGGATAAATCCAAAGTCTTGAAGAAGCTAACTGGGGGAAAAGGCAGGAAAAACGACATAATCATGCTGTATTTTTAGGAGTGTTTAAAGTAACTCTGTGCAAATTGTTTTTAATTGGAGATTTTAGTGATTTGAAACACAGGAAAAATTCTCTCTGAGCCTTGCCTCTGGGAGAACCTGTCTTGGCTGGAAGGGAGAATCCTGGCCCAAAAAACCCTGTGCTTTACCAGGCCCTACCTAACTTTGGGAGAAACAGGGTCACTGATGCATGAGACATTGTGCTCATCTTGTCACCAGGATGCTCAATGAATTGATCATTTTGAGAAGCAAAATGGAAAAATCATGGGCTCGGGAGTCAGAAGCTGTGGGTTCTAACCTCGGATCTGCCACAGTTCTACTGTGTGACCTTGGGAAAGTCACTTAACTTCTCTGTTCCTCATTTACCTCAGCTATAAAACGGGGATTAGGGTTGTGAGCCCCATGTGGGACAGGAACTGTGTCCAACCTGATTACCTTGTATCAGTGCTTGGCACATAATAAGTGCTTAATAAATACCACAGTTATTATTATATTATTATTATTTTAGAGAGTACCCCTGGACACCCAGGTATGAACTCCTGATACCTTTTTTAGGATCCATGCTCAGATAGTAAGGTAGTGAAGTGCTGAGGTGGCTTCTCCTTGAGACCTTGAGGGGTCAGATTTTAACCTAAACCATTGTTCTAATGATTCCCCACCAGCGGGCTTTACGCTCTTCCCACTGCTCTCTGAGTTTGAAGGATGTTAGGATTTCTTTCTTTCTCCCACCCCCACCCCTTTTGCTGAATAAAAGAGAGAGCTAATTTACCTGGCAGACCGTTTCAAGCTTTCATAGCTTGAGTTAAAACATTTCAACTAAATGTTCTTCCACTCAAGGAAATAGCAACATAGCCAGCCAGCAACTGATGAATGAGGTTACCCAAATATTTGGTATACACCACATGTAAAATTGGCAATAGTATGTGCTAAAGAGAGCCCATTCCTTATAAATATAATTACAATTTCAGTTGACTGAAATTTTGCGGTAAAGAAACTGCTTCCTTACCCCACAAGTATTTGACAGTCCAGATTCACTGCCTTTATGGAAAAAAAGGTGTTTTTTCAGTTACCAGTATAGAAATTGCAATACCCTCTAACATCCTTTTATACCTTAAAAGAAAGGGTTAAAGAGAGCTGGGGAAAATACAATATGGTTTTGCAATTTCTTACATTATTGTTAACTGGCCAGCCTTCTGTACACTGCATCATTGTAACTTCTTAATACTTTATCTAAAAGGCACAGCATTTTTGTTTCTTTATTGGGAAAGTGGAAATGGACAGGCTTTGATATACTGTCATTACAGAATGACCAGAAACAGCTCATGAGCACACTTTTTTAAAAAAGAAAAATGAAATGATTGTGTTGGCCAGGAAGGTGGGGGGATTGGGGAAAAGCACAGAGCCATTAAAATAGCACGAAGAAAACTGTCAGTAGTTACAGCGAGTCCTTGCTCTGGGGTCTTAAACATTTCCCAAGGCACTGAGCAGAACACACCATAGCTACCCCAGCGGCCCAGGATTTCCCAAAGACAAGTCCGTTTTTCCAAGAAGCCAAAGGCTATTCAGCTCTGCACAGTCTCATTTCTGAATTTTAAACAAGGCAGACAAAAATCATTCCGGCCTTTTCTCATATTTGAAGGTAAAATAGAACCCATGCTAAATCCAAGTAAAATTATACCAACCACCTCCAACGCCCACCAGTACAATCCTCAAAGATAGAGTCTAAGACCTGCCCAAGAGACATTGTTTCTCTGCTAAAATCATAAGTAGTTCAGGATAAACCACAAAGCCATGTACTATAGTTCCATATGACTTCAAATCTGGTCTATATTACACAGCTTAAAGCTAACTAGGATCCCTGGACACTCCTCTTCGGTCCTGGATTCGTTTGACTCGGAGCCCAGGTTTTGCTATACAGCATGGATCACACTCCAAATGTTCTCAAGCTTTCGGAGGGGCTTCACCTTAGGATCGACACAATCCAAGAATGGTGTGTCACCATACTGATAATCACACAGTTCCCAAGGTGTCAGGGCCCCTACTTCTTGTTAGTGATCAAATGGTATTGAAACTCCAGGTGCAGGCAGAAGATGTCCTTTCTAAGGGTTTCGAGGCAGGAGAGAAAACTGAAACACCACACAGGCAAAAAAAAAAAGATGTGCGGATTTAGATCTTTAGAGCTCTGGCAGTGTTTCACGCACAGCTGGGTTATAAATGAAGTGACTTCGAATTCTTGGATTGTGCTCGGCTTGGGTCTCAGAACAACTTAGTTGAGAATACAAAACAACAATTGCTTGGAGCTGATTCTCCTCCTCAGTAGGTGAAAGGACCTAGAAGCACACTTTGGTCACCCCTACCCATTCCGGTGCTGACTACATTGGAATTGCCTCCTCCTAACCATTCACAACTCTGTCCCGTGCATAGACTCGGCACTGTTCCATTTATCAGGAAATGAGGTGTAGCCGGGACCGCACTGTGGGGTTGTTCATGGCCCAGCCTCCGGGAGTGTAATTCATCCACCTAGCAGCTGTACTGCTTAGAACCTCTGAAGAAAGAAATCTCAACACAAGAGGAGTATTGCCTTACCCTCTGTGGGCAGCAGAATTCACCTTCACAGAGCGGCGCGCACATCTGCCTTCCCCAGGCACTGCCAACATGACCCTCAGTGAACTGCGGGAACCCAGGGAAGGGATGTTGATGATGGAAGACCCCCCTTTCATGTCGGCCCCTCTCCCCTGGACACGGAATAGGAGACAGAGGAAAAGGAGGAAGTCTGAACCCGGGGTACAGCATGTTATGGTCACACTGGACCTAGAACCCGAACACTGCTTGCTCCATTAGACTGCGCTGAAAGAAGCCAAACCGCCTAGCTTGGGTTCCTCATTTAATGAACCAGATGTAATTATAAAAAAATAAGAGTGGGAAGGATGCCTAATGACGTTCATTTTGAAAAGAACCAGATTACCAATCCTGCCAGACGTACATTTCCCCTCCCATCCAGGACTAAACTGGGATAGGAGGAGAAGATGCCAGGGGATGGAGGGGCAGCTGAAGGGTGTGTTTCTGTGTTCATTCCCATCTAACCCTAGACCTTGTTCACTCACATTTTTAAGTGCTCTTAGATTCAGAACCCATTTGAGATAAATGTTTGGTGCCCGTTTGAGCTCAAATGCGGGGTTTAACTGAAATGGCACATTCTGGGGACTGTCAAATTACGTCTGACAAGAAGAATGTCTCTCCAGCTTCCTGATTCTCAGATAATGAATGACTATTTCAGGTAAGGACTGGATTAAGTGGATGCACCCTCAATAGGCACCCACCCCTCAGCTAGGATTGTGTGGCTAATTAAACCAATCAAAAACATTTGCAGTAACAACAGTACACAAACTACAGAGAAAAAAAAAAAACAGCTAGAGAATCTGTGGTTCTACACCCTGGAGGTAAAAAGTATTTTTTGTGATCTTCATCACAAAAAAAGCAGGTGTCACTATCACAATGGCTGTACAAGTGCCTATTTTACTTTATAAAGACACATGTGTGTATTGTGCTGAATATTGCTATAGTTAGGAGTTGTGTCAGTAGCCAAAACAAGCACCTAAGATGCTAATAATAATAATAATGATAATAATTGTGGTATTTGTTAAGCACTTACTATGTGCCAGGCACTGAATTGAGCACTGGGGTAGATACAAGAAATTGGGTTGGACACAATCCCTGTCCCACGAGGAGTTCACAGTCTCAATCCCCATTTTACAGAAGAGGTAACTGAGGCCCAGAGAAGTGAAGTGACTTGTCCAAGGTCACGCAGCAGACAAGTGGCAGAGCTGGGATAATTAATAATGGTGGTATTTGTTAAGCGCTTACAATGTGCAAAGCACTGTTCTAAGCGCTGGGGGGATAAAGGGTGATGAGATTGTCCCACGTGGGGCTCGCAGTTTTAATCCCCACTTTACAGATGAGGTAACTGAGGCCCAGAGAAGTTAAGTGACTTGCCCAAAGTCACACAGCTGACAAGTGGCAGAGCCATGACCTTCTGACTCCCAGGCCCGTGCTCTATCCACTATGCCATGCTGCTTCTCTATGTAAACCTGTTTACACAGCATCTGCCTCATTGTACCCCAGAATCATGGCATTGCTATGCCAAAAGCTATAGGTGATTCACAAAGAAGGCCACATCTAGTTAAGGGCATTTTTTGAGAAAATTTAATTCCTACCTCTCCCCTTTCCCACCCTGGTTTATAATCTAAATAGACTGCATCTACCTAATCCTCAAGATACAACATAATAATGTTGGTATTTGTTAAGCGCTTACTATGTGCAGAGCACTGTTCTAAGCGCTGGGGTAGACACAGGGGAATCAGGTTGTCCCACGTGGGGCTCACAGTCTTAATCTCCATTTTACAGATGAGGGAACTGAGGCACAAAGAAGTTAAGTGACTTGCCCACAGTCACACAGCTGACAAGTGGCAGAGCTGGAATTCAAACTCATGAGCCCTGACTCCAAAGCCTGTGCTCTTTCCACTGAGCCACGCTGCTTCCCATGATAAATAAGGAAAAAATGTCAAGGAACTGAAACAACCATGGACATGACTTGGGTCATGAGTAGTAGGGTTTGGATTTTTAGGTTTACCCAGCTTAATTGAATTTCCATCTCCCTAATATTTTTTAAACTGGAGTAAATTCATCTCCATGAAAACAATCAATCATATTTATTGAGTGCTTACTAAGTGCAGAACATTGTACTAAGTGCTTGAGAGAGTACAATACTAAGATTTGGCAGATGAGAAGCAGCATGGCTTAGTGGAAAGAGCATGGACTTGAGAGTCAGAGAGAATGGGTTCTAATTCCAGCTCCGCCACTTGTCTGCTGTGTGACCTTCGGCAAATGACTTAACTTCTCTGTGCCTCAGTTCCCTCATCTGTAAAATGGGGATTAAGACTGTGAGCCCCACGTGGGACAACCTGATTACCTCGTATCTACCCTAGCACTTAGAACAGTGCTTGGCACATAGTAAGCACTTAACAAATATCATTATTATTATTATTATTTTGTACCCTGCCGACAAAGAGTTTACAGTCTAGGAGGGAGACAGACATTAATATAAGTGAACAATTTATAATATATAAGTACTGTGGGGTGAATATCAAATTTCCCAATGTTTCAGATCTAAGTGCATTGATCAGGAAGAAGGGAGGGAGAACAAGGAAAAAAAGTGCTTAAACGGGGAAGACCTCTTAACATTTAACCTTCATAAATTGTGTTTAGTTTTTCTTAGCATTTTTACCATGAAAATGAACTTAAGTCAATTTAGAAATTCTTAATCCTCCTAGAGTAGATTCATTTAGCACTTTTTGGATGACTTAATTTTTTCCTTGCAATCAATAGGATTGACATGCATTTTGGAATGAGATATCTAGAATGTTAGGTCATTTTAAAAGACGTCAATTAGGACTGTTGAGAATTTCCACTTTCCTCTCACTAAAGAGGGTGAAGTTTCCTTGGATAGATAAATAGCATTGATTGATTGATTGCTGGTCACTTGTGGTCAGTTTTTTTTTGAGTACAGCACCTAGGTACATATCTTTAAATTATATATAAATCATGTATTGATGTTAATGTCTATCTGCCCCTCTAGACTGTAAACTCATTGTGGGCAGGGAATGTATCTGCCAACTCTGTTATATCATAATCTCTCAGGCGTTTAGTACAGTGCTCTGCCTACAGTAAGCACTCAATAAATACCATTGATGATGATGGTCAATATAGATCAACATATATCCAACAAAGAGCACTCACCTCAAAACCAATATTCAGATGTTGTTAAGTTATGGACTGAGTCTGGTATTTCATTAAGCAAGGTCGCCTTAACTCATATGCCATCAGTTACTTGTGTTATTGAGTGTTTAGCTTTTTGTGCATAAAAGGAATTATATTACTGAAGATACACTTTCCATTTTTGCTTGAATTTAAAAAAAAACTCTATAATTATTCTTTGAATACCACTTTTTGAACCTGAAAAATCCATACCCTAGCTAGAGTTCAAGGTGTATAAGGAATCAGAGTGGGTCTAATGAAAATCAGACTTTAGGCCTAAAAGAACTTGAATAAACTCTTCCTTTCTTGCTTATTCTGTTTTGTCTAGTTTGTCTGAAGGGGGTGGTGAATATCAAGTACTTAAAGGGCACAGAAAAATGCATAGTTGATGCAGAAGAGAGTGAGAATAGAGGAAATGAGGACTTACTGGGGAAGGTCTATGGAGATGTGATTTTAATTAAAGTTTTGAAGGTGGAGAAAGAAATGTTTTTCATCATGAAAGGGGAGGGTGTTCCAGGCCAGAAGGAGGATGTGGGCAAGTGGTTGGTGGTGGTAGATTGGACTGAAGTACTGTGAGTCAGCTTTGGAAGAGCAAAATGTGCAGGCTGTGTTGTAGTAGGAAATTAGTGTAGTAATCTAGGACAGGGTAAGCTGATTAAATGCTTTAAAGCAAGTGGGATGGAGTTTGTTTGATGCAGAGATGGATGGGCAACCTCTGGAGGTTCTTGAAGAGTGGGGAACCGTGGACTGATTTTTTTTTTTTAAGAAAAATGATCTGGGCAGCAGATGAAGTAAAGACTGGAGTGGGGAGAGACATAAGGCAGGGAATCAGCGAGAATAGTCTTGCAGTAAAGGCAGGATAGTTACTTGATCAGCATGGTAGAAGTTTGGATGGAGAGGAAAGGATGGATTTTAGAGATGCTGCCAAGGTAGAACTGACAGGATTTTGAGACAGATTGAATATTTGGGTTGAATGTGTGACAAGAATGGAGGATAATGCCAAGGTTATGGGCTTGCAAGACAGGGAGGAAATGGCATCTAGAGTGGTGGGAAAGTCAGAGAGAGGATAGAACAGTGTGGGAAGATGAAATGTTCTGTTTTGGACATATAACGTTTGAGGTGTCAGCAGAATAGCCAAGTAGAGATATCCTGAAGGCAAGAGGAAATGTGAAATTGCAATGAAGGAGAGAAGTCAGGGATGGAGTGGTAGATTTGGGAATCAGCAGTAGAGAGATGACAGTTGAAACTGTGGGACTGAATGAGTTCTCCAAGGGAGCGAGTATAGATGGAGACTAGAAGGGGATCCAGAACTGAGCTTTGAGGGACTCCCACAGTTAGGGGTGGGAGGCAAAAGAAAACCCTGTAAAAGAGACTGAGAATGAACAGCCATGCATATAGGACAAGAACCGGGGGAGGACAATATTAGTGAAGCCAAGATTAGATGTTGTTTCAAGGAGAAGGGGCTGTTTGGCAGTTTTGAAGGCAGCTGAGAGGTCGAGGAGAATTAGGATGGAATAAAGGTCACTGGATTTGGCAAGAAGGAGGTCATGAGGTAAAGGAGAGAATTGGAGGAGAGGAAGTGGAGACACTGGATTTAGACAACTGGTTTAAGTAGTTTGAAGAATAATGGTATGAGGGACTGGGATGATAACTTGAGGGAGCAGTGGGGTAAAGGAAGTTTTTTGTTTGCTTTTGTTTTTAGGCTAGGGGATACATGAGCATGTTTACAAGCAGTGGGGAAGGAGTCAATGGAAAATGAATGTTTGAAGATCAAGGAAAGGGAAGGGGAAATTGTTTTGATAAGATGTGAAGGGATGGGGTTGGAGATAATAATAATAATAATAATAATAATAATGTTGGTATTTGTTAAGCGCTTACTATGTGCCGAGCACTGTTCTAAGCACTGGGGTAGACATAGGGGAATCAGGTTGTCCCACGTGGGGCTCACAGTCTTAATCCCCATTTTACAGATGAGGGAACTGAGGCACAGAGAAGTTAAGTGACTTGCCCACAGTCACACAGCCGACAAGTGGCAGAGCTGGGATTCGAACTCATGAGCCCTGACTCCAAAGCCCGTGCTCTTTCCACTGAGCCACGCTGCTTCTCAAGATACAGGTAGTTATCTCAAGATACAGGTAGATACAGGTAGAGATACAGGTAGAGGGTAAAGATTCTGAAAAGAGGCAATAGATCTCCTCTTGAGATACTGCTGAGACAGAGTTGAAGAGCAAAAGTTCCTAAATTCATTCAATAGTATTTATTGAGCGCTAACTATGTGCAGAGCACTGTACTAAGCGCTTGGGATGAACAAGTCGGCAACAGATAGAGACAGTCCCTGCCGTTTGACGGGCTTACAGTCTAATCTGAATGGTGAATAATAAGGGTCATTTCTTACTACCACAACAATGATTAGCTTTTTTTCTGAGGCTCTCACTAATAATAATGTTGGTATTTGTTAAGCGCTTACTATGTGCAGAGCACTGTTCTAAGCGCTGGGATAGATACAGGGTAATCAGGTTGTCCCACATGAGGCTCACACTTAATCCCCATTTTACAGATGAGGTAACTGAGGCACAGAGAAGTGAAGTGACTTGCCCATAGTCACACAGCTGACAAGTGGCAGAGCCGGGAGTCGAACCCATGACCTCTGACTCCGAAGCCCAGGTTCTTTCCACTGAGCCACGCTGCTTCTCACTCTACTTTCAAGGATGATTTTATATCAACATAATCCCCAGAAGATGCATTAATTAATCCATTTATCAATGGCAGTTTTGAAGCACCTATTATAGTAACTGCAGGATTTGTTAAGCACTCACTCTGTACCAAACACACTGTACTCATCTCTGGGGTAGATACAAAATAATCGGGTATTCTGTGCAGAACACTGTATTAAGCACTTGGTAGAGAGTACAATGGAAGCAAAAGGCACTGTCTCTACCCTCATGGAGCATATAATCTAATGGGGGAGACAAGCAGACATACATCATTTATAAATAGTGGGAGCAGAAGAAAGAACAAAGATATTACCGGTAAAAGCAAGAGTAAGGGAAGTGAAATAAATGTATAAAAAATAAGTAATGTACATAGCGTGCTGCATACTTCCTACCTACGTAATTTCAAATACATAAGCTTTGATGGCGAACATAAATGCTAAAGGTAGTCGTTGGGCTTATGCAAACTGGGGTATTGAGAATTAATTGGGGAAGACTTCCTGGAGGAAGTAATACTTTATGAAGCATCTGCAGATGGGGAGAGCTATAATCTTGCAAATATGAAGGGGTGGTTTTCAGGCAGGCCAAAGAAATGGAGTAGGCAAGGATCCGGTGGTGGGAGGGTCAAGAGTGAGATATCAATCAATCAGAGGATTTCACTGTGAGCCAAGCACGGTGAGAAGGTACGTTTGGTAGTGAGGAAAATGGAAAAAGCCAACCGAGAGTCACGGAGCCAATGGTAAGGAGTTTCGGCTTCATGTGGTGGGGATGTGAGCAGCCACTGGTGCTTTTTGACTAGTAAAGAGGCACGTGACAAACAATGTTTTCAGATGATCCGGGCAATAGCGTGACTTGGAAGGTCAGAAAGAGGCTGATACAGTACTTGAATAATTAGATGATGAGAGTTGCAACCAGGGTGGTTGACTCCCAGGTGAAGAGGAAGAGGCGGGACCAGGAAATGCTGCGGAGGAAGAATTACTAGGAGTGTTTTTAAATAGGAAAGATAGAGGGTGACATGATAGAGTGACTTGTTCAAGTCACTCAAAAAGTCAGCCGTCTATTGGCACACGCATCTTCCGTAATTCCCAGCCAAGTGCTTGGTCAGTAAACCTCATTCCTTCCTTCTCTTTAGTTCACACTCCAAACACTGAGGTTGCATCTGGGTAAACCCGGTTGTGTCGGGAGGACGTGAACGCTTCTAAGAAGCTCGTGATATCTTGGGTTCATTTATTGCCAAAGGTCTTCCTCTCTTTTTTTTGTTTTTTTGTTTTTCAAAATCCACATGGTTCTTATTCATGTTCACTTAAATCATCAAAGAATGGTTTTGTAAGAGTTATTTGATCTCCAGGAAGCCTTTTGAGTCCATTCTTTTAAAAAGTTGGATCTTGCCAAGAATAAATTAATTTGAACACCAAAAAGTTCATTTTCAGTTCAAAGCTCCAAGGCCCAGGAGGGGAGGATAGGGTGATTTCTAAATCTGGCAAAACCCTATTTCCTAATCCTTTAAACATGCATATCAATTTTATAAAACATGCATCTCCATTACTAATTAGTAACTAGGAATTGAGTCTAATTGAAAGTACTTTCAGATAATTCGGGTGGCAAGTTAAAAAACAGTAAAAAATCTCTTTTTGATTAAGCATCGCAAATGAGTATTTCATTTAGGCAAATGCTTTCCTGTAACTTATTTTTTGAAGCGATGCTGCAGGCTAACACTAATATATCAGAAAATAATGTTGGAAGGGGGAGAAATGAGGAGTGGCCTTCCACAGGAAAAGATCTAACCCCTAAAAGAGTCAGACCCTTCTGAAAAGAAGGTTCCCAGTTCAAACACTGTATTTAACTCACTTCTCCATTTCGCCAAACTCCTTTTCTTATAGAGTAGACTTAACTATAAAAGGAGCTTCAGGAAGACCCTTTGACCACTCCCCATGGGAGCAACCAAGGCACAGGTTAGACTGAAGCCTCTGATTGCACAGAAGCTAACAAAACATTCACTGTGTCAGCAACCGACCGCCATATTTTTAAAAATATCCCAAATTATATGTCATAGTATTCATTCATTCATTCAATAGTATTTATTGAGCACTTATTATGTGCAGAGCACTGTACTAAGTGCTTGGAATGTACAATTCGGCATCAGATAGAGACAATCCCTGCCCATTGATGGGCCTACAGTCTAACTGGGGGAGACAGACAAACAGAAACAATAGCAATAAATAGAATCAAGGGGATATACATCTCATTAACAAAATGAATAGGGTAATAAAAATATATACAAATGAGCGGATAAGCACAGTGCTGAGGGGTGGGGAAGGGAGAGGAAGAGGAGCAGAGGGAAAGGGGGGGAAAAGGAGGCTTAGCTGAGGGGAGGTGAAGGGGGTGGGCAGAGAGGGAGCAGAGGGAGCAGAGGGAAAAGGGGAAGCTCAGTCTGGGAAGCCCTCTTGGAGGAGGTGAGCTCTCAGTAGGGCTTTGAAGAGGGGAAGAGAGTTAGTTTGGCGGAGGTGAGGAGGGAGGGCATTCCAGGACAGCGGGAGGACATGCGCCAGGGGTCAACGGTGGGATAGGCGAGAACGGGGGACGGTGAGGAGGTAGGCGGCAGAGGAGCGGAGCCTACAGGGTGGGCAGTAGAAGGAGAGAAGGGAGGAAGGTAGGAGGGGGGGCAGGAGGGGGCAAGGTGATGGAGAGCCTTGAAGTACAGGGCTCTGCACATAGAAAGCACCGAATCAATACCCTTGATGAATCAGTCAACGCAATATTTCTATAATAGCCTTTTCCTGATTCCACCTGGGCTGAACAGGCCAGATGGAAGGAGCAGGCCCACAGTGTGACTCTCTACAGCTCCACCTCTCCACTGCCTAGCAACCGCCATCCCTACTGCCGGACCAGCAAAGGCAGCTGCCGTTTTGTTACCTTGGCCAAACTGGTCCTTCTGGAATGCTGATGAGAGTTTTTGATGGAGCTGGAAAAATGTCACCGGGTTGGGCCAGGAAATCCCATCGCTGGCTTGGAAGGTCCAATTCTGACTCAGGTGCGTAGCTGCTGTGGCCGCTGGTTTCCACCTGTCACCACCGCCCACTGTCACCCTTCAGCTGAGGCAGACATAATGGGGCTGGGTGGTGACTAGTGATGAAGGATGGCAGAGATAGAAGGGGTGCTCAATAAATACGAAATAAGCACTCAGTAAATACAGATTATCTAAGAATCCTCGGGCTTACCTAGAATTTTCAGTCCAATCGCAAAATCAGCCGTACTGATGATGTTCATTCCAGGAAGTTTTGGACTGCTGAGAAAGATGCCGAGAAACAGACCATATGTAGTCCATTGATATTTTTCTTAGTCTTAGAATAGGAGCTTTCTCCTGTAGCAAACTAAAAATACATTATACTGAAAAATGGACACAATACTTTTAGTTTGTGTTTTTCACAGTTTTCTGTGACATTTTAACTAAGTGTTGAAGATATTGTTCTTTCTTTCCCTTACACTTGGTATGGCTAATGCAGAATGTGTGGAATCACAATCATTCACACGTGACAGATTGCGGTGTCACACACACGGGATTATGTCTTCACTGCAGAGTTGAGCAGAAGGAGAATGGTTGGAAAGGCAAAACTTGTATTCGGCTACAGATAGCTTAAAATAAAATGCAAGATCCCAGAGGTACAGCCGAAATACGAGGGCTGAGAGGAAGATTTCCTTTTTCACTTTTACACCAGGGAAAAAAAAACCCTTTTGTTTCTTAATCTTTTTGACATTTCTTTCATATCTTTCAAAAGAAACTGCTAAAGCAATTTAAAATAGGGTCAAATTTGTCAAATCAACTACTTCATTGGAATCCCTAAATTTGAATGCTTAGGGGTTTTTAGATGATTCCATGTAATACATTCAGATTAATACTTTATGCAAAGTGGATTTGCACAAGAAAATTGGGTAACTTGTAGAACATAGAAGAATTGACATTATTGCTAAAGAGAATCCAGTGTCCCTTTCCTTCCTCCAAATGGCTGTAGTCTACCTTAACGGGCATGCTAAGATACTAAAACCTTTCTGCGGGGGTGAAGATATTTCTCTTCACTTCTACGGGGTGGGAAGGGCTGCACTGAATTCTCCTTTGTCTCTGTGTAGGGGCAGAACTCCCACAGAATTTTGGTTGGAGCTAGAGACTCTTCATCTAGAGCTGGGGCAAAAAAAGAGCAGGAGTTTTAAAAGAAAGAAGCACAGGGTGGAGACAGGCTTCAAAGAGTTAACATGCCAGAAAGCCGGCATTTTGGGCCTTTTACCCCTGATTGGAAACTAATAATAATAATGGCATTTGTGAAGTGCTTACTATGTGCCAGAAACTGTACTAAGCGCTAGAGAGGATACAAGCAAATCCAGTTGGACAGAGTCCCTGTCCCAAGTAGGGTTCACAGTCTCAAACTCCATTTTACAGATGAGGCAACTGAGGCACAGAGAAGTGAGGTGATTTGCCCAAGTTCACACAGCGGATACGTGGTGGAGCCGGGATCAGTGACTTTCTGACTCCCAGGCCCATGCTGTATCCACTACACCATGTTGTTTCAGGTCTTGCCGTAGACCTGGGATTTGCAAGTCTGAAAGTCCAGCCCAAACAGCTGTGAGGGCTCCCCCATCCCCAGTGCCTCTGTGGAGTGGACAGCTATGTAGCAGAGGGAGTGGGGTGATCCGGTTATGAGGATAGCGATCCTCTGGTCTCTCCAGCCACTGCTGCCCAACATGTCTGGAGAGCTCGAGAAAGATATGTCTGGCGGGGAGCCTGGGAGATGAATCCCAGCTCAGGCAGCTGAACAGCTGCCACTTGACTGCTGGGAATTTCCCCTTCAACCAGCCTTAGATCCGACTCAAAGGAAAGTGAGTTTCAGGGTCTAGGGCATAGCTCCCTCTCCCATTCTGGAGGACTTAGAAGGGCTTGCAGATAACGTTTGCTTGGAAGGATAGGGGAGATTGTACATTCCAAGTCCTTAGTACAGTGCTCTGCACATAGTCAGCACTCAATAAATACTAATGAATGAATGAATGAATGAATGAATGAATGAATGGGTCAAATGCTAAACCACACCAGTGAGTTTACAGTAAAAAGTAAGCAAATGCCTATAGTCCTTACAGAAATGACAAAGTATATCAAATTGAGCCCTGTGATTTGGCTCTTTTGATTATTATTATTACATTAATAAGAATGGTATTTATTAAATGCTCACTATGCACCAGGCACTGTACTAAGCAAATCAGGTTGGACACCGTCCCGGTCCCACAGGGGGCTCACAGTCTTAATCCCCATTTTACAGATGAGGGAACTGAGGTAGTGAGAAGTTAAGCAACTTGCCCAAGGCCACACAGTAGACAAGTGGCAGAGGCAGAATTAGAACCCAGCAACTCTGACTCCCCAGCCCGTGCTCCTTCTGCTAGGCCACGCTGCTTCTAGGACTGTTTCAGTCTCTTAGGGACCCTCGTAGACTGGGGTCAGCACAAGTGTTAGAGTTTAATGGTGTAGTGAAAAACTTCCTAAGGAAATACAAAGTCAAACAGAATGCAACTTGTGCTCAAGATTTATAGCCACAAACTCAGTGGCATTGAAGTAAAGCCCAATAAGCATTTACAGGTTTTTTGGTTTCTGTACTGCATCTCTTCTTCTTCCAAGAGGAACACAGTATTTATCTCGTCTACAAAGATTAGAGGATTATCACCTTTTCAAAAGACTACATGTCATCATCCATCAGAGACTGGCCAGCAACCAGTTTTTTTCTGGGGATCCAGTGCCCGATTAGTGCAGCCATGAGGCAAAACCCTGCAGGTTTGTGCTAAACCAGAAAATGAAGAGAAAGGTTCAAGGGTAGAAGAGGAAAAGTTAAGCCAATACTTTTTAGTCTCAAGAGGCAGAAGCATCTGGATGATGATGGTTAATAACAACAACAACGACAATAATAATGATAATAATTCTCAAGACCGCAGCTCCTTGGGGCCAGGGAACACGTCTACCAACTCTATTATATTGTACTCTCCCAAGCTTATAGTACGGTGTTCTGCACGCAGTAAGCTCTCAATAAATATGATTGATTGATAGTCCTTGCAGTATTTGTTAACCCTGCTATGTTCTAAGCATTGTACTAAGCATTGGGGTACAATCAGATCAGATTCAGTCCCTTCCCCTCACAGGGTTCACCGTCTGAGGAAGGGGAATAGGTAACGAATCCCTATTTTACAGATGAGGGAACTGAGGCAGAGAGACATTTAAGTGACCCCTTTAGACTCACTGCAGTGTGGCCAGACCACTGTGCTGCCGCTGATCCTGTGAACTCCAGCACGTATCTCATTACCGACCTAAGCACGGACGTTAGCAGGATTTCCAAATAGTCCCGGAAAACTGCAATGGGAGCACACACAAGCAGGGAAGAGGGAATGTGAATTTAATAGACACGAGGGAGCACCATTTCGAACAATGCAGTTTGGCAATGGAATGTTGGAGGACAACGTTAACAGAAAGTCCAGCCTGGCCTAGGGCTAAAAGGGAAGAGTTACTGTCCTGAGTAATGGCTTCAAGAAAACAGCATATTGGAGGTTTCGGGGTCAGTGTGTTAGCAGGACATAGGGCAATATTTACTTGGCCGTACTGTGGAATAAATTGCAAATGCATATAGTCCTTTTCAGCAACACTCACCCACATAGGATCATATCCATCTGCATCTTTGAATGTGCATTCATCTTTGCATAGGAAAGAAAAGTGGTTTAGGAGACAGGATACAATGTAAAGAAAAGTTATAAAATTCTGAGTTAAGCACAATTTTTATTGGAAGCCCTTACTGTTGAATTGTCCTGATGATTTTCAGGCACTAAGAAAAATAAAGAATTGCCATTATGATTTTGAGAAAGGGAAATGTTTTTCAATTGGAAATCTCTCGATGGAAACGTGTCACTTGGTGGACAGCGGGAGTCAGGATCAGAAGATAACTCTGGGAGGAGTCATCCCATTTCCACTTGATTAGCCAGGCCCATTATCAATGACACAGAAATTACTCTAGATGCAGTTATATTCACATTGTCATGCTAATATCTCCTAGTAACATACTACCCTTCAACTGAGGAGCTTGTGGGGCTGACTTTAGTGAGTTATATGTAATAAATCCACTGGTATAATTATCCACTCACTAGCTCACCCTCTGCCACATTTCTTCAAAAACAAACATCCTAAGCAGGTTACGAAGACCATGACCAGCAACCTACTTGTCACTCAGCCTATGTGGGAAATGTCACAGAAAATTCAGAACTAAGAATTCCTTCTCTGCATAATTCAGGTGGTTGTTGCCTCAAAGAGAAGCAGTGTGGCTTAGCTGATAGAGCACGAGCTGGGAGTCAGAAGGACCTGGTTTTAATCCCGGCTCCGCTACATCAGCTGTGTGACCTGGGGCAAATCACTTCACTTCTCTGGCCCTCAGTTATCTCATCTGTAAAATGGGAATTATGATTGTGATCCCCATATGGGGCAGGGACTGTGTCCAACCTGATGATCTTGTATCTGTATCAGTGCTTAGAACAGTGCTTGGCATATAGTAAGTGCTTGAGTACTACAGTTATTATTATTACACCTGCTACTCTATAGCATGCCTACTATAAAAATCTTGTTGTATTCTTAATAGAAGAGCTTGATGGATTCTTGTGAATTTGTTCACCATACCAAATTTGCCACAGCCTAAACATTGGTCTAAGGGTATGTTGACAGATAGTGGAATATTTACACTACAGATTTCTCAGAGACATACTAAGGGTGACCAAGAATGGTCATTTAGTCTTTCCATCGGGCAAAACACTTGGTTAGAAAATTGCTGGTTAGATTTTTCATTTTTTTTTTTAACAAATGATGTGTGAATTGATGCAGCTGTTTGGGATTTATAATGGGGCCAGGGAAAGGGAAAAGGCATTTACATAGTTTCAGGTTGTTGGTGCAGAGTATTTTTTGTCACAGTTGTACTATGCTCCAGACCTGCAGTGACATAGCTTCCAAAATAAAATTATACAGTTTTACTAGGATTTAATAATTTAGGATTTGGTACTTAATGTTGACTAAATCATTTTGTGTGGCTGAAATATTGAGATTCAGATATATATTATGAACAGGTACAGTAGTCGTAGTAGAAAGCATTGTCTGGGTATTAAAGGATCTTTAGCACCATCCACGCTTCTTTCATTTTCATATTGCAGGGAAAGCAAACTTTTTCAATATAACATTGCACAATCCCTGAGTTTGTATTTCAGGACTGCAACTATGCTTTCTCCTTCCTCAAAAATTTTTAATTTTCTGCACATAGGGGGCTTTCAATCAATGCTGTTGACTCTCTGACTCACTACTGAATGGAATTTGTATTATGATGGAGGATAGTCAAAATTTCTCATATGGACATGTAAGGTCGAGCTGAATTTATACCTGATATCCATTCTTGTACTTATATTTGTTTTTAATGGCTTGTAGTGTTATTGACTCTGAAAATGAAGTCTAGTGTATTCATCCATTCATTCATTCAATCGTATTTATTGAGAGCTTACTATATGCAGAGGACTGTATTAGGCGCTTGGAAGAGCACAACAATAACAGTGACATTCCTTACCCACAACGAGATTACAGTCTGGATGGGGGGGAGACAGACATCAATACAAATAACTAAAATTATAGATCTGTACATCGAGCTGTGAGGCTGGGAGCAGGGAAGAGAAAAGTAAGCAAGTCAAGACAACGCAGAAGAGAGCGGGAGATGAGGAAAAGTGGAGCTTAGTCTGGGAAGCCTCTTGGAGGAGATGTGCCTTCAATAGGTTTTGAAATAAAGAATGAATTCCCATGATTCACTTGACATATTTGCAGCGTGACCTTGAGCAAGTCACTTAACTCCTCTGTGCCTCAGTTTCCTCACTTGTAAAATGGGGATTCAGTACCTGTTCTCCCCTCAAACTGCGAGCCTCAAGTGGAACAGGAGGTGTGTCTGACCTGATTACCTTGTACCTACACCAATGCTTAGTACCCTGCTTGGCACAAAGTAAGTGGTAAACACAAACCATAGTTATTTTTGACCTAGATTGTTCACCTGTATAGATTCCTGTCTCGAAGACTATTTTCTTTAAAAAAAAAAATCAGAATGCATCAGTATCCAAGTTTTTAAGAGTAGCATATTTAGAAAATGAAAGTGAAATAATTTAGTAAATCAAACTAAAATTTACCTTTGAAATGGGAATGGAAAGCAATTCTCTGGGCTTCAAGCAGAAACCTTCCCCCAGAGAATGCCAATCTGAAAACAGTGTGATTTGAATAGAAAGCATCTGAACTAAAGCATTTACTTGGGAACACTACTTGGCAAAATCTGAAACTGAACCTTCAAAATTCATCACCAGAATGAGGAACAGTGTGAATCTCACTTAGGCCCAATATTCCTACTTCGGTACGAGCTGTTTTCCAAGGCCCTTGGTGTCTGCCAGCTGCTGGCCAGACTCTACAGTACACTCAACCAATTAGAAGAGTCCCTGATTAGGAAGTTGGACTTGAGTCCTTCTTCGAGTGTCCTGTGCATTTTCATAGCCAACATTTACAGATTCAAACCAGGCCCCTTGTGCTCTGAATGTGGTAAGTGCTACCATATGAGTCTGCCTCTTGGCAGACCTGTGCCAGGGCCTTCGTGGCCGATAATTAATGGAAACAAATGGAATAGTCAGCAGCTGATCAAGGTGACTAAAGACCTCCTCCTTGGGACAATCATACTATTGTCATTTGCTAGACCTGTTTCAAAGTCTTAGAGTTTGCTCTTAGCACTTCTTCAACTCTTTATGAGACACTTAAGCCTCTCCTCCCTGCACTAACTACCCCCTCTTCACCACCCCCGTGCCCCCCAAAAAGAAAACCCAACAAGATCTCAAGCGGTTGACATTTTTTTTGTACCTGGAGTGGGCACTGAGGGAGGGAAGGATCACTCGTAATGACAGTTCCAGAGGCCTTCTTTTAGCTTTTCTGCTGTTGACTGATGTTTCTGAGCTTGGGGATTTTCCTCTCCCCTCATTATCAGATGTACAAGAACTCTTGTTTCTGCATCTCCAGGACCCTTCTATTAGTACAGTGGAAAGAGCGCTGCTCTAGAAATCAGGGGATCAGGGAACTGAGATGTGGTTTTGCTGCTAGTTTAGGACCAAAACTAATCTGCTGTTCCTGATGGGAGATTTAAACTTCTCTCTAGATTGTAATCTCGTTATGAGCAGGGAAGGTGATCACTAATTCTGTTGTATTGTCCTCTCCCAGGTACTTAGTATAGTGCTCTGCATAGAGTAAGCACTCAATAAATACCATTGATTGACTGACTGAAAAAAAAAAAGCCCGGACTGTGTCTCCTTAGTCCTCATGGATCAGTGAGCTGGTTTCCACTTTTACTGTGACCTACATGTTAAAAGGGCTACTAGGAAACTGTGTTCACCAGTATTCTGAAATAGTCTTCTATTAGTCTTCTATTTTGCTAGATAGCAGTCTAAAAAAGTAAAGTCAGATCCCACAAGTGTTAAGTTCCGCCCCAGAATGCTGTCATGCTGCCCAACATTCCTAAAGGGTTTTAGTTACAACGGAGGGTAAGCACACTGGCTTAGTGCTCTTGCTTAGCCTAATACTCTTGAGGAATTTTTAGAAATATCCTAGAGCCTAAGACTGAGATTTATGGCCTGCAAACTGTCTTATTGGACCATGGTTTTGAATACTGTATTTTAAAAATGAATTTCTCCAAGAAATGAAAAACCTAAGATTAGTTATTTGAAATTCCACAACTCTTGGGAATCATCTGACTGTTTCATCACAGTATAAGCTAACCAAGATTTTCATGTTGAAAATAGGCAGGGCATCTACACCATAGGTCTTTCTGCTGGGCTTCACCCCCCCACCCCTAGCCCCCTGCCCCCTGGGCTCTCAGTGGATGTTAATTTGATATTAATGATGGTGCAGATGAATTTAAGTCAACTTTGGATCATTCCTGCCTCAATTAAACAGCAAGTGGATTATCCATGTCTTTTATTCCCTCGCCCTCTTCCTCCTCTTACCTAGCCTTTGACCTTTTCACTGCTTGTTATCCTCCTCAAGAGGATGGGAAGCGGGAGGTGGTGAAATAACTGTCAATATGGTTCCTTATCATCCGGACTACTGAAAGGTATGGTAGGATCTTGAAGTTATGGATTAATCTGTGGATTTTTTCAGCTATCCAAACTTTTCCAGCTCCTAAAGGCAATTGATATTTGAGAGTTGACTTAATTCTTTTTTTTCTAAAGGCCGATAATTTTTGTTTATGGGTAACCACCTTATGCTTGAAAATCCCCAATGGATTTCCATGTTGCTTCAGATGTAGGCTATGTGGTATTTGTTTTGTTTATGGTATTTGTTAAGCATTTGCTATGTGCCAAGCACTGTTCTAAGCACTGAGGTGGATACAAGCAAATAGCGTTGGACACAGTACTTGTCCCTCTTGGGGCTCACAGTCTTAATCCAAATTTTACAGATGAGGTAACTGAGGCAGAGAAAAGTGAAATGACTTGCCCAAGGTCACGCAGCAGACAAGTGGTAAAGCCAGGATTAGAACTCATGACCTTCTGACTCCCAGACTCATGCTCTATCCATTATGCCATGCCAAGTGTTCTGGACACTATTATGCATGCAGTAATTTTTTTTTTTTAACATGAAGCAATTGATTATTTTGCCATGAAATGGTTAGGTAGCCTGGGTGTTTTCTGAAACTCCACAGAAGACATCTAAGATGGGATATTTCTTTGCTCTAATAATAATAATAATAATGTTGGTATTTGTTAAGCGCTTACTATGTGCAGAGCACTGTTCTAAGCGCTGGGGTAGACACAGGGGAATCAGGTTGTCCCACGTGGGGCTCACAGTCTTAATCCCCATTTTACAGATGAGGTAACTGAGGCACAGAGAAGTTAAGTGACTTGCCCACAGTGACACAGCTGACAAGTGGCAGAGCCGGTATTCGAACCCATGACCTCCGACTCCAAAGCCCGTGCTCTTTCCACTGAGCCACGTTGCTTCTCTGAGTTGTTATTTTAAAATAAAGAAGGGTTTTTATTACAAAAGTAGGTCATTTGGCCTGAACTGCCTACCTAACCTGCCCTTAGCCACTGAATGGCTTAACTAATGGGAAGCAGCCTGGCCTAGTGGGAAGCAGTATGGTCTAGGGGACTGAAAACTGTTGGGGGGTCAGAAGGACTTGGGTTCTAATTTTGCCTCTACTACTTGTCTGCTTTGTGACTTGGGGCAAGTCACTTGCCTTCTCCATGTCTCAGTTACCTCATCTACAGAATGAAAATTGAGAACGTGAGCCCTACACGGGACATGGACTGTGCCCAACCCTATTAGCTTGTATCTACCCCAGTGCCTAGTACAGTGCCAGGAACATAGTAAGCACTTAACAAATACTATTAAACGCTCCATTTCACAAGCTAAGGCAGACCTGAGAATAAGTTATTGGAGGGTTTCAGGCAGTTTGAGCTGTGGGATGCTGGCTTTATTCAAATGTGCATCTACATAATGGGATCAGATTCATTAAAGACTCTAGCATTACTTCATTTCCTATGGAATGTAGCATTTCTCATTTCTTTATTGTAGTCATTATAGTTTATGGGGTCAGTGAGCCAGGGATCAAGTATTCAAATTCCCAGAGAAATTACAGAGCTTCCCATCATGGAGAGCTTTACAAAAAGAGCAGTCTGTCATGGATAATTTAGTCATTCACCTGTCTGAAAGTCAAGGAACTGGACCAGATGACCCCTCGAGGTCACTTGGCGCTCTATGATGCTTTCTGATCTTGTCTATCCCAGGAACTATCAGAACCATTCTATGGGGCTGCTTTTCCTCTTAGACTCTCTTAATATCCCCCTGAATAGGAATGGTCACACATTCTAGTTTTACACCTCCAGGTTGACTAGTCATGAAATAGAAATGAGTCTGCATGTGCAAACCACAATTTTTTTTCCAATCTTACTTTTGCAGCAGAGCAGAGGAGGATATCTATTCCAGTTAGTCATGTTGAGAAGAGGAGACACATGGTCAGCAGATTATCAAGCTTGTTGCTGAGGGTGACCAAAATAACCTATGCTATAGCCCTCATCTCCCAAGCAGCTGTGGAAGCCCTGAATCCATGGCAGAGATTAACACCTGACTGCTATGAGGGTTGCCCTTCCCTCAAATGGAGGTCTGACAGCTGACTAGCATGTTACCCAGCATGCATGGATGGCCCCGTCTAATACAGCCACATTTCAAATTACTCCAAAGAAACTTTATCGTCATTTGGCAGATTCAAAGCCACTCCATTCAAATGAAGAGTAGAATTTGCTTCTCACCTCGAATGTATATTGCTTACTAAGGTTAGATATTAGGAAAGCAGCGTGGCCTAGTGGAAAGAGCACAGGGCTAGGAATCAGGACATCTAAACCCAGGTCTACCACTTGCCTGCTGGGTGACCTTGGGCAAGCCACTTAACCTCTCTGTGCCTCAGGTACCGCATCTGTAAAATGGGGTCTACATACCCATTCTCCTTCTCCCTTAGATGGTGAGCCCCATATGGGACAGGGACCTGCTTATCTTATATACACCCCAAGTCTTGATACAATGTTTAGCACTGTATCAAATGCCACAATTATTATTATTATTAAGGCTAGGAAGGCAAGTGGCTAAATATTAGTCCAAAGAGACTTCAGAGTGGAGCTATTCTGAATGTATTAAATCAATAAACCTGGGTTTTTCCTCTTCCAATCCTCATCTCAAATTTTTGGATACTGGAAATGGGATTTGAAAGCTTGCCCTCCCTTGAGCTGCTGAGTATTTTGAGAAATGTTCTCCAAGATCTGTGGGCACTGGGAGATGGAGTCAATGATGAACCACAAAAAGTCCCCAGATTGCTGTCCTGATGAGCAGTGACTATTTTCCTTTCCTTCAGAACCACTGTGCTGGAGACCTCACTCTTTAAAGAGGCCGGGCAGACTATTTGCAAGTTTTTCTGAAAACAGATCGTTCGTAACATTTTCACCCTCTGAATCTGAGCCCGTGCAAAGTTCTCTAGTACTGTGTAGGTACCCAAAATTAAGTTAAACTGGAAACGAGTATGGTAAACCGGCAGGAAATTGAGAAATAGAGGTTGGTATAAAAGTAGATTTAAAATGGAGTTGCTAAATTAAACCAGATAAATTTTTCAATTTTAAAAATGGTAAAACATAGCCAGCCTTATACCGCCTGTTCTCTTCCTGCCTCTGACCATTTCTTCTGTTTCCTTTGCTTTTTGAAGGCAGGTGCTTTGCCTTTTACTTCTAGTACACAGCACTCAGTAAAGACTGTTGATGATACTGATAGTAATAGAAGTCAAATGGTAATTTTTTTTTATTGGAAACTGACAAAATTGGAGGGCCTAGACTGAGTTCCTTGTGGAATATCTACCAACTCTAATGTATTGTTCTCTCCTAAGTGCTTAATACAGTCTTTGGCTCAAAGAAGTGTGCTCAATCAATACCAATGATTGATCAATTGATTGAAATGCTCAAAGAATATAATGCAAAGCAAATTAAAATATTACATACCAGTGCCCTGAGAATCCAGAGGGTATCAAAGGGAAAATGCTAATGGATTCAAAGGAGAAGGATCTCTGAAATATAAGATTAAATTGCCATTTGCAAAAATCTATTTGAGGTCAACATGATTTTCAAAGTTTGTGCATGGGGAGAAAAAAAAACTAAAATTTTGCACACTTTCTTCAAAAAAATCCATTTCCTAAGGCAGAAATTATTGATTTTCTAGGCCTGAATCCATATACTCGGAAGAAAATGAAAGGATTGGGGGATATTACAAATAGTTTTGTGGCTTTCAACATTCAGGTTTCATTATTATTCCCAACAAACGTCATGATAAAAAGACTTATTTTCTGCAGCGCAGTCTCAGCAGTGCCACTGTGAGAGAAAATGAAGTCATAGACCAACTTTAGGGGAAACGAAAACATTACAGTCACAAGGTATATTGAGCAAACCTTAGCAATAGGCATGTTGTTTTTTTTCTAACTAAACTTCACATGACACAATGGGCCTAATTATTTTATGGGAACAATGCACTGCTTTAAATCAAGGGAGTATAGGCCATAAATCTAGCCAGGACCCCCTTCTTCAACTACTGACCAACCTGGAGACTCCAAACCAGGGAAAATTCCCCACCTCCTGTGAGTAAAGAGGCTTGGGGAGGATGAAGAGGGAAAATTCATTCATTCATTCATTCATTCAATCGTATTTACTGAGTGCTTATTGTGTGCAAAGCACTGTACTAAGTACTTGGGTGAGTACAATGAAACAACAAACAGACTCATTCCCTGCCCACAACCAGCTCACAGTCTATACGGGGAGACAGATATTAATATGAACAAATAAATAAATTACAGTTATATACATATGTGCTGTGGGATGGGAGGGAGGATGAATAAATGGAGCAAGTCAGGGTGACGCAGAAGGGAGTGGAAGAAGAGGAGAGGAGGGCTTAGTCAGGGAAGGCTTCTTGGAGGAGGTGTGCCTTCGTTAAGGCTTGAAGTGGGGCAGAGCAATTATCTGCCTGATATGACTGGTGACTGACATGTCAAATATGGTGTCACGAGACACCATGAGCCAGAATCATTTTTTTCTCCCAGAGAAGAGCCATACACTTGCAGAGGACTTGCCCACAAGCATTCCTGCTTTCTCCAGCCCCATTCTAACAGCAAGATTTATGTAAATGATTTGCTGATTTGGAAGCCTCCAATGAAGACTGGTAGAGAAGTCTCGCCGAGACCATTTAGGTTGCTTTTTACAAGGTCCCAATTCAGCAATTTACAATAATAGTTATAATAATAATAATAGCAGTAATAGTAATAGTGGTATGTGCTCAACCCTAGGAGAAGCACTGTGGCCTAATGGAGAGAGTACGGGCCTGGGAGTCAGAGGACCAGGGTTCTAATATTCATTCATTCATTCAATAGTATTTATTGAGTGCTTCCTATGCGCAGAGCACTGGACTAAGCGCTTGGAATGGACAATTCGGCAACAGAATATTGGCTCCATCTCTTGCCTACTGAGTGACCTTGGGCAGATCACTTAGCTTTTCTGTGCCTCAGTTTCCTCCTTTGTAAAATGTATATTTACTCTCTGTTCACCTTCCTACTTAAACTGCTAGTTCCATGAGGGACAAGGAATGTGTCTGACCTGACCGACTTGTATCTACTCCAGCACTTAGAACAGTGAATGATGCATAGTAAGCTCTTAACAAATATGATGACAATAATAATAGCAATATTACTAGGATAGACACAAGATAATCAAATCTGATCCAGTCTCTGCCCACACGGGGTCACAGTCTAAGGAGGGAGGGTCCTCCCTTGGATGCACAGAAAACAGTGTCGAGGAGATGTAACTTTGCCATGAAGCCTCACTGCTGGCAGCCACTTGCCCCATTTTATTCTATTTCAAGCTGGCCTTCTGGCATCAGTTGAAATCTCAGTTCCACTCAAGGCCTCCGTTTGTTTTCTGTGCTCTTTCCATATTTCAATCCAAAACAGCAAGGAAAAGCAAAACTCCAAGATGAAAGAAATGAAAAAAGGCCAAGGATTGTTGAAGTAATCTACATGTGGTTCATTTTTCTTTACTTCCCTTTCTTTTGGGAGTGAGGGGATGGTGCCTTAGACCATAAACTGTCCTCAGCCACATGTTAGTATGGCTGAAAGATTAGATTCTAATTCATGAAGCAGTAACAGTATACTTGTCAAATGGCAACACAGAGAAATCACTCAGTAAAAGGAGCATTTCCTCAGCATTCTTGAAGCCTCCTTGCCATTCCATGTCCCCACAACTGTTAACAGCAGAAGGAACCACCCTAGGTTGATATGAATAGTCACAACCGCCAAACAGGCCTAAATCTAATTTTTATCCTGTTGCCGTCCTGTGGCGGATTCCCTGGGAGACAGTAATGAAGAGCGCAGAGGGGAGGCTCGGGATAGATGAAAATGCTAAATTGTTTTTTGACAGCTGGCTTTTGACTTCATGTTTCACTCCTCCCTCCCGCCCCCTTTCCGGTCCTACTTATTGTACCAAGAACGTGTGAGCCCAGAGTATGGGCTATATTTTTCTAAAGCAGATAATGAAACAAGGAGCTGAGCTGGGGCCCAAGGTCGTGGCTAATGGAAAAGGCAATATAGGCATTTTCACTGCCTTTATGTTTTTAATGATGCCTTCATTGTCTCTTATTGGGTTTTTGTTTTGTTTTGCTTTTACAGTCAATTGCTCCTCCTGCTCTTTGCCATTTGCTTTTAGGCTGGCAGTAGCAGTTCCATAAAATATTCTAATGGCCCCCCACAGTGCCTCTGTAGTGAAGGATCTGGTTGTGTTTTCATTATAATCCTCGTTTTAGAGATATTTATAACACAGTCATCTTAATTTGCATCAGGCCGCAGGGAGCATGCCTCACAGGTCAGCAATGGAGGCTATCTTTTGGTGCATTTGAAAAAAACTTATGGCTTAAATTCATTAGTGGCTTTCTAAGACTAGGGGAATTGCCTGCTTGCCGTAGCACTGTGTATAAAGGTGCTTCTATCTTCATTCTCCTTTTCTAATGTTGCTGGCGTTTTAGCTGAGCATCTTCTATAAAAGTTAATAGCAAATACCTAAGAAGAGTTGCACATTAGCTCCATTTCCTACGTTTACAAAAAGTGTATAGGGGCAGTATCACAGAATAGACACACCCTAGATTCCAAACACCCCACGATACACACACTCCAGGGATTTGGCTCAAACAGTTACCATTCTGGCCACATCATTGTCTTTGTGGGTCTCCCTGTACCCAAACTCTTCCCCACCTCAGTCCTCAGTCCATAATCCAAGCTGCTGTATTTTTTAAGCACTTACTCTGGGCAGAATACTGTTCTAAGTCCTTGACAAAGTATTATACATCAGTGTTGATAAGCGGCAATCCCTGCCCACAAGGATATACATGATCTCCTCACAGTGGACTCAGCACACACATTTCCACTCTTCAGAAACTTCCAGTTAACCTCCACATCAAGGAGCAACTCTTTCCCATTGGCTTCAATCAATCAATCAATAGTATTTACTGAAGGCTTACTATATGCAGAGCACTGTACTAACCATCCGGGAGAGTGCAATATGACAGAATTGGTAGATTTGGTCACTGCCCATAGCAATCTTTATTATTATCATGATGGTATTTGTTTAGCACTTACCTGGTGTCAAGTACTGTTCTAAGTGCTGAGCAAAATACAAGTTAATCAGGTTGGACAGAGTCTAGACCTTAGGTCTAGAGTGTAAGCTCCTTGTGGGCAGGGATGTGTCTGTTTATTGTTATACTGTACTCTCCCAAGTACTTAGTAAAGCGTTTTGCACACAGTAAGCGCTCAATAAATACAGTTGAATGAATGAAGTCTAATTATTACCTAATTAGAAGTTATCTGTTGAGTGCATGTATATTAAAAACCTGCTATGACACCCTCCTTGTTTTCTCAATTGGGGAGAGGGAAAGAAACCCCTCTGAGTTACCAGCGCTCTATCCCCCAGAAGCAGGATTAGTTGCCTGGACTTCAAATTGTCCCTTGGTATTTCGATGCATATCTGGATATATTTTCCAGACCAAACTAAATTTTCTGGAGCCAAAGTGCTACCTTTAAACCGGATTGAGAGCCAAAGAGTCTTTGGGTATCCTTGTTACTTAGTAATCATTCATTCATTCAACCATATTTATTGAGCACATACTGTATGCAAAGACCTGTTATTAGTGCTTAATCATCCTAGACTTTTTAAAAATAATTTGGACAGTTATGGAAAATGTATGATTGTGTGGTTTTATTTGCTTAACAGAAGATATTTCAGCTACTGACTCTGTCTTCCTTTGTAATCTCCTTTTCCTTCCAAAGGGCAAAGAAAAGTGTTCATTAATATCTTTGCAGAACAGCTTATAAAATCTGTGAGAGTGGATTGTTTTATTGGTCCTCTAGACTCTAAGCTCATTGTGGGCAGGGACTATGTTTACCACATATGTTATATTATACTCTCCCAAGCACTTATAGTACAATGATCTGCACAATATACAAATATGATCGATCTGGAAGAGAGGAGAAAGGAGGAGGTAGAGATGGGGGTGAGACTTGGGTAAAGCTACCTCTAAAATCGGCAAATCTTTGCTGTAGAGCCAAATGGGTCTTCTCGTAATATGTTTTTACGGTGCTAATCAAATTTCTTTGGGAAGCAGTAAGGCTAGTAGAAAAAGCACAGGCTTGGGAGTCAGAGATCCTGAGTTCTAATCCTGGCTCTGGCATTTACCTGCTGAGTGATCGTGGGCATGTCACGTAAGTTCCTTGTTCCTCATCTGCAAAATGGGGATCCAAAACCTGTTCTCCCTCCTCCTTAGAGTCTGAGCTCCATGTGGGACCCAATTATCTTGTACCTTCTTGGCTTGGCTCATAGCAGGTGCTTAACAAATAATGATTATTATTATTTCTTGCATAATCACAAGATTTTTCCACCTCCAGATATATTTCCTTTGGGTGTGCTGCATTACTGGGGGGTTGGGGTTTATTTTTGATTTTCAGGTGTTTTTTTATTCCTGGAATTATTCATTTGATTTTGAAGTGAATAACACACTCGTTACATTTAGCCCAACCGAAACATTCTAAACTCTATTTTGTGACTGCTTCTTCAACACGCCCCAACTATTGCTATGTAAGCAGATTTTATCCCCTTAATGCATGTGCTCCCTTCCAGATCACTGATGCATAGAGTGAACAGAATTGGTCTTAATATTTATCCCTGTAGCCGTTTATTAATTGCATCCTTCCATCCTGAACTGTTACCATTCTCAATTACTTTCTGTCTTCACTCTTCTAGTTTTTTTTATCCATCCAAATTTCTTATCCCCTTTCACCATGCTTGCTGACCTTGTAGATTAGTTTTTTTGCCCTTTCCTATATGAGTTGTTATCTTTAAGGTCTAAGGAAATTATGTACACTGCCCCTGTCTCCTTTAAAAAAAATTCTACAGGCTGCTTGCTCAAAAAAATTCTATCAGTTCATAAGGCTGGGGCTGCCTTTTGTGAACCAACACTAAATTTCTGTGATAATGTCTCCTAATTGTTATGGGTTTTCTTATTCCATTCATGCTTTGTCTGAAAAGAAGAAAACCCCTTATATTGGATATTGTGAGCAGTGTTTCCTAGTGGAAAGAACACGGGCTTGGGAGTCAGAGGTCCTGGGTTCTAATCCCAATTCCATTATGTACTTGCTCTGTGACCTTGGGTAAGTCACTGAGTTCTTTGTTCCTCAGTTTTCTCATCTGTAGAATGGGGAGTCAATATCTGTTCTCCCTCCTACTTAGACTGTGAGCCTATGTGTGACTTGTGACTTGATTATCTTGTATCTATCCCAGTGCTTAGAACAGTGCTTGGCATCTAGTAAGTGCTTAACAAATACCATCATCATTATTATCATTATTGATTAATGTGCAGCACATAAACCTTATATTTTTGATATCATGGATATTTTCAAATATTTAACTAATTAGTCCCAAATAAAAATCAGTTTTATATATTATGAGCAGCTGGGGAAAGTAAAACACCTTCTGGAAATAAATGCCAGAGTGATAAGGACCAGTAATGCTTTCATGTTAAGGAGATGTTCATACAGCAGATCCATAGTTCAGTTCAGCAGCAAGGTGGGGTACAAACCTGTTATTTTGCATTCTGGAAAGTCTAATGTGATTTAGGCTGTCTTTACCTGTAAAGAGCCTGATGTTATAGATTATCTTTAATGGCTTGCTCTTAGGGCAAAGAAGTAAAAATGTTATCCCAATACATTGACACCATTGGCATTACCTTTTTGCTTTTGAAAAGAAAGCATCAAATGTAATCAACCACAAATAACATAATCTCCTTCCATTAAATAAATAGTCTCTTTTCTACCTCTGCCTAATTTGTGGGTGATATTCCAAGTTAACGTTAGATTGGAAGACTTGGATTGGGAATGTTTTCTGAATGAGGTAAGGAAGGAAAAAAGTTAGCAGCCAAAATAGTTTTTAAAAGCAAAATAAGAATTTAACTAGGTGCCTGGGATTAATTTGATATTACAATTTTTGCCAATACTTGAACAATGAAAACTGAAATGACAAAAACTCCAATTACTACAAATCGACAGAAATGGAAAAAGATTCATCTCATCAAGTCAAAATTGATTTAATGAATAAATAAAATCAGGGATTCTGACCTTACAAGGTGAAATTCCATCCAGACAGATTCTATCCAACAATCCATGGTAATGCCCTACCTCCTTAGGCTGCTGAATTCTGTGCACTCACCCCATTTCCTCACCTCCCTTATCCTCATTTCTCTCCATCACTGCCTTCCCTGTTACAGCAGAATTAAACCAAAGAGCTTTTGTTTTTGACTACACTAGAAAAGCCTGGTTTAGGAAGAAGGGAGAAGAGAATGGGAACCAGGAGAAGGGCAGAAGGGATGAAATGGAATGGGGTGAGAGATAGTGGAAAGGAAGAGTGATTTGGGCAGGGAGAGAAGGAAGGACAGGACAGAAGACAAAAGTATGGAAATTGTGCCAACAGAAAGTCTGGGGAGAGGTCAAACCATCTTATGACCAGGGTATCCAATGTTTCACTTGACAAGACAACCAAAATTTTATTTAGCTAACAATCATTTTTCAATTTGGGACAAATCACTAATCTGTCTTGAAAGAGTTTAAGAGCCCTATATAGAGGAAATTCTCAATAGTAATATAAATTTTACTATTTTAGTTTACCTATTTATTTCCCAAATTTCCATTAAATAAATGTTTGGCACTGACGATGTAGAAAACTATTCATTTTCTACCACTGATATGCCCTTAATAGAGAAAGGAGAGAAATGCTGTCTATTCTTGTTCCAATAGTGCCACGCTGTTGCGGAATAAAACTCTCCTTTGAATCCTTCTGCTCCATGGAACTTTGGTTCTTCCAAATCACATATATGGGTGGCCTTAAGGGCACATTTTATTCTATATCCTCAATACTTTATGTTGAATTTAGTCATTAATAGTAAACCATTCTGGAGTCTCTCAATAGCAAATACAGTCCAAATGAAAGAAAATAATTAAACAATCATTTAAAAGCCTGTAAACACACAGACATATAGCTACATTCTCATTAACTCCAAACCATAAGAAATTAATTACAGATTCACTGCTAATGAACATATGGGCTAAGTGCTGACATTCCACTGGTTTCGGTTCAATGTTCACAGAAGGATGGTGGGGGGAAGCAACAGTGAGTGGGGACCGGGAAGTACGAGTCTCTCAGAACTAGAGAAAATGCTTCCAAAATATTCAGACAGACCGGAAAAGTCTGTAGCATTCTGGATTGGAACAGATCATCTCCAGCCCAAAGAATCTCAAATTGGGCTATGGAAAGAAGGAAAGGGGAATCAACAGAAAAGAAGTTAGGACAGAGAGAGGTAGCTTTAAAAAAGAAAAATGAGCATGTCAGTTTGAGTAAACCAACAACCCCAATTCAGAGGTAATGGATTAGATCACACCCACAGGGAATAGCTCAGTTTTAGATTTGGTCTGATGCTGGGAAACAATGCAAGGAAAACAAAAGGGCAGAGACCTCCCTTAGTAGCTCAAGATCATTCACTTCATGATTCCTGCCTGTCTATGGGCATAGGATAGGCTAGGCCACTAACAAACATTCATGTGAAGAGCCAGCTGTCAATGTTATCTGCAGCATTGCTCCCTACCGAAAGCACCCATCGTTTATTCATCCATTCATTCAATCATATTTATTGAGAGCTTACTGTGTGAAAAGCACTGTACAAAGCACTTGGGAGAGTACAGTGTAACAATAAACAGACAAATGCCCTGCCCAAAAAGAGTTTACAGTCTAGAGGATTGTCAGATTCCTATCCGTGCCCCAAATCATCAGTTCATTATCCATCAACTGAGGCATATGAGTTATTCATCATAAATTCTACAACCCCTGATGCCAATCACTCTCCTACACTCCTACAGTCACTCTCCCATCTTTAGTCACTGAACTTCAGAGTGCACAATTAAAGTTCTACATCCATGTGACATCCCAATTCCTTAATTCTATATTGTGATCATTGTGTGGTTTAATCCTCTAGCTATCAGGGTTTCCTACATAACTGCTTTTGATTTTTCCCCCTGATGAACCTTTGAATTCCCTCAGTTTGGGAAGTTTCTATTCCTTTCCCTAATGGAACCATAATTCATCTCTGTAATTACCAGCAACTCACATCATATGGTCCCAGATTTTCTTTGATCACAGTTTTAGCCTAATATGGATATTAAAAAGGCTCAGCTCACTTTCCATTACATTCTTATGATCCTTGTCATAACTTTTACAAATGCTTAAAATATACCTAGCATTGAATTTTAATCATATCTCCAATTATACAACATCTAGGTGATTCAAGTGATTTGTTTATCAGTTTGACAATGAGTACGATTTTCCACATTCCCATGTGACAAGTCGGTGAGGTGAATGCTTTCTAGGGGAGAAGTGATGTGGAGGAGCTGGTATTACAACCCATGACCTTCTGATTCCTAGGCCCGTGTTCTATCCACTAAGTCATGCTGCTAAATATGAAAAAAAGATGGAGCAAGGAAGGTTACCAGGGAGCTCAGTAATGCATAATGTGCATGTTCCAACAGTGGGATTGTGATGTCACATCATGAGCTGGTTCAGCCTCAGAGCAGCACCCCCAAGCCTCTTGTTGACAAGTATGAAAATATTTTTGGAAGAAGTGCACTATTATATCTTCATAAGTCATTCTTTTCTAATTATTTGTCCATTACATGGGGGCAGCTACAATGGCCAACTAAAAGCTGGACCATCAGGAAGCAGACAGAAAATTTTTAAAAAGGCAATATTGTCACAATATACAACCACAGTGTGCCCACCCTTGGAATCCTTGCATGTGGTTCTGATCATCACATGTTATTATTAGTAATAATAATGATAATAATCATGGTATTTGTTAAGCCTCTACTGTATGTTAGGCATTGCACATGAAGAGAAGCAGCATGGTGAAGTGGATAGAGCACTGGCCTGGCAGTCAGAAGGTCATGGGTTCTAATCCTGACTCTGTCACTTGTCTGCTGTGTGAGACCTTGGGCACATCATTTCAATTCTCTGGGCCTCAGTTACCTCATCTGTAAAATGGGGAATTAAGACTGAGAGCCCAATTTGGGAAAGGAATTGTGTCCAACCTGATTACCCTGTAGCTACCTCAGTGCTTAGAACGGTGCTTGGCACATGTTAAGTGCTTAATAAATACCATAATTATTACTAAGTCCTGGGATAGATACAAGATAATCGGCTTGGACACAGTCGCTCTCCCACATGGAGCTCACAGTCTTAGTTCCCATTTTACAGATGAGGAAACAGGCAGAGACAAATGAAGCGACTTGCCCAAAGTCACATGGCAGAAAAGTGGCAGAGCTGGGATTAGAACCCAGGTCTTCTGACTCCCAGGCCAATGCTCTTTCCACTAGGCCACACTGCTTCTTTAGGGAGGGCATAATTTAATTGGAGAAGGACTAGAGTAGGACAACCAAGATAATTGGGAAATTGGAGAAGTTTCCTCAAAAGGACAGATTGAAAGAGTTTGGATTCTTCAGTCTGGAAAGATGTAGGTTTGATAGGGTCTTAATGGAAGTCTACAAAACCCTGAAGTATTTACAGGACAAACATAGGCTTGCTTCTCACTGTATCCCAGAGCACGAAGAATAGAGGGCAATCACGAAGTCTGAGAGCAGCAGGTTCTAAACAAAGAAACACTTCTTCACACAGCGGAGGATGAATACATGGAATTCATTTCTACAGGAAATTGTGCCTGACCAAAAATATTTGGAGGCTCAAGAGAGATTTGGATAAATTCATGGATGAGCCATCTCTAATGGGCTACTGGAGAGAAAGTTAAAGATGTAAAGAGAGAATACTAGGGATGTTAGATTACTAAACATCAGGTTAAATATCAAGGAGTGCAACCATCAGGGAATGCTTCTAAGTGGCCTGTTGCCATTTTAAAGTCGAGTCTTGTCTGAAAAGATCCAGCAATGGTATTTATGTTACCTCATGGACTTGGAAAAGGAAATGTAGGTACATAAATGGGGTATTTCAGAGTCTGAGAGTGCATGAATAGCAATTTAGAGCATTCAACAAGTATTTTTTACAGATGTAAAATGTAGGCAGGACTGTTGGTTATGAATCAGTCTTCATTCTCTTCCTTGTATACTCTTTCTGTCTTTCCTTGTCTCTCTGTCATCGGTCTGATATTTGCTAAGCGTTTACCATGTCAGGCACTGTATTAAGCGCTGGAGAGATACAAGATAATCAAGTTGGATACAGTCCATATCCACATCAATGTGACCCCCATTTTACAGATGAGGCACAAAGAAGCTAAGTTACATGCCCAAGTAACAGAGCTGGGACTAGAACCCAGGTCTTCTGACTCCCAGGCCTGTGCTTTTCCCTCTAGGACACACTGCTTCTCATATAGATTTCTCATATGTGATGTGATGACATTGAGTTTCAGAATCACATAAAGTAATCACCTCAGTCACTTCTTGACTTTCACTAGAACAAAATGAACTAAACCCTATAGCCACCTATGCTATGGCAAGGTTAGATTACCTCCGACAAGAAGCAATCTCACAAAGTGTTAGTTAATTGTCATCGGAAGAATGAACATGTGAGATAATACCTTTTATGGCATTTATATAAAGTTTTATATTTGCAAAGTGCTTTCTCAGGTAGAAGCTCAGTTAAATGTTAACTGGTTTTGATGCCAGTTGTTGCCCTTTCTTAACTAATCGACACAAAGACCCCAAATTCTAAAGCCACCTCTTGATACCGATGTTCTTGTGAATTATTGCCTGGTGTTACATCTTTGGAAAGGTAAAAAACCGAGGCTCTAGTCCCATCTCTAGGGCCTTCTACAATTTCCTTCACTCCCTAATGTGCCATCTGATCTTGGAACAGAAATTGCTCTGGTTCAATAATCACATATCATCTCTCATCAGTGTTCACCGCAGGCTGTGGGCATGGCCCATATTTTTTACCTTGTTAGCTATTTCTCCAAATCTCTCCAGAACAGACATGTTCAAAAATGATGAAGAAAACTGACCATTTCCCTTGGATTGTTACTGTTCACTCATTCTAAGCCACTTAAAAAAAACACACACAACTTCAAAGACAACAAAAGCTTTTCCTCTTGAGAATCTATTAGTGCTTTTCTATCTTGTCTCTTTCTTCTACTCTCTTGCTGTCACAAGATGTAAGAAGCAGTTTGACCTAATGAAAAGAGCATGGGTCCATGAGTCAGAGAACCTGGGTCCTAATCCCAACTCCACAAACATATGACAAAACTGGGATTACAACTCAGGTCTCTAAATTTCCAGTGCTTTTTCTGGTAGGTCATACTGCCTTTCCTTGACAGCAGAAACTATAAATGTTCCCTAATACTTGGTTACATTTGCAGCAGGCTCTCAGTAAATGCTGGTGACTATGGGTGGCGTAAAGCAAATATCATTTCATGAGAAAGATCTTTCATTAGTCTACTGGGTCAAACTCAAATCCACAAAAACAAGAAGGGCAAGAGTTGAAATACTGTAAAGGTGAGCTGCAATGTGTTCTCAAACAAGGGACTTCGTAGTAGACCACTGGTAAACAGCAGCATCAAGCAGAATGACTTGACATACCAATCATGGATGGGTTGGCTCTTTTTGCCTGAAGACATCAGGTAGCTTGCGACTTGAAGAGAAGCAGGGAAGCAACATGGCCTAGTGGAAAGAGCATAGGCTTGGAAGTCAGAAGATCTGGGTTCTAATCTCAGTTCTGCTACATGACTGCTGTGTGATCTTGAACAAGTCACTTAGCTTCTCTAGGTGTCAGTTACCTCATCCTTAAAATGGTGATTAAGACTGTGAGCCCCGCATATGACTTGAACTGTGTCCAGCCTTGTAACTATCCCACTTCTTAATACGGTGCCTGGCACAGAATAAGTGCTTAACAAATACCATTACAAAATAAAGATAATCAATAGTATGTATTGAGTGCACACTAGAAAACAGACCACTACTGTACACTTTAGGGAGTTAGCAAAGAAGTGCAAAATTAGTTTCATAAAACCTAAACCAAAAAACAGCAGAAAGACATAAATAAAGGAACTTAGACACCAGTGCTGAAGGTTTTCTGTAAAGAAAAATTAGGAGGGATTAATCTGAAAAGATTCAGTGAAGGGAGTACATTAAAAGGAAGATATGGTTTGGCTGAGAGCAAAGGAGAGAGCATTCTATATAGAGGAAGGGGATGTGACCGATTTGAAGGTGAAAGAATTATAAAAGAAGTTGCCTCATCTTGGCAGGAAAACACAGACTGGAACCCTGTGGAGGGGGAAGACAGTTGGGACAGAGAGTTAATTTGGTAAATGATTTTAAAGCCCATGTTCAGGTGTTTAAAAAAAATTCAAGTGACATTCAGCAGTAGGTTTCTGAGAAGAGGAATATTGTGATTCTAACTCTACTGGAAGAACATTATGCTTGCTCCCCTTTTCCTCCGATGTCTCAATGTAATGTTGAGGATGAAGCAGCGTGGCTTAGTGGAAAGAGCACAGGCTTGGGAGTCAGAGGTTGTGGGTTCTAATCCCCACTCCACCGCTTGTCAGCTGTGTGCCCTTGGGCAAGTCACTTAACTTCTCTATGCCTCATTTCCTTCATCTGTAAAATGGGGATGAAGACTGTGAGCCCTACTTGGGACAACCTGATGACCTTGTATCTACCCCAGCACTTAGAACAGTGCTTGGCACATAGTAAGCGCTTAGCAAATACCAACATTTCACCTGATTACTTGTTTTGTTTTCTTGTCTGTCTCCCCTGTTTAGACTGTGAGCCTGTTGTTGGGCAGAGATTGTCTCTGTTGCCGAATTGTACATTCCAAGTGCTTAGTACAGTGCTCTGCACATAATAAGCGCTCAACAAATACGATTGAATGAATGAATAAATGAAAGAATGAATGTTCTCTTTGCCACCTCTCTGCAACTCCGGGCTCCACAAGAGTGGGGTTGTGGCCTACAACTGGCTGTTCCAACCTCTGCATCCAATCCTGCTCTTGTCAGAGTTATTCTTCTTCCTCCTGCTCCCTGCTCCTCCTTGCCCCTCTCTGCTCCTTCCAAGGCCACTCCTTCCCCCTCTTTTCCTGCCGCAGTTGCAGCCTCTGTGACTTTTGGCACCACTACAGATGGACCTTCCATCGGGGTTTGGCTCTTCCACTCTTCTCTTCTTCCAAGTCCCTGGATCGTTGTTAGGACAGATCCAGCTGCTGCCATTCTGATGGTCCAGGACAGGCTTCCAGGTTGGGAAAAATCTTTGGCCACTGTCTTGTCTGTCAAACGTATGGGTAATTTCTCAGCTGTGATAGCTCCCACTAAGCCCGCTGCTTCATTCTTAACATTACCTTGAGACATCGGAGGGAAAGGGGAGAAAGCAAAATATTCTTCCAGTAGAGTTAGAATCACAATATTCCTCTTCTCAGAAACCTACTGCTGAATGTCACTTGAATTTTTTTAAAACACCTGAACATGGGCTTTAAAATCATTTACCAAGTTGCTAGTTCACAAGTTGCTAGTTCACCCAGCATGCTCATCTGTATTTAGAAACTGAGCAAATTCAAGAGAGGCCTCAATTGGCCAGTTTAATAGCCCTTCACTCTATCCTTCATCTCAGTTATGTCTTTTCAAAGATGTATAGATCAGTCTTGTGTCCAACATTTTTCTCCAAAAGTACTCTGCTTCCACTGAGTCCTTTCACCACTGACCTCTCAACCTCAGGGTGCAGTACATACACACATACAAGCCCATGCTCTTTCCATAAAGCCACACTGATTTCATATTTGTATTACAGCTGCATATAGATACTACATACAACCTTCAAGAACAAGGATGAAACAAAACACAGAGCGATGTTTACTGGGTCAGAGAGAAATTCCTATAAGATAGTGTAGATCACATAAATTATTTACATCATTTCATAAAACTAAAACAGATCGAGACTTGCCATTTTGGTTCTTTACATAAGTATGAAAATGTGCACAATGTGTAAAATAATGTTTGAAAGCTGTTAGGTTTGACACATTTCCAGGACTTTCATCAATCCTAGGACCATATTTTTGGGTAAGTTGTTTTCAAGTGTGAATCTGTGTGGTTAAATTGTTTAAATTTTACACCTTCTCACTCACCACCCAGAGATAAGCACTGTGTGAAAAAAAAAACAACCCTTTAAAATAGAACCTTGAAGGAGTCCAAGGAGATGCACATTTGGAAACATTTTCTCCACAGGGATTGGGAGAATGAGGAAGCAACAGAGTGGTGTTTCCATTTTTATTCCACGGCCCTCCATACCATTCAAAGCATCCAAATGTAAGAATGAGTTGGTGCAAACCAGACCTGCAAGGTAGCCAACAGAGAGAGCTTGAAATGGGTTTTCTTTACTGCACAGAGAAGACAGGGCAGAAGTGCTGTGTGCTGAATCCATCCAACCCACTCCCTGGCAAAGCAAGGCTGGAGGTGGTCTAATTGCCTTTAAACTGGGCTGCCAAGCTAGCCAACCAACACTCCAAATACAATAGCTAAACCACATTTGCAAGGAACAGACAGGAAATGCAATTTGCAGGTTTCTGCTCAGGGGAGTCAAAACCTGGTGTGACTGGTTTTCTCTCTTGGGGCACAGAGGATTGGGTTGCAGAAAGCAGTGAATAGGCTGAGTATAATTTGAGAAAGTGAATATTTCAATGGCCTAATGCCAGTGGAAATATCAGCAGCTGAGGCGGATAGCTGGAAGGAAAAGGAGGAAGCAATTTCCTTTGTTGAGCAGACTGTCTGCCAAGCATCTCTTCTGCCAACCATGCTCCACTCCTGGATGTCCGCAACTAATATGTTGGGCAGGCATTGGGGGAGTTTATCCCTGCAGTAGAAGAGGAGAAACACTGCACCCTGAGGCTGGGAGATCAGTGGTGGTAGGACTCGGTGGAAGCAGAGTACTTTTGGAGAAAAATGTTGGGCACAAGACTGATCTATATATCGTTGAAAAGACATAACTGAGTTGAAGAAGGATACAGTGAAGGGCTATTAAAATGGCCCGAGAGCAACTTCAGTTTGTGGATAGACTGAAAGCTTAGGATTCTTTAGTCTAAAAAGGATAGAGGATGAGAGAACATCCCTGAAGAATATGGATAAGGATAGAATGTTATTTACCAAATCCTACAAACCCAGGGAGGGGCACACATCACTGAAACTTGGAGGTTGGAGGTTCAAATCAACATCCAAAAGCAAATATCTCTTCACACAATGACCGATAAGCATGGAATATATCACTTGAGGAGGTTCAGGAGGAGCAAATATCAGTGGCTCAAGGATTTGTGTCTATTCTAGGCTTCTAGAAGGGAGGTTAGGGATGTAACGGGAATGATTAAAGTTGTTTGATGCTACATGATCCAAATCAAACCAATTACCACTGTACTAATCACTATTCTTGCAAGCATCCCGTTGCCACTGTCAGAAGCAGGACACTGAGCTGAAGGGACAATTCAGCTGATGAAATATTGGCCCTGCTTATGTTCTTATGAAGAATATGGAGGGAAGCAGCAAAATAAGGAGGAGGCTTAAAAAAAATGATTTGGGGCTTTTCTAAGGCATTTCATTTAGTTTTAATTGGGAAAGATGGAAACCAATTACTCAGGCCAGCAATATGTGGAAGAAGCAAAGATTTGGTAAATCATAACAAAATTTCAAGGAACAAGAGGGGAAATGATTATTGGGATATTAGAGGAAAATGTTAACGTTTTTAGAAAGGGGCAGCCCTAACCATGAGGTGAATGTTAAGATGGGCAACCATTTCACACTCCCTCCAAGCAGCCTTTGGTGTCATTGGCAGAGAAAGCCTATAAACTGACCCACCATGACATTTCTAATGTTCTAGTTTTTTTCGGGGCTATTTATTAAGCACTTAATAATAATGTTGGTATTTGTTAAGTGCTTACTATGTGCAGAGCACTGTTCTAAGAGCTGGGGGAGATACAGGGGAATGAGGTTGTCCCACGGGGGGCTCACAGTCTTCATCCCCATTTTACAGATGAGTTAACTAAGGCACAGAGAAGTTAAGTGACTTGCCCACAGTCACACAGCTGACCAGACACTGTGTGCCAGACACTGTACAAACCACTGGGATAGATCCAACTACTCATGTTGGACACAGTCCATGTTTCCACATGGGGCTCATAGTCTTAATCCCCATTTTACAAATTAGGTAACTGAGGCACAAAAAAGTTAAGTAACTTGCACAAGGACATACAGCAGACAAGTGGTAAATCTGGAATTAGAACCCAGGTCCTTCTGACTCCCAAGCCCGGGCTCTATCCACTAGGTCATGCTGCATCTCAAAAAAAAAATTATTGTTTTCTATAGAAATGCAAGAAACAAGAAATTACTAGGAAGAACTGGAGGTTGTGGCTCATAACTATGCTTCTGACCCACTTACATAACTAAAACTTGAAAATTTGAAACAAAACTCAATTACACGTCCAGCTGGGGTAGAAACATACCTTTCCTTTCTTAACCAATGGTGGCGAAACAGTGCTCATCAGAAAGGCAGGTGGACAGAAAAGGTAACCTAGGAAAGGTGCGTAAGACATTCTCTCTCACAAAGAGAATGAAATCTCTGATGAAATCTCACTCTTAGCAAGGTCATCTTCAAACCAAAGGAGCCTTCTACTTCTACTGTGTGGAATAATGACAATAAAGGCGTCTAGAGTACTTTGAACTCTAAAGTTGCTACAGAAATGCCAAATATTGTTTTTCAGAGTCTCAGAGGAATATTAGCTCTCATCATTAATCAGGATCTCTGTTCTATATCTCATCCAACAGCCAGCTTGTTGCCATTAGCAGATGGGAGAATATTTTGGAAATATACACATGCAAGGCAGCTGCTACAGTGAGATGTCTGTGACATTCTGTAAATAAAAGTGGTTGAGAAAGGTAATGAAATGCTAAACACCTTGAGCCCTTCTCCCATCACTGTAGTCATGGCTGTAATATTCTAGTCATGGCCGAAATATTCTGAGGGAGTCTAGGACCACTTAACTACTAGCAGCCACCTGGATTAGATTTCCCTAGCTTTTGCATGCATCTTTTTATTGCTTATAACTCCTAGTGATTTGAGGAGTATTTTGTTTCACACGCCATGTAAAATGCTACTGCTTGAACAAATTCGCATAAACCCACAGATGAGAGAGGGTTAACCAGAAGTCCTTTTGCTCTTCCTCCAGTGAACTCATACTTTGGCTCTCTCCCTCTTAGCCCCCGCATTCAGAATGCTGATCGCATATAGAATGAGAGCATGATGTTGTGATCTCATTCTGAAGTTGGACATTACTTTATTGGCTCCTGCATTGGAAGCAATTTGAATTTCCCAGCAGCTATATATCACCATTTGTGACAAAATTTGCAAGTTTGCTCCTTTTTGCAAATCTAATGAATGAACCGGTGTTTCACTGGCCTTCCAATGATGTACTTACTACTCTGGAGTGCAGTAACTTCCTGAAGCAGGTAGGAGAGCCATTCTATTTCCAAAGACAAAGATTAGAGCACAAGTGGCTTTGTTTGAATGTTCTTATGAAACCATAATTGCATTTTTTTAGGTCTTGAAGGAGCTTGAGTCTGATCACTGGAGCCTAAGGCTAGGTTTTCACATCCAGGCTCTTGAAGTCACTAGTTTTACTAACTTGTCGATGAGGCCAAAGGGATGTTTTCATTAGCAAATGTGAATAATGCCCAAAAAGCAATACCAGATGTGATTTGACTAGACTAATATGGTGCATTGTTCATTAGCATTAGGAAGAAGTGCCCAGAAAAGCCCTCCAAAAAATTTACACTAATACATACTTTTAGGTAATTCTTTAACTCCCTTTCAAACCACTTGGATTAGCATTAGTGTTTCCTAGTTTCAGGGAAGCAGCATGGCCTAGCGGATAAAACTCAGGTCTGAGAGTCAGAAGGACCTGAGTTCTAGAGTTCTAATCCCAGTTCTGCCACCTGTCTGCTGTGTGACCTTGGGCTAGTCACTTAATTTCTCTATGCCTGTTACCTCCTCTGCAAAATGAGGATTAAGACTGCAAGCCCCATGTGGGATAGGGACTGTGTCCAACCTGATTAACTACTAACCAGATTAACAACCTGATGATCTACTCCAAGGCTTAGAACAGTGCTTGACACATAGTAAATGCTTAACAGTACCACAATTATTATTATTTAGATCCAGCTGAATTTGATACCTCTCAGGAATCTATTTTTTAATAATTTGAAGCTTACTATTCACCTAACAGTGAACTGATGCACTAGACATTAGAGCTCAGGTAGCAGAATCATGGATACAGTTCCCTGCAGTTGGTAAACTTTTAATAACTACCATTGATTGAAATGTTTTTTATAGAGTTTAAGTGTTACTATGTGCCGGGCAGTCAGGTTGGGCACTGACCCTGTCCCACGTAGGGCTCACAATCTCAATTCCCATTTTACAGATGAGGTAACTGAGGCACAGAGAAGTTGAGTGACTTACCAATGGTCACAGAGCAGACAAGTGGCAGAACTGGGATTAGAACCCAGATCCTCTAACCCCTAGGCCTAACATGCTGTTTTCTTGATTGATTGAAAAAAAATGGGTACATTTTGATTTACTGTTTTGATCTTTGGGATGCATTTCAATCAACCAGACGTATATATTGAGCACTTACTGTGTGCATAGCACTGTCCTAAGTGTTTGGAAGAGTACAATAAAGCAGACATATTCCCTGCCCATACCGAGTTTACAGTCTAGAGGGGCGCATTTTCTGAGAGGAGATCTCCTCCCTCCTCGCAAGTGCCACCCCCTCCACCTGCGCCTCGGACCCCATTCCCTCTCACCTTCTTAAAACCATCGCCCCTGCCCTCCTCCCTTCCTTAACTTCTATTTTTAACCACTCAATCTCCAGGGGCTCCTTCCCCTCTGCCTTCAAACATGCCCACGTCTCCCCCATCCTAAAAAAACCCACTCTTGACCCCACTTCCCCCTCCAGTTATCGTCCTATCTCCCTACTACCCTTCCTTTCCAAAATCCTAGAACGAGTCATCTACAATCGATGCCTAGAATTCCTTAACTCCCATTCTCTCCTAGACCCCCTCCAATCTGGCTTCCGTCCCCTCCACTCTACCGAGACTGCTCTCTCTAAGGTCACCCATGACCTCCTTCTTGCCAAATCCAATGGCTCCTACTCCATTCTGATCCTCCTTGACCTCTCTGCTGCCTTTGACACTGTCGACCATCCCTCCTCCTCCATACCTTATCTCACCTTGGCTTCACGGACTCTGTCCTCTCCTGGTTCTCCTCTTACCTCTCTGGCCGATCATTCTCGGTCTCCTACGCTGGAGCCTCCTCCCCCTCCCATCCTTTAACTGTTGGAGTTCCTCAAGGGTCAGTTCTTGGCCCTCTTCTGTTCTCCATTTACACTCACTCCCTCGGTGAACTCATCCGCTCTCACGGCTTTGACTACCATCTCTACGCAGATGACACGCAGATCTACATCTCCGCCCCTGTCCTCTCCCCCTCCCTTCAGGCTCGCATCTCCTCCTGCCTCCGGGACGTCTCCACCTGGATGTCGGCCCGCCACCTAAAACTCAACATGAGCAAGACTGAGCTCCTCATCTTCCCTCCCAAACCCGGTCCTCTCTAGGTAATAGACTTCTCTATTACCGTGGATGGCACGACCATCCTTCCCGTCCCGCAGGCCCGCAATCTCGGTGTCATCCTTGACTCGTCCCTCTCGTTCACCCCACACATCCTATCCGTTACCAAGACCTGCCGGTTTCACCTCTACAATATCGCCAAGATCCGCCCTTTCCTCTCCACCCAAACGGCTACCTTACTATTACGGGCTCTCGTTATATCCCGGCTAGACTACTGTGTCAGCCTTCTCTCTGACCTCCCTTCCTCCTCTCTCGCCCCGCTCTGGTCTATTCTTCACTCCGCTGCCCGGCTCATCTTCCTGCAGAAACGATCTGGGCATGTCACTCCCCTTCTTAAACAACTCCAGTGGTTGCCTATCGACCTCTGCTCCAAACAAAAACTCCTCACTCTAGGCTTCGAGGCTCTCCATCACCTTGCCCCTTCCTACCTCTCCTCCCTTCTCTCTTTCTACCGCCCACCCCGCACGCTCCGCTCCTCTGCCGCCCACCTCCTCACCGTCCCTCGGTCTCGCCTATCCCGCCGTCGACCCCTGGGTCACGTCCTCCCGCGGTCCTGGAACGCCCTCCCTCCTCACCTCCGCCAAACCGATTCTCTTTCCCTCTTCAAAACCCTACTTAAAAATCACCTCTTCCAAGAGACGTTCCCAGACTGAGCTCCTCGTCCCCCTCTACTCCCTCTGCCATCCCCCCTTTACCTCTCTGCAGCTAAAGCCTCATTTTCCCCTTTTCCCTCTGCTCCTCCACCTCTCCCTTCCCATCCCCACAGCACTGTACTTGTCCGCTCAACTGTAAATATTTTCGTTACCCTATTTATTTTGTTAATGAATTGTACATCACCTTGATTCTATTTAGTTGCCATTGTTTTTACGAGATGTTCTTCCCCTTGACGCTGTTTAGTGCCATTGTTCTTGTCTGTCCGTCTCCCCCGATTAGACTGTAAGCCCGTCAAACGGCAGGGACCGTCTCTACCTGTTGCCAACTTGTTCATCCCAAGCGCTTAGTACAGTGCTCTGCACATAGTAAGCGCTCAATAAATACTATTGAATGAATGAATGAATCTTATATAATAATCATGGCATTTGTTAAGTGCTTACTATGTGCCAAGCACTGTTCTAAGCACTGGTTAAACTCTTTGAGCCTGCATTCTGAGCTACAATTATTTCAAAGTTCTCCGGTACCATTCTCCTTCTAGGGATGCCAAAATAGCTCTTTTTGGTATTAATGATTTTGGTATTCACTGTGACCACTGTGTGTGTGTATATATAGATATATATGTTATATACATATAGTATATATGTGTATGTGCGTATAAGTTCACAAGGAGACTATAACAGTCTTTCAGTGTTTGCGGGAATTGTCCAACAGCAGCTGCACTTAAGAGCACTAGCATATTATCTATGTGCCGGGCAATCAGGTTGGGCACCGACCCTGTCCCACGTAGGACTCACAATCTTAATTCTCATTTTACAGATGAGGTCACTAGCAGCTGAAGTTCCACCTCTTATTGGGTGGCTGGCTGCTAGTGACCAGAGCTAGCAGAAAAGGGTACGAATGAAGGTAAAGGGGATCATCTCTACCAACTCCACTGTATTGTACTTTCCCAAGCACTTATTCCAGTGCTCTGCACATAATAAGTGCTCATAAATACCACTGCTTATGAGTTCAGCCAACTGAGAATGATTCAAAGCACACACACAAAAGAAAGCATGAATGCCAAGGGACTACTATATCTTAAAACTTAATTAATCATTTTATTCTAATGGAACAAAGGTTTTTGTTTTGGTTTAAGATTCAGGACGGCTCTCATTTTGACTTATCAAATCCTACCATCCTTCCCCAGAGTAGAGCCTCACTTCTTTCATTTTTTATTTACGTACCAATGCTGGAGGGAAGGACCTGTACCCAATTGAATGTGTTGTAATAAACAATGTATCATAAAACATAAGTACAATACCTAAATGCCGAGCTGAGGTCAAATGAAGGTTGAAGAGATGACTTCATGCCATCTCCTGCCAAAAGCTTGATATCTTTTATCCACCAGTGGAAATCAGCCAAGTAAACTGAACTAAAATTTGGATACTGAACAGCAGGTTTGGTGCCTCGTGTGACTGGTGTAATTTCTTCCCTTCCACCAAATGAAATTATTCTTAAAAGGAGAGGAATTTGGGGGGAAATTCAAATGTGGGTGTCCTTGATAGAACGCAATAGCTGCATTCTTGAAATCCCTCATATTATCATAAAAAATCTGTATTTTGTCAACCATTGTTTCAGTCATAAATAAGGCATTAAGGAGAAGACCATTTAAAAGCCATTGAGGTAGTAGCCAATTACTGTCACGCTGGGTGAAATTCAAGGAGATTGTGGAAAGCTACAAAAACTTGCTTCAAGGACTCTGCATTGTTTCACACTTCTCTGTAGTTCTCTAGCATGGCAATGAAAAACAATTTGCAACAGTTTAAAGTTCAGTTTCCCATTAAATTGGTAACAATGCTTGCAATTGGTTCTCTATGCAAAGCTAATGAGCTGATGACAGTGTTAACAGACTTTCCCCTCATGTGCTTGAAACAAGTAGGTTGGCCATCAACCTAATCACTGTTCCTGGATCCTGTCAGTCTCACGCAGACCTCTCGCCCATGTCCTGCCTCTGGCCAGGAACGCCCTCCCTCCTCATATTCCACAGACAATTACTCTCCCCATTTTCAAAGCCTTATTAAAGGCACAACTCCTCCAAGAGGCCTTTCCTGACTAAACCCTCATTTCCTCTTCTCCCACTCCCTTCTTCCTCACCCTTGAACTTGGATTTGCTCCTTTTATTAATAATAATAATGTTAGTATTTGTTAAGCGCTTACTATGTGCAGAGCACTGTTCTAAGCACTGGGGTAGATACAGGGTAATCAGGTTGTCCCACGTGAGGCTCACAGCTAATCCCATTTTACAGATGAGGTCACTGAGGCCCAGAGAAGTGAAGTGACTTGCCCACAGTCACACAGCTGACAAGTGGCAAGTGGCAGAGCTGGGATTCGAACCCATGACCTCTGACTCCCAAGCCCGGGCTCTTTCCACTGAGCCACGCTGCTTCTCCTTTTATTCACCCTTCCCTCAGCCCACAGCACTTAGGTACATATCCGTAATTTATTTGTTTATATTAATGCCTGCCTCCCCCTCTAGACTCTAAGCTCTATATGGGGAGGGAACTCTGTTATACTGTACCCTCCCAAGCGCTTAGTACAGTGCTCTACACATAGTAAGCGCTCAATAAATATGAGTGATGAAGGCTTTGAAAATAAGCATCCCTGTCAAGCTGCAGAATCATTTCCTAGTTACATTAAAGAACTCTGTTATACTCTGCCTCCAACGCGATCTACCCAAAATGTTTTCTAGAGGTCATATTCTAGCAGGAATGACTCTCTTAATTTTAAGGTAATCAGGACAATAATAATGATCAATTGTGGTATTTGTTAAATGCTTACTATGAGCCAGGCACTGTTCAAAGCACTGAGGTAGATACAAGGTAATCGGGTTGGACATAGTCCCTGTCCCACATGAGGCTCACAGTCTTAATCCCTATTTTACAGTTGAGGGAACTGAGGCATGAGAAGTGAAGTGACTTGCCCAAGGGCACACAGCTGCCAAGTGGTGGAACCAGAATTAGAAGACATAAATTCCCAGGCCCATGCTCCATCCATTAAGCCATGCTGCTTCTCTGGTATTGCACTCTTCCTAGTGGTTAATATAATGCTCTGTACTCAGTAAGCATTCAGTAATGAAAGGAAAATCAGGAGGACAGGGGAAAGAGATAAAGAAAGAGAGAGAGCATGCAAAAGTGAAGGAAAAAAATGAAATTAAATTGAAATAACTTTGAAGGCATATATTTGCAACAACATTTGACCCAAATTGGAAAATGGGATATATCCCCAAATCCTCAAACCCACTTTCTCAAATCTAGGTTTCAAGGCTCTCCATCCCCTTGCCCCCTCCTACCTCTCCTCCCTTCTCTCTTTCTACTGCCCACCCCGCATGCCCCACTCCTCTGTCGCCCACCTCCTCACCGTCCCCCGTCCTCGCCTATCCCGCCGTCGACCCCTGGCCCACGTCCTCCCGCTGTCCTGGAATGCCCTCCCTCCTCTCCTCCGCCAAACTCATTCTCTTCCCCTCTTCAAAGCCCATCTGAGAGCTCACCCCCTCCAAGAGGCCTTCCCACACTGAGCTTCCCCTTTTCCCTCTGCTCCCTCTGATCTCCCTCTACTCCCCGCCTTCACCTCCCCTCAGCTAAGCCCTCTTTTCCCCCCTTTCCCTCTGCTCCTCCCCCTCTAGCTTCCCCTCTCCTCAGCACTGTGCTCGACCACTCAATTGTATATATTTTCTTTACCCTATTTATTTTGTTAATGAGATGTACATCACCTTGATTCTATTTATTGCTATTGTTTTAATGAGATGTTCATCCCCTTGATTCTATTTATTGCTACTGTTTTTGTCTGTCTCCCCCGATTAGACTGTAAACCCATCAATGGGCAGGGACTGTCTCTATCTGTTGCTAATTTGTACATTCCAAGCGCTTAGTACAGTGCTCTGCACATAGTAAGCCCTCAAAAAATACTAGTGAATGAATGAATGAAATCCTTCTGGCCCTTCTTCCTCTTAAAATTCCTCATTATGATGACAAGCCAACTTCTTCCTAAGCAACATAGTCTCCTCCTTCTTACAAAAACTCACTCTAAGCACTATTCCTCTGCAATTAGTCAGACTGACACAGGTATTCTAAACGTTTAGTATACCTGCACAGTAATGCAAATGATTGGAATTTCATTAGCATTCTTCACTTAGCCTGCAGGAAAATGACTGTGAAGCTTTGAGATTGTGATCAATTCTAGAGTAAATTTGAGTGTGACTGTGGAGAGCAAAGTCTACAAGTCTCCTCAGGTTTTTGCTTGGGGTGAATATTCTTTATTTCATGGAATTCCTTTTTCATTTCAGCAGGAAGGTGCTACCAAAACTCTGCTTTTCTCAGCCAGGCAGCATATGCCATTTTCCATTTCCAGGCAGGTCTGCCTTCTTTATAGAATAAAAGTCTAGGGATTCAGTCTTTCTGAAAAATCTAATAATGGCAGCCATAGGCCAGCTGCTAAACTCCATCTAAGCTCCAAGAATTCCACACCACCTGATTTTCCTGGGAAGTTCTTAATTATTTAATGTTTTATTTTAAACTTTGGCTCCCTATAGAATCAAGCAGGAAGAAGTCAACTCTTATTCAGCTGCTGATTATCCAGTTTGATGATTATCTAGGTCTCTTGCAGCTAGCAAGAGACTTAAAAGATGAAAAAAATTGGCATGTTCAGTGACTAATAAGAGAAATTCTCTCCCCAACCGCAACCTGGACCTTCATCCACTGGTAGCCAGAAGTAAATAATTGTAAAGGGTTGTTTTTTTTTTAAAAAGAAAACCCAACAAAAAACAAGGAACAAAACTTTATCTTAAAGAACTGTTGGCCAAGGCAAGGGCCACATACGATGGAAGGATGGAAAGCCAAACTAAAGATAGGGACAAAAACAGTTGAAAGGAATTTGTAAAAGTCTGGATGGATTAATTTAGCAGGGGCTGATGACAAACATCCTACAGTACTTAAAGAATTGGCCAAAGTTACTCAGAATTCCTAGCTATTATTTTTGATAGTTCGTGGAGGTCAGAAGCACATGAAGAATGGAAAGGGGCAAAAACTGTGAACAGTTATTAAAAGGGAAAAACAGAAATCCCTCAGAATTATAGACTGGTCATCTGAACATTGGAAGGAGGGGAGATATGGAACAAATTATTCTATATTTTCAAAGCAATCAATAAATCAATTCTATTAATGGAACACTTATTGACTGCTAAACACTGTATTGAAGGTTTGGCAGAGCACCAAATTAGCAAAAGCACATGTTCTCTACCCTGAAAAGGAGGAAGAATATAGCAGGATGTATAAACACAACTCAATAATTAAGTGTACAAGTAAAATATATGTATGAAGAGGAATGTCAAGGATGAGCATTAAATGCATTAGTGCTAAGAGTCAGTTTAGGGTTGACAAAGGGGTGTGGGAATTAATCAGAGAATGCTTCCTGGAGGAGGATGTATTTGGGAAAGATTTTGAAGATAGAAAGAACAAATATGATGGATGTACAGGGAGGAGAGAGACCCAGGCTGGGGGTAATAATATGAGCAAGGGGCCAGAACTGGGAATATCACGAGTTAGAAGCTTGGAAGAAATGATGAGTGCCAGCTGGGGAATAGAAAAGACTAACTCTGTAAAATCGAGAGAACTAGTAGATGACCTTTAAGGCAATAGAAAGAGGCTTGTTGAAAAGATGTTTTCCCTTTTGTTGCCAATGCGTACATATTGTACACCTATCTGCATCCCGCACTGAACTGTAAACTCCTTAAGGGCAAGGGTGGTTGCTTCTGCTTTTATCATGTGCTTACAAAAACTTAGTACAACGCTCTGCATTCACCACGTCCTGCTGAGGATGATTCTCTGACAGTAGAAGTCATGAAAGTGGTAGGTGCTTACCCATTGCTTTTGTAAAATAATCAGTTCAAAACTGCAGACTCTGGTTTCTTGGGTGCATCTGCTGGGGGAGGGAGAGACCTCATACAGTTTCTACATTTTACACTAATCTGAGATCTAGCTAAAAGAAAAAAAAAACCAAAGCCAGAACCCTAAACCAGCAGGAGGTCATCCTCTAAACATGATGCTTTAAAAGATGTTCTCATATTTCCTGAAACCAATGCAAATCCCATTAAGAGATTAAAATCCCAACACATATTAACAGAACAGCACAAGCAAAATTTAAAAGCAGTCCCTGGAACAGCCACACTATACCTGCTATCTTTCTCCGAAGAGAGAAAAGATGATTGGGGAAGTTTTTTTTAATGCTCATTTATAATAAATTGAATTGTGAGCACTGTTTTATTAGAGCCTTTTTTATTGTGTTGAATTATCCTATTGGATTTATTCCATTCTGTCCTTTCTCTTTAGGATTTATTATATATTTAGCCACGACCTAATAAAGTCCTTGAACAACAAAACATGCTGATGCTTGAATACCTGCTATTCAGTGGTGCCACAGGCAGCATAAAATTCTCTTTTGCTCCTGCTTCCACAGTCCTGGATAATTACCGGAGGTGTTTAGCTTAGATAGCCAATTTCTAAAATCTGTACCCTTTTGTAGATAATGCATTTTCAAACTAGGAAATAAACACTAAAATTAAAACAGTCTAACCTGCCATTATTACAATCCCATAAACTAAGAGAAATTCATGATCCCAAGAGTACAAAGAACAAATCCCCAGGCTGACACACTAGGTTAATTGACCTCCATCATTAAGCATCATGTCATATACAGCAATTCATGAGTTCGTACTAACAATATATTTTACCTCGTATTATTATCCTACACCCTAAATGATTGCTTCACTTAAGACATTTTCAATACCTAAAATAAGTTTTCTTTACCAAGGCATTCATCAACATCATCATCAATTAAAATTACCATTAATGTTTATGTAATGCAATTATATAGAGAGGCCACACTGTGTGCAATTAATCACTCTGTAGAACTTTTATAAACATGGAAAAGTTATAGTCTTTGCCCTTAAAAAACTTTCAATCTAGGGAAACAGGGCAGATGAAAATGAAATTAAAATATCAGCTATCTCTAACAAATATATTCGCTAGTGGGCTCAATCAATCAATAATATTTGAACACCTGCTGTGTTCAGAGTTACTGTACTAAGCACTTGGGAGAATACAATGGAGTAAATAGGCATGATCCCTGCCCTCAAAAAGCCTACAATTTAGTGGGGAGGAGGTAGAAACTAAAATAATTTATAGACAGGAGGAAGGAAAAAGGTATGTGCACATGAGTAGTGCTTATGAGTATGCAAGATACTGGCCTAAATATTTTGGACAGTTGTGAAATGCTGAGGTGTCGGTTTGAAGGATATTATGTGTGTGTAGGTGTGGGGAGGGGGCAGTTAAAAATGAATCGTGGATGGCCTCTGGAGGAAATATGATTTTTGAAGTGCTTTGAAAATGGGTCCAGCTTGGTCTGTTGAATTTGAAGCAGTAGGGAGTTCCAGGCAGTGGAGCTGGCATGAGCAATAGGTCAGCAAGTGGAGAGATGAAAACAAGGCCCAGTAACCAGGTTAGTCTTAGAAGAATGACGACTACGTGGGCTGGGATATAGTCAGAGAAGAGTGGATAATTAGGACTAGATAAAGAAGTTGAGTTTCAAAAGGAGCAGTTCGGTCTAGTGGCTGAAGCTCAGACCTGGGAGTCAGAAGGACCTAGATTCTAATCCCAGCTCCCTCACTTATCTGTTGTGTGACCTTGGGCAAGTTACTTCAATTCTCTGTGCCTCAGTTACCTCATCTGTAAAACGGGAATGAAGACTGTGAGCCCTGTGTGGAACATAGACCGTGACCAACCTTGTATCTACCCAAGAGTTTAGTACAGTCCCTGCCCTATAGTAAGTGCTTAACCAATACCATAGTGGGGAAAAAAGATTAGTCCTTCGTGGAACCCTCTCATTCTCAACGGGGTGGAATTAAACTGGAATGGGCAAGAACTTGGTTCTGCTAAAAGATAACGATGACCTGAAAGGCCACACCAGTGTGAAAATGATTTCTCCTCAGGGGCAGCAGCATTCTAGCCAGGGTGGGGCTAGGGCGGGTGCCCTGCCCACATAATCCCAAATCTGAGATGGGCTGTTGTACTGACTTCACTCCCACCTCCTGCTATGGGAGGTGATCAATTATTCAATTGTATTAATTGAGCGCTTACCGCGATCCGGGCCATTCCTCTGGCGGTGGGTTGTCCCGATGTCCATCTTCCTCCTTCTTCTCCCCACCTGCCTCACACACACCCTCGCTGGCTCCGATGCCTGTGGTGCTGGCAAAAGATTCTGGTTAGAAAGTAGTTTTACTTTTATCCCTACTTTTAAGATGCTCCTGGTACAAAATGTTCACACATTCCATAGGCATCTGCCAATGTTGACATGACTTACGTCTCCTTTCTTTCCCCTTTTAACCATTTCCTTTAGCTCAAACAAATCAGTGCCTAAGATTATATAGCCCATTATTGTGGTGGCATATGAATGGCCCTTAAATTTTCCCTAATGCTCCAGAGAGTTAACTTCAGGCCAGTGCCCTGAAATACTGCCAGAGTGGGAGCCAGTTTCTTCTGGCTGAGACAATTTCCTGGAGCAAAACTACCAAGGTCGACAGGTAATTTCAGGAGGCCCCCTGACAACAGCCAAGTCTGTGTACTGTGAGCTGGGGCAAATTTCACAGCTGAGTACTGAGTGAAGAAAAAAATATGTGCGTATTCATTGCAGCTCTGGAGGCAGTTAAATGATAGCAATGTGGGGCCACTATTTTATCTAGGAAAAGAGTCATCTAAAAACCAGAGGACAACTCTGCAGTCTCAGAATCCCTATGTAAAAATTCCCAGATCTCTGGCATCTTCTTTAATCAATCAGTGGTATTTACTGAGCACTTACTGTGTGCAGAACACTGTTCTAACCACTGGGAAGAGTACAGTACAAGCTGAAGGGCATTAGTTTTAGCTGGAATCCTATTTATTTCTTGATCTGACTTAGCATTTACTAGGTGTCCTTTAGGCGCAGGGTAGGAAAATTCCAATATTTCATGCTGTTCCCATATAATCTGATTGTATTTTACGTACCCAGTGCTCAGTAAAATGCTTAATAATAATAATGATGGCATTTGTTAAGCGCTTACTATGTGCAAAGCACTGTTCTAGCGCTGGGGGGCTACAAGGTGATCAGGTTGCCGCACATGGGGCTCACAGTCTTAATCCCCATTTTACAGAGGAGGGAACTGAGGCACACAGAAGTGAAGTGACTTGCCCACAGTCATACAGCTGACAAGTGGCAGAGCAGGGATTCGAACCCATGACCTCTGCCTCCCAAGCCTGGGCTCTTTCCACTGAGCCACACTGCTTCCCCTTACACATAGTCAGTATTTATAAATAACACAGAGGAGAAAAGAAAATCAGTGTATTGCCCCTGGGGCCAAGAAACCACTGTTTTATGTTCCTGGAAAGCACCCTCATATTAAATCTAATTTTTAGTTCAACTCATGACTACCATGTACTCTTCATTTGCTGCTAACAATATCTCAGCTTCAACAGATTGATGTCTATAATTTGACTTACCAGCACAAATGATTTTTTTAAAGAAAATGACATCCAAAAAAGATGGTGGAAAAAGAGATTTTGCATATTTACACAAGTCTAAATATTCCTCCTTGTTTTTAGTTCCTTCACTACAGACAATGTTGATCTTCAAATCAATAGGCTATAGACTTGTCTGTTTTCATGAAAATCCAAAAAGATAAGAAGCAACATCAGCTTGCTAAATTCAAGCTACAACATGTTAACATAATATTCAAAATCACTTTATAAAAGATCTAAGAAATCAAAGAATATATGGTAAATAGATCTTAAAGCGGGACAAAATTTTTGAAATGATTTGCTTAGCAAACTTATTTATTGCTTTAAGTGGCTTCTTTTGAGTCTGATTCTGTAGATTTTATACAGGCAAAGCTCTCAACTCAGTCAAGGGGATTGTTCAAGCATTTAGGGTTAGGTTTTCCCTTCAAATACAATCAGTGGTATTTTTGGAACACATTGCATTCAGAGCACTGTACTAAGTACTTGGGAGAGTACTCTGCAGTAAAGTTTTTAGGTATGATCTCTCTGCCCTCAAGGAGTTTTCAATCTAGTGGAGAAGCTTAAAGTCTAGCCATGGAGTTTAAAATATTTGATGAAAGTTAGCAAATAGATTGTTGCTGTCTCATCCTGACTCTCTGCAATATTTCAGATCTCAGAGTTTTCACTTTATGGGATGATCTCATCATTGGCTCCCGGCACAGGTGAAATATTGCTATACTTCATGGAAGGGGTATTTTTACATAAATTTATTGAGTTGGAAAATATTTCAGGTAAATGCTCTTCAGCTCTTCAAAATTTTTGGGAGCCGTCTTAGGATGTAACGGCCACAATTATCTTTGAGTGTTTATTAAGGTGGAAAAGTTTTTGATCTTTTATTTTTCACTTTGCTTTTTCATTTACCAAACAGCAACAATTCCAAGAAGAAATATCCCAGAGATATGCAATATGGGTATGGAGATAGAGTGGCATATTTCATAATTGATTAGGCAGCTTTCGAGTTTAAAAGAAAATAATAATCATGATTCTAAATCAAAATTGGGACACAAATTATGCAGCAGTAGTCCTAATTTCTCATCATGTGACGATGAGTTGCTATCGCTTCATCCATGTCATTATCACACAAAGTATTATCACAAGATCAAATTTCCCTTTCTTATAACTCAACTAATGTCTCAACTACAGAAATATATTTACACATGAAAGGATTAGTAGCCCTAGCCCTTTAACTTCCATTTCTGGATCTATCCCATTAGCTCCCAACTTTGGATACTGGCAAACTCTAAAATAAGGAATTTCCCTCTTTCTTTAGCAGGAGCCCAGGGTTGAAAGTCAGCTTCTCTTTTGCCACCATGGAAAATAATATTTTGAAATGATCTGTTTCTTCCAGAGATCTCAAAGCACTTACCCCTCTGTCTCTGACCTCAATATACCCCTCTGAGGTAGGAGTTATTTAGCACCAAGGTCATGAGCACTATCTAGGAGGTTAAGCTCCAGGTTTAGAATCATTATAGGCTCTGTCATTGACCTGGGACAAGTCAATTAATTTGAGTTTCTTCATCTATGCATAATCTTACACTGACTCTCCCTATTTTGCAGAACTTTTGAGGAAGACCTGAGAGAATAAATTTGTAATCATGTTGAGGTCTCAGGAAAAAAGACATCATCACAAAATTTATAATCCCCAAGCATCACAATTATTATATTTTATATATCCCTACCCGCAATCACCAGGTAATGTTAGGATCAGTTCCAGATCTCAGATCTCCTGAGTTCCAACCATTTGCTTTTCAACCTGGCAGAATAGACCGAGGCAAATGGCAGAGCAAATCTGAGGGATCATCCATCCACTGCAGACTCCTAAACTGCCCTGTTGTGGGTAGAGGAGTGCAAATCCTCAAGTCCACATAGGTTCTGAAAAGTAATTCCATTCCTTCTTACAAAAGCATATGGAGGAAATTAGTGGACATCTACCTGACAGTACTGGGAAGAGCAGGAGGAGGCCCCTGTGTGGACTTCGGAGCACCAAAGATCAGTCACTTGAACCTGACCTCCACTTTGGGGAGGATTGGACTCATTTCTGGAAGTGAGGTGGAACTGAACAGACTTGGCTCTGGAATAAGAAAAAATCTCAGAAAGTTGCTTTGGGGCTGTGGAGAAAAGTGATGGCGGCTGTCCCCCACCCCCGCAAGCCTTCTCACCATGGTGGCCTTCACCACCAATGCCACCATCAGTTCTGAGTAGCACTGACATTCCAGTTTTTGGGTTTTTTTTCCATTTTTTTTTAAACTTTCAGCACTGGGTGAGTTTTTCCTCCTGGATGGCAGACAGGGAGGATGAGAGCCATACCAGTTTTGGTTACTACTCGTTCCTCCTTGCACACTTTAGAGGTCTAAAGCATGCACAGTCTCCAAAAAGAAGGGCCATTTCTAATGTAAGGGACACGGATATCTAGTCAAGTTACCATTTTCCACGTTTTGTATGAGAAAAATACTGACTTCCCGAGCTTTTGGAAGCATTTGTGATTCTTTCCTGTTTGGTTGGGAACAGAACTGTACATAAAATAGCTCCACCTAGTGCAGATGAAAGTTAAAAATTACAGTTAATGCTGATTAGTGTTGAAAGGCTCGAGTTGCTGCCAGTGCAAGGTGTTATTACTTAATCACATAAACGCTTTTTTTTCTAAATACTGTATCAAAAAATCCTTGGTCTACAGTGATTCCATATTATTGTAATGGATATTTTTTGTAGAGCAGCAGCAGCCTCAATTTCTTATGGTACTTGTTAATCACTTACTAAGTCAAGCTCTGTTCTAAGTGCTAAGGTAGATGCAAGATAAATAGGCCAGATACTGTCCCTCTCCCAAATGGGGCTCACAATCTAAGTAGGGATGGGAATGGGTTTTGAATCCCCATCTTCCAGTTGAGGAAGCGGAAGCACAGAAAAATGAGATGACATGTCCAAGGTCACACAGCAGGCAAGTGGCAGGGGCAGGAATAGAACTCAGGTCTTTTGGCTTCTAGGCCTGTGCTTCATCCACTAGGCCATGCTGCTTCCCTTTATCGAGCACTCCCTCAAAGTGGGGCACTGGACTAGGTGTTTGGAAAAAAACAGAATAGCCAAGTGACCCATTCCCTGCCCATGATGAGTTTACATAGTAATCCAGGGGACAAACATAAAAAGGATTATAATAGAGTGGTCAAAGTAAAAAATTGAAGGCACATATATAGATGAGTACTAAGGAAGGTCTAAGAATGTGCATAAGTGCTTGTTTAGTGTCCCTCCTCCAAAGAGTTCAATACATGAAAGAATTTTTTAAAAACTTCCAAAATAGTAATAATAATAATTATGGTTATTGTAAAGCACTTACTATGTAACAGGCACTGAACTATGTGCTGGGGTGGACAGAAGCATATCGGGTTGGATGCAGTCCCTTGTCCCACATGGGCTCACAGTCTCAATCCTCATTTTATAGATGAGGTAACTGAGGCACAGAAAAGTGAAGTGACTTGCCCAAGGTCACACAGTAGATAAGTGGCAGAGCCAGGATTAGAACCCATGACCTTCTGACTCCCAGACCTATGCTCTATCCACTGTGCCATGCTGCTTCTCTAGCCAATGTAAGTAGAACAAAATTGATTTAAAAGCCCCAGAAAAATACAGTATAAAAATTAGAAAAGATGCATTGGTAGTCTACATCAAAGAGCAAAATCACATTTTTCCAGTTCATCTTTTATCTTTGAAAGCACATCTAATTATTTTCTAAGTCTAAAAGGAAATCTGAGCAACCTGAACTTGGGATAACTTAGGCCATCTTGTTCTTAAATGGGTTGAATGGAGAAATGGAGAGCTGCATAGCTAGGCCAGTCTTCATGAATGAGAATACTTGTGCAGATGGGTAATCATATGCTGTCTCCCAAAGCCATTTATGAGCACAGTGTTGAGATTACGTTCAGACTGAGGGAGGGCCTGGAATCTCCATTTCTTGATGAATTATAATGCAGCTATATTGGTGCCTAACATACTGTAATTAAAAGAAGGATGTGATTAGCTCTTCATTTCTTGTAATTTAACAGTAATGATAAAACCCTGCAGCTTTTAGTGCCTGAAAAGCTAAGGGAATCAACGCAGTGCCTTGGATTTTTTTTTACCTTGATATGTGAAAAGAGAATGACTTGTTCATATTCTTCCCTAAATGTGAAGTGTCCCTGTGGCTGGCCACTTTTCCAAGGACTGCTCAGCTCCGGGATGGGGCTGGGGGAGCAGAATTGATCAATCAATGGTACTTATTAAGTGCTTACTGTGTGCAGAGCACTGTACTAAGTGCTTGAGAGAATACAATACAACAAAATTGGCAGATACGTTCCCTGCCCATAACAAGTTTATGGTTTAGAGGGGGAGCCAGATGTTAATATAAATCAGTAAGTAAAATGTTAATATAAATCAGTAAGTATTTAATAATATAAAATTTGAAGGTATGAACGTAAGTGCTGTGAGGAATATCAAATGCTCAAATGCCCACTATGGAATCCACAGATGATTTCCACGGACAGGACCCTTCTTATATTATCAATAAATCTAATCAGTCATACTTATTGAGTCTTCGCTGTGCACAGAGACCTGTACTAAGCATTTGGGAGAGTACAATACAACAGAGTTGATAGACACATGGTTGGCATTAGAGGAACAGAGTGTTGTGGTAGGAAATCAGCAAGGTAAAGTAGGAGGGGGCAAGGTGATTGAGTGCTTTAAAGTCCATGGTAAGGAGTTTCTGTTTGATATGAAGGTGGATGGGCAACGTTGATTCTATTTATTGCTATTGTTCTTGTCTGTCCGTCTCCCCCGATTAGACGGTAAGCCCGTCAAAGAGCAGGGACTGTCTCTATCTGTTACTGATTTGTACATTCCAAGCACTTAGTACAGTGCTCTGCACATAGTAAGTGCTCAATGAATACTATTGAATATATGAATGAACCACTGGAGGTTCTTGAGGAGTGCAGAAACATTGACTAAATGGTTCTGTAGAAAATTGATCCAGGCAGCAAAGTGAAGTAAGGACTAGAGCAGGGAGAGAAAGGAAACAGGGAGGTGAGGAGGAGGCTGATGCAGTAATCCAAGCAGGATTGGATAAGTGTTATGTTACGCTCCCAGAAGCCAAACTACTGAGGACTTGAAAGAAGGTATGGTAGCCAGCTTCTTTCAGGAGCTATGCAGCTGATGCAGAACTCAGCATCATCTCCTCGATGCCAGGTGAAAGAATTTCAGAGCTGACTTCTTTTCTCTGTGCTCAGGAAAATTGCATTTTCCAGTTTGAAAGGGAGAACTGGGCTGAGAATTACTTGAAAAAACATTATAACCCTATTTTTTTCTTTGAATTTTCAAGTCAGGTTCCAGTCAGCTGGTGGCAAATGCTATTAAACGCCATGTGAAGTGGGAGGAAACCAAGACCCGGAGTAGTCGAGTGACCTGTTCAGGAATATACAGTTGACCCTCTAGAGCCAATGGGCTGTTTCAAACCACTGCCATGGAGTTGTGGTTCTTGGGTGGATTTGCTCACAGGTGAGAAGCAACATTACCTGATGGATAGAGCACAGGCCTGGGAGTCAGGAGGACCTAGGTTCTAGTCCCATCTCCACCATTTGTTTGCTGTGTGACCTTCGGCAAGTCACTTCACTTCTCTGTGTCTCAGTTACCTCCCTATGGGGGACAGGGACAATGTCCAACCTGATTAGCTTGTTTCTACCCCCACACTGGCACATAAGAAGCACTTAATAAATACCATAAGGGAAGAAAAAAGGTGTGTGTCTGAATCAGTGGCAGAGAGTGGATGAAGGTGGAGTGCAGCCACTGAGGCCTGCCACCAATAGATATAGACCTTGCAGAGGCAGTGGAGGATCCTCACCTACAAGATGCATCCCCTTTGGAAGCACTGACCTCCTCCTACAGGATTCAGACTCTCTCTTCACTGTGTTATTTGTTTTCGTGAATTTTGGGACTTCAGTGCCCCTTACCACAGGAGCAAGAAACTCCCCTCTCCCAGCAGCCCAGTCTGGGAGTTTCTTGCTCCTGTGATAAGGGGCATTGAAGTCCCAAAATTCACTAAAACAAACAATACAGTGAAGAGAGAGTCTGTAGCTTCAAACCTCTCATCCCCCTAAAAATGAAGCACAAAAACATATACAGTATCCCCTCCCCGACACCCTTACACTTACATACAAAAACATCCTCAAGGATATACCCTTTGAGAAATGATAGGGCCATACAGGCACACACACGTTTTCACGGAAACACATCGTGGCCTAGAAGCCGATACACATGGGCATAGACTAAAACAGACTGACTTTGAGATGACTAGAGAGGATTTACAAGCTTGGACATCCAGACTGGGACTCGCATTGATACAACCTGAGTATTCAGAATTTTTTTCACAATGGAAAAACTCCCCAATATGTTTTTGGCTCACCCAGTGCTTATTAAATGTCTGCCAATTTTTCAGCTATCAGTGGACTGTATGATTTTGGTGTGAATTTCGCAAACCTGACAGGTTCCTTTCACTAAGTGATAAACTTGTAAATAGGGCCATTTGCCATAAGCTTTTTCTTTACTTCCAGTACAATTTGGAGTCAATGTGATATTAGAAATTACTGTTCAGCAGGGATACTGAGACTCTTCCATCTTTTCTGCGACCCTCTCCTTATATTTATGATTACTATATCAGGCACCCTGAAACCAGCCAAAAGACAAGTCTCTAGATACCTGAACAGAGTCGAGGGGAAGAACATCTCGTAAAAACAATGGCAACTAAATAGAATCAAGGCGATGTACAATTATGGCATCATCCCCTGAATGAATGTTGCACCACAATTCCAGAGTAAACCTTGAATCATATTTTAGTTTATGGTCCTGGGCCTTCTTGCAGGTCCGCCTCCAGGACACTTCTGAAATGTCCTAAAATATGAATAATTTTATAAATTGATTTTCCAGGCCTTAATTCTATTTGGATTATCTTCTTTCAAAATTATTAAAAAAGATACCAATCCATGCCCACATTTCTAATGACATTCAAGGGTACATTTAGAAAACCACTCCACTGGGAGCAAATGTCTTTCAGTGGCATTCTTCAAATTTTTAATCCCTTGAATTTGCTCCTGTAACTTCAGTGGTTTCATTATTAAGACAAAATAAAGGACTTGAGAGCCAAGTCTCTTGAATGATGAACAAAGGATGTCAAGAGTACAGTTCTTCGACTTTTCCTAGGTTAAAAGTTCCCATAAATGAAATGAATGGATTGCAAGCCTCATAATGCTGAAAGAAAAATTGCATTGTTTTCATATTCCCAGATGAAAAATACTGCACCATAGAAAAGTAGCTTTTGGGGCAAAATCCATAATGAACAGTAATTTGTTTAGAAGCCTGGTCTCTAGAACCTGCTGCAGGAAGGGGGACTGGTACTACTTATGGCCACCACACTATCACCTAACTTTCGCCTCACCTTCTTTTTGTTCCCCTCACCTTTTTTCCCCATTTTTCCTTTCATTCTCTCTCTCTCCCTGCACCCTGCACACGCGCACACATTCTCACCCACCTCTTCCTATATGTCTGCCGTTCCTTTCACGGGGTTCAGGATGTGAACTACCTGAAAGGTATAATGGTGTTCATTCAAACCATATGTACCATTTGCACACATACACACACCTGCACACGTACATGTGTATGTTATATCAACTTCCCTACAAAGCAGGGGGAGGAATGGATGCAGAAACTGAGGCTCTAAGTTCGCTGGCCTACCCAGGCTTATATAGTCAGGGCTCGAGCGCCATTTTCCATGTCAGTACTGTTTCCACTAGATGAAGGATCGGCTAACTTTTGGTGCATCACCATCAGTGGTATTTACTGAGTACTTTGTGCGAACCATTATAGTAAGCCCTGGGTAGAGTACCCTAACAGAGTCCACTGACACTTTCCCTGCCCACAATGAGCTTACAGCCTAGAGAGGGAGGCATTAACATAAATAATTTATGATATGTAATTTATAGATATACATGTAAGTGCCATGAGGTTGAGGGTGAGATGAATATCAAATGCCCAAAGGTCACAGTTTCAAGGGTATAGATGACACAGAAGGGAAAGGGAGCCAGGAAAAAGAGGACTTAATTGCAGAAGGCCTCTTGGAGAAGATGTGACCTTAATAAGACTTTTAAGATTAATGTTGGTATTTGTTAAGCGCTTACTATGTGCAGAGCACTGTTCTAAGCGCTGGGGTAAACACAGGGGAATCAGGTTGTCCCACGTGGGGCTCACAGTCTTAATCCCCATTTTACAGATGAGGGAACTGAGGCACAGAGAAGTTAAGTGACTCGCCCACAGTCACACAGCTGACAAGTGGCAGAGCTGGGATTCGAACTCATGAGCCCTGACTCCAAAGCCCGTGCTCTTTCCACTGCCCCACGCTGCTTCTCTCTAAGATTGGGAGATTGGTGGTCTGGCATATATCAATTAATCAATCAATGGTATTTATTGAACACTTATTATGTGCAGAATACTGTACTAAGCACTTGGAAGAGAACAGTACAACAGAATTACCCACCCCGCACGCTCCGCTCCTCTGCCGCCCACCTCCTCACCGTCCCTCGGTCTCGCCTATCCCGTTGTCGACCCCTGGGTCACGTCCTCCCGTGGTCCTGGAACGCCCTCCCTCCTTACCTCTGCCAAACTGATTCTCTTTCCCTCTTCAAAACCCTACTTAAAACTCACCTCCTCCAAGAGGTCTTCCCAGACTGAGCTCCTCTTCTCCCTCTACTCCCTCTGCCACCCCCCCTTTACCTCTCCGCAGCTAAACCCTCTTTTTCCCCTTTTTCCTCTGCTCCTCCACCTCTCCCTCCCCATCCCCACAGCACTGTACTCGTCCGCTCAACTGTATATATTTTCATTACCCTATTTATTTTGTTAATGAATTGTACATCGCCTTGATTCTATTTAGTTGCCATTGTTTTTACGAGATGTTCTTCCCCTCGACTCTATTTATTGCCATTGTTCTTGTCTGTCCATCTCCCCCGATTACACTGTAAGCCCGTCAAATGGCAGGGACTGCCTCTATCTGTTGCCGACTTGTTCATCCCAAGCGCTTAGTACAGTGCTCTGCACATAGTAAGCGCTCAATAAATACTATTGAATGAATGAATGAATGAATGAATGAATTAGCAGAAGCAACAAAGTTTCCTTACAGTCTATGGACGGGGAGGGAGTTCCAGGCCACGGGGAGGATATGGGAAAGGGGTCGGCAGTGAGATAGAAGACACTGGGCCCCAGTGAATAAGCTGGTTCCAGAGAAGCAGATAGTAATAATATTTCGTAAGCGCTTACTCTGTGAAAAGCACAAGAAGCAAAGTGAGCAGGCTGGTCTGTATAGGGAAGCAGCACGGAGTAGTGGATAGACCACTGACCTGGAAGTCAGAAGGTCAAGGGTTTTAATCCCAGCTCAGCCACTTGTCTGCTGTGTGGTCTTGGGCAAATCATTTCACTTCCCTGTGCCTCGCTGACATAATCTGTAAAATGAAGATTAAGATTGTGAACCCCATGTGGGACCTGGACTGTACAACCTGATTTGCTTGAATTTATCCCAGCATTTAGTACAGTGCCTGGCAAATAATAACAGCTTAACAAATACCATAATTATCCTTATTAGCAGTAGAGCACGGGCTTGAGACTCAGAGGTTGTGGCTTCTAATTCCACCTCTGCCACTTGTCAGCTTTATGACTTTGGGCAAGTCACTTAACTTCTCTGTGCCTCACCTACCTCATCTGTAAAATGGGGATTAAGACTGTGAGCCTCACATGGGACAACCTGATTACCCCATATCTACCCCAGCACTGAGGACAGTGCTCTGCACATAGTAAGTGCTTAACAAATACCAACATTATTATTAAAATGGGCATGAAGCCTGTGAGCCCCACGTGGAACAACCTGATAACCTCGTATCTACCCCAGGGCTTAGAACAGTGCTTGCCACATAGTAAGCGCTTAACAAATACCATTATTATTATTAATAGAAGTAGTAGGAGATCGGTGAGGTAAGGTAGGAAGAGGTAAGCTGATTGAGTGCTTTAAAGCCAGTGGTATGTAGTTTCTGTTTGACATAAAGGTGGTTGTACAACCTCTGGATGTTCTTTAAGAGTGGGGAGATGTGGACTGAACTTTTTTCACAAAAATAATTCATCCAGCAGAGTGAAGTATGGACAAGAAGGGGGAGAGACAGGAGGCAGAGAGGAGCCTGGAGGCAGATGCAGTAGTCAAGGTGTGCTTAGATCCACAGGGAGGCAGTTTGTATGGTGGAGAAAGGGCAGATTTTAGCCATGTCATGAAATTTGAACCCACAGGATTTAGTGGCAGGTAGAATATGTGGATTGGAAGCGAAAGATGAGTTGAGGACAGTGCCACAGTTAGAACATCGTGCGAGACGGAGGATAGTCAAATTGTCTACATTGCTGGGAAAGATATGGGGAGGATATGGTTTGGGTGAGAGATAAGGAGTTCTGTTTGAGCAAGTTAAATTTGAGGTGTCAGCAGGACATCCAAGTAGAGATGTTCCAAAGGGAGAAGGAAATATAAGATTGCAAAGGAGGAGAGAGGACTGAGCTGGGGATATAGATTTTGGAATCATCTGCAAAGAGATGGTAGCTGAAGCCATTGGAGTGAATGAGTTCTCCAAAGGAATGGATATAGTGAGGCCCAGAACTTGAGGGACACACCCCCCCTCCCCCCCGCCGTCAGAAGGTAGGAGACAGAGAATAGCTGGCAAAGGGGGCTAAGGAGAAGCTGCATGGTTTAGTGGCTAGAGCAAGGGCCTGGGAGTTGGAAAGACCTGGGTAATAAACCTGGTCTGCCGCTTGTCTGATGTGTAACCTTGAGCAAGTCACAACTTCTCTGTGCATCACTTATCTCAACTGTTAAATGGGGATTAAGACTGGGAGCTCCAGGTGGGACCTGATTTCCCAGTTACTGAGATTAACTTTAGATATGCTTGAAATGAACATTTTCTGGACAGTGTCAAAGGACTGAGAAATACTACAACCCTACAGCTAAGGATGTGATTTTTTTCAGGACATAATCAGAATATTTTTATGCAAATAGCTAAAACAAAGGAAGTCCACTGTACAGGGCCTGGTTTTCCAGTTTGTGGAAAATCTCTGTCTCTTTCCCCCACTCTGTATTCATTCATTCATTCGATAGTATTTATTGATTGCTTACTGTGTTGACAGTCTAGAAGGGGGAGACAGACCTCAAAACAAGTAAAAAGGCATCAATATAAATAGAATTTATATATATATATACATAAGTGCTGGGGGGGTGGGGCGGGGGAGAGCAAAGGGAGCAAGTTGAGGTGACATGGAAGGGAGGGGGAGTTGAGGAAAAGGGGGGCTTAGTCTGGGAAGGCCTCTTGGAGGAGGTGAACCTTCAATAGGGCTTTGAAGGAGTTAAAAGTGATTATGGATTTGAGGAGGGAGGGTATTCCAGGCCAGAGGTAAGGTCATGGGCCAGGGGTTGATAGCCAGACAGGCGAGATCGAGGTACAGTGAAAAAGTTAGCACCAGAGGAGCAGAGTGTGTGGGTTGGGATGTAGAAGGAGAGGAGGAAGTTGAGGTAAGAGAGGGCAAGGTGATGGAGAGCTTTGAAGCCAATAGTGAGAACAAGTTGGTTGCTTGACTTAGAGTTGAGCATGGAAAAAGTGACTCAAATAAATTTGCAAACAAATTTTTCAGACCGTTGGGTTAGAGGTTTAACGGGGAGGAGAAGGAGAATAAAGTGATTTGGGAAAGATTTGTGTATTTTATTTATCTCCTCCTACCCCTCCAGTGATCAACATAATCAAGCATTAACTTAAGTAGGGGAAAATTCAGGGCAACATAGCGCAATGAAGTCTGTAAGTGCAGTTGGCCATTCACTCCTTCTTATTGCTTGCTTAGGTAAACTTTCCCTGGCCAAAACCCAGGACTTCCCCCAAAATGCATGGATCTTTGCCTTCAGAAGGTCGAGAAGAAAACACGTAGAGAAGTGTAAGTTTCAAAAAGCAAAACTGAAGTTTGCAAAACACTGAGTCAATCAAGCACTGTGTGGGTAGACAGCCCTTCTCTCAATAAACTAGAACCATGGAGTCATAATTAGGCTTCTGTTTTCTTCCCCCGGCTATGCTGGTTTGTCGGTACTGAACATGTGTTGAAGTATTATGGTGCTTTCACCATAAGGAGTAAACTGTCTGTTTCACTCTTCTCCTCTGATGTCATACCACAGATGGCCTGTGACCTAAATTAACCCAGTAGAGCAAAACACAAGTGAAATGCTGGGTATGAGATTTAAAGCAACACGATATTGCTGCAAACAAGGTGTTCTCTCACTCAGGAATGGGGAGAGGCACCATAATTACCCAAGACCTGCTGTAGGGTTTTTGAGCTCGTTTTAGACAGTTATGTCGCCACATTCCAGTGGATTAGGAGAATGTGCGACACTGTGAGCCCAGCCTCTGAAAGTGCTTAAGGTTTTGGGGACCCTAGGTAATATGAATCCCGATTCGCTTTTGGGGGCTAAGCTTTGTTCACTCCTAGGTTGGAGAGGAGCTGTGGCTGCTTCTTAATTTGGAATTCTGTCCCCCAGACAGGTGTCAACCGGAGAGCAAAAACATGCTGACTGCCCTGTAGGTGCATCCATCCCAGCTGGGCTCTATCAAGAGATCCACCAAACGGCCCGGAGGATGTGTGATTATGCCCCCGTTGGCCTCACCTTCAGAATGTAGGGAACTGGCAATGGCTCTAACATGTTTATTTATAAAAACCTCTAGTGTGATTTTCTTTATAGCCATAATAACTTCATAAAGGAGTCTATTTTACAGATGGAGAAACTAGATGCAGAGGTTAAGAGATTTGCAAAGGAGAATCATTCTCCAGGCAAGACTAATAATAATAATGATGATGGTATTTGTTAAGCACTTACTGTGTGCAAAGCACTGTTCTCGCCCTGGAGAGGATACAAGGTGATCAGGTTGTCCCACGTGGGGCTCACAGTCTTCATCTCCATCTTACAGAGGAGGTAACTGAGGCCCAGAGAAGTGATTTGCCCAAAGTCACATGGCAGACAAGTGGCGGAGCCGGGATTAGAACCCACGACCTCTGGCTCCCATGTCCCAGCTCTTTCCACTAAGCCACATTGCTTCTTGCAATCACGCTGCTTCTCTTGTACCATGCTATTGTCTTGCCTCGCTCATGCGGTCTACCCTAGCCTCACCCTCACTCCCCCACCGCCTCATCTGCCAGACCTCAGTCCTTCCCACCTTTAATAGCTTCTAAAATTCCACCTTCTCCAACAAATAGTCAACATCTTAAGTCATACCTCAAAAACCACCTCTTGTTTTTCTGACTTGTCATTTATTCCCTTCTCAATGCTTGTGTATATATTTGATTCAAAATTCTACTGCTTTATTCTGATTTCAGTGCATATAACTATTTTTACGTGTGTCTTCCCCATTAGAGTATAAACTCTTTGAGGTCAGGGAGGCATGTCTTGCATTTCTGTTGCATCCTCTTAAGAGCTGGTGGAGGACAGTGTATTTAAACGCTCAACGAATGCTCCTACAATCAATCCACTAGGCAACGCTGTCTCTGAGCCATACTGGAGTTCACAATTTTCCTCAAGTATTCTTCAGCAACTGCTTGAATAATGACAGCCAGAGTTAATAAGATCTCTGTCTTGAAGATAAAAGTCTACATGCCTCTATTACATGTTTCTACTGAAAGCTCACCTCCTCCAGGAGGCCTTCCCAGATTAAGCCCCCTTTTCCTCTGCTCCCCCTCACCTCCCCATCACCCTGACTTGCTCCCTTTGTTCTATCCCCCTCCCCACCCCACTGCACTTGTGTATATACTTATAATTACAATTCTGTTTATTTTTATTAATGATGTGTATATATCTATAATTCTTTTTATTTATAATAATGCTACTGATGCCTGTTTACTTGTTTTGATCTCTGTCTCACTCTTTCTAAAACCGTGAGTTTGTTTGGGCAGGGATTGTCTCTATTTGTTGCTGAATTGTACTTCCCAAGAGCTTAGTCCAGTGCTCTGCTCACAGTAAGCGCTCAATAGATACGATGGAATTGAACGAATGAATGTCTCAGAGGGCAAATGGACTACTTGAATTTTTCAATTTATTTTTCAGAGTTGAGATTTTATCCCATAAGTACACTGGAGAAACATCAAATGGAGTTTGATATTTAGGCAGTGCCAAAAAATGAAGATGCTTTGCAACATTATATTTTGATCAAGTCCAGCAGAGTTGATGAGGTTGGTATTCTATGAATTGGGAGACTTTAAGACAACCTGTGATATTGTGAGGAAATCAGCATTAGGCTGAGAGAAAAACAATCCAATGTATTTACTATGTGCTGTAATTAACATAAGTTACTCACATTGCTTCTGCCTTGAAAAGTTAAAAGCTCCAAAAGTGAGAAAAAAAGTATAATTGAAAATACTACAAGTTATTTAAATGCATACATTCAACTCCTAATTCAGGAAGTTATAATTTGACAACTTGAGTTACACAGTGCATTTTTTAGGTGAGTTATGGCTTTGGATTTAGGAAAGGATGACTTCTTCACTAAATGGTCTTCTGATGATCTGACTTACAACTTTCCTCAGTGCCTAACATACTGCCAGGACCCTGCCAGGAGAATTGAGTCGATTGTACTGCAGTCATTTCACTTTCTAGCACCTTCATTCTATTTATTCTATTCTATTCTATTTATTGAGTACTTACTGCTTTCAGAGCACTGTACTAAGCACTTGGGAAAATACAGCAGAATTGGTAGACATGTTCCCTACCCACAAAGAGTTCACAGTTTAGAGCGAAAGAAAACAGGAATTGTTGACAATTAACTTTTCTGCCAACTCTTCTGCATTGTAATCCCTGAAGAGTTTCGTACAGTGCTCTACATATACGTGCTCAATAAATAGCATCGATTGATTATGAAGAGCTTCCTACCCCCACTTTCTGCAAATAACTTCATTACAAAATTAATTTCCTACCAGTTGGGGCCCAGATTATTTTCTTCCTTCGGTGATTTCCTCTGAAGAGTTTTCTCCAACTGCCCTTTCCTTGAAAGGAAGTTTTCTAGGGTAGCCCACAAGGAATTATGAAATGTAAATTGGCTCAAACAGTAGTACTGAACATGTCAATTACTAGCCTGATGGCTGAACTCTCGGATCACTAGACAATTTAAATATTAATGGTGGATTTCAGTGTCTTCTTATATGTTACCAAAAGGTTATCAAAGGGAAAAGAGATGTAATCCCAGAAATTGGTATTCTGCACCTTCATTTCCTAGAAATCCTATAGAGAGGCTCCTAAAAGAAGGGGGCATTTTCAAAGCTCTGCTAGAGTATTTACCTACATCATTTTCTCACCTTGTGGGCTGGGATCAGGTTTAGCATTGACTCTCCCAAGAGTTTAGTACAGTGCTCTGCACATAGTAAGTACTCAGTAAGTTTTCAATAAATACCATTAATCAATTGATTCATTCCGTGGGAGTAAAATCCCATGAAGGTTAAAATAAACTCTGTTTCCTAAGAGTCTTGGTGGCTGGTGTGCTGAAGGAAAGAAGTTGGGAGGAAACCAACTTTTCTCTCTGGAGCTCTCTCTCCCACAACCTTCAAATCACCCACTCCCAGAAGAGAAAATTCTGTTTTCTCCTGAGTGCCATGCTCAATTTCAAGTCTTTAAGTTAACTTCAACTTTTTTCCAAATGGTGAAATAGCATGAAATTTAAATATGAGGCAGAAAATACGCTTTTTCTACTAATGGCACAGTTGCCCATTTTTCATATATACAATCAGTGTTTAACTAGGCCCAGTAAACCACCCTCTGTAGCATGGCCTAGTGGAAAAACCATGGGGCTGGAAGTTCAAGGACCTGGGTTCTAATCCCGGGTCCATCACTTGTCTACTGTGTGACCTTGGGCAAATCACTTAACTTCTCTCTGCCTCAGTTATCAATTGGAATCAACTGATAACATTTATTGAGCACTTTCTGTGTACAGCACAGTATTAAGCACTTGAGAGTTCAAAGGGAGTTAGTAGACAGTTCCTGCCCTCAAGAAGATTAAAATTCATTGTGGGAGACAGACACTAAAATACATATCTGAGGAGGGTGATCAGGAAGTGTAATTTGTTGGAGTAGAGGAAGTAAAATAAAGGAGAGAGGAGGGAGGAAGAGGATTAATTTGATTCATTCATTCATTCAATCATATTATTGACCACTTACTGTGTGCAAAGCATTGTACTAAGCACTTGGGAGGATACATAACAACAACAAACAGAAACATTCCCTGCCCACAGTGAGCTCACAGTCTAGAGGACGAGCTCACAGTCCTAGAAGTTGAGGTTGGTTGAGGCTCCTGAAGAGATTTTTCTAGAATTCCTGCTCACATTTTCACTTGGCTTGTCATGGAAAGCCAAAGAGAAACAGATTGTTTGAACCAGGTTTACAATCGTTCAGAATAGCTCAAGAGGCTCTTCTACTGAAACAGCTTAAGAAATTTGAGCAGCCATAAAAGGTTTGGACATGACACCAATCTAAAATCCTTGTATTTTGCTAGTAAAGATATTAGAAACCTCTGGTTATTTACAGTACCAAAATTAAAGCAAAATTGGGGTTTTATGAATGAAATTTAGTGAAATGTCAGAGGCCAGGTAGCCTTAGACTTCCCAAAGGAATGCAAACCGTGAAAGCAAACGGCAAAATGTCTTTCAAAGAATGTAAGAAGATTATAATCATTTTATTTGTTTGGAGAAGAGAACTGCAATGTACTAGAGATTTTGAAAATCTCCAAGAAAATATGTGAATTACTATCATCTTATAATTCTAACTAGCAAAGTAGTTAGCAATTGTTATCAGCTAAAATGAAAGCCAAACAATAAAAACTAATGAGGAAATTTCAACTTGTCTGACAAGTTTGTTTGGTGGAGGAAGAGGCACTCAATTTGAATGTTAGAATGATGTTTAAATGATGCATTAAAGTAAATTCCATTATTTACAGCAATTCTTTTAATACTGTTTCAGATTTAAAAGTAATTGTCTATTTTCCCATGCACATTCCCAGAACAGAGCAAGGTTTTAAAGCAACTAGGAATATACTGCTGTTGTTTGGAATGGATGCATTGGATGACTTCTATTCCACCCTAATCCTCCTCCACCTCCTCCTCCTCCCTCTCAGCTGCCTTTGACACTGAGGACCATCCTCATCTTCTTGAGTCATTAACCAGCCCTGGTTTCATTGACACTGGTCTCTCCTGGTTCTCTTCCTGTCTCTCTGGTCACTCCGTCTCAGGTTCCTTCTCTTCTTCCCACTCCCTAACTCTCCCTCAAGGCTCAGTTCTGGGTCCCCTTCTACTCTCCTGCTACATCCACTCTCTTGGATAACTCAATTACTCCTATGGCTTCAACTACCGATGGTTCCCAAATTTACCTCTCCATCCCTGACCCCTGTCCTTCTCCACAGGTTCACACTTCCTCCTGCCCTCAGGTCATGTCTACCTTGTAGTCCTACCAACACTTCAAACTATGTTCAAAACAGGACTCATCTTCAGATCTAAGCCCTGTCCTCCCCAAATCTTACCCATCACTATAGCAACACTACTATCCTTCCTCACAAATCCTCAAATTTGGTATTAGCTTCAATTCATCTCTCTCATTCAATCCACATTTGATCCATCAGTTGCTTGATGATAATGTGGGACTTTAGTAAACAACACTAAAAGGTGAATCTAGCAAACAAGAGCTGTCTGAGCAAAAACATTACAAGGGCCTGTTCGTTTCACTGTGGTTGTTTAGTCAGTCATGTGGGTATCCTACATCCTACAAGATCCCCCAAGTGTCCCTTGTTGCCATGTTGTGAGCATTTTATATTGTTTAAACTCAGTGAATGACTTGAAAATCGGAGGAGAAGGTAGAAGTTGGGAATATTAGCAGTTGTATTGGTTTGGTTACATATTACTAGGAAGTCCAGAGAATTCACCCCTAGGAAGCATGGAGATAAAAGTAAGGAATTTCCCCAGAAGAGAACCCGTGCATGAGACAAGCCAGAAAAATGCCAAAAAGGAGGAAATCCTCAATGTTCTATCTTTAGGAGAAAAATTGAACCAATAACGTAGGTCACAAAACTGTTCTTCAGGATATCATTCACCTGCAAGAACCCAGGGAGCAATTTTTCTCTGACATTACCTGTAAACATCAAAACTCCATAAACTTCCACTATTAAATAAATAGTTAAGGAACCCTCATTCCACATTATTCACTTTACTTACTCTCTCTCCGGCTTTTACTTTGGAAAGTCCACTTCAGTTTTAGAAATTTTCATCTGTAAAACATTAAAAAGACTTGGAATTCTTCCACGTTTCTATAAATGCTGAAGTCAGATGACACAACTTTCTTTCAAAGAAAATGTGAATTGAATATCAAGAAAGCAAAACTTGTAGATGCTTCATCTTTTAAGAGAAGAATAGGCAATCACCTACCCAAGATAGTTTAGTTTTTCATTTGTCTGGAGGGAGAGGGCTGGAACAGATGACCTCTTGAAATCCTGTCCAATTCTATCTAAGATTTTGTGCCCTTGCATGTCGTATGTGTTTGCCTTTGCAGAGCTTTTTCATGACCAATAAAAGAAGCCCTGGCAGTCCCTGGCAATCCCAAGTCTCTACTATATCATGGAAACTGAGAGAGGCAGTGGGAACAGGTACACAATAAAGACATTCAAACTCTATGTGATGGTTTCTTAGCATTTTACAGATGGCTTTTGATAGACCACTGGGGCCTATTAGAAATCAGCAAAAGATTCAGAAAGCTGACAGAAGATATACAGATGCAACCATGTAGGAATGACTTGTGTTTTTTGGTTCTTTTCCCAGCCCCCTATTTGCCTTGGGGAAAGCCATTACATTTGTCTTTGAGAATGAGTATGCCAACTTGCACCAGTGATCTCACTTGGAACGTATTGTTTCTAATCAGTTTCTATGATAATTTTCAAGAAGACTTTAAGATAGTTGGGTGCTCCTCTAGATCATATGTATCTTTAAGGATGTTCTCCATTCATTTTTAATAGAAGCAGCATGGCTTAGTGGATAGTGCACAGACCTAGGTGTCTGAAGGACTTGAGTTCTAATACCTGCACTGCCACCTGTCTACTGGGTGACCTTGGGCAAGTCACTTAACTTCTCTGTGCCTCAGTTACCTCATCTGTAAAATGGGTATTAAGAGGGTGAGCCCCGGGTGGGTCAGGTACTGTGTCTAACCTGATTATCTTGTGTCTATCCTAGTGCTTAGTACAGTGTTTGGCACATTGTACTATAATAATAACTATTATTACTAGGAAGAAAGTAAAAAGAGTAAAGAAAAAGTAGGAAAAAAGTAAAAAATGGCAATTTGTAATTCTAGTCTCACCTGTTCAGTTACAATGCTTCAATTAGATTAGTTTGTAAATCAAAATATTACCCCCCCATAACTTCCCATCCAAAGGAGAATCACTGCAGTGCCTGAAAGAATAAACTTTGTTTTGTGCTATATGACAATAACAATAAAATTTCTGAAACTAAGACAATTAGCAAGGCCTTTTCATGATGCTCTTCCTCAGTAATATTGACACCTCAAATATGATTAATATAGAAATCCATTTATCTATAACTCATAATATATGATGGGAAGACACAGGACAAGGGATAATTTTTGCAGTTTAATTTTCTGATCATAAATATACTTAAAGCCTGATGGTGCTGACCTTTATTAATAAGTACTGTAAGACAGTTTATCTGATGTGACAGAAAATACTATAGGATCAATCTCTCTTCGACGATGAAAAGTAATTGATTTTAAACTAAAGGGAAAGGCATATAATATCTGGTTTACCAGAAATTAAAAAATGATCGGTAAAAGTAGAATCTCTGGCTACTGAAACAATTGAAGGCTTTAGTAATGATAAAGTTCCTTAATATTAGCTGGAGGTAAAAGTAGGTTGAAAAGAGTGTGAAGGACATAAAGTGACTCAAGGAACTTCTGATCAATTACCTTCATTTTAAAAGGCAGAAATTTTAGTCAAACTCAATAAGAACTGATCACAGATATAAAGACCACAAGCAAATAAGTGAAAAGGGTAGCCCTAAAAGTTAATTTTTTTGTGAAGTGGCCTATTAATAAGTTATCTGAAGAAGATACAGCATTACATTTCATATTTATGAGTTACACTGACCTAAAATAACTTTTCACTGGATTATATGTTCATTCATTGATGCCTTCTTCAATGTACTAGTGTTACTATTTGATATAGATTCTATACCATAATATTCTTACTTGAAAATTTGACCATTTTCCAAAGGTCATTTTCCTGACGTACATCATTAAAATAATTCACTATAAAATCAGAAAAAAAGTTTAACTGTGCTCAAAATAACTAGGTCCCAGGGATTTGAATAGAAGGGTTTCAGGTAATTACTCTTTGGTAGAGGTAGGAATACTTGGGTGCAAATGTGAATGTTTAAATAACTGATATTCAGTTAAATGGGTTTGGGAAACAGCATCGAAGTCAGATATTTTGGTTGTTTTCTAAAAAAAAAGTAAAAACCTGACAGAGGATGAATTAATGACCAGAGTCAAGCTTCATTATTTATTGGCCAAAGAGTTGGTATGTGGTTTAATGAAGATGAAAGCCAAAAATAATCTTGTGGCTACTCTTTGTTTAGATCATTAATGAGATCTTCATTAAATATTTAACAACTCTTGTTTTTGTGGTTGATTATGGTTCTTTTGGTATTTCAATTAAAGTAATCACATAAATCTGGAGCTACGTGAATGAAGACCCTACATTGGACATTTTCTTTAAAAGTTCATTTGATAAATCATGAACTACTTGGGGAAACAGGTGCTCAGCTGGCATTTTTGTTAGTCCTTCCAGATAGTCTTTGAGTGATCCTGTTGTCATTTTCAGACACAAAAGAAAATATTTTTTTCACAACTATTTAATGACAGTGACTTAAAAAAGAAGAATGTTGATGAGAAAAAAGAACTCTGGGTAGTGATGGTATTTACCAATCCATCAATCGTATTTATTGAGCTCTCATTATATGCAGAACACTACACAAAACATTTGAGAGAGTACGCTATGACAGTTTCTAATATAATGAGCTTGAAGTCTAAAAGAGGAGACAGACATTAATATAAATAAACTGTAGATATGTACATAAGTGCTGTGGGTCTGAGGGAGGGGTGAATGAAGGGTACATATCTAAGTGCAGTGGTGATGCAGAAGGGTAGGGAGAAAAGGAAATGAGGGTTTAGTCAGGGAAGGCCTCTGGGAGTAGATGTGCTTTTAACAGGTCTTTGGAGGTGAGGAGAGTGATCGCCTGTCAGATACAAAGAGGGAGGGAGCTGCACAATGGAGGCAGAATTGTGGGGTTGGGCCTTGGATTATAGCTCACGCCTTATATAAAGGATCTGGAATTCATTATATTTAAATTATTTTCATGCCCTGGGAATCTGCTTGAGGACAGGATTTTTCAAATTGGAAGTTCTGACCCCCCTGCAAGGGGGTTTCTGTGACTGCAGGAGAATGACTGAGCACACTCATCACCTGCCACAGAGTCAGAACCAACTGTATTGATAATAATAATAATAATGATGATGGTGATGATTTTTATTAATTGCTTACTACGTGTCCAAGCTAATCAAGTTGGACATAGCCTCTGTCTTATGTGGGGCTCACAGTCCCAGTCTCCATTTTACAGATGAGGTAACTGAGGCACAGAGAAGTGAAGTGACTTGCCCAAGGTGACACAGCAGACAGGTGGTCAAGTCAGGTTTAGAACCCATGACCTTCTGACTCCCAGGCCTATCTATGCTCTATCCACTACACCATGCTGCTTCTCTACCTTTCCTTTCCTCACAGTTTCTCCCAAATGGTCTCCTCTTAAACCCTTGATTCCTTATGCCTCCCTTTTGCCATCATCTCCACTCCACTCTTCCTTGAACCAGGATTACTCTCTGCCTGACCCTAAAATTTGAAAGAACCCAAATGAAAAACCACCAAAATTATTTTTGTTTTTTCTTAAAAGTACATCTTCAAGTTGGTCATGCCCTGTCTCCTTCTTTAAGCTCGCCTCTTCTGTGCTCCTCATTGCTTTAGTCTAAGATCCTAACCAACAGCCATGGCTCTTTTCAACAAAGATCTTCAGGTATCTGGTAGACGCTCAGCTATCATTTGACAATAATAACGAGAGGGCGAGGAGAAAGCTGATTTCATCAGGCATTTATTGAGGCCCTACTCTATGCAGGGAATTTTTCGAGGGCATAGGGAACTTTTACAATAAAATAAAAGGCACCCTTGAAGAGATTACACTAGACCTGGACATTTCTGATATGGACACAGTAGAGAAGATACGTTGCTATCCATTTCATCTCAATAGGTTGGAAATCCTTGGGAAAGGATGGTGGGGGAACATCATGAGATGAAAAGGATTTGAGGATTTCAAATTTGGCTGGGGCCAAGCAAGTTAAAGTTGTTTGGCTTGAGTAACTTCATTTTACATGACAGAAAATCAGATCGCTTTGAGAAAAATGCCACTTAACTGAGAGAAAGAAAAAGGCAAACAGGGATAGACAAAAAGTGGGCTTGAATGCATAATGAATGCTTTCTAGCACAGTGATAGACAATCCTTAAAACAAAGCATTGTTGTGTGAAATGTTCTAAAGAAAAGAACTCAGAGCTTATCAAACTAGTTATTGGAAAAAATAATTTCTAAAAATCTGCCAGAAACATACCAGTTCATTATTGCATCTTATAAATTATTTATTATCTTAACTTTATTTCAAAATCTAACACAAATAAGAAAAAAAAAACTGCTGATAAGACAGAAACATAATTGTCCATAGAAGGATTGCTTAGTTCAGCTTTCCAGATAGACTCCAAATATCTTCAGACTCACCAAACTTTCATCAGTCCATAAATTTGGATTGGTCCCCAGCTACCCCACCCTCTTCTTCTGCTCCCCACGTCACCAGGCTCAGCAAACACAAGCACTTAGACCAAATAGAATAGCCTAGAGCTCTGCCTACAAAAATCCATACCAGAAATACCTAACAAAAACACTACAAAAATAGGAAGAAGAAATTATTGAGTGTGAGCTCCATGTGGGATTATGTCCAACCTGATTTTCTTCTATCCATCCCAGCACTTAGCAAAATGTCTGACACGTAGAACGAGTTTAACGAATACCACAATATTTCTTCTTATTGTTATTAATATTAACAATAATAAGAAGAAATATTGTGGTATTTGTAAATAATAGAAAGAAGAAGAGGAAGAAAAACATTTCTTTTAAGGCTGATGCTTAAATTATTTTCATCTCAGCCAAATGTTAAGGTTTCGGTGCACACTCTAAGTTGCATGATTAATTTAATGTTTGACACATCAGATATAGAATAGCTGGAACTTCACTGACACAAAGTCTTTGGTTTTTCACTCTTCAAAGACAGTTTAATGAAAGATGATGATAATAATTAGATTTTAAAGCTTTAAATTAAACCTCTGTGAAGTCATTAAATATATATATATATATATGTATATATATATATGAAATACTGCCTTCCCTTCTTGAAGTTCATTCTTCCAAACACTACGGGTTTCAAGTAAAGACAAGAAGTTACCAAGTTATGAGTTAACATGAAGGCTCCTCTTTTTAACCCTACCGTTTGTTTTGTGCTGGTCATTCCCATCTTATTCCCTAAGAAGGAAATGATTTCTCAGTGGCCTACCTGCCTCCGGTCAGCTAGGAGTTAGGGCTTAAGCCTGCCTTTCACCTTTAAAGAGGGTATGTCATCTTGGAACCTATAAGAACATTCTGGACAATCATCGGAGGAATAACTGTTGAAGACCCCTATAAATTATATATTGGCAGACCTAGCCCACCTTCATAAAAACTCCTGGTTCACAGAGACAAACAGAGTAGTTCAGAGAGGTCATAAAAAGCCAGGTCCCACCCCTCTTTCCTATCTTTATTGTTATTCTTAGAATTTTGAGGGGATCTGTTGGACACTGAGCCTTATAAAATGTCTCAGATTATTATTACTATTTACCCACAGGACTACACTGATGATCCATATGGCATTCATTAATAAGTGTTTCGTCAGTTATCGGGAGAGGTGCCTGAAAGAAATTCTAGACATTCCCAAATGATTCTCAAGTGATATAAAAGCAGTCAGGGAACTGGGTTCTAATATCAGCTCTGCTAAGTGTCTGCTGTGTAACCTTGGGCAAGTCACTTCACTTCTCTGTGCCTCAGTTACCTACTCTGTGAAATGGGGATTAAGACTCTGAACACCATGAAGGATGCAGACTGTGTCCAACCTGATTAATTTGTATCTACCCCAGTGTTTCATATAGTGCCTGACACATAGTAAGTACTTAACAAATTCCATAAAAAAAAAGAAGTACATGAAGAAAAAGAGCGAAAGCTAAACCCATTCTAAATTACACCCCAACCCCAGATATATAAGCTTCTGTACACACTACATATTCTTATGTCACTGATAAATAAGCTATTTAAATAGTCAAAGTTCTAAGGGGGATTTATTTACAAACAGCTCAAGGTTGGATCTGCCACAAGGCATCAGTACAGTTCCACAGCAAGTAGGCAAAGAGAGAGAGAAACCAGCGAGGAAGAGAGATGCAGAGAGTCTCCTCTACTCAAATTTAAGCCCCCAAGAATGGTTCTTATTCCCAGATGATTCAAAGAAATATAGTCCCTGTACAGGTTTCCTTCTTTTTCTCACCCCCTTATCCTCAGCTCCACCTCCAGTGGAAACTGGAACATTATCCCAACCAAGCTATACCCATGGGGTTCCAAAGACATGGAATTATCAAATAATTTTTCAACAAGAAAACAATTTGCAGAAGTAGGGATGCATAACGGCTTACTGAATAGAGCACGGGTCTGGGAGTCAGAAGGATCTGGGTTCTAATTTCTGCTCTGCCATTTGTGTTGTGTGACCTTGGGCAAGCCACTTCACTTCTCTGCGCCTCAGTTGTCTCATCTGTAAAATGGGGATTAAGGCTGTGAGCCCCATGTGGGACAGGGATTGTGTCCTAGCTTGTATCTATCCTAGTGCTTAGAATAATGCTTGGCACATAGTAACGTTTAACAAATGCCATTATTATAATTATTTTTATTTAGATTGTAACTCAGCTACCCAGATGCCCAGGATGAGGTTCTGCAAGTGTACTAACAGGTATGCAGTCTGCCCGTTGGTGACATGAATCATTAGGAAGGAAATCCCCATGTGTTCTAAATGTTTGTGCATATGCTTGCTATTGAATGTTCCTGTTCTGACTCATTCCAACTCATTGAAAGTCTTTGAAAAATAAGATATTTGGCAGTAAATGTGTTCAGATGTCTACTGCTTATTTCATAATTGTCAACTCTGTTGTTATTGCTTCTGGACCTTTGTTTTGCTTTTTAACCTTCAGGTCTCTCCTCCTGAAAGAGGCAGTTTGATTGAAGATTGGTGGGGGTGGAGGGAGAAACGAAAACTGCAAGCCATCTAGAGAACTGTTTCTAATGGGTCTTTAGAATCACCGAGTAGGCGTTGCTGAGAAATGGTTCTTCAATATGGAAGCCCTGGGAATAAAATCATTTCTTTTCCCACCATAGGGATGATTTTACTGTAAATGCGTATGTATTATGTAGTGAGTGTATTTTATTGCATAGGCTTGATGAGGTTGAATTACACTGTGAAAATAATAAGTAAAACTGAGGCCGGTCAGAAGAGAAGAGAAAAAAGAAGCATGTTGGTCCTGTGAAATTCAGTCAGTCAAGGAGCAGCCCAAATGCCTGGAATATTGACACACTGAAGCATTGACAGGATTGGGGGTTGAGGGGAGGAGGAAGAAAGACAGGAATGAAGGGGATAAATATTTATGCATTTCATTTTGTCCCATATCTCAGTTTGGAGCAGAAGAAGAAAACATGACATCCATTCATGGTTGCCAACTTTTAATTTTGAGTGAGGGGTGAGAATGAGGCAGGTAGGAAGGGATGAGGCCTGGGAGGTTGAAGGCTTCAGTGAGCAGATAGGCCGGAAAGTCACCATTTTGGGTTTTTTCTGACCTGACAGGAACCCCTCAGATCCTCTCAGGGACCTGCGTTGAATGAGGCTGAAAGCCCAGCTCCAAGAAGTATGCATCTATCCTGAAAGGAGACCGAAGGGAAAAATTCCCCCCAAAAGCTGATAAGAAGATACATCTCAGGAGGTCTGAGAGGACTGTTAATATAGGATGAGGCTCAGGCAGTAAGAGGTAACTCACAACTCTTAAGAAGTACCATCTAACCAAGCAGGGATTAGAAAGATTTTGCAGTGATAACCACCTTCCAACAAGCAGACAAATTTATCGTTGAAAAACAATAATCCAATAATGTAGCATTAGATTAATCCTTAGAGAAATAACTGTTTAAGCTGTTGCTATTGGTTTGCTGATGTTGATGGACTTTCGTTAACAATGAATGACTTATGGTCAAATCACAGAGGCTACAGGAGTAAGAACAAGTACAAGGATTTGATTAAATTGCTAGTGGCTTGCACAGTGCCATCCTGCTTGCTAGTCATAATCCTGCTGGGGCATTTTATGTTTGAAATCCAAATAAATAGAGTTTGCATTAAGTGCCTTGAAGTAAAGCAGATTGTATGAGGCAGGAGCCAACCCAATTCTTCTGAAGTTATCCCTAAAACTGTTCCACACTCTTTCAGCAGACTTGATAAAACCAACTTTACCATTCTGACGCTTTCCTTTTTCTCTCTTCAAGTATCCATGCTATGTAATCATGTTTAGCTGAATATAAAACATTCGAGGTCCACAAGATGCTTGTCAGTTTTGGAGGGAAAACAGGCTTCTATGCCTTGTTGCATCCCATTTTACTCTATCCATAAACTATTTCTTCCTATTAATACCCCATCCCCTAATCAGTCACTGGTATTTGAGTGCTTACTGTGTGCAGAGCATTGTACAAATAACAGTAAAATTGAGTTGGTAGACATGCTTCTTGACCACAAGTGTTTACAGTCTAGAGGGAGAGGCAGGCATTAAAAAAATTAAAGTTAAGGGAAATGGCAGAATGTAAGGATATGTACATAAGTGCTATGAGGCTGAGGGTGGTGTGAATATCAGTGCTTAACAGGTACAGATCTGAGTCCATTAGCAATATAGAAGGGAGGGCAGGAAGGAGAAATGAAGGCTTCATCAGGGAAGGCCTCTTGGAGGAGATGTGATTTTAGGACAGCTGTGAAGGTGGGGAGACCAGTGGTCTGTCATATATGAAGGGGGAGGGAGGTTCCAGGCCAGAGGAAGGATGTGGGCAAGGAGCCAGCAGTGAGACAGATGAGATCAAGGTGCAGTTAGTAGGTTAGTGTTAGAGAAGCAAATAGTGCAGGCGGAGTTAAGGAGGGAAATCAGCGAGATAAGCCAGGAATGGGGAGAGCTGATTGAGTGCCTTGAAGCTGATGGTAAGGAGCTTCTGTTTGACTCAGAGGTGGATGGACAGCATTTGGAGGTTTTTGAGATGTGGGGAGACATGGACTTAAAGGTGTTTTAGAAGAATAATCCAGTGAAATCTAGAAAGGAAAAGACAGGAGGGTTAGATGATGAGAGCCACAGGAGGAGCCAGCAAAAGATACTGGGATTGAGCAGTCTGAAAAATAGGAGGAGAACCAGGAGAGGACAGTGTCTGTGAACCCAAGGTTAGATAATGTTTCTAGGAGAAACTGTGGTCCACAGTGTTGAAGGCCCGGGAGAGGTCGAGAAGGGAGTAGAGGCCATTGAATTAGGCAGGAAAGAGGTCATTGGTAACCTTAGAGAGGGTTCTTTCTAGAGAGCCTGAAATCTAGGCCAGATTTCAGGGCATTGAGGAGAGAATTGGAGGGGAGGAATTGGAGTCAACAAATGCAGACAATTTGCTCAAGGAGTTTGGATGGAATGGGAGGAAAGGAGGTGGGGTGATAACTAGAGGGCTTAGTTCACTGCTCTGCACACAGTAAGTACTCAATAAATCCGAGGGTACAGTGGGGTAAGGGGAGGCTTTTTTTTTTAAAGCAGTGGGGAAGGAGTCATTGGAAAATGAGTGGTTGAAGACTGCATGCAGTCAGGAAGGGAAGAAAGGAGGTAGCCAGTATTTTGATAAGGTACAAAGGGATGGGGTCAAAGGTGCAGGGGGAGGGGGTAGATTTTGAGAGGAGGTGGGAGATCTCTGACATACTGATGGGACAGTGGAAGAGGGGGCAAGAGGAGGAAGGGAATGGAGAGAAGCAAGGAAGATTTTCAGAAGATCTAGCTATTGGTATCAATTTTACTGATGAAGTATGTGGCAAGGTGATTTCAGGCAAGGCATGGGATTTAAGGAGTGAGTTAAAAATCTGAAATAGGACAATGGTCACGGGGGTCAACAAGAATAAAGAAGTAATGTTGCCGGGCGGAGAACAGGGCAGAATTAAAACAAGGGAGGATGAGCTTAACATAGGGCAGACTGGTAACTGGATTTTCATCAGCAGCGTACCATAGCTTGTGCAAAAGAAGTGAACTGTGGAGATGACCCCCTACCCCTCTCAATGTTCACTTACCAAATTAATAACTCCTTATTTGTAAGCTTCTTTTAGATAGGGAACCTTGGGCGTACCCTCCCAAGTGCTTACTACAGTGCTCTGCACACACTAAGCATGCAATAAATATGATTATTTCAGTAATTTGACTTCTGCATTAATTTCAACTGTCGTTTCAAACCCTATAATGTAAATAGTGAAACAAAACTGCAAAGAATCATAAAGTTGCTTCAGTATACGGCTTCAACAAGAGCAATGGCATTAAACAAATGAGCAGGCAAACAAGGATCGCGGACTAAAGTTAGTGTACACCGATAGCCCATTCAGCAATTACCTTCAGCTATGTTGTTCTCTGTTGGAAGGTTTGCATCAGTTCATGTGAATGGTAGAGCTTTTCACCTTATAGGTGGGCAAATTGCCTGGCCACCACTCTCTTGCAAATAACAGTCATACCTTGTCATTATTCATATGCTGAACAGCAACAAAAAATGCCTGGGGGAAATTTCCTGAGACAGTGATTGAAAAATAGAGACTATGTTTGTAAACTTTGGGTGCAGGGCAGATCAGTGGGAAGTTGGAGAACAACAAATTTTCTAAGGTTATAAAGTCAAACAGAAAAATAACTTGTTCATCCCTTCTGGACCTTGCCTTGCCCTGGACGTCACCGGGGCATTTTCCCCTCCTCCCCTCCTTTCCCCTCTCTCTTATTATGTTTCCCCTTGTAGCTGGAATTCATTTATGTTGTTGCATTAACACTTCACATCATTTATTCATTCATTCAATCGTATTTACTGAGCGCTTACTATGTGCAGAGCACTGTACTAAGCTCTTGGAAAGTACAATTCAGCAACAAATAGAGACAAACCCTACCTGACAATGGGCTCACATCAAGAAAGCCTACCTTGCCCAAACCACCACAGAAGGACCGTGGTCTTGTCCCCAAGCAAACGCCTGCACCGGGGGCTGAGAGGGCTTCAGGATTCAGTGCTCTCCCTTGTGAGGCTGGGAGCACCAAGCAAATGTTCTGCAGAGTTTCAGCTGGTCACCCATCTTTGTTTTTTTCCAGACCAACTGTGAGGATATTGGATTAATTTAGAACAATGTAAACTCCATTTCCACTGGGATTTTAAAGAGTGTTAAATTGCCAAAAGCACAAATTACTACCGCATGGACTCAGTAAACTAGAATATCTATTCTGACACATAGGACACGGAGAAGTCCAAGATAAGTCGGAAAGAGAAAGAAGCCATTTAAAGGTTTTCTTTTCTTTTTCTGACCCTTAGACATATAGCTGGAATGTGCTTTCCCAGCACCTGCTGCAACCAGCCGTGGGGGCCCCAGATAAGCTATGTAATAATAATCATCATCAGAATTGTGGCATCACCAGCTGTTCTATGTTCCAATATCCTGCCCACAGGGTCCTATTCTGATTCTGGTTGACCCAACTGGCTGCAGTGTGTCAGAGCATGAATTACAAATTAGACTGTGTCTAACCATCCATCAGCTCTCCAAGGCAGGCCACATTTTCCTGCTAGACATGGTTCCTCTGCCTCACTCTGAAAGGCTTGGGGAAGTAGAATTCCCCAGAGATATAAAATGAAGAATAACATCCTCTGTATGAATTCCCATCCCCTTGCTCTTCCTCCTCTCAATTTGCCCCTTCCTCTGCCACTCCTTTTGGCCAATTGTTTTGACCTCTCCCCTCAGTGTAGATAGAAACCAAAATCTCAGTAGGTGCAGATGATAGAGGAGGAGGAGACAGGAGCCCTGGGTTCTAGAAGAGACTGAGCATATTCATGCAATCTGTGCCCACAGATTCATGTAATAGATTCAGCTTGGAAATTTGGCTCCTGGCCCTCCCTCCTCAGAGAGAGGAAGTGCCAAGAGGATAGCAGCTGATAGGGGAGGGACAGAGCACTGAATAGTGGGTTAGACTAATTGGTCTTGTCACATAACATGGCTGAGATTATGTCTGTTGAAAACTGGGAAAAAAGTCATCACCGTTTGCACTAATGAAGTAGAGCAGCACAGGCAGAGGAAATGGATGGTGGGAGCACAATTCCAACCGTTAGCAAGAAGGAAGAATGCCATGGAAAACAAACTTAAGGAAAACAAGTAGACACAATATTTTCTACTAAAAGGAACACATGATTGCTTTTTACATTGGGGTAGAAGTTACTCAGTGAGTATCAAAGACGCGAGACTCCAAAACATGAGAGCCCCGTTGCCTCTCTTGCTTGAGTTTCTTTTTTCTTTCCTTTTTATTCTCCCCTTCTCTGGCTTTTTGTTTTGGCTAGCTCTTTCCCTTTCCAATTTCTCTTCCCTTTCATTTTCTCTCCTTTTTTAAAAACTCTGCCTAGTTCGCTTCAGAAAATCTCTGCAGTTTCAACAGGGACATATGAAGGAAACATAAAATCAGTTGTGTTTGACCTAAACATACTGCTTGATTTTATACAATACTGCTTCTACTCCAACATACATTCCACATTCCCAGACAATGAAAATTGAATGAAACAGATATTTCCCATTGGTGATTATCCTTGTTATCTCTGACTACAGTCCCAAGTTTTACAAACCACGCTGGATTTGTCATACACGCTAAAATGTATATCCAAAACATTTCCAATTATTTGCTTCAGATGGGAGTTTAGTAACAGAGCTCAAATGGCATTTAAACATTTTCTATTGTTGGGGAAAATGTGTTGAGTAAATAACGGCTCTTGTTCTACAGCTTTAGTAAATCTGGGACTTTGTAAAGGGAATACTTTAAAAGTGTTTATTTAACTGACTGACCAGGTGTGACATATTGTAGTGTGTCAAGGGACAGGGAGGCCCTTCTAATTTTAGATGCATTTCTTTACTTAGTATATCTTTCCAATATTATTATTTTTTTGCCCTTTTCCATTTTATACTTCTGGGCTTTCATTTCCTGCAAAATTTCAATCAAGGATATACCTAGATGGAATAATATAAGGTTTTTCCAGAGCATCTTTGTAACTCAAGTTATCCCCAAATGCTTTTAGCAAGAGTAATGCTCTGGTGATGTAGTTAGTGTGAAGGCAAAATGCATCAACTATTAGGCAGTCAGCAACAGCACATCTCCAAGCTGGGACTAGAACACTTTTTTCAGAGAGAAGGAATATTGGCCAGGAGGCAGTAGTGGGGAGAATTATTGCCTCTCCTTTCAAAAAAGTCCTAAGGGACCTACAATTTCCAACTTGGTCTTCTGGAGTCAAAGGAAACCGAGGTGGATTACAGAGAGAAATGATGTCTTTAGTGTAACTTTTTTTTTTTTTTAGCTGAGAAGAGATGGGAAATGAAGCCTGGGCATAGCTGATGATAGGCTGCTTCTTGTTAACCTGGAAGTGCTGTTCATCAGGTACATCTGAGAGGGGGATTTGTGTTTTAGATGCTTCAAAAACTACTCTACGGCAGAGGGTTTGGGCATAGTTGGTTGGCATGACATTAAATAATAAGATATCAAGGTTCCATGTGACTAATTAATAATTTTCCATTCAGAAGAAGTCATGAGTGGTGATTAATTCAAATTATTTCTCCCCTAGGTAGGGGCAGGGACAAATCACTAACAGATGAAGCAGTGTGTGGAGCAAGCATATGCTGTTGGGAGGAACAGAAACTTAGTTCTTTCCCTGCTGGGGAGGCTCTTTTGTTTTTATTCACTGAACTCTTACTCTTGGTTTTTTTTTTTCTGATGGTATATATTCCCAGTCTGTGTTTTGTTTTGCACAATTTGGTCTTCTATCTAAAGGTGATTAGATTAGATTAGCACTTTGCTTCTTTTCTTCTTTATATCTATTCATCTTCTGGGCTTTTCATTTGAGAGATGTGGCACTTTAGTTTTCATAGAATGACAAGCCAAAAGAGAGAGGGAGACAGAGAGAGGGAGAGAGACTGTGTTTGTGTGTGTGTAAAAATGCTCACCCCAGCTTGGTGAACAACTGTACTGAACTACAAGGGACACCTAAATCCTATAACTATTTTGAGAGTTTTTCCAGAGGAATTGATCAAACCAGCCCAATCTAAGAGATCTCTTATATCCTAATCCTCCTTGACCTCTTGGCTGTTTTTGACAGTGTGGACCACTCCTTCTTCATTCTTCTCCTACCTCTCTGATCACTTCTTCTCATTTTAATTCCCTGGCTCTTCTTCCACCTCTAATCCTCTAACCGTCTCTCACTCTTCTTGCTCTTCATCCTCTCTCTCGGCAGTTCATCCACTTGAAAGACTTCAGCTACTACCTCCGTGAAAAAATCTTCCAAAACTTCCTCTCTAATCCTGACCTCTCATCTAACCTGCAATCTTACAATTTTTCATACCTCCAGGACATCTCCACTTGGATGTCCCAGCATCACCTCAAACAATATTTTTAAAACCAAACTTCTTCCCTCCTAACTTTCCCAACTTGGCCGAAAATGCCACCATTCTTCCGACCACAGAAGCCTCCAACCTCGGGGATATCCCACCAATTTTTACTTTCAATCAACTGCTAAGTCCTCCAGTTCTTCCAGATCACCATCTCTTGGATCTATCCCTTCCTCTCCAACCCAATTGTTAACATACTGGTACAAGTTTAGGACAAACAACAAACAGATTATTGTAACAGCCACCATGTTGGTCTCCCTGCCTCCAGACTCTCCCCTCTCCAATCTATACCACCAGCTGCTGCTCTGTAAGCTCACTGTGGGCAGGGAATGTGTCTGTTTATTGTTATTTTGTACTCTCCCAAGTGCTTAGTACAGTGTCCTGCACACAGAAAGCACTCGATAAATACAAATGAATTGAATGATCCACTTTGCTGAGCTTATCAAAACCTTCCACCAGTTTTTATGTCCATTATTACCAAGCATTAACTCCTTACAATGGGTTTCACTGCTCTCCACCAAGTCACCCCAAAGCAAATACCTGCTGACCTCACCTGCTACTCTTCAACCCTTTCTCTGTTCCTCCCAACTTAACCTTCTAACTGTACCTCATTCTTAACTCTCACACCTCTCTCACACTGCTCTTTCAGCTTGGTCCCATATTTTTCAGATCATAGCTCTCTCCAAAGTCAAAGCCCTCCTGAAAGTCCACCTCCTCCAATCTGCCAATTGGAGCATTTCAAATCACATAAGCCCATCATCCATCTCAAGCATCAGTGTACTTCTACTGATCCTTAGGACTTATTTATACATTTTTTTCAATCACACATTCAATTATTTATTTGATTACCCTATAAGTAATTTTACCCCTGTGGCCTCCATTTGAGCATATGCTCCTTGTGGACAAGGATGTGTCATTTGCTTATTTTGAAATTACCAAAAGCTTAGTACAGTACATTGTATTCAGTAGGTGTTCACTATATAATTCTACTCCCTTAGATACTTTAGGCTAGGTTAAGCCAATACATAGAGGGCTATCTCCAGGGTTCCAAAAGACTTTGAAGGGCATGAAGGGGAGTGGAAAATGGTTCCATCCAGATCCTTCATGGGCAAACAGAATTCCTCATGGATTTTCTGGACTGTGACTGACCTGGCCCAAAATAGATCTCCTCTTATATGTCCAGATATGTACCTAAGTGCTGTGGGGCTGAGAATGGGGTGAATATCAAATGCTTAAAGGGAACAGATCCAAGTGATTAGGTGACTCAGAGAGAGACAAAGGAGGGGAAAAAGAAGGTTTAATTGTGAAAGGCCTCTTGGAGAAGGTGTGATTTTAATAAGGCTTTGAAGGTGTTGGAGAGTGGTGGTCTGTCAAATATCAGTGGGGGAGGGGTTTTCTCTGACATTTACCTGTGTGACCTTGGGGAAGTCATTTAACCTATCTGTGCCTCAGTTTCCTCATATGTAAAATGGTGATTCAATGCCTGTTCTCCTTCCTGGTACTGTGAGCCCCATGTGGAACAGGGACAATGAATGACCTGATTTTCTTGCCCCATCCCTAGCTTTTAAGCATCCTTAGTCTTTTCCTGTCAAGCAAGTACAGTGCTTGACACATAGTAAATACTTAAATATCATAATAATCATTATTACAGTGCTTTGTGCCCAGCGAGTGCTCATAAATATAATTACTATTGCTACTACCAATTTTAAATTTCTGCAGTCACAATAATTAGAAAATATGATCACTTGTCTTTGCTTCACTACCATGCATGAACAGACCAAATATTTTTCTTCCTTAATAATTCCCTTCAGACTTAATTCTCCATTCATAGTAAATGCTCAATAAATGCTCCTGACTAATTATTGCTTTTTCCAGTTTGTGGTGGTTTCCGATTTCTGGTCATTTTTCACGGTTCAGTTTTTCCCCCAAGCAATTACATTGTCTTGGATACTCATGGTTCCATTTGGCCCTTTCCATTTCCATCAATGCTCATGTTATTCCGGGAGCAAATGTCTTAAGTGCTCTGAGATCATCCTTCACTTCCTTAATTAAGACTGGGTGGTCTTTTGCAGTGCATAGCTGCAATGAGAAAAGGACTATGATCTCATGAGTTTCAGTAACTAATTAAAAGTGCCTTCAAACCAACTGTTTCATTGAGTCATGACAGATGTTGAAGAGGGGTGAGATTGATTATGATTTCTGTCAGGCTACTGACAAAGTCGTGTTTCCTTTTCAAGTGGCTCACCATGAAGACAACATGTACAACCCTTTTAAGGTGAGCTGCATTCTAGGAAGCATTGCTCCAAATGCACAAAATTCTTCAGATGGACATTAAGCAGTATGAACTTCAGGGTTAGTGCCTTTAAGCTTTCTATTTGAGCCCCTGGTGGAGCTGTGGTACCGTTTAGCACAGAGCCCTTAACAAACCCAAATTGAGTTGGAGTTCTTACCCTTCAAGCATCGTTCATTTATTTTCCCAATTCGAGAACCTTTCAAACCAACAGAAGAGTTTCCAGACTTTCATTTCCCTCACACATTTCTACATTTAACAGTAAAACATCTGGGTCCAGCTCACTTCATTTCATACTACAGGAAATGTGCTTTATCCTTACTTTACATTTGCATCATGGGTTCTTCCCGTCATTGGAAGATAACCAACTGGCACTTGAGAAGTAACTGCTATCAAATGGGATTCCCTAAGCACTTGATGGCGTGGGTACTCAGTAGGTTTAACAGGTTAAAATTGAAGCAATGGGAGGGATGGAGTTGGGCCCACAAGCTATTGACTATTCTGGAGCATGCACCAGGTGCAGCTTTTTACCTTGAATCCCTTGGCCACTTCAACCTTTCATTTTTATTCATTTTTCCTTCTTTTTTGTCTCTTCGGACCTGTGTGAAATGCCACCTTAATAAATAAGAACACTGCAAATTGAACAGGTCTTCCACATGGTGCAAGTGAGAATGGTCCTTTCTATTTGTTGGTAAAGTTATACATTGAGACAGAGCAGAATTTACCCTTAAAAATATTGTCCTTTTCCTTGTAAGTGATGCAGAAACAAAGTGCCAAACAGGCATGCCTTTCTAGTATTAACTAAGCATGAGCCTGGGTTCTAATCCTGCCTTTGCCACTTGTCTGCCGTGTGACCTTGGGTAAGTCACTTAACTTCTCTGTGCATCTGTTACCTCATCTGTAAAATGGGTATTGACACTGTGAGCTCCATGTGGGACAGGGACTGAGGTCCAACCCAGTTTGCTTGTATCCACTCCAGTGATTAGTCTGGCTCCCAGTAAGTGCTCAACAAATATCACTATTATTATTATTATTATTATTATTCAAAGCCCTACTAAAATCATATCTCCTCCAGAAAGCCTTCCCTGCCTAAGGTCAACCCCAATCTCTATTTTCCTTCCCTACTGCTTCACCTATGCACTTAATTCCACCTCTAAGCACTCAGGTACTCACCCCACTTGGTTGCTTCCCTTATTTGTACTTGATTTCATTGTCTACTGACTGTAAGATCCTTGAGGGCATCTCTATCACACTCTCCCAAGAGCTCAGTACAATTCTCTTCACAAAGTTAGCATTCAGTACCCTTGATTCATTGGTTTATGATTGTGCTTGCTTCTTTGAACCTTGGCATTCTGATTGATCCCTGACATTGCCTCTGCAGACATCTACAGAATTGTATTTTTAGGGGAAAGAGAAATGATGTTTTCCTTTGTATTTCAAACAGGTGGCAGTTGGTGGTTTCTGGAAAGTGGTACTTGCTAACCTTGTCCTTCATTCTGGAGGAATTATGGAAGAGGATGCCATTAATGAGTTCAAAGTGTCTTATAATTTGGCATTCTAGAAATCCCATATTTCTAGAAGAATTCTTCAGGGCAAATATGAACTCTATTTTTTCCTGTGAATTTTTCTGAATCGGAATCTTCCCAAATATTTTCTGAATCCTTCTGAATAACAACAGCTGTTCATCGCTAGGTTGGCTATTACCCTATTGCAGTAATGGCCAAAAGCCAGTGTTCTCTTCTTGATGGGATTTTTTTTTAATAAACTTTTTCTGGATTTTGTTTATGGTTAGCTGAATTCAAGGGAAGGGTGAAGTTACATGTAAACTCCAGCCAATGTTCTCTTCTTGATGGGATTTTTTTTTAAATGAGGCTTTTCTGGATTTTGTTTATGGTCAGGTCAATTCCAGCTGAATTCCAAGGGATGGCTAAATTCTTTCAAGTCAAATCCTAATCTTTTCAGTCTATCCTTTACAGATCCTTTTCTATCCTTTGGAATATCTTGGGTGCTCTTCTCAGAATCCTTTTCAGTCCATATTATATTCTTCCTAAAGTGTGGTGATATAGAACTGCATGCAGTAGCAAATGGCAAAACCATATCTACTACTTTGTTTCCTATGCCCTTCCAAATGACATCTAAAATTGTTTGGCCTATTTGGCTAAAGGCACAGATTGGACCAATTATTTTGCAGGAAGAGTGAATAATGAATTAAAAATCTTTCTGAGTTACCACTGATAGCTCAAAATCCATCCACATGGTGCTGTCGTTCGGACTATTTTTTTTTAGGTACACTACCTTGCATTTACTCATTCTGAACATCATCTATCTCTTTTCTGCCACTCTGTCATCTGTAGGACTTAAATACTATCAGCTTGATATTTCACATCTGGAAATCTTAGCATCATCTGAAATCATGGAGACTTGGAGACGTCATTGCACAAATCAAAGTTGTTCACCAAAATCAACCCTTGCACTGCTCTCAGGGTGCTTTTTACGGTACTCTGTCCTGAATAGTGCCCAGGTATCCCTACCCTATGTAAACTGTTTAATAACCAGTTTTGTAGCCAGGACAGAACATTTCTTCCAATTCTAGGATTATGCAGACTTTTAAAAAATCCTTTAGTATGGAACCATGTCAAAGACCTACTGCCCATTTCCTAATCACATGGTTTTGCCCCATCAAATCATTCCAATAGATTAAAGAAATATAATTTTCCCTTCCCAAAATCTTCTGAAAATATGGTTGAAGCTTTATTTCCCTATCAATTTAATATTGTAAAGAGGGGCGTGGAGATTTTTAAAGAGTGGAAGAAACAAGCCGTAGCCAACTTCCCAAGGGAAATTAAAATAACCCAAGGGATTATCACTTAGAGGCAGAGAGAAGAATGTTTTTTCTGATTAAGACAGTAAGGTGAAGGGAGAGTGCCAGAATTCAAGGAAAAGGTGAAAACTTCAGTCTTCAGTATGCTGGTACAGGAGCAATAACTGGGGAGTGATGGAGAAAGAAATTGAGAGTTTGAGAATTTAGGAAACAAAGTCTAGGAATGGGGTCTCCCAGCAAAGGAATATCAGATGTACTGTTGGTGAAGTTTATGGCATAGTGGATAGAGCACAAGCCTGGGAGTCAGAAGGTCATGGCTTCTAATCCCTCCTCTGCTGCTTGTCTGCGGTGTAACCTCGGGCAAGTCACTTCACTTTTCTGGGCCTCAGTTACCTCATCTGTAAAATGGCAATTGAGACTGAGAGCCCCATGAGGGACAGGGACTGTGTCCAACCCGATTTGCTTGTATCCTCCCTAGCACTTAGTACAGTGCCTGATACATAGCAAGCGCTTAACAAATACGACAATTATTATTATTATTACTCAGCACAACAAAATGTTTCTGTTGTAACTTTGAGGTAGAAAACCAGCCTGATTTGGCTGACTTTCTCCATATCTTTTATAGGCTTTTTGGTTGTTGGTCTACCTCAAGATATTCTTATTACCCACCAAAATTCAAGAAATACTCTGCATCAAAACCCATGAGGTCTAATGCCCTACAGCTTTTTTTTTTTTCAGGCCTGCCACAAGCAAAATATTATGGTCTCTCCTTCAGCCTGAAGAGAATACTACTACTACTACTACTACTACTACTATTTTTCAATGGTATTTATTGAGTGCTTACTATGTGCAGAGCACTGTACTAAGTGCTTGGAATGAACAAGTCGTCAACAGATAGAGACAGTCCCTGCCGTTTGACGGGCTTACAGTCTAATCGGGGGAGATGGACAGACAAGAACAATGGCAATAAATAGAGTCAAGGGGAAGAACATCTCGTAAAAACAATGGCAACTAAATAGAATCAAAGCGATGTACAATTCATTAACAAAATAAATAGGGTAATGAAAATATATACAGTTGAGCAGACGAGTACAGTGCTGAGGGGATGGGAAGGGAGGGGGGAGGAGCAGGGAAATGGGGGGAAAAGAGGGTTAAGCTGCAGAGAGGTGAAGTGGGGGTGGTAGAGGGAGTAGAGGGAGAAGGGGAGCTCAGTCTGGGAAGGCCTCTTGGAGGAGGTGAGTTTTAAGAAGGGTTTTGAAGAGGGGAAGAGAATTAGTTTGGCAGAGGTGAGGAGGGAGGGCGTTCCAGGACTGCGGGAGGACGTGGCCCAGGGGTCGACGGCGGGATAGGCGAGACCGAGGGACGGTGAGGAGGTGGGCGGTGGAGGAACGGAGCGTGCGGGGTGGGCAGTAGAAAGAGAGAAGGGAGGAGAGGTAGGAAGGGGCAAGGTGATGTAGAGCCTTGAAGCCTAGAGTGAGGAGTTTTTATTTACTACTAATAATAAATGATAGTGGTTTTTGTTTAAAATTTGCTGCATATGAAGCACTCTACTAAATTCTGATGTAGAAACAAGATATCAGGATGGACACAGTCCTTGTTCCACATAGGGCTCACAATTAAGTAAGAGGAAGGACAAGTATTGAATCCCCATTTTCAAGGTGAGGAAAATTTAGGCATGGAAAACTTAAATGCATCCTCAAGGTCACTCAGCAGGCAAGTGGTAAAGCCAGGATTAGAATCAATCAATTATATTCATTGAGTGCTTACTATGTGCAGACCACTGTACTGACAACTTGGGAGAGTACAATATTCTCACTCACTTGGGAGAGTACTCTTGGGAGAGTAGCAAAGTTGGTAGACACATTCCCTGCCCACAGTGAACACACAGTCCAGAGAGAGATTACACTCTAGAGGGGGAAGTGAGAATCACACTAGGCCATGCTACTTCTCAATCACTGCCACCAGGGAGTGGGGCCTCTGGAAGTGGATTTGAGGAAGCTCTGGAGAAAGGAGTTGGACCAGGAAGACCCCATTGTGAGCCCACAGACTTCATGCCTAGGGATTCCCTGGTGATTTGGTGCTTCTCTAGGAATGTCACAAACACTGGGCGGGGAAGACCCCCCTCCCCCACCCAAAATGCCCTCTTACAATGGCTTCATTTCCCCAACATTACCCAGACTCTTCCCTAGTCCCTCGGATGTGTGTTCACCTCAGACCATCCCAACCGAAACCAATCTGCCTGGAATATCTATGGATTCCAAGATGCAGACTGAGAGTTTCCCCAACCCAGTGACTGAACATCCATAATATTATGGGGCTTGAAATGTGGATAAAAAAATAAAATCACAAGGAATTGAACTCCCACTTCTTTCCTCCTCCCTACCCTTTCTCAGTGCCAAGAGGGAAGGGAAAAAAGCAAAAGCTCGGAAGGGTATCCTGATGTCTGATGTCAACAGAAATAATAAGTTCGGTCTATCTAAGGGAAATCTGGAGTGTTATATAACTGCAGTATACGTGAAGGGAAAATCAGAAATTTGGTCTGGCAAGTCATATTGCATGCAACCTCTGGGAGGCTGATTATGGCCCCCAGGCCCGATATATCAAGTCTTAAAGTTCCTCTGATGTCCGCTGGAAGCTAGAGAGCCCCTGAGGTCAAGAGCTGTCTGACTGCAATAACAACTTGTATTATTAAATTGGAACTTGCTGATTCCTTTTGTATTATTGTCTCAATGAATCTTTTTTTCTTCTTTCTGGAAAGAAACAATTCCACCAAGGTTACTGTTAGCAGTAACACTGAGAGAGACACCAGGCAAATTCCTTCCAAAAGTTTGTGTGCCCTTGCTGAGACACACTTGGGACCTTCTCCTTTGTTCTTCCATGGGCCACCAGGACTGGGTCATGTTTCATGGTCACTTCTCCAGCACAGATTTAGTTCTATTTCATACTTCACAGAGGTTTCGTCATTCCCCATGGAGAATGAACTTGTGAACCTCAGAGAGTGGAAGACATACACCAGAATGGTTACTATATCAGTACTCTAGCAAGGATTTCAGCGGGGAAATAACTCCGAATCAATGCCACTCTCATCTGGGTGTGTGTGTGCGCGCGTGTGTGTCTGTGTGTGAGAGGAGGAGGTTAGGGTTAGCTGGCTTGGGTTGGGGGGAAAGCAGTGAGGAAGAGAAGGCCACTGTGGATACAGAACTGCTTCTGGAAATGGGGACTGGGGCTCTGTGCAGGGAACCGGTTCTGTTTGACTCGACTGTGGATCTGAGAAGACCCAGGGCCCTTAATTCATTAGATTAGAGATTAATCTCTTAATTCAGAGATTAGAGATGGGTCTAATCTCTCTGGGTGCTCACAGTCCTGTCTCCAGAGTCACTCTGTACAGCCTCAGTCTCCCACGAAGGGACTCTTCTGCATCAGACAGTTGGTTTGGGGGAAGAGAGGAGGGAGATGCTTTGTGAGGAGAGAGACAGGGAATGTCCTTGTCCACTTGATCTTCAGCGAAACTGAATTATGGGGAATTGAGTGTGAGATGAATGTCAGTGGTGAGAGACAGCATGAGGTGCAATGAATAAGTTGCATAGAGGCTGGAGAGCTGAAAATACAGGTATGGTACTAGAAACTGACTTTCCAATGTGCTGAAGTGTTGGTATAGTTAATTCAGGAATACCAGCCTTACAGGTCTGATATTGAGGGAAGAGAAGGGAACAGTGCAAGAATACGGTAGAGCATAGTGAACTGCCCTGCACCTCTGCAGTTTCCACAGGAGGGATGCCAAGATCCACCATTCCCTCTCCATCCAAACTGCTACCGGGCTGGTACAAGCTCTCATGATATCTCAACTGGATTATTGTGTCAGCCTCCTCTCTGATCTCTCTTTCTCCTGTCTCTCCCTACTCCATTCTATTCTTCATTCCGCTGCCTGGATCATCTTCCTACAGAAACGCTCTGGGCCTGTCATTCCCCTCCTCAAAAACCTCCAGTGGCTGCCTATCAACCTCCGCACGAAACAAAAACTCCTTACTCTGGGCTTCAAAGCTCTCTATCACCTTGCCCCCTCCTACGTCACCTCCCTTCTCTCTTTCGACTGCCTACCCCATAGACTCTACTCCTCTGCCGCTCACCTCACGGTCCCCAACTCACGCCTGTCCCACCATCGACCCCGGGCCCACATCCTTCCACTGTCCAGGAATGCCCTCCCTCCTCACCTCCACCAAACGAACTCTCTTCCCCTCTTCAAAGTCCTACTGAGAGCTCACCTCTTCCATGAGGCCTTCCCAGACTGAGCCCCCCTTTCTCTCTGCTCCTCTGCCCCTCCATTCCCCCCCCACCATCTGCTCTTCCCCCTTCCCCTCCCCTCAGCACTGTGCATATTTGAATATATTATTTATTACCCTATTTATTTTGTTAATGATGCATGTAGCTCTATTATTCTATTTATCTTGATGATGTCTGAGCTAGATTGCTTGTTTTGTTTTGTTCTGTTTTGCTTTGCTGTCTGTCTCCTCTGTTTAGACTATGAGCTCGTTATTGGGCAAGGATTGTCCCTCTCTGTTGCCGAATTGTACGCTCCAAGCACTTAGTACAGTGCTCTGCACATAGTAAGCACTCAATAAATACTATTGAATCAATCTGTCAAGATCTTCACTCAACTGGTATGCCAGATCTTGACAGAATAATGCTGAATTCTCAACACTCATGTTTAGAAAACATTCAAAAATTCTTTCACTCTGAGATCTTATTCCACAGATAAAACCTAACTTTCTAAGAGCAGCGATCTAGAAGAAAATCTTGCAGACCTTTCCTCATCTGCTTTTCCAGATAATCCCATAATGCAACAGAAATTTCCTTTCCCAAATGGTGATTTGATTCAAGACCCTTTGTTACCTCTTTTTTATTGCTGTGGTTACTTGAATGACAAAAGCAATAGGGTTTTTTTCAGAGGTGTTTACGAACTAAGATTAATTGATTAATAAAAATAAATAATAATTATTATTATGGTATTTGTTAAGTGCTTACTACGTGCCAGGCACTTTTCTAAGCACAGGGGTGGATATGAGCAAATCGGATTGGTCACAGTCCCTGTCCCACATGGGGCTCTCAGTCTCAATCCCCATTTTACAGATGAGGGAATTTAGGCCCAGAGAAGTGAAGTGACTTACCCTAGGTTACACAGCAGACAATTGGTGGAGCCAGGATTAGAAACCACGACCTTCAGACTCCCAGGCCTGGGCTCTATCCACTACATCATGCTGTTCTCTTAGGCTGAGAGGGTGAGTGACATACCCATTCATTTCCTTTTCCAATTTCTAACCCATACGACAAAGCTACCAGGCGATTATTTTTTCTTGAAATTCCACCCTTTTCTCACCTCCACTGGTTCTAAGACAGACCTGAGATACATGTCTGGACAATAATAGACCCTGGGATTTCTGGTCTAGTCTCCATTCTAACATCCCTTTCTTCCTGTATTCCTAATTTCCTCTCTAATAATCCATTATAGGGAGCCAAGATAGTCAACCTTTTAGAGCAAAGCAATGTTCTGGTTTACTTTTTAACATGAAAAAGTCCCATGAATGTAGATTTTGGGTTCTGAATTGATTTGTAAGATGAGATGGGGGAGAAAGTAGAGATAGGGACCGGGGAGGCAGTGGGGGCAAGAGAGATGATGATCAGGACAGACCCATCCTAAAAAAACAGACAAAAAAATTTCCTTTTTGTGAAGGTATTTGGGGACTGCAACAGGGGTACAATTTACATAAGAGGCATTTAGTTGGTTTATGAATATATCTGGGCATCCAAAAAAATCTAACAATCACCAGTAGGAGTTAAACTATGATTCAACATGGCATCCTCTCCTATGTTTGACATCTTCTAGGCGTACGACACACTCTGACACCGGCCTGGCTCCCACCCTGACATATGTTCATTCAATAGTATTTATTGAGCGCTTACTATGTGCAGAGCACTGTACTAAGCGCTTGGGATGAACAAGCCGGCAACAGGTAGAGACGGTCCCTGCCGTTTGACGGGCTTACAGTCTAATCGGGGGAGACGGACAGACAAGAACAATGGCAATAAACAGCGTCAAGGGGTAGAACATCTCGTAAAAACAATGGCAACTAAATAGAATCAAGGCGATGTACAATTCATTAACAAAATAAATAGGGTAACGAAAATATATACAGTTGAGCGGATGAGTACAGTGCTGTGGGGATGGGAAGGGAGAGGTGGAGGAGCAGAGGGAAAAGGGGAAGATGAGGCTTTAGCTGCGGAGAGGTAAAGGGGGGGATGGCAGAGGGAGTAGAGGGGGAAGAGGAGCTCAGTCTGGGAACGCCTCTTGGAGGAGGTGATTTTTAAGTAGGGTTTTGAAGAGGGAAAGAGAATCAGTTTGGCGGAGGTGAGGAGGGAGGGCGTTCCAGGACCGCGGGAGGACGTGACCCAGGGGTCGACGGCGGGATAGGCGAGACCGAGGGACGGCGAGGAGGTGGGCGGCAGAGGAGCGGAGCGTGCGGGGTGGGCGGTAGAAAGAGAGAAGGGAGGAGAGGTAGGAAGGGGCAAGGTGATGGAGAGCCTTGAAGCCTAGAGTGAGGAGTTTTTGTTTGGAGCGGAGGTCGATAGGCAACCACTGGAGTTGTTTAAGAAGGGGAGTGACATGCCCAGAGCGTTTCTGCAGGAAGATGAGCTGGGCAGCGGAGTGAAGAATAGACCGGAGCGGGGCGAGAGAGGAGGAAGGGAGGTCAGAGAGAAGGCTGACACAGTAGTCTAGTCCACAATGGTCTGTCCGCAATGGTCCTCTCCCCAGCTGACAGCCCCTCCCAAATATGGAATGTTCCCAGATCCATCCAGGCAGAATTTTGCCTCGTGTCCCCACTGGACAGTCCACTCCCCGGCCCACAGCCCCTCCCAAATACTAAGCACTCTCAGGTCTGTCCCAGAAGAACTCTGCACATGTCCCCAGTGGACAGTCCTCTCCCTGATGGCACAGTTCCTCCCAAATCCATAGCACCCCCAGATCTGTCCTGGAAGAACACTGCACAGGTCCCCAGTGGACAGTCCACTCCCCAGAGCACAGCCCCTTCCAAATACGTAGCACCCCTAGGTGTATGCCGGAGGAACTCTTCACATGTCATCAGCAGACAGTCCTCACCCTGGCGCATAGACCAACACAAATACAGAGTGCCCCTGATCTGCTCCAGAGGAACTCAGGACCTAATAACTTCCAGCTCCACTCCCATGCAGCCCTCCAGAAAAGATACACAGACATAATATTAACATCTGTCTCACCTCCTAGTCTGCAAGTTCACTGTGAGCAGGGAATGTGTCTACCATTTCTGTTGCATTGTTCTCTCCCATGCACTTAGTGTGATGCTCCTCCCAGAATAAGCATTCAATGAATACTATTGATTTACTGATTGACCAATCAGATGTTAGCAGAACTGAGGGGTTCCATAAATTCCAGTCCACATTTAAATCTCTCTTACGCACCCAAATACTGTGAGAAGCAGCATGGCTCAGTGGAAAGAGCCCAGACTTGGGAGTCAGAGGCCGTGGGTTCTAAGCCCGGCCCCGCCACTAGTCTGCTGTGTGACCTTGGGCAAGTCACTTAACTTCTCTGTGCCTCCGTTCCCTCATCTGTAAAATGGGGATTGAGACTGTGAGCCCCACATGGGACAAACTGATTATCTTGTATCTATCCCAGAATTTAGCAGAGTAATTGGCACATAGTAAGTGCTTAACAAATACCATAATTATTATATTACATGTATTGCTATTAGTATTATATATTATATTATATCAGTATTATTTTTGTTATTATTATGTATTTGGGAGGGGTTGTGCTAATAATAAGTGCTTAACAAATGCCATAACAATTATTATTATTACCAAGTAACCATATTCATGTATTTGGAGAAATTAAGTGGGTGAGTGATACAGTAAATGAGGAAATGGAGGACTCAAGGGAGGACCTAAAATGAATGGCTGGAGAGTTTTTTGTGACGAGAACAAGGCTAAATAGTGCTCCAGAAGCCATGGCTTTCAAAAGAAGAGTGTAATGAACAGTGCTGAGCACAACTAAAACGTCCAGAAGGATTAGTATGGATAAGAAACCACTGAATTTGGCCAATAAGAAAGCCATTAAAACTACAGAAAAGCCTTTGTCTGTGGAGTGGTGGTCCGCAGGGGGTTAGGAATAGAGCAGATAAATCTCAGGCAATTAATGGATACTTTAATTAGATTCATTTGTTTAAACTACACACTTAAATTTTAGCAGCAGAGTTTGAACACCTATTGTTCACAGAGCACTGTGCTAAGTGCTTTTAAGGGGAAACTTTATTAAGAAATTTGAGGTGAGTTTGGGCAGAGCAAAAAGGGAAGGAGGAAATCACAAGTGTGAAAATTTTGTGTAGTATAGCAGGTGAAGGAGAGCAAGCAAGCCAGTAGTCCTTTTTTTTTTGGTGGCAATTAAACCATGAAATTGTCTAAACATTCTGCCAACGTTTTTAACATGTCAGTGACATGTGACGCTTTCTCAGAAGGTTTGTCCACATTCCACAGCTAAAACCTAATATCTTACCTGACTGTACGTCTCACTGACACAAAGGCACCCTTGGGGTCACAGCGAGGATTACAATTTGAAGCAGAGTAATATACCACGCTGCTCTCTGAGCTGCAAAGCCTCACAATGCTTAAATAACGTATTTGTCACCAGCAGCCAAGTGATTTTCTTTAATTGTTGTCAGCATCTGAAGGGTCTGTCTCTCAAAAAGAAAACCCAAAAACAAAGAAAACATATAGAGACCTAGTGCTGTCAGGATGCTACAAGCTTTGTTAAAATTACAGATTTGAAATAACCACTCCACTGAACAGTTGTTTGAAAGGATCATTACGGCAATTTAGTCCATATTTTTATCTCCTCCAACTTGGCCAAGTATAACTAATCAAATCAACACTAAATACTAATAAACTTTGAAAACGATTATAGTTTAAATTTCCACCACAGCCATAGATTGGTGATTAAGGGAGAGCTAGAGCAGTCGATGAATGGATAATCAATGCCAAATTCTGGTTTCATAGAAGTTAGTGAACATCAAGAAGGAGAGGAGACCTTGAATTTATGCCTTCAGTTGTTACAACCCCACCCCTATTTCCCATCTTAAAAAACTGCATCATCAAGTGGTGTGCCTTTCTAAACAGAGAAGCCGAAGACAACTACTCTCCAAGCATTAAGCACGTGCATTTCCTGAAAGTGTTGAAATATAATGGGTGAATTCCAAATTCTATAGCTGGCTAGCTTTTTGGTAAAAGAATTCAGAAGTGTGGCAGAAACATTGCTGTGTCTGAACTAATCAACGTCCCAAAAGACGTTGAAGGGGAAAAGAGTATGTGGAAATACCATTTGTCCTACAGGGCCATGACATTTTATAGAGGGCCATCAACTACGCTTCAATCTTTTGCTTTTCCTGGGAGAGTGGAAAGGGCAGATTGGCTGAAGTGGTCCGATGGCCCACTGACCTGTGACTGGAAATCAGAAGAGAATGCCTTCTGGCTTTGTTGCACCTAGTGGACATCTCCAGTTACACTCCCATTTAAAGTTAATGGATTAACTCTTTTGTAACATCACAGGGGTATTCCGGGCGGTTCTGAATTGTTGAATATATCAGTCGCTTGAGGATATTCTAAAACCTTCAGTTCAGGAAGAATCAACTTGATATGGACAGCGAAATGGAGATATCACATGCCTTGATAAGGTCAAGCCAGTTTTCCAATCATTCCTCTAATTCCATATCCTTTAATATTTGACCAAGAAGGCCTGAGGGGGAGATGAATCCTTCCATCAATTTTTGCACTCTGACAAAGACCTTGGCCACCAGTGCCCAAACACCTAAGTTACCTCTGGAAACTCTGCAGTGAAGATAGGCTGTTTTCTCTTTCCTGGGTTTCCCTGAAGACTACTTGGGAAACCCAGTTACTTAACTAACTAATATAAATAAATGGTGGGCTTGCTTTCACAGTGCCCCTCACTTAACAAACATTTTATGACCATTCCCTACTTTCAATGAAAGCTCTGTCTAAAACACACTTGAAATTTTGGGGGTTTCCATCACATGTTGTTTTTAAAAGACTTATTTTAAAGGCCACCAACACTTGAAATTTCTTGTGGAGAAATATATATGGAGAATGTCAGAGGTGCACAATGTTACATAGGGGCTGATCTCTCAAAGCTGCATATATTTTAGGAGATATAGAGCAAAAGTCAAGCTGTGTACATATTCAAAAGTTCAAGATAGGAATCCAGTAATAATAATAACGGTATTTGTTAAGTGCTTACTCTGTGCCAAGCACTGTTCATTCATTCATTCAATTGTGCAGAGCACTATACTAAGCATTTGGAAAGTCCAGTTCAGCAAGAAATAGAGACAATCCCTGCCCACAAGTGCTAGGGTAAAAACAGGGTAATCAGGTTGTCCCACGTGAGACTCACAGTTTTAATCCCCATTTTACAGATGAGGTAACCGAAGCACAAGAAGAACTGAAGCACAAGAAGTGAAGGTCACACAGGTCACACAGGTCACATAGCAGACAAGTGGCAGGGGTGGTATTGGAACCCGCATCCTTTGACTCCCAAGCCCGTGCTCATTCCACTAAGCCACGCTGCTCCTCTGACTTCTCAGTAGTCAGTTAATCATATTTACTGAGCGTTTACTCTGTGCAGAGCACTGTACTTAGCACCTAGGAGAATACAATATAACTATAAACACACACATTCCATGCCCATAGCCAGCTTGCAGTCTACTGGCCAACAAATAATAATCCTTCTCTGAATTCACGTTAGTAAATTCTCAGTACTACTATCATTATTTGTAATGGTACTATTATAATGGTACTACTACTACTAATAATAATGTTGGTATTTGTTAAGCGCTATGTGCAGAGCACTGTTCTAAGCGCCGGGGTAGATACAGGGCAATCAGGTTGTCCCACGTGAGGCTCACAGTCTTCATCCCCATTTTACAGATGAGGTAACTGAGGCACAGAGAAGTGAAGTGACTTGCCCACAGTCACACAGCTGAGAAGTGGCAGAGCCGGGATTCAAACCCATGACCTCTTACTCCCAAGCCCGGGCTCTTTCCACTGAGCCATGCTGCTTCCCATTACTATTACCCATTACCCCATTACAATTTCCATTAATAAAAATAATAATATGTCAAGCACTGGCCTAAACACTGGGATAGATAAAAGATAATCAGGCCAGACACGGTCCCTGTCCAATATGTGGCTCACAGCCTAAGTAGGAGGGTGGGAAATTTAATCCCAATTTTATTAATAATAATAATGTTGGTATTTGTTAAGCACTTACTATGTGCAGAGCACTGTTCTAAGCACTGGGGTAGATACAGGGTAATCAGGTTGTCCCACATGAGGCTCACAGTCTTCATCCCCATTTGACAGATGAGGTAACTGAGGCACAGAGAAGTGAAGTGACTTGCCCACAGTCACACAGTTGACACGTGACAGAGCCGGGATTCAAACCCATGACCTCTGACTCCCAGGCCCGGGCTCTTTCCACTGAGCCACGCTGCTTCTCTACAAATGAGAAAACTGAGACTCAGAGAAGTTAAGTGACTTGCTCAAGGTCACACAGCAGGTAAGAGACAGAGCTAAGATTACCACCTAGGTCCTCTGACTCCCAGGCCTTTATTCTTTCCTCAAGGCCAAGCTGCTTCTTGAAGCAATCTGAAAGCAGAGTAGATTGTCATCAAGGCCATCTGAGAGAGAACCTCAAAGTCATTTCTGAATTTTAGAAATCTTTTGGGCAAAAAAACACAGGTGGTACAAATCATCTCATATGACTGACTGTTTTTTTAAACATCATCACCATATTAGCCCAATAAAGCATAAGGCGAATGCTTATTTCAAAGTCAATCCTACCTTCAACCGAAGAATATCTGAGAAGTGTATCTGTCCCAGTAGTCATTAAAAGGATAACCGGCAAAGAGGATAGCCAGCAAAATGATTCTACGAGCATCCTGTTGCAGCACAATATTGGTTGGATTCTGAATGGCATTCTTTGTTCTTAGCCATTCTTTTCTATTGTTCTGACAAACATAGCTTTTCAACTCCAGCGTGATACCTATAGCATAAAAACACGAGCCAAAACATACAGAAATATAAGTATTTTAAAGCTCATATATACAACAGTCTCAAATGCTGTAGTCCTTTAAGTAATGCTGCCTTAAAAAGAGCAACTGGTGCAATATTAAATATATTTATGTTGATCTCGTATTCTGTCTTTCGAGAAACCATGGCCTTCTTTTTCAGTGGTCAGCTCTTCAGTTTGGGTCCTGTTCCCAGTATTACAATAGGATTATTTTGCTAAGATTACAATTTAATTATTTCATTTAGCTGGAAAATTTCAAGGTCGTTCTTAGGTCAAGCTTGTTAGGATGCTGAGATTGAAAGAGATCACATTTCTAGACTCTGTTGTAATATTCCTAAAGATCATGTGAGGGAAGACAGCCAGCGTGAATACAAATGAGGCAAATCCCAAGTGACTGATATTTGCAATTAATTTGGATTGCTCTAATGGGTTCAATTTCCTATTAACAAATCTGCATCAGGAGAAAAGTCTGAGGCCCTGGTGAGCCGATTCAAGCACCGGTTTGAAAAAGAGACAAAAGGATGCCATCCCTGAGAATCCAAAAAATTTGGCAAGACAGACCTTAGCACCTTCATTTTTGTCGACTACTGTGGTTTTCAACAAAGATGCAAATGCAATGGTTGGTGATGTGGATTTCATGCTTTACACTCTCGTGATGATGACAAAAATCAGGACCAACTGTTGCTCTCAGATCTCTAGGGTGGCCATATTCTGAAATGGTCTTTTGGAGCTCCATCTCTGGAGACCTTAATCAGTTAATCAACCCATCAATCAATGGTATTTATTAAGTACTTACTAACTGCTTAGGAGAGTACAGCGCAACATAATTAGAAGACACGTTTCCCACCCGTAACAAGTTTAATCTCCAGGACAGTTCTGAGAGGTGATTATCTTTCATCTCTCATCATCCTCCTCGTCCCCCTCTAGACTGTAAACTCACTGGCAGGGAAATTTTGTGTCTTCCAACTCTGCTATACTGCACTCTCCCAAGCACTTAGTACAGTGCTCTGCACACAGTAAGTGCTCAATAAATATTGCTGACATTAATTTAATAATATCAACTACTCCCTACTCAATCAATAATGCTTTCTCAGCTTGATCTCACCAATTCTTGGTTTTCCTCCTCCTCCTCTAACTTCTCAGCCTTTTTCAGAATCAGTTTCCTACTCAATCGATCAATCAGTAGTATTTACTGCATGCTCACTATAATAATAATAATTATAATAATGATGGTATTTGTTAAACACTTCCGATGTGCCAAGCTCTGTTCTAAGCACTGGGGTAGATACAAGAGAATGAGGTTGTCCCATGTCCCACGTTTGTCCCATGAGGTTGGACTCATAGTCTTAATCCCCATGTTACAGATGAGGCAACTGAGGCTCAGAGAAGTTAAGTGACTTGCCCAAAGTCACACAGCTAAGTGGCAAAGCCACCCACGACTTCTGACTCCCAAGCCTGTGCTCTTTCCACTAAGCCGTGATGCTTCTACTATAAAAATTATGGTATTTGTTAAGTGCTTACTATGTTCCAGGCCCTGTTCTAAGCGCTGGGGTGGATACAGGCAAATGAGTTGGACGTAGTCCCTGTCCCACGTGGGGCTCACAGTCTCAATCCCCATTTTACAGATGAGGTGAGACCCAGAGAAGTGAAGTGACTTGCCCAAGGTCACACAGCAGACGTGTGGCGGATCCCGAAATAGAACCCATGACCTTCTGACTCCCAGGCCCGTGGTCTATCTGTTACACCCTCCTGCTTCTCTATGCCACAAAGAACTGTACTAAGTACTTGGGAGAGTACAAAACAACAGAGTATTATAGACATTTTCCTGCTTACAGAGCTTTTGTTAACACCCGGTGTTTCACTGGGCTCTGTCTAGATTCTTTTAATAACAATAATGTTGGTATTTGTTAAGTGCTTACTATGTGCAGAGCACTGTTCTAAGCGCTGGGGTAGATACAGGGTAATCAGGTGGTCCCACGTGAGGCTCACAGTTAATCCCCACTTTACAGATGAGGTCACTGAGGCACAGAGAAGTTAAGTGACTTGCCCACAGTTACACAGCTGACAAGTGGCAGAGCCAGGATTCAAACCCATGATCCCTGACTCCCAAGCCCAGTCTTTTCCCACTGAGCCATGCTGCTTCTCTACCTTTCCTACTCTACATTCACTCTTGGGGATCTCATTCATGAGCACAGTTTCGGTTTCTCTCCAGCTCATGACTTTGCTCCTCCCAAGTGAGCTTTCTCTTTGTGGCCCACTCTTACTGTTTCCACATGTAGCCCCTTGCTCATGCCTGGAATTCCTTTTCCATCAAATCCCCCAGACCATAGGCCTCCCTATCCTCAAAGCTATCCTGAATTTCCACCTCTTGCAGGAGGCTTTCCCTGATTAATTCTCCTCTCCCTACATTATACCCTCCCAAATACCTCTTCAGCTCATACATTCACAGCCACACAGAGCAATCGATCAATGGTATTCACTGAGCGCTTACTCTGTTCCGAGCACTGTACTAAATGATTGGGAGAGTAGAAAACAACAGCATTGGTAGACACGTTCCCTGCCCACAACAAGTTTACAGTCTAGAGGAACCTATTTATTTAATCTGATTTATCCATCTTCCTCTGCTTTTTCCTTTAATCTGTGAACTATTTTGTGGTGGTCTCCCTCCTTTATATTGTAAGCTCCTGGAGGGAAAGGATTGAGTCTTTTACATCTACTGTACTCTCCAAAAGTTAGTACAGTGATCTACACAGCTGCTGTCCTATAAATTCTATTGGTGACCTGAGACATTTTCCTAATGATTTTCTTCTGCGCTGTGCATCAGAATATAGCGAATTAGCTACTAATAGAGAAGTCTAAATCTCTGGGCCAAAGTTTAAAAGGAAAGGTAACCAAAATCCTTAGAAAGAGACTTTATTGTCACCAAGGGCCAACATTTTGCAGAACACTCTGCTAGGTGATGGAGAAAATGAAATAGAGATTCAAAAAAAAAAGGGCCCTGCCTTCAAGAAGCTTATGGTCTAATGACCTAGGAAGGCATTGCCCTTATCCTCTCGTCCCACTTCAGGCTGGTTCTCTTGCCACCACCTCATGGCTTTGGGAGGGAACAATTTGGCCTAGTGGTAATAGCATGGACTGGGACTCAAGAGATCTGGGCTCTAGTCCCTGCTCTGCCATTTGCCTGTGTGTGACCTTGGCAAATTTCCTCATTTCCTCATCTGTAAAATGAGAACTCATTATCTGTTCTCCCTCCTACTTAGATTATGGGCCCTATGTGGGACAGGGACTGTGTATGACTTGATTACCTTGACTGTACCTCAGAACTTAGTGTAGTGTTTGGCACCCAGTAAGCATTTAATAAAAACTGCAATCATCTGAGAGTCCGGTGTAGTGTGGGCTACAAGGGAAACCATGCAACTGCAAAGGAATTGGTTAAAAAGGCTGGATGAATTTTACAACAAGGCGTAAGGCAGATTCATGGCCAACTGGGGAACAGCAGATCTTTGAAGAGCTATGGAAACTGAAGTTTAAGGAAAGAGAGGGTGAGTAAAGAAAAACTTTTTTAACGGCTTAGCTAGGCAACAGGTCGCGGTGACAGATTGATTTACGTTGGGCTTGCCAGCAACAGCAAGCAAAAATGACACGCTCTGTTGTTTATTCATTCAATCACATTTATTGAGTGCTTACTGTGTGCAGAGCACTGTACTAAGCGCTTAGTCATCTGGCAGTGGTTTTTGAGAGACCTTTACAGGTGTAAGAGAGATGTGGGGTGGCTGCTTTAGAAGGGGAGAGAGTTCCATATCAGGGGAAAGGAGCCCGTCGTTGGGCAGGGATCGTCTCTTTCTGTTGCCGAATTGTAAATTCCAAACACTTAGTACAATGCTCTGCACATAATAAGCGCTCAATAAATACGATTGAATGAGTGAATGAATAATGGTTTGTAGATAGGAGAGTCACAAGTGAGGCTCAGTGAGAAGGCTGGCTTTGGAGGAGCAAAGAGTACAGAATATGGTGAGCGAGAGAAGAAGCAGTATTGCCTAATGGAAAGAACTGGGAATCAGAAGGACCTGGGTTCTAATCCTGACTCCATTCTTTGTCTTGCTATGTGACTTCGGGCAAGTCACTTCACTTCTTGGGACCTCAGTTACCTCATCTGTAAAATGGGGATTAATATTGTGAGCCCCATGTGGCACATGAACTGTGTCCAAGCTGAGTAGCTTGTGTCTACCCCAGTGATTAGTACACTGCCAGGTATATAGTAATCACTTAATAAATACCATTTAAAAAAAAAATTATTTAAAAGGGAGATGGCAGGTGGGGAGGCTTAAAGCTGAGGTTTTGGTTTTTTGTTAGAAAAAATGGAGAGAATTTGAGTTTGAAGAGAGTAATCTGTTCTGAATGGATTTTTAAGAATATATGTCCACATGTTTTTAGGATAGCCAGAAGAGGAGAGGAGAGTAAGACAGAGAGACCAGTAAAGAGGCTATTCCAGCCAGAGGGAAGTCTCTCGACAGCTGGAGAAGAAAAGGTCAGTCTGAAATATTACAGAGGAAGAATCCACAGAATTAAGAGGCTGATGGAATGTGGAGAAACAAATGACAAGACTCAAAGGTGACACCAAGTTTGCAAGCTTCTGAGTTAGGAAGGATACTTTTGTCATCGCTGTTGTTGTTGGAAAACTAAGAAAAAAGGGAGATTTAGAAAGGAAGGGGAATTCAGTTTTTAGTGTCCTTTATAAATGAGGTGAGCAGAGAACCTGCTTTCAAGAATAGTTATCCTTCTGTTTTAACTTCATCTGTTAGGTTGAGCCAACCAGTGATTGATGCCCATTGCCAACTATCTAGCAGCTGAGATATGGTCTTGATGAAACTGTTGCAAATGCCATGTCTCAAAGCCAAGTCCTTTATAGAAATCCATATTAAAGCTCACACGCCTTGTTTATATAAATCAGTACCTTCTGAAATGAAACCTGTGTATTTCGTAAGCAGTCCTTAAAAGCGCAGCCATTTCCAGAAATTCTCTTGTTTTGCCCCTCGATTAGGTCCACACACATTGACAATTTTCATACTCGGTCATTTCAGTTCACATAAAGATGTCATTCTTCTTTGCTCAGAGTCTCTGATGCAACCAAACAAAAACATTACGGTTTGGAATCAAGCCAAATTGGAAGGTTTACGGGTAAGGTATATTGCTTTTGCATATACAGTACGTCCATTGATATCAGATCCGGCGGCCACTCGGGAATGTATGGCAGATCCAACATGAATCGGGTTTTCATGTAGACCTCCATTAAACATGGATCAGAGCCAGGATTCCAGGAGTCAGTGAAAGAGCTATACTGTATGTGGCTTGGAGATGATCTTGCACAGTCAAGTTAGTTGGGTTTGACTATTTGAATGATGGCAAAAACAATATGTTTTGATTCTTTTCTCAAAATACATCCATTCAGGAAAGATGAAATCAGTAGCCAAAAATCTCACCAATCACAGCTCCCAGTTTCCAAGCCAAATAGGGTACCATTGGCAATACTTAATCATATTGTGTTGTTTATGCTTGGTGCCAGCATAAAGCTTTCCCATTTGGCAAAGTTTGCTTTGTTTTCTCTTTTGGGGAAGCGGGAAGGGGAGAGGGTGGGAACAGAAGCCAACTTGGTGGTGCCTTATTTACTTCCTTCTTGTCATCACAATCAAATTTTCTTAGCTTCTTGATGACAGATCCTGAATGTAAATAACAGACACTTAAAAAATCAAAGGCATTTCCCATCAGATATTACCAACGGAAGGCAGGATGTGTTGGGGCCTCGAATTCCCAGACAGTAACTCTGAAAAGGTGAAAGAAGTGAAATGTTCTCACACACACTCAGGGACACAGGTTGGGAGTTGGGGACAATATTAGTGGCGCAAACCTTTGCAAGAGTGAATCCACGGTGTCTCAAAATGAGAGAAGGCTTCATGAAAGATAAAGGAATGATAATGCAAGCCACAGGAACATCTTTAGGTGAAGAGAAGGAAACTACATTTCCTGGCCAAGAAGCTGTATCATATTGACTCCCAGGGAAAAGATAGTGATAAGGGAACATTCTTTGGCTTCCCTGCTACAGATAATTCCCTGAGGACGCTCTCCAATCCCTTTCTTAAAATAAACCACTGTGTCTATAGTCAGAAAGATTTTTCATTGCTTAGATGTGTTTCTGACAGACTTTTCAAGTTTTGGTATGTGAATTATTTATTTCACAAAAATAACTATGTAGATATGTGGGGATATTATTTAACCAGAGGTCCCTTATGCTAAATTAAATAAAAAATAATATTTGTTTGATAGCATGGCATATAATCATGAAACAGAATTATTTGAGGAAACAAGAGGTAACTTATAATGAGCTGTGAGCTGAAACCTGATTGTACCAGAGGTACATTTTCACCTGGCACTAGAAGGATGCTCCACATTTGGGCTCATGGCAAGTTAAGGTTCCATTTATTTGCTTCAAATCAGATACCCATTGATGCAAGCTCCCTATTTAAACCCAGGAATTGAGGCCCGACAAGCAGTGGAAAATATGCTTTGGAACTCTACAGACCACGGATGTCTCTGGAGGCCATTCCTGCAAAATCTAGGGTTGTCTAAAGCCGATGATGATCTCAGGGGGCTGTACTCAACTTTCCTTCTCATGTTGAGAGCCAAAGTTTGAGTAATTGGTAGAGGTTGAGGATGATGACTAATGGCCCTGAAAATCAACTGGGAACAGGAGGAGAGGAAATGGACTACAACTGCAGTAAAAGGGATTTCAGCTAGACTTAAGGATCACTTTCTCACATTGGGACCCGTAATATGAGAATGGACCACCTGGAATCCCAGCTGCTGAGTGGTAGAAATGTCTTTTTTCACTGATGCTTAGGAAAGAGCAACATACAAAGGGCCCTCACAAAGACTTTACTCATGGACTTACCCTGGGATCTGCTTCTCACTAGGGAAGCACGTTGTGCAAAGAGGGGAAACCTACTTGTCAATACAGAAGTTTGCTCTTTAAACCACCCTGGGTGGGAACTTTCACTTTCAGAAGAGTTGCATTGGCTTTTTCCCAAAAACTGGCAGCCGTGAAGAGGCAAAACAAGGGCCCCCCATTGTTTGAATTCTGGACAATTTCCCAGTGCCAGCCCCCTCCTTCTTGAACACTGGCCCTGGACATGAAGTTCTGCTTAATAAAGATAAAGGCTGCAACAGGGGTAAAGAGTTTAAAATTACATCAAGAGGAATTGGGGGTAAACACCGGGAAGAAACTCCTGACCCCAATTTCTTACCGAAGATGGTTGCAGGGTCTCCTGCTCTGGGCATTCTAAAGGAAAGGGTAATCACCAGTAGAGTGCCCACTGATGGCCCTAGAGTTTTCTGGGTGTCCCTTGGCTGACCTTAGAATATAAAGGTTTCATGAAGGGTAGGGTCATAAGAAATTACCTGAAAAGGTGACCCCCAAATGAGAAGGGACTCCAGTGGAGAGGCGTCTTCCTCAGACCCAGAGATGCATTGCTGCCATTTATGGAGGCTGATCTAGCCCAGGCTGGAGTGTCTGCTGGGAAACAGTATTGTCTCGTGGATAGACCATGGGCCTGGGAGCCAGAAAGACCTGGGTTCTAATCTCGGCTCCTCCGCTTGCCTTCTGTGTAACTTAACTTCTCCTTGCTTCAGTTCCCTCATCTGTAAAATGAGGATTAAGTTTTGGACCCTATGTGGGACAGGGACTTTGTCCAACCTGATGAGCTTAAATCTACCCCAGCTTTTAGAACAGTGCTTGACACACAGTAAGAGCTTAACTACAGCACCACACTGGAGCCGGGAGCTGGGAAGCCACTGATGGCACTGAAGAATCCCATACAGCTCTTATGACCCTGCAGCGTAGCTTACATTTTGTAAGTCGTGGGATTCTAAGGACACACAACAAAAGGTGCTTTGTGGAAGTTAACAGATCTTAGGTAGTTGCAGACTGTACTGTTGGTGGAGTGCTGACCCCCTCCAGAGCTCTAGAGTCTTTGGATTCTCTTCCCGGGTGCCCTATAAACATCCTCACCACTTCCAAACCACAGAGTTTGGCAGTGGAGCCAATGTGGCAGGAGGCTGAGGTTTAAAAAAATAAACACACCAGACATAAAGGCGCCACATTTTCACCAGATAAAGCCATTGACTTCATACAAACTTTATATAACCAATGCTAGACTGTATACTCCTCCACTAGACTGAAGCTCCTAGAGGGCAGGGATTCATTCACTCATTCAATCGTATTTACGGAGCGCTTACCATGTGCAAAGCACTTGTATACCCACTCTATTGTACTCTCCCACGTGTTTAGCAATGGGGAAGAGCTCAATAAATGCTACTGATTTTCTATATTGATGAAAAATCACATTATATTTTCAACAGGAGATTATTGTGGCCATCACAGGCCTTCTTTAATGTGGACTGACTGAAAGCTTAATTTAGTATTTAGATATTCATCAGTGTTCATTCTATTACTGATGAGGTAAAAGACATGCTCAAAGAAAGCTTTTTCCTTTTCTTCAGTTTGGTGACAGATACAAGATATAAAAAATTACATCTGTTTCTGTTAATACTCTATTTTGGGCCTTGAAAACCATTTCCTTGAAAGGAAATGTCAAATCATTACATTACACATCACTTTTGTATGAACTTTTAAAATATCAAGCTTAGAGAGAGAGATTTTCCTAAACAATGAATTTTATTTAGCTGCCTGTAGTTAATTCCATTTGAAGTGATAATCCAATGTAACTCTGTGACATTTTTGTGGGTTAAAGAGAATGAGCTCTCTCACCAAAGAGACACTGGAACTATAGGGCCATGGCGGGGGTCAGGGGAAGCAGAAGTGGTGGATGTTGAGGATAATTTAGAACAGATAGAATTCTGGGGGGAAAAATATCAATAAAAACAATTTAAAATAAATTTGACAAAAATTGGATCTATCCTTTAGAAAATTTGGATCTTCCTTTCACCTGAGCAAAGGAGATAATCCAGATTAAGAAGTGAAAAAGTTTTTCCCTCTCAGATCGGGAATCCAATACCAAATGGAGATTACAGTTTGACACCGTGGACATAGGGGCCTTTAATCAAATAATAAGAAGAATTAGAATAAGAATAATTAATAATCACAGTTAGTATGCATCTACTACTTATTTTTTATGGTATTTGTTAAGTGCTCACTATGTGCCAGGAACTGTACTAAGTGCTGGGGAAGAGGCTGACTAATCAGGGGGGACACAGTGCTAAGTGATGGAGTATCTAGGTAATAATCAGACTGAACCGAGCTTTTGGTCCTCATGGGACTCAGAGTCTAAGAGGGATGGAGGATGGGTATTTAGCCCCATTTTAAAAATGAAGAACCCACAGAACCGAGAGGTTAAATGACTTTTTTTTAATATATGGTAAGTGCTTACTATGTGCCTCATAATGCACTAAGCACTGAGGTAGGTACAGGATAATCAGGTTGGACCCAGTACATGTCAGATAGAGCTCACAGTCTCCATTCCCATCTAACAGATGTACTTCTCTGAGGCACAGACAAGTTAAGTGACTTGCCCAAGGTCACAGAGCAGACAAGTGGTGGATCTAGAATTAGAATCTAGGACCTTCTGACTCCCAGGCCGTGCTCTATCCATTAGGCAACACCGCTTCTCATGGTCTTGACTTGCTCAAGATGATGCAGGGAATATTTCTGTTTATTGTTATATTGTACTCTCCCAGTGCATAGTGGAATGCTCTGCATATAGTAAGTGCTCGATAAATATGATGGAATGAATGAATACAACAGGCCAGTGACCGAGCAAGGACTAGAACCCAGAATTCATGGGTTAGAGAATCTGCCTGTTTTACCAGCTTCTGCTCAAGGATTCTGGCAACAGGGCACAGCTTCCCTCACCTGCTGCCTGCCACCCAGGTCCAGGATGGCAGCTGCGAGGTTGGGGGCTGAAAGAGGCCATAATGCCTCCTTAATAAGTCAATCAGAAGCTAATGCCAGGGCTTCCAGAGGTGGTTCTGGAGCCAAAAGATTGGTTCTGTGTGAATTCACCAATATCAGCCCTGCCTGCATAGCTCTCTCCCTGTAAGCACCGCTTTGAGGCCAAACGTTAGATTTGTTTCAGGCCGTCTCAAGTCTCAAAGTGAATTTTCCTTTCCAAAGCAGGATGTTATAGCCCTCAAAGACCTGGCAGCTGGGAAAAAGTAAGCCACTTTTTCTAAAAAATTCAACTAAGGAATATGAAATTTTAATATGCTGAGTACCACTCAATTCTAAAACTGGAATGACTTAATCATTCCAAGCTCGGGGGTGTGGTCCAATGATTAGGGTTACTGATTTTTTTCTCCATCTTTTCAAATGCATAATTTGGGCCTGGCATCTGTAAATCTGGAATCAGAACAATAAAGCTTTGTTTTCCAGCATCTCAGAGAATGAGAGACACCAGTTAATCAGAAATTCTGGTTATATAAGAGCCAAGGAGAACTAGCAAGAGCCTTGTATAATTACCCAAAGGGCTTGACTGAAGTCCCTCCTGGAGCCCCAGGAATAAGGCAGGAAGTAAGATTGAAATAAAAAGGAAAGGGTACAAATGGCCATCATGGTTATGAAGCCTGTTCCTTGACAGTGGCCTTTTTTTGGCCTGGAGGGGGGACGATTTAGGCTTCTTATCCCACCTCTAACTCCTGCTGTCCCTTGGTTTGTCAGCCACTGAAGCTGGAAATGAGGCTCAGAAGGAAGTCTGGGGAGCGGGTATCAATAATGGACTTGGTTTTTACAGATCCACTCTAGTCTTGGAGGGCTGTGGGGAGTGACCACCGTCAGAAAGGAGGTGGAAGTTCAGGGTTGTGCCGGGCTGCACCTCCCTGGCCTGGCCCAGTTCAGTCAGCATTGCCCAGTCTAGCCAGCATGGTCCCATTCCAGCCAGTATGGTGCCACTCCAGCCAGCAGGCCCCAATCCAGTCAGCAGGGCTAACTCCAGCCAGCACTGTCCCACTCTAGCCAACATGGCCCCACACCAGGCAACACGGCCCCATGCCAGCCAAAATGCGCCTAGGCCAGCCAACGTGGGCCCAGTTCAGCCCACTCCAGCCAGCATAGGCCCAATTCAGTCAGCTCGGGCCCTGTTCAGCCAGTATGGGCCCAGTCCAGCCAGTATGGGCCCAGTCCAGAGAGTGCAGTCCCTCAGGCGCAGCCTTCCTGCCCTTTGCTGCTCCATCAACCTTCACTAAGACCCCGGCCTGGTTTCCAGGGCTATCGAAGACATGGTGACTCATTCGCTCCCCCTGCCCCCCACTCTATCATCTCTTCCCGTCACTGAGTTGCTCTGGGCCGGAGCCAGAAGCAGCGGGTGTTCCAGGGAGGGTGACCTCGGGTTCGAATGGAAGGGGCCGAGGCAGTCCAGCCCTCTAGCCCTTACGTAACCCAATCTGTAGGTCTGTGCACTCACCAGGCTGAGAGTTTCAGATGTGAAAGGCAAAGGGATAAGGATCATGGTCCTTTCCTAGGAATTTCTGTCTCTTGCAGGTCCCTTACAGGTAGAGACCAGAGTGTTTGTCCTCGGGCCCAGCCTATGACATCAAATTACACCGTGTGACTGGCATAACAAGTGTGGTGCCCTGGGCAATATAGGTGGAATTGTTGGGTTTTTTTCCATACTGCTCAGAAAGATCTACAGGGAGAGAATTCTAGCAGTCTTCAATTCAGATATCAGAGCAGAATTGTACGTTGATCAGATTCTAAGAAAATCTAGTAACTGCAGACACTTTTGGAGGGAAATGATTGTTCGCTAATCACGTTAGCAGAAGAAGAAACCAGATCACATACAACATGAAACCTGAGGAAGCAGCATGACCTAGTAGAGCATGGGCCTGGGAGTCAGAAAGACCTGGGTTCTAATCCTGGTTCTGCCACTTGTCTGCTGTGCGATCTTGGGCAAGTCACTTAACTTCTCTGTGCCTCAGTTATCTCATTTATTAAATGGGGGTTAATACCGAGAGCTTACTTATGTTTTCCCATCATTGACTTTTCTGTCCATGTCCTTCAGCTTTATATCTGACAGACCACAGCTATTCCTACCATCATTATTACGGTATTTGTTAAGCAATTACTCTATGGCAAGCATGTTTTAAGCGCTGGGGTAGATACAAGTTAATCAGGTCGGAGAGAGTTCCCGTTCCTCATAGGACTCACAGATATCTATTCCTCATTGAACAGTTGAGGAAACAGACTCAGAGAAATTAAGTGACTTGCTCAAGGTCACAGAGCAAGCAATTGGCAGAATTGGGACTAGAATCCAGGTCCTTTGACCACCCCAGACCTGCGCTTTTCTTCTAAGCCATGCTGCTTTCTATTTTCAATGAACTTCTGAAATCACATCTCTATAAATCTTTCCCCGATGAATTTCTAATCTCTCATTGGCCACTTCAGCCCTTCTGAGCAACATAAGCACCTAAATATTCCCAACCTCCATCGAACCTATGCATGTATCTCATATATCAAGCACTGGCTTGGGAGTCAGAGGTCATGGGTTTGAATCTAGACTCTGCACTTGTCAGTTGTGTGATTTTGGGTAAGCCACAACTTCTCTGGGGCTCGGTTACCTCATCTGGAAAGATGGGGATTAAGACTGTGAGTCCCACGTGGGACAACCTGATAATCTTGTATTTACCCCATGGCTTAGAACAGTGCTTGGCACATAGTAAGTGCTTAACAAATGCCACAATTATTATTACCCCTCCACTATAGTTTGAGTGTCTGTCTCCCTGACTAGACTGAAAATTTATGAGCAGGGATTATGTAATCTAATTCTATTGTAACCTCCCAAATGCTTTGTACAGTATTCTGCATAGTCGGTGTTCAATACATTTGATTGATTGACACTCATCAGGGAGGACTCAAACGCTGTAAAATTTATTTTCCATAGGATATCAGTCAACTGAGGGAAATGCAAAGTGCCAGTTAGTAAAGCAATCTCTACTTATTGCTTCTTCGTGACTTTTAAGCAATTACACGGACACTATGAGCCACATCCTCATATTAAGTTGTTTCTTCAGTGTACGCAATTGCACTCTAGTGACCTAAAACAGTCGATGCGATTTCCAAAGCAAGTAGAGATTTAGGCATGGAGAGAGCCCAGCTCAATGTAACCTACAACAGGTAAGGCTTCCTCAAATGGCGTACCTAGGCCAGGAGGAAGAAAGAAGAGACATAAACTGAGGGTGGGAAGAACGGCATCATCAAAGTGTTGGAGTGCTATGTTGGTGGAAAACTACAAAACATGGCTTGTAGTGTATATGTTCATTCTTTTCAGCATGATCAGTTCTTCTAATGCTCCTCAAATAAATACTAATGACTATTTTTCAGGAAGCATGTGAGATTATGGTACCCTCATTAAGGGAATGAGGGAAATCATGTAAACTGCCCACTGGTATAATCAGACATTTTGCATCTGGGGCAATTTGGGTCAAATTGCATGGATAGTGCCCTCACTTTACATAATCAAATCAAAGACATTTGGGTAATGTTGTTCTTCCTCTCCATCCCTATTTTACGTACCTTCGTGGATGTGTCTGAGACGCTATCTCTCCTTTCCCTGGCCTAGATATGCCACTGAGGACAAATTTACCTGTTGTAGGTAACACTGAGGTAGATTCTCCATGCTTAAGTCTCTATTTGCTTTGGAAAATGCATCAGCTGCTTTAGACCACTAAGGTGCAATTATATGCATTGAAGAAACAACTTACTGAGACGATGTAGCTCATAGTGTCTGTGTAATTGCTTAGAAGTCATGAAGAAGCAATAAGCCTGTGGAATTTGTAGATTTTACAGTGTCTGTAACTTTCTATAGGTCCCAGTCACAAGATAATAGACCCCTTTTGTCATATTTTTAAAATCTGAGCAGACTATTTAAAAATGAAAATTCAAACAAGCCAATAATGACTTCATTTGGTCTAATAATAAATAATTTTGTCTTTTCTCGGTGCAGTAGTATTCCTTTTGATAATTAAATTCTTCCCATGGGAAAATAGCACACTGGAAAGTAATGGTTATATAAATGATTGCTTAGAGAGTTCTTCAAATAGTACTCTGTCCCCCTAGCAGGAGTTAATTGCATGGTGAAAATTTTCAAACATTTTTCTTTTTACTGATGTGAAATTTGCTAATTGAGGCAGAGATTCTGTTTAGGGTATAAAATCCCCAGTAGAGAAGCTGGGACTTTTTAAGTTAATATACTGTGACATTGGCACCTAGATACTATTAAACAGGGGAAAGGAAATGGTAGGATTCTAGAGCAGAGTCTATATTTAGAATTTAAATCCCTGGTTCCCATTTTTAAAATATGAAAGGTGCATTAGGGTTTGGTGTTCTCTGCACTTTGTACAGAATGAAAATAACCCTTTCCCAAGCACAAGATGCTGCAGATAATATATACCAATAACAATAATATTGCTAGGAGGTGCAACACCGGGGTGGGCAAAGTGGACGAATGGTCATTTTTTCTGTAATTTTTCCAACTGGAGATTTTATTTTAATTTTGGTATGAAGAGGGTCAAGTTTTTATTAATACCATAAAGTTATCATTTCATTCTCTCAACTTATCAAATGGATTTTTCAAAAAGTAGTCCTTTCAGATGATTTTGAATTCCATTTTCTAGAAACGGATTCAGAAAGTAAAGCACTGAAATTTCAGAGGGCCTTTAACAATAGTAAAAGAAATTATGAGTGGATGTTCAAGTGGAGGAAGACAGAAGGGAATCCAAACTCTCCAAAAGAAGCTGCGAGCAAAAAAACCTCCAGTATCTTCTCCAGGAAGTCTTCTCTAACTAATTTCTCAATCCCCCATATTTTATCCCCGCAACTAGCTTTTCAGCATTCTGCACCAGCTACTAAGTGCTCATAACCACCCAAGGTATTTTTGTATTTAGCAACTCACATAATAGGCTATTTAAGCACATACATATCCACTTCTCCCTTCTATTGGTAAATCATTTCAACATCAGCCTCCCCTGAAAGGTTGTGAATTCCTTGTGGGTAGAGATAATAATGGCTACTAACGCTACAGGACTCTCTCTCAAATGTTGAGGGCCAGTTCTTGCTACACGGTAGGTACTCTAATACTCATAGATTCATTTTTATGTACCTTTCCATTCCTCCTCTTCCCTGACTAGCACACACATGCATGTATACACGCGTATACAAACACCCACCCTGCTGCCAACTCAACTATCCTGGCCCTACACTGTGAAGAGTGCAGTTTCTCCTCAGATCTTCCCTGAAACCTTCTTGTACATTACGAACATATTTTTTATTTGTCTTCATTCTTTAGATTAAGTCCTTCAAGGGCAGGACTTTCCCTGTCCTTTTCTTTTCATGCATTGCCCCATGCCAAGGATGAATTTTAAAAATGGATGCTAAATAAAACATCACCAACTCATTGTACGTAAAAGTGAATTTATCTCCTAAACCTTTCCCTTCTTCTAGGTCTCCCTTCTCTGTTGATAACACTGACTTCCTCTCTATCCCAGAAGCCCACTGCCCGACTCCATACTGTCTTTCAGCTCTTACATTCATATCAACTGCTAAATCATGCCAATTCTTCCTCCAAAAGTTCCCGGATTTTTACTTCCTTTTCTGGTTCAACCTCAAGTCCTCTCTTAGTAAGACTACTATGCTCTGCACACAGTTGGTGCACAATCTGTATTACTAATAGACGGATGGAGCGAGTCATCTAGACTCACAAGTACAGATGGCAATCTTTGGCAGGAAAGTGGATAAGGTTCTTTTCACATAGTGTTGCTGGTTTCCGGCACTTGGCCACCTTGAGGTAGGAAAAAAATTCCAATACAATCCCCTCCTTCCACTCCCACCCCACTCAGGATGTCAATCCTAATCCCTGAACCTAGTATGTTTCTTTCTTTTAGACAGCATTTGTTAACCACTAACTACGCGCCAGACACTGTACTAAGCACTGGGGTAGATATGTCGATCAGGTGGGACACAGTCCATGGCCCACCTGGGGCTCACAGTCTTAATCTCCATTATGCATATAAGGTAACTGAGGCACAGAGAAGGTAGGTTACTTGGCCAATGTCACACAGCAGACAAGTGGTGGAACCGGAATCAGAACGCAGGGCTTCTAACTCCCATCCCCGTGCTCTAGCCACTAGAATATGCTTCTTCTCTAAAAAGATCCTAGCTCCAGAACCAAGGTGTCCACCCTTACAGGTTCCTATTCACAAAGACTCTGCCTCCGCTGGGGGCTTTTCAAGGTTTTAACTTCCTCCATCCCTCAACTGCCCCGCCACACTACCTCTCTCCCCTTCAAGCTATTACACCCTGGGGGAGTTTCCTCAGTCACCACCTGAAGTCAGTCCCAAGCTGGGTACTCCTGGGGTAGACATTTTGAATATTATCATATAGGGGGAAAAAAATGATCAGAACTTTATCCTGAGAAGACCTTGAAGGATTTTAAAACCGTGAACAGACATTTAAACAATAGGCTGGTGTGGGGGCAATAAGGCAAAACTGATTCATCTCTGTCAGGAATTTTGCATTGCAGTTTTCTTCTTAAAGGAAAATGCATTTTTTATTCTGTAATATTTCTGTTCATTTTTCCCTTCTTTGCTTACTAAACTCATTTTTTCCAATTACGTCTTATCTTGAGGGATATGGTGTGGGGGGGTGGGGGTGGCGGGGGATAAGGGGAGAGCCTCTTTAAATACAGTCTTATTTGACAAATCCTAAACTGTACTGGAGTATGCATATAGTTTCAAACAAATTGAACAGCTCCACAGCAACAGCCAAAATACTTCTGAGGTAATGTAAAATTTATACAATTCAAAATGTGTAACAAACCTGAATTTTGACCTTGCATGTATATTCTCTCTTATTTAGGATGTTCCTTTACTTAACTGGGGATTAGCTCTTTCTAAATTGGTATTCCTCTAGCATGAGCAGTGTTTTTGAACTCAGCTGGGTCATTCGAACTTTCTCATCACTCTATCCTAATTTGCAGTTTTGTGATAATAAAAGCCCTAAATATATTGCTACTGTCTAGACGTTTTATCTGAAACAAGTGTCCTTCGGAGTCTCAGAGGACTTTTCCATTTTATTCCCAGTAAATCAAAGTCTGTGAAGAGCTGTGGTTCTTATTAAGACGTACCCTTCACAGTCCAGCGATTGCCAGCGGTGGCAAGCCATTGACAGTTCATTTACATATAAGTGATGACTTCCATCAGGTAGTTGGCTCAAAAATACAATGGACATTTAGAGCTTATCCAATATTTCTTGCTCTTTGATGAGCATCAAGTGCCAATTTATATATAGAAACCGACTGCTGAAAAGTGAAAGCTTCTTTTCTCTGACCTTACATTGTCTTCTACAGATCTACAGAGACATACTGCCACTGAACTCGATACAAGTTCACTTTGAGAAAAGACATGCTTTACAGTTACATGGTGAGCAGCAAGAGACATCAGTAGAATTTAGGAATAAGGAAAAAGTCCAAAAGAAGATTATTTCAGAAAAAAAAAACTTTTAAAGCACTTTTATTCCACTGATTAATCAGGAATAAATAATGCTCTTTCCCCTCCCCCCTCCAAGGTAATTTTCCTATTCTATTATATTCCTTGTTTTTCTCTGTACATGCTGACTTTATTCTTGATCAACATTTATTATAGGATACTCCTATAATAGCCTATATTTAAGGATGCAAACCTTCCATTATAACCCCGTGCTTTTACTCTCATTGTTTTCAGGGAAAAAAAAAACAAAAAACTTCTGGCCAGATTTTCATCCTGTGTAATTCAATGAGGATGGGCTAAAATTTAATCAGCATTGGCTGAGGCTTCACTGCCATGGTTGGACTCAGCTCAAATGTGATTTTTTTTTCCCCTAGGGGAGGGGGACTTGGTGGAGAAGGGAGAATTTGAAAGAATCTTTTCCTCTGCTTTTGTTTTACTGGGATGAGGAAATTTTTACTTTCCCCATTTTAGTCATAGATCCTCTTTTTGGGCTAGTCCCAAAACAGCGAGTTCGAAGCTTTGAAATCTGAACATAGAAATATAACCTCTCTTCTTATCTTCAGGAGTACCATCGATAATTGAAATAAACAGATTAGCCCTGCTTTAAGCATACAATTTCAGTATCCTCCACCAAAATTTTTCACCAGTTGGTTGACAAATAGCAAAACCTTTTTCTCCCCTGTTGGACCTTACCTATCTTGTGGTGGGAGGTACCAGAAAGCTAGAAAGGCCCCACAGGCACAACTAAGGAGCAGGCCATGTTCAAAAACTAGGCAATCAGTGCCTGAATAATTGAGCCTAACTGTAGCTGCTAAGTAAACTGGGAAAAATATGTGAAAATGAATCTATTGATATATGTATCGCCCCTCTTTTACAGTCTGGAAGTATATTTAAACATTTAACACTGTAAATAACATTAACCATCTTAGCTATTTGTTCTGTCTTGCTTTTCCCAGAGTACCCTGCCCTTTAGACTGTGGGGTGTTTTTCCTCCATGTTCTGTGCCTGCAATCCCCTAGCACCTAGGACAGTAGCAGGTTCCAAATGGATGTTTGGTGAATGGTGAATAAAAGAATTTAAACACTCACACTGAACATTTTTGGTTGGGTTTATAGCTGCCGATATCACGACATGCTGTTATGAATAGAGTCTCAGGGTCCCGAACGATTCCAGCGCTTTGGATTTTCATGAGTGAGCGCCAGAAGAGGAATTAGGCAGATGTACAAGCCATGCTCAGGCAAGCTTCATGGCAAGTGGCCGTGATGGGTGGTCGAGGGCCAGTTAGGGCCTGAACGTGCCTTACTGTACTTTACCTGTGCCGAGGCAGCTCACCGACGAACTTGGAATCACAGTTATTTGGTTGTCATATCCCTGACATACAGCGTTTAAAAATTTGATAAGTGAGGTGACTTTTTTGCTCTGTGATTTGTATGGGCTATGACCCTGGAAACTAAGAGCAAGTCATTAAGAAATGTTAATTTTCCCATTTCCTTCACTAACACCAAATCTGCTTCCCAATGTCTATCACTCTAATTAAATGAGCCTTCTTTTTAGCTCCACCTGGCCTCCATTCCCATCTTTGAGCCTTCTTTATGTTGTTCCCTTTCCTTGGACCTACTTCCAGTGCTGGTTACTTGATGATTTTATCTCTTCTCTGTCCTAGGGCCCTTCCCTCCAAGCTGCTTTCACCAATTAAATAGAATGTATCATCTTGGTCTTATGTAACCAACCCTAATCCCCTTCATTTTCTCCCCAGTTTAAGAGAACGGTGAGCAGGAGGCAGGATGGGAACAGGAGATGAGGGGATAAAGGAAACAAGTTAAAAACCCCTCACCTTCACCTATAAAAGTAAAATTATTTTGCCACCTTGGATCCTAAAGGATTTTACAGGATTATTTAATAAAGATGAACAGAAGAGAAGCAGTCTTGTCCTATTCAAAATATTTGAACTGCTTGGAGTTCATTTTTGGATATACTCACTGGATATGAGTAACCTGAAAATTTGAATAGAAGAAATGTAATAAGCACCACAGAATTGGAATAGAAATATATAGGAAGCACAGGTTTCCACAAAGAGAAACATGAAAAAACTGGAAATACAATAATAAAATACACCTCACAAAAGTTGTCATGCAGACAAAACAACTACTCAAGTGACCAGTTGGTCTGAAATTGCAAATACCATGAGGCAAATCAAGGCTGAAGCACTAATAAATATCTATCGTTTTTATAACCAATTGGTCTTTAAGCTAATTAGCAGCCTGGAAATGTGGTAGGTTTTATCCCTGTACTGTGAATAAACCCTCTGGCTCAGCCTGACCCTGCGGAAAGACATCGCTCTTTCTCACATGAGTGTGGATGGAGCGTTCCTAAATGGCAGATCCAGGTCATTTTAGGTCAGCATTATGCTTGAGACCCACTTTCCAGTGTTCCCGCATAATCCAGTTGAGGATGGTCCCTTAAACAAAGAAATCTGGAGAAACATGGCTAAAATTGCTTAAGCTTCCTTCTTGCAAGCAATGGACACCCCGCTGATAGTATCAATCATCTAATGATAGAAAGAGGAAGATGAAGGTGGGAACAAGGAGATGGGAATTTTAAAATAAGCTAGCCTAGAAAGGGTTAGGACTGAGGGGCTACAGGAAGCTCCTCGTGGGCAGGGAATGTTCAGTTTATTGCTGTACTGTACTCTCCCAAGCTCTTAGTACAGTGCTCTGCATGCAGTAAGTGCTCAATAAATACAGTTGAATGAATGAATGAAGAGTGAAAAGCTGGCATCATAAACATGAATAAGTTGTTGCCGGTGCTCCTCAACTCTCTTTAACGCTGGTCCTATGTTGGACCAGATGGTTATACTCTCAACTAGCAAAAGGCAAACTTACCCGGCTAAGGAAAAATAAAATGACATTTTGCAACTTTCTGCAGAGGATGAAGTTTAATTTAATGGCCATGGTATAACAGAGGCTTTTTCTTCTTCAAATATGGCCTAAATGTGGTCAAAACAGTGTTAATCAATAACTCTGAGAAGCTGCAAGGCTTGCCATTTTCTAAGAAACCTTCATTTTTTATAGACTTGTTTTTCTTTTTCCTTGGTTATCATGGGATCTTTTCAAAGCTGGCATGGGCTACCTTATTGTTCTCCCACTAAACATGGCAGGTGAATCCCATCATTTGGGAAAATCAACATGTTCCATTCTTTAATTCCAAACCCCAAAACTAACGGATTTCATTTTCCTCTCTCTCATGGATTCCGCCACTAACTTCCCAACAATCCGAATGTCAGCTCTCTTTAGTATGGGATGTCCTCTCACTACAATACAAAACAAACAAATATATTAGTCAGTTCCCGAATCTTTTAGTTCGTCCATTTCCTATAATAGTTATAATTGAGCCTAGTGAACTCCAGTTCATTCCCCTTCTACCTTTTTTTCATGATATGTGTTAGGTGCTGTATCTCAGACACTGTACCAAGCACTGGGGTAGATATTTGAAACCAAATGGACACAGTTCATGTCCCACATGGGGCTTCTCATTTTATAGAAGAGGTAACTAAGGCACAGAGAAGTGACTTGCCCAAGGTCACGTAGCAGATGAGTGTTGGAATGGGATTAGAACCAGGTCCTCTGATTGCCAGGACTGTACTCTTTCTACTAGGCTATGCTGCTTCCCATTATGAGCACAGTTAAGGATACAGGCTATATTTCCTTCCTTCCTTAGTGACCTGTGCTTTACAGAGGTGACCACCACATTACCAATGTGGACCACTGGTTTACATCACTGAAATCAACTCTTCTGAGATGTTACTGAAATCCAACTCTTCTCAGCTGCTATTAAAAAACAGATGAATGATTTCTTAGCATAAGACTTCCATTTTTTAAAGGACTCCAATAACTTGGAGATATCCTGTTGACACAATATCATTTTTTCTACATCGGTCAGAATGCGAGTCATAAAATATAATAATGTTGGTATTTGTTAAGCGCTTACTATGTGCAGAGCACTGTTCTAAGTGCTGGGGGAGATGCAGGGTAATCAGGTTGTCCCACGAGAGGCTGTCTTCATCCCCATTTTACAGATGAGGTAACTGAGGCACAGAGAAGTTAAGTGACTTGCCCACAGTCACACAGCTGACAAGTGGCAGAGCCGGGATTCGAACCCATGATCTCTGACTCCCAAGCCCGTGCTCTTTCCACTGAGCCATATCGTCATACAATGCTGCTCTCACATTTTGTAATGCTCCAAACTCTTCTTCTCAACATCTTCACTGTGGGGAGGGAATGTGTTTATCAACTCGGTTGTATTGTACTCTTCCAAGCACTTAGTACAGAGCTCTGCTTACAGTAAGCGCTCAGTATACACCACTGATTGATAGATTGATTTTACGGGGAATGGTGAACCATTTCCCTTAGTGAACTTTAAGAACTGGCTATAATATTAATTAGATGTAACTTCATATGGGGGCAGGAGATGGACTATGATCACTCAAGGCCCCGTCCAGATCTCTGCAAAGCCGGTGCAGTAAGAACAGACCCGGTGAAGTACGTCACACAAAGAGCACTGAGACAAACATCTGTCTTGCAGTAACAGACCTTCACAGCACTCAGGAAGAGGCAACTGCAGGTTGCCGCAGTGCTCTCCTGAATTGCATCAGAGATTAATGTTTTATTCTGTAGGTTGAGAAACCACAGAAATACTCTCCTGAGCTAGGCTTTTATGATGAGCACAGAATCTCTTTAAGTCCCCAGAATCTGCAACAAAGAGTTTTTCAAGACTCAGGAATGGTACTAAATTAGCAGCGCTATTATTCAGTGAACTCTTGATCTAAACACTAGTGAACACAAGTGAATTTAGGGGAATTACAAACAGAGCCTCCTGACTGACAAAACCACAAAACTAAATATATGCATATTTGTACAGTCATGCACACAAGTGCAGGAAGACCTGTTCCAAAATGCCTGCTAAGATGCTAGGGCTTAGAAAGGGAAGGTTTCGGGAAGAGATGGGTGATAATAATAATAAAAATGATAATAATAGTATTCATTAAGTGGTTACTATATGCCGAGCACTGAACTAAGGATCGTGGTGGATACGAACAAATCGGATTGAATACAGTCCCTGTCTCACCTGTCTTACAGTCTCCACCCCCATTTTACAGATAACTGAGGTACAGAGAAGTGAAGTGACTTGCCCAAGGGCACAGAGCAGACATGTGGCAGAGCCAGAATTAGAACCTATGACCTTCTAACTCTCAGGCCCATGTTCTATCTACTATACAATGATACTTCTCATGCTCAACTGGGTTTTGAAAAAGAGGAGGGATATGGTCGGGAGAAATTCAGTGGGGTGGGGAAAAGCATGTTAATGATGAATTGGAGGCAGGAAGGATAGGTGCAAAAGAGGGTGAAGGGATTAGAGTGAGTAGAGCAAAGAACAAGAATTGCAGACTAGTGGGAAAAGAGGTCAACTGGGAATAATAATAATAAATAATTGTAATATTTGTTAAGCACGCATTATGTGCCAAGCATTGTAGTAAACATTAGGATAGATACAAGATAATAAGGTCAGACCCAGTCACTGCCCCATAAGAGGCTCATAGTGTAAGTAGGAGGGAGAACAGGAATTAAATCCCCGCTCTCCCGATGGAAAAACTGAGGACCAGAGAAGTCAAGTGATTCGCCCAAGGTCACACAGAAGGTGAGAAGCAGAACCGGGATTAGAACCCAGGCCCTCTGACTCCCAGGCCTATGGTCTTTCCTTTAGGCTATGCTGCAGCTTCTGAGAGCTAGAGGGCTGGGTTAAGGGCTGCTGGGGCAGAGTGTGGCACCTGATGATTAAGAGCTAACGTTAATGCAAGCAGCAATCGGAAGCCACTACGGACTTTCTAAACTGGGATCGAAGTGACCCTCTCAAGAGAAAAGGGAAGGAATTTTGGACAGCATGATTCACATTTCTCGAGAACTCAAAATGGGATGATTTAGATTCATTCCCACATTAATTGTAACCAGGGGAAGAAATTTTACGATGAATTGTATACTAGCAATTATCAAACACTGGCTGTTGCATAGCCCCATCTAGCACTGCCATACGCACAGATTTTCTGGCTTAAAACAACAGTACATGTTTTTATTCTTTTACTATACATATCCTTGAACTCTGGCCTGTTATTTGGAATGAATGAGGGGCGTTCAAGTTTGAAGCGGTAAATATAGATGACATTAAAGATTAGTTTTCCTTATCCTTTTTTAAACGACAGCTTTCTAATTTGTTCCAAGTGGGGGAAATGCATATACATTAGCAATTGTGCATTTTCCAGCATCGTAACTGTATTGACTGTCATTTTGGGAAAGGGATGTCAGGAATGTCTTCAAAGGTTTTAAAGTCTGGTTATGCCTTCTGTCTGCTTTGAAACGATATTGGTTCGCATAATGGGTGAATCATATTGTACCGCTATTAATTCCATTAATATGATCAGAATGATGGGCTAGGTATAAGTACTGACTGTACTTCACATACAATTTCCACTCCAGCCTTAACTGAGTAAATATTACCTTGTTCCAAGATTGTAAAACTTAAACATTTAGTGAAAAAAAGTTAGAAAAAATTTCAACTTGGTCCTGAAGGATAAGTAAGGAAATTATGAAAAGTATAAGGACAGCAGGAATCTAGAGTAGGAAAGTGAGGCAGGAAACAGAATAAAGGAAAAGGAAGGGCCTGGAGTATATAAAAAGAGATCTCCAGAATAAAAATTTGCTTCACTTTAGTTGTAGAATAGCAATGTTTCCTAGTGGAAAGAGCATGGGCCTGGGAATCAGAGGAACTGGGTTCTAATCCTACCTCAGTCACTTGAGTGTGGTCACATTGCACAACAAATCACAAGTTCTCTGTGCCTCAGTTTCCTCATCTGCATAATGGGAATTCAATACCCATTCTGCCTCCTAGTTAGACCGTGAGCCTCATGGGGTACAGGGACCATGTCCAACCTGATTAGCTTGTATTTACCTCAGTGTTTTGTATAGAGGTTGGTACTTAGTGACCATTTCACTTACATCATGATTAATGCAAATTCTGGAACAAGGACCAAGAACTGAAATGCCCGACAGCTCGCTTAAGTGGAAGATAAAAGATATGCTTTATTATCGCCTCCTACTGTTTTGTATATACATACATACACACACAACACAGCTTTTGAGTGTCTTGAGAGGAAATCAAGAAGAATAAACTTCAGTTCTCTTAATGGAGTGTATTAATGGGGTGGCATTGGAATGGCACTGAATTCCTGAGGTAGTTTATGGTGGCTCGCAGCAGCCACACTGTGGCGCGTATTGCCAGGTTAAAAAAAAAAAAGCATATTGGTGCACGGCAGAATGAAGATTTGGGAGTGTGCGGTAGGAAGGCAGCATCAGGAGAGAGTGGGAAAAGAACACGGTGAGGAGAGGAGGGGATGAGGAGGGAATTAATATGCTGTCAGGGACTGTATGTAATGTGAGGGCCACGGTTTGTGGCTCCTAGCAAAGTCAGAAATTGGTGATGGATGTATCCTTGAATTGCAGATATTGAAGGGTGACCACAACCTGTGGTATATCTGTACTGTATCCTGCCATGTAGGAATAAAGCAGCTTTGCACTCTGTGTAACCTTTTATTCACCACTTCCTCAGCCCCACAGCACTTACATATATATCCTGTACATAGCCATAATATATTTATTTATATTAATGTCTGTCTCCCCCTTCCCCTCTGTAAGTTCATCATGGACAGGATCTGTCTACCTACTTCATTTCATTGTACTCTCCCAAATGCCTAATACTGTGTTATTCACACTATAAGGCTCAATAAGTAAGATTGATTGATTGATTTTTGATGGAAGTCAGGTGCTGCAACTAGCAAGCATTTAAAGAATTGGCTTAAATTGCTGTTCTGAGTTTTTCCAACAGTAGGAGTACATTACTAGGCATTACATAATTTCTTGTGGGAAACACTATTTGGGGTTATTTTGCTTATCCAGTTTTCAAAGAACAAAATAAAAACATTAACTAGGACTTTTAAATATGGAATTCTTGTTAATCGTAGAATATTAATGCTAAGTATGGTTCTGCCATTCCCATTATGTCAAAGCCCTTTCCTCCAGACCTTAAAAGGATGGGGGGAAAGTCATGCAGTTTGGACCCAGGTGTCTGGAGTTGAACTCTACTAAATGAGTTGGGTAGGAAATCATAAACGCTCTCTCACGCACACCCACACACTCTTCAAGATGCCTGATTTTATTTTTCCCTCATTAGATTTTTGTTTAAGTGGCATATTCAAATGGAAGGAAAGAGTACAGATGAAAAGCCAGACTACCAGACCAGAAAAGTTAGAGTATCTGTTCCAGAGGAATGAATGAATATTCTTCTGTGTATGCCATCGAGATCTTTAGATGTAATCACATGGATCATGCTTACCCAGATGCAGAAGTGACTCTTCAACTTCCTCTAGACACAAAGCTTGTTGTGGGCAGGGAACGTATCCTTTAAGTTGTACTCTCCCAATCGCTTAGTACAGTGCTTCTAAGCACTGGGGTACATACAGGGTAATCAGGCTGTCCCACGTAGGGCTCACACTTTTAATCCCCATTTTACAGATGAGGTAACTGAGGCACGGAGAAGTTAAGTGACTTGTCCAAGGTCACACAGCAGAAAAGTGGCAGAGACAGGATTAGAACCCACATCCTCTGACTCCCAAGCCCATCCTCTTTCCATAAGCCACGCCGTCTCTCTGGCTTTGGAGTAGTTGTTCCATTATGCATAGACCTTTAATATTTTCCCCTGTGCCATCGATGTCCAAATGAGATTGCGAACTTCTAGACGGCAAGGATTGTATCTATTCACACCTCCTCCTCTTCCTCCTTTTTTCCACATCTCTCTTAGCCACCTGCCATTCACAAGCGACCTCAAGAGAAGTCCAATCATGCTTAATAGAATTCATTGCGACTATGATGAAAACAAATATTTCTTTTCATTCTTAGGATATTCTTCATAAAGTAATTCTATGTTAAGTATGGAAAAAGAATCCGGGGATTAGGTAATCTCTGGAAAATCACCATTGCTAGTTCCCTCTTTTCACCTCTCTAGCCCCTAGCCTCACATCTCCTTGCTGCATTAACCAACTAAACTAAATTCAGTATTCATTTAAAAATGAATGACTGTGAGATGGAGGTTGAAAGAGGCAGAGGCAATAACAACATTTGGGAAGAGCAAGTGAAGACAACAGCCAGTTGGTTCTTTGTACCTGATCAAAAATACTTTCAGCTGGTATTTGTGCTACTACATATTTGGGCGCCTACAGGCCATCTGATGCTTCTGTTTCTGTCACCCTCCCCTAGAAGGAGGAGAAGAGAGTGCTAGTCAATAGTGGCATAACCCAGGCTCAAGGGATAAAAGCAGGTCTAGCAATACCACAAAGAACTGCTGATCGGAGCCTTAACAACCTTAGGATTTGGGTTACGTCATTTTATAGCCTGCCAGGACTTGGAGGAGAGAGAGCTGGTAAGCGGGTAGAGGAGAAGAGACGCTGTTTTGCAAATTCCTACTAAGTAAAAGAACCTTTGTATGGATTTTCATCATTTAAAGGAGCCAAGCTATGAAAGTCTCTGGGTTGCCCTTTCTTTGGGGAAAAAGATCCTAGCTTGCCCATATTCTGTGGCAGAACTCTCATTCGTTTTCCCATCCTTCCCCAGATGAGATCTTCAGGCCTTCTCTGACCACGTTCTTCCCGGTTTGATCCCCAGTCTTTCAATCCTCTTGGGTTCACAAACTTTGATTAGTGCAAGAGAATGGTCTCATGAAGAAAAAAACACAGCCTAGAGCATGATCCTGTGAGGGCGAGGTTGTGGACGTGGAGGCAACTGCGTGCCTGCTGTATAACCTTGGGCACATCACAACTTCTCTGGGATTCAGTTTCCTCATCTGCAAACTGGAAATTCAATATTTGTTCTCCCTCCTACTTAGTCTGGAAGCCCCTTGTTGGACAGGGGCTGTGTCCTACCAGTGCTTAGTATGATCTTGGTATATAGTAAACACCTAACAAATACCACAGGAATCATAACTATTAACATTGTTTCCATTCAACCAATCTGTGGTCCAGCCACTAAAACACCACCAAAATCATGAAGCCCTGAAGTTTAAAATTGCAAAATAAAAGAATCGAGTTATTTTCTGAGAAAATTCTGCCATCCCAATCTAGATTTTAAAATAACTTGACCAGATACCCAACTTGGAAAGGAAAAGTCTTCTGATTATTAGATAACCCATAATACATAAGGGTGATTTCCTAATTATCTAAAAGACTTGGGCTTTCAGGGGTTCGAATCCCGGCTCTGCCACTTGTCAGCTGTGTGACTGTGGGCAAGTCACTTAACATCTCTGTGCCTCAGTTACCTCATCTGTAAAATGGAGATTAACTGTGAGCTTTACATGGGAGAACCTGATTACCCTGTATCTACCCCAGTGCTTAGAACAGTGCTCTACACATAGTAAGTGCTTAACACATACCAACATTATTATTATATTCTACTCAGGCTTACTGATGGTTCTGAATGGATGAGGGCTGGTTTTTTTATGGTATTTAAGCTCTTACTATGTGCCAGGTACTGTACTAAGTACTGTGATAGATAAAGGTTAATCAGGTTGGAGACAACTCCTGTCCACATAGGGTTCATAGTCTTAATCCCCATTTTACAGATGAGGTACCTGAGGCACAGAGAAGTTAAGTGACTTGCCTAAGGTCACACAGCAGGCAAGTAGCAGAGCAAGATTAGAACCCAAGTCCTTCTGATTTTCAGACCCAAGCTCTATCCACTTCAGATATGTGAGCTAAGGAAAAAATTTCCTCCTTTTATTATTCTATAATACAACTTTGCATTATGTTAGGGAGGCATGTTGTGTCCTATATGATATAATGCAGAAGTTCACTGGAACCCTGAGCATTTCTACAGAAGTACTCTTGACCTGCTCCCCTTTTACTAGTGTAATTGCATTCCTCTCCAAACTTCCCGTTCCCACAGGTGCTTCTTCCAGGGGGCTGTTGTAAGCACCATCCCCCAACCCACCACCTCCTCCTGTTGCCCCACCCCTACCCCCAAACAGGAATCTGAGGCAATTACATCACTCGCTTAAAACCAAAGCGGGCTCTGGACAAGAAGAGGCCTTTCGGTATCACAGAGCACAGCCAAGTGCATCTGAGAGAAAAGGGTTTACTGGCACCCACGGTGTATTTTCCAGCAACATGCTAATGTGACCATATTTTTTGATGCCTAATAATATTCTAAGAAATCAGCTGGACCAGGCTAAAAAGGGGATGATTGAAGAGAAAGCACCCACCCAACTTATGCTTTCACCAATTCTTCATTTCGCTTTGCCAGCCTATAAGTGGCCACGGAATTTTTTAGAAAGTATTCTATAGATTTCATAACAATTCAATATATGCAGAAAGCCTCCCCCATATCTCCCACTAAAATAAGCTTCCTTGAACAGAAGAGGAAAGAAAGCGTTATCATCCACCATCAGAATAATATGCAAAACTCTTTGCATTCCATCACACTGCCCCTGATTTTTAAATAATGGGGTATTGTTAAAGGCTGAATAAAGGACTCTAAAGCGATACACTATAGAGAGATACAAGATGCTACTGCCAAAAAAAAAGATAGCATTCAATTATTTTTTTAAAAGGCATTCTTATCACATCCCCTGCTAATATTAGCCTTTTCAATAAACAATAGCCTGCTGCATTACTGCCAAGGTCTCCCAGCTGAAACGACAATGCTCAGTGGCAGGCAATGAAGATCATTCCTTAAATTTTGATGTTATTCACAAACAGCACTCATCTGCCCCTCAATTATTAAGATCGCTCTGTTAACTCCAACATGAAACTAGATTAATATTTATAAGTGAAGATTGATGAGAAGTTCGGGTTTCAGTTTTTGCCAGAGTGCTTCAGGAACTAAAAATGAGTTTGATTTTCCGCAAGATGCTCACTGCCACAAAGTTATCTAGTTGGGGTCAGTGAGTAGGTAGACAGCAAGGGGAATTAGGCTTTATTCACTGCATTATAAAGTCTTCATCTATAAACCCAGGTCCCAACATTCTACAGGTTTCCTCAGTGTGATCCAAGAAAACGCTGATGTTCAATCCAGTTCAAAAAATACTTCATGCAGAATGACAATGCCACCATTCACGAAGCCCTTTCAGTCTTCTAAACCCCAGCTTCAGATCAAATTTCCTTTACCTTGGCTCTAAAATTTTGGCTTAAGCTGAAACTTGGCAAACAAGGCCTACTATTTTTTTCCCCCAAAAAAGTTTGCCCAAAATCATATCCAGTTTTCTAGAAACTTGTATTTAAGGGGTCATAAATCAGTATGACTCTTATTTTGAACCCCACTGTTCCAAAACAAGCTTGTCAAGAACCCAAAATGCAGTATATGATTTTTCTGCAAAATGACAGAATCGCTTTTTGTATTCTGAATATGAATTAACATTGTTTGGCTACTAAAGCTGCATCATTAATTTATTCTCATTAAAAATTCCAAGAAATTGGCAATGGTTGTAAAAGTGAGCAGTGACAATAATGATTGTTGATAATGGTAGCCTCTAAATATTTCATGATTTCGAACTCTTACACATCCTAGGGTTAGCATTTGCATTTCCCATTTATCTTCTGAATAAAATGATCATCTACTCTTGATGAAGATCATGGATTTTCCATGGCAGATATTTAAGTTTTCACCATTCTCTTCCCTTACTTTCCTCCATTCTATAGTACCTAGGGTCCAAACAGTACTTTTCTCCAAGATTCTATTCATCCAAAGAAATTTAATCAATTTGCCCAGATAGAGTCCCTTTGTTATACTCCAGTTAGGCCAAGCACTTCCTCTTTTTATCATTATCTGCTATGTTTCACTAATCATCCAGTCTCTTCTCATTTGCACAGATGAGAGTTTGGGGCTCTAAACTACAAAAGAAACCAGCAGCTAAACTGGGTTGAACTTAGACATTTCTAAAGAGTTTTACATCCAGAAACGGAATTTTCCCCACTTTACAGATGAGATGGGTAAGGCAGAGAGGTAAGGAATTCTCCCCAGTTTAAGAGAACGGTTTAAGAGATGGGTAAGGCGGAGAGAGCATCAGAGAGGTAAAATTCTTCTTCTAATTCTGTCAAGTTGTTTCAGACTCATAGCGACTCCAGGTAAAATTAAATATCCAAAATTTGGGGACTTTTGCCAGTGAGATAATATGCTGTATGAATGATCAAAGTAACCAATCATCATATATGGCATAGACCATTATACTTCCACTACCAATGCTTTCCATCAATCAATCAATGACATTTATTTAGTATTTCCTGAGTTCAGAGCACTGTATTGAGCACTTGGGAAATAGAACAGAGTTAGTAGACACAATCCATTCCACAAGGAGCTTACATTCTACAGAATCTACAATCTTTCCAAGATCAGATCATATTTGGGCCCTATTACTATAAGGAATAAGTTGCATCTGGCATCTGACTACTTTATTTCGGTAGCACAATTTCAGCTAGAAGGAGAAAAAAGGGAAAAAAGCCATTACAGGATAGAAAGAAATAATCCCTTTAAAGATATCTTTGGATGCTAATGAACCAACAATAACAGCCATATTTACGTGACTGCTTCGGGTGTCGCTGGTCATATAAGTTTCAGGATGCCAAGAATGTACTCTCCTTTAGGCTTGGATGCATCACTTAGAGCAATGTCACAGACTTAAGCTCAACAGTTTTGATAATGGTTGATTAATCTGGTTTATACCTGAAACCTAAAAACTGCACAATGGGCTTTGTTCTTGCTCTCATTTCGACATTATTGATCAACACGATTTTGAACATAAAACAGCAATAGATATTTAGATGAAGGCATCTATAAATTTATATGACGACATCTTGACATTGGTGCAGGTCTAAGCAAATGGCTCCAAGGAGAGAGAGCAATATGAAATGTTACCACTGGAAACAGGGGCGAAGGAGAGTATGGATTTTCAAAAGGGTGGACTAAGTAAAACCACTGTTGGGGTTCTGGAGACTGCATCCTAATGCAGGAGGAGTTTACAATCTAGTTAGGCTGCTAATTGCTCTCACTGTCATCTGTGGACACTTAAATAATGATGTAGATGGTATGAACTGGGGACAGACTGTATATTCAATATATTTTTGACTTGCTCATAAATCCAGGAAAATTTAGAGCATCTCCAGTCATTAAATAATGTTCTGAAATCATATATGAATAATGAATGCCTGTGTGGCCCTTCAGTGATGATGCAGAATCCAATTTGGGCACTGAAGCTTTGGTCTATGTGTTATCTGGAACAGAGTTTGGTGGGCAGTATTCAGAAGAACAAATTGGGTAGCATTTGAAATAAGCCAGTTCATTATAGATGTAGGAAATTTCTTTCTAAAACTCAGAGTCTAGTTCAGGATTCTTCTAAGCAGTGCCCACAGATCCTGAGGACAACACAGAATTTTTTTCCAGACAGGTAGGTATTAGTAATAATTGTATTTACTGGGCACCAACTGAATGTAATGCACTGTATCATTTAATCAAATTTATTGGGTGCTTACTGGGTGCAGATGACTGTGCTAATGGCTTAGGAGAGTACAACGTAACAGAGTTGGTAGGCAAATGAGTTTGTGGTCTAGAACCTCCTGTACTTAGGAAAGATGACTGAAGCACAAATACCAGACTCAAGCCCAGAAGCACAAGATGCAGGTACATAAATGGATGAATCTACCATGTGAGAAAGATCCCTGAATTTTAATTCTCATTCATTAAGAGGGTAACATGGCAGTTCAGTCACACACTTAAAATGACCTAGAAAATACAAATTGAAAGTATGAAAAATGGCTGCTGTGAATTTTCAGACCATCCTGAATAGATTATTTGCATTCAACTGTCTCACTAAGGTATGCTCCCACATGAAACAATTTTCTTGGCTAGAAGCTAAGTATTTTCTAGATGGGACGGAAAGGGAAGTGGAAGAAACAGTGGCTTTATCTCTCAGTTTGGGAAGCAAAATTATCGGGGGTTTTACAGAAATTTATTTGCCATAGCCTGGTGCCGAAATGTAAGATTACATGCTTGCACAAAACAGGTCTCTGAGAAATCTATTTCTTTTAGTCTCTCATATTTGGGACACCATAGTGCCACCATGATGTCAAATTTCAATTACTTCAATTGAATAACAGACTGCAGGTTTTCTTCCTGGTCCTGCTTACGGCATTTGGTTCAGAAAAGAAGTAGCGTGGAAAACAACGAGAAGCAGAGTGGCCTAGACAATACAACATGGGTCTGGGAGTTGGAAGGAAGTGTGTTCTAACTGAATCCATTGTGTCATTTTGGACAAATCATTTATCTTGTCTGTGTCGGTTACCTCATCTGTAAAATGGGGATTAAGACTGTGATCCCCATGTGGGACATAGACTGTATCCAGCCTGACTAGCTTGCATCTGTCCCAGTGCTTAGAACAGTGCCTGGCACATAGTAAGCACTTAAATGCCCCCAAAAAACGAACAACAGAAGAAAACCTAGCAGAATGATATAGAGATCTGGGAAAAGATACAAAAGATTCAGAAGCAGCATGGTATGTAGAGGAAGCAGCATGGTGTAGTGGATAGAGCCTGGGCCTGTGAGTCAGAAGGTCATGGGTTCTAATCCAGGCTCCACCACTTGTCTGCTGTGTGACCTTGGGCAAATCACTTAAGTTCTCTGTTCTTCAGTTACCTCATCTATGAAATGGGGATTGAGACTGTGAGCCCCACATGGGATAGAGATTCTGTCCAACCCGATTTGCTTCTATCCACTACAGGACTTAGAACAGTGTCTGGCATGTAGTAAGTGCTTAACAAATGTGATAATTATTATTATAAGTAGGGTGGTAAGGGCCGAGTTGACATGCCTTTAGAAAGCTTACTCTGTAATTTTTGCTGAAAATCAGGTGCCTGTGGGGACACTATACAATCTTGGAGATCTTTACCCCTTTCCCCTTAGCAGGTATGAGTGCTGGGGCTCTATCCACTACACCATGTGAACACTTTTAAGAGTTTCTTACTGTTCTTCATTTGAGCTGTTCAATCTGAGAAAATGTGGGTCTGTGTACTTGTACCATTATGAATTAACTTAACTATAAAGGAAGTGACTTAAATGCAAGGAAATGGCACAGGAATCCACACAATAATGGACTGCTTAATTTCACCGGGCCATGATTCTCATCTTTGACTTCAGACAAGCTTGTACTGTTTTTTGGTGTTTTTTGTGGGTTGTTTTTTTTTTTATTTGGTGGCCTAAATCCACACTGAAGCACTGCCCTTTTGGCTTTGACATAAAACAACTCTGAAATAAAAGTCAGAGCACAAAGCCCGACTGTCCAGACACAACTAACGACTGCCTGAAGACTAGATATACAAAGATCCCCCAGTTAAAATCAAAGACAAATTCAGCAGGTTAAATCCAAAATTGAAAGTTGTAACAAATCAAAACACATCCTTAGCTGGCACTGTAAAATTCATTTTGATCATAAATTACTTTGGGAAATACCTGGCAACCAGAAAAGAAAAGGACTAATCTGCTTCGGTATAAAAATGGCTAGGGGTATTGAGTATTTTTCAAAACTCAGTTTGTCTTAAAAAGAATGGGTGAAAGACAGTTTTCTGCAGCAAAGTTTACAGTTTCACTTACAGATAACTCAGACTTTGAGCAAGTTGATTATCAGGCAAAGGTTAAGGAGATGAATGAGCGGGCCCCTATTCAAATTAAGCGATGCCCTTCTGAGAATCTCAATATTGAAACTGCGGCTTTGTTGTTTTTCTTAAGGTGGGTTTGTTCTATGTACCAGTAAGAGGAAATTTAGAAACACAAAGATCAAAAAGAATACCAAGACATGATCTAGGTTATTACAGTGCCTTTGAGCAATATTGCACAAACAACAGAAATGCACAAATGCAATGCCTCAGCAAGGAGGTTACTGTTTCTCCATCCTAATTCTTTTTCTGGAGAGTATTGTATTAAGTGCTTACTATGTGCCAAGCACTGCACTGATGCTGGGGTAGATACAAGGTCATTAGATCAACAGTCCAAGTTGTGGGGAGACCAGTTATTTAATCCCCATATTACAGATGAGGAAACTGAGGTAAAGAGAAGGTAAGTTACAAAGCCGGCAGGTGGCAGAGCCAGAATTAGAACTCAGGTCCTTTAACTCTCAGACCTGTGCTCTTTTAACTAGGCCATGATGCTTCCCGTTGGAGAGTATAATTTTCCATTTACCTAAGTAATTCTCAATAGTGTCTATGATCCCTGAGAGCTAGAAAGTGCTTCCTTATATCTAATCCAAATCTCTGCTGCTTCAATCTAAATTAATTACTTTTTGACATCTCAGTAAAAGGCATCTTTACCTGCTGGATTGATTGCCTTTATATTGTACTCTTCCAAACGCTCTGCACACAGTAAATGCTCAATAAATATGGTCGATTGATTAATTATATTATAATTACATTATCAAATCTTGGCTCCCTCTAGACTGTAAACTCATTATAGGCAGGGAACATCTCCTCTAATTCTTTTTGTATTTTACTCTCCTGAGAGCTTAGCACAATGCTCCGCTCTGTAAGTGCTCAATAAATACAGCTGATCGATAGCTAATTGATTGATTTATACATAGTATCTTTGGCCACAGTAGCCTATCTGTACTTACCTGAATCACCTCTCTAGTGAAAATAGTGTCTTCTGTGTCAAACATCCAACTTCATTTAGAATGTTTTTGCAGCTCCATATTCTCCCATAAAAAGAATTTTCCAAAGCTTAAGTATCATCTGCTTTACAAAAAAATCACTGGGATGTTTATCTTGTATCTTTTCAAAGACAGCAAGAGCTTTATGTTTCTGCATAGTAAATGGCTAGGAATGTATCAGAACATTATACTGTCTGGATTAACACAAGGAGCTGAGTTAAAAAAAAGAAAACCTTAGCATATAGATTTTTGAGGCCAAAAAATAATATAAAGCTTTACAAAGCACACTCTTGCCGCTACGCTGTTAGCATTTAATCATGTCAGCTGTTTTCACAATGTAGAAAATACAACTGTGCATCACAGCTTTGATATTGACCTTTTTTTGTTGTTGTTACTTGAAATGTCAGGAAAAACATCTAGAAAAATCTGAGCTAGCCCTTAAAATCCTTTTGAAGTAGTGGGCTTCACTGCAACCACTAGATGTGTGGATATCATTTTTTATTTAGAGGTTTATTATAGTTAGAGTAGTGTCAATATCTATCATCTACTGCATTTCTCCTGTTGAGCCTGGACTGGACCAGTGTTTCACAAGATCGGTGCTTGTTGTAGTAGATTGCTTTGGAAACTACATTACCCGGAGCAAGATCGGCCCTCCCACAATACAGGCAGAGCTGCAAATAGTGTGCCCGAGATCATCTGCTTTCAAACCCTTAAACCAAATGGGCAATGAAATCCCAGTATATCAAAGGTGAAAATTATCTTCCAACAGCAATGCAGCAAGTAAAATTTCTCCTGAATCATTTCAGTCATGGAAGTAATTAATTTTTTACTGCCCTTTGCTAGCCTTTAGTGAAGTTTCACATCCTTGCAATATAATTGACACTATTAATTAGTAAAGGATTACAGTAATTTCAACCGTGCGATGGAAATGTTGGGTTACCTAGACTGTGAGTCCCATGTGGGACTGTACCCCAATTTTTGGTAAACTTCTTGGCAAATAGAAAATTTTTAACAAATAGAGCAATGGTTATTATCACTATTCATCATCATCATCATAAAAATAATAAAATTTTAGGAGAGCATGGAGGAGGTTTTTTATGGTATTAAGTGCTTTCTATATGCCAGACACTGTTCTAAGTCCCGAGGTAAAGACAAAGTAATTAGGTGGGACATAGCCCAGATCAGAGGACATAGACGAGATGCCAGCGGTGAGATAGATGAGATCGAGGTACAGTGAGTAGGTTGGCATTAGAGGAGTGAAGTGTGAGGACTGGGCTGTAGTAGGAGAACAGTGAGACAAAGAAAGAGGGAACAAGGTGATTGAGTATTTTAAAGCCAGTGGTAAGGAGTTTCTGTTTGATGCAGAGGTGGATGGGCAATCACTGGAGGTTCTTGAGGATTGGGGAAACATGGACTGAATGTTTCTGTAGAAAAATGATCCAGACAGCAGATTGAATTATGAACCGGGGTGGGGAGACACAGGAGGCAGGGAGGTCAGCAAGGAGGCTGATAGAGGAATCATGGCAGGATAAGATAAATGCTTGGATTAATGTGATAACGATTTGGATGGAGAGGAAAATGTGGATTTTACCAATACTGTGAAGGTTGAACTGAGAGGATTTAGTAAGAGATTGAATATGTGGGTTGCATGAGAGACAAGGAGTCAAGGATAATGCCAAGCTTATGCATTTGTGAGACAGGAAGGATGGTGGTGCTGTCTACAGTGATGCGAAAGTCACGGGGAGGACAGGGTTTAGGTGGGAAGATAAGTAGTTCTGTTTTTGACCTGTTAAGTTTGAGGACACAGCCGGAAATCCACTGCCTGTTTCCCACCAACAAGACAGAAAGGAAGTGTGTCGGGAGGACTGAGTGTTTGTAGGTGATGGAGGGAATAGTCTTAGACTCATAAATTCCTCCAACTGGCATCTGAGCACCAGGCTGTCCACGCCCCCTGAGGCACAACAAATAATTCAGTGATGTTCTCTGCACCCTCTGCATCCACTAGTGGGGATCTCAGAGGCACCTAAGTGCTCAGTACAGGATCTCCTGAGAGTCTGTTTCTAGGAGTTTGGGACCACACGTTCTCTCAGGTAAAGCACTCAAGAGGGTAGAAATAATGCTTATTTATGCTTACAGAAGTTGGGGGTTGAGTATCCCAACCTGTTCCCAGTAATTCTGGATCTATAATAAATATATGGCTAGCCATAATTTTTTTTTGTTTGCATTCAACTGATTTTCAGTTGCATTTTTCATCAGGATATAAAATTAACTTTGAACAAATACAAAACAAAATTGGAAATGATTGTCCAAAATAACTACGGAGCTGCATAAATGCATTAAAAGTTCATGAGAAATTCCCCACCAGTGGCAGATGCCTCATAACCGTGCAGTTTATAATGGAGTAAAGTTAGTTGCCTGTGTTTTGCACTTTTCTCCTATGAATTACTACATTAACATTGTACTCAGATGTCACATGCAGTTTACAATTTTTAACAATAGTCAGCCAAAACCAAACCCAGTGTTTTTGTAATAAATGGGGCATTTTGATTAACTTATATAGTATACGGTTTAAGAGCAAAATTTAGTTGGTGTATCGCTTTCCTTAAGAAAGATATTTATAGATTAAAAACTACCTTTCCAGGCTGCTGGTTGCTTTCCAAACAAAATTTCTTTTCACTTTTTCTCTGGCACAAGTTTCTGCGTGTAACAGCAGGAATACAAATTATGTCCAAAGCACTTACGTATTTGGCAGAAGTATTTTCTGTTCTGCTATAAATTTATCAAACATTTTTCAAAACAGTAAATCCCTGAAAACAAGGGCTGAATTCCAAATAGGTTGATCCTAGTAATACTATTTGAAAGGTTTCAGTTAAAATCTGTTAGTATTTTCATTACGAAACTTAGGTGTTTGGAGGGGCACGACAACTTAATTCTAGGTATTAAGTGGCGACGTACGTTTTTAGATCAGACAGCCTTTCTTTCTAACCAACTTGTTTGTTTATTGCTAATCCTTTTGTAGTTAAACCATTTATTTTCAAACAGTTTTTTAAAAAGCAAATATAGATTGGCAGTTGTGGTAGCACTGTTCTCGGCATTGGGGTAGAATAAACAGATCAAGCAGAGTCCCTGACCCACATGTGGCTCAAAGAAAATTCTTAATCAAATAGCAGGACTGTATATCTCTGGCATCAACCACCTAACAAATATTTACAGTTCTAACGATGATTTAAACACAGCAAAATATCATAAGGTATATCAACTTTGGCCCTTGGCAAAACTAACTTGATGGCAAGTTGTCTAAATCAAAGTCATTATCAAATATTCAAAAACCTGAATCCCAGGAACCTTCAGAACTGACATAAGCACGGGGAAAAATTAATCATTACAAAGCCACTGAAAATGTGGTGGACCAGATTTTAACCTTGAGTGATTAAGCAATTTGACGTTTTAGATCATTTGATTTTAGATTATTTGTCATGCTCTCAAAATAATTCATCAGGTGCAGGTGGACTCTCAGACTGCTCTGAGATTTGGATCAATTTCAAGTTTCCCTAAATTCAAGAGGCTTATTTGATCCTCACCTTTCCCCTTGGATCTACAATGCGAGGTTGAAAATCTCACAGAGTCTCCCACAGATTTTCTTTTTCCTTGCTAACATCATAGGAGAGAGATGCCCTCTGAGTCCATGAAAACAGCTTAAAAACCGTGATTGTCACAGAAACTAGGAAGTGCCCAGAGAGTGCAAAATAGAAAATCCCAAAGGCTAATTGCAGTTTTTCCAATTCCCTCCAACATCACCTCTCCACTCCCTCAAGGACTTTTCTCCAACTAGAGCTAGTTCTACTTTGATCTTGGAGGCTACATGAGAGTAAAGGCCACAGTACTCACAGGGTGGGCTTCCCGTCGTCCATTTTAGTTTTCAAATGTGCCCAAGTGATCACAGGGTTGTACAAAACCACAGAGTCCCACAGGGAATGCAAGAATGTCTGGGTGTGTATCATTCTGTTTCATGCCAGGGAACGTCCAGTCTCTGGGTCACCCCAAGTTTGTACTTCTGTTGCCTAGGTCAGTTTCAGTGTCTCCTGTGAGAAAAGAGTGCAGAGTGGGGCCAGCCTGCTATAGACTAAGAGCCCAGGCTTGGGCATCCTCTAGCAGGCCAGGGTGGCTCTGTGGAAAGAGCTCGGGCTTGGGAGTCAGAGGTCATGCGTTCAAATCTCAGCTCTGCCACTTGTCAGCTGTGTGACTGTAGGCAAGTCACTTAGCTTCTCTGTGCCTCAGTGACCTCATCTGTAAAATGGGGATTAACTATGAGCCTCACATGGGACAACCTGATTACCCTGTATCTACCCCAGAGCTTAGAACAGTGCTCTGCGCATAGTAAGCGCTTAACAAATACCAACACTATTATTAATTCTGAGTGGGCCTTCCTGGTAGCTCAAGCTTCCCAAGCCTGGGTACTAGGAGCAATAGACCAGAGTTTCCCCAAACTTGCATACATTATAGGGTGATTTATCCCTCAGGATAGAGACTGGGAACTTGGAAATCTAGTATAAATTCTCCAAATTCATAACAAAGTGAGTATAGCTGAGACATTTAATCTCCCTAAATCTCTATTTTCTAGATCATGGAGAGAACAGGGCAGTGTAAGCCCCGTGGTGTGGGCAAGGATCGTCTCTCTTCATTGCTAAATTGTACTTTCCAAGTACTTAATACAGTGATCTGCACGCAGAAAGCGCTCAATAAATACGATTGAATGAATGTAAAATGACGACGTGAAAAGTCTGCCCTCCGAGGTTTTATGACTAATTAAGTGGGAGACGGAGGATCACATGATGAAACTCAGCTTGGCTTAGTGGAAAGAGCCACGTGCCCAGGAGTCAGAGGACCTGGGTTCTAACCCAGGCTCTGCCACTTGTCTGCTCCCTGACCTTGGAAAATCATGGAGAAGCAGCGTGGCTCAGTGGAAAGAGCCCGGGTTTGGGAGTCAGAGGTCATGGGTTCTAATCCCGGCTCCGCCACTTGTCAGCTTTGCGACTTTGGGCGAGTTACTTTACTTCTCTGTCCCTCAGTGACCTCATCTGCAAAATGGGGATTAAGACTGTGAGCACCACGTGGGACAACCTGATCACCTTGTATCCACCACAGCACTTAGAACAGAGCTTGGGACATAGTAAGCGCTCAACAAATGCCATCATCATTATTATTATTTAACTTCTCTATGCCTCAGTTTCCTCCTCTGTAAAATGGCGATTCAATATCCGCTCCCCCCTCCTACTTAGACTATGAGCCCCCTTTGGGACCTGATTACCTTGAATCTACCGCAGGGTTTTGTACAATGCTTGACACGTACTCCGCCACTTGTCAGCTGTGTGACTTTGAGCCAGTCACTTTACTTCTCTGTGTCTCAGTTACCTCATCTGTAAAATGGGGACTAAGACTGTGAGCCCCACAGGGACAACCTGATCACTTTGTATCCCCCCAGTGCTTAGCACAGTGCTTTGCACATAGTAAGCTCTTAACAAATACATTATTATTGTTACTTAACAAGTACCACAGTTGATATAATGCCCACACTCTTGTATAAGGATGTATGCGATATCTACCACACTCTTGTACAAGGATGTACGCGCTCATTTTGAGCTGAGCTAGGGACGAATAGGGGCCGCCAGGGTCATGAAGTGTCACCGGGGGCACGGCACTCGAAGAGGAAGGGGGTGCGAAGGAAACGGAGCTGAGAGAGTGCTACGGTTGGACATCTGAGAGCAAAGTCAGAGCTAACAGCAAGCCTGCTGGCCAACATTCCTATCTTTACGGAAGATGCGCGGCTTAAAGTCACCACTTCAAAAGCAGTAGCAGGAATGGGGCAGTTCCTTCCACCTTTCCTGTAAAATGCAATATATTTCATTCTGTAATATCATTACAAGATGATAATCTGTAACGATAATTACCGTAATGACAATCATTACAGATTACAAGAGGCAGATTACAAGAATTATCCTTCTGCAATATATTTGCAGTTCCTAGAGAAAATCAGGTACAAGACTTTCATCATCACCATCCTCTATCAGGCAGAAAATAATCTCCCCTTGAAGGATTACAATCCTTTAAATGGTGACTGTTGAAACAAGGAGAGAAAAAATGAAGAAATGATGTTGGTATGTTTTGAAAAGCTGAGCGTTGGACTCCCTGTTGCCATGGATATCATGCTCTGTGTACATGTCTGGTCTTTTCCTATAAGTTAAAGATCAGTACAATAGCCAATAGGAAAGCAGGAATGCATTCACAGTGTTCCATTAGGTTATAAATAACCACAAAATGATAAGAATTAAATTTGCTATGGATTCTTTGGAGGTAGTATTCTGCATTTTGCAAAAAGAAAAAAAAATTCAAATGCTTATTTTCTTGGCTCATTGCACCTTTATTTTATTTAACTCTCTCAGCACTTAGTACAGTGCTCTGCACACAGTAAGCACTCAATAAATATGACTATTTCATTCAGAATTTAATTACTTTTTAATGAAATTTGGGTTTCATTTGGGTACTGTAATGGCATACTCTGCCTCATTTCAAACTGCTCACCACGATTTCTATACTCCCCACCCCCGACTTCTGAAACTTGGCAAAAACCTAAGTGCAATCTTAGACAAGGGGTAAATTCTCATTTTCATATTCCTTCATTTTACAATTTCTGATATAAGATTCTCGAAATGCCAAAATCCATCCCCTTAAACTAGTAGTGAGGCCAGTGTATCATGCCAAAAAACTGGCCCCCAAGAGGCACAAGACACACAGCCTAACAGACATTAGTTTTGTAGAAGTCGGCCTGATTCCACTAAATCTGCCAAAACTTGGAGCATATTTCCAGGATGCTTAATGTCTGTCTCCCCGATTAGACTGAAACTCTTTGCAGGAAGGGACTCTCAAGCCCTTAGGACAGTGTTCTGCACAGAGTAAGCACCTAGAGAGTAGAGAGATATTCCAAAGTCTTAAAAGTATTTCATGAGGCCCTCACAGTTTCTGAATTTTGTGGTACTTAGACGCACCAGTTTCAGCACAGAAACTGTTCTGAGAGCCTCCTGAGCAAGTACTGAGATACCTTCTTGCTTCATTCTCACCCATAAGCATTTCCAAAATCCGCTGCCCGGATCATCTTCCTACAGAAACGCTCTAGGCCTGTCACTTCCCTCCTTAAAAACCTCCAGTGGTTGCCTATCAATCTCTGCACGAAACAAAAACTCCTCACTCTTGCTTTCAAAGCTCTCCATCACCTGGCCCCCTCCTATCTCACCTCCCTTCTCTCTGTCTACTGACCACCCCGTACACTCCACTCCTCTGCCGCTCACCTTCCTCATCCCGCCGTCAACCCCTGGCCCACATCCTCCCGCTATCCTGGAATGCCCTCCCTCCTCACGTCCACCAAACTCACTCTCTTCCCCTCTTCAGAGTCCTACTGAGGGCTCACCTCCTCCAAGAGGCCTTCCCAGATTGAGCTACCCCCTTTCCCTCTGCTCCCCCTCCCCTCCCCATCCTCTGCTCCTCCTCCTCCTTCCCTTCCCCTCTGCCCTGTGCTCATTTGTATATATTATTACCCTATTTATTTTGTTAATGAGGTGTACATCCCCTTGATTCTATTTATCGTGATAATGTTGTCTTGTTTTTCTTTCATTCTGTTTTGCTCTGCCGTCTGTCTCCCCTGATTAGACGTGAGCCCGTCATTGGGCAGGGATTGTCTCTATCTGTTGCCAAATTGTACATTCCAAGCACTTAGTACAGTGCCGTGCACATAGTAAGCACTCAATAAATACTATTGAATGAATATTGAATGAATTAGGACTCAGGAACACGATACTGGTATCTCTTGGACACTTTATTTCATCCAAGGTCTAGAGCTTGGAATATGTTTCAGGCATAGGATTCATTTGCCTCTTTCACCCCCATAAGTTGGCATCAGTGAAAAGGGCACAAGAGTGGAGAGATACTAATCTAACTGCTCAGGTTTACACGGGCCTGCCTCTTGTTTGTATATTGAAAGTGACGATATCCATCCATTTCCCCAGGGTGATTAGCATTATGGGGAGAATATCCAACATCCTAGATGGATAGCTAGGAAGCTATTTTCATTAATCGAAGACATGCCTCTGAATTTCTGTCTCGTGGTAATAACCACGGTACATTTCATACAGAGGTGTCTCATTTCAAGATTGTAAAAAAACGAAAATAAAAAACAACACTCGCTTCAGGGTCTTAGCTCTCACTGCATATAGTTTTTGGAATTAATTCTAAAAGACTGTAAAATATAGAAAACCCTCCAGGTAAACATACTTTCTAAGTAAAATAATCCTAGACTTATATAATCAAAACAGGATTTTGGCACATCACTTCAAACCCAGCTTAACATAACACACCTCCATTTGAAAGCAAATATCAACAGGTTTATCAACCCTTACAATTATCAAATTTTCTAAATGTTGTTCAACAGCCTTACAGTCCAAAAGACAATTATACAAATTCTAGAGTGTTTTGACAACATTGATACCTCATTATGCAACAGTCTAGGGGAAAATACTCCATTCCACCCTAGGGATACCAAATTCATATCTTCAGTATAAACAAAACTTGCATCTAATCAGGGTTCATTTTTTAAATATGTAGGTTTCAAGGTGAAGGTTCCATTTGCTTTTTTATAATTAGAAGAGAAAAACAAATTGCGCTTTAGCAGAGATGTGCAATTACATTTGCATCGCTATAGAAAAGAGCATTAGAGATCTTTTTCTTTTAACCAGGTTCACCGAGAAAAACACAAATTTTAACCATTTCAATCAATCACTCAGTCAGTGGTCATCACTGAGTAATTACTGCATGGAGAGGCCTGTACAAAGTTCTTGCGAATGTAGAAGCAGCATGGCCTAGAGGAAAGAGCATGGGTCTGGGAGTCAGAGGACCTGGGTTCTAATCCCGGCTCCGTCACTTGTCTGCTGTGTGACCTTGGGTGAATCACCTAACTTCCCTGTGCCTCAGTTACCTCATCTGTAAAATGGAGATTAAGACTGTGAGCCCTATGGGGGACACGGACTGTGTCCAACTTAATTATCCTGTGTCTACTTCAGAACCAAGTAGAGTACCTGGTGTAGAGTGAGCACTTAATACCAGTTAAAAAAAAGTACAAAGCAACAGAGTTGAGAGGTGCACACTCTGCCCGCTAGGAGCTCACAGGCTACAGGAGCCATGCATTTTGCAGTGCATTGCTCTCCAACCACTTACTTGTTGCACTCCACGTCTCTGTGGGAAGATGACCGCTTATGGCAGGAGTATAAGGGAAACCAGGCCAGTCACTAGCACTATAATTCCTCTTCATAGGCTCTGAAATCCAGGACCCAACGCAGATCTATCGCTCTTGATGAAACTATGAGTCCCATGTAGGACAGGGATTGTGTCCAACCTAATTATCTTGTCTCTACCCCAGCTCTAACTATAGTAAGCACTCGACAAATATCACAACTATTGCTATTATTATGAGAGGTGGAGCGGGGGCCAACTTCAGGCATTTGGCTGCCCTGAAATTGGTGGAGACCCTTGATCTTTTCCCTCAAGACACAATTTTTCTATTTGGACATATATTCCATCAGTAGAACCTAGCTCCTCGTGTGTGGGAATGGGAAATACTGAAATATTTTAGTTCCAGCTGATGCAGCTGCATAGCAATTATCACACATTTAGAAGCAATCATTGGTGATTTTACCTAAAAGGTATATATTGTCCATCACAGCTGGTGTCTGAAACTGAAATATATATTTTCAGCACAAGGTGCAAAGAAACACAAAGCCCTATTCAGCAGTCCCACACAAAAAAACCTTGATCCACCCATTTACAGAACTAAAATGCAACCAAGGTGGAAGAATTGTAAATCTTGACAATTTCTCATACAAATTTCTCATCCAGTAATACAGATATTTCTCCTGATATTTACATGCACCTTTCCCATCCATTATCACATTTACTGCAGCCTTTATTTTTTAAGATTTTTCAGGCGTATAAGCCTGAAAGATGGATGATTGCATCCTCCATTTTATAGGTGGTTACACCATAGCACAGAGACGGTGTAACTTATTCCCCATCATACAATGGAAAAATGAAAACTAAATGCCAGGTTGTCTATTCCCTTTTCAGTGTGCAAAAGAATTGTGTTTCTTTGCTTTTCTGGACACAGAGAGAGTAGAAAAAATTATGCCCTGTCCTCCAAATTTCCCGCTGCTCCCAAGTAGTTTCAAATCAGAACTGAGATCAGCCTGACCAGTTCTGACAAATTTCTACTGAACAGCATCTATATTTTTAAGGGCAATATTTTACTTACACTTAGAATACACATGAAAATAACCAGAAACCAAATGCATAAAACAGGACATATAATGTTCTTTTGTTACCCAGCTACTTTGACGAGAACATTCATAGAATATTTTTCACGTCTCTGGAATTGACCTAACCTGAAGAAGAGGGAATTAAGAAAAGTTAGCTCTAGCCCTGATTCTATGGCTCAGTACAGTGGCGAACACAATCTTCCGGGTATGAAAACCCCAACTGTCACCATCAGAAATCATAACTACTTCAGTTAGTGGTCAAGTGAGTCCATTTTGGAAACGTGGACGAGGCTGCAGTGACCGTCGTCCCTCCTCAGAGCTCTATAATGATCCCGGATCACGGGTGAGGCAGAGAGCAAAGGCTTCTGAGTGACCGTGCTCACTGTAAGTCGGCAGATACTTTCTCTCGGTGACTTGTACTTACCAGGTGGAGCCGTTCGTTAACCTTCCTACGCTGACTTATCGGTTCACCACAATGTCCCAGTGTAAGGCAATCCAAACGGATCAACTCAGCGACATATACAATCAAAATTATCTCAGCAAATAATGACCCTCATTTATATGCTCTTGCAGTTGTCTGGGGTCATACTTTAGCCTGACCTGAAAGAAAACTGAATGGAGCTTCTCCTGGGTGCTGGTTGGGAATCTTTAGTTTGCAGGAGAAGATAGGTTCTGAAAGAGATTGTTCTTTTCTGGCCTAAAGGTCAGTGTTCCTTCCTAAACCAATTCAAGCTTGGTAATGGAAGGAAAGTTCCAACAGTTTTCCTCAATTAATTAATCAATGGTACTTTCCGTGTGCAGAGCTCTGTCTTCTGTTTCTGAAAAGCTGCATGCCTTAGTACAAAGAGCATGGGGTTAGGATTCAGAGATCATGGGTTCTAATCCCAGCTCTGCCATTTGTCAACTGTGTGACTTTGGACAAGTCACTTCACTTCTCTGTGCCTCAGGGACCTCATCTGTAAAATGGGGATTAAGACTGTGAGCCCCACCTGGGACAACCTGATAACCTTGTATCTCCCCCAGTGCTTAGAACAGTGCTTGGTACGTAGTAAGCACTTAACAAATATCATCATCATCATTATTATTATTCTGACAAGACATCTCAAATTTAGGAGCTAGCAGGACAAGCAAATCTAAAACTGTACAGATCTGGGGTTTTGCGTTAAGTTTATCTCAATTCCTACCCCTGATTAATATTTTTAGAATTGGAGTTAAATTCCCCTAAATCCCTGGATTGTGTACATCCAGGCAAACTACCACTCTTCCCTACCAACATATTCGCTTCCACATTTCTACACCCTGGGTTGGTGGCACTTCTGTCTCCCCAATCTCCCTGGCTCACTTCCAGCATGCTCCTGGAAAATCAATTTAAAATAAAATAAAATAAATAAAATAAAAAGTGCAATTTAACATTTAAGCTCATATAAGCCCCCAAAATCTCTGAACTCAAATAATGATTATAAAATCCAATACTTACCTCTAAATTATGTTTTTTTAACCCCCAAAATCCATACTTGACTTCTCTGATATTGAAAACTACCTAGATAATGGTGACAGATGCTCACTAAGGCAGATCTCAGTTCAGCCATCAGTGACTCTAAGGACTTGCTCAAGGTTGACTTGGGACAGAACACAGGTAAATTATTAAACTGTCTAAACTCAGTTACCCAAGGTGTAAAAATTTGGCTACCTCCTGCCCCTGCTTTCTACTGCAAAAGTGAGATAAGGTGTGTGAAGTACACTGTGACCATGTGCATGAAGGGAATCTGAAAATTCAGAACTTTTCCCAAGCTAATCATCCTATAAGCATATGGGTGAATAGGTTCAGTATTCAACGCGAATCTAACACACTGAATGAACTATCAGACTCAAACAGCTAAAAGGTCAGAGGCAAGTGAAGATAATACACTTAGGAAGAAAAACCCCACAAATTCAACCCAAAGAATGACTGGAAATCATAACCTGAGGGAAGAGAACCTAAGGGTCATGCTAACTAGGAATCTGGAACCAAGATTTTTTGAAAGCGAGCATAACTTGGGGGTGCATAAGAGGAGATGAGCAAGTGGGACCTACAAGGTTATCCTTGTGAGGAGAACTCCATCCTGCAGAAGCAAAACAGGAAGAAGCACACTACCTCAGTCCAGAGCTCCCAACTACGTGGGGTGACTCCATGAGAGGCATCTTTGGAGAAAGAGAAGTTCCAGTCCACAATACTGAAGCAGGCAGAAGCCTTCCTTCCCAAACTTCAGTACACTGGGTGGGACTGTCTGGAAATCTTACCTGGAACCACCCCCACCCTAGATAATAATCATAATAATGTTGGTATTTGTTAAGCGCTTACTATGTGCAGAGCACTGTTCTAAGCGCTGGGGTAGATACAGGGTAATCAGGTTGTACCACATGAGGCTCACAGTCTTAATCCCCTTTTACAGATGAAGGAAATGAGGCACAGGGAAGTTAAGTGACTTGCCCACAGTCACTCAGCTGACAAGTGGCAGAGCCGGGATTTGAACGCATGACCTCTGACTCCCAAGCCCGTGCTCTTTCCACTGAGCCACACTGCTTCCCAACAGCGTGGTATCCCCCTTCAATACCCACTTCACTGCCTCTGCATAACCTAAGCATTTCGGAGCTCACATTTCCTGTAGTGCTTATATTTATATTTTATTACTTCCAATCTGTTATTTATTTTAGTGTTTATCTCTCCCACTAGCTTGTGAGCTCCTTGCAAGCAGGGATCATGTCTAGAAACTCTCATGTACTGCCCCAAGTGCTTTGAGGAGATCTCTGCACACAGACGGTGCTCAATAAATGATTGATTCACTGGTGAGCCTAAGGTCTACTTCCTCACAGCAGTACCTAGCCACTGTTCTGGGTTTTTTTGTTAATGAATTTATACTGTTATTTCTTTCCCGATAGGCTGATCTTCTCCCCACCTTTAAGATTGTGAGCCCCGCTGCCCACACCTGAATTGATATCCTTGTACCGATTCCTCTTGCACTTTATATAGTGTTTGACACAAAATAAGTGCGAAAGAAAGTCGGCAATAATAGCAGCCACTGAGCCTGAAAATCAGGTGACTATTTACAAGACTTTCACAGGCAAAGGTCAAGGACAAAAAGTAGGGAAAATAGTAGGGAGATCTGGAAAACACAAAACGACCATGGTTCTGAAACACCTGGGAACCCTTGGATTTTGATATGCTATTTTTTGGAGTTAAGCACAGACAATGGTTTGGAGAAAGCTGCTTAACTGTTCAACTCATGCTATTCCCTGAACCATTTTGTGCATTGCTGTTTCAAGATAATGACTAATCTACCCCTTCAAGGTAGCCCAGATGGAATGCCAGGAGGCATAGGAATTAATGTTATCCTTAATATAATCTACAGCTTTCCAGTTTAAACATTCACCAAGGTCACACATGCTTAATGAGAGAGACACTGGAGCACAACATACTGTTGATGGGGGTGAGGGAACAGGGGACCTGGAAGGGAAAGGATCTATAACAATGAATAACTGCAGAAATGTTAAGAAATCAGCTGTCAGAAACGTCCTGCTTCCCAGTGGGAACAGCGGAGCGCCTGCCCTTGGAAAAGCTATTTCCCCAAACCTCTAATTATGCCTTGGGAAAAGTATGTTAAACATTTTTGGAAAGTTTTATCTGCTGCCCATATATCTGGTGCCATGTGATGGAGCACTGTGTTTTATTCATTCAATTGTATTTATTGAGTGCTTACTGTGTACAAAGCACTGTATTAAGCACTTGGGAGAATACAATACACAATAGACACATTCCCCGCCCAAAAGAAGCTCAGAGGGTAGAGGTTTTACAGGATAGAACAGCATCGATGACCGTTAAAGCAGACACACCTACCAGTCTGAATCCAAGACCCCCAGACCACTTAGGAAGCATCAAGTAATCCTGATTTCTTTCAGGTGATGTAAGATCACTGAATCTTCAGAAGCACAATCTCTAAGAAAGTCTGGTTCCTGGGGCATTATTTTAAGTGTCATTTCTGGGAAACAGAGTGCATTTCCAGAGCTATCTTCTCTCAGGGAGCTCTTAATAGACTAATCCCTTTTCAAGGAATGGCTGCATCTCCCTTGTCAGTTACTTTATATCTACTTGAACTTGAAAGGATGCAAAGTTCTTGTCACTTACCCCGGGAGGGAGGAGGGTGAGGGAAATAAAAGCTTCCTGACACAAACTGTATAGCTTACCCAACACAACAATATCTGCACACCTCCTTTCTTCTTCTGTTATGTTAGGACCAGATGTTCAAAAGTGGCTTCAAAAATCAATGTTTACAAATACACCAGTCTGCACAAAATGCTGGACCCTGGACTTACCCTGTCAAACTTTCTCCAGGGAAAAATGAAACTGCTCATCTCTCTTCGATGCTTAGATAAAAGCTCAGGCCAAGTCCCTGTAGACTTTGACCACTAACTAGCCAATTTGTGAAGAGAGATGAAATGCCTGGAAATGAACAAGGTGTCAACTGAAGTCCTTTGTGCATGAAACCCTAGCTGTATTGCAATGAATTCACATTTTAAGAAACCGAGGAACAAGCAGCAATAATCTACAAAGGAGAAGGACCTTGCAAAAATCAGTCTTTACCAATAACTGTCAGCAAATAGATGAAACCTTTCTTGCTTCCAGAAGTAAAAATGCTAGTTTCCAGTTTGCACCCAAACAAAATGTAAACTGATTTTCCTCCTAATTATTCACTGTTCAGGTAATGCTTTAAACCTTCTGATATACACCTACCTACCTAAAAGTCTGATTGTTGTTCAATTCCCCATACTTACATATAGGAGAAGTGGGGGTATATTTACTTAAAGACATATTTATTTATATTAATGTCCATATTCTCCCTATGGGAAGGGAGCATGTCTATCAATTCTATTGTATTGTACTCGCAAAGGTCCTTAGTAAAAATGCTCTGCATGCAGTAAGTGCTCAGTATGTTCCACTTATTGATTGACATGCCAGATGCATTTTTGATAGAATAAGGCTGCAAAACTAGCATACATCAACATGTAACTGTCTGGATACAGCACTAAGTGGTGTTGGAAGAAACGGTTGTGCATATGGCTTCATTCATTCATCCTCCCTTCCACCCCCACAGCACATATGTATATATCTATAAGTCTGTCTCCCTCTCTAGACTGTGAGCTCATTGTCGGCAGGAATGTGTCTGTTGTTATACTGTACTCTTCCAAGTGATTAATACAATGTTTCCCACACAGTAAATACTCAAATACAACTGAATGAATGAATGGCTACGCACCCTGGGGTGATTGATAATGTGAATTGCAGGAGAACCGACTCCTAAAATGCTGTGTGCTGAATGGAAGATCCATCAGTGCTTGTTTACTGATGGACCATTCTGGCCCCCCCCCGAAATCAGCTTTTGACTTGAGCAATCAATCAACTTTACTTACTGAGCGCTTACTGTGTGCAAGAGCACAGTACTAAATGCTTGGGAGAGTATACTCTACCAATGGAACAAATACATTCCCTGCCCACAATGAGCTTACAGTCTAGAGGGGGAGACAGACATTAAAATAAATAATATAAATTACAGATCTGTATATAAGTTCTGCGGGGCTGAGTGCTGGGGTTGAATAAAAGACAATCATCTTGACATACTCCAGTGTGTGGTACGGAACAGGGCTGCAAGCCATGAGTGAAAGACCACAGGCTTATGCTCTACAAGCAGAGTTTCCTATTTGACAGGGAACTTGTCTCTTTGGTTTATTGGATCTTGACAAATGCTTAATACAGTCCATGGCAACCCGTGGGTGGGTAATGAATACCATTCCCTCTAGATTCCCAGCTCCTTGTGGGCAGGGATCATGTCTACTAACTCTACTGTATGATACTCTCCCAAGTGCTTAGTACAGTGCTCTGCTAGCAGTCAGTGCTCAATAAATACCACTGATTGACTGATTGATTTGATAACCTCTGTCTCAGGCCATCTTTTGTAGGATCCAAAAAGAAGATGGAAAGGAGAAGAGGATAAGTCACTGTATTTTGCATTTATAGACCATATTAGCACATTAAAACTCATCTTTTGTATCTATTGTGCTTGTACTTTGTCTACTATCAAATCACCAATGTAGATATTTCATCTAATTTAGGACTATAACGGAAAGCCAAGCATAGCCTTTATCATTTTCTGGGGGGCTACCGACCAGTTTATGAATCCTATTTCATATCAAAGAGGCTAGTTCTTTTGGGAAATGAAAGTTGAGGTCCCACAAAAATCAAGTTAATAACACTAAGAGAAGTACTGACACTCAGTAACTTACCCAAGTATTCATACCCTTCTTCTCCTTCAACTATAGGTCTCATCCACGTAGATCGAGGGGCCCAAGTACAGCTTACATGGGCCCCAGTGGGAGGATAGAGGGTGAACACCATTTCAACTGCTTTGGCCTTTCTAATTTGGTCACTTGTGGCTTCACTGAGATCTGGAAAAAAATGTAAAACACATGGGATAATTTGTTTCATTATGTGCCTAAGGATTTGATCTAATTTTCAAAGTCATTAACAAGGTGGGTGAGCCCCAAAACATTGAGATAATGGAAATATTTTAAATTTTGTATGTTTTAATTCTTGCTGAAAATAAAGTTTTATCTACCTGATACTATAACATAGTTTTTAAGTAGTAAACATTAGATATTCCCTTACTTAGAGATGTCTCATTATTTAGTTTAGTAAATAATAATAATAAATATGGCATTTGTTAAGCACTTACTATGTGTCAGATACTGTACTAAGAGCTGGGGTGGATACAAGCAAATGAGATTAGACACAGTCCCTGTCCCAAGTGGAGCTCTCAATCTCGAGCTCCATTTTGCAGATGAGGTACGAGAGGCACAGAGAAGTGAAGTGCCTTGCCCAAGGTCACATAGCAGACATGTGGCGGATCTGGGATTAGAACCCATGACCTTCTGACTTCGAGGCCCGTGCTCTATCCATTACTCTGTGCTAGCATCTTCAGAGGCACTAACACACAGCTCCTTGTGGGCAAGATCATGTCTCCTAGGGTTCTGCACACAGTAAGAACTCAGCGGAAACCACTGATTGGTCACTGGAAGCATGGACCCTTCTCCCACCCATTCTGTCCGCCGATTCCACATCCACACAAAGGACATTTGGGTGGACAGCAAAATCACACATTCGGTTGGACTGTCAGTATCTTAACGGAGAAGCTCACTGGAATTGGCAAGAAGTTTACACCCTAAAAAGCAGTCTGACCACTCAGAACTGATATAATTTTTAAAACAAGGGGACATTGTACTTGAATCTGCATCTTTTGGACACTTGGCATTCAAGCATCCTCTGCTTCACAGCATTTATGTACATATCATAATTTCTTTATACAGATGTACTTCTTCCCTTCTCCACTATAAGCTTGTTAAAAGCACGGAATGTGTCCAACAAGTCTGTTGCATTGTACTCTCCCAAATGTACAGTGCAGTGCCCTGCACACAGTAAGCACTCAATAAATATGATTGATTGATATATCATGCAAATCAGTTCGAAATCAATTCTGCCTTGCCCCAGCTCACCCCAACAGCATGCTAGAAGCTGAGTGGAAGAGAAGGGGGAAAGCACTAAGGTATGCATATGTTGAGTCAAAATTGAAAAGATCGAACGGCAACTCAGGCAGAATGAAAAACCAAGAAAGCAGTCTACAGGGCTGTTCAGGGAATCACCAACATGGACGAGATATGCCCTGGTTTCGCTCTGAGCTCTTGGTCTCAGTGTTGAAATATTTTTTCTTCTACCTCCCGCTTTCTGGGATATTCATCTGGCATACAGAACCTCAATTTTTTGTTGCCAAAGCCCAGGTCCCCCCAAAGCACAACAATGTTCTATGAGAGCTCAGCTGTCCTGGGAGGCTTTCGGGGCTGTAATTCTCCTTTCAGGTAGGCATGGGTGTATTAGTTATTTTCCAGTTTTGAACTAAGCCTAGACTCCCTCTAGGATTTTCTAACACAAGGTCCCGAGCTTCAACTCTGCTTTATGAAATATTTCTCAAGAAGATGACCCTGAAATTACAAGGTATTCCATTCCTCCATAATATTTCCCAAGATGATCACTCTGAAATTACAAGGTATTCCATGCCTCCGTAGTATTTCTGAAGATCACCCTGAAATTACACAGTAATGCATGCCTCCATCAGGGACTGTAAGAGTTACCCTAAAACTGGCCCAGGAAATAGTTTGACCATCACAGCCAAACTCTAAACCCTTTATGCTGTCTCCAGATGTGATTGAAGCTACAGAACAGTCATTATATGTTCAATCTGCAATGACAGTTGGGGTACCTGGGTTATTTCTGAGATAAATTCAGAGGACTGCTAGACACTCAGAACTATGGCAGAGAAAGAAGCTGAATTTCAAAGAATAGAAAGAAAAAGAGAGAAAAGCTAAAAATTAAATCTAAATTATAACAAATCTGTAAATATATGAGGTTTTATAAGGGCAGAATCATTTATAACTTTGTAAGGTTTCTTCAATAGATGAATCGATTTCCTCAAAGTGGTACTCCCAGGCAACACATGATAGGATGTTCCACAGGGTAAGGGTAAAAAGTGAACAGAGAGAAGGAGAGAGAATGCAAACATATTGGAAGGAGGGAGAAATAGGGAGAGAGGGAGAAAGGGGAGGGAGAGGAAAGAGAATAAATAATTGAGGGGAAAGAGAAGGAACAGAGAGTTTAGGGATTACATGGAAGTAGGAAAGCTGTATCTAGGGACTACTACATTTGCCAGAAGATGACAGATTTACATTCTCCAGAATCTTCTAGGAATGAGAGCCAATCAAGTTAGGTGAGGCTTTTTCATTTCAGGAATTTAATCCTTGACTCCAAAGGGAATCTGAGCATTATAACAGTCCTGCCAACAGTCATCTCCAGTGTTTCTTGAACACCTACTCTGTTCAGAGCACTGTACTAGACAGGTGGGGACAGACACTTGAAAAAGAATTGAGAAACTGGGACCATGGCTTTTAATGTGTCTTACTCTACTACCAGAGAATAACTGCCCTTTGAATGACTTCGTTGGGAGTGGGGCTTTTTGTTACTGTTTTGATAATAGTATTTTTAAGCACTTACTGTGTGTCAAGCACTGTTCTAAGCCCCGGGGAAGATACAAGATAATCAGGTCAGACACATTCCCTGTCCCACAAAGGGCTCACAATCTACATAGAAAGGGGAGCAGGAATAGAATCCCCATTTTACAGATGAGGAAACTCGGGCTATGCCCAAGGTCAAAAGCAGAGGAGTGGCAAAGCCAGGATTAGAACCCAAGTTATCTGACTCCTAGGCCTGTGTTCTATCCACCAGACCATGCTGAGATGTGGCTATCCAGTACATGTGGAGTATATGTGGACACCTCCTTCCAGAAAATTAAAATACAAGGTATTTCATTAGAATTCCATTTTTCTATTAGCAGTAAATAAACAAGTGATATTTAACAAGTAAAAACCTTTCACTTCCAATCATCATCAGTACTCTACCAAACCAGAAAAGAAGAAAATTTATTTTCAAAATACAACTTTTAACTTCTCCACTCAACCCTTAATTAGGCTTTCAAACATATTAGGACTCCGGAAAGATTTGTTCAGCCCTTCATGGTGCAAAGAATTCTGTTTTGTGCAGCCACTATGGGCCCCAAACTTCACATGCCTTCTATAGGATTCCCAGCCTAGGCTACTACGTTTCAGGCAAACAGAGGAAACCAAAACAAGACCTTCAAATTCTTCTCTGTCTTCTCTCTAACCCTTTTTTTAAGTCTCAATCTCAGACATGATTCCTAAGCCTGTTTGAGTTCAGATTGCTGTCATGATGGCGAAGTCTCATACAGGTGGCCTGAGTGTTTTCCTGCTGTATTCTTTTTTTCTATTTTGTTTGAAACATGCAAAAATCAGAAACTGGTGAAATTGAAAATTACTTTTACTATAGCTTCCCGAAATTTACATATCACCTTGAGATTTGCTCCAGTTCAAGGAAACCTAAGATGATTTAGAAAGCCCCCAAATAAGTAAATAAAAATAATACAGGCATTGCTTCTATCTCACAGATTTTTAAATGAAGAATCAATCTACCAGTGGAATTTATTAGACACTTATTGTGTGCCAAGCCATATACCAAAGCCACTTGGGGCGGTACAATAGAGTTGGGAGACACGATCCCTGCCCACAAGGAATTTACAGTCTAGTGGAACTCTGGTCATTCCATAAATCAATCCATCAATGGTATTTTTGACAACTTTATGCAGAGCACTGTACTAAGTGCATGGGAGAGAACAATGTAATAGACTTGGCAGACATAATCCCTGCCCTCAAGGATTTACAGTCTAACATGCCCACATAACTGAGTTCTTGTTCTGTGCCTTCCAGTTATTGCTTCTCTTTTCCACTGTCTAAAAGATGTTAATAATGATTAATAATTATGGTACTTATTAAGCATTTACTTCATGGCAAGCTCTGTTCTAAGCGCTGGGCTAGATAAAGGTTAATCAGGTCCCTGTCTCAGATTGGGCTCACATTCTCAATCCCCATGTTTTACAGATCAGGTAACTGAGGCACAGAGAAGTTAAGTGACTTGCCCTAGGTCACACAGCAGACAAGAGGTTGGAATAGGTATCAGAACCTATGACCATCTGACTTCCCGGCCCATGCTTTATCCACTGTACCCCGCTGCTTCTCTAATCCCAAATACCCCTAACTCTAGTTATGAGAACAAAATCTATGTTTCCTACACTCATTTAAAAAAATTTTAATTCAGATTCCAAATGGGTATTTGCATCTTTAAAAGACATGGTATCTTGCCACTAAAAATACAGTAGTATTTCTTCCTTGGGAAAAACTGGAAATATGTTCCATAGAGCATCACTTAAGAAAAAATAGTAATGTGCTTTAAGACAAAGGGTTTTCTTAGTCATTTTAATATTGATAACAGTAATGGTGATCATTGCTGCTTACATAACACCTCTCTGTGGATTTACTACCATACCAATGTCACAGAATAGAACATGTATATATATATGTATATATTCTAACCAGGACAAAGTCCCTTTTTCAAAGGAAGAAGAGTTCAGCTTCTATGCCAGCATGACAATTTAGCTTCTCTGACAACAATGGCAATATGGAATGAATCAGATGGTGTTTTTTTCCAAAGTAGGCCATTGCTTTCCCCATGAGAATTGGACTGTGCCCTCTAATTTATTTCATCTATGCCACGAACAGTCATCTGAGGTTGTCAATTTTTGGTCATCAACATTTGGGACTAATTCAGCAATCAGATGGTAAAAAGCCTTTCTAGACTGCTGCCAAGTCTCCAAGCTATCCAATTTTCAAATTTTGTACTTTAAAAATTTGGTCACAGTTCAGTTAAATCACTTCATGTTACATTCATTTTCTTCAATTTGAAATAAGTGAATGCCAAACTTTTTTGTCAGGCAATTTTTATTTAAGTTTTTTCTATTCATTAGTAAAAAAAAAAATTGTAAATAAGGCAATTCATTCATCAAAATGAAAAATGATATGTGCCTTGAACATGGAAAAGGGAGTCTAAATAGACAGTCCCTGTTTTGAAATTAATGAAGCCCTGTATATTGTGTAATTTCTCTTAAGCAGCAATGTGAGACCTCTACGATCACTGATGGAGAAGTAAGAGATCAAGATTTACTGCTGAAAGGAAAAATAGTTAAGAAGGCATTTCAACAGCATGTCACTGAGTGATACAATCTGTGAAAATAAATGTAAGGATCATTGATCTCTGATATCATAATTAAATGCCAATGGCACTTGACAAGGAAAAAAGACGAAAAAGTTCATTAAAACTAGACGGAGAACATGAGATATGGCACCCGTAAAGTAGAATAAAGGAAGGCAGGCCAGGTGAAGAATGGCAAGCAGCATTCTCTTGGCATATTCAAGTAGAAAAAAAATCAAACAAACTTTTCAATACAGAAGTCAAAATGCAAAAAAAAAAGACCTAACGAACTTTCCAAAATGTTTTGTGCTAAGCAACAATCTGAAGGATAACCCTCTAGGATTGTGTCTTGATAAACCCAATAAGACACTTTAAGGGGAGTTTTACAAGATAGCCTTCATATAGTCCAATATATTGTTGAATTGTGCTTTCAAAAAAAGAAAAATTTCCCCAACTTCCATTACAGTGAGAATTTATCCTTTGCTGCCTGCAAGGGTAGGACAAGTCCTAAGCTATCACTACTCCACTCACATATCTTTTTGTTTCAGTAAAATAGATGTGATATTTTTTGAACAGGTTTGATATTTATGCTGTTTTAAAGCACTGAGTTGGTATTGTTTAAATACCTGCCCCATCTACCTAACAGTGAGTCAGTCAATCATATTTACTGAGCACTAAGAGAGCACTGTTCTAAGCACTAGGGAGAGTGCAGTGTAACAATAAACACATTCCCTGCCCACAACGAGCTTACAGTCTTGAGAGACAGACATTAATGTAAATAAATTACAGATATGCGTATAAGTGCTGACCCCTCTCATGGACACACTGAAGCATGTCCAGTACTCTACCAGTCTCGACTATGGGAGGGAGAGTCAAGCAGAGGCCTACCCATTCCATTCCTAGCTTGGGCAGTAGCTAGTCAGTGGAAGGCAGTCTGCTACAAGGCAAAACTCCCCTGTGCTGGGCAGCAGTGGCATGGGAGAGAGTCCAGGGTGGGGACTCAATTTTACTGCATGGAAGGAGGCAATGGTAAACCACTTCCACATTTTTACCAAGAAAACTCTGTGAATCCACTACCAGAACGATTGCAGATGGAGGTGGGGCGTTCTGGGAGATATAATAATAACAATGTTGGTATTTGTTAGAGCACTGTTCTAAGCGCTGGGGTAGATACAGGGTCCATGACGTCGCTATGGGTCGGAGATGACTCGACAGCATAGGACAAGACCAGACATAAGTACTGTGGGCCTGGGAAGGGGGATGAATAAAGGGAGGAAGTCAGGATGATACAGAAGGGAGTGGAAGAAAAAGAAAAGAGGGCTTAGGGAAGGTCTCTTGGAGATGTGCCTTCTAGAAGGCTTTGAATGGTGGGAGTATTGTCTATTGGATATGGAGAGGGAGGGTGTTCCAAGACAGAGGCAGGATGTGGGTGAGTGGTCAGTGAGAAGATAGACTAGACTGAGCTAAAGTGAAAAGGTTATCAGTAGAGGAGCAAAGTGTGCAGACTGGGTTGCAATAGGAGAGTAGCGAGGAGAGGTAAGAGTGGGAAAGGTGACAGTGCTTTAAAGCCAATGATAAGGTGCTTTCATTTGAAGTGGAGGCAGATGGGCAACCCCTGGAGGTTCCTGAGGTGTGAGGAAACATGGCCTGAACATTTCTGTAGAAAAATGATCCAAGCAGCAGAGTGAAATATGGACTAGAGTGGGGAGAGATAGGAGGCGGGAAGATCAACAAGGAGGCTGATACAATAATCAAGGAGGGATAGGATAAGTGCTTGGATTACTGTACTAGCAGTTTGGATGGAGAGGAAAGGGAGGACTTGAGCAATGTTGTGAAGGTCGAATCAACAGGATTTGGGGATGGATTGAATAGGTGGGTTGAATGAGAAAGAGGAGTGAAGGATAATGCCAAGGTTGTGGGCTTGTGAGATAGGAAGGAGGGTGGTGCAAGTCTACAGTGAAAGTAGGGGAAGGATAGGGTCCTTTACATCTAGTTAGAAACATTCAAACATATTATAAAACATTAAAAAAGCTGTAATAAAAAATTCTGATATGTTTTTCCCCAAATAAAGGAATTAAATGGAAGTAGAGTGGAAAAGGAGAATGTGATTTTCCATTAACAGATAGGATTGCGGTGATAAATTTTTAAGTTTATATCCTGAAACACAGGCCCTTTATTTTCCTCTAAATTCTATGGAAATCAAAGGTGTGAGTCTCAAGATGGCCAGATTAAATCTCAGCAGGCGACTTTAATCTGGCAGACAAAAGACAAGCTACTGCTCCCAGCATGCTTCAAATACCCTCACTTGTGTGAGTAATAGAATAACAGAGACTTTCACAGATGCTCAAAACTTGTACTTGCAAAGACAGTTGCCAGCTTTTATGAGGCATCAAAATAAATGGCTCTTTTCATCTCTAAATTCTAGGGGAAAAGCATTTAAATAGGTTGACTTCCTTATGGGGCTGCTCTCTGAGACTAAGAATCATTAATAGGCAGATATCTAAGCCAGTTCGCTAGAGTCATCTCTTGGTTATTCCATGGTTGGTTGTTCCTAAGCATACGGAACATAAAAGAAATGCCATTGGGCTTCAAAGATGACACCATAATCTCCATTTTCAAGAAGAAAGTTGAGAGAGTTGACTGGATGTTCCCAGGGAATTTCTTTGCTATTCACTGCCAACAAGTTACGAGTCGGACTACAAAAAGACAGGCTTTTGAAACACAGAATAAGCACTATAAAACTTGAATTACAACATGGCTAAAGACCCAAACCCAGAGAATTAGATATGATCTAAGGTAGATATGATTAAGAGAAGCAATGTGGGCTAGTGGAAAAAACAAGGGTCTGGGAGTCAGAGGACCTACTTCTAATCCCAGCTCTATCACTTGTCTGCTGTGTGACCTTGGTAAATCACCTAATTTCTCTGCGCCTCAGTAACCTCACTCATCTGGAAAATGGGAAGTAAGACTGTGAGCTCCACACAGGAGGTGTACTGTGGTCAACCTGATTACCTTACATCTACCTTAGAGTTTGACACAGTCAGTTAGTTGCATTTATTGAGCACTAACTGTGTGTAAAGAACCGTACTAAGCGCTTGGGAGAGTACAATATAACAATAAACAGAAGCATTCCCTGCCAATTATGAGCAAGCCTACAATCTAGAGGGGCAGAGAGACATTAATATAAACTACAGATATGTACGTAAGTGCTGTGGAGCTGTGAGGGGGAATGAACAAAAGCAGTTAGTCGGGGTGACACAGAAGGGAGTAGGATAAGGGAAAAGGCTTAATCAGGGAAGGTCAGTGCCTGCCACAGAATAAGTGCTTACCAAATACAATTCCCATTAAAAAATAAACTTTGCAACACCCAAATACAGGAAAAGTGCAAGGAATAACAACAAAATCTCCCAAGTGTTTTCACACATCTCACAAAAGTACTTTATACTCATTAATAGACCTGAGCCCTGGAAATTGCTATGCCAATATGGCTGCCCTGAGGAGAGGATTAAGTCAGAGGTGAGTTGCCTCACCTAACCCTTTCCCCAGTGAAGCAGGATTGAGTGGTGGTTCAGGTCCTGTTTCACCTAGTCTACCATGCTGCTTTTGAGGACGTAAAGAACACAGAAATTGGACTAGAGTTTCTGATCTTCCAGGAAACTTAATGAGGCCTTTCCTTCCTGACAACCAGCATCAGGACTCCTATCGTGCCCTCCTTTTTCATCCAGAAGGGGAGGCAGCTGTAGCATGCGACCACTGCAACTTTCAGAATGTTCAAAATTCAGGACTCTGAGTTACAAGGAGCCCAAGACCTTGACTCTTCCTCTAGCCAAACTCCCCTATCCGACTCGTTGGTCCCCATCTTAATCTTTTATCTGTTTTTTTGGGTTTTTTTTATTATTTCATCCTTTATGTGCCTGTTGCCAATCCCCTCTCCTCTGTGTGTTTTTTACTCTTATTAATATCGATAACAGCAATGGTGATCAGTAGTGTGGCTCTGTGGAAAGAGCACGGGCTTGGGAGTCAGAGATCATGGGTTCATCTGTAAAATGGGAATTAAGACTATGAGCCTCATGTGGGACAACCTGATTACCCTGTATCTCCCCCAGCACTTAGAACAGTACTCTGCATATAGTAAGCGCTTAACAAATACCAACATCATTATTATTATTATTAACGTCACTCTTTGGATTTGTCACGGCATTAAATATACATATTCTAACCTGGGCAAAGTCTCTTTTCCTATGGAACAATTTTTACCTGTGGATTTTCGAGACCATTATCAGGGAATGGCTATATTCTGATGACCCTGTTTTTAAGACACATTGTTAAGAAGGCAAGCAGTTGATTATGACTCACTTAGGAGAGTTGGAATAGTGTTATGTACTGACATAGCCTGAAGAACCCGCAAGTTATATACCAGCCTTCACCTAGGAAGTGAAGCCCTGCCCACATCCCAAGGTTTTCCATGGCTACATGGAAAAGTGTTTAATTTAATTATTTTAAATGGAAAAGTTTTAATGGAAAGTGTTTGAAAATTTAATCCTGTCAAATTCTGCTTCCTTGGAAGTATATTACTGAGTGATGTGTGGATAGACAAAGATGGTTTTTGGGTTCCTGTGGTTTTTGGGAAATCAACAGAGTTTGGTGACAAAGCGATAAACAGCCCCGTACCAAGTTGACAATCTCTAATTCTCCCATCTTCCCGCAGTGTCTCAAAAGGAAATCTGCCTTCTCTCAAAATCCATCCCACAACACCTGCACATCCAACTCCACCCTTTCGCATCTTATCAAGGCACTTGATCCCTCCTTTCTCCCTTCACTGAAGACCATATTCAACTCTTCGCTCTCCAATGGCTTTTTCCCCATTTCTTTCAAAGTTGTCCCCTCTCCTAAAAAAAACTCTCCCTTGACCTCATAGCTCCCTCCAGTTATTGCCCCATCTTCCTCCTGCCATTCCTCTCCAAACTGCTTGAATGAGCTGTCTACACCCAGTGTCTCAACTTCCTCTCCTCCAATTCTCGCCTTGACCCTCTCCAATTTGGCTTCTGCCCCCTTTACTGTCCTAAACTGTCCTTCCAAAGGGCAAAAATAATTTTATTCTTGCCAAATCGAATGGCCTCAACTCCATCCTAATCCTCCTCAACAGTCTTGTACAAGGTTGACCATCCCCTTCTCCTGGCAACATTATGCAACCTCTGCTTTGCTGATGCTGTCCACTTCTGGTTCTTCTCCTAGCTCTCTGGCTGCTCATTCTGTTTCCTTTGTGGGCTCCTCCTCTGCCTCCCACCCACTAACTGTGGGTGTCCCTCAAGGATCAGTTCTGGGTCCCCTTCTATTGTCCATCTATGCCCACTCCCTTAGAGAACTCATTCACTCCCATGGTTTCAACTACCACCACTATGTAGGTGATCCCCAAATCTACATCTCCAATTGTCCCTCTTTGCCATCTTGAATTTCCTCTTGCCTTCAAGATATCTCTACTTACACGTCCCACTGACACCTCAAACTTAACATGTCCAAAAGATAACTCCTTATCTTCCCACCCAAACCCTGTCCCCCTACAATTTTCCCATTACTGTGAAGAGCACCACCATCCTTCAATCTATCACTAAATCCTGTCAGTTCAACCTTCTCTAAAATCCACTCTTTCCTCTCTATGTCAACTGGTACCATGTTAATCCAAACACTTATCCTATCCCGCCTTAATTACTGTATCAGCGTCCTTGCTGACCTCCCTGTTTTCTGTCTCTCCCCGCTCCAGTCCATACTTTATTCTGTTGCCCTGATCATTTTTCTACAAAAATGTTCAGTCCATGTTTCTTCAGTGGTTGCCCATCCATCTTTATTTCAAACAGAAACTCCTTACCATAGGCTTTAAAGTATTCAATCACCTTGCCTATTCCTACTTTTCCTCACTGACCTCCTACTACAACCCAGCCTGCACACTTTGCCCCTCTAATGCCGACCTATTCACTGTACCTTGAGCTCACCTATCTCACCACCAATCTTTTGCCCATATCTTACCTCTGGCCTGGAATGCCCTCCCTCTTTATAGCCAACAAAAAATTACTCTATCCACCTTCAAAGACACCTTATCGAAGGCATATCTCCATCAAGCATTCCTTTATTAAGCCCTCATCTCTTTTTCTCCCACTCTCTTCTGTGTTGCTCTTGTATCCGTTCCCTTTATTCACCCCTCCCTCAGCCCCACAGCACTTAGGTACAGATCCATAATTGATTTATATTAATGTCTGTCTACCCCTCTAGACTCTAAGCTCTTTATGGCAGGGAACATTTCTACCAACTGTGTTATATTTTTATAATGTACTCTCCCAAGTGCTTAGTACAGTGCTCACCACATAGTAAGTGCTCAATAAATATAATTGTGATTAATTGATCGATGCCCAACCTCCTGAATGCTTATCATAAACATGAACCTAACAGAGATCTAACTGCCTCAAGACTTTGAGTCATGATCCTCCCTAAGAATACACATTCAGATTCTTGAGCAATTTCACTAACAACACCTAATGCGTCAGCCATAAGGTCAAACAGCTAAAATAGGTGTCCTGCAATCAAGTCCTGGATTACAGTCAGCTCACTAAAACACAATTTCCTTTTTCAGGACCCACAATTAAAGTAAACTGAAAAGGAGCACACATGAAACAGAGAAAGCAGGACAAATGTTTAAGATATGATTGACCAAAGGCATAATGCATTGGGAGGAAGACTGCTAGGAGACCACCTCAGCTGACAGACCAGCCTGTCAGTGATCCATCAGGGAAAGTGCTGCTCTCTTTGAGCAAAGATTAATCAGTGCTGTTGACTGAGCACTTACTGTGTGCAAAGCACTGATCTAAGTACATGGAAAAGTATAATACAATGGAGTTGGTAGACACATTCATTCAGTTGGATTTATTGAGCACTTACTTTATGCAGAGCAACGTACTAAGCGCTTGGGAGAGTACAACAATAAACAGACATTCCCTGCCCAAAATGAGCTTACAGTCTAGAGGGGGGAAAACAGATATTAATATAAATAAATTACAGATATGTACATAAGTGCTATGGGTCTGGGAGTGGAGGTGAAAAAAGGGAGCAAAGTCAGGACGTAGAAGGAAGTGGGAGAAGAGGAAAGGTGGGGCTTAGTCAGGGAAGACCTCTAGGAGATGTGCCTTCAATTAGGCTTTGAAGGGAGGGGAGCACAACTGTCAGATTTGAGCAGGGGGGGCATTCCAGGCCAGAGGCAGGAAGTGGGCAAGGGGTTGGTGGCAAGACAGATGAGATTGAGACAGTGAGAAGGTTAGCATTAGAGGAAGGAAATGTGCGGGCTGGGTTGCAGTAGGAAAGTGGAAAAGTGAGAAAGGAGGGGGCAAGGGAGTGCTTCAAAACCAGTGGTGAGAAGTTTTTGTTTGATGTGAAGGTGGATGGGAAACCACTGGAGTTTTTCAGGAGTGGGGAGAGATGTCTTGAATGCTTTTGTACAAAAATGATCTGGGCAGCAGAGTGAAGTATGGATTGGAATGGTGAGAGACAGGAGACAGGGAGGTCAGCAAGGAGGCTGATGCAGTAATCCAGGTGGGATAGGATGAGTGATTATAGTAATATGGTAGAAGTTTGGATGGAGAGGAAAGGGAGGATTTTAGCAATGTGGTTAAGGTGGGACTGACAGAATTTAGTGATGGACTGAACATGTGGGTTGAATGAGAGAGAGGAGTGAAGGATAACGTCAATATTACGGGCTTGTGAGACAGGAAGGAAGGATGGTCTAGAGTGATGGGAATGTCTGGGGAAGGACAGAGGAAAGATGAGGACACTCCCTGTCCACATCTCAAAGTCTACAGAGGGAGATAGACATTAATATAGACAGATAATTTAAGGATATGCACTTAAATTAGGGATATCACAAAGCCATCTCCAAATCCAAAATAAATCATTCAAGTGATAAACATGTTAGCCCAGGAATGAACTATTTCTAGGTGCACCTAGTCTGGAATGAGTTGTTGATTTCACATTGGCCTTTGTGCATTTCTGGATAGGAGTTCACAGGCAGGAGAGGCATCTTTGAAAATGAAGATTAGATTTATACTCCTCTCTACTGGTTAAGTCAGCTATATAGCTATTTGGCTAGTTAACTTCCATCTAACTAGCTTCTCTCTATCTATCATCTATAATCAATCATCTATCATCCATCTACCTATAATCCATCCATCTATCATTTATCTATCACCTACCTATCAAAGAGCTGCTTGCATGTTTACCTTCCTCCTTTTGCTACCTTTACCCCTTTTGTAACCCACCTCTTCATTACTGGGATCCTGATTACATTTTTGTAGAGCTTTTTTATGCATCACTTGGATGTGGATGTTTATTCGGGTCCTTCAGTTGCTTCAAGGAAAAAAAAACCCATGACAAACAAAAAATCCTGGCCTCCTCATAAAATGTATTCTTGCGCTCTAAATTCATGGAGTAACTTCATAATCTTTCCCACTTGTAAGTTTTACTATCCTTTTCCTTTTATTGCACAATTTTGAGCCTCATCAAATATCATTTTACCTGGCACTCTTGTCAGTATTTGCAATAAAATTTCTGCAAATATTAAGTCTGAATTGAATTATGTTAAGGACTTCCAATTCCTACATTCCTCTTTCACCTCCTTTTTAAACAAAATAGTGAATAAACCAGTTCTCTGGAGATGTCTTGGGAGAAAAAAACACACCAAAACCCCTCCCATCATTTCTCACTTATCTTATGGTTTGGTTTTAAGACAGCCAGTTCTCCCCTATCAAAGTCAATTGTGATTTACAATTATTTTACCTGTCTCCTTAGAAGACTCCCAAATCAGTTCCTTTCTTTTGATTATTCAAATTCATTCCTTCAATCGTATTTATAGAGCGCTTACCGTGTGCCAAACAATGTACTAAGTGCATGGAAAGTACAATTCAGCAGCAAATAGAGACAATTCTGACCCAACAAAAATATTTATAGAGAGCTTACTTTGGGCATATCAATAGACTAGTTGTTTAGAAAGCGAAATATTAATGAATCCATCCTTCCGAGGGGGAAGACAAACATATAGAAAATTTCAAAACAAATGAAAACTGTTGAAATATTAAAAATTAAGGCAGTAGCTTGGACTAGTGCAAAGGCCTTGGGACAGAGTCAGGGCCCTTGGGTTCTAATTTCAGCTCTGCCACTGACCTTCTGTGTGATCTTGGACAAGGCACTTAACCTCTCTGATCCCCAGTTTGTAAAATAAGGATATGATCCCTCATATCTCTACCAGTTGGATGTTGAGTGCAGTGTGGGATCGGGACTGTACACGTTCTATCTGGTACCTGATCTAATAATTGGAATAATTGTGGTATTTGCTAAGCGTTTACTATGTGCCAAGCACTGTACTAAGTACTGGGATAGATACAATCAGATTCCACATGGGACTCACAATCTAAATAAGAGTGAGAACAGGCATTCAATCCCCATTTTGCAGATGAGGGAACTGAGGCATTTAAATTCAGTACAGTGCTTGATGCTACACGAAGTAGCATGACGTAGTGGATAGAGCACAGGCCTGGGAGTCAGAAGGTCATGGGTTCTAATCCCAGCTCTTCCACTTGTCTGCTATGTGACCTTGAGTAGGTCACTTAACTTCTCTATGCCTCAGTCACCTCATTTGTAAAATGGGGATCGAGACTGTGAGCCCCACGTGAGACAGGGCTGTGTCCAACCTAAATAGCTGTATCCACCCCAGTGCTTAGTACAGTGCCTGGAACAAAGTAAGCACTTAAATACCATAACTATTATTATGAGTGCTTAATACCATTGCTAATCAAACATAAAATATCTAAATATGACACACAACTAACAGAGGAACCAATGAATGTTAAAATCTGATATAAATAGACTATGAATCTCATTCCTACAGACCACTGAACACTGAAAGCACTGTTCTAGGTTTTTTGTTGTTCATTTTCTTCAAAATATGATATTTTCACAAGAACACCAGGTGCTCCCAAAGAAGACTCAACCAGTGAAAGGTCCAGCGGTCTAATTTCACATCTTTTTCCTCCAAATATTTCTACCAATTTTCATTATGTTTTCCTTTTTCAATGTTGTTATATTTATGAGCTTTTTCACTTATTCTAGCCTTAAGAAAAATTGTTCTCTTTGGTCTTTTTCTCTCATCAGTATTTATTTACAATTCAGCTGTGGATTTCATTTTCATTTCCAGTGCCTTCCAGTGAACTTTGTTTTATTGAATTTTTTTCAGTTTTCTTAAGATAATACTATTTTAATCCTGTATTTGTAATTGCTTTTCCCCATGTCTCCTCTCAACTTGACATGAAGCATTAAAGACAATCTGTTTATTGCTTCTGCCAATCCATTTTATCTTTGCTCAGATAATCTATATTTCCTCACTTTCCTAGAATGTTCTGTGGAACCATTTCAAACAAGTTATTAAAACTGAGATACCATGTCTACTAATTTTCTTTATCCACTAAGCTAGTTATCCTGTCAAAGAAATTTGACCCAAAACTGTGGTACATAGAAACATTTACAAATTATACAAACTTGACTTAATTCAAGCAGTTAATTTGCTAATATGGAAAATAGGACTGAAGTGTGAGAAAGTGATTTTCCAAGCTTTCTTACATTTCCTAAAAAAATATGTGTTTCAAACTCTAGTAGTTATCTTGATTCAGATGTCAGAAATGCATTGTTTACCATCTCCTCCAACTATTCCTACCCATTTTACTGTTGCAAAACCAGATGGAGAAATAATAATAATAAGGCTAATTATAGTGCTTGTTAAGCTCTTACTATGTGCCAAGAACTGTTCTGATACCTGATACAAGATAATCAGGTTGTCCCTGGTGGGGCTCACAGTCTTAATCCCCATTTTACAGATGAGGTAACTAAGGCACAGAGAAGATAAGTAACTTGCCCAAGGTCACACAGTGGAGAATCCAGAATTAGAACCCATGACCTTCTGACTTCCAGGCCCATGCTCTATTCATTACACTATGCAAACATTCAAAGAAAATAAGAAAAGTACAAGTTTCAAGCACATGTAATGTGAACAAAGCCCTCTGGGTCAAATAAATTAAGAAACAGATCAATTGAGGATCAGGACTTTTTTCACTCTACAACTCAGCAGTAACTAGATAATTCTCCCCTCAAATACTCCCATAATTCACATTGCCAATCCCAGCTTTCAACTCCCTTCTCCAGTTCCAAGTCCATTCATCACCTTCCTCTTATCTGGCACTCTATTTCACTGAGAGAATAATGACAATAAGTCTTGAAAAAATCCTTTCCCCACCTTGAAGAGTTTGTTCCTCTCTGCCCACTCTATTATCAATAACTATCTTCCAACTTTCATTTCAGAGGCAACCGTCTATCTGTACCTCTGGCTTTATCCCCTTTCAGCTCCTTGACATTCTACTTTTACACTTCCCTTAGCCCGTTGTTGGGCAAGGATTGTCTCTATCTGTTGCCGAATTGTACTTTCCAAGCACTTAGTACTGTGCTCTGTACACAGTAAGTGCTCAATACGACTGAATGAATGAATCACTAATACCAACATGTTACAGCATACGCATGTGCAATGTGTTGAAGTGACATCATAAAGTGTGAGGGTACAGCTAAATTTTCCTTGACTCGTTGCTCAAACATTAAAGTCGAAACTAAGTACTTCGTCTCCCTTTCTAAGCCCTGTGTTGAGCAGACGAGAGAAACGAGTGTGAGTAGAGTTAAAGTGAAAAAAGAAGGATGAGTTTTCTTTCATTGAAGATGATAGTTATACCATATTATCAGTATGCGCAAGAGTTGAGAAGACAATGTATGACTAAACTTCCTTCTCTCATTATGACCATGAAATGTTGCCCTCTGCTCCACTATTCCATTGGCTGCCAATAGTGTCTGGCATTTTTTTTCTTCCGCTTTGCATCCTCATCTTCAAAAAGTCTCAGCTTGAAGAGTAACCACCTTCCTAATTGCTGTTTTCTACACTGGGCTGTCTTCTGCTACTGTCTCCTAACAAGTAGTAAAATATCCAAAAGACTATCAAAAGAATTTTAGTTCGGAGAGAGAAAATAGACTCACAGGTATCCCCCCAAAAACTGGATAACCCCTTTCTCATTAACTGGGATTCATCTGCACAAGATTGACTACTTTTAGTCTTAGACCAGACAGCTCCTGGATACACTAACCGTACAATTATCTGGTGACTATGTGAAGTAAACAGGGATGAATTATTCTCATTGGCATACAGAAGGTACACAACTGGCTTATGCTCTAAGAAGAACTGCTAACAGAGGGAGAAAAATATATCCACTAGAAAGAAAGCTTGAAAAGCAAATAAGACAATTTAGGACCAGTATAAAGGTTGAGAAATCTCTATGCCAGGGGCATATTCAAAACTTCATTCATCACCCAACTATCCTAGATATTATGAAGGAAGAAATTAGCTCTGCTTTTCCTCTCAGGGAACAGACTTTCAGGATAGGTTTAGATGAGACCTCTTTTAGTGTAAGTGAAAATTGGTGGGTTTTTTTCATTTTTCAAAGTTACTTTTTAGCAAAGAATGATCAATCTGGTATTCTTGATAGCCATGTGCTAAGAAATTTTCTGAAAAGCATTTATAGGTCACAGCTACTTATTGGTTTATTTTATGAGCTCTTATGCAATATATTCCTAAAGAAATCTAATCAGAAAATATAGTTAAGGTGATGCTAACTACCTCTACACCAGTGAGTATATATAACTAGAAAGTACATGATGAGATCAGAGAATGCAGCCTAACTTTTCCAACATGATGACAGCTTCTGGGGATGGAATTTAATAGGTCTGTTGATCATTGAACTTTCTTCATGTATTGCATTTGTTCAAAGTGACCCTGCCCTTTCCTCAGAGGGTTTTTCCATATTAATTCTTTCCTATTTTCACCACTGACTTTCAAAAGGTTGAACAGCTGTCCCTCTGCTCACTTTGGCTAAAATGTTTTTCTTAGAAGGAGGATTTAACCTTTGATCAATCTAAGGGATTGATAAGATCATGCAGCTGGGCAAAAGAGAGTTTACATTCAAGTAACCCTTAGATCTGTGCCATATTGAAATATAGGTTTCTGATCTATTCAGATTTTGTACACATCATTCAGTTATTCAATCTATGGAACTCAGTAGAACTTTTAGCATTTATTATGAAAATGTTTCCTTTCCTTAACATTGCTGAACTATCTTACACAAAAGCAAAGTCATGTATGTCAGAATATCATTTCTAGAAGAACAAATAATCAACCTCAACTAGCTTTTTAACAGTATACATATACCTAATTGTGCCTAATAATATTGCTGTTAATATACATATAAACACACATCAATATAATTGATGCCTAATAATATTAGCACCAATGTATCACACAACAATAATCAACATGATTAGGCACTAATTAGGGGGAGGGAGGGATTCAGGTGCCAAACTCCTATCCCCAAATTTAACTGTGGGGTTGAAATCATTACTTTTAAACCAGGCTGGGCAGCTGCAACTAGCCCTATAGGTTGGACAAAGATGGCCTTCACAGATATTGGACAGATTCAGGTCAAGTCATATGTGTTACACTGGGAATGCAACGTAATAACAACAACAACAACAATAATAGCATTTGTTAAGCACTTACTATGTGCCAGGCACTGTACCAAGCGCTGGGGTGGACAGAGCAAATCAAGTTGGACACAGTCCTGTCTCACATGGCGCTCACAGTCTCAAATCCCGTTTTACAGACAAGGTAACTGAGGCACAGAGAAGGGAAGTGATTTGTCCAGGGTCACACAGTAGACAAATAGCAGAGCCAGGATTAGAACCCATGACCTTCTGACTTCCAGGCCCGTGCTCTATCTACTATAACCATGTTGCTTCTCCAAGGTAATGCCATCATAGAGACATTTGGTAGACGTCTGCCCCAACCTAGAGAGTTTTCTAGGGGAATCCCTGACATTCACATTTCTCTGTAGCCACCTGAGATTTCTATTCACAAGGGCACCAGAAAAAAACATGGAATTTCATGGCAGGAGGGGAGGCAGAGGAAACTTGGGTGCAGACATAAAGGTGACACAACTAGAACCATATCCAACAGGAGTCAGATCAGCTGAAAACTGACCTGTCTGATTTAAAACTAGTCAGATGGTTACTTTCTAGTCTACCCATCCTTTTGGAGCTGGCTGGAAGTAAAGATGCCCAGATGGTGGCTCTACATCTTTACCTTACTAGCTGCCTGCAGGTTACAGGACCCTCTTGTCCCTGCCAAGCTTCCAAACTAAGCCAGAGGCTTCTCTGCTACTGGTTTGGTTCTGGAGGATGAAAAAACTATCCAAGCCACTGGGGTCTTGTTTCTCTGCTAGCCTGGACAGGGAGTCTAGCAGAAACAAGTCAGGGACTTCTATCACTTCTGCCAGGGTCCAGGGATTCGATGGGAGTTCTTTGACCTTGCATTGGACTGAAGCCAGTTGAGGGTATTTTGTATCCCTGCTTTATGGTTAGAACTGCGGGGCCCAGGGTGAATCCTGGAAGTCAGGGGACCTGAGTTCTACACCATACTCCCCCATTTGTACTCCCCCATTTGTCTGTTGTGTGACCTTAGGGAAATCACTTAACTTTGTGCTTCAGTTATCTCATCTATAAAATGGGGATTCAATACCTATTCTCCCTCCTATTTAGACTGTGAGCCCTATGTGGGACAAGAACTATGTCCTATCTGATTACCTTTACACATGCTACGATTACTATTATTATTGTCAATAATAATAATCATTATGGGATTTTCCAGGTGTGCAGGAGAAAGAGAGCTTATGCTTCTAAATGACACAGTCCTAAAATCCTTATTAGCATCACCTATTCAAAGCCCTGTCTCCACCTCTCTTCTCTGATCCAAGACTTTGGAGTCCCAATGCAAAATTGTTTTTCTGGGACTAAGCTCCCCTCTTTTGAAGAAAAAAACGCAACTTGCCTAGGCAGGATGCTGCAATCTCTGCTCAACACCAAATACTCTCTCAGAGTCAGGAAATTCCAAAACAGTTATTTCTACTATAAGGAGGAAGTTGTAATCTTCAAGTGGCTTGTATTATGGGAAATTTGAATAATAAGTTGAGGTGGGGAAGATTTTTCAAAGATATCATTTCTGACTTTATATACACGCATATGCCCATATTATTAATCCTCCACTAGAAGAGTGCTTTCTTACCTTGTCACATTTTTATCTCACTGCATTAAATACTGTAAAGTAGAAAATACAAAGTAATGCATGGAATAGTTTAGAGTTTTCCAATAGAGGATTGATTTTTGCTCCTCAGAAACCTCTGAAGTTCATCCCTTTGACCAATTCTGGTTGAGGTTCAAAAAGCTAATCCCTCCTCCATGTCATAGGTGCCCTTCCTTCCTTCCACAGCAGCTTTCTTCACTCCAAACTCACCCCTCCCCACAGTTCACTAAAATCACATTCAAGTTTGAGCAGAAATGCTTTCTGCCCCACTCTTACAGAATTCAGGACACTTGCCTGAGGAAGAGGCTAAGAAACCCAGCAACATCATCCTTTGACTAATACCACACACATGCTCACAACAATTTCTTTCCAGACCAAGTTAACTTGTGGGTTGTGTTACATCCAGAACAGACTCTGGCCGTGGGAGGAACACTTCCTAATATTTCCATCATGCCATATTTATATCATATTCAAACATATATCATATAAAAAATGGCTGTAGTGATCTTCATAACATAAGGGGAGGCTACGGCACAAGGACCAGAGTATTACTATTTTTTAAAGAAGCATCTTTTGGTAAAGTTCAGTTTTAACCAAAATCTGTCCCAAGAGAGATAGCAAGTGTTGCTAACAGGACCAATGTTTATAGAGCCTTGAACTACTCCCACCTCTAAGCCTTTCCTGAGGACCCTGACACCAGCATGCCTGCCTCAGTGACAGCATTTTAGATTTTTCTAACTCTTCTTGTTCTTTTCCCCCACTTTCTTCCTGTTGGAAAACTTCAAGGCGAAGTACGGAATAGTGAGGGCCAAGCTGTCAAGCCTGTGAGTGCAGCTGTCAATCAAGCAGGCAGGGGGTTGCATGAGGAAGCAGTTTACAGAACAGATTTCCCTTGGGGCAAAAACATAAACTATTGCTTTTGAGTCTAACCATGCTAAATTAGGGCAAAAAGTATTAGTGTTCAATTCTCCACCCATTAGCTGACTAGAAATCAGATAACAGCACTACGTGGGGAAGGACTGTGGCTACCAATTGTACTGTGCTCTCCCCACCATTTAGTACAGTGTCAGGCACACAGTAAGAGCATTATAAATACCACTGATTGATTGATATTAGGATTCCCCTGTACTACCACTTCAGCACTTTATAACTCACAACTGCCCTAAAGAACATTTGTGTATACATCTTTAAACTCTATTGCTTCCCTCTCACCTTCACACACATATGTTTGTCTTCCCCACTAGAGTGTAAACTCCTTGAGTGCAGGGATCATATATTTTATGTATGGACTGTACTCTCCCCAAAACAGTATAGTGCTGGGATCATACATTTTATGTGTGGATTGTACTCTCCCCAAAACAGTATAGTGCTCTTTACAGAGTTACCACTAATTAAACGTTATTGAGTGATGCAGCTAGAATCTATTCTATCTTGCAACCTGCTCTGTAAATTCAAAATAGCCTTCCCTGAGCAAAGCATACTATACCTTATGAAACATATAGCACATCAGTGTTCAACAAAAAACTGAATTAATGTCTTATTTTTCTGACATTTTAACCGAATGAGCAAAAATCAGGTAAGGAATAGTTATGAGAATTTTCATGTCTAGCCTTATGACATTTATCTAAGAAGCATTGGAAATGTAGTCCACATAAGCATATTTAGGGGTGGGGTTAGGAAGAGGCAATAGAAAATAAATCCAAAATTTATGTTCACTCAAGGTTTGAGCTGACAGATTATATTGTAATCCTCTTAAATTATTCTCCCTTCTTAAATGCCAACCAGGCTTTTTTTAAAAAAATTAACCTGCTTAAAAAATTTCTTCAGGATAGACAATGTACATGGCAACAAAACAAACTAGGTATAAATTGGAGTCCATTAGAGAGGACTGATGAATATTCAGGTGAAGGAACAGGGAAACTAGTGGGAGTTGTGGATCATTTTTTAAAATGATATAGAGAGAAATAGAATAATTGTCATATAATCTGTAGAACACAAGAACAATCCAGATTGCCAGCATTAATTATATTCATCTGAGCAAACTCTGAAGGTAAAGGATTAAGATTAAGTAAGGTTCTGCATTTTGATGCCCCAGGCAGCCATCTTGTCTACTTAATGGCTAATACAAGTCATAACAATAAAGCTAGTTGGAGAATTTCTGCCACTGAGCTTGTCTTTGCAACCCTGCTAGGTTACAGTGTCGTGGGAGTGTGAATTGCAGCCTGCTGCTGTCAAAGGGTCCCATATGTTTCCTATGATGGCACTGACTCCAACTGAACAAGAAAACTTCAAAATACAACCAAAAAATATGTTCTGCTAAAATTCCTAAACATTATTATGCTTTATGCTTACCTCCTGGATAAGAGGAACAATGGTCTATATCCTTCAAAGTTCAGGGGAATGAGATGGAACCAATGAACTCCTGATGGTGAGAACAACCCTGGGAAATACAACGTCCAGGTAGAGAAGTTTGAGGTTCTCATCCCAATTCTACCTTTAGTCAATGGTTGGAAGGGGTGGTAAGGCTAGGGGTGGAAACGAAATTGATTTAAATAGGGGCAAGGACCAAGGCACATAAAGGCGCCTAGTCATTCTGACAAGAACAAGCATCACGGACATGCAGGCTGGAGTGGGTGGAGGGGAGAGAGAGGAGTACAAGGGTGGATGGGCAGTTGAATAACCGTAATAAATAATAATAGCAGCAAGATCATCCAATAGGTTCTGACCCACCCAGAGTTCAGTCTAAGGAGGCAGAACAGACATTTACACCTCATCTTTCAGTTGAGGAAGCTGAAGCACAGAGAAGTTGAGTGACTTGGTCAAGATCACAGAGCAGGTGAGTGGCAGAGCTGGCACTGGAACCCAGATCTCCTGACATCTAGTCCTGTTCTCTTTCCACTAGGCCATACTGCCTCCACACTCCAGGCTCAGCAGTAAGACTCCAGCTCACTCTGCAGGCCCATGTGGAGAGTTGGACATCCAGGTAATTCTGGGGCTGGCACAGAGGCAACTTTCCCTCACATCCCTCCTGGAACCATGCTAGCTCATTTCAGGAAACAACAGCACCACAGGTCACAGGTCACTGCACATATTCAGTGCAGGCCCCACTCTGTAGTCTCTGGTGGAGACCAAACCTGCATGAGCCCCAGTTACACTTACCAGTGAGGAGTCTGTTGCAGTAGTCAAGGCGCTATATAGATGCTTGGTTTAGTGTGGAAGCAATTTGGATGGAGAGGAAGGGGAGGACATTAGAGAGATTGTGAAGGTAAAACCAATAGGATTTGATGGCAGACTGAATATATGGGGTGAGACGAGTAAAGGATAATACCAAAACTATGGGCTTGTGAGAAAGAGAAATGGTGGTTACAGTGATGAGAAATTCTGGGGACGATAACAATAAATCAGTTGTATTTATTAGCATTTACTATGTGCCTAGCACTGTTCTAGGTGCTCCAAGGGGTACAAAATAACAAAGTGGTAGATGCTTTCCCTGCCCACGACGACAGGCTTTGAGTGGAAAAATAGGGAGTTCTGTTTTGGACATGTTAAGTTTGAGGTGTTGGTGAGACATCTATGTAGAGGTGTCCTGAAGGCTAGAGAAAATGCAAAACTGCAGAGGAGTGTGAACTCAGGGCTGGAGAGGCAATTTGATAATCATCCATGCAGAAGTGGTAGTTGAAGTTGTGGGAATAGATGGAAAATAGTAAGGGACCCAGAACTAACCCTGAAGGGACTCTCACAAGTATAGACAGGGTGGGAGGCAGAGAAGGAACTTGTGAAAGAGATTGAGAAGGAGAGATCAGAGAGATTAGAAGAGGCAGTGTAGGTGAAGCCAAGGTTAGATAGTGTTTCTAGAAGAGGGGCGGGTACATAGTGTGGAATTTAGCTGAGGAACTGAGGAGTACTAGGATGGAACAGAGGCTGTTAGATTTGGCAAAAAGAAGTGCAGTGGTTCCCTTAGAGAAAGCTGTTCTGTGGAATAAAGGAGGTGGAAGCCAGACTGGAGGGGAACAGGGAGAGAATTGGCAGGGAGGAAGTCTAGGGAATGGGTGTAGGAGTTTGGAGAGGAATAATAGATGGGAAATGGGACAATAAGTGGAAGGTTAATATAAAGTTAATAATGTGATATGAATCAACTTAAGATTTTCTACCTGCACAACTTCCCATGGAAGTATTTACAATTATTTTCTATCCACTGTGTGAAGATGTGTTCCCTTGGGTTCGTCTGGAATCAGTACCTTCAGATTTCATTGGTTATCTCCAAACCTAGTGTCGGCTAGTTCTCTTTCTCTCTCTTCTCCTATAACGCATAGATACACACTGAAACACACTAAAATATGAAGAAAGCTCCTCAGTATATGAAAATGATTACATTTTCAAAAGAGAATTTGGCATAATAAATGATAGTGAAATCAGGAATCATTCTGATGGTGATAAGGTGCAGAAGGCAATAATAGGAAGCTCGTTAAGTTGCTGAAAGAGCACATATCAATCTGAGCTACACACAAAAAAAGCATGGAGTGAGGTCCTGGCTAGGAGATAGAAAACATCACAATGAAAGGAAAAATGGAAAAACTTGATTTTTGTTCCTTAGCTTTGCACACTTTTAATATTAATCAAAACACATACATATTATCATTTGCCTACCATCCTCCCACGAGAAGCCAGAAACTTTCCCTATGTAGGGATTCCCCTTATACAATGGGGCTAGTTAATGACTGTTGATGCCCACTGAAAATTTGAATCTTGATTATAAACTCAAGAAGACCAGTGATATCCAATTCAACCACTTTAAAGTGAACTGCAATAAACAACAACAGTACAGCTGCTATTAGCACCATAATTGGGTTTCAGAAGGAAACAGAAGCTGAATGCAATGCAGGTAATTAAGGAACAAGCTTTTGTTAACACTGGCAATCATAGGGTCGTGATTCTCCTGACTTTGAACTTATTATAGTTCTCCAGACTAGTCTATTTTTACACAGGTGGCATATTTCTATTTCTTGTATCATAGAATTACAAGCCTTTTTAACAGGTAGGTAGTTTATCTATTCAAACTATTTACTCTCCATTTAGGAAAAAGATGAGAATTGAAAATTCAAGATAACCATGGAAACTATATTCTTAATCCCTAAAGATGGGGAGAACAATAGGTTTTGAAATTGTGATGGCTAAATTACAAGTTCCTGAGTACTATATTAATGTAATGGATGCTTGACTTCCATGCCTATGGGTTTTATTTAATGTCACCTTAACAGTGGACTCGTTCTTTAAGGAGAACCTATAACATCTTGATCAGGTAAGAAAGTAAATTAAATATTTCTAAACAGTACATCTCAAAACAGAATTTTTAAAAATCATAATGATGTGAAAAAATGATAGCAATTGTCATACCAGACATTCAGCTCTTTCAGGAAAGTAGCATTCCTTTAGCTCAGAAGTAAATAACCTCAGGAAATAGTACACCCTTCAGCAGATTCAAATTAATGCTGGTTGGAGGTAGGATTTGAAATTCAGATGGGCAGCTCTTGAGAGAAGACATTAAAATGAACTTCCTTTTCCATCTGAGCTATTCACATGCTGAGGAAAGCTTATTCAATCAATTAATCAATGGTATTTGTGGTTTTTATGGTATTTTTAAGCCCTTTATTAGGTGTTAGGGACTGTACTAAGTACTGGGATAGATACAAGCTACTCAAGTTGGACACAGTCCATGTCCTACTGGGGGCTCACAGTCTTAATCCCCATTCTACAGAAGAGGTCCCTGAGGTACAGACAAGTGACTTGCCCAAGGTTATTCATACAGATGGTGGAGCCGGGATTATAACCAAGGTCCTCTGCCTCCCAGGCCCTTGTTCTTTTCACTAGGCAATGCTGCTTCTTTACTGAGGGCTTACTGTATGCAGAACATTGTTCTAAGTGCTTGGGAGAATAAGATACAGTAGAGTTGGTAAACACAATTCATAATCTCAGTGAATTTACAATCTAGTTCATATATCAAAATAGTATATCTGAAAGCGTGTGTGTGTGTGTGTGCATGTGTGTGTGCGTGTGTAAAGTAGGGTATGATTTAAATATTGAGGCTTATTTATTTCATTATTCATTTTAAATAACCAAAACCCAACTTATTTCACAGTAGGTATCCAAGTAATAATGATGGTCATAATGATGATCTTTGGGAATCCAGCCCTCCTCATTTGAGTTTGTTTTTGCAGAAGCGGCAAAAATGCAGTGCTGCACCTTTGGCTCAGTTGAGTATTGCAGTGATTAAAATCACTTCATGGACAGAGATCCAGCTGACGGTCAGAAGTTCAGGATGTTCATCACAATCAGCAGCCTGTCTTTGATCACAAGAGATGAGTACTATAGCTACCATCGCTATTTTAATCAGCTACGTTAATGAAACCAAATGTGATAACGGCCAGATGGACTCTAAATATAAGTGAGAGCTTTGTAAATTAATGGATGGAGGAGAGTGATTCTATATGCAAAAAATTTCCAAATCTGAAAAGAAAGTATTTTTGAAATACATCAAGGTAAAGTGGCATTAATCTGATAATTGCCCCAAATATATATGTACTATATATATACCTATTTCTCCATCGCTTCTTTCCATATGCTAGGAGAATAAGGCCCAACTCCCCAAAATGCACATTCTCGTATTCCTTCTCTGTCTTTCTATAAAAGCTGACGAACAATTGCACATTTTTTTGGTCCGAATTCAGGGCTACTGATGGCATCAGATTTTTGAATTACTGCATTCCATGCCCTCTACATTTGTTTTGAGGCCTACTTCCATATTACAATTCTGCAAGAAAATCACTGACAAGGTTGTGCATTTGCTGGTCCAGTACAAATCAGCAGCATCTTGCTCAGACCTGGTATTAGGAGTAGAAGTTGCATGTTGCCCAGGGGCACCAATTTCAAGTCTTGAATTTGGTCTTCAGGGGGGAGAAGAAGACTTTAAGAAATAGAAATATTGCAGTGATGTCACTTTGTTCTTATCTCCCCTCCCTCTCTCACTCTTTCCTCTCCATCAGAAGTGACAGACAACATGACCTAGAGGATAGAACTAGGAGTTACTGACAGTCAGAGGTTTCTGGGTTCTAATCTCAGCTCTGTCACTTGTTTGCTTTGCCCAAGTTACCTCATCTGTAAAATGGGGGTTAAGAATGTGAGCCCTTTGTGGGAAAGGGACTATACCCAACTTGATTAAATTGTATCTGCCCCAGTGGTTAGTTCAGTACCTGCCACATAGTAAACACTTAACAAATCGTGGCTTGGTGGAAACAGCCCAGGCTTGGGAGTCACAGGTTGTGGGTTCTAATCCTGCCTACGCCACTTGTCAGCTCTGTGTCTTTAGGCAAGTCACTTAATTTCTGTGCCTCCGTCAACAAATCTATAAAATGGGGGTTAAGACTGTGAGCCCCACATGGGACAACCTGAAAATCTTGTATCTATCCCAGCACGGTGCGTGGCACTTAGTAAGTGCTTAACAAACACCATCATTATTAAATACCATAAGTAACATTACAACAGACTGATCCAAATCCAAAGGTAGGTTGCAAGCATAAATAACCTGCCCAGGGTGGCCCGATCTCAAGCATGGACAACTAAAATCAGTGAGAGGCCTTCCCAGTTTTCACAGTGAACTTTCTTTCTTGTCCTTTTCTGGAAGATGGCGAAAAGGGTGATGTCTTCTTTCTACTTAACAGAGATGTCTGGAGGATTAAGTGAGATCACTGACGGGAAACCACTGTGGAAAAAAATCTTCAGGCATTTCCTTAGCAATCCATAAATTCAGATTAAAGTTTATGCAGATGTTGGAGTGGCCCCTCTTCTCCCTACTTGAAAATCCAGGCAGGTGTGCCATCTGGTCCAGGAGCTTTACCGTTTCTCACGGCTCTGACAGCAACACCAACTTCTATAAGGTTTGAAGTTAAGTCCATGCTGCTCCATCTACTAACAAAATCTCTGCAATTTTGCTGTCACTTCACAGGATTACTTTGTTTAGCTTATGTTCTGAGCGAATGCCAATTTGATTGGGTCACTATGGAAGGTCTGAAGTATGCTCAGGTCTGCCAGACACATATTTTCACTTTGGAAAGGATGTAAGAGCAGAATTAGAGAATGTTCTTCAAACATGCATCTGTCTGGATACAGTGCAATGTAGTGTCAAAAAAAATGCTTGTGTGCTTGTCTGCACACAGCCTTAGACATGGTGAACAATCTTTACATTATATGAAAACTTGACACACATCAAAGATGATCAACCAGAACTTTGCCCCATGCACAAGTCAAGCAATCTGAATATCCTTCGGGTCCTATTGATGAATATTGATATAATCAAATTTCATGCACCTCGTGGTTGCAGGTCTATTCACCCTTGATCTAATAGGACTAGCAATTATTAGATAGTACTTGGCCCATTTTCTCAGACAGATCACCATTTCCGTTCATTTCCCTGTTTCAGATGTGGTCAGGGAATATATCTGTAATATTGTTATATCTTAATCTCCCAAGCACTTAGTACGGTGGTCTGCACCCAGTTAAGTGCTCAATAAACACGACTGACCTCTATGCAGTTGGCTCCCAGTTTCAACCCAACCACTCTCCCCTTTTTAAGCCAACCACTGTCATGTTCTACAATCTCTCATTTACTCTTGCCTAGGACGTTTTCATGTGTTGCCCATTGGAGCTAGAACAGTATGTTAAGAACTGATCTCTTTTCTCCCAACTCTTTTTTTACCTAACTTTCCCATTGCAACTGTCAACACCACCCAAACCTTCAATGTTTACCTATTTCACTATGAATCAGGCAGAAAATTCTGATCACTAGCTTTAAGGCAGACCTCTTACTTAATCAATAACTTCTCTTACTACACTCCTGCTTGCTCTGTCCACCATTCCCGATTCACCTTCTCATTGTACCTAGTTCTCAATTTTCCCACCTCCAATGCACTAGTTCATGCCCTTCCTCCTGTCTATAACTCTCTCTCCTTTCAAATCCATCACACCTCAGCTCTTCCCATTATTAAGGCATTTCTGAAATCCCACCTATCAATCAATGTTATGTACTGAGCACTTGTGTGCAGAACACAGTACTATGTGCTTCAGAAAGTAAAATACAATAGAGGTGGTACACGTGATCCCTAACCTCAAGGATCTTACAGTTTACAGGTCACATCCTCCCGACTAACAATTCTGAGCACTTTTTAGCCACTTTAATCCTTTGGTATTCACATCGTCTTACTGCATTTTCATATATCCAGTCATATATTCTATTTGAGTGGTTTTCCTCCCTTTTATAAATTATTTTATGCCTCTCTCTAGTAAGATTAGATCCTTGTGGTCAGTGGTTATGTATTCTACCTTTTTTGTACTCTGTCAAGTACTTAGTACGGTGCCCTGCACATAGAAGGTACTCAACAAGTAAAAGTGCTCAATGTTATTAGTTCATTCATTCATTCAATAGTATTTATTGAGTGCTTACTACGTGCAGAGCACCGTACTAAGCACTTGGAATGTACAATTCGGCAACAGGTAGAGACAACCCCTGCGCTTAGACAGATTCATTAGTTGAGAAGCTGTGACTTCCTTCCAATAGGGAAAAATAGCCATTTGTGAATAACCATGTGCCTTCCAAACCTTCCCATAAACCTTCACCAGGAACAGCATACCAAGGAAAAACTTGCGTTAAAATCTCCGTCAGAAGTTGACTCTCCTATCAAATGACAAAATGTCTGTGATGTTTGTGTCACATTTCTGTAGAATTCTCTATTGCCATTGGAATTTGCATCTTTTTCCCAACAAGCTATTCATGACACAAAGGCAACTTTCGTTTCTTTTACTTTATAGCTATTTCTTTCCCATTACAAAGGTAAACTCATCAGGCATAAATGTCCGGGGAGATTGGGTAGGCATAAGCATTTGGATCTAATTATATAAATGTAACTGCCAGAGAAATTCTCAGGTTTTAAAGCTTCTCACAGCAGGCCAATGAGAGAGCTGACTCAATCGATCAGTGGTATTTATTAAGCACTTACTGTGTTCAGAGCACTGTACTAAACAGTGAGGAAGAACATACACATGGAAATTAGGCATGGATCCCATCCCTCTAGGGGCTCATAATGTTCTCAAAGCTTTGACATAATAATAATAATGTTGGCATTTGTTAAGTGCTATGTGCAGAGCACTGTTCTAAGTGCTGGGGTAGATACAGGGTCATCAGGTTGTCCTACATGAGGCTCACAGTCTTAATACCCATTTTAAAGATGAGGGAACAGAGGCCCAGAGAAGTGAAGTGACTTGCCCACAGTCACACTGCTGACAATTGGTGGAGCCGGGATTCGAACCCATGACCTCTGACTCCCAAGCCCATGCTCTTTCCACTGAGCTATGCTGCTTCTCTGATCCCTGGTCAATTCTGAGAAAGCAGCTGTTAGTGGAGCTGTTGTGCCAGCAGGGTCACTCCTAATTCTATTCAGGCAAATGAATGGTTACCCCACAGATCTGAACTATTTGTTGTCCTGTCCAGCAGTTTGGTACACTGAAAATATCTGACCTAATTTCTGAAGGTAGAAGGGTAGTGAAAGGGATATAAACAGCACGGGTTTGGGAGCCAGAGGTCATGGGTTCTAATTCCGGCTCTGCCAATTATCAGCTGTGTGACCTTGAGCAAATCACTTCTCTGTGCCTAAATTACCTCATCTGTAAAATGAGGATTAAGGCTGTGAGCCCCATATGGGACAACCTGATTACCTTGTATCTATCCCAGTACTTAGTACAATGCTTGGCACATAGGAAGCACTTAACAAATGCCATCATTACTATTATCATTATTACTGTTCCCCTTAGAAGGGAGTGAGAGAGACAATAGGATTATTTGCTGCTAACCTGGGATTTATGGAAAAATTAGTGGAGATGAGGTGTCTTGAGAGACATACTGATGGGAAGATAACTACAAATGGAGTGTATATACCGGGCCATTCCACACAACAAATAAAGCTCTTACTAGGAAATGGTAAGTATTCCAGCATATAGGTGATTCACGTGGCATCAATGTTATTGCAATAAACTTTTTATCAACTCTAGATCAAAAGAGTGTGGTTGAACTCAGTAAGTAAAGGAGTCATAGAACGCAATTAAGCAAAGAAAACCAGATGCCCTCAAAGGTGGACTTAGTGTTGAAAAGTTTAAGTGGCCTATTTTTTGCCTTGAATTAAATCCAAGTGTCCAACATAGTCTCTTCCCAGCAAGTACACTATTTGTTGGAAAGTAGAATGCCGCTTCAATGCATTCTGATTCCTTATTTTGTTACATAATAATATGCTTAAAAAGCAACACATTGGGAGCTTGGGAGCTGTTAGGCATTTATTTACCATGGTGGGTTAATCTCATTCAGTGAGGTATAGAAACTCAATAATGAGTGCTACAGTATATAAGCTAATTGCTAGGATAAAACCAAATGAATAATTACTTAACTCCAGAATGAGGCCTGCGGGAATTTTTCTTTAATAAAGGTTTAATTCACCAGTGATAATGAATGCAATCTCACATACTACTGAATAACACCATTAGCATAATGGCTGTGATACAAAAACTATAATTAGAACTAAACAGAAACGTTAATTACAACCACGGAGGTACTGAATGAAATACTGTGGTTTAAGATGCTGACCTGCTTTGCCATCATGTATTAAGGGCTGGAGGATAGCTCAATAATTTAAAAAATCTGGTATGTACCTCTTATCACAAAACAGAGTTATTCTCCAGAGTTCTTCATTGGTATAAGAGATATAATAAGGTGCAATAATGCAGATTGTTTGAAGAATTTTGATTGAATATTAATAATTTAAAATGTTGAATTTTTCAGTCTGAATTTTTGCATCTTGGTTTAAAGAAATCACTTATGAGCTACACTGCTTGAAAAATCCAATTTTGTCTTTGAAATGCTGGAAGCACATAATGAGTATGAATAGATTAACAAATATTCCCCATAATAAAATGGAAAAAAATCAGTTAATATCTTAATGAAAATCAAAAGCTAAACTAACAATGAATTCTAACACTGCAAATAAAATACACTGCAATCACAGTAGCTTCCTGTATATAATAGGATACACCTGTGCAAAATAATTTTTATAGGTACCTCGAATGTGGCAAGTACCTACATTCCCAGAACAGGAAGGTTTAAAAGAAAGTTGTACTCTATAAAGTTAAAAAAAACCCTATGAGAAGAGAGTTTACATCAGTGGGAGGAAATTAAGATTTGCTTCCAGAAAAGCAACCATTACTAGTATGATATTCTGGTTATCTTTGCAGCTTCAGTGTAGCTGTAAAAATAATAAAAATATCTGAATCTGGAAAGTAATTTGAAAGCCACCCCCTTAACAAAGATGAGGTAAAATATTCTCAGTAAACTCAAAAGAAAACAGGTGGGCACATGAAAAACAGTACTGGCAAAAGTTACACAAGTCTGTGAGGGTGGCTAGCATTCCTCTCAACCCTCATTTCCTTTTACTTCACCACTCTCCCTGTGCTGGGAACCCAGGGCACCCCAACCAATCAAGAGTATTTATTGAGTGCTTATTGCGTGCAGTGCACGATAGATTAGACTGTGAGCCCATCACTGGGCAGGGATTGTCTCTGTTGTCGAATTGTACATTCCAAGCACTTAGTACAGTGCTCTGCACATAGTAAGTGCTCAATAAATACTATTGAATGAATTAAGCACTTGGAAAAATATAATACTACAGAGTTGACAGGCATACCTTGCCCACAAGGATCTTACAGTCTGATAGGGGAGACAGAAATTGAAATGAATTTTAAATAGGGAAATGTCAGAGTAGGAGGATACGGACATGTGTGTTGTGGAGCTGGGAGTGGGATGAGTATCGAAGTTCTTAAGATATGGACACCCAAGTGCACAGGTGATGCAGAGTGGAAAGCAATTAGGGTGGAGATAGAGAGGCAATTCAAGGAAGGTCACTTTCAGGAGATATAATTTTGGTAGTGCTTGGAAAATGGCAAGAGTGGTCGTCTGTTGGTTATGAAGCGGGAGGGAGTTCCAGGTCAGAGGGAGAACATGGGTGAATAGTGTGGAGATTGAGAGGCGATTTAAGGAAGGTCTCTTTCAGGAGATATAATTTTGGAAGGCCTGGAAAATGGGAAGAGTGGTCGTCTGTCGGTTATGAAGTGGGAGGGAGTTCCAGGTCAGAGGGAGAACATGGGCAAGGATTAAGCAGTAAAATAGATGAGATCAAGGCACAATAGCATTAGAGAAGCAGAATGTGAGGACTAAATTTGAATGGGAGATTAGCCAGGTCAGGTTGGAGGGGGAGAGTTGATTGGTCAGTGAGGAGACAGATTACGATAAATGCTCGGAACACTGTGATAGCAGTTTGGTTTAGAGTCTCTGAATCAGAGGAACAGCTTAGCCTAGTAGATAAAACCCAGGCCTGGGAGTGCGAAGGACCTGGGTTCTAATTCTGACACTGCCATTTGTCTGCTGTGTGAAGGTAATTGCCTTCACTTCTCTGTGCCTCCAATATTTCATCTGTGAAATGGGGATTAAGACTGTGAGTACAAGGTGGGTCAGGGGCTGTGTCCAACCTGATTAGCTTGTATCTTCCTCAGAGCCAACAACAGTGCCTGGTGCGTAATAAGCGCGTAACTATCACCATTAAAAAAGAGGTTGTGGGTTCTAATCCAAACTTGTCCGCTGTGTGATGCTGGGCAAGTCATTTAACTCAGTGGCTCTGTTTCTTCATCTGTAAAATGGGATTAAATGTTCTCCCTCCTCCTTAGACTTTGAGCCCCATATGGGACAGAGGCTGCAAAATATATCAGGCATTTTTTTTTTACAGAGTTTAGTAGTGTTTGGCACACACTAAGTACTTAATAAAGACCATTATTATTATTATTATTATTATGAAAGGTAGGACCACCAGATTCTAGAGATGTTGTGAAGGTACAACCAACAGGATTTAGCAACAGACTGGATATGTGGGTTTAATGAGAAATTAATTGAGGATAACTTCCTTCATCTTCTTTTTCAACTCTTTCCTTCAGCTTCCTTTAAAAGTGAGCCAATATTTCACTCTCCACATACCACCCTACTCCCACCCCTCTTTCACAAGGAAAGGAAATCTCCCAAATGGAATTTTTTCTGAGGCTAATCTATGAACCTTAATTGACCTGGAGTTACAGGAACCATGTTTTAAGCGATCTGGAAAAAAATTCAGACACAAGAAAATCAATATATCAACCGCCCAAACAGCAAATTCCCACCATCAGTTGAAATGGTGTCATTAGATGGCTGCTACTAATAAAATCTTGGAATCAAAAGGTTGCCTACTAATTCGAGTCATATGTGGGACCCAGATTTTCAGCCAGTTGTTTTATTCTGTCTTCTTTACAATCTCTCAAAAGTGTCCTGGTGGTATACATCAAGCTTGCAAATCCAAAAAATTGTGAATTGTTGTGATTTATCACTGCCCATAGGGGGCATTTCCATCATGGAACCCCTAAAGATCTGCCTCACTCGGTCTCCGATTCCTGAGTGATGAGCTAGAGAATGGAATGTTTGGGAAGGCAACCGGAGAATGGTGGAGGAATTGCCTGGAATGAAGAAGAAAAATTGGGCTGAGTTTTAACGATATTTATTTGTAATGTTCTCTTTCTGAAATGATTTCAAAGGGTGACTTTTGAAAGATTCATAAGAAGAAAAATGCCTCTATCCTTGGGTGATCTCTGAAGTTAGAGTGTATTTGCAGACAGAGAAAATTCACCTTGTGGTGGACCTTGAACCATCCTGCAAATGCTTAGGAAAAGCAAATTAAATTATACAAGGGCCGCTGCTATCACTGTCCTTCGCTGATGGGAAAAACCAGGGAGAGACACAAGGGAAAGAGGGAAAAGAACAGTAGAAAATGAAGATGGGAATTCCTGATCATCAGTTTTATGAGAACGATGTAATCCAGTGTCTCTATGGCCTCTGGTTCAACCATGTGACTCATCAAAACAGAATACCAAAAATTATTCTCTACTTGCTCCCATATTTTACTTTATCATCCACAAGAATGACTGCCAAAGCATGCAGTCACTGTAGTCAATAAGATGCGATACAACTTACTCTGCATTTTTTAATTAACTCTGGCCCAGCAGTAGATTTTAACAACTGACATTGTGTGAGTTACAGTATGCATACTGCTGAGACACAAATGCAAAGTAATCACTTCAATAAGATGTAAACATTACAACAATGTCAACTACGCTCAACAAGTGGGAAAGTTAAAAAAGAACAAAAAAACTAACAGTAAATGGGAAACAAGTGATTAGCCAAATTTGAAACCAGTTCAAAACCGGTGCTATTTGTCCCTAACCATCTCAACACCTCAAAATCACTAATGAGCTTGTAATTTCAATACCTAAAAGGCAAAAACAGATTTTAAAAACTATCAGAGAATTTAATTTTGAGGAGGGTGCCAAAACTCCAGTGCTCTGCAGGAATCACCTAATGAGATTCTGTGATTGCCACGTGGCTTTCCTAACAATAAGAAATAATAGCACATTGGTGCAGAATCTACATAGCAACTAAGAAGAACTCAAAAACAAGCACTATAAACATAGTTATCCACCAAAACCTCACTGAAAGGCCAGTTTATGTATGTAGGTATATAACCCCTTCATCCCTCTAGAATAGATTAATTCGTTTTGCAACTATTATTGGCAAGAGGTGGCACTCTGAGCCCAAGTCAGCAAAAAACACTCTTATTTCTGGACTATCTTTCAGCTATCAGGGAGTGGCTAGCCACTGCAGCTTTTCTCTGAAATATTGGGTTTTCAATAGTTAATTTAATGCCTCATACACTAAGAGGAAATAGTTCTGACAACTCTCATTATTCCTTCAAAATTCCTCAAGTATCATAAGATGAGTAGGCAGTTGAGTACAAGGGATGGAAAAGTGTGCGTGTGAGAGAGAGAGAAAAAGAGAGAGAGAGAGTGGGGGAGGGAGAGATGAGGGTATTTTTTCCCAAATAATAACAATAATAATAATAATAGTAACTGTGGTGTTCGACAAGAGCTTACTATATGTAAGATCCAAGATAATCAGGTCAGTCACAGTATCACACAGGGCTTACAGTCTAAATAGGAAAGAGAACAGGAATTGAATCCCCATTTTACAGATGAGGTTACTGAGCCATAGAGAAGATAAGTTATTTCTTCAAGGTCACCCAGCAGGCACATGGCGGAGCCAGAACTAGAAGGCAGGCCATACTGCTCCTTGCCTATATGCTGATTAAACTTATACAATCACTTACTCTTTTTTGCATTGACAATTTTGGATCTCAACATAGATTGTCAAATGAAGGACCTAAAGATCTCTAGGCTATTTTCTTTTTATGAATCAAAAATAATTGCATACTTACTCTGTTCTAAGCACTGTACTAAGGACTTCAGAGAGTACGATAGTATTAATAGAAGTGAGCCCTGCCCTCAAGGATCAAACAACCTAACTTTAAATAGGAAAGAGTAAATTCAGGGCCATAATTTGTCTTTACAAATGATAACACTGATGTAGACAGTCACCCCTACCAGACGCTCAAATCCTCACCCACCCATTATTGATATAACAATCTAATAGCAAAGTAGGGGTTGGATGGGACACAGAATCTTTGACACAGTGCACTCCACACAGCAAGCGGTGACCAAATATGACTGAATGAATGAAATGTTGCTCATTCTATCTATACTACCATTCACTTCAGCAGCTACACTGGCTGTGTAAATGAGATGTATGTCAATGTTACAGTCAATGATAGTGCACAAGGCAGAGGAGAGTTGCTGTCAGGTGGTCAAAAAAAAAAAAGAGCCCCTGATCCCAAGCTGAACAACTACTCCAGTCAGTGATTTAAAGACCCATGGCTCAATGGAAAAAGCCCAGGCTTGGGAGTCAGAGGTCATGGGTTCTAATGGCCTCTTGCCAGCTGTGTGACTTTGGGCAAGTCATCTCACTTCACCTCACCAGAGGGGCCTCAGTTCCCTCATCTGTAAAATGGGGATTAAAACTGTGAGCCCCACGTGGGACAATCTGATCACCTTGTATTCCCCTAGCACTTAGAACAGTGCTTTGCACATAGTGAGCACTAAACAAATACCAACATTATTATAATTATTATTATGTGCTATGAGGATGGCTTAATCTACCACTCCAAGTAAAAAAAAAAAATCTCTTAAACTGTTCAGGTGGGTTACCCTAAACCCAAAGTCCTGTGCAAGTAGGCAACATAGGAATGTTCATCACTGTTTGTTGTAGAAAAGCATTCCCATTGGGAAGCATTCTGAATAGATCACTTTAGGATCGCATTGCTCACTCCCTAAAGGGTTAGAATAGGTAACTTAAATAACCTCATGTTCATGAATAACTGTTGGACTCTAATTGTACAAAGAAAAAAAATCATTGGTTACCCAGCAGTTCTTGTATAAGGAGTTGAACTGGGTGACCACTAACAGAGTATAATAAGAATTACATAACACAGACACTTGCTGCCCAGAAATTTGTAACATAACATCGTGCCCCTGGGACCAATAGTAGCTGGAAGACCAGCTTGGGGTCCGGCAGGCAGGAATGTGTTATTTCCTTTTGAGCAACGGACTCACGGAGATCAGGCTAATGAGAGTCACATCAAGAACAGTGGTATGGGTTGAGAATAACACATGCAATAATAATAATGATTGTATTTGCTAAGTGCTTACTATGTGCCAGGAACTGTACTAAGTGCTGGGTGGATAGGATGAAAGCTAATTGTGTTGGATACAGTCCTTATCCTATGTGGGACTCAGTCTCTATCCCCATTTTACAGATGAGGTAACTGAGGCCCAGTGAAGTGACTTGGCCAAGGTCACACAGCAGACAAGTTGAGGAGCCAGGATTAGAACCCATGACCTTCTGACTCCTAGGCCTATGCTCTATACACTGTGCCATGCTATACTCTGAAGCATTGCACGGGACAGCGTTTGCATGGCCCTAGTTTGGAAGACACACACAAGCCATTTACTGTCCATTTCAGCCCCTGCCACTCAGCGAAGCAGTGTGGCTTAGTGGAAAGAGCCCAGGCTTGGGAGCTGGAGGTCATGGGTTCTAATCCTGGCTCTACCAGGATTAAGTGGGCAAGTCACTTAACTTCTCTGTGACTCAGTTACCTCATCTGTAAAATGGGGATTAAGACTGTGAGCCCTACGTGGGACAATGTGATAACCTTGTATCTACCTCAGTGCTTAGAACAAAGCTTGGCACATAGTAAGCACTTAATGAATATCATCATCATTATTATTATATGGAGAAAGTCTCCCTATCACTCTATCAGTTTTGAGGAAGGAAGGACAGCCATATAGACACTGGATTTGTAGTTACATTGTTTTTCTAAATTTATATAAAGTTCACTATCAGTAGCATAATTTTCCAACAAAAACAAAAATGCATATATGAAATGCTAATATTTTCATTTTATGGAAACTGTCTTGGGGAAAATTTAATATTTTTCACTGAATATCAAATCCCATATTTCTAGTGTTATAAGACCAAGTTTTCTTTTGTACAAAGAGTGAACTTGCATTGCAAAAGTATTGAACCCATATTTATTGACTAATCAAATATACAGTAAAGCCAGAAAGACACTGTAATATTTAACATTTAACAGATTCCTCTTTGGTGGTAGATGACTAACAGCTTACCTCAGCAAAGCAAAAATGCTGCCAAAGGTTTCCTTATAAAAGTAATATTTATTATCCAAGATTAGAGCATTGCATACATATTGTAGGCAGTAAATAAAGACACTTAGGAAGCAAGAGGAAAAAACTCAAGCCTTTTATGACTGTGATTCTTATTAAAGGAACATAGAAATAAATTCATAATATTGCCTTTTTCTCTTCTATGTATAATTATGCTTTTCAACAATTTATATCTAGTATCACTCCAATTAAATTCTAAGCTCCTCAAAGGTATAGCTTGGATCCTTTACTTATTTGTATGTTGACTGCATGCTGAATATACTGTTACGCACAGAGTAAGCATTCAATAAGTACTGTTGTGATTTGAACCTGCCAACTGCTAAGTTACTAAAAACACAAATTAGTATTCTCCCCCTTTCAAATCCATCTCACCTATTATTCATGATGAAGGAACTTGATGTATGACATATCTGATAACTTTAATTCAGATAGCGAGTAGGAAATGGTGACTTTTTTCATTAATACTCATTCTTCTCTTGTAACTTCATAACCAGGAACTTCCTCCTCTAAACTACCACCGTGCCTCTCTCAAATGACTAACTTTAAGCTCCTTGAGTGAATGTTTTTCAAGGACCTAATGCTGTGCTTTGCACACTGTTGACATTCTGCTACTGTTGAAGAGAATGAGAGTGAACAGGCTAATTTGGCAGGTCACCAAGGCAATTGTGAAGGAGGACAAACAAATGTATTCCCAAGGTTGTATTCTAAAATAGTACAGTTGCAGGGCCCAGGTGGATTAATTGGTGGGTACCCCTCACACATGGCAAACCAGAGATGGTGCTGAAAGAGGAAGCAGAGAAGGCAAGAAGAGAGAAGGGGTCTAAGAAAACTGTTTCCTAGATGCTTCCAATAGTAGGGCAAAGAACTACTCGATCAATCAGTGGTATTTCCTGAGTGCTTACTGTGTGTTTAGGAGAGTATACTACAACGGTGTTGAGACACATTCCCTGCCTACAATAAGCTTATAGTCTAGAGAGGGAGACAATAATACAAATTTTGGATGTGTATATAAGTGCTGTGGGGCTGAATATCAACTTCCCAAAGGGTACATAACGGAGTGCTTAGACAACACAGAAGGGAAAGGGAGTCAGGTGATCCAAGTTCATAGAGGGAAAGGATGGGTGGAGAGAAGAGAGACTGAGACTGAGATTAAGGACAGAGCAGGGAAAGGAAGAGGAAGCTTGAGGAGTCTCTGGGGTTAGCTTTGGGAAAGAAGAATTTGTGTGGAGATGAGTTCTTGGATGACCTGTGGGGCTCAGCCCATTATCCCATTTTGCCGAACCCTGAGGACAGCCATGCTATCCTCTCCCAGCCAACCTTTCTCTCCTCCCTCACTCCTGCAAAGCTACCCTGTATTCAGCTGTTAATTTGAAACAGAAGAACAGAGGATGGGTTCCTGTATGAAACTTAGATTTGTTCCCTAAGGGCTGGGGTTCATGCCATTGCAAGCTGAACTTGATAGCTTAAATGCCACCCTTGGCCAGCAAACTGACTTGGTTTAACAGTTTCCAGAAGTTTGATTTTCACTGTGAATAATAACCAACACTCCCCCATAAAAAAAAAAACACCCCTAATCCCACAACAATTTGGACTCTAAGAAGGAGGTCATAGAGTGGTTTCCTAGCCTGTCCTTTCCCCTTCGATATAGATCTTGTGGGTGGCAAAGGGAATAAATATGATAGCCCAGGAAAAAACAAGCAGCATGAAATAATTTCTGATACAGAACTTTGCATGGAAACAGCATTGCAACAGATTGAATGATAGATCCAAGTATAGATAAACTGAATATCTGGACCTCTGCAAAGCTGTTTTAGCTGCTACAAATTAAAAAATAAAACCTAAATTCTGTGCTACATTGCGATTGGCTCATAAAGGGTTGCCTTTCCAGCACTTTTATTTCTGGCCTCTTGTCAATCCTGGGTTTGAGCTGCAGGGGAGATGGGCATACCTGGGTCTTCATTTCAGATCCTGGAATGGATCTGATGGAAGGTGGGAGTGGGGAGTGGGCTTGTCCATTAATTTCCAGAACAAACTTCTTACCACTAGTATAAAGGCATTCACTCAGCTTGGCACCACCTCCTACCTGATCTCACTTATCTCTTCCTATGACCCAGTCCTCACACTTCATTTCCCCTAATGTTAATGTACTCAATGTATCACGATCTTGACTGTCTTGCCCATGTCCTCCCTTTGGCCTGGGACTCCTTCCTCCTTCATACCCAACAAACGATCTCTCTCCCCAACTTCAAAGCCTTACTAAAATCACATCTCCAATAGGCCTTCCCTGACTGAACTCTCATTTCCATTCTGCATCAACTACACACTTGGATCTGTACCTCTTAGTAGACCCTTTTTTTAAATCCCAAGCCTAGCCTCAGAGAATTTATGGACATATCCTTATACTCTCTTATTTCCTCTATCTGTAATTTATTGTAATGTCTGTCTCCCCCCTCTAGACTGCAATCTTCTTGGGGATTGTATCTACCAACTCTGTTGGACTGTATTCTCCCAACTACTTAGTACAGTGCTTTGCACATAGTAAGGGCTTAATAAAGACTATTGATTGACAACCTTGAAGTTAACATTAACAGGGATTGTTGGGTCAAGAAAAAATTTGGTTTGTGCAGTCCAATACTGCCTCAGATCTCACCTTAGGATGTAACATCATTAGCACCAACAGCTTTTGTGAGCAACTTCTGTACTAGCGCTTGAAGATCACCAGTAATAGGAAAAGATGCAGCTCGTCTTAAAAGAAATATCAGTCTAATGGGTGAGGCAGGTGAATGCAAACTGCTAAATTTTCAATGGGTAAAATATGTCTGTCTTCCCCTCAAGACTGTAACCTCCTTATGAATAGAGATCATGTCTACCAATTCTCTTTCATTGTATGCTCTCAAATTCTTAGTACAGTGCTGTGCCCATAGTGGTCAATAAATGCCATTGATAGATCAACATAAAGGATGAAAAAATACTCAAGTAATATTTTTAAGTGCTTATTATGTTCCAAGTACTATACTGAGGGGGTAAATAAAAGATAATCAGTTTGGACACAGTCCCTGTATCACATGGGGCTCATAGTCTAGACAAGAGGAAGAACAGGGATTGAAACCCCATTTAATATATGAGGAAACTGAGGTCCAGAGAAGTTAAGTAATTTGCCCAAGGTCACACAACAGCAGAGCCAGGGTTAGAATCCAGGCCCTCTGACTACTAGGCCTGTGCTCAACCCACTACATTATGCAGCTTCCCTTCCCAGAGCAATCTCCCAGAGTGCAATTTCACCCCTAAGACCTTGAGATCTCAAGTAAAGAAATCTCCATTATTCTTTGCTAAGGTATCAAGAAGCATTTGTTGCAAGATCTCACTTTGTTAAGCTTCAAACATCTGAATGACTAAGAAACATGTGGATCGTGTTTTTATTTCAAACAGACTGTAATTCATTATTAGAGAATGTGAGGTTTGGAGTCTTGGCTCCTCTACCAATGTGGCTGCTTAAAAAAAAATCTAGCAAATTCTGGAGGTGGAAAAACCTACTCAGGTCTAATTTTTCTGTCTTCCTTTCTCCCAAAATGCATCCTTTAGGACTCAGATTTCTCCTACATTGCCGCTAGCAGTATTGGCTGAGTCATGATTTGAATAACAAATAAGGCAAAGGGGGAAAAAAGAACAAGTTCAAATTTTTCAGCAGAGTCTCCTTTTCTCTATTTAGCTTAAAAGTGGGTCAAGTTTCACTGACAATTTGGAAGGCTCCTCCCCCTTCCTCTTTCAAAAAAAAAAAAGAGCAGATCTCTGGAAATAGCATGTGTTACTAATATACCACATACTCAATATGGATTTCTCTGGAGATACCCTCTGGGTATGTGTTAGAAAATTCAATGAAATCAACTCTTCTGCCTAACTGGTATTTAATTTTCAATTATTTATGCCTTTACTTGCCAAATGATGTTCTTCAGACATGTCAGAAGAACCAGTCTCTGCTTAAAGTTATCCAATTGTTATTTTCCAAATAACTTGCAAAATTACCATTCATTTTCAATATTCGGCCTGATACCTGGAGGAAGCAAAACCCAGGGATTAAAGAGATAAGAATTTCTGAGTTAGCTACTAATTAAAATGACTAATTTAAAACATCTTTTTTTTTATGCCAATGCATTGGGAAAAGCTGCCATAAGTGTAGCACGGCATATTATATTTTCTACTCCTGCTTCAAAACTCTCAAGAACCTCAAGCTGTGGTCAGAGTACAATGGATCAGGGGCAGCTGTGTTGCCTGAATCACCCACTCATTCATCCTGCCTCCTCACCTCATTGAGAGAGGGTGGGGCAAGCCTTTCTCCAGAGCTAATTCTGAGGCAAGATCTCTTTAGAGTTTCTGCGTATAGCACCATTTATGTAAACCCTAACTAGCACCTACCCTGAGTGAGGAGATGGAGTATTTCCCAAGACAAAATTGTGTCCTTTCAGGCTGCTATGCTGAAGTGAGAAAGGAAGAGCTAGGGAGCTTCTAGGCCTAGGAAGGCCTCACTGGAGTAGGCGCTCCTCTTCCCAGGGGAAAGTGAAACAGTGCACTGTGGACACATGATTGTAGGAAGAAATGTAACTTTTTAGGATGCTAGGACAAAATTTCAAAGCTGAAGTTCTCTCTACCTACAGCACCTCCTCCCTAATGCTCTCCCACCTTTTAGATTATAAACTCCTCAAGAGCAGGAACCATGTCTTTTTAAATACTTTCAAGCTACCCTGCATGATAGCCTTTAAATCTCTGCTGTTGAGATCAGTGAAAATGCTTATTATCTGGACAGAGCTGCTGCTTTTCTTTAGGGTAAAGAGGAGTCACCAAATGGCAAGCTTTCCTGAGTCCAAACTTCTGCTTGCCCCCTGACCAAGGAGAACCTGGGTTGCAGCTTCCTCTTTGCTTAAAATTCAAAACTGAACTCTGCCTGGAGCTTCTCCTCTAGACTGTAAGCTCCTTGTGGACAGGGAGTGTCTACCAGCCCTGTTGTATTGCATTCTCCCAAATATTTAATACAGTGCCCTGCACATATTAAGAGCTCAGTAGACATCACTGATTGACCCTAGTAGGCTAGATCATCAGTTGAGAAAATTGCTAAGTTTATTAAAGTCTTTAATAGAAGAAGTGCCAGGAAGTAGGGTTCCACTGATTCTAAACCCATTCTGCTTGGCTCTCATAGAAAAATAACAACTTTTCCCATTACATCTCAGTTCACCCAAGACAACTTCCTCAGTGTCTTCTCTTCAAGGACAGGAGCCATGGATATATTTCCACCAATGCCTAGTACAGAGTGATGCACAGAATAGACACTAAACAAATAGAAAACATTCTGGAAGCAGTAGTCTAGTAATCCGGGATTCCATAAGCTTCATTTTCTGAAAAGGAAGTAATATTTTCAATGTTGCATAAATCGTAGTCCCCAAATTATTCACAAGGGAAGATGAGGTGCCTTGGTTTTGTCCCCTTTGCTGACATTCATTAGAGTGTACTTTCTTTATTACAGATATTTATTCCGTTGAACTTTGGAGAAGTCACAGTTATAAATTTTAATGGAGAGAATTTGGCAACCTATATTAAGTTTAATTTATTTCTCTTCTAAATTGTTTGAGTATTTTTTCATTCAATTCTATGTTGTCAGTTGAATTATTCCACTCTGTCAGAGGTAAAGCCTGCAATTATTAAATCCAAGCGGCCTTGTGACTTGTGACCCAACCACCTCATACTATTGCTGACTGTGTGAACCACAGACCTCTTAAAATATTAATTGTGTAATTTCCGCTGAATCTAATCCTATTTCTCATAAATATGTGTTTCTGAATACGCACGCACTGTCCTGGCTAGCATTCATCCTATAAAGCAGAGCCGAGATGTTTTTTAATAACGATACCCTCACCTTTCTACATTATGAGTGCTTAGCTGTATAAACATAACTAAAGGGAATTTAATCAAAGTTCCAAAGTTCCTTGTTTTGTTTTCTCTTTCCTGGTCCATAAAGCGGTTCCTTCCATATTCTGCTACAAAAGTGAACTCAACGCATGGCCTGTCCCCCATGACCCCTAACTATAGAATGAGCCCATACATATCATCAACCACATATCATCCCCAATCCACCTCGGAACCCCTGTGAAGCATGATGTCCGCATTTGATGCAGAAACAAAAATCTAGTATTCCTATTCCAAATGTCCCTCTTTATACCATATCTGAGTTAATGTTCTATTTTTCACTCAATAGGACAAAATGTAAGTCAAAATTCATAAATACAACATACAGAAGTACAGGTCGGGGAGACAAATGTCTTAATATCATAAGTAGACAACTGCAGGAGTAGGAAGCATCAACAGTTCAAAATCATCGTTGTATTCTTCTCTTCCACTGACAGTGATTATTACTTACCTCAACTATACAAATATATAAAACGAATATTCCTCCTCAAAGGAAAAAAACAAAATGAAAAGGAAAGAAGGATGTCAGACTTCTCCATTTAGTTTTAAGAAATAATGCGATCTTTCCAAACAGAAGTACTAGAATAATTAAACTAATTTTCCAAAATTATTCTAGTATATTCAATTACAGATTTTAATTATTTTAGAGAAATAACTCACAGTGTTAATGAAAGAGACAGTAGTAAGAATCATGGCAGAGTTTGTGTTTCATGTTCCTGCAATCTATAAGCCTTATTAGAAAATGTAAATCAAATATTTGATGAATACTAAGAGCCTTCTGGGATACTAAAATGAATATTGCCATTGTGACTCTGAGAATAGGGTTGAACTATAACAGAAGTCAGTTAAGGTAAGTGGATTTCAGTGCCAAAGGGAACATTAGCTGTTTTAAAGGGGCCTCTAGGGAATTACTCAGTATTAAATGCAAAAAAATTTAAACCACAGTGAGACTGTGACATTAAACAACTGAGGCCCAAAAGTTGAACAACGATGGACTTCCGTCTTTGACCCTATGTCCCCTAAAAATGAAGCAGGATGGAATATCACCATTTGATTGACATTACTATATTTTTGTACCTTTGGGTTCTCAAGCATTCCCTACATCTTTTAATTTGACCCATTTTATTAAAAAAAAAAAAGGAGAAAGGGATGGAGGAGATAGAAACAGAGTTCTAAGTAGAATGAATATGGCTTGTCAAAAGTATTTAAATCACTTCAGATAAAGATGGATATAAAATGGGTCGATTTTATAATTTATAAATTTTATAATTTATAATAATATTGAATATGTATAGATATTACCATTGCAGCTCTTCTTTAGTGTTTAGCATTTAATATCACAGTAAGTGGTTTCTCTGGTTTTCCCCTCCTGCCCTTATTAATGCCTCCACATTTGAAATGAAATGCAAATGTGTATTTTGGTATAGGTAAAGTGGTAGGACTTGAAGGGCAGAAATGTCACAGTGAAAATCTGTAATTAATTGTGCAAGAATGGTGGATAAAGAACAATCCAATAGCCTAAATTGAAGAAGAGGTCATAGTATGCCATTTTAAAAATGTGACATTAACCAAAATGTCCAGTTTTTGCTTATATAACTTAGCTCTATTCTTCTCTCATCTCCACTGACCCTTCTCATCCTAAACCTCCATGACCTAGTGGATAAAGCATGGACCTGGAAGCCAGAAGGACCTGGATTCTAATCCTGGCTCTATTTGCCTGCTGTGTGACCTTGGGGAAGTTATTTCACTTCTCTGTGCCTCAATTTCCTCATCTGTAAAATGGGGATTAAGAATGTGAACCCCATGTAGGATGGGGAATGTGTCCAATCTGATTAGTTTTTATCTCCCCCAGTGCTTGACCCCTAAAAGCACTTAACACATACCATCATTCATTCACTAATTCCAAATGCAAGAGGGGTAAAGCAGATGGAGTTATAGAGGGGCATTAAATGCTCCCACCTCCAAACCAAGTTTGCCACCTATTACTCCTGGTGGTCCCATACTAGATTCTTCTCTTATCAGCGACTCCCAGATAATTAGGGGACCTGGATGCCCGCACTTTACCCATCCCTAAAACCAGCCCTTTTTACACACAACTTGAGTCATCAGATCTGCTCGAGTGCCCTGTTCCCTGGGGATTGTCTCATTTTGTATGTCAATACTTGCTAGTGTGTATAACCTACTTGGATGGAGAGAAAAGCCATAGTTACTCTATAAAGAGCAGACAGGAAGAGAGCTAGCTCCTCCAGTCTACTTCTTCAGGAGCTGGGGCTGGATCCCACCCATGCTGATGCTCGGCCACATGATGACAGAGTTAAAAGTCTATTGCACGTGACCGTTCCTGCTACAGCAAATGGAGAGCTTATCTGCCACCAGCTGCTGGTTTACTCGTGTGAAGAACAGGGAGGTTTGGGGGAAGGGAATAACCTTATAAATCAGTATTAACGACAGAAATGTGAACTGAACTTGCCGGCAAAGGTAGTTTGTGAAGCATAGATATGTAGGTCGAGGCTGCTGGGAGATGATCTTCCTAGATGCCGAAGTATGAGCAGCAGTGGAGGCTTTGCTACACCCCCAAATTTGGCAGCCCCAGAATAGAGCCTAATTTGTATGTATAAAAACCCAACACCGGGCATGACCCCTATGCTCTTATCCTGGCAGTCAAATGTCTTCTGGAAATCTTCCAGCCAGCTTCAGGGCCTAGAGGGGCCAGTCCAGATGGCAAGAAGACCTCTCGGAGTTGTACAGATCTAGGAATACATGTCCTTGCCAAGCTGCAACTCAGGAAGCTGGTGACCTGCTTTTTTCTCCATTACAGAAGCCAGGAGTCCAGTGAAGCAGAGAAGGGAAAGTTTCTGATGCAAAGACCTGCACAGGGATATGTATCTGCACATATGTAGAAACCTTTCATTATCATTATTATGTGCTTACTAAGTGTCAAGCACTGCTCTAAGCCCTGGGGGGCATATGAGTTGATTAGGTAGAACACAGTCCCTTCCCACATGGGACTCACCCAAAAAGATTGGGGTGGGAGCCATCGCCAAAAAACCAAACTCTTCAGGTTAATCACAAACAAATCCATAATTTAAATCTTCAAATTACCAACACGTAAATAGTTAGCAAAACCATTAAGTCAAAATTAACCCCTAACTCAAATGATAGTGTTTAGTGATGTTTTCTAATGAATTGGATTCTGAAAAGATTGAGGATTGGAGTTTGTCGGTAGATTTTGGAACTTGAGTTTTCAACAATTTTTTTCTCTTGCCAGTGAAAGGATATTTCAATTTTAATTAAAACAATTTTCAGCACATAAAAAAATAGATTTTTTTTTCCAAACTCAGCAAAATTAATTTGTAGCTAGATAAGCAGGGTTCCCACTGTGGGGAGAGGGAAGGGAGAGGGAGAGTGTGTGTGTATCTGCCTGTGAGTGTGTATTTTAACCAGGTGCCCTTATTCCTAAGACAGGTATCTTAGAAACTTCTACTCCAATATCTCTAGCCTAAAGAGCACAGAGAGCTACGAAACAAATCGGTAAATCATTTTAATGAGGTAGCAGGGAGATCATCTAAATGAGCAGCTAAGCTTTCTTTAACAAAACAAAAAACTGGGTCAGTTTTAAGTGAGAATACTTGATCTGAATATTAGATGAGATCAACTTTGCAAATAACTATTTGCTACTGATGAGTAACTATTCAAGTGAAATAAGTGGTAAAACAAATGACAATCTCATCTAATTTATATGTCCTGTGGAGCTATGGAGAGAAAAAGAGGCTGGTAAAAGTGAATCGCTCTGGTAAATATGTCTTAGTTATCTGCAAGTGAGACTAGAAAGAAGGAGAGAGATCAGGGCTGGAGATGTAGATTTGGGTGGTAGTTGAAGCCAAGGGAGTGAATGAGTTCTCCAAGGGAGTGGGTGTAGATAGAGACTACACCCTCCTCACTCTAGGCTTCAAGCCTCTCCATCACCTTAACCCTTCCTACTCTCCTCCCTTCTCTCTTTCCACTGCCCACCCCGCACGCTCCGCTCCCCTTCCGCCCACCTCCTCACCGTCCCCCCGTCTCACCTATCCCGCCGTCGATCCCTGGGCCACGTCCTCCCGCGGTCCTGGAATGCCCTCCCTCCTCACCTCAGACAATCTAATTCTCTTCCTCTCTTCAAATCCCTTCTTAAAACTCACCTCCTCCAAGAGGCCTTCCCAGACTGAGCTCCCCCCTTTTTCCCTCTGCTCCCTCTACCCCCCTTCACCTCTCCGCAGCTAAACCCTCTTCTCCCCCCTTCCCTCTCCTCCTCGCCCTCTCCCATCCCACCCCCAGCGTGGCTCAGTGGAAAGAGCACGGGCTTTGGAGTCAGGGCTCATGAGTTCGAATCCCAGCTCTGCCACTTGTCGGCTGTGTGACTGTGGGCGAGTCACTTAACTTCTCTGTGCCTCAGTTCCCTCATCTGTAAAATGGGGATGAAGACTGTGAGCCCCACGTGGGACAACCTGATTCCCCTATGTCTATCCCAGCGCTTAGAACAGTGCTCGGCACATAGTAAGCGCTTAACAAATACCAACATTATTATTATTATTATCGTCCGCTGGACTGTATATATCTTTACCACCCTATTTATTTTGTTTATTTTGTTTAATGAGATGTACATCACCCTGATTCTATTTAGTTGCCATTGTTTTTACGAGATGTTCTTCCCCTTGACTCTATTTATTGCCATTGTTCTTGTCTGTCCATCTCCCCCGATTAGACTGTAAGCCCGTCAAATGGCAGGGACTGTCTCTATCTGTTAACGACTTGTTCATTCCAAGCGCTTAGTACAGTGCTCTGCACACAGTAAGCGCTCAATAAATACTAATGAATGAATGAATGAATGAATGAGGCTAGAAGGGGACCCAGAATAGAATCTCGAGGGACCCCCACAGTTAGGGGGTGGGAGGCAGAGGAGGAGCGCACGAAGGAGACGGAGAATGAATGACCAGAGAGATAAGAGGAGAACCATGACAGGACAGAGCTATATAAACTTACAGTCCCTTCTTTTCCCCTCCACATACAGAATCAGGCAAACCTCACTGTACTCTAGAAAATTTGCAGTGGGACCACTGAAGAGATAAAAAGTCGGTTTACTTTAATTTAAATCACATTTTACGCTCTTCATTGTTTGGCCAAAGAACGATGAACAACAGAGGGCCATGAAAATGCTATAGGAAGGAAATTTTTAAATTGAAATCAGGACTGCTCTCCTGGTAATTGTGGAGGGAAAGGGAACAACATTTTTAAAGTTTCTGTGGAGAACAATTGAGTGATTTAGAAATATCTGAGCAGAGTGCAGAAGGTGGAGTGGAGAGGAGGGCAAGAGGTTGTGTAATCTATAAGCTGAAGGATTTTTTGATGTTTTACTGCTTCCGTAAATAATTAAGACACACTTGTAAAAATTATCTTTAAAATAAGTCATAAAATATATCCATCACTTAGATTACTCTCCCGAGTAACCATTTTCAAATGAGCAAATATAAAACTAACTGATGAGCTGTCGGAGTATTGAGCTACCAATAGTAAGCCTCTCTATCCATCTCTCTACCTAGATTCCTTACTGAACCAAGGCCCTGGCTACAGAGACTAAGTGGACAAAGAGCCACTGTTGCATGAATTCTATAACACCACCTTCTTCACTAAAAGTTACTTTACCCGTAGTCTCAGTCCAGCCGGGAAACACTGCTCAGTTTTTTTCCACAACATGAAGAGGGATGAAGACCAATCAACATGCTGTCTCTAAAGGAAAACTATCTATCCAGGCCACTAAAGAGACTATAACATTTACATCTGACTAGCCAAAGGCACTACTGGGATAATAATAGTAATAATGTTGGTATTTGTTAAGCACTTTCTATGTGCAGAGAACTATTCTAAGTGCTGGGGGATATATAGGGTAATCAGGTTGTCCCACGTGGGGCTCACAGTCTTCATCCCCATTTTACAGATGAAGGAACTGAGGCACAGAGAAGTGAAGTGACTTGCCCACAGCCACTCAGCTGACAAGTGGCAGAAACAGAATTCGAACCCATGACCTCTGAATCAGTCCTCTAAGTTATTTTCCCAGGCAGATAATATTGGAAAACCAAAGTCTAAATCCAAGGACACTTGCATTCCTGGTAACATTGAGGTTATTTTTAAATTTCATTTTATGATGGCTTTTATGCAGAAATGAACAGGATCTCACTAAACTGTTTCTTTTTTAAAGATCTTCTTCAGTTGATTAAAAAAGATCAGCACTGGCTTATCACAAAGAACTCTGGTTCCTTTAGTAAGAAGAAGAGCTTGTAAAAATATGCGGCAGAGCGTTGCTGACTGAGACATAGGCATACTATGAAAAGTGATTTCATATTGAGAAGCAATGTGGCTTAGTGGAAAAAGCCCGAGCTTGGGAGTCAGAAGACGTGGGTTCTAATCCCGGCTCTGCCACTTGTCTGCTGTGTGACCTCAGTCAAGTCACTTAACTTCTCTGTGCCTCAGTTACCTCATCTGTAAAATGGGGATTGGGACCGTGAACCCCACGTGGGACAGCCTGATTACCATTTATCCATCCCAGTGCTTAGAACAGTGTTTGGCACATAATAAGCACTTAAATACCATAATAATAATAATATTTATGAGTTCTGAGGAATTTTGAAATGCTTTAAGTGGGGAAGAACAAAAGCAGTCTTTGCCTAACCTTGCTATTCAAAAAATTACATTAAACTTTGTATAACATTGTAACCCTATTCTTGGAAAGGACTGCTTAGAGTCAACATCTCATATGAGCATTGAAAAAATGTGATTTGGGGAATTAGATAATCCAGTCTCAGTTTTTGATTCACTTTTAAATAATAGTTTGACAAGTACTAAGGAATAGTATATAAGTAAAATAGAGGATGCTTAACATTTATGAAAGCCAATCTGTATCTGATTTTAAGCCTTTGGTTCAGGGTGCCTCTCCTGGCATGCATGTTCAGAGTTGCCAGTGGTGTGAGTTTTTATGACTGTTTCCTCTGTGCATGTGTATGTGTCCCTCCATACGTTTAAAACGAGCTTAACATTACCTTCCTGAAATCTCTGCTTTTCTATTTCTTTTATTGTCTCTTTAAATGGGAGTAGGCAACAAGAAATAATGTTTTCCCTTTCTCCTCAGGCTTCTATAGTTTCTTGTTCTTAAGCCTTTACTTATTTTCCAAGTCTTTGAAACCTTTTGGAAATTTAGACCAGTGCTCCCAAGAGCTCAATATACCTGGGAAAGCAAAATGAGTTTACAGTGATTTTATCCCTGATTGCATACTACACGCTAGCAACATCTCATTCATTCACAGATTTATTATGGCAAATTTACCAATTCATAAACAATCTCCTTTATGGGTTTTTATATCATTTAGAAAGCATGCATAATGTTCCTAAATATATTTGATAAATTGCATAAAAAGCATAATCTGATTTTAGACATTTTGCATAAGATTACAACTTTAGCTTTCTAAAGCTTTATATTTCAGCTCATTGCTAGAATCATGCATTATGCTACTAGCTTAATTTACAATAAACAAATTGTAAGCCACAGGAGTGGTGGTGGAAACTGGAGGGTGTTGGGGCTTCTGTAGAGAAATAATAAAAAGAGGGGTTTAGGAAGAAGAGCTGATGAGACATGATTTTTCTGCTGTGTCCCATAAAGTTCCCGTGATCCAGCTCTTTTCCAATCCTTGTCAAGATTGCTGATTGTTTAGAAATTACTGTTCATCTCATTATGGGATGGAAATATGTATGCTAATTCTGTTGTATATACTAAGGAATAGTATATAAGTAAAATAGAGGATACTTAACATTTATGAAAGCTAATCTGTATCTGATTTTAAGCCTTTGGTTCAGGATGCCTCTCCTGGCATGCATGTTCAGAGTTGCCAGTGGTGTGAGTTTTTATGACTGTTTCCTCTGTGCATGTGTATGTGTCCCTCCATACGTGCTTAGTACAGTGATCTGCACATAAGTGCTCAATAAATACAATTGATTGATTTGAAAGAATTTCAGGTAACCGCCAAACATCCTCCTTGAGTTTTGTTTTCTTCTTTCTTTTTTTTAATGTGTGTTTATGTGTGGCGGTGGAGGTGGTTGGAGGGTACGGTATTCAATGACATTTGTTAAGCACTTACTATGTATCAGATACTGTTCTAAGTGCTAGGGTAGATACAACTCAATCAGGTGGAATATAGTCCTTGTCCCACATGGGGCTAACAGTCTAAGTAGGAGGAAGAACAGGTATTCGATCTCCATTTTACAGATGAAGCAACTGAGGGACTGAGAAGTGACTTGCCCAAGGCCACCTAGCAGGAAACTGGTGAAGGTAGGATTAGAATCTAGGACCTCCGAGTTCCAGAGCATGGGTACTAGGCCATGCTGCGTCAGTTGATACACTGTAGTAGATCGAAATAGTTCTCACATAGGATTTATTCCAGAAAAGGGGCTGGTGCTTAATAAAGTTGAAAACACTAGGCTCTAAGGCTGAAACAGAATGTAAATTTATAAATACTTTAAGTGCCATTTGACATCTTAAAACATCTGTCTTAAGTTGAGGACTGCCTGCCCTTGGATATTTTCCTGATTGAATGAAGGAGAATGGGAATATCGGAGACTAACGTAGCTATCGAAACCAAAATTTGCTGAGAACTATGAAGAATGAGAAAGACCTACTTTAAAGAGCGTGATTTTTTTACTGACTTCCAATCAATATTTTGTTCCAGATCAATTTATATCTGCAAAGTCATTTAGGTATCTATTCTGTTGGAATGACCCTGATCAGAAATAGTAAGATGATGTAATAGTAATAATAATGTTGATATTTGTTAGACTCTTATATGCCAATTACTGTACTAAGTTGTGGAGTAAAGGCAGATTGGACACAGTCACCTACCCACATGGGACTAACACACTACATAACTGACAGTTGAAGTTCTTCCCAGAAGCTGAAAGATATTCCCTAGAGTCTTTGGTGTTTCAGGGAAGTGACTTTGAGAGTCAAGCTAGGAGAGTGGGGAAGAAGATAAAAGACTTCAGAGAATTAGTCATTAGTAACACCAGACAGGGCTAGATCAGAAATGGAGTTCAACATTTAGATGCTTTTTTCTGACCCTTTCCACCCAAGGAGAATGTTAGTGTCCTCCAGCCACCTGTTGTATGTCCTTGGGACTGGACTGATTGATGCAAACGAGTGAAGACACAGTTCATGAAGCCTCATAGATGTTCGAGATTCACCTGTAGTCCCTTACAGTTCTCATCTCTAAGTTTGACAAGCCTGCCTCTTACATCTTATTCATATTCCTAAATCAATCATTTGTATTTACAGAGCGCTTACCGTGTACTGTACTAAACACCTGAGGGAGTATAATACAACAGACTCGGTAGACACATCTCTACCCACCATAAACTAATACAGCTTCTCTCCTGAGACTCATAAATCCCTCTCTTACCTAATTATCATTTCACTGAATAGTTCCTATTCCTTAGATCAGGGCTTTAAGGAAAATGCATTAAATGCTTTTTATATTTTTTATATTTAAATTTTTAAATATATGAGATTGTTAGAATGACTGAATATGGGGAGTGTTTCAGGAAATGCAACCATCTGAGAGCTTCCCATAGGACAGCCACCTAGGGAAAGGAAAACAGTATTTGTTTCCTTGATTGAGATTTTCTGTGTGTCCCATGACCTGGACAGCTGGGCAGCAATCCTAGTGACTGTACAGTTTTGTAAACCAACATGTCTTCTTGGGCCCATTTAGTCACTAAACAGTCACTTTCAAGTACTTACCACAGAAAATTTAAAACCACCTTTCTTTTGCAATATATCACTGCTCAGTGTTACCTTAAAATCTATACTAAAGAAAATCTTTCAAAGTTTTGTCATAGGGTGAAGTAGTTGTCTGTCTCCGGCCATTGTCAAATGTGTCTTTTTCTTCCTAAAGCAAGATTATTGGAAGAAAAGCATGTCCTCAGTCACAAAATCCTCCGTTACCATAGCAATAAGGATGGGGAATGAGAAAAAGTTACTAAAAATACCTGGATGTATGCAGGCTGTTTTAGGAATTTGACCTACATGACGTATTATATACAGTATTCCTTGAGAAGTTCGTCAACTGAATTAACAAGATGAAAAGTGTTATGTGAATTATCTTACTGGATTCAATGTGGGAGTTGCACATAGACAGATGATATTACGTATGATCAGAGGACTAATTATCAATAAGGCTTTGATTGACATCTAGAATGCTTAAAATAAGCCATCAATAAAGAAGGAATTTCATATAGAAAATGTAAAACTATGCCATGCATTTAGTCCAAGTTTCCATTTATGACAGTAACTGGGTTTGAATAAGTGCTTTTTATATCACCAACCATTTTTATGACGTTGGAGCAGCCCCTTCTCAAAAGTCACTTGTTTAAGAGGTATTCCCCATAGGGTTTGGGGGGGTTTTAATAGTATTTGTTAATTGCATACTAGGTGCCAGGCACTGCACTAAGCACTGGGGTAGAGTCAAGGTAATTAGGTTGGATGCAGTCGTAATCTTAATCTCCATTTTACAGATCATGTAACTGAGGCACAGAAAAGTTAATTGACTTGCCCAGGGTCACACAGCAGATGAGTGGCAGAGGCAGAATGAGAACCCAGATCCTTCTCCCAGGTCCGTACTCTATCCACCAGGTCATGCTGCTTCTCAGTTTTTTAAGAAATTATATGATTATGCAACAATTACTGACTGTCCAAACTCAATGGAGTGCATTATCTGCCTCACTAGCATTTGGGGATTCCATTTCAGTATTGAGATTTGACAATATTGAGTCTGCATACTTAGCAAGTATTCTCCAGATGCAGAAATCCAGCTATCAGCCCTCTAGAGCCAGCTGTCTACTGAGCTGAATACTAGATAGGCTAGTATATTACCCTATTTATTTTGTTAATGAGGTGTATTTCTCCTTGATTCTATTTATCTTGATGATGTTGTCTTGTTTTGTTTTGTTCTGTTTTGCTTTTCTGTCTGTCTCCCCCATTTAGACTGTGAGCCAGTTATTGGGCAGGGATTCTTTCTCTCTGTTGCTGAATTGTCCATTCCAAGTGCTTAGTCCAGTGCTCTGCCCATTGTAAGCGCTCAATAAATACTACTGAATGAATTTAGCGGACCAAGGTCTAGCACTCTCAAACACTCCCTGGTATGAATTTCTTTCCAACTATTCCATTTAAAATGAAACAAAAACTAAACTAGTTCCACCTGAAGTAAAATATGTGAACTTTTTTTATTTTTGAGTGTATGTGCTCATGAGGCTCAAACACTCACCATGAAGAGCAATAGCAAATGCCAAACTCAGACTTACATAATGAAATTGCAGTTTGAGAATTGAACATGCTATAGTGTACAATGTTTATAGACTGCATCTGCTCCAGCTGAATTCCTCAGGAATGGAAGCAGAGAAAAAATGTTCTGACAAAAAAATGCAGACCTTCATTAACGTTTCTATTTCTCCTTCGGAGGCAGATTTAGCCATGTTTAAAGTATGTTTTAACTAAGAGAACATGATGATTACAGCAACTATTATTTATGTTGTTCAGTATTTCTACAAGAGAGAATTTAAAATTCAGCCCTTGGTTTAACTGGCATTTGATAGGTGACTTCGCACTTTTCCACAGGTCTTAAAACACTCCAGCCTAAATCTTTATTAGTAAAATTTTGGAAAATAAGTACAATATTGGAATTTTGGAGAAAGGTAGTTTTGAAAAGTCTGTGCTGGAGGCCATGGAAGCTTAAGATATGATGAATAGTTCCAGCTAGCTTCCTAAGGCTACATTAAAAAACTACAGTTAAGCCTTTTTCTGGGATTTAAAATTAGACTAATATTTTCTGCCACTCTGAAATGGAAATTTCAGTCTTTCAGATTGTTTGGGGAAAAAAGTTGTGAACACATACAAATCATCACTCATTCTAGTTTTCCAAAGCAATCCAATCCTCTGATGCCTGAACTTTCATGCCTTTCAAAGAACAAAAGGATCTACTAAGCAACATAGTGTGCCTCTTCACAACAGATACAAAACCTCTTTCTCTCTATATCACCATTCATTCATTCAGTAGTATTTATTGAGCGCTTACTATGTGCAGAGCACTGTATTAAGCACTTGGAATGGACAATTCGGCAACAAATAGAGACAATCCCTGCACATTGACGGGATTACAGTCTAATCACCAAATCTTAATTAACCAAAACTATGCCACTGGCTGTGTCTGTCAGTAACAGAAGTAATACAAAGTGGAAAAAAAGAGATGGAATCTGTGTAAACAGCTAACATTCCTACTGTACTATCTTTTCCATTCCCTACTCTCAAGCAAAAGTCTCAGAATGTGCATGTGTCCTCTCATTTGGTAAGTGCTTAGTCGATCAGGTATTCAAGTTTTTCATTGTCAAATTTAACCTTTGGTGACTTTTAATGTTATTCATTAATCTCAGTTTTTGTACCTATCTTGGTATTTTCAATTTTCATTATCAGTAAAATCATGATTTTGGCCATAATTCGGCTTGGAAATCCAGTTCAGAGATGATTTACAAGACCTTTGCAGAATTAGTAAATGGCCTTGAACACCATCTAGCAGCATGGCTTAGTGGAAAGAGCATGGTCTTGGGTCAGAGGTAGTGGATTCTAATTCCGGTTTTGCCACTTATCAGTGCGTGACTTTGGGCAAGTCACTTAACTTCTCTGTGCCTCAGTTACCTCATCTGTAAAAATGGGGATTAAGACAGTGAGCCCCATGTGGGACAAACTGAGTACCTTGTATCTACCCCAGTGCTTAGAACAGTGCTTGGCACATAGTAAGTGCTTAACAAATATCATCATTATCATATTTGTTATTTTGAGTCTTAGTTCAGTGATGTAGAGCTAAGCAACCCAATTTTAACCTCTTGAAGCAAAAATGTTTCAGCTGGAATAAGTATTTTCATAGCCTATCACACCAGTTATGGGATTGTCTCTGTTGCTGAACTGTACTTTCCATGCGCTTAGTACAGTGCTCTGCACACAGAAAGCACTCAATCAATACGAGTGAATGAATAACAATAAATCAGTGTTCTTGAGTTCTTACTATGTGCAGAGAGTGCAATGCAACAGAGTTGGTAGACAAGTTCTCCCCCAAGGAGCTTACAGTCTAGATTGATAGGAATGAAACAATAGTATTTACTGAGCAATTAGTACAGAGCATTGTACCAAGCATGTTCAATAAAGTTCAATAAAGGAAGGGGACACAATCCCTGCCCACAAGAATCTTTCTATTTTAGGAGATAGATATTAAAATACAGTAAGGCAAGAAAGCACCTGAATAAAAGATAGATACATGCCACAAACCCATGTTCTTATTTCCTTTCATTTCTTCCTCCAATCTGCATTTGAATTGTGACTCCAGACTGTATGCTGCTCAAGAGCAGTGATTTTGTTTACTAACTCTGTTGTAATTTCCCAAGTATTTAGTACAGTGCTCTGTACATAATATGAGTTTAATAAAAACTATTGCTCATATTGATAACTGCATCCTGGATGACTTCAACTCATCTACCACCAGTCTGCCTGAAATGGGGACTATGTTAATGCCAATCAACATTGTGAGTGCTTCCCTTTCCCCAAAGGGACAGGAATCATGTCTAATTCCCACCTGTGGATTCTCTCCCAGAGGTTAGTACAATGTTTTGCACACAGTAAGCACTTAATAAATGTCATTACTTCTACTACTGGAAATTTTCTTGTGAGAAGCAGCATAGACCACAAGCCTGGGAGTCAGAAGGGCATCAGTTCTAATCCCAGTTCGGCCACATGACTGCTAGTGTAACCTTGGTCAGGTCCCTTCGCTTCTCTATGCCTTGGTTACCTCATCTGTAAAACTGAAATTAACACTGTGAGCCCTATTTGAGAGAGGGACTGTGTCCAATCTGATTAGCTTGCATCTACCCCAGTGCTTAGTACAGTGCCTGCCACATAGTAAGTGCTTAACAAGTATTCATTCAATCATATTTACTGAGTTCTTATTCAATCATATTTACTGAGCTCTTACGGAGTGCGAAACACTTACAAATACCATTAAAAATAATAGTAACTGGACAAACCTCAGGAATCTCATCGTGGGATTGCAGGCCCAACTCATGTATTTTTGTCTGCGTGGAGACTGTCCCTTGTAAACAAACCAGGTACTTCATGAGGGTGCCCCAGAAAGGTCAGGACCAGAGTGGATTTTGGGGGGGAAAGATTCCCTTCACACCACCATTCGAGTCCTGCTCAGATACTGCCAAACCCAATAATTACCCAAGGATATAACACCATACTTGCTGGTGTGTTCATGCACAAGATTCTTCATGAATGAAAATTCAGTGATTTCTGCTGAGATCAGTCTTAGTTTTCCCTAAACTGGTAAAACAACAAAGAGTTTTAAAAATGGCACAGATCTGGGACTACCCAGCCACATTAGTAAATTTTTGTTTGTTTTTTCATTCAATCATATTTATTGAGCACTCACTGTGTGCTTAGTGTGTTTTTGCTTTTATGGTATTTGTTAAGTGCTTATTAAGAGTTAAACACTCTTCTAAGCGCTTGGGTAGGTACAAGTCAGTTAGGTTGGACACACTCCCTGTCCAATGTGAGCTCACAGTCAAGCAGGAGGGAGAAGAGATATTCCTCATTTTACAGTTGAGGAAACTGAGGCACAGAGAAGTAAGGTGACTTGCCCAAGGTCACCAAGAAAGGAACTGGAAGAGCAATTGGCAGAGCTGGGATTAGAACCCAATTCCTCTGACTCCCTGGCCCGGGCTCTTTCCACTAGACAGTACTGCTAGATTTCAATGGTAACAGCTTTAATAACTATTGAAAAGTTCATTCCAAATGGCTTATTCACAAGAACTAGTTTTCTCCCACTTTATCAATAAAATCCATCCTAGAATATATAATTTAGCTTTTCCATAATATAGTACTAATGTTTAATTTATGAGTATCGATCACAATAAAGTACTGAAGCATCTGACTGAATATATCCCACTCCACTTTAATTTAGTTAACAAATGTTCCCTGTGCTTATGACACCAAAAAGTCTCCAATTATTTATAGTGTGAAGAAAAACTGTTTTTCTGCTGCAAAATTCTATTATATTAGCATGGCTTCTTACAGCATCAATTCATCCATTTACATACTTGTGCACAGATGTGTTTCTCAATGTCAAAGCTAACTAGCCAGAAAAAAAGACTTTTAGTATATAGTAATTAAAATGAGGGTGTTCTTAAAAAAAACCCACGATGGACAGCTCATTTATTTTGATTATAAAAAAGAAATTTCAAAAAAAAATAACCCACATTGCCATCAAAAGCTTCTTTGATTTAGATGCAAAAGAAGTATGCCAAACTTGGAATATAATGCCTCACAACCCTTCAGCTTTCCTTATCCCTAATAACTGGGCTCAACAAAAACACTTGCCTACTTAACAGTGACAAATGCATAAAATTAATGTTACAGCCAGGACAGGCAGAGAGGTATTGTTACATGTCAAACAAACAACAAACAAGCATCTAAGTAGAAGACAGGATCATGGACTAACATGGAGCCAAGTGGCACCGTGGTATGATGGATGAAGAGTAATGGTGGGATTTATAAAGTGCTTACAAATGGACCAATGTAACATTCAGAGAAGCAGTGTGGCTCAGTGGAAAGAGCCCAGGCTTGGGAGTCAGAGGTCACGGGTTCGAATCGCAGCTCTGCCACTTGTCAGCTGTGTGACTCTGGGCAAGTCACTTAACTTCTCTGTGCCTTAGTGACCTCATCTGTAAAATGGGGATTGACTGTGAACCTCATGTGGGACAACCTGATTACCCTGTATACCCCAGCGCTTAGAACAGTGCTCTGCACATAGCAAGTATTTAACAAATACCAACAATATTATTATTATTATACAAAGAAAATAAACATGTGGGACCCCATGCCTGTCCCACTTGGGCTCACATCTCAGAGGGAGATCAGGCATTTTAACTCCATTTTACAGATGAGGAAACTAAAGAGAAATTAAGAAACTTGTTTGAGGTCACACAGCATATATATGATGGAGCTGGAACTGGAACCCAGGTCTCCTGATTCATACTCTTTCCACCAGACAATGCTGGGTCCCAAGGGAGTCAACATTCATTCAACCCTGTATATAAATCATGTTCACAAACAATAATATAAAAAAAGAGGCAAAAAAGGCTACCTACTAGTGTGGACCAGGAACCAGGTATCGTCTATCTGTTGTTGGGTTGGAAAATGACCACAGTCTCTGAAATACGTAGGCAGCTCACTTCTATCCATCGCTTGCCAAAATTCCCTCTTGAAAAACATAGTTTCATAATCTGAAATAAAACAAAGTTTTTTTCTTTCACCAATACAATCAGGTTTCAAAAAAGTCACATTGCCCACTGATAGCATGGTTTCTTCATTCTTGGTGGTTCTTCTTGTTTTAGGGGAAGGTTACTCAGGGGTTTGCTTTCATTAACAGAAGATAACAAGGCATTTTGCAGCAGGGCCTCAAAGTAGAAGGCTCAAATTTATGTAGCTCAGTTGGCAGGGTCTTCAGGAAAATGTCAGCCTCCTGAATGTATCTAAAAGCATCTGGGAAGCCTGCTGACTAGAAGGGAATCAAAATCTCCCTCTCTTTTTTTCTTTTAAATGTGCAGTGCAGCTAAGGGAGTTTAGGTTCTTTACTCCCTGAAGGAATTATACAACTACTTCATTAAAAGAAGTAGTGTATGAAAACAACAGACAAAAAAATTCCGAGTGTCTTTTTTTGATTAAACTCGTTCTCGTTATGAAAGGAGGATTGGAGAGTTTTCCTCAGTATTAAGGATTTAATTTCATTTTTCTCCAAAGGAGTTCTGGAATGATCAACTTCAGGTCCATGATTAGCTGTCAGATGGATAGAGGCAGTGGATTTCTATATAGTATTGGTCCCAGAGACTGTTGCTGAAGGGGCTCTAAATAAGATAGAAAGGTCTTTTTTTAAAACTTCCTATTTCCAGATAACTTTTCCAAACCTAGGTGTTTGATCTTCTTGGCCCTACTGCTTACTGAGCATTTACAGCAAATTTTTCACCAAACTCATTATCAGAGGAACCTGCACAGTACCGTCTCAGAGTAGAGATGCAGCGTGGCTCAGTGAAAAGAGCACAGGCTTGGAAGTCAGGGGTCATGGGTTTGAATCTCAGCTCTGCCACTTGTCAGCTGTGTGACTGGGTAAATCACTTTACTTCTCTGTGCCTCAGTTCCCTCATCTGTCAAATGGGGATTAAGAGTGTGAGCCTAACGTGGGACAACCTGATTACCTTGTATCTACCCCAGGGCTTAGAACAGTGCTCTGCACATAGTAAGTGCTTAACAAATGCCAACATTATTATTATTAATAATCAGTGGTATTAAGTGCTACCTATATGCAGAGCACTGTACAATAGACATAATCCATGCCCACAAGGAGTTTACAGTCTACAGGAGTAGCATACCCTGGATTTTTTTCCCACTGATTTGATTCTTCCATAAGGAAAGAGCGTACATATTTATATATCCTCTCTCTCAAGCACCATGGCCTAATGGCTAGAGCACAGACCTGGGAATCAGAAGGTGAAGGGTTCTAATCTTGGCTCCACCACTTGCATGTTGTGTGACCTTAGGCAAGTCACTTCACTTCCCTGAGCCTCAGTTTCCTCATCTGTAAAATGTGGATTAAGACTGTGAGCCCCATGCAGGACAGTTGCTTGTATTGATTGCTTTTATGCACTCCAGAAAAACTATCTGGCCATCTGGCCAGAAAGAGGGGCTTCAAGACTCCAAAACATCCTGCTTTTGGCTGAAGTAACAGTAATAACCATGGAAACAGTGGGGAGCCCAGTTCACTATGAAGAAAAGAGCCTCACAAGAGATCTCATGATGGATGCTCACTCTGAGAACTCCCACTGAAGTACTGTAAAAATTTATATTCCGAGCTGGCTTCTAATCTGTACAAGGTGCTTGGCTGCAGATTCTCTGTCATGGAGAAGCAAAACCATAATGGTTTGCTCCACATCAGTGGCAGTTTCCTGGAAAGGGGCTGCTGTGACCAACATTAGATCAGAATAACCACTTAGAGAAATACTTGAACTGCTAGAGCAGTGCTTGGCACACAGTAAGCCCTAAATAAATACCACCATTATTATTATTAGCAAGAAAGAGCCACTAAGAGTCAGTCCTTAATGGAAATGAAGAAAATTTGGTTAGCATTTCTCCACTGTCCTAAATCAAATTGATGATGATGATGAGAATGGTATTCTTAGGCCCTTACTATGTGTCAAGCACAGATAGATATAAGTTTATAAAATCATACACAGTCGCTGTCCCAGATGGGACTCACATTCTACAGTTGAGCAAATTGAGGCACAGAAAAATAAGTGACTTGCCTAAGGTTACAGGGCAGGCAAGTGGCAGAGCCAGGATTAGAATCCAGGTGCTCTGACTCTCAGGTGCCCTTTCCACTAGGCCACGCTGCTTGGTGGAGTTGTTTGAAAACAACCCTGCCAATGGCAAGACTGATTCTCCTGCCACCAAAAAAAGAATACCCCTGTATATTTTGTCCATGAAAATATAGTAGCACACTATATAGTATAGAGCCTTGTCATTTGTGGTGAGGATTGTACACACTGCAACACACTCATCAGGAAGCTCAGAGCAGGGAAAACCCATTTTCCCAGAATCCCCTCCCTTTTCTTGATCAGATCAGTGGAAGAACATATGAAAGGAAAAGTGTTGCGCCCCTCAAATTGCCTTTCCATTGCCTGAATCCATTTTGTACACTGTTATGAGACTCCCACTTCTAATACACAAAGTATTGTCATTAGAAGGGGGCTGGTATGGCAGGGCCAACTGTAGATAGTGAACGAGTGGGAAAGATAAAAGGAATATCAAACTAAAGAGCTGGAAAGCAGGGCTGGGTTCAAATAGTTAACGAAAGAGTCAACTGCCTCAGAGTACACCATCTGAAGGGTGCTTAAAAATTTGGCAGTGCCGGTCTGAGTCAGAAGCAAGACCTATTTTTACAGGAAGTTACAAAGGGAAACAGTCTCAGGCAAATCCCTGCAGGACCATATGCAAACTATTGGTTGGCATAGAACCATTAATGATTACCTTTTGGGTGTGACCTTTGAGCAAACTAGGTCCCCACTAGCAGAATTGGGATGAAGAGCGTATTTCTTTAGACTATCTATGAAGATCCCACAGGCAGAGTCGAATGCATAACTCAAGATAGATGGATTATACCTATTATCTTGCCCTTGTAAATATGGTCTGTCACTATCATGGAAGGAAGAAAATTAAATTTGCCTGACACTATTTGCTCTCCGCAAGGCCATGGTGTTTGCTTCATCTAGTGTGTTCTTCTAGATGGTTACAAATCGATTGTTTGATCATTTGTTCTATCTTCTGTAATTATCTACATCATCCTTTTTCCAGCTTTTGAAGATGAGATCGTTTGTCAAGGCACTTCTCATATTCATGAATTCAAAAATAAGAGCTAGTGGCTCTTAGAAAACATGCACCAATTACTTATTAAAAACCCTGGAATGAATGACATCAGGCTCCAGTGATTATCCAGTTTTTTAAAATAATCTTTGTTTCCATCCCTATTTCCGTTAGGTTTTCCAACTTTTTATAAGAAATAGAAGACAAAAATGAAAAATATTAAGAGCATACATCTTTTCAGTCATTTGCTGATAATGCCAGCTATCATTTCTTAATGTTAAAACATCTTTACTATTCACAGTTTTATATCCATTCTGACTAAATGATCTAAAATAATGGAAATTTGTCAGGTGAACTATTGAGATCATAGCAAATGTAGTCATCTTCAAAGTTATCTCTTAATTAGAGATCAATAGCAGGATATCACTGGCTATATTTTGTATCTCATCTTGGGGAAGTTATAAAGTGTCTAGTGCTAAATTCAGACTTGACACTTTAGTATTCCATAAACCTAGAGTAGTAGATACTGCATTAACAAAATACATACTCAGAGCATTTGACAGAAGTACAAAGATGTAAAGAGATACATGCATGGAAAAAAGTCCAACCTAAGAAAACTAGACTAAAACACATTCGAGTTCTGTCATACTACCTTACTGTCCATTTTATTAAGAGACATAAAAATACCTAGGAACTCCAAGATTTTTCTCAATCCGGATTACTTGTTCGACAGATATTGTCTAGGGAGCTAGAAAGACAAGAGGCTATCTATAAAATAATAATTTGCTTATTTTTAACCAAATAAAGTTAATTTGTTTTTTATACTTTTAACAACATGGGGTCCCCAGATAGTTTTGACTCGCCTGATTAATGAAGGGAAAGCAACACATTTGGAAACCATGAAAAACTAGAAAGTTATGTCACACACTGAAGAAATTTGAACTCAATTTTTCAAAGCAAGTCTCATATTAGTTTATTTATATTTTTGCATAATAGCTAGCTGGTTTATGGCACTATCCAATGAGGTTTACCTTTTGTCCAAACTAAGAATTATCATTGGGAAGCATATATGTGAATATTACAAAGCAAAAAACAGACTCCCTTGAAATAAATGATTAACATAAATAGAAATGCAAGACCTCTTACATTTTTTTTTGTCCATCCATTCCTCTAACTCTAGAAAGGAGAGGTATGTACGCGGTCTGCGGATGCCAGATCGACGCTGAATGCGATGCATCATTTTACGGTATGATTTTATCAGTGCTCGAAGAGATGGGCCATGATCTGTAGCCTGAAATTAGAAACATATCTGTATTTCACTCTCAAAAGATACAGAAATACCAACAGTGGATTGAATAAAGTATGATTAAAGAAAGCAAATAAGGAAGTTGAGCTAATGGATGTGCACCTTCACACGGTGAGCAAGAGAATATTTTAAAATATATTTTATATATTTCATATTTTTACTATATATCTCAGAATCTCTAGTTGTCTTTGTGAAATTATTTTGTACCATTAAACATGGATAATTTTGGTAGCCCAAGACTGAAAACAGATAGCAACATTTAAGATTGGCCTTTCAATAAGATCAAGGTTAATGGACACCCTACAAGAGAAGTGGAACCCGGGTCACAGGATTTAAATTGGAATGCCACTGTGCGCAGGGATGAGTATTTTAGCATCCCACTCAAAATAGATCCCACTAAAAAAGCAATCTCTTCAGAGGGATTTGGATGAAACAACAGAAGACCTCAAAACCTAAGAGCTGAGGAAATGGGATGTTGGTACTGGGATCTAAATGCTCAAATAGAGAGAGAGGTTGGACTCAGGCATGAGAAGATATCTTACGTGGTGGGGATACTCTAAAAGACTTTAGGGACTCATTAGGTTGAAGAAAAATATTTTCAACTATTTTTAACTTTATGTGAACACCTACAACCTATAGGAAAAAAATGATCATTCCTATGATCAAAGCAGATTTTTTAAAGGAGTGAAGGGGAAACCCAGGGGGAATAAACAGAATAATTCAGATGGTTAAATATAGTAAGCCCCATGGTTTCCCTGCATTATTTATGGCCCAGTTATGATAATTTGATCCCGCCTCATTATTCGTAAATAGAATGGAGCTGAAGACATTTCACAGGAAATGCTAGAATCCATAGATTCCTATGAGGGATCGTAAAACTATGTCCTCGTAGAAACTGTCCACAGTAGAGCTCTGAAAGCAGCAGCCCAGTAATATTACCAAAGGACTTTCCCAATGGAAACACTGCTATTGTGCTGACAATTATCCTGTGGTTTTCTGTGCAGCCTCTAAAACAGAAAGTCTATCAAGAATTCTTCTACCAGCATCATTTCACAGATCAGACATACTCAGGCCCGGAAACGTACTATTTACTACTCACCCCTTGACCCACTCACAGAGACAAGATCAGGCTAACTTTAATCACAGGCCTGACATCCAAGCATAAAAATAGTACTTGGATCTTTCGGGTAATAATTCTGTCATTCATTGGAGAAGCTGCGTGGCTCAGTGGAAAGAGCCCAGGCTTGGGAGTCAGAGGTCATGGGGTTGAATCCCGGCTCTGCCACTTGTCAGCTGTGTGACTGTGGGCAAGTCACTTAACTTCTCTGGGCCTCAGTTACCTCATCTGTAAAATGGGGATTAACTGTGAGCCTCACGTGGAACCATCTGATTACCCTGTATCTACCCTAGCGCTTAGAACAGTGCTCTGCACATAGTAAGTGCTTAACAAATACCAACATTATTATTATTATTTAATCACGCTATCAATTCTTTTCACCTAAAGGTCTCCACTTTTCCCCTTCTTTCATTCATTCAATAGTATTTATTGAGCACTTACTATGTGCAGAGCACTGTACTAAGCGCTTGGAATGAACAAGTCGGCAACAGATAGAGACAGTCCCTGCCGTTTGACGGGCTTACAGTCTAATCGGGGGAGATGGACAGACAAGAACAATGGCAATAAATAGAGTCAAGGGGAAGAACATCTCGTAAAAACAATGGCAACTAAATAGAATCAAGGCGATGTACATTTCATTAACAAAATAAATAGGGTAATGAAAATATATACAGTTGAGCGGACGAGTACAGTGCTGAGGGGATGGGAAGGGAGAGGGGGAGGAGCAGAGGGAAAGGGGGGAAAACCCGAACCAACCCCCATTTTAGGATGGAAGCAGAAAAATTAAAAGATAAATGAGAATACAACTTGATCGATATTATTTCTATCACTTAGTGTGGGTTGAGAATTGAACATGTGGATTATTAAGAAGTCCCTTTTCTTTTAAATCTGCTGAGAGGTTTAGGTGGAGATTTCATTTCCTTCTTAAACTTGTTTATTGAAAGAAGACAAAGCAAATGCTTGTTATTGTGATTTTTAAGGTTTCTAATGGCATGTAGGGGTGGGTAGAAAACAATGGAATAAGATAGGAGAGAGTTTGTGGTCTTGGATACAAAGTAGATTGTAATTCCTTAAGGGAATTATGTATGCTAAGACTGTTGCATTCTCTCAAGCACTCAGTAAACAGTAGGTACTCAATAAACATTATTGATAAAATACAAATGTTCAAATTAATCACAAGATCCAATATCCTAAAAAATTCTTCCCCAACCAGTTCTAATATTGGTGTCATGGATGTTTACAACAAAGATGAGTTTTATAATATTATGGTACTTGTTAAGGGCTTACTAAGGGCCAACCCTTATCCTAAGCCCTGGAGTAGATACACTATATGCAGATTGGATACAGTCTCTTCCCCACATGTAGCTCAGAGTCTAAAGAGGAGGGATAACAGGTATTTAATCCCCATTTTAGAGGGTGAGGAAACAGACACAGAGCAGTTAAGTGACTTACCCAAGAGCACACAGCAGATAATTTGCAGAGTCAGGAAGAAAAATCCCCTCACTTCCAGTCCTGTGCTCCCTCCACTAAGCCAAATCAAATAACGGGTGTCTAATTCCTCGTGGTTACCTATCTGTGCTTTCTTTTAACCTTATGTGCCTAAATTTTAGCCTTCTTTCCTCAAACCCTATAGCTGTACCTCCCCTTCTTGGAAGCCCCAGTCTCTAGGAAGCCGTAGGTGCTCTTCCATAAACAACTGCTCAGCCACCACCAAATAAGGAGCCCATCGATGACTCTGATGCTGGGTAAAGAGGCCTATCCTTTAAGAGGTAGCACCTGACTCCCTTGAACAATTTTTTGCCTATCCAAGGAATTACATATGTGTATACTTTAGGCATGTGGACATATAGTAAGAGTGACTTTTTTTTTTTAGAACTTACTAGGGGTCAAGCACAATACCAAGCCCTGGGATAGATACAAGGTAATCAGGTTTGGACACAGTTCCTATCTTACATGGGGCTCAGTTTAACAGGGAGGGAAAACAGGCATTAAATCCCCATTTCACAGATGGGGGAACTGAGACACAGAGAAGTTAAGTGACTTGCCAAAGGTCACACAGCAGGCAAGTGACAGACCTGGGATTAGAATTTAGGTCATCTGACTCACAGGGCCATGCTCTATCTATTAGGCTATACTACTTCTCTACTCAACTCCCCTTTCCATATTTTGATCAATATATTACTATATTCAAAGCTCTCCTAAAATCCCACCTTTTCCAACAAGCCTTCATAAATTAATTCCCCAGCATTCTAAGCCACAGAAGCACTTTAACCAACTCTAGTACCTACGAAACCTATCAATACGCTCCTTAGTACTTTTTGTTTATCTGATTATTCACTTCATTCAAGCATATTTGAGCAGAGCACTGTACTAAAAGCTTAATTATTGAGCACTTATACATTCAATTATTAATTTTGACAGCTCTGATTATGAATAATTTTATGTCTGTTTTTCCCATCAGCAGAATGTATATCATCTTCATTTTGTGCTTCCCAAGCACCAAGTACAGTGCTCCATCCCAAGTGGGCTCGCAAATGCTTCCAATACTAAAACTGAATCCTGTTTTATTTTAATGTACAGAAGCCACTCAGCAATCCCTACCCCACTCCACCCCAAATGCTAACTTCCACACAAGGTTCTAGATATTGTACTCATTAAATAACTGGACATAATACCTTGATCATTAATCTTTTCAGCCTTCTACGTTCTAGCCACCCTCGGACATAGCGCTGAATACAGGTGGCTGCTTTCGTGGCACTTTTGTTGCTAAGTTTCTTCTTGTGACTTTGGAAGGCTTCGTAGATATCTAAGTGTGGCCCAATTCTTTTGACTTTACTATCAATTTTCAAGAAAACTGATTTGTGCCTGAAATTGAAAATGAAAATTTCTTAATTCACTAGTAGTTCAAAATGATATTGCATCACCAATCCATTAAAAACCTCTAACGTAAATTTTATTAAACAAAGTGGTATGACAAATATATTGATAAAAATTAAATCAATGACCATAATGTAAAAAAAATTTTCTCAGGCTTTTAGAGAAGCTATTTATAATTTATCACCCAGAGCTGTCAAATTGACTTCTTCCTCCACACGTCAATCCTGAAAATAGTCAGCCATACCTTCTGAATTATCACATGTGAAAACTGCACATTACCTAAAAGCCTAAATGAATAATGATGCTAGGTGAAAAACAAGTCTTACTCGGGTCAGGGCGAGGGGTCCTACTGTGGCTTGTGCATAACATATAGAGTTCTTGAACTCATGGAGATTGCAAATCGCATTCCTATTAATGTCTATCCCCTCCCTCTAGACTGTAAGCTCTTTAAAGGCAGGGATCATGTCTGCTAATTCTGTTGTTTTGTACTTTCCCAAGTGCTTAGTACAACTTGTTTTGATGTCTGTCTCCCCCCTTCTAGGCTGTTTGCCCATTTTTGGGTAGGGATTGTCTTTATTTGTTACTGAATTGTACTTTCCAAGTGATCAGTACAGTACTTTGCACGCAGTAAGCACTCAATAAATATGATTGAATTAATAAACCAAAAGAGGAAAATATTGAAGAAATGGAGGCGGAGAATGGGAATTTTTTTTTTAAATCAGGTAGTCAGGAAAGTGGAAAACCCTACATGCCAATAGTCTCCTTGCAGTAAGTTCTCCAATTTTACATAAGACACCTGGCAAATTCCAAATGGTGTGTAATTGGATTATTGTATGGTCTTCCTTTCCCCTTGCTTTCAGGATGCTATTTATTCTAATTACTCTTCCATACAATTAAGCCCCACAACTCGCCTAGACACAGAATAATAATAATAATGATAATGTTGGTATTTGTTAAGCGCTTACTATGTGCCGAGCACTGTTCTAAGCGCTGGGATAGACATAGGGGAATCAGGTTGTCCCATGTGGGGCTCATAGTCTTAATCCCCATTTTACAGATGAAGGAACTGAGGCACAGAGAAGTTAAGTGACTTGCCCACAGTCACACAGCTGACAAGTGGCAGAGCTGGGATTCGAACTCATGAGCCCTGACTCCAAAGCCCATGCTCTTTCCACTGAGCCACGCTGCTTCTCTAACACAACACAGTCAACAGGCTATAGCGGGGACAGCATAGCAACTCTCTTAAGGACTCCTTCCTGATTAGGATAGAAGTCCAGTTAAATACCTCCTTTGAAGACTGCCCTTTGAAGAGGCCAGACCAAAGAAAGGGCCCTCATGTTTGCCCTTTTTCAATCATACACTGCAGTGACTCTGGAAAGACTAAACTAAGCAGCTAAATTTGGACTCTCTCCACCCCCTTGAAGTTTGATAACTTTGTGACCAGAGTTCAAGCCAATTACTGCTTTCAGAAAGTGAAAAATCATTAGGCAAGAGAAGATTTGAGAGAAAACAAAAATAAGTAAATTAATCATGTCAGATAGTAGACAATGGATTTGGCCAAACCCTTTCTTTGCAAGGGAATTTCCTTTAAACTACTAATGTTATAACATAATGTACATTAACCACTGAATCAGTTTTAGAGTGTGGCTTAGATACTGCTACTAATTAGTTTTGGCTGATATTGCACTATTTTGTATGCCCCATTTATAAAAGTGCTGTTTGCCCATCTGCTCATAGGTTGAAAGTGATTAAAGGATACTTATTTTGGCTGTTGTAAAGGCCAAATACTTTTCAAGCTGCAAATATGTGACAAAACCTGATAGGACTGCCAAGTTCAGAAGCAGATATTACCAGAAATCTATGAAACCTCCTCCCCGGACTCCACTCCCCACCTGAATTCTCTGAAAGTAAATACCGTGTATCTCCTCTTTTCTGATTTCACTAGCATGTCTGCTTTGTTCAAAAGCCTTCCAATCTAGTTATAGCTTACACAATTTACTCTGATTTGGATGTTGTACTACCTAGCTGGGTTGCAGAATTTCTGCTTCCTGAATATGCAGCCTTGAAGCAAAAAAGTGGGGCACTCATGCTTTGAATACCTAGTTCTCAGTACATGCTGGGAAACAGGTAAAATGAGTTTATAGTCTCAGTTTTACCCCATCACTCCACAATGAGGTTGACAAAGATTGCAAAACAATCTGGTAAATTCAGTGTGGCTTGTCTTTGCTCCCAAGAATAAATAATATTTTTCTAGTTACAATCCTGCTCCAGTGTTGCTTGTTCTCTCCAAGTTCCAACAACTTCAATTTTCTTCCAGAGCAGGGGCTTTGATCCAAGCACTATTAAAGTCTCCTCACCTCAGTAAAATAAATTAGGTGCCTCTAACTTTTCCAGAGCAACATTCTTCCTCTCTAATCACTGAAAAATGTGCTTTTTTAAAAATGGTATTTATTGAGTCCTTACAATGTGGGCACTGTACTAAACACTGGAGTAATAATAATAATTATGGTTTTTGTTAAGTGCTTATTATGTGCAGAGTACTGTTCTAAGTGCTGGGGTAGATACAGGCTTATCAGATTTTTTTAATCCCCATTTTTACAGATCAGGTAACTGAGGCACAGAGAAGTTAAGTGACTTGCCCAAGGTCACACAGCAGGCAAGTGGCGGAGCCGGGATTAGAACCCATGACCTCTTACTCCCAAGCCCAGCCCGTGCTCTTTCCCTTGAGCCACGATACAAGCTAATCAGGTTGGATGTAGTCCATGTTCTACATGACGCTCATAGTCTTCATCCCATTTTACAAGTGCCTAGTAAAGTGCTCTGCACAGAGAAGAGCTCAATAAATAGGATTGAATGAATTTTACAAAGGAGGTAATTGAGGCACAGAGAAGTTAAGTGACTTGCCCAAGGTCACACAGCAGACAAGTGGTGGAGACCAGGTTTAGAAACCAGATCCTTCTGACTCTCAGGCCCGGGTTCTAACCAATAGGCAACAATGCCTCTCAAACCTCTGTTCAAATCTGAGTTCATATATCAAAAAATAATTCAAATGCTATTTTCCAATCCCCTTTCCTATCAAGAGGCAGGAACTCTTGGATATCCCCTAATGCTGATATCCATCTTAAATCTGTCCAAAACAAAACTTCTCATCCTCACACATAAACTCTGTCCTGCCTCGATCCCGCTTCCCTATCACTGTAGATACTGTAGACTTCCTGTCTCCCTATCCAGTAACCATGGCATTATCCTCAACTCATCTCTCTTTCAACCCACACAATCAATCTGTTGCAAAATCCTGTCGGTTCTACCTTCACGACATCACTAAAATGCACCCTTTCTCTCCATCCAAACAGCTACCACTCTGATATTAAGCACTCATTCCCCACTTGACTGGAGCATCGGCATCCTCGGTTAATCTCCCTACAGGCTACCTCTCGCCTCTCCAATCCATACTACCTATTGCTGCCGAATCATTTTTCTTAAAAACCGTTCAGTCCATACCTCCCCGCTCCCCAAAACCCTCTAATGGTTGCCCACCCACCTCCAAAACAAAGAGAAACTCTTTACCATAGGCTTTAAGGCACTTAAATCATCTCTCTTCCTCCCTCCATCTCTCCTACTACATCCCAAAGCACACACTCTGCTCCTCTAACCCCAGCCTACCTATACCTCAACCTCATCTATCTCACCACCAAAGCCTTTGCCCAAATTCTCACTCAAGCCTGGAACCTCCTCCCTCTTCATTGTTGACAGTTCACTAATCTTCCCTCCTTCAAAACTCCCCTAAAAATCACATCTCCTCCTAAAAACGCTTCACAGACTAAGCCCTGTATTTTCACCATTTTCCCTTTTTTGTTGACTGTGAATTTGGCTGCAAACCCCTTAAGCATTTTGATACTTACCCCAGCTCTACAACACTTATGTAAATGTTCTTATATTCTAATTTCCCTAATCCTAATCTATTTTAATGTCTGTCTCTCCGTGTAGCCTGTAAATTCCTTGGGGGCAGTAATCACATCTACCAACCCTGTTGTACTGTACTTCCCAAACTCTTACCACAGTGCTCTGCCCACAGTACACACTTGATAAATATCATAGTTTGACTGATATTAGTGTTTGTTCATCATGTGATGACTCCCTCATTTTAGATTGTCATAAAGAGGAGCGTTGGTGCATTTGACAGCAATTCCAGATTTTAAAGTTATACAATTAAATGAACTTTGAAGTTTGTGGTTTCTTCCCTTTGGGCAAGACCTACCTTAAGGTGAACTAATTTTAAAGTGATGGCATCCGCAAAATAGATTTACCCTAAATAGATTTAGAGAACATGGTTACTGCTTTTGTGACAGTTTTTAAAGATGGACTTTCAGGGATTCCTTCTATGAATGACAAAAGATTTAAAACTTTCTTTGTTGGGCCCCACTCTGTACAAGGAAAATATTGAACATTTCAGATCAGATGAATTAAACTGATAGGCCAAGCCAATGAAACAGACTCATCTCCAAATGAGTTAAGGACAGCCCATACTTGAACTTTAGTTTGGCTATGTTTAACATCTCATCTCTAATCCCCCACTCCAGTCCAATTGCAAGGACTTACCTCTACCCATCAGAAAAGAGCTAGGGCATTTGGAGCTGTCTCAGTAACAGAGTTTTATGCCTGTACTTCCTATGCATTTAATCATTCTATTTTATATTTGGGCAGATGTGATGGAATGCAAATCAGGTAATAATGTCGGACAGAAATGAAGCTTTGAAAAGCTTGCAGGCCTGAACAAGGGGACTTTAAAAGACATTCAAGGAATGTGGGGATGAAAACCAGCAAGATAGCACGAGATGGGTTGAAGGCTTCAGTTTTCTTGCAGGGGATATATGACAGTCAGTAAATGGTATGTTTTGAGTGCTTACTGTGTGCAAAGCACTATACTAAGTATTTGGGAAAGTACAATAGAATTTGTATACATGATCTTTGATCTCGAGGAGCTTACAATCTGTTGGAGGAGCTTATACCACTTTGTTATTAGAGCTGTTATGGAAGGAATGAGGTGGGAATCCAGCTTCGAAAAGATGATTAAAGAGGAATCCAGCCTGTTCTCTTTGGTTACCAGCCTCCCCATTATTTCTGGGAATTTATAATTATTTTTGAGGTTCTCTGGGTTTCGACCTTTTCCTTAACATGCTAAGGAGTGAGTCCCTCAAAGCCCTAAATGCTAGCAAATAGGAACAAGCAGCTTTATGAATTGCTTTTAACTATTCCAAGGATTTGGAACTCTGGAGATACATATATGGTGTAGACTATGAACTCTAAAATGTGGCCCTTCTGTCCTGCTTTAGAAAGTTACCTGAGAGGGCTGTCTGTTTTCCTTGGCTGGAGATAGACTGGCTTAAAAGGTGAAAGACAGACACTAAACTCTGAACCTATTTTCCACATCTACAAATTTAATCTTATGAATCAACAATAGAAAGTGCTCCCACCATGTATTAAAGACACATCACCTGCTCAGTACTATTTTACTGGGAAATCAGTCAGGCACTTTCTATAATGATTAGGTGTCTTAGAAGTTCAACAAAGGGAAGGATTATCACTGAAATCATATTAAACTGCTAAGGATTAACAGCATACTGCTGAAAGACATCAATAGAAAATAAGTGGTTTATTCATGAACTGCAATATGTACTCAGATGAAAATACACAAAAAGAAAGCTTATTATTGATGGTTTTGAAAAAACTTACAGAGCCTGGGAAAGAAAACAGCTTCAGCTGGACTTCAAGAAGGTTTGTTTACATAAAGCAATTCTTTGACAAAGGTTGAAGTGACAATTTTATAGCTAGATAGTGTGGGTGTAATAATTTGCATTTTGAATTTTCTCCTTCCTCATTTTTATTTTGCTTAGTGACTGAGAACCAGAAATGTCCATATGGGATAATGTCATTTTATTTTTCCTTAATGTTAAAATCTTTGATATTTGGTAGGAAAGATACTATATTACAACTCATGGAACTAAATCTTATCAAACATATGCAAGTTAGTCAGATGTCGAGAACTGTGGGCTGTTAAGAAAAGACTAGTTGGTCTCTCTTTCTAGTCAGAGTTCAGTCTTTAACATTTCCTGACAGAAAAGGCTGTAGTACAGTGATTCTACTTTTTCATCATAGCAACAAGACTTCTGGTCACAACCAACCATGGCATTTGCTGAACAACTGGCCTACGAAAACTTACAAGTGGTAAAGCACCAGACCAACAGGAGGTATTATTCCCAAACATAGGCCCTCGCACTGGATTTGAGATTCTGCACCATTAGGTTCTGTCACTGAATACTGCTCAGTATTATCTTTTTAAGGCAGCCGCATGAATAAATGATTGTGACAAGCACTCTTCCCACACTTCTCAGAATCTTCAAATCTCCTTATGATGAAACTCAGAACACAGCTTGGCAGATAAGAAGACCACACTAGAAAATGTCTCTTGAGAACTTGGGATTTATTTATGCCCAGACATCTGATTAGGTTGAGTTTTCCCTTTTTAGGAAGCTCCTCGAGATCAATGTCTAGTCTTGTATTTCCTCTGAAAAGATTACAGTTCCTGGCTAGCCCAGTGTTTGCCACAAATAAGACTCAATAAATACAGATTTACAACAATGAAGCAAATCATCGTTATTTCAAGTTTTTCTCATTTTTAGCAACAGAGAGAGATTATGACCGCACTCCCAATAGTGTGGATAGATATGGACAAAGTGATGTGCCTATCATTTAGCAGTTGACCTCCAAGTACATATTTCAAATTTTTGGTCTGTTCTCACTATCCCTTCCAACCTGTACATTCAACTCACCTTACCTTGAATTTTGTGGGAGGACCAGATTTGGCTGAGTCTGGAGTATCCATACAGGGGGAAGAGAACGTTGCTAAAAGTTTGATGTAAGCAAATGTCACCTTAATTCCTCAAATGGGAGAATAAAGCATCTTTATTACTGCCATCGTCTGACAATGACAATACTGTATACTGTGTGGCACTTTGCAATGCAAAACGTCAAGAGAAATTGACCGTTACCATACTGAAGGTGATTCATGACTGATGGAAGACCGTGATATACTAAGTCTCATTTGGACTGTAAATCAGCACAGGACGAGGTAGGATTTTTCTAGCAAAAGATTCTTCTTTTTTTGCCTAAATTAAATCTAGCCCCTGTTACTAAACAAATTCATCAACAGTGTGACCTAGTGGACCGGGCATAGGCCCTGGTGCCAGAGAACAAGGGTTATAATCCTGTCTCTGCCACCAGGAGACCTGTTGCATGACCTTGGGCAAGTCACTTAACTTCTCTGTGCTTCACTTTCCTCAGCTGTAAAATGGGGATTAACTACCTGTTCTTCCCCCTCGCATCATGAATTCTGTGTGAGTCACAGACTTTGTCTGACCGGATTATATTCTATCTACTCCAGTGTTTAGTTCAACGTTTGGCACACAATAAGCATTTAAATACCATAATTATTTACTAAATGTCTATTTTGTTCAGAACACCATACTTAGCACTTGGGTGAATGCAATGGAATTAATAGAAACAATGGCTGTTCTTAAGAATCGTACAATCTAGCTGGGAAGGCACTAAAATAAATGACAGATGGGGAACACTGATAAAAATACATCCAGCTCAGTCAAGCAATCAAGAGTATTCAGTGGGTGCCTAGATAAGTGCAGGGGACTATAAGGGCTTGCGAGAGTATATTTGAAATAGAAGACGATTCCCTGCCCTCAAAGAACTTAGAATCTATCAGGGAAGAAAGACACAAAATAAATTCCAGATAGGAAAAAGAAGAGAATGGAAAGATGATTATGTGGATGAGTAGGTGTTTAAATACTAGAACACATAATCTGTATGTTCAGAAGTACTATGGGGGGTTGTGTGTGCAATAAAACCCCCTGATTAATGGATAGAATTTTGAGTTTTCCCAATCTTCAACCCTGCCCTCTGACCTCACCATGGTCTTCAATAGCCCCATGGCAGTCCCTGGAATTCAGGGATCCCAGAAGCAGAGTGAGAGGAATGGCACAGAGCCCTGAGCCCTTCTAGGTCAACAGTTGCCAATCGGTTGACTTTCTCAGCCAATTGGCAGAGATGCAAGAGGTCACTTGCATTCAAACACTATACCTGTTCCCAAACTATCACGACTAGATTTATTGTTTGCTTCTTTGATCAAGTAGAAAAAGAGCTGGACACAACAGTGCCATTACATAATCATGTGAATTTAGGAATGGATTCCTTTTAAAGAAAGTGCTGGTTTTGATGCTGTCACCCTCAAGTAATGTGGGCCCAGAAGGTACATAGCACTATAGTAGACACTTGGAATGCCTGATTCCAGGGAAACCTAGAACTGAAAAATAATATGAAATTCCTCACTAACAAGAGCAACAAAGGACACATGTGAAAGAGTGGATTCCTGATTTTCTGGCAGTTTGCAGATGGGATGGATTGCTTTTTGAGCTGCTGCATTTTGAATTCATTTAAATTTTCACCAGTGAGAATGACACTATTTCAGATGTTCCCTGCTTAGCTTTCTTCTTTCCATTTCACTGTCCAGCTTCTACCCTTTCTGTCTCACCCTAGGATTTTCTATTTGGCTACTTAGATGACAAGATTGACAGGCTATTTGAGGGAACCATTCCAGACTTTTTAAGTACTAGAATTACTTGAGTGTTTGTTAATTTGCCTGGCAAACTTTCAAGTTACTTTTATCTAGTGATCATCAGGCAGCTAGCTGAATACAAACTCCAAACTCTAACTTCAGTCACTGTTTTTGATATGCAATGACATGCCAGCATATATGCAAGAATTATAAAACTAGGGGCTCATAAATTCATGAACAAAAAATGACTGAAGCAAAGTATGCCTTGAGAATTCCATTCTTTATACATGGGAGAGTGAATTCATATTCAAAAATGAAATATATGAGGCCCTAAATGCAGTAGAAATAGTGAATTTCTGGCACCAGTAGGCATGATGATGATGATGGCATTTGTTAAGTGCTTACTTTTGTCAAACACTATTCTAAGCGCTGGGGTAGATACAAGTTAATATGGTTGAACACAGTCCCTGTTCCACATGCGGCTCACAGTCTTAATCCCCATTTTACAGATGAGGGATCTGAAGCACAGAGAAGTGAAATGACTTGCCTAAGGTCACATTTCAGTCAAATGGGTAGAGCCAGGATTAGAACCCAGGTCTGCCTGACTCCCAGGTTCAGGCTCTATCCACTATGCCATGCTGCTTGTCCACACTGCATCATAATACAGTACTTTCTCTTAAGTGGGGAAGAGCAATTTCATTTTTTGGATGGACCCTGCATTACAACCCCAATTTATTTTTACTGAGATGACTGAATGCTTTTACTGGGAAAATAGTGTAATTACATGAAAAATCAGTTATCCCTCTGAAACAACTAGAGAAGCAGTGTGGCTCAGTGGAAAGAGCACGGGCTTGGGAGTCAGAGGTCATGGGTTTGAATCCTGGCTCCGCCACTTGTCAGCTGTGTGACTGTGGGCAAGTCACTTAACTTCTCTGTGCCTCAGTTATCTCATCTGTAAAATGGGGATTAAAACTGTGAACCTCATGTGGGGCAACCTGATTATGCTGTATCTACCCCAGCACTTAGAACAGTGCTCTGCACATAGTAAGCGCTTAACAAATGCCAATATTATTATTATTTTTTTTGCAGGAAACAGTGTAGCATGGCTCAGTGGAAAGAGCCCGGGCTTTGGAGTAGAGGTCATGGGTTCGAATCCCTGCTCTGCCACTTGTCAGCTGTGTGACTGTGGGCAAGTCACTTCACGTCTCTGTGCCTCAGTTCCCTCATCTGTAAAATGGGGATGAAGACTGTGAGCCTCACTTGGGACAACCTCATTCCCCTGTATCTACCCCAGCACTTAGAACAGTGCTCTGCACATAGTAAGTGCTTAACAAATACCAATATTATTATTATTATTAGCCTAGTGGAAATAATATGGACCTGAGAATCAGAGGACCTGGGTTCTAATCCTAGCTCTGCCATTAACCTGTTGTATGATAACAGGCAAGTCACTTACCTTCTCTCTGTCTCAGTTTCCTCATCTGTAAAACGGGGACTCAGGACAGCTCTCCCTCCTCCTTAGAATGTGAGCCCCATGTGGGTCAGGGATTGGGCAAACCTGATTACCTATTATCTACCCCAGCACTTATTAAAATTCTTGGAACTTAGTGCTTAACAAGTACAGTGATTATTATCATTACTACTATTATTATTATTACAGCAATACCTAGGTTTCTTCTCTTTTTTCTTGGAATCTGGCTTGTTTTCTCTCTTAGGTTTTGGGATCTGAAAAGAGAGAGAAAATTGTCAATAGAAATCAGAGAACCTCATTTCACTTTTTAAATCTAATCGGTTACACTTAGCTGAAGGAGCCCACCAAACAATGTCAGGTGGTGGCTATCAGGAACAGACTGGGAAGCAGAAACAGTAGCAGAGGGTGGGTGACATGACACAGCTGAAAATATTTGGATAGAGGGAACTTAAAAAGCCAGGGGTGGGAAGATGAATGAGAGCTCCAGCCACACCATGGAGTTTCTGAAGGAGTCAGACTCCACTGCCTTTTCCTGGCTCCCCGTAACCAAACCTTGCCTCCCTTTCCTCCCTAGAACCCCTTTCATTCATTCATTCAATAGTATTTATTGAGCGCTTACTATGTGCGGAGCACTGTACTAAGCGCTTGGAATGAACAAGTCGGCAACAGATAGAGACAGTCCCTGCCGTTTGACGGGCTTACAGTCTAATCGGGGAAGATGGACAGACAAGAACAATGGCAATAAATAGAGTCAAGGGGAGGAACATCTCGTAAAAACAATGGCAACTAAATAGAATCAAGGCGATGTACATTTCATTAACAAAATAAATAGGGTAATGAAAATATATACAGTTGAGCGGACGAGTACAGTGTTGAGGGGATGGGAAGGGAGAGGGGGAGGAGCAGAGGGAAAGGGGGGAAAAGAGGGTTTAGCTAAGGGGGGGTAGTAGAGGGAGTAGAAGGAGAAGAGGAGCTCAGTTTGGGAAGGCCTCTTGGAGGAGGTGAGTTTTAAGTAGGGTTTTGAAGAGGGGAAGAGAATCAGTTTGGCGGAGGTGAGGAGGGAGAGCGTTCCAGGACCGCGGGAGGACATGGCCCAGGGGTCGACGGCCGGATAGGCGAGACTGAGGGACGGTGAGGAGGTGGGCGGCGGAGGAGCGGAGCGTGCGGGGTGGGCGGTAGAAAGAGAGAAGGGAGGAGAGGTAGGAAGGGGCAAGGTGATGGAGAGCCTTGAAGCCTAGAGTGAGGAGTTTTTGTTTGGAGCGGAGGTTGATAGGCAACCACTGGAGTTGTTTAAGAAGGGGAGTGACATGCCCAGAGCGTTTCTGCAGGAAGATGAGCCGGGCAGCGGAGTGAAGAGTAGACTGGAGCGGGGCGAGAGAGGAGGAAGGGAGGTCAGAGAGAAGGCTGACACAGCAGTCTAGCCGGGATATAACGAGAGCCCGTAGCAGTAAGGTAGCCGTTTGGGTGGAGAGGAAAGGGCGGATCCTAGATCTCTTGCCAGTCCCTATTCTAGTCTAATGACAATTGTGATATTTGTTAAGTAGTTTACTCTGTGCCAAGCACTGTACTAATAGCTGGTGTAGATACTGGATAATTAGGTCGGGCACAGCCCATGGCCAACATGGGTCTCTCAGACTAAGGGATGCAAGCCCAGAGGTTTCTCATAACCAGCCAGCAACCCTATTACCTAGGAGATCCATTCCCAATGGAACCAGGATGCTATTCCACAGCACTGGGAATGCTGTTCTTAATCCTGGAAGGGACTGGCTTCCAAGCATGCCATTCACAGTTCGACTGGGATCTTAGAGTGTAGAGAGCTAGTAGAAGCACTGTATACGGACTCCATCACTGTCCCTTTCCTAGCCCCTAAAAGACCCACTAATTCCCAAGGTCCAAGAGCCTAAGTAGCCCAGGTCATGAGAAATTGAACAGCAGAGTGTCTGACTTTAATTACCAAGGCAGCTCATCATGGCTCCTCCTCCCCAAACCTCTTGTCCTCATGTAAGGTTTCTAACAGCAGCAGCTGTACAAGTTTGTTCAATCATTCAGTTGTATTTATCGAGTGTTTACTGTGTGCAGAGCACTTTACTAACTTCTTGAGAAAGTGAAACACAAAAATAAATGGTGACATTCCCAGCTTACAACACTGCTTGGCATTAGGAGCTTTTAAGCAAGCACGCAGACAAAAAGAAAAAAGAAGTATCCGGTGCCCCAAACCCTAGACTTATTTTAGAACATTTCTGGCACCAGAGAGTGTAGAGGTCCACTCCTTCCTGGTTGCAGGGGTACAGAGTTGAGCATGAGATCCAGAAAGAACTTAAAACAGCAGGCCCATTCCAGCAAGCATAGCCAGTCAAATGCTTTCCAATTATCCCTTTCTAGAACAACTAATTAGAAAATATGCATAATATAATGAATATTAAGCTACACGGTACTTTGTAAATTGAAGCATTTAAACGGAGAATCACATCCTCTTTCCTTTAGAGGAGATTGCTTTCCACAATACTTTCCCAAAAATAAAATCCCTGACATATGGTAACATCATTCAGAACAATTTTTGAGATTAATGATTAATCTTTGACCTAAAGAGCAGCTAGAATGCAGTAATGGCCTTGAGAACTGGAATATATCATCTTTCAAATATTTTGTACTTTAATTCTGAAGAAGCCTGAGGTTATGTTTCTACCTCCATAAGGAATGTCCTACAAAGGGGTAGAGTTTCGACAACCCGTAACTGAAAGCTATTATTGAATTCTATAGGGTAAATGCCATGTAACACTGAATTGCTAATTCCAAAGGTGTGGTTAACTCTTAGTTATCCAGGAATAGATTACCCATGTAAGCCTGGTTTCCTGCCAATTTTCTATCATCCAAAATCCACAACTGTGCACCTCTATTTCCCAATCCATTCATTCATTCATTCAATAGTATTTATTGAGCACTTACTATGTGCAGAGCACTGCACTAAGCGCTTGGGATGAACAAGTCGGCAACAGATAGAGACAGTCCCTGCCGTTTGACGGGCTTACGGTCTAATCGGGGGAGATGGACAGACAAGAACAGTGGCAATAAATAGAGTCAAGGGGAAGAACATCTCGTAAAAACAATGGCAACTAAATAGAATCGAGGCGATGTACAATTCATTAACAAAATGAATAGGGTAATGGACATATATATAGTTGAGCGGACGAGTACAGTGCTGTGGGGATGGGAAGGGAGAGGTGGAGGAGCAGAGGGAAAAGGGGAAAATGAGGGTTTAGCTGCGGAGAGGTAAAGGGTGGGTGGCAGAGGGAGTAGAGGGAGAAGAGGAGCTCAGTCTGGGAAGGCCTCTTGGAGGAGGTGAGTTTTAAGTAGGGTTTTGAAGAGGGGAAGAGAATCAGTTTGGCAGAGGTGAGGAGGGAGGGCATTCCAGGACCGCGAGAGGACGTGGCCCGGGGGTCGACGGCGGATAGGCGAGACTGAGGGACGGTAAGGAGGTGGGCGGCGGAGGAGCGGAGCATGCGCGGTGGGTGGTAGAAAGAGAGGAGGGAGGAGAGGTAGGAAGGGGCAAGGTGATGTAGAGCCTTGAAGCCTAGATTGAGGAGTTTTTGTTTGGAGCAGAGGTCGATAGGCAACCACTGGAGTTGTTTAAGAAGGGGAGTGACATGCCCAGATCGTTTCTGCAGGAAGATGAGCCGGGCAGCAGAGTGAAGAATAGACTGGAGCGGGGCGAGAGAGGAGGAAGGGAGGTCAGAGGGAAGGCTGACACAGTAGTCTAGCCGGGTTATAACGAGAGCCTGTAGCAGTAAGGTAGCCGTCCAGCAGATAGCCAAGTCCTTCCATTCATTCAATAGTATTTACTGAGCGCTTACTATGTGCAGAGCACTGTACTAAGCACTTGGAATGTACAAATCAGTAACAGATACAGTCCCTGCCCTTTGATGGGCTTACAGTCTTCCACTCCATCAAACCCGATGTTCCCATCCCAATATGCCTTACTACATCTCCACTGGAACAGCAGCAGCAACAGCAGCAGCATATCGCCTCCAAAAATTATAAGACGTCAAAAAGGCCACAGCTATGGTGGCTAACGTGGCAGTTGGTCTCTGAGCCAAGAGATGCCTGAAAGTCTACACTTCTAGCCACAGCATCCTGCAATTTTTAATTTGCATTCACACCTATCCTTGCCTTAGTTTTATTCTGTCTTCTAGTTCCTTACCTATCACTATGTTATTGGCTAGTATGATGCCCAGGTAACACATTCCTGTGTCAGCATTCAGTTCTGTGTTGCCAATACACATTTTTGTTGGGTGCTAGTGCAAGCTGATTTATCACCTCTGTTCTCTTTGACATTTCTCTACTACACTGATGAAGATACCTGGGAGTTGGCTAGAGAAAACTGAATCCTGAAAATCAAAATGCCTTTTGTAAAACTTGAAGTTCTTATATTTTCTCTTATTTCCTGCTTGGCTAGATATGAACTGGTGGCATGTTGTGTGTCAAGCAACATATTTTTACAAATATGTCCTTTAGAGTTTACTTTCTTGGAATTCTGTCAATGCCTCCATTTTTCTCTTGTCAAATAAAGAAAGTTGCAAACCCAGGATGGTTGATTGGTGGAGTGGTGGAAGTTGGAGATATACCTGTTTATTGTGCTTCTAATCATTTTTAAATAGGCTTATATTGGTCCTTTTTTTGGCGGTGGGATGCATTAATGCTGTCTACATTATTCTCTATTAAAAACTCTACTTCACCTAGTCTAATTTTGCTTAACACTATTTTCAAAGAACTAATTAAGCAGACTAACTTGGGTACAGCAGCATTTAGTCGCCAGTCTTAAATGGGGAAAAGTAAAATAAGTCTTTACTTATAAAAATTCTATTTGATCCAAATTAAATGCATTCTTTTGTCAGGTATATTCTATTTTGAGAAGATTTCCAGCCATCACCTCCTTGGAGATTTACAATAGCCCTACCTAGATGGGTGATTCCCTGCCATTTACTAAGAAATAAGACATGATATGTGAGATCATAGGACATTAAAAAGGATTTGGTAAAAGTGTGATGGCACCTTTAATGTCCTCTCCAGGTCCAAGTAAACAAAGTGTTTCAGATCAAGTAATAAAGAGTACTTCAAAATTCTCAATTTTGTAGAAACCACCTTAATGACTACTCATCTATGCAAACTCTCGTAACTCTGTGTAAGACATCAGTACCTTTCTCTCATCTTTACACAACAATGGCAACCTCTAAAATGTGGCTTTCTTAAATCCTACATTTCCTGATACCAAAAGATTCAGAGTGATGTGACTTGTTTCTTTTTTTAATGGTATTTATTAAACACTTACTACGTGCCAGGCACTGTAATAATTGCTAAGGTTGATAGCATGGTCCGAGGAAAGAAGGTTTGGAGGGTCTCTATACTAGTAAGACTTATCAGACATCAGAGAAGGTCTCTGTGGTCCCAAATGAGTCCTAGTCATAAAAAAATGACTGGCTCTCTCACAGTGGAAGGGTTAGTTCCTCACACCAGGAATTTGTGATCAGCAGATACAGTTCATACAGAATCAATGCTCAATCAGCCCGAAAGCAATTCTTAAGTGATACACATAAAAGGTGCAAAACTGACTTGGGGGTGGGGAGGGCACGGAAGGGGTCGAAAGGGAAGGAGTCGACAGGTAGGGGGTCGACAAGGTAGGGGGTCAACAAGGGAGGGAGACTTAGAACACAGGAAACAATGAAATGTTCGGACCAAAGCAACTAAATTGCTGAACTGTGCAGATCCATCACAATAAGTAGGGTGGATAAAATCTCATTTCACCCTGTGATTAATGAGCAAACAGAAGGTGCTGCTTCAAGGGAGAAGGCTTTCATGGTAAAATGAAATTCTCCTTTGCTATACCTGATTACCCCTCCTTTCCCTTTTCCTGCTGGCCTTCGGTGTATTTTCCTGATATTGTTCTAATAGTAGGGTGATCCGGACTTCAGATACCCGATCAATTCCTCTCCTCTGATGCCCCTGGTTCCTTCTTGCCATCTTCAAAAAAATCCATCGTGAAACATATTACTGGGTCTGAAATTACTTGCACTATAGGCCTGGATCACACTACTGGTGCATTCGGAGAGAGCCAGATCAGCGAAATGCACTCAGGTTCCCATTTCATGTGCTCCTGCTGTCTTAGAAATAGCCCACCAGAGGCCCAGCAGCAACCCAGCTGGAGTGAGGAGAGGGTTTGAAGGAGAAAGAAAAGAGGAGAGAGAGGCATTGTGTGGCCATTCTGAGTCTTGCCCTGATAGATGTGACAGAAGTGTCACGGACACAGTCTTAATCCCCATTTTACAGATCAATCAGTCATTATTCACTGAGTGCTTCCTGTGTGTAGAGCACTGTACTAAGTGTTTGATAACAGGTAGAGAAAAGTTAAGTGACTTGCCCAAGATCACACATTATAGACTGTAAGCTCCTAGTGGGCATTATGTCAACCAACTTTGTTCTACTGTACTTTCCCAAGTGCTTAATACAGTGCTCTGCACCCAGTAAGCACTCAGTAAATACCACTGATGGGAGGACTGTCAATCTTCAGATGATTTTCCTATTTCATTTAAATAGTAAATGTAATAGCAGTCTATTCAGTCCAGTTCAAAGTTGCTTGAAAACTTAACAGTTGCCATGTGTTTGTTCCAACCTACTTAATCAACTTTTCCATTTTTTAAATTCCATCTCAGTACCACAGCTTCGACCATCCCCACCATTTGATTACAGCTGGTACATAGCTGCATATCCATCTGCAGCTCTTCTCAACAGCAGCGTTCCTGCAGCTATTTGCTCTATCAATTTCCTTTGCCTTCCAAATCTCATCTTAAAATATATCATTTATTCCCTTTGCCAATGCTCCTAATTTATCTCCCAGCCTAATAAATTCTTGCATTGATTAACCATATGCCTTTAAACAGTCTAAAACTCGTTTTCTTCATTTTTGCATGAAAATATTAAGGATATTTCTCCAATACTACTTTTGGAAATATAGTAGAAATTTAAATGAAAATATATGGGGAACCCAAGTAATGGACTGCAAAAAACAGGTGAGTTTTTAATAAATGATACACCATAAATGATACAGCTATATCATGTCATCAGTGAAGAAGCTCACAGGCATACACCTCTAAAGGGGAACTAAATTTCCTAGCTAAAAATAGGTAACTGTGAAAGAAAAACTATTAACAGCATATACATATACATTTATAAATTACACACTAAAACAGCTGAGATAAACTGAAAGAACTTTCTGACAAGACCATGATTCGGAGCTTTGTGTTTTTCCTGCATTCATTCAATAATATTTATTGAGCACTTACTATGTGCAGAGCACTGTACTAAGCGCTTGGAATGTACAATGCGGCAACATATAGAGACAATCCCTGCCCAATGACGAGCTCACAGTTTAAACGGGGGAGACAGAGAATCAAAACAGAACAAAACAAAAACAGCAACAAGATAAACAGAATCAAGGAGATGTACACCTCTAACAAATAGGATAATAAATAATATATACAAATGAGCACAGTGCTGAGGGGAGGGGGGGAAGAGCAGAGGGTAGGAGAGAGGGGGAGGAAGGGGGGTAGAGGGAAAGGGGGGCTCAGTCTGGGAAGGCCTCCTGGAGGAGATGAGCTCTAAGTAGGGCTTTGAAGAGGGGAAGAGAGTTTGGCGGAGGTGAGGAGGGAGGGCATTCCAGGACAGCGGGAGGACGTGGGCCAGGGGTAGACGGCGGGATAGGCGTGAATGAGGGACCATGAGGAGGTGAGCGGCAGAGGAGCGGAGTGTACGGGGTGGGCAGTAGAAAGGGAAAAGAGAGGTGAGGTAGAAGGGGGTAAGGTGATGGAAAGCTCCTCCAAAAATCAACTATGTCATCAACACCTTCTGTGAAATTGAGTACATTGGGCATTCTTTACGTAGCTTCTGGTGTTAAAGGTGATCTAACTACAAAAAAAGGGATGTGATATTACACCATAGGAGTGGAACATACCCTGGGCTAATGGTAAAGCCAATTCTCAGTTATCTTTGGTAGTAAGTGTAATGGAAAGTGTGGATAAATGAAATTCCCACAAAACTCTGCATTTTTGCAATTTCTATAAACTTAGATTATCCACTGTGGCTATCTGTATGGTGAATCAATCATGCAAATTTTTCCAGAAAAACGGCTTCAATTTATTGAATCTATTTGCACAATACAATTGTACTAAAGGAAGGAGATGAATGTGTAAGCACTTTGCAAATGAAAACTTCCTTAAAAGTTTTTCTATGAAATAAGTTATTGGGGACACTAGGAATTTGCATTCAAGGAAATTCCTTCTTTCCCACTTATATATTTTCCTTAAAAAGCCCACAGGGAAAATTTCCTTCAACCTGAACATCTAAAATAAAGTGCCAGGTGCACACTCTCCATCATTTTCTTGTCTTCAAACAATTGAATAGAGAAGTGCTCTCAAACATTAATTACAAGGTATCAGAGAAAAAATAATGAGAAATTTCTGGCATAATATTAGGAGCTCATTGAAAATAACGGGGGCTTTTAAGTGGGATATTGACAAAAACTGAAAGCTGGTATTTTTTTTTCAGACTACACTTCAATTGGCCCCATAAACACATGTTTGTTCAGCTGGAACTTCAGCATTCTAGACTTTTGGAATCAGAAAACCTTTTTCTGTTCCTAGAACTGCAAGCATTTTTCCACTAAAGTTTTCTTCAGAAGCAGCTGGATTCTCTAGTTCACTGTTTTTCCCAATATCCCTCAGACTTCTTTATTCCAACTGATCATCAACACAACTACGCTCTCTCTCTCCAGGGCTACTTTAACCTTGTCTTGGCAGATTTCTCTTCAGCATTTGCTTCCTCAAATTGCTATTACTAAGATAATCTTCCTCACCAACTACTTTGATCATAGCATCTTGACCTATGGAGAGCTTCCCATAGAGCTCTGCAATGAGAGCTAACTCTCTCACCTTCAATTTCAAGGTCTTCTGTTGGGTTTTGCTCATCTTTCCCCTATTTCTCTGCCCCTTAAACTCTCAGCAGAGAGCATCAGCAGTTACCCGGTACTGTCAAGGACACCCCACTGGGAAGCTACCATCGATGGTAGCATGGCCTCCAACTTTAATATTGTCAGGATCAATGTGGGAGGCATAAGAGGGCTCCAGGAAAGCCAGCTCTGTCCACCGACTCCTTTAGTGGTGGAGATCAGATGAGATGAGGGGACGTAGAACTGAACTGAGATCACTTCAAGGCTTCTCTGACCAAACGATGTGAGCCTCTGGGACCGGAACCAATCTAGGAAACCAGGGTAGATCCAGTCTGGAAAGCAGCCAGCTAGAAACTCCAATGGGTGTCTTGCACAAAATACAGTATTTTATGCTAAAATGTAAATCAACATGTTATTTTTGTGGCAAAACCCAGGCAAACAGCATATACCTAACACTCAGTATGTAACCATGATTCCTCTAATCATATTCAGCCTCCTGCATTCATGTATTGGATGCTTACACATTTTCAGACCTGTAACCCTGAAGACAAAACCAGATTGGGTCTTTGATTTTTTCTCAGCTATCTGTGATGCATACAAAGTTACGGATTTCACATCTCATGTGCTCTCTCTTCCCCCCTTTCCTGATACCCTTCCTAATCCTCAAGAATTATGAGCAGAGGGTTAAGAAGGAGATCAGCCATTAGAGACCTGTTAACCCGGGAACAAAGAATGGACTGAACTCAAAAAGAAGTGCAGAAATAAGAGTAAGAGTAGAGCAAGGAATAATAAGGACCTGGATTCCAATCCCACTCTACCACTTATCTGCTGTGTGACCCTAGGTAAATCACTTCACTTTTCTGTGCCTTACTTATCTCACCTGCAAAATAGAGATTAAGACTGTGATCCTAATATGAGACGGAATATGTCTGACCCAATTACCGTGTATCTACCCCAGCATTTAGAATAGTGCCTAGCACAGAGTAAGCACTTAACAAATACTGTAATTCTGATTATTCTATGACTGTCTTTCTCTTTGGCCCTGAACTTTACAAATACCACAATTATTATTAGCAGTAATACAAAAGAAGGATTAAAGATCGATACCTTCATGCATGGGAAACAGACACAATTACAGATAAGGGCTAGAATTAGGGTGTAAAATATGTACCTACAAGCTATAGTGAGGTGTGAATACTCAGGTTTAGGTGGTGGGGATGTACTGAACTGTACCTGAGTCAGAAGATAGGAGAGAGGAATCAGAGAAGGCCTCCTTAAGGAGATGTGTTTTCAGAAGAAATGTGTAGGCGGGGAGGGCAGTGGCCTGTTGAATGTGAAGGAAAGGGAGTTCAAGGCAGAAGGAAGGGTGTGAGAAAGGTTGGTGGAACGAAGCACATTGAGTAGATTAGCTTAAGAGGAATGATGATTTGAGCTGGAGTGTAATGGGAGAAGTAAGAGGATAAGTAGTGCAGGTAAAAGTTATTGAGTGTTTTAAAGCTCGTGGTCAAATGTTTCTGATTTATACAAAGAGGAGTGGCAGACCACTGGAGGTTTGAGAGTAGCGAGAAATGTAGAGAATGATGTTTTATAGAAATAATCTGGGTGATCAAATGAAATATTGATTTAATAGAGGAGAGGCTCGAAACAGAGAAGTTAGCAAGGAAATTGATGCAGCAGTTGAGTCAAGATGACAAGTTGCTGCAATAGCATGATGATAATTAGGATGGAGAAGGGGTCAGTTCTGGAAATATTATGGGCAGATTTGGCAAGAGACTACGTTAATTAAAAGAGAGGGAGTGGTGAAGGGTAAAACCAAGGTTAGGGCTACCGAGATGGGAATGATGGTAGAGTTGTCAGCTTGATTGGAGGAGAGGAAAGATGAGGAATTCAGTTAGGGACATTTTGAGCTTGAAGTGCCAATGAGAAATCCGTTAGAGATATCCTGGAGGCAGGAGGAGATGTGAGATTGCAGAAAAGGAGAGAAACCAGGGCTACTGATGTAGATTTGGAAGTCATCAATGTAGAGACACGAGTTGAAGCTGTGGGAAGGATAAGCTCCCTAAGGGAGTGAGCATAAATTGAGAAATGAAAGAGCCCCAGAATTGAGGCGAAAGAGACACCCACAGTTGGGAGTAGGGGACAGAGAGTCAGCCAGCCAAGGAGACTGAGAAGAGACTGCCAGAGAGGTAGGAGGAGAATCAGGAAAGGACTGTGTCAGAAAAATCAGGGTGGGGGTTTCAAAGTATATTTTAAAGCAGTTGCCTACTATCTGTTGATTCCCTGGACAATAAATCATAAGCAAACATATTTGTCTCATACTATGCAATTCCAGTATTGCCATTATTTTTAAGCAAATCTTACTTTTCAGTACTGCAGTTTCTTACAAGAGTTGAACAAATCTTCATTACAATAACAAGTTAGCCTGTGTGTGTGTGTTGAATTTGGCCAGACTCTCCTTCCATTTTAAAATTTAATGAATCCATTTGACTTCTTTTTCTTTCTAATCATTTTCAAAGAGCAGATTAAAGTAATTCTAAAATCAACACAATAACAGCATTTCCTATATGTAGCCATAAGCCTGCCTACAGGCACTTTCTATGTATGCTTATTGTTACTATTGAGGCTTAATTCATATTCAACATCTACATCTGATACATTTTGTTTTATGAAAACAAGCTAATTAAGGCTGTACCTTCCCTAGTTCATAAATTTCTTCCAAAGAACATTAAAGGGAAGTCAAGTGAGACATGTTCAGTAACAGATGTTTGGCTTTTTAGCTGCCTTTTCAATGTGTTCTCTCATTACTTTTAAGGAAATTTCGCTAATTTTCCCTTTCACCAGACACCAACCGCACCTAGAAGAAAAATTCCCTAGTGTGAGCACTTTCTGTTTAATAGCTGTGCCAGGAATCAGATCAACACTGCTTCCATGACTGCCTTCAACTCTTTCTTTTTTTCAGTTAGTGTTCAGCTGAATTATTCTTCCAGATTATCACAAGGGGCAATGAGGCTAGTCTACCAGCTTCTAGGGAAATATTTAAACACCCTCTAATAATGTTTAATAGCGATGGACATGATTCTCTTCACAAAATTTCTCCCTGCCATGATGAAACACTCTGAAGATAAGGACATAGGTGGCTGAGATATTTTGATCTAATCCTTATTTACCCAAAGTACTAAAGTATCTCAAAGCAGTCACAAATCGGAAATGACTAAAGTGTCTGCAAAACTGAAATGAAGACATTTGGCAGATTTTTGTGGAAAAAAAAAATCTCAGAACAAATTAAAATTAGAAATAATAATGAAAAGATTTTGTTCGCTAGCTTCATCTGTCCTCACGGGCTAGGAATTTTAGAGTGAAAAGACCTCAAGCCTGACTGAACAACAAATAAAAAGATACAAGGTAGAGAAAAGAATATGAAATTGGAACTCTCAAACAGAAGGAAATCTCCATAGATCCTAGCTCTACATATTTCTCCAGTACTGTACGCACGAGGGTCAATAGTACCAGCTTGGCCAAAGCAGTTCCAGAATTTTGTAGGCTAAGATAACTTCAGAAAAACATATAAAAGTTCCCAGAATTGGGAATTTTCTGATTAAACTGATCAACCTATCTTGCCAAGACTTTCACTGCTCTTGCTTGCTTTAAATAGCTACATTTTCACACTCTGGCCAGAGAGCATGCTCTGTACCTGTTCAGTTTAGTGTCAAAAATTATTATGGTCAGTCTAACTATACATGGAAATTGTTAAGAGGCTAACAAAAGATTCAGTTTGGTTTATCTAATAATCTTCCTTCACATATCAAATTTACCCACAATTTACTTAACCCGAATATAAGCTTTTGTGAATGGAAGTTTAAGGAATAGCTGGTTTTTGTTTTATATAGTTTTTCCAAAAGGTTTTTATGTAAACAAAACTCAATTTCCACACCCAAGAGAGATATGAAGTGATCACGGACATTTTTTAAAACCTGATAAGACCATATTGGAGGGCTTATGTGTTTTTCACTCTTTTCTTGGGATAAGGTGTTTCTTCTGAATTGTCTCTTGAAATATAAACCTGCTTATTGGCAACCCAATACACAATCGTTTTGTGTCGAGGGATGTTCTTTTATTTCCTGTAACAAGATGATGCAAATTCTTTCCATCCAACCGTAAGAGGAGAATTAATGCACGGTACCAAGCCCACGGAAGTGATGGCTCCCCTCGTTCCTATGAAGTTGGTATCTAGGGTAGTCATCTGCTGAAACTCGACAGTAAATTCAAGAAAAACAAAAGGAAACTCTCCCTCATTTAATAAGTGATAAGCATGTGGAATTGATCACCACAGGGAAATTCCATTAAGAAATTCATGATTGGCTGTTAGAGGTCCTATTAGAGGTGAAAATTGAGGACATCTGTGAGAATGGATGTCAAGGAAGGCAACTACCATAGTCCCATAGTTAGGTGGGATAATCATGAATTTTGGCACTCATTCTGACAGCCATAAAGCCTCTAGCAGGACCGGGATTCATTCATTCATTCCATAGTATTTATTGAGCGCTTACTATGTGCACAGAACTGTACTAAGCACTTGGAATGGACAATTCAGCAACAGACAGAGACAATCCCTACCCAATGATGGGCTCACAGTCTAACTGGGGGAGACGGACGGCAGAGCAAAACAGAACGAAAACAAGACCACATTATCACAATAAATAGAATCAAGGGGATGTACACCTCATTACAAAATAAATAGGGTAATAAATAATATATGCAAATGAGCACAGTGCTGAGGGGAAGGGAGAGGGGGAGGAGCAGAAGATGGGGTTGGGGGGAGGGTAAGGGGAGCAGAGGGGAAGAAGGAAGGGGAGGAGCAGAGGGCAGAGGGGGAACAGAGGAAAAAGGGGGGAGCTCAGTCTGAGAAGGCCTCTTGGAGGAGGTGAGCTCTCAGTAGGGATGACAGCAGGAGCTTGCAACCATAATGGCGATTTGGCAACAGGAAGATAGAAGAGTGAGGGATAGGCTGCCCACTCTCATCTAAAGCAGGTACCACCACCAAATTGGCTGCTTCCCACTGATTCAGTAAAGGTTGAAAGATATATTCCTATGGATAATTTTATCATGTATATCTTTTTCCTTCTCCTCCCACCTGTAATTTATTTTAGTGTCTTTCTCCTTCACTAGATTGTAAGCTTCTTGAGGGTGGGAATGATGACTTCTAATTCTACTGTACTCCGCTAAGAGTTTAGTACCGTGTTCTGGACATAGTAGGTGCTCGATAAATACTATTTATAGGTTGACTAATTCGCAGGCCATACATATCAGGAAGATTTCCAATGTGGTTATCTAATGTACTTTCAGCTGGATGGAAAACAACCAGGATGCATACCGCAAATGGCAGCTGCAGCAGAGGGAGCAGAAACAGAGACAAGAGTAAGCACCATGGCCTAGTGGAAAATGTCTAAACCTGGAATTCAGAGGACCTGGGTTCTAATCCTGCCTCTGTCAGTTGTCTGCTCTGTGAACTTGGGCAAGTCACTTAACTTCTCTGTGCATCACTTTCCTCATCTGTAAAATGGGAATTCAATAGCTTCTCTCCCTCCTACTTACACTGTGAACTCCATATAAGACAGGGACTGTGTATGACTTGGTTAACTTGCATCTACCCCAGTGTTTAGAACAGTGCTTGGCAAATAGTAAAAGCTTAACAAATGCCATTAAAAAAAACAAAAACAGAAGCTGGATAAGCATGATGTGAATACGACACTCTGTGGTCAGCATCACACGACTGCTCCGCGTGGCTCAGTGGAAAGAGCCCGGGCTTGGGAGACGGAGGTTGTGGGTTCTAATCCCGGCTCCACTGCTTGCCAGCTGTGTGACTTTGGGCAAGTCACTTCACTTCTCAGTGCCTCAGTTACCTCATCTGTAAAATGGGGATTAAAACTGTGAGCCCCACGTGGGACAACCTGATCACCTTGCATCCCCCCAGTGCTTAGAACAGTGCTTTGCATATAATAAGTGCTTAACAAATACCACCATTATTATTATTTACAATAATAATTTTACAATGTGCAGAGCAGTGTATCCAGTACAATACAATAGAGTTGATAGATATGTTCCCTTGCTCACAAGCAGTTCAGATTGCCCCATTACCATGATGAACATTTTAAACACATGGCGTTTCCCCAAGCTTTTTCTGTTGCTACTTTGAAGAAAGAACACTCATCTGTTATGCTGTATGCTCTTTGCAGGCAGGGAACATGTCTGCCCAATCTATTGTACTGTACTCACCCCAGTGCTAGTACAGTGCTCTGTATATAGTAGTACTCAGTAAATACAATTGATTGATAGACCACGGTCTGCACAGTACGACATGTCTCAGATTCTTTTATGTGTTGAAAACTATCACCAGTGCATATTTCTAGGTTTTTAGAGTGGCCTTAAGCACAGTATAATAAAGAGGACATGGCTTTTGCAGCTTAACAAATTACAGATGTCATCATGAAATTTTTGTTTACCAGGAGAGTGGTTTCAAAATCTTGGGGAATTTTCTCTAGGAAGACAAAGCTGCTTGGGAATCTTACATGGCTGATACCTGAATCTATAGCTATCACCCAGTTATTGTTAGATTTGATGCCACATTATTAGATCCATTCCTCTATACTACTAGTATGACATTACGCTTCATACTCTTCATTGACATTTACCCAATATATTTTTCCAAGCCCTAATTGAGGGTGCAACCATTTTAAACTAGTCATCTGAGAGTTTCTTATGGATAATAATAATTATAATAATAATTACGGTATTTGTTATGCACTGTGTGCCAGACACTGTACTAAGCACCGGGGTGGGTACAAGCAATTTGGGTTGGAAGCAGTCCTTTGTCCTACATGGGGCTCACCGTCTCAATCCACATTTTACAGATAAGGTCACTGAGGCACAGAAAAATTAAATGACTTGACCAAGGTCACACAGCAGACAAGTGGTGGAGCCGGGATTAGAACTCACGACCTTCTGACTCTCAGGCCCATGCTCTATCCACTACACCACGCTGCTTCCCAAGAGTCTAAAGCATTGTCAATAGCTCCCATGACAATTATTAAGCATTTGCTGCAGAGTGGACTCACGGGAAGGGCAGGGCTCTGGGAATCAGAAGACCTGGTTTCTGGACCCAGTTCTGGTCTTCTATGTGACCTCAGGCAAGTCACAACCTCAATGAACCTGAGTTCGCTCATCCACAGAATGGTTATAATAATGCCCACCTCTTCCTTAACTCACAGGGATGTAATGAGGACAAAATGAGATGAGTGGAAAGATTATAAAAATCATACAAATTCAAGATATAAAATAAGCTCCATCCAAACTCTTTCCTCAAACATTTGGTTATAGATATTTTTAAGTGTACAATGAAGAAGCAGAATGACCTAGTGGAAGGAGAATTGACATAGAAGTCAGAAGACCTGAATTCTTATCCCAGTTCTGCCACTTGCCTGTTGTGTAATTTTGGGCAAGTCACATATTCTATGTGCCTCATTTTTCTCATCTCTAAAATGGGGATTAAATACCTTTCTCCTTCCTAGACTATGGGCCCCATGTGGGACAGGGACTGACTGGCCTGATTAATTTGTACCTACACCAGCACTTAGAAGGGTGTTTGACACATAGTAAGTATCTCACTAATACCATTATAAGTGTTGACAACTGATGATGTCTGGTCACACATCTTGCCCCTTCTCAATTTTAAATTCCTTGAGGATAGGGGCTGAATCTTCTCTGGGTTCTGTAACTATCGACTCCATACCACCAAGTATGATCCCAGATACCCTGTGAAAAATTAGTAAATTTTGGCTGAGGATGATTATTGAGATTTACTGATGCAAAAACCTGTCCAACATACATATCATATCTGGGTTATTATGCCCCTGGTGTTGGTTTGCCCTATTTTAAGACTAATCATTTTTAAAAAGCACATTACAGGTAAAGTGACATTAAAAAAGGCAATTAGATATAGAACTTTTTATCTATTCCCAAGTGTGTTACTGATATTAGCAAAGTACTAATTACTCTATAGCCAAAGTAAAGGATGAATACTGATGAATTTCTATTTTTATAAATTATCCAGATGAATAAAAATTATCTAAAATTTGCTGAAACACTTAATATTGATTCAGAAACCTGGGAAAGTTTTTGAAAAGTACTCAGGGAGTGGAAACAAACTACACTTTTACCTACTAATTAATAATCCAATAGAAGGAAGAAATGTGATCTAAAATCATTCATCACCTTGGATGCAGAATGTATTTAATTTTTAAAATCATTCAAAAATGGAAATATGACATATCTTATGAGAATACATGCCAAATAGTGTAGCTTCAAATTACATAAATACAATGATATCTTTCTTAATATGGTATCTTTGCAGTGAAGTGGTTTATTTGTTGAGAGTCAAGTGAGAGAGGAAGTAGGCTAGATTTTAATACAGTTAGAAGTCCAAATGTCTAGAAATGTGAAAAGGAATGGTGGAATGTTTTCGATTTTATTTTTAAAACTTTTAAAACATAAAGCACTCTTGTCAAACAATGCCTGCACCAAAGTTTAATTTTTCAAGAACAGTCGTTCCTGAAGGACCCAAGTTTTCCTTTTTAAATGGCCAGATCACAACCTCAACATTGAGGTCCTGAAACACAAGTCTACCAGGACAGAAGTGATGCTGTTCAGCTTCAATTCGATTGGAGTGGACATCCTTAGAGAATTGTGAACTACGAGCCTCAGAATGGTGGGCGAAAGAAACACACACTTTCAGAGTGCACTAAAAAATAAAGTCTTCCAAAAAGTTGGATGCGGCAAATCAATCAACCAACAAATGGTATTTATTGAGTGCTGACTGGGTGCAGAATACCATATTAAGTGCTTGGGAGAGCTGGTCTAGCAGCAAAACTGCAAACAGCAGGTAGTCCTGCAGGGTGTAAAAGCAGAGAGAGGGCCACATAAATTGACCCTTTCAGTCACACTTACACAATGATAGTTATCACCATCTTTGAAATAAAACAGCTGTACAGACCTCTGTGCAAACTCACATAGTCTTTTACATTTACAGCTGCTGCTAATGCTGCTGGTCAGATGTACCAAGGGATTGATCAATTCATGAACAACAGGCCAAAGCAAAAAATACTAATTCCAAAGGTGTAGCTCACATGGATGACTACCAAGTCGAAAATATTAGTTGTAAAATGTCTCATCTAGATTTACCTCATTGTACAGTTGCATTAATACTGATGACTGCTGAGACATGCTAGAATATTTTCCTCTGTAAGCTGAACGAAAAGATTTCCATGATATAGGTTCTTTCCCATCTTGGTCTGATAACCCTATTAGAAAGATCAATGCAGGTTAGAACAATATTTATCTAGACAAATTCCCCACTAATCATACCATTTAATGGTACAAAGAGAAGAGCAAATCATCTTTATGAGTTTGCAATTCTGGATTAAAAACACATCTTGTCATTTTGTCAAAGAGAGATGAAGAAGTGAGAGCACTAAAGAAAGTGAAACTTCAATTAATTATCTCTTCAGGATGGTAGGGCAGCACCATCATGTTTACATCCTCTCTGCCCAGCAGCAGATGAATCGGTTTGTTGAGGTTCATTCCCCCTTCATTCTATCCTCAGAACAATGTAAACACTTGTGAATATCTTGGGGCATGGACCAAATCCACGTTGGGAAGCGGGAGCTATAAAAAGTACATGAAAGCTTCTCTTCCAGTTAGTCCAGGGACACTATCAGAACAGTATCTGGGGAAAAGGCAATCACTGTAAACGCTCGAAGTTTTCTCAATTAAGGACTGACTAAAACAGTTAGTTTGGTTAGAGTTGAATTCACTAAAAACCAAAAATACTTCTTCTGCCTCTAGACAGTGCTCTGCTCAGGGATTTTTGATTTGAAAAGGTAATGAGGTATAAATAACAGAATTATTCTATAAAACATCAAAGAAAATAAACCTGTGATTGGAGTTATATGAGCAATTCTGAATTCTCCCATGGACATAGATTTAGCACTCAGTTCTGAAGATTATGGTTTTTTTCTCCAGCGATAGATTCTCAAGTGCTAAAATGTTGGCAGGGATAGGCTTTGTTGTTACTCTCTGCCCTCAATTTTCTCCTGTGAGACAGTTTTCAAAGACAGAAAATTCAATTAAAGCTACAATCCATGCAAAATAAATCAATAGCAAAAATGAAATCAGTTGGAGTTTTATTAAGTAGGCACATCTGTAGAAAGTATACAAAAGACAAATTGGAACCAACCGACTAATTCCTAGGAATGCTTGGTCATCTGTCCAGTTTTATACCAGTTTTTCACCTGGTAAGTTTCCTGAGCGGTGCTAGCACTGCTCCTGAAGCCTTTATGTCTAGTAATTTTTTTTTTTTTTTTTAGAATTCCAGCTTCTCTCACCTACCATCACCAAGTTCCACAAGTTGGGAGCAGTGCTTTGCCTTATAGCAACATGGGAGGGAAACCCAGTGACTCTGAAGTGAAGGAGACAAACCTAAACTGGTTCCCCCATGCCCACCCTCCCCCCATGCACAACCTCCCTTCCCTACACTACATTATCAGGAGTCAGTCAGGAACAATTAAGCAACCCCAGGCCATGGAAAGATAGTGCCTGGAAAGGAATACTGAAGCGACAACGCTTGCAACAGGGGCCTGGGAGTCAGAAAGTCCTGGGTTCTAATCCTAGCTCTGCCACTTGTCTGTTCTGTGACCTTGGGACAGTCACTTCACCTCTCTGTGCCTCAGTTACCTCACCTGTAAAATGGGAATAAAGACTGGAGCCCCACATGGGAGACAGACTGTGTCCCACTTGACTAGCTTCTATCTACCCCAGCACTCAGTACAGAGCCTGACTCATAGTAAGTGCTTAACAAATACCATAAAAAATTCCCAGAAAAATTCACCTGTGGAGTCCAAGAGTGAAGGAAGAGTTAATGGATAAAAAGGGTCTAAAGCAAATTGTAAGCTGAGGTTCAACCTAGCAAGTGGCAAAGTTGTATCCGATCCCATCATAACCAACAGCTAGACCCTGCTGAAGGTGCATACTGATTACTTCTAACTCTTCCAGAGTTGGACTCATACAAATAATTTTCTGGATCAAAAGGATGTATAAGATTTTAAGTCTCTCTGGGATTGAACCAAGTTCCTTGAATGAATCGAACATGGCCATAATGACAAAGAATAGAAGAAAGAATAAGAATAGTCCATTGTAATATCAAACTACAGGCACTTCCCAGCCCCCCAGGTCCAAATGACAATACATAAAATTTGCAGATACATCGTGCACTTAATGCTTATGTAGTTCAGGATCCATAGACTCACACTTGATATTACTGCCAATTGCTGCAGGAAAAACAGCCCTCTCCTCACTCCACCTCAGCTTTCCCTGCCTCAACAGCCCTCTTTATAATCAGTGACTTGTTTTCCATTTCAACGGGTACTTAGGAGGTAACACAGATAGGAAGGAAATGGAAGGGATGAAAATCTCTTCTTTTCTGATGTGAATCTGCTTCTACTCAATTACCTGCAACCATGTGCAGCATGGAGGAGATTTCCCATCTTAACACCACTCTAAATGACTCTGACTAAAGTAATGCGGCCAATCCTCCCAGGCAGCTCACAGTAGGTGAGAGAAGTGCTTGTGGGAAGAAACAGACGTAAAAATATCTACAAACACTGGAATCAAGATAAATGAATTGAATGGTCAATAGATATACACCACAGCTGAGGGTGGGTATAAGAAATAGCTTCTTGTGCTTCACCGTGGTCAAATTTAACACCTGGGAACTGAAGCCTCAACCCCCTTCATAATGTCGGTCCTCTCCACCGCAGACGAGTGAAGTGCTTGTCCCCACCATGCTCTGTGCACACTGGGTCAGGAATGAAAGCTACTGTTGAGGCTTCTCAGCCCCTCTTCACTGCATCTGTGCAAAACATCCATTAACTGAAGTCTCATTTCCCTAGGCCAAATAAACATGCTGTATGCAGCAGCCATGTTACCTTCCTAGGAGTCAACACTGGCTCTCTTCCATACCATCAAAGAGATTTCCAGACCATCCTGCTTTTCACCCTTCCAGCAGAACAGCACTTTCAGCTCGAGGCCTTACAAAGATGGCTGAGGTAGTTCTGGCTGTGGCTACGGGTTTGCCACGGATTCAATCATGAGGAGCCTGAAATTCTGTTCCTCTAAGCCACAACTCCCTATTGACTTTTATTCTTGTTTTGTGCATTTATCTGCCTCATGCTGTTTTAATGTTTCATTGTTTCATCACTCATACCTGTCTACAGTTCTCTCCCCTTCCTATATTCGTAAATTGTGAGCCCCTTGAGGGAAGGAGTCTGTGTCTTCCATCTGTGTACTCCGACCCGGAACTTTGTACAGTGGTCTGCATACAGTAAGTGCTGAACATAGTCTATTACTACTAAGTGAACTTGGGGCCTGAGGCAGGCAAGATTAGATCAGGGTATAGTTAGGAGTAAAGGGTGGGTCACAGGAAGAGTGTGAGTTGGGCAGAAGCAGGTGAGAAGAGATAGTAAGTTAAATGGAGAGAGCTGTTGGAGAGCTTTGAAGCCTATGGAAAAGAGACTATGATGAAATGGGAAATGAGCAACTATTGGAGGGTTTCGACAAGAGGGGAGTATTTGTGTTGAGAGACATTTCAGGAAGATGATCCAGGCAGCAGCATGTATTATTGACTGAAAGAAGAAGCTGGAGTCAGGGAAATCAATAAGGAGGATGATGCCGTAGTCTAAATAGTTCTTCAACGAATCTAATCATTCAATTAAGTCTATTTTTGTAAAGCATCATATAGCACCTTTGGTTTGACAGATAACAGTCACAATTTATCCACAAATTTAAGAAATGTGCATTGGAATAGGATTTCCTACTTGTCACATCTAGTCCAGAATACGCTCAATCAATGGGGCCTTAGGAATGGGTCAAAATTACTGAAAGGTTATTTGTCAAAGCAAAAGATTCAGGAGAATCCTTTTGCCTACCTTAGGCAATGGGTTGATCACCAGCCATTATCTGTGAAGAAATACAGAAACTGACTTTCAGGGAATTTGGAAGTGAAATCAGAGGAGGAGAGAATATTTCATATGAATGAATTTACAAGAATATTCATTCATATGAATATTCAGAACATATGAATGACATGCATGTGTAAACAAAAGCTGTGGTAGGACAGGCTAACTGGCAATATACTTAAATGGAAAACAGATGACAGTGTCAGTGGAAATGATTGAGATTATAAAGATGGGTCTTTGCAGGAAGTGGCCGCAAATTTGTATAAGTTTAGGATGGAAAAATGACATTTGCAGAAGAGACTGGGAATATTTATAACTCCTACAAGCTAAATAAAAACTTGTTTCTAGAACTAGGTTTTAAGAAAAAATGAACACCAGGAAGATGAACAAGAACACTGAGTATGGTGTTGGAATACAAGTGAAAGCATCAGAGATGATGACACTAATGAAGGTGATGAATATAGAAGCAAAATGTTAATAAAGCCTACTAGTGTGAGAGGATGTGGGCAGGGAATGTGTCTACCAACTCTGTTTTATTTTACTTTCCCACGGGTTCAGTAGAGTTTTCTGCACATAGTAAGCCCTCAATAAATATGATTGATTGAAAGGATAAGACTATTAAAATAATGAAACTGTTAAGCAAGTATGAAAAGCAGTGAGATTACAATAGTTTAGTAAACCTTTAAGATCAGACTGCAGTAGCATTAACCAACTTGTAAGTTGTTTAATCGATTCTCGATTTGACAGGTCAACTTCTAGCTCCAGTAAATCCCAAAACTAGAAAGTGCAGAAACTAAAACAGTATCATTTGTGATTTAATAATAATGATAATAATGGTATTTAAGTGCTTACTATGTGCCAAGCACTTTATGGGTTTTCAACTAGTGTTTTGTAACTGGGAAGAAGCCTAATTGGTTGCTTGGGTGCCATGTCCATGTCAAAAACTCTCCATTCCTGCACAATCCAGAGAATGTATTTGTTATTTATCCACAAATTGTTTAACGATATTAACGTCTGCCTCCCCCTTCTAGACTCTAAGCTCCTTGTGGGCAGGGATTGTCTCCCAACTCTCATGTCGCACTCTCCTGAACACTTAATACAGTGCTCTGCACACAGTAAATGCACAATGAATGCCATTGATAGATTTATAAAATTTGAATTGGTTGGCTAAAGTAAAAAACAAAATAAGGAATAACTTTTTATCTAAAACATTCACAGCAGTTTCAAATATTTTATCTAAATTTGCTCTCAAAACATTCCAGTGCAGTAGGAAAGGGAGAGCATCATTATCGCCATTGTGCAGATATCTCACTATCAAATAGAGTCATAAGTTTTCCACTTGAATAGCAGCATAGCTCAACAAAAATCCTTGAGGCCATAACTCATGAACCAATATATGCAAATGCACATGCCTTGGGAAACCCTCACACAAGGTGACATGCAACAAAATTTGGATCACTTTGCAGAGTCAGTAGAAATACAAGGTGACAGTTGGCTTAAAGAAGATTAAAGTCATACCTAACTAAACACTAGGGAAACCCTTCACAGTGCCAAACATCTTCATTAACAGCCCAAACCCAGAATTGGACACTTCTCCAGAATCCTGCTAATTGGCAAGAATGCTGTCCAATGATACACTTACTAGCAAGAAAGTACAATCCTATGTCATTAAAGCCAGGACATCTTTGAGAAGGATAGCAGCAGTTCAAGAACACACACCCATAATTTAAAACTATGTAAGATTCACATTATTGATTTGGACATGACAAAAAAAAAAGATACAGGTATTCTAGGCTGGCATCAAATTGTTAGTTGAAGGGCCCAGATAACATGGAAAAAAATGTATTGAAAATGGCTGTTAGACTAAAAGCTTTTGTGTTATGAGACTGAGATAGTTTGGCTGCATAACACCAAACTATGACTAAAATTGGCCGTTCTATCAGATTCTTGGTGATAGTTCTGTGAAGATCTCACTAGTCATGGCCAAACCAAATCTCAGGGTCAAGGTCAAGATTCAGTGTTACAAACTGGAAATGACACCAGCAGAAAAAATAAAGGTCAAGGTTTTCCGAATGACAGTGAACACAAGTAACATTAAACTCTACAAATATAAAGCTTTATTGCTTATCATCAGCCATGTGCTTGGTCACAGGAGCACCGTAAAGCTTCACTTGGGAGAAGTGGATGTAAAGAATTTAGACAACTCAAATTTAGTTCACCCTGGTTTCCTTTATACCCCAGATTTAGTTTATGTGGAGAGAAATATGTGGAGAGAACATCTCTTCTGGACGGGATCCAGGGGAGCAGTAGACAGGAATCAGAGTCCAAGTCAGATAAACGGGCCTTCTTTCCAAATTCCCACTGAGGAAAGCTCTGACAACAACCACTTCCACTATCTACTGAGAAGCTAAACTCCACCCAGGATGCATCGATAGCTGTTGGTAAGTCAAACTAGACCTCTGCAACCCTGGAATCTGTAGTACTTCTGGCCCTTGCCAATCCAAGCCTGTTTTGGAAGTGTTGCAAAGCACATTACTTTGGTGGTGACCTCACCATCTAACAATCTCCAAAGATATAGGAGCATCAGGTCCCACAAAGAGTAGCTGAGGTAATTCTCTTGTACACAGGATGCTATTAACAAGCAAACCCAGTTGATTCCAGAACATGGTGTAATGTTTTCAGTTAAAAATAAATAAAAATACCTGGTAGAACAAAGACCTTCTCTTGTTATGCTGAGGTTTTTGCCGTTTTCGGTATCCTGGGTTTTTTTTTTTCCTTCAGTCTCATGAACTGTTCAAACATCTGGTCAAAATGGCTATTTCTATTTTTTGGTGGCAACAGTCTTATCTATCTTCCACAGTTTTTCCCTCAGTATTCAATTTTGGTGTGACTTGTCGGAGGTTGCATAGCATCTTTAAAATACTTTTTAACGCTATTTAAGTGCTTACTATGTGACAGGCACTGTACTAAACACTGGGATAGATATAAGGTAATTGGGTTGAACATAGTCTCTGACCTACATAGGGCTCACAATCTTAACCCCCATTTTACCAATGAGGTGAGACACAGAGAAGTGAAGCAACTTGCCCAAAGTCACACAACACACAAGTGGCCGAACCCGAATTAGAAGCCAGATTCTTCCGACTCCCAGGTTTGTGCTCTATCCACTAAGCCATGCTGCTTTGCAGTCCCTCTTGCTACCCCATTTAAGCTCATTTAACACATCCAAAACAGAACCCTCTTCTTCCCACCCAAACACTTCCCTCCTCACAATTTTCCAAGCACTGTGGAGAATACCACTATTCTTCCTATCTCCCAACCCTGCAACCTTGGCACGAGCCTCCATTCACCTCTCACATTCAACATGTATATTCGGTCTGTCACCAAATCCTCCAAGTTCTACCTTCACAACATTTCTAAAATCTTGCCTCTCCAGCTCCACACAAACTGGCACTATACTGCCACTATAAGAGAAGCAGTGTGGCTCAGTGGAAAAGCACGGGCTTTGGAGTCAGAGGTCATGGGTTCGAATCCCGGCTCGGCCACTTGTCAGCTGTGTGACTCTGGGCAAGTCACTTAACTTCTCGGTGCCTCAGTTACCTCATCTGTAAAATGGGGATGAAGACTGTGAGCCCCACGTGGGACAACCTGATTCCCCTGTGTCTACCCCAGCGCTTAGAACAGTGCTCGGCACATAGTAAGTGCTTAACAAATACCAACATTATTATTATTATTATTACTGGTTCGAGCACTTATCATATTCTGCCTCAACTACACCATCCACCCCCTTGATGACAGCCCCGACTCCAGCCTCTTCCCTCACCATTCCATAATTTACTTATGCAGGGCATTTCGCCCCACTCCCCAAAAAGGGACTTGACAATGTAAACTAGGACCCAGTAGTTGCCATCAGATGTGAGCCAAACTCAAAATTTGGGGATAGCCTCTGCTGCTTTGGTCTGCCTGTCTCCCCCGACTAGACTGTAAGCCCATCAAAAGGCAGGCACTGTCTCTGTTACCGATTTGTACATTCCAAGCGCTTAGTACAGTGCTCTGCACATAGTAAGCGCTCAATGAATACTAGTGAATGAATGAATGTTTTCACAATCCCCTTCTGACTTTAGTGAAAATGGAACAGAGCACATCTGTACCATTAATAATATGTCTTTGGGGACCTTCCTGGGAATCTAGCATGGATTTTGACCTGTGCAGGCATAGCCAAATAGTTTGCCAACAGCAAAGTAAATTAGCCATAACAAAGTGCTTTAATACAACAAATCTTAACTGGAGCACCAAGAACATAACAGTCCCACAAGCTATATACACTGCGCAATTGCTTGCACACCTTCAACCATTTTTACACAAGTAATAGTTTTTGTGGTATGACACGATGCCTAAAAACTTTGTATAATTACAACTCCAACTGACCTCAGTCAATAACAGGGACTTTTAAAGTGAATTCCCAAAGCAGATAAGCATCCATATCAATTCACCAGGGTACAAAGGGTCAGGTGCAGGTTTAATATACAACTGAGGACAGGTTAATCTATGTTCTTCAATCAGTCAACAGCATTTATTGAGAAAGAGCATGGCCTAGTGAAAAGAGAGCAGGCCTGGAAGTCAGAGTACCTGGGTTCTAATCTCTGCTCCGCTACATACCTGCTGTGTGATCTTGGGCAAATAATTTAACTTCTCTGTGCTTCAGTTCCCTCTTCTGCAAAATGGGGATTCAATTTCTGTTCTCCCTCCTACTTGGACCGTAAGCCCCATCTGGGACCTGATTATCTTGTATCTACCCTAGCTCGCAGTACAAAGCTTGGCACATAGTAAGAGATTAACAAATGCCACATTCACTATTGTCATTGACCATCTACCTCTAGACTGTAAACTCATCTCTAGAATGTAAACTCATTTTGGGCAGGGAACATGTCTAATTCTGTTTTATTGAACTTCCCCAATTAAAACAGTGTTCTGCCTATAGTAAGCACTCAAATACCATCGAGTGTTTGATCTACTGTGCGCAGAGCATTTGGGAGACTGCAAAAGATTAGAAGATGAGATTCCCGATCTTCAAGAAGTTTACAGTAAGGCGGGAAGACAGACACAAATTAGGTATTGAAAGAGTAATAGAGAATACAAGGTATGTACATAAGTGCCATGGGGGTTATGGTCATTTAGGTGTTTAGGTGTTGAAAGAGTAATAGAGAATACAAGGTATGTACATAAGTGCCATGGGGGTTATGGTCATTTAGGTGTTTAGGTGTTGCAGACTAAGTTTACCGTGGGCAAGGAATATGTTTGCTATATTGTTGTGCTGTACTCTCCCAAGCACTTAGTACAATGTCCTGCACACAATAAGTGCTCAATAAATACAACTGATTGATTGCAGACAAAGTGACAGTAGGAGATTATGAAGTGGAGAGACTAGCAATTACTTGAGTAAAGGCTCCTGAAGGAGATGTGATCTCAGAAGGGATCTGAAGCAGGAGATTGTTGTGCTCTGATGGACAGGACGTGGGCCTCCTAGGAAGGTGGGAAGGTCTGAGCAAGAGCTCTGAAGTGGGAGAGATGAGGTTGAGATTTACTAAGTTGTTTTGAGTGGCCTGAAGATTGGGAATGGGGGGTGAATGAAAGAAGAGAGTGGCTAAGTAGAGGAGAGTTGAGGAGTACCATAAAACCAATGGTTAGGAGTTTCTGCTTAATTTGGAGAATGGGAAATGATTGGAGTTGCAGAGAATTATTATTTTAGACAAATAATCTGGACAGCTGAGTGAAGTATAGACCGGTGAGGGAAGAGACAGGAAGCAAGGAGATCAGTGAGGAGGCTGAAGCAGTAGTCAGGATATAATAATAATAATAATAATGTTGGTATTTGTTAAGTGTTTACTATGTACAGAGCACTGTTCTAAGCACTGGGGTAGATAGAGGGTAATCAGGTTGTCCCACATGAGGCTCACAGTTAATCCCCATTTTACAGATGAGGTAACTGAGGCACAGAGAAGTGAAGTGACTTGCCCACAGTCACACAGCTGATGAGTGGCAGATCCAGGATTCGAACCCATGACCTCTGACTCCCAAGCCTGGGCTCTTTCCACTGAGCCACGCTGCTTCTCTAGGATAAAACCAATCTAGGATAAAACCTCTAGGATTTCTAGAATAAAAATCTCTAAGGATAAAAAACTTCTAGGATAAAAATCTCTAGGATAAAACCAATCCTATCTGCTTTTAGGATATTGCAAGTGGTACCTACGGCTGTGGCCATTTCTAATGGGAGAGGTCAATAGAAATTCTGGAAATGTTGTGGAGGAAGAACTGACAGGATTTGGTGAAAGAGTGAATGGAGGGTTGAAAGAGAAGGTGTGAAGGATAATGCCATGGTTTTAGGCTTCGGAGACAGGAAGGATGGTGACACTATGAACTGTGATAGGAAGGTGGTGTAAGAGGAGAAGATTGGGGGATGGCCAATATGAGTTCCATTTTAGATATGTTGAATTTGGGGTGCTCGAGGGTCATCCACACACAGAGATATCCTGGAGGAGAGGAAGAGAAGAAGAGAGGTCAAGGCTAGAGATTCATTCAATAGTATTTATTGTGCGCTTACTATGTGCAGTGCACTGTACTAAGTGCTTGGAATGTACAAATCAGCAACAGATAGAGACAGTCGCTACCCTTTGACGGGCTTAAATCTGGTAGTTGAATCTGAGAGAGAGGAGCAGGTCCCAAAGCCGAGTGATAGTAAATTGCATCTTCAGATGTCAAGATAGCTAATCCTAATGTACATCTGGGATAGGATTCATTTTTATGACTGTATTTATTGAGTGTTTACTAGGTGCCATACGTATGCTAAGGGCTGGCAAGGAACAACCTTGTTTCACACAGGTTCTAAGAAATGGGAGAGTGTGTATTTTATCACCATTCTAGAGAAACAGGCCCACAGGAGGCTGGTGATGGGGATTAGAACCTGAATCTTGGAGTTGATAGCTCTCCCAGTGTCAGATATGCAGGTGGACTACAATTAACTTGGGTGATCACTAGCTCCTGGGGGAGAGAAGGAAGTGGAAACAAAGCACAGTACAGTGCTCTGCACATAGTAAGCGCTCAAATACAATTGAAAGCACTTTAGGAGGTAAGAGGCAAAGGATGATTCCTTTAACATAGAAGGCTCTTTTCTCTAGAATTCCTCTGTTCCAGCTCTAGAAGAGGGATCAAAAGCTAGCATGTCAACCTTTCATTCTTGCAGTGTGATTTAATCCACTATGGAGTAATTTTAAGGCTTAAAACCACCAGAATTTAATAATAATAAGGATGGCATTTGTTAAGCGCTTACTATGTGCAAGGCACTGTTCTAAGTGCTGGAGAGGATACACGGAGATCAGGTTGTCCCACATGAGGCTCACAGTCTTAATGCCCATTTTACAGATGAGGGAACTGAGGCGCAGAGAAGTGAAATGACTTGCCCAAAGTCACACAGCTGACAAGTGGCAGAGATGGGATTTGAACCCACGACCACTTATAACCACCACTTATTATATCTTTAGTTCAGAGAATACTTCTACATCCTAAATCACAGTGATATTTCTAAATTTAATTAGCACACTATCAAAAAAAGTTGGCATTCACTAATTTCATTTTCCTAGTTTTGTTCAGGGTAGTTGAAAAACATCTATGGTTGGTAGGAACAAAAATGCATTCTTATAGTGAATTCAATTTTTTTAGTCATCTTAGTAACTTCTCAATCATATTACTATATCTTGCTTGATTTTTATTACTTTTTACAGTTATTTTAAACTCCATTATCTTCCTCAAATTCCATTTTACTAGCTGTTTTCTCCCTTAGTATTTCAAGTTCCAGCCACAATTCCACCCCCACCCCCTTCAGCCTTTCCCCTCCTGAACACCTAGTTTCTATTTTATCAACTTTTAGGTTCTCAGTTTAATTGATTCATACTTTTTATCCATTCTTTTAAATCCAGAGTTGACACACTAATGTAATTTTGAAAGAACAAAGTTATAGTGGAACATCTTCAGCCATTAAAATGGTTGTCTGAATGTACCTTGAAAAAATAATTAGATTTCCCACTTTCAGTACCATTCAAGTATTCACATGATTCTAACAAGTTAAAAATGAGAAAAAAATGGGAAACTGATGATAAACAAAAAATTGAGATTGACAAAACCACATTCATTCTATCATCTACTGTGTCCTGCCACAGCTGTTTATAAATCCTCAGGGATGCATTTTATTGGAGTCATGCACACTGCTCAAGTTGTTCTCACAATCCCTGTGTCACTACGGAAATATACACGAAAGTTTGAGGCAAGCTTTTCACAGATACTATAAAGCTTTCATGAGTTCCATAAACATCAGTTTGGGGAAACTACTTCCCAAAAGGGGAAAAAAACAAAACATCATTTTTTCGAGTAATACTGAATAGAAGAAATATTTCAACTCTTTCAAATCAAACTTCTGGAAATATGACCATCCAAAAATGAAAATGAGAGGTTTACCATGCTGCCAGAGCCTTGCTTAGTTCATGAGATTAGTTCTAATGTATTTTCTGTCAGAGTGGAGAGTCCAAAATAACGCAATCTTACTGCAACAGTGGGACTGGATCATTATTCACATTGAAAAATAAATAATTTTAGGGAAAGTTCTCCAGGTGTGAAAGATGAAACCATCTAAATGACCAAAGATGAGTTAAATGAATAGAAGTAATTCAATAAGATTCAAAATGTTGGTTAATGGTTTACAATGATTAAGTCAAATCCTCATTTTATTACTCCAGAAGAAATGCAGTCAGAGCATGAATAGAGAAGAAAAAATAGTGCTCTCATAGAAATGTCATTTATTAAATGTCACCCTAATTACTTATCAACCCTAAAAAGCAAATTTCTAAAAACTAAACGTTACTTAACAAGCCAACGGAACAACCTTTACTTTATTTTTTTCTTTCCAAAAAGCCATTACATTGTAGCACATTTTACACAAAATGTTTTCCTTAGCTCATGTTTAATACATTCACATGCATGAAATGAAATGTTTGAAATAAACATTCCTTATATATGTCCACCAAATTTCCCAGTGGACTCAGCTTAGCACAAACTGATAAAATGAGTAGCCATAAAACAGGATATTCATTTTCATACCCCAATTCAGTTGGTGTGTAATTGAATAGATTCATTATATAGTTATAACAAATTAATTCCTGCTTAAAGTAATAAAATATTTTAACTCTTGGAAAGCAGTCAGGAATGACAAAGACTTCCTTCTTCAACGAAGAAGGGATGTTCTGTGATCACAACAGTTATTACCTTCATCTATCTAAACCATAAACCTATCTTCTAAGACTGCTTAGGGAAATTTGGAAGTCTTCTGAAGCTCAACCATCCAAAGATTACAGGGAATCTCATTGGTGTAAAGTACATTTTAGAGCACTGGAAAAGTGTTCCAGCATATTAAATTAACAGGGTGGCTGCTGATGTTGGTTTCTCTGAACTGGCATAAGGCAGGGTAGAAAATTCAATATCTTACTTCAGTCTTAAAAGGTAGGTGCAATGATCAAAAATGTTAAAAAAAAAAACAAAACCAATTTTCAGTTCTGCCAAGATGTTTATTGCCCTGTAAAATTGTCACCAGTTCTTCCCATGTTTATTATTGATTTATTTCATAATGCACAAACGTATACAACATAGTTTCTATTTTCTGGTAGTTCATGCTTTAAGGCATCTGATGTATCCTTTGGAGCAATGGACTTGTTGGTTATAATGATGATGAGTTAAACAGTAGAGAAATTGAGCTAAGGGTTGTATTTTCAATTTCTGTTCAATCATACTTATTGAGGGCTTACTCTGCAGAATACTGTACTAAGCACTTGGGAGAGTTCATATTTGTCCATTTCTTTTAGGCCAAAATTCATTTCTTTATAGAACCAGGACACCTCTTTCCATTCCTGACTTCACTATAGGGACCAAATTTTCCAAGTGGGTCAGAGGATGGGGTTAAAGGGTCAAAAGGGAGATAAGAAGTCAATTAAGGCAGCTGTCAAAACTGACAGAGAGCAGGAAGTCATAACGATAAACCAAATTATAGGCCTTACCTTGCCATCCTTTCCACCGCACAGACACATTTATTCATTTGTTTGCATTTGTTCATTTATCCAACTGTACCCACACCTTCAAATAATTTTATATTTATCAAATATTGATTCTGCTTGTTCTCTAGTGCCTGGATCAGTGCTTTACACATACTAGGCAGCCAAATGTTGTCTATGATGAACATACTATTAGAGATGGAGGATCAGAGATAGAAAGCAGAGACAGAGTTAGAGAATCCTAGAGACAAAGACGCATGCAGAGAGAAACCCAGAGAGAGCATGAGACCTGAGAGAGAGATCCACAGACAGCAAGAATGATTATATAGAAAGAGATGCCGAGAGCCAGACAGACGCACAATGGACTGAAACCAACATTGACATTCATGCACAAACAAAGAAATGTTCATTTTGTGGGGCAATGGGCCATAGCAGAGAGATGCAGCAAGTCCTCTCCCCTGCCACTTCATCTCCCCTTCAGCAGTCCTCCTCTGCTAACACAGCCAACCACAGGGAACACTTCTCTGAATGTTTCTGGCACATTCCACCTTGCCCTGGAGCCTAGCCATATGAAAAACCTCCAAGGGATCACTCAGTTTCTGTTCTTAATATCAAAACTCACCCAAATAATTCTTGCCTCTTTGGAGAGGCTCATCCTGACTCTCTGGAAGATTCCCCTTGGCAGGGAGATCAAGACCCAGCTCTTGATCCTGACAAGTTTGTTTTCACTAACCAAGTCAACCAGCCTCAATTATCTCTTCCTTCCTTGCCTTAACCCAGGGATAATGGTATTTGAGCACTTACTCTGTGCAGAGGGCTGTGCTGAGCACCTGGGAGAGTATAGTACAGTTGGTAAACACTCTCCCTGATCTCAAAGAACTTACAGTCTAGAAGGGCAGACAGACATTTTCACCTCCACAAAACTCAACAAGTCAACACCTGATTTTATACATGGCAGTTAGTGGCTGCAACAAGGCAAATCCATTTAGTTACTCTCTTGGCTTCTGCCCCACTCATTGCTAGACTTGTTCTTGCTGCATCTAGAAAACTTGGGCAGTCCCATGCCTGCAGGAGGTGGAGCTGAGGCTGTCCTGGTGGTGAAAAGCTGGTGACTGAGTCTCTCCTCTCCAGAAAACAAAAATGAGGCAGTTGGGATGGAAAGGATTCAGCCAATTATCCTACCTAATACCACCTGCAAACCTATCAGAGCCCTGAACGCAGCTGAACTTCATATTAGAAGATGTCACTGCTGAATTACATGTGGATATGACTGAAAAGATCTCTCATTCTCTCACTCGCCAACTGCTCTACAAATTATAACATGCTATATTCTGCCTTCCCAGGACCTGCTTCGATGGATTTCTTAAGGTACCAGGAGCTACTTGACCCTTGACTGTCCCAAAATAGGAAATGCATTTTTCCACTAATAATTTCACTTTTTTTTTAAAAAAAAAAAGCTGATTTCATGTGAAAGGTGGCTCATTGGTACAGCTGTTCCTTTGATTTCTTATTCAGACTCTTCAGTGTCCATATTACAGCGATATAGCCTTCAGGCTTCCAGTGTTCCAGATATGTTGGAAAATGTTAATATGATTGTAGCAATTATCAGGAATTTAATATGGGTCTACACCCACTCATCATCAGAATTTCTTCCTCACTTTTACAATGAAACAAACACCTGCAATTTACCAGACAATGTGGACTCAATTTTTTTTTGTTGTTTACTAAAAAACACGTGGAGCTGATTCTCAAGCTCCCATAAAGATGGCTTTATTGTTTATAGGGAATGGATTCTTAGAGTTTTGTGTGATATACCCCCAATTTTTTTAAAATTAGGGGTGAGAAAAAGGGAAAAAACTGACATGCTAAGTTTTTGTTAACCTTTTCACTATCAAAACTTATTGATTTATAAATTCATTTTAAATTTATAAGTTAATTTATAAACTTATTGATTTATAAATTCATCCTAATTCTGCTAGAGTTGACTTAAATCACTGTTATCAATTTTGTTGACTATTTTGGGAAAATAGAATGGTTTGATCATTCTTAAATTTATACAGTGTATATATACATAAGTATATATTGGGGAAGTCTCTTCTGCTTATTTTGAATTGTCTGTTGAGTTTCTTTGAATAACTGGCAACTAAGATTGATTTTTGCAGGTCTCCTTTGTAAACCTTATCTTCTTCACTACAGACCCTTCCATTTTTAAAAATCAAGGTTTAAATATATCAACTTTGGATTCGACAGTGGAATCTGACATCGCAAATTAAGGATGGTTGTCCAAACGTAGCTATGTACACTCAATAGTAGCTGACATTTTAAGCATTCATTTTGTCTTTTGTATCATTTGCAAATGCCCAAAAGAAATAGTATGTAAATAAATCGCCAAGATCACTTCCTGAACCGTGTATTTTTAAAATCCAGCAAATCATATACATGCCATGATCCCCAAATTGTACTCTGAAACGATTTAATTATATCTTGACTAAGGTTGGGCTGTGAGTTTAGCATTACAGACTTGGACTCTGGCCCTTCCTAAGCAATTTTGCCTGTTCTAAGAAATACACTCAGATCCTTAGGCTATGTCAGTATGGTTGATTGAATCAGAGCTGAAGGTGCTGTGTCTATCTGACCCCTAGCTCATCACTGTCAGAGCTAAGCAGAGCTTTGTGGGAGATTCAGCCCCGTTCAACTATTTTAGGCTGCTTTGCTGGAGAATGCACTAACATCTGAAAGCATAAAGTAAGTCTATACTTCCAAAACACCAGGAGACTCTTCCAGTTTAACAGCATCCAAGTATCATCAAAAGATTCCAAGATGGTGATTTACGAACTTTATGCAGAGATGTCTGTGTTCTTGAGGCACAGTCTCAAGAAAACTTGTTAGTTAAATCAGGAGCAACTTTTCAGATTTGGCACAATACTATTGAGTGAAAATGAGTGTGAAGATATACTTGTTTATGTATTCAAAAGTACATCTATACATAAATATATATACATACCTCATCCCAAATTCAGAATCTAAATATCAAATTATTTTAACTGTCTTGATTATGTTACTTAGGAAATATTGCACAGGATGTCTAAATATACAACCATTGTACCTGTAATCAAATAAGATTATTTCTCAAATCAAATTTTACCTTTATTTTTTCAGGCTCTGATTAACTGTTTCAGGTGTCTGAATTATTACAGCATACTGCATATATTTTTGCTGAATGAAATCAGTTCTCCACACACTATTCTGGCAAAGTGAACCCATGAGCAACAGAAATACTCTGCTTTCCCAAAGATATTCCATCTGATATAGGGCAAAATGTGCTTTCAGATAAGGCAAGACACTTAGGAGGGGATCTATTAACATGAGCAGTAGAGGATCCCACCAAAAGTGTAACCTTTTCTATTTGCATTCTCTTCTAAAGAAACAATAAAACTCATCCATGATTCACCATACAGCCTATCACTCCAAATTTATGCAAGAATGTGCAATGGGATTCTGGGTGGGTGTGAATGAATGAATATATGACTAAAAAAAACATTATTTAGTCCTCCTGTTTTGTAAAAAGTACTTAGGTTAAACTGTGTGTGGTTGCTTAGGGTAGGGTAGGAATGTCTTTGTAACTATATACTCGTTGCCACTGCGCTTCAAATCACCGCACTCATGCCTTCTGCAAGCCTGGCTGGGTGACCTTAAGCACCTTTTACCCCAACGTTATCACTGCATTAATAAATTTGTGTGTTGAGTAGATTGCCACCCAATCTGGAGGTATAGAATGAAGCTCTTTCTCCAGTAGATTCTCTAAAAAAAATTGAAAAATCTACAAGGATTCCTTCAGGACCATAGAGCAATGGGCTCTGAAAACCACAAATAACGCACAGAATGTTACCAGTGTTAAAGGCAGGTGTGGCTTGTTAGCATTTAGAGAAGCAGCATTGCTCAGTGGAAAGAACCCGGGCTAGGGAGTTGGAGATCATGGATTTGAATCCCTGCTTTGCCACATCAGCTGTGTGACTGTGGGCAAGTCACTTCACTTCTCTGTGCCTCAGTTACCTCATCTGTAAAATGAGGATTAACTGTGAGCCTCAAGTGGGACAACCTGATGACCCTGTATCTCCCCCAGTGCTTAGAATAATAATAATAATAATATTGGTATTTGTTAAGCGCTTACTATGTGCTGAGCACTGTTCTAAGCGTTGGGGTAGACATAGGGGAATCAGGTTGTCCCATGTGGGGCTCACAGTCTTAATCCCCATTTTACAGATGAGGGAACTGAGGCACAGAGAAGTTAAGTGACTTGCCCACAGTCACACAGCCGACAAGAACAGTACTCTGCATGTAGTAAGCGCTTAACAAATACCATTATTATTACTATCTTATCTCTTTGACAGGCCCTTAGGCTCAACATTCTGAGATATCCCCTACAAGTCCATCATTCATTCATTCATTCAATAGTATTTATTGAGCGCTTACTATGTGCAGAGCAGTCCATCCTCTCAGCCTGACTACTGTCAATCATTCCTTCCAGGATTCCTCCTGTCAGTGATGTTTCCCAGCTCAAATATAAACTGAAGATAACTGTGGTATGTGCTAAGTGTTTACCATGTGACAGGCCCTGAGTTAAATGCTAGGATTAGCTACAATACAAGTGTATAGAGGCAACTTCTGACCACATGCAAGATGGTGAAAAGATTAGCCAAGTTCTACTCAAAATGAACTTTCCCTGCCTTTTCTTCACCCATTCTACAGAGCCCATTTCTATACACGTACTGAAACAAATGAAATCAATATTTTCTATTTTATTATTATCCCATCAGAAACCAGAGCATGGCCAATGGCCAAGAAAAAGGACTCCAAAGACTGCGTTTCCTTTGGAAAAAAGCAAAACATTGGATGTCAAATTTCTAGTTATCCCAAAGCATTTAGGAGTAATGATTTTTTACAGCTGATTGTGACACTTTATGACCTGTTCAACTTACAGCTTTGCATGAAAAGTTATATGAGTGTTGAGAGACGTACAGTGCGATAAAAACTAATAACCTGACCAATAGTTTTAAAGCAAGGCCCAGTAAAATTCACAGTGTTTTCTCTATTCTAAGGATAACTACTTCCTCTCACATTCACACACAGAAGAAATGTAAGATGAGTAGTTTGGGGATTTTCATTTGGCTTAATGTACTTATTTGTCTTTATGTATTGTATTACTGTACTAAAGACTGGCTTCCCCTAACACGTTTTGCTGCTTCCCTTCCTTCTCTTTTTTTGCCTTATGTACATTTCCTTATACCCTGCCATTTCCCACATCTTTATTTCATTATCTCTCTCACCCTTTAGACTGTAAACTCGCTGTGGGAAAGAACCATGTCTACCAAGTCTACTGTATCACATTCTCCCAAGTGCTTAGTAAAATGCTCGGCACACAGAAAGCACTTTATTCATTCAATCATATTTAATAATGTTAATAATAATGTTGGTATTTGTTAAGCACCTACTATGTGCAGAGCACTGTTCTAAGCGCTGGGGTAGATACAGGGTAATCAGGTAATCTTCATCCCCATTTTACAGATGAGGGAACTGAGGCACAGAGGAGTTAAGTGACTTGCCCACAGTCACACAGCTGACAAGTGGCAGAGCTGGAATTCGAACTCATGACCTCTGACTCCCAAGCCTGGGCTCTTTTCCACTGAGCCACATTGATTTACTGAGCACTTACAGTGTGCCGAGCACTGTACTAAGCACTTGGAAATCAATACCATTGATTGATTTGTTCCCATGCCTCTCCATCTCTCAAAAGTCTTTCCTTTATTTTAATATCTCCACAACCTCAACCTTTTAAGACAAAGAAAAAGCTAAAACTGTTTTTTTAGGATTTTTTAATGGCATTTGTTATGGTTTTACTGCTGCTTTCACTTTGTGGTATGTGCCAAGTGTTTATCATGTGACAGGCACTGAGTTTAATGCTGGGATTAGCTAAAATACAATTGTATAGATGCAACTGCTTAGTAAAATGTTTCGCACATAGAAAGCACTTCATTCATTCAGTCAGTCATCTTTACTGAGCACTGTTCTAAGTAATGGGGTAGATACAAGGTCCAACACAGTTCGTGTCCCAACAGTCTAAGTAAGAGTGAGAACAGATATTGAATCCCCAATTTGTAATTGAGGAAACCGAGGCCAAGAGAAGTAACTGACTTGCCCAATTTCACCCAGCTGGCAAATGGCATAGACTTTCAGGCCCGTACTCTTTCCGCTAGGCTACACTGCATTCTCAAGATTTGTTTCAGCACATGTTTAACTGAATTTTCCCAGGAGTATCAGAGAGCTCCACTGTAGATCAGTCTGGGGAAGGCTCTTATTTTAGCTAAGGAAATAACTGGAATCCTGAGGAAAAGTAAAGTTCAGAATTCCTTTTTGAATCAAGATCTTCCAAGGTCTTTGGGTTGCCTAAGTTCTAGATATTCCTTCTATCATAATCATTCAACTTTCTTTAAAGAATGATTTCTATTTTCTTTTAGAAAATTACATAGGCAATTATTCAAATGGAGAAAAAGTGAAAGCATGGCAAAGATTTATCTTTATAATTCTCCCTATCCTCCAATATTCACCTCCATGCTCACAAATCCCATCTCTAGAGTTCAAATAAAGGATGTGAAAATTAGTTATCAAAAGTTGTTTCCAAAGCCTCTTTATCTTCTGACACAGTATTTAAGATGAAACATAAAAGAAATAACCATTAAAGACATTGGCTGTTTGTTTTCCCATTTTAAATGAATACAAGTGGAGGAAAACTACTCTGTCTCCACTAACATTTTAGGTCAGCAAGACTCACCTCTGTTTTTCAGCCAAGGAACATCAGCAGTTGTTGGCCATGGGAACAGTCCAGGAGAGGTTGAGGAAAAGCTGATTAACTCTGAAATTCTGCTCCCCAAAACAAAATTAGATCTATTAGTGATTAAGTAGTCCTTATTTTAGATTGATTTTACAAAATTCAAGGTGTAGTTCCCTACAATCTGAAGAAACCATAAAAGACTCAAAAGACATTCACTGGACTAAAATGTAATAGAGATATTCATTTTCAGTCAAACTCACACTACTTTGGCTAGCTAATTAACAGTAATCATGCTCACCTGACAGCTGCTTCGTGTAAGTTAGGAGGAGAGAGATTTTCATTCACCAAATGGCAGCTTCAGCTGGGCACAGACCCAAAAGACCTGGGTGGAGCAGGGAAAGTGACTCACCAAGGCCTAGGGGCCCTACCTTGACCAGGGATAAATACCCAGAGATAAAATATGAGATGAGAACATTCTGGATCTGGTGTGTGGTGCAGCAAATGAAGAAAATGAATATTGATTACCCCAAGACCAAGTCTTTACATTAAATCAGCTGCATTTTGCTAAATGGTTGCCAATAAGCAGGGCCCCATTTTCTCTACTTAACTTCATTCGATGGACCTTATGAAATACTAAAGCTTTGGAAGAGATTTTGGTAGAAGCTCTGTCTTGGAAAATCTCATATTCAATCAAAATAAGGTGTGAAGAAAACAAGTGCTTGTCAAGTACTTTTTAAACATAAGTTTAAAAGGGTATACAGTGGAGGGCCAGTTGGTTTGAATTCAGATTTAATGGCTTCCACTACTTACAATAATCAGCTACCAGCCTTTATAATAACCGATTTAGCCTAAAAAGAGTAGTCTAAGGAAAAATCTGATATAATTTATGGAGATCCTGGGACCATGACCAAATAAAGATTAATAGGAAAGGAGATTTTTGAACCACAGGGGAAAAGCTTATGGCATTTCCCTCCCTATCTCAGAAGGAAGAACCAGTGGAAACTTCAAACATCCCTCACTGGGACAGTAAGGACCACCTTAAATTCCTGCTGAAATTCCTGCTAACTCTGAATTGCCAGAATAATGAGAGAAAACATAAATTTACACTAGTACATGATCTATTCATTCAATAGTAATTATTTAGCGCTTACTATGTGCAGAGCACTGTATGTACTAAGCGCTTGGAATGTATAAATCGGTATGATAAACTAATCCTTAAAATTCTAGATATCCAAATTTATGTAGATTGAAAAATGGTATTTCTGAATCAGGCATAAATAAGGTTCACACATATGCCTTGTGGAAGCCAGGTAATAAGTATAATTACTCATATATTCTCTGGTTCAAATGGTAATTGATTCAAAAAGATTTAGATTATTGATATTCTTATTCAGCATATCAACCCAGTGATAGGTCAGTGTAATGCTTTGAGAAGCAGTGTGGCTTAGTGGAAAGAGCACAGGCTTTGGAGTCAGGGCTCATGAGTTCGAATCCCAGCTCTGCCACTTGTCGGCTGTGTGACTGTGGGCAAGTCACTTAACTTCTCTGTGCCTGAGTTACCTCATCTATAAAATGGGGATTACGACTATGAGCCCCAAGTGGGACAACCTGATTACCACGTATCTACTCCAGTGCTTAGAAGAGTGCTTGGCACATAGTAAGGGCTTAACAAATACCATTATTATTATTTCTAGACTGTGAGGCCGTTGTGGGCAGGGATTGTCCCTATTTGTTGCTGAATTGTACTTTCCAAGCACTTAGTAAAGTGCTCTGCACACAGTGAGCACTCAATAAATACAATTGAATGAATGACAGGGGGGAGGAGGAGGGGAGTTTGAAAAAAAGATAATAGGAATGAATGGGGAAAGTACAATTGGATAAAGTTTACTACATAAACACTAAATAATCTTAGATGGCATTGCTAACCAACCTGTATTACCTGTTAGATCCACACTGTTGTCTTTTTTCTTGTTCCATTTCTTTACTCACTGATTCAATTATGGCCAGTACTTCACCTAGATAAACTGGGTCTAAAAGTTAAAAACAAAAGAGCAAACCTTTAATGGTATTCCACTAATAGTTTTCAACCTCATATACATTTTCCCAAGTTACATGGCAAATCGTGGTTATTTTAATGATTAAAAAAAGTATAACATTCTTCAAAGAAATTACTATCACATGCACACTCTATAAACACATTTGAGTGTGTTTTTACACTTAGATGTTTTGCAATTACCAAAATTTAGGATTCAAAAGTATTGTGCAAATGAAGTACATGCATCATGACGGCGATAGCTCCAGGACTAATGTCAACAATTGCAGAGCACATAATCATAAATCTGAAGAACCCCTTTCAAAGTTGTTAGCATAACAGTAATACTCCTTAGCTTTTATAGAGCACTTGATAATGTGGAACAATTTTGTAATTGCCAGTAAATACACGTAACATCACTGAGTGGTCTAAGGGAATTACTAACCCCTTTTACAGAAAAGAAAATTGACTTGGAAAGAGTTCTAGTGTGTTGGTCAACACAAGAGAGTATTACAAGAGGTGTTCTCACATCCTAATACAAAGAGGTACTTTCACAAAAGCCATAGAGGGATATATTCTGTAATTTCAATCAAAGACAGCAAATGATAGAATATAGTGCTTAGAACAGTGTCTGGAACATAGTAAGCACTTAAATGTCATCATCATCATCATCATTTCAATATAGGTTAAACATGAACTCAATTTTCCCCCCAGGGGAGAAGAGACAGTATAGGCTATATTATATGAACTTGCCAACCCTACACTGAGATGAAGGGGCCCTCTGCTCCAGATGATGATGATGATAACAAATTCTGATATTTGTTAAATGCTTACTAGGTATCAGGCACTGTACTAAGTGCTGGAGTGGATACAGTAAAATCAGGTTGGACACAGTCCCTGTCCTGAATGGAACTCAGCGTCTTAATCCCCATTTTACAGATGAGGTAACTGAGACACAGAAAAGTGAAATGACTTGCCCAAGGCCATACAGAAGAGAAGTGACAGACCTGGGTGAATTCTGGCTACACACTGTTTTGGGGTCAAATTTAGGAGTGGGAAGGGATTGGAATACTTATTCATGGAGATTCTACAGTAAGTTCTTTCTTCATCCCTTTGGCAGTCATAGCTAATTATTTATGTGTTTAATTTTTATTTTTGTCTTCAATTTTTCCTAAGAGCTTACTCTGTTATATGGAGTAGCTTCGGCAACTTATGTCCACTTGTCTCCCTATATTAGCTTTTAAACTGCCTCATGGACTGGGCCTAGGTCTCATCTTTACCACTCATAACTATAAGCATAGTCAACTGTATACTCTATTCAGCTAAAGCTGGCGTTTGGGCTACCACCTGTTTAAATCCAGTTCTTGTTACTGTTCCCGGTTTGCCTATCTTCCCTTTATGATGTAAGCTATTTGAGGACCAGGAACATGTTTTGTTTCTGGGGTAATCAGGCCTCACATGGGGCTCACAGAGTAAGAAGGGAAAAGAGGTACTGAATTCCCGTTTTGCAGATGAGGGAACTGAGGCACAGAGAAGTTAAGTGATTGGCCCTAGGTCACACAGCAGACAAGTAGAGGAGCCGGGATTAGAACCAAGGGTCTCTGACTCCCAGGCCCATGCTTTTTCTACTAGGCCTTGCTGCTTCCCATTATTTTACTTTCTACACTCTCCAGTATCTTAGATGCAATCCTTGTTCAATCAATCAATTGTATTTATGAAGCACTTATGGTGTGCCGAGCATGTACTAAGCGCTTGGGAGAGTACAGGATAACCGAGTTGGTCAGCACATTCCCTATCCATAACAAGCTCGGTCTAGAGGGGGAGATAGACATTGATATAAACAGATGACAGACACGTACGTACATGCTGTGGGACTGAGGGACGAGTGAACGAAGGGAGCAAATCGGGGCGATGCAGAAGGGAGTGGAAGAGGAAAGGAAGGCTTAATCAGGGAAGGTCTCATGGAGGAGATGTGCCTTCAGAAAGGCTTTGAAAGTGCAGATAGTAATTGTCTGTCGATATAAAGAGGGAGGGCATGGGCAAGATTGAGGTACAGTAAGTGGGTTGGCATTGGGGAGCGAAGTGTGTGGGCTGGATTAATAATAATGGTGGTATTTGTTAAGTGCTTACTATGTGCAGAGCACTGTTCTAAGCGCTGGGGTAGATGCAGGGTCATCAGGGTGTCCCATGTGAGGCTCACAATCTTAGTCCCCATTTTACAGATGAGGTAACTGAGGCACAGAGAAATGAAGCGACTTGCCCACAGTCACACAGCTGACAAGTGGCAGGGCCGGGAATCAAATCCAAGACCTCTGACTCCCAAGCCCGGGCTCTTTCCACGGAGCCACTCTGCTTCTCTAAAAATAATAATAATGGCATTTGTTAAGCACTTACTATGTGCAGAGCACTGTTCTAAGCGCTGGGAGGATACAAGGGTGATCAGGTTGGCCCACGTGGGGCTCACAGTCTTATTGCCCATTTTCCAGTTGAGGTAACTGAGGCACAGAGAAGTGAAATTCATTCAATAGTATTTATTGAGCACTTACTATGTGCAGAGCACTGTATTAAGCACTTGGAATGTACAAATCAGCCCAAAGTCACACAGCTGACAAGCGCAGAGCCGGGATTGGAACCCATGACCTCTTGCTCCCCAGCATGGGCTCTTTCCGCTGAGCCGCGATAGGCGAGCAGTAAGGAGGAGGCAAGATGTTTGAGAGCTTTAAACCTGAAAGTAAGGAGGTCCTCTCTGATGCAGAGGTGGATGGGCAACCACTGGAGGTTCTTAAGGAGTGGGACAACTTGGACTACAAAACTATCCACTAGGTCTTGCTGCTTCCATTCTACAAAACCATTCAGATGGAGTGAAGTATGGACTAATCAATGAAATTGCTCCGGGATAATAATAATAATAATGTTGGTATTTGTTAAGCACTTACTAGGTGCAGAGCACTGTTCTAAGCACTGGGGGAGATTCAGGGTCATCAGGTTGTCCCACGTGGGGCTCACACATTTTTAAACCCTATTTTACAGATGAGGGAACTGAGGCACAGAGAAGTGAAGTGAATTGCCCGCAGTCACACAGCTGACAAGCGGCAGAGCCGGGAGTTGAACTCATGACCTCTGACTCCGAAGCCCAGGCTCTTTCCACTGAGCCACGCTGCTTTGAGCAAGAGGCTCCAAAAGTGAATTTGAATAATGAAGATCATTTGTTGTGTGTGTTGTGTAACATCATTTTACATCATATAGACTATGTACTAGTAAAATTAATGACCTTCCTGTTTTTCCTTTACATCGTACAGACTATATGTGTACTAATAATATGGAAGCAGTAAGACCTAGTGGATAGAGCCCGGGCCTGGGAGTCAGAAGAGCTGGGTTCTAATCCCAGCTCCTCCACTTGTCTGCTGTGTGACCTTGCCCAAGTCACTTCACTGAGCCTCAGTTACCTCATCTGTAAAATGGGGATTAAGATTGTAAGCCCATGTGGGACAGGGACTCTGTCCAACCTGATTAGCTTGGATCTACACCATCTCTTTAGTTCAGTGCCTGGCACATAGTAAGCGCTCAACAAATACCATAAAAAAATATGATGATCTTCCAGCTTCTCCTTTGCCTTTCATAGACTATCCACTAATAATATAGATGATCTTCCTGGTTTTCCTACTGTAGGTGAACGTTAAAATGTTCCCATCTTCATCTGATAGCATCATTACTGTTTATTTTAGGTCTCTTCCTGAGAACATGAAGGCATATTATAGAATTTAACACATGAAGGATATTTTCAATTTCAGAAAGATTGGAACATATTGTCATCCTTTAGATTTAACCACTCCTTGCTCAATCTGATTAATTCTAGACGTTTATGACAAAGGAGATGATAAAAGAGAAAACTAGAAAGAGCAGAGGAATTTTATAGTAAATTGTTGGTTTCTTCAGTTTTAATTCAACGTGTGAGTGAATGGGAAATTATCGGCATGCTAATGAATCTGCATAAAGGCATCTGCAGAGTAGTTAAAAGAAATTCTTCAGAGTTGTTTGTGCCCAATCTATTTGCAGAACACAGACTGAAAAGGGTTATCTGATGGTTTTCAATGTAGTCTCACTCCCCAGTTAAATAAGAATGTTATTTTTCTCAGCACTGCCCAAGTATTCCGTTCCAATCATCTGTAAAGTCCAGGTCACTTTTTTATGGCAGATCCTACCACCTGGTGTGTTCAAATATCGATCCCCATACCTGAACGTTTACTAGGCTAAGACCTCAAAAATGAGGGAGGAAAAAGTGGGCCACTTTCAACAATGGTGTGTGAAATGGAAGACAGCTTAGCAGTGGATGCTGAGGAGGTGAATAGCGTGGGTCCTTGGCTTCACCCCTCCTAAGCACCCCTCTCAAGGTTAAACTGGGCAATGATTAGGACGGCTGTATCAGAAGCAGCGTGGTTCAGTGAAAAGAGCACGGGTTTAGGAGTCAGAGGTCATGGGTTCTAATTCCGGCTCCACCACCTGTCAGCTGTGTGACTCTGGGCAAGTCACTTCACTTCTTGGTGCCTCAGTGACCTCATCTATAAAATGGGGATTAACTGTGAGCCTCATATGGGACAACCTGATTACCCTGGATCTACCCCAGCGCTTAGAACAGTGCTCGCCACATAGTAAGCACTTAAATACCAACATTAGAGAAGCAGCGTGGTTCAGTGGAAAGAGCACGGGCTTGGGAGTCAGAGGTCATGGGTTCGAATCTCGGCTCTGCCATCTGTCAGCAGTGTGACTGTGGGCAAGTCACTTCACTTCTCTGTGCCTCAGTTACCTCATCTATAAAATGGGGATTGGCTGTGAGCCTCACGAGGGACAACCTGATTACCGCGTACCTACTCCAGCACTTAGAACAGTGCTCTGAACATAGTAAGTGCTTAACAAATACCAACATTATTATTATTATTGTTATTATCAGAGGAAACCTTTGCCAGTTCTACAAAACAATTCAACCATGTGCCCTGCCATGGATGGCTAAACTAAGTCCTATGCGAACAATTGGTCCCAGACATAGGCTCTATGGTATTCTCCCGAGTGCTTAGTTCATGGCTCTTCAGAGAGTAAAAGTGTTCAATAAATATGAGTCATTCATTCACTGATTCTGCCGTAAATGTGTCCTGAATTCATTCACTCAATCGTATTCACTGAGCGCTTACTGAGTGCAGAGCAGCATATTAAGAGCATGGAAAGCACAATTCGGCAACAGAGAGGGACAACCCTGCCCAACGACAGGCTCACAGTCTAAAACAGGGAGACAGACAGGAAAACGAGTAGTAAGGCATCAATGCCATCAAAATAAATAGAATCATAGATATATACACATCATTAATTAGAGTAATATGTAATATATACAAGTGCTGTGGGGAGGGGACGGGGGTAGAGCAGAGGGAGGGAGAAGGGGGAATGGGGAGGGGAGGAAGGGCAGAGGGAAAGGGAGGGCTCAATCTGGGAAGGCCTCCCAGAGGAGGTGAGCTCTCCATAGAGCTTTGAAGAGGGGAAGAGAATTAGTTTGGCGGATGTGAGGAGGGAGGGCGTTCCAGGTCAGTGGTAGGATGTGGGCCGGGGTCTGAATGTAACAAACCTTCTTATGGTCTTCCCAGTTGGCTTCCTCACTTCATGGCTACCCAGTTGTTGCCCCCTGCCAAAAGAAGGAACATGACTGAAAAGGACGAGGGAGTGCACATGCACTGAACAGACCACTAGGAATAGAATTAATTTCTCTGGGTGTGCTCTTGGTCCTGAAGTCCCAGGATCACCGTTCATCCAGCATTCTCGATGCTCGGCACATAGCAAGCATTTTAAAAATGCCATCATTATTACGGGAGACTCCATGGGATACCACAATTTAAGAAGTTATTGTTCAACACATATGAGAAATGGTGCCTTGCAATCCCTTGCCTCACTCAAACCCAGTTGACCAGACAAGCCAAATTAAATTGCAAGCAGCAACTTACATAATAATAATAATTGTGATATTTGTCAATCGCTTAGTTTGTGACCGCCAAGGACCCATTGTACTAAGTGCCAGGGTGAATATAAGGAAATTGGGTTGGTCACATTCCCTGTCCCACGTGGGGCTCGGTCTCGATCCCCATTTTACAAAAGAGATAACTGAGGCACAGAGAAGTGAAATTCATTCATTCATTCAATAGTATTTATTGAGCATTTACTATGAGCAGAGCACTGTACTAAGCGCTTGGAATGTACAATTCGGCAACAAATAGAGACAATCCCTGCCCACTGATGGGCTTACAGTCTAATAGGGGGAGACAGATGGATAAAAACAAGACAACTTAAGCACGATAAATAGAATCAAGCCAAGGTCACACAGCAGGCAGGAGGAAGAGCCAGGATTGCAACCCCTGACCTTCTGACTCCCAGGCCCGTGCTCTATCCACTATGCCACTGCTTCTCTGTATTCGGGGAGTGGATATAGACTGGTGACACACTTTGAATGGAATCTGTTAAGCACTTACTATGTGCCAGGCACAGTACTGAGTGCTGGGGGAGGAGGGTCACAGTCTTAATCCTCATTTTACAGCGGAGTTAACATACCCACATTTGTCACACAGCAGATGAGTGGCAGAGTCAGGATTAGAACCCAGATTCCCTGACTCCCAGGCCTGTGCCCTTTCCACTAGGTCACGCACTCATAGTGAAAGTTGCTTTGTTTGATAGTTAAAGGCACAGCACAACAAAACATTGTGCATTTGAAAATGGTTCACAAGCTGATTTGGAATTTGAAAATGAATAAACAAGACATCAAAAATGATTCCAAATATATGAACTGGCTTTTCAAAGCACAATCAAAGAATCCTGAGCTGTTTTAGATCCCTTTGAAATTTCTCATTCCCTGACTTTGTCTCAAACTGTTTTTTCCTCCTTCCCTCACAAAAATGCTTGTTTACCTAACACCTCATAAAGATAACTGAACCTTTGTCAAACAAAATCTCAAAACTAAATAAATAAGAAAATGTACAGAATGGCTAATCCATAGTAAATAATTCACTGGAACCTAATGAAGGTTAAAGTAGAGACATTAAAGATATCAAATTAACCATCATGGATATGATAATGGAGAGTTCACTGTTAAATTTATGAATTGAGGTGGACAAATTGCTTGAACATGGAGGAACCATCAAAAACAGTAACTCCTTGCCACACCTATTTAAAACCACCTTTAGATTGCCAGAGAGAAAGAGAGAAAGAGAGATTGATTCCTGTCAAGTTCTCTATCTTACGGTGCTGTAGCAGCATCGGGTTCGGTTCTTCTCAAATAAAAGATTTTACTAGTAGTGTTAATCGTGTTGCATCGTGCAATGATGTTGTCATTTCTCTTGCAGACACATGTTGAATTACTAAGCAGCACTGTGCAATGTGTCTCACACTCTGGCACTTTCATTTCATACTTTGCAGTTTTATTGTCGCTTTGAGATTTGAAGTATTTCACAGCTATTTGCTATATTTGGATGCTACAAAAGTCAGCCCATTCTGTCAAAAAAGACATGCAAAAAAAGGGAAATGATCAGGGTCAGGTAATACCCACTACCTATTAACATTCCAATCTTTATCAGATCCCAGTGATCCTCAATTACAAAAGCAAAATTTAGGTTATGTTTGATAGAACTAAATAGGAGCATAATACCAATTCCTTCATCACAAACTTGGAGATTTAAGAATCAGGCATTTTAACAGTTTCTTAGATCCCATCATCTGAAAATATAAACAGGAAAAAATGTTTAAATCTACATTTGCTCTGAGTCTTGTCCATATGTTACAAATGTAACATACATTTGGTCAAAAAAGGCATCAATTCTGTGGTCAAACCTCAGCATAAACATTTATACATTTTCATGTCTATTTATATCTCTCCCCACATACATATGCACACACACCCAGATGGTGTTCTATTTTATAGAGCTTAAAGTTAGGCTATAAAAAGGCATAAATACAGAGATTTGCTTGAATTTACATCTTCAGTAGTGTCAATCTGGCAAAGGTATACACCCACTCCATTTTCCCTCCCTTCTGCTTCACCTATACAATTAAGGCCATACATTTAAGTGCTTTGGTATTCACCCTACCCGCCCTGTGCTTGGATACATATTCTTAAACTCTGTTGCTTCCCCTACCTGTAATTTATTTTCATGTCTGTCTCCTCCATTAGACTGTAAATTCTCTGAAGTCAAAGACCCTGTCTACAAATCTGTTACACTCTCCCAAACTCTTAGCCTGGTGCTCTACATATAGCAAGCTCTCAGTAAATGCCATTAAGTATACAGAATGTTACTGCTTTCAATTGAACAAATAACAATCACAAGTTAATGAAAAGTCCTAAAGGAGATAAAGTTTTAAATTCACCTAAATTTAAGCACCAGCTTACCTAGAAACCCCAGCAAACTCATTTCACAGTATTCCTAAAAGCAGAGCTTATATCAGAACTGTTTTTCCACTGCTAGAAACAGCCTGGTATTGAATGGGTGCAAAGAGTGAACAACGATGAGAGTATTTTTAAGTGTTTACTATGTAATATAATATCAGATAAAATCTCTGTCTCAAATGGGGCTCACAGTCTAAGGGGGAAGAAGTAAAGGGATTTTAACCCCATTTTATGAAAGTGAAAACTGAGGCACGGAGAACTTGACTGACTTGCCTAAGGTCACAGAATGGGCAATTGATGAAGGAGGGAATAGAATCCAGGTGTCCTGATTCCCAGGCCAAGGCTCTTTCCACCAGATCATGCACGCTATTTGCATTTGTAGCTTATTTCTCTGATTATGTTAGTTTGGCATTCCTGGGCCTGGTTTTTCTTTTGTTTTGTTTTTTTCCTTTCAAATTCAAACACTTAAATTAGAAAAAATATAATCGGGTTCCTAAATATCTATGGAATTTTACACTAATTGCTGAAAAGTAAAAAAGCAATTTTTGGCAGGGTTTGGGGGGTGGCGTTTAGGAATGTAATACTTGTAGAAGAATACTAATTATGTTACCTAAGTGGCATTGCTTATCAAAGTTGAAAGGACTTCGTTTCATACAATGCCCCAATATGCAAAGTGAAGGGCAACTTTGGCAGAATAAAGGTAGCATGGATTAAGACCAAGTATGAGACAGACTTGCTACTTGTATTAAACTAAGGATAAAAGTAACCCAGGCTATTGAGATTTTATTCAGCAATTGCTTTTCCCTTAAAAGTATGTATCATTCACTTTAAATAGTCTCTCTTTGCAAGGACTCTGCAAGTACACAGAAAAGATAAATGAATTAAATGATATGAGAGGAACAAGAGCTGGAGGCATAATTTAAATTGCATAAATATATAAAATTGTATTGAAAGTATTGCTTGGTGTTTTTTGGATGTGTATCAAAATCTCCCTAGGTGCTGAGCAGACTATCCTTCTGTCTTCTGGATAACAATAATAATAATACTAATAATAATTGTGATATCTGGTAAGTGATTCCAATTTTTTAATATTTGTTAAGCACTTATTCTGTGCCAAGTACCGTACTTGTATTAACTGTACAGGATTTATTGACAGATTTAATATACTGGTTGGATGAGAGAGATGAGTCAAGGGTAACACTGGGTAATGGGCTTGTGAGACAGGAAGGATGATGATGTTGTCTACAGTGATGGAAAAGTCAGAGGAGGACAGATTATGGGGTGGGAAAATGAGGAGTTCCTTTTTGGATAAGTTTGAGATGTCAGTAGAGACATCCTGACCCAAGACCCAAGTAGAGATGTCCTGAAGTCAGGAGGAAATACAAGACTGTGGAGAAGGAGAAAGATTAGGGCTGGAGATGTAGATTTGGGAATCATCTTCATAAAGATGGTGGTTGAAGTCATGTAAGTGAATGAGTTCTCCAAGGGAGTGGATGTAGATGGAAAATAGAGGGGGTCCCAGAACTGAACCTTGAGGGATTCCCGCAGTTAAGGGGTGGGAGGCAGAGGAGAAACCTGAAAAAGAGACTGAGAATGAGGGACCAGAGAGATAGGAGGAGCCCAGGAGAGTAGAATGTCAGTGAAATCAAGGTTGGATAATGTTTCCAAGAGAAGGGGGTGGTCCACAGTTACGAAGGCAGTGGAGAAGTTGAGAAGGATTATGATGGAAGAGAGGTCATTTGCTTGGGCAAGAGGGAGATGATTGGTGACCTTTGAGAGGGAAGTGGAATCCAGGTTAGAGGGGGTCAAGGAGAAAATTCAAGGAAAGGAAGTGGAGAGAACAAGTGTAAACAACTCGCTCAAGGAGTTTGGAAAAGAATGGTAAGAGGGTGATGGGGTGACAACTGGAAGGAGCCGTGAGGTCAAGGAAGGTTTGAGGGTTTTAAGACATGAGCATGTTTGAAAACAGTGGGGAAGAAGCCATTGGAGCCATGGCCAGTTCATTAAGGGTAAGGAATAGGGAAAGTGAGGAGGTGACGTGGAGGAGGGAGTTAAATGTCTGAAACAATTGATAAGGTCAACGGGCATGAAATTGATACAGATAACAGTGCTGCCAATGTTTGTGAATGTATAAGTGCAGAGGTGGAGGTGGAATTGAAGGGGGAATAAATTCCAAGGTGGAGGAAGGCCATGAGCAAGGGGTTCAAAAGGTGGAGACATAAAAATGGACCCCGTAAATACATAAGCTTCAGAGGAAAGAAGTATGTGAGCTGGGGTGTAATGGGTGAAAAGAGTAGATAATTAAGAAGAAAAAAACTGATAAAGTACCTAAAGATGAAAATTCAAGAGGAAGAGTGAGGCTACTGGGGACATCAATGGCTAGTCTCCACATGCCAAGGGTAGAATAAAGTCAATTAAATCAAGTCAAACAACACATGAATCTTCAAGAAGATAGCCTACATGTCAAGCTTCGGCTACAGAGATTATCCAGCTGGTTCCACCACTAACTGCACCAATATAAGTTGAACGCTATATCTTCTTGAGAAAGTGAAAATTTCCATTTTTAAACTGGCTTAATTAGTTGCTGCTGTTCATAGAAGATAATTTTGAAACAATAGGAACCTTCTTGTCTTATCCTCTTACCTGGGTGAATTTCTATTAGATATGGGAGAATTCATCAGGCAGAATAAAGCAAGGGCAAAAGTAGCTGTCAGAGAAAATTTAGATGAATAATAAAAACTTCAATATTTCAGGAAGTAACAAAGCTTGTCCAAAAAGAGAGACAGGACCCAAAAGAATGGTGTTGAAAGCAATGTTAATAGCCAAATCTTTTTTCCAGTAAAGGTAAAACTGTGCATTACAAATTAATCCACTGAGTAAGTTTACCCCTTAGTAATTGGATCCTCAGATATAGTTTTACTGTTGAATTTCCCTTCCATGAATTACAGTTTCCAAGATCCTCCATTGTAGACTACTAAATTCAACACTACATGCTCCCATACCCTCCTTCTGCCTGGACTTCCCAGTTCAAATGCATGGGATTGACTTTATTTACCTTTCAGAATATGTGCCTATTGAACTCACTAAACAGAAGTTAATGATGATGGTTGGATATGCTAATGTTGGTATTTATTAAGCGCTATGTCAAGCACTGCTCTAAGCGCTGGGGTAGATAGATGGTAATCACGTTGTCCCATGTAGGCTCACGATCTTCATCCCCATTTTACAGATGAGGTAACTGAGGTACAGAGAAGTTAAACTGACAGGTGGTGGAGCCGGGATTAGAACCCATGACCTCTGACTCCTACGCCCGTGTTCTTTCCCCTGAGCCACACTGCTTTGTGCATTCTGATTCTAGCAGTAAAGGGCCATTTGGCAGTATTAGTTATAAGACAAATGACTTTCCTGAAGGATACAACATCTTTTCCATAAAAGGAACTCTGTGGCTTCTAAATTGGCACAGATACTGGCACAGGGTTGACTTTTCTCCTTGGAGTAGACTGTAAACTCTTGCGGGCAGGGGAAGCAACTACAAATTCTATTATACTGTGCTCTCCCAAGTGCTTGACAGTGTTTTTCACACAGTAAGTGTTCCATCAATCAATCAATGGTATTTATTGAGTGCTTACTCTGTGTATGGCATAGCACTAAACTCTTGAGGGAGTACAATATTTATAATATAATGTATTGAGAGTGTAATATAGCTTACATCCCTGACTACTGTCCAGTTAGATCCCCTTTGGATAGCTGAGGGAACATTCTAACCTGTCCAGGCCATGGAGGGTCCAGACCTGATTACTCTGTTTCTACCCCAGCGCTTAGAACAGTGCTCTGCACATAGTAAGTGCTTAAATACCAACATTATTATCATACTTCCAGTGTGGTGACAGGCTGGGCTCATGCCCCATTTCCCCAAAGAGTAGTTGAATCTGTTTTTGTCTGTGTCTCCTGTGCCTTTCCTATCCTTGGAATCTGCCCCTCTTCTATCTCCCTGGGGTTATCCTTTGGACTCTTTTTGGTTCTCTCTCCTCCGCAGGTTTCTCTGTGGCTGGGGTCTGTGACTCTAGGTGCATCTCTTATAACACCCCATTGGCCAGTAATGGAGAGAAACATTCAGGATTTCCTAACACAACTTTCTATTCCTCCACCCCACTGACACTCCTTGTCCTCAAATTAATTTCTCGTCTCCTACCCCCATAGTCTAAAACCACTCCCTAGACCTAGCCTAGGCTTTAGGATCTCTCACACCTCCTGGAATGCCAGCCAACTCTCCTAACACTAAAAGTGAAAATACGCACCCTCGATTCCATCCTTCTCCCACAGTCACAACTCCTTTTAGTCAATCTTGTATTTTCACCTCCCAGACTTGAAACACCAGCACAACACAGCCACTTCCTCCCCGCCCCTCCTGCGTCTTTCCAGAGGAACACATTATTTACAGCAATCTAATCTATACTTCATGGTGTCGCATGGATCATCTTTTTGAAGCTCCTCTCAGTCCATATCTCTTCTCAAACTCTACAGGTCTCTTCTGTCCCTCCACGTAAATTTCCTCGTAGTCGTTTTCAAGACTTTCCACCAAATCATCTCCAATTATCCCTCTGTACACAGAAGCCGCATGATGTAGTGGGTAAAGCACAGACCTCAGAATCAGAAGGTTATGGATTCTATTCCCAGCTCTGCCACTTGTTTGCTGTGTGACCTTGGGCAAGTCACTTAACTTTTCTGTGCCTCAGTTACCTCATTTGTAAAAATGGGGATTGAGACTACGACCCCCACGTGGGACAGGGACTGTGTCCAAACGAATTTGCTTGCATTCACTCCAGAGCTTAATACTGTGCCTGGAACATAATAAGCACTTAAATACCATAATTATTAATGCTATTATTGCTCTTTACCTGCTATTTCCCAACTTGCTTTCTTCATTCCTCCCAAGCAAATCTTTCAACTGAACCTCATTCTCAACTCTCCTGCCTCCATCCCCTTGCTCACACATTTCCTCCAACTTGGAACTCACTTTCTCCCCAAATCCAACAGATCACAGCTCCCCACATTTAAAGCCCTACTACAATACCACCTCCTCCAGGAAGTCGGGTCTGATTAATTCTCAACTCTAGAAGTTTTCTAAAACCACTAACCAATTCTATCACTTATGAACTTAATATCAATCTTATTTATTGAGTGCTTGGGAGAGCATAACAGAGTTGGGAGACAATTTCCCTGCCCAACTAATTACCCATCCACTTCATTTTGTATATTCAGTGTCCATTCAATTATTTATCTTTACTCTTCTTTCTGTAATTTTATATCTGTCTACCATTCATTCATTCAATCGTATTCACTGAACGTTTACTTTGTTCGGAGGACCATACTAAGCTCTTGGGAAACTATAGTATAACAATAAATGTACACATGCAAATACACAAGTGTACTACTTAGAGGCAGAGAATGAGTCACTTCTTTCTTTTGTACTTCCCAATTGCTTAGCATGGAATATTGTACCAAGAAGGCATTCAATAAATACTATAATTACTATTAGAACCGCAGCCCAACAGAATGATTTTCAATAGCACACACTATCAAAAGACATAGGAGAGCATCACTTCAACAGACTCTAAGCCTCTTGTGGGCAGGAAGCGTTTATACTGTCTGTTACATTGTACTCTCCCAAGTGCTTAGTACAGTGATGTACACACAGTAAGTACTCAATAAGTATCATTGATTGATCCTCCCAATCTCTCTCAGTGCCAGAGCACTATGGAATTTGGGCCAGATGGGCTGAAAAGAAAAAATTTCTAAGAGTTCGAGATGTTAGGAAGTTATATTTTTTTATAGCATTGCCCATGGTGTTTTTTCCTTTCAGCTCTTTGTGTTTGGCAGAAACTACACGAGAAAGGTCTAGTGGAAACTTACTCTAAGATTACAACAGCCAAAAATCCTTCAACATAACCAATGAATGGCATAGATTTTAATTCATCAGTAACAATGTTAGTCCTCAATTCGAACTCCTTAAAGTAAACATAAACAGCTTTCTGTGAGTCATAGTGCAGATAGAGCTGGTATCCTGGAAAATCCCATCCCTAGCCCCTATGTATGCATTTTTTAAACTTAATAATGTTGGTATTTGTTAAGCGCTTACTATGTGCCGAGCACTGTTCTAAGCGCTGGGGTAGACATAGGGGAATCAGGTTGTCCCACGTGGGGCTCACAGTCTTAATCCCCATTTTACAGATGAGGGAACTGAGGCACAGAGAAGTTAAGTGACTTGCCCACAGTCACACAGCCGACAAGTGGCAGAGCTGGGATTCGAACTCATGAGCCCTGACTCCAAAGCCCATGCTCTTTCCACTGAGCCACGCTGCTTCTCATTTGCTTCCCCCTACCTGTAATTTATTTTAGTGTCTGTCTTCTCCACTATACTGGCAACTCCATGGGCAGAAATCATATCTACTAATTCTAGTGTGCTCTCACAAATATTTAGTATAGTGTTCTGCATAGAGTAAGCACTCAAACAGTATTGACTGAGTGGAAATGAGTCTTGGGATCTGTGTTCATATGTGTTCACACACATAAACTCAGAGAAGCAGCGTGGCTCAGTGGAAAGAGCCCGGGCTTGGGAGTCAGAGGTCATGGGTTCGAATGCCGGCTCTGCCACTTGTCAGCTGTGTGACTGTAGGCAAGTCACTTCACTTCTCTGGGCCTCAGTTCCCTCGTCTGTAAAATGGGGATTAACTGTGAGCCTCACATGGGACAACCTGATTACCCTATATCTACCCCCAGCGCTTAGAACAGTGCTCTGCACATAGTAAGCGCTTAACAAATACCAACATTATTTTTAAACTTGGTCAGAAAAAGGATCAGCCTATGTATCTTTATTCACTAACCCTGCCTACCCTACTCATTTCCGTATTCATTGTCATGGTCACTGAGAAGGAAACTATTTCAATATACCCCACAAAACACCTATAAAATATGTGCTTTACAGGAACTTTGCTAATTGAACTGCTGTGTTTTAACTGTCCTTGAGATTACTGGAGAAAGCAAAGAAGAATGAAACAAACTTGCAAAATTGCTTTGAATGCTAAATTCCAACCTAGAATTTAAGAACATATCTACTGAATTCTCAAAATGTGAAAATAGTTGGAGTCACATAGGAAAAAAAATAGGAATTTACCAATGAAACTCCTTCAGGCAAAATAACTGCAGTACTATACCCTAAACAAGCCATTCTATGTAGTAACAGTCTTCTGAGAAATGGTGATGATGACATTATTGGTAAATGAAAGGTTTTAAAGAAAATACACCTTTGGGAATATGATCATTTCCTTGTGAATTAAGTTCCCAAGCAACACTTTTGTCAATTATATTTTCATTTCCCCTCTGCCACCCTTTTTCTCCTACAAATTTTCATTATTTGTTAACAATCAAATGGACAGGAGTCACCTGCCTTGCCCAAGCTCTCACAGCAATAGAGCCTATTAATTCTGAGTTACAGTTGGGGAAAAATTTATTAATATAAAAAGTATTTGTGATGTTAGACCTATTCCCCAGGGTTCATTGGAAGCTTTTACCCCCACTCCAGGTAACCCAAATAGACTAGCGAGAATAAGCTAAACAGAAAATCATAATTTTAGGTTTTTGCCTGGATCTGGGGGAAATCCAGAACTTCCATGGGGTTTTAATTAGGGCCAAAGAAGATCTGGAGAATCACCCCCAGGGACCTATTTAGGGTCACACCTGCCCATCCTGGCCCAGGAAACTCTTATGATTGCAGTGGATTCTGGTTCACTCCTTTTTTTGGCTTCTCCATTCAGCCTACAGACCTGTCCAAATTTACTCATACTAAAAAAAGCCATCCCTTGGCCCAGTACACTCATCTACTGTCACCCCATCTCCTTGCTCTCATCCTTGTCCAAACCCCTTGCATGGACTGTATAAACTCACTGTCCTCACTTCCTTTTTATCAATTATCTCCTCAACCCACCCTCAGCAATCTGGATTTCACACTCTCTCTGAAATGACACCAAATTCTCCAATGGCCTACTCCTAATTAAAGAGACTAATCTGACTTCATCCTCAAGTGCCTTTTACATGGATTAGTCATGTCTTTCTTTCCGCATTTTTTATTTTACTGAACCAGTCCAGGTTCTTCTCCTACCTCTTTGATCACTCCTTCCTGGTTTCCACTGCAGTCTCCTCACCTTCCTTGCCCTTCAGGGATGAGGAGATAAAAGATGATGATGACGTGAAAGGACTTTCGAGTTTGTAGATCATTGCTATAGCCATCTGAAGCTGGGGTAAGGGCCACTCTAAACTATTTCTCCTTTGGAGCTACTGGATATGTGAAGGGGATCTTAGTAGCAAGTGCCTTTTTTGCTCTCTGTCATCACCATCATCATCACTAGGTATGCACTGTGCACAGAGGACTGTACTAGTTGCTTGGGAACATATAGCTGTAAAGGACACAAACCCTAAACAAAATGTTTACAAGCTAATTGGGGGAAGGGGTGACAGGGATGGGATAAACCAAATTAAAAATAGTCAATACGTGAAAGAGGAGGAGCTTGTATTACCCACAAATGTGGACAATCAAATCAGCAGACAGGTATATATGGGAATTACGGGTGGCTGCCTCCCAACACTGTAATGAAGGAGTACCACCCTCCCTCCCCTGCACGGAAATGTTGGGCAGAAGGCCTCTTTCACAAAGTTTAGACTATAGGAAAAGTTGTGGTGATTTCTCACCAAATACTACTTTCCTGGAGTGGTTAGTTACCAAAGACTGTCCCTATATGTATTTTTCAGTTTATACATTTCTCTACTGTATTTTTTTAATTGATTTCATCGATTTTTGCTGTGGGTCAGATTACATTCTTCTCTGAGTCAAACAGAAAGTCCTTACCATGGGATTTAAGGCATTCAAATCAGTTCATACCCTTCTCCCACACCTCACTGATCTCCCACTACAAGCAATCCACACATTTTGCTCCTCTAATGCCAACCTACTCACTGCACCTTGAGCTCATCTTTCTCACCACCAACCTCTTGCCCGTGTTCTCTCTCTGGCCTAGAAATCCCTACTCCCTCTTATCCAACAGACCACCTCTCTCCCCAACACCAAAGCCCTACTAAAATCATACCTCCTCCAAAAGGCCTTCCCTGCCTACGCCCTCATTTCTTCCATTTATCTTCCCTTCTGCACTGTCTACACAGTTGATACTGTTCATTTTAAGCACTTCATTCTCACTCTACTCCCAGGCCTACAGCAGTAAAGTACACATTGCTATACTTTCCTATTCTCCCATCAGTAATTTATTTTAATATCTGTCTTCCCTCATAGGCTGTGAGCTCTACTGTACTGTTCTCCCCTAAGCATCTAGTACAGTGCTTGGTATAAGGTAAGTACTTAATAGATATAACTGATTGATTGATTTTCCAATTAGATTCTAAGCCCCAGTAGGCTCAATTGTAAGTGCCTATTAAATAGCAGTAATAACAAGAGAATACAGAGGCAAAAGGTTTGGATAAACCTGAATCTGTAGAATTGAAAACTATGAGGATTTTGCCCAGGAGCGGTGTGGGCTAGTAGGAAGAGCACAGGATTGGAAGTCAGAGGACCTGAGTTCTAATCTCTGCTTTGCCACATGTCTGCTGCGTGACCTTGGGCAAGGCAACTGACTTCTCTGTCCCTGCTATATCATCTCTAAAATGGGGATTAAGACAGTGTGTCCTTCATATTAATGTCTGTCTCCCCCCCTCTAGACTATAAATTCACTGTGGGCAGGGAATGTGTCTGCTAATTCTGCTGTGGTATACTCTCCCAAGTGCTTAGTACAGTGCTCTTCACATAGTAAGCGCTCAATAGATACCATTGACTGGTTGACTGAGTGTTTATTACCAACTTTCTTTGGTCCATAGTTCTCTCCACTTCAAAAGCAGCCACAGCGACTTTGTGCCTTACTTTTCATCCTGCTTTGGTCATCTCCAGGTTACCTGAGACCTTGTCAGTGCTTCAAGACAATACCATTACATTACAAGAAGAGTGGACACTTTGATGAATACAGAGAAGGAAAAATTAGCTATAGCAAAGCTCATTCCTAAACGACTATTTGCCTTTAAACATACCTGGAATAATACCAGACTTCATTTTCATTCACAGAAAATACTGGCTTCCTCTGACTTCTTAAACTCCCAGAGCTATACTACAATATTCCTTTCAGATGTCATTTAATTTCTGTTGAAATTTCCAAAATATATCAGGCTTTAGCCTCAGTCAGACAAGCAAGGAGAAATGAAGGGGGAAAGTTGTACATTTCACCACTACCATATACCAGCGATCAGCATTCACTGCTTTCTAGCATTCTTTGTCTTCATCCCCAGAAGCTTTAGTAAAAGGTCCCTGAAAGTGACAGTCAGCTTTGGTAAAACTCTGGGAACAATCCGAAGGGGTACGATCCTCAAGGTAAAGCAACTGGAAAAGCAGTGGCTTTTCTTACCAGCTAAGACTGAGAACAATGCCGGTGTCCTCCATTTTTCTTTTTTGAAAGCTCACAGCTCTAAACTGGAAAGTATCTTTGATTTTCAAAATACCAGGAGATGTCAATGATCACTGCAAAAGCCGAACACCAGAAGGAGAAAAAATAATTACCACAAGGTCACACAAACTAAGGGAGCTGGCTCTGCCTGCCACTTCAGGGCCTTGCTCACCAACACAACATTGTCCAAAGAGCTGGAAAAGTTCAAAGAGAAATATGCTTTACCCACTGCCCTGATCTTAATTGAGTGTACAGAACCTTTTCAAGGTCTAAGACAGCAAGCCACCCAAAGTGGGAAGGGTTTTCCTTCTGAGGTTTTACAGGAAAATCAAGGCTAATTGTTTCTCGAGAACAATCAGCAAAATTAGTCTGAATCACCTATAACCAAACATTATTCTCTTGCTTACACTGGGCTGCCAAAATCCAGGCAAAGGCATTGAAAAGTGAGTGGCTATTCACATCTATGGAAATCAACCAAGCAGGTAGCCCACTCCCTGGCTCGTTGGCGGCTATTCCAAGAAGACCTGCTGCCCTGGTGAATCTAGTCTTCCACCCACGCCGGCTTTCTCCCCTGTCGAACAGCTTCTCTAAAATAATGTTTCGACTCATTAAGTGTAGCAGAATCAAAACCAGATGGATTTGGCAGCAGTCTACTCCCCTGATCCTTGGGCAGTGGTGGAGGAATGCCAAGACAAAAGGGGATGATCAATTTTACATATTACATCCTTCAGGCACTAATGGGAGCCTTGGCTCCAGGGTCCCTGGTTTTCGGGTGTCATGCCAGAATGTACATGCTGGGACAGAGGCATTTAGAAAGGCAGCCGTGCAGGCCGAAGGAATGAATAACTTCTTTGGGAACCAGAACAGGCCTGGCAGCAGCTGCTTTCCCACTGGGCAGAGAGAGGCTGAGGTTCTGAATTCTGTTTAAAGCTTAGGGCCTTGTTAGTGCTCACTGTGGTTAGGAAAATAATAGCCCTGTGTGGATCCTCTGTGGCCACAGCCCTTAGCCTATAGAATTCATTATGTAGAGGAAGAGTAGCTCTAAGAGAAACCTTTGCAGATTGCATATGCTGACTCTAATGCCACACAACCAGCAATGGAAGATAGAAAAAAATAATCCAATTGTCAGACTTACAGGAAGAGAAGTAATCAGTTTCCCCTATTTTCTATTAGCCTTCTTCCTCCATGACTCATTCATCATTCAATCATGTTTATTTAGCACTTATTGTATGTAAATCACTGCACCAAGCACTTGTAAGAGTACAATCTTACAGTTGACACTTTCGCTACCCACAGTGAGCTTACAGTCTAATTATAATGATTACATGATGACGGCAAAGGGGGGAGTGTCAAAAGGCCTGGAATGATGGAAGAGCGGGAAGCTTCTCTCTAGCCTTTCCCTGGCCTTACAATGGAAACAGGCTTCCATTAGCTCCCAAGGAGCCCTGAGCACCCTGTGCAGTCCTAACCATACACTCTGAGATACCTTTTTAGGGCTTGGAGTTCCAAGCAGTGTGGGGAAGCAGCGTGGCCTAGTGGATAGAGGACGGGCCTGAGAGTCAGAAGGACCTGGGTTCTAATTCCAGCTCTGCCACTTATCTGCTGTGTGATCTTGGGCGAGTCTCTTAAATTCTCTACGCCTCAGTTACCTCATCCGTAAAATGGGAATTAAGACCATATGTGATGGGGACTGTGTCCAACCCAATTTGCTTATAACCACCTCTGTGCTTAAACAATGCCTAGCATATAGTAAGCACTTATATACCACAATTATTATTACTATTGTTGTTATTATTCCAAGGTCAGGGTTATTTTTAAAATGTCAGTGGATCCAGGGAAGTGTTGGTAGAGTCCCTCCTACCCAGAAGGAAAAATGATATGAATTTCCCATTGCGCATTTGTCCATGGATGGGAGGGTTGTTGTCTGCTTGCAATTGTGTGCCCATACACAAACACACACAATACACCACACACCCTTAAAGCACTAACCCTGGTGGTGGGGAGAGCTGGTGGGAAGAGCATATCATTGGGTGATGCTAAGGAGTTGCCCATATAAGAGTGTTGCTACTGGGCGGGTCTGAAAAGCATTATTGAAAATAACTTCACACTGTACATAATTTTATTGGGTTTGGGTCAAGGTACTGCTGAAGTATAGTTGTTTCAGTGTCTGCTGGACCTTGGATCATTGATCCATTACCCCAGAGTCAAGCTGATCTCACTTGAGGGACCCTGGGATTTGGGGTTCAAGGTGATCATGAAATGCCTACCTGAGTTGTAGATGACCCTCAGGGAGGATGTAAAATCTGCCTTTAGATTTAAGATCACTCTGGGCAGGGCAGTAAGCGCTCAATAAATACGACTGACTGACTGACTCCCATGAGACCCTGATAGAGCTACAGTTTGCAACAAACTGTAAGGACTTGAAACTCGTATTGCCCCAGGGCTCACAAAGCTGGGTTCCACATGTTGTTAGACCACACAAGAATGCTGTGTGAGCCTGTGCGGAGGGAGGACCAACTAAAGCCACAGAGGAAAGTCTCTTGTGTTTGTGCTGCTCTTGTCCCATTATGATTAGCAGAGAATAAAGCTCAGTGTTAACTGCTGATTTCTTTGTTTAATGATCTTGGTCAATGTCAAGCCCAGGTGATTGTATATTTTTGCAAGGCTGATTTGACTTTCCATATCAGGTATGCCCTTACGCGCTCACCGTCTTTGCTTGCAAACATCTGGAAAACAGGGATCTTAATTCCTTTTACAATCTACAGTCTACAATCTATAGTCTAGAATGTAAACTCCAGGTGAGCAAGGATTATATCTACCAATTCTATAATACTGCATTCTCCCAGTCACTTCGTACAGTGCTCTGCTCATGATAAGTCCCCAATAGATACCTCTGATTGATTTACTATCTGTGGCACCTAGTATGGAGAAAAGCTCCTTGGTTGCATGCTGAAAGTTCTACTACACAGTCCTAGGAAATAGAGGCATTGTCAAAGGCAAAAAAACAAAGTAAAAGCGAATGAGATCTTCCTAGGTGAAGCTAGGCAAAAAAAAAAAATCAATTATTGATAGAGCAGAAACAGCTAAGGGCTATATATATTCTGGAGCTTAGCAGAGTCCTTGGCATACATTTAGAGCTTAAATACCACAATGATTATTAAACCGCAACTGATTCAGATTAAGAAGTCCAGCTATGGGGCACCCATGTAATATTTCCTTGCAACTATTTCAGTGATAAAATTTGAAGCCACTTCATCCTCCAGTCTCCTCAGTCTATTCTAGCCTCTGTTCCTTTCTTTGATAAACATTCTTTAGCTCAGAAAATTATTACAGGTGGAGATTGGGAGAGGGTACCAAAAAACTTCAGGTCCATTTTGAAAGCTAACTTGGGGAAATAATACAACCTCCACCAAACTTTCTTTCCAGGTACGTAGATCACACACCCTTGGACAATTAGAAACATGTCCATCTAACACAAGTTGGGGGTCTAAAGACATTTCAAATTCTTCTGCTTTCTGGCTAGGTTTTAAAGGAATGTGTGTTTGTGGGGAAGTCTAAACTGTCAACAGATGTTTGCACTTTCTTCGCCTAGTGCTTCAAGAAGTAGTTGAAATGTTGAATGTGGCTGGGAAAGATAGATAGTACCAACAAATTTGTGTGTCTGAAGATTCTTAAAAATAGAAATGTATCTTTGAGGCAGCCTGTGTATTCTTTATATGGAATTTATTTCACCCCATTTAGAAGGCCTGAATTACCCTGGGAAAAGAAACAAAATGGAACAATTGTTTTCCTTGATTTCCTTTTTCAATTACTTTTCCTTACTTGAAAGCTTTTCTTCGCTTAATTCTTCTTTCACTTCCTTTTGAAAAGAAAGAATCTGTGGTAAAAACGTGCTTGAGTTCAGTTAGCATCACTGAAAGGCATCATCTGGGGAACAGCAACCTGCATAGGCAGCACCAGGCAACGACAAGCTGAGCAGGTGGAGAAGGGAGCAATGGCTGGGTAGGAAGCTTAATGGGAGTCCCTCTTGGACTTTGTTAAAAACCAAAAACTAATTCTAATGCTCTTCAGCAACAAAGGACAAATTACAAAGAGGAACTAGGTATAATTCCTATCAATTATATACAAAATCTTTTTGCATTTATATTGGAAAATACAATTTGAAAAAGAAACTTCCAAAGCGACTCAAGTTTATAGACAAGGGGAAGACTGACATGAAAATTGAGAAATAGCATTAGAAAAATGCTTATGGACCACAAAAGTCATTACCAATTCCTTACCTGATTTCTCTCTCTCTCAAAAAAAAAAAAAACCTGGCCAACCATAGTATTTTATGGAAATGCAATCACAGGGACTAGCATTAACTGAAGATATTAAATTAATTCTGAATCCTCCGGATGAATCATAAGAAGTGGCTATTCATAAATCAAACTCAAGAAAAATTATTCACATTTTCAAATACAGTTTCATCTAGAATGGCAACAGACATGAATTTACGTGCAGAAAAACTACCCAGGGATTTAGTTTATTTCTTAAGCATCTCTAGTTTTAATCATATTGACTAGAGTCTGGAATTAATAGCACTCATATCTGAGATCATGTTCCTATTCATGCCCATGAATATTGGCAATGTACATACACAAAAGGTCCAAGGTGAAGGCTTGATACCCCACTTTTCAAGATAAGAACTTTGAAAAATGAAATGCAATTTTATTTCAAATATAAATGCCATTCACTACTGTCTGGTGTAATATATTCAAAGAATATTTATAGGAGGCAAAGAGATACCTGATTACCATTATTCAAGCTGGAGTGGCACTTGATGCATTGATAACCAATCAGAAGTAGTTACGTCCTTTTATTCCCCCTCTATTAGAACACTCTGCTTTGTTATAGTTCTAGCTGGGAATACCTGGGAAAAGCTGTCAGCATACAGATAGAAAAAGGCCCTTCATCATCATTATTATCATTCTATTATTTATGATTGTTTTACTGAGCACTAACAATGTAAACTTCATATTATATAAAACAAAAACTGATGTATCAGGCTATTTGAAGAAATGACACAAATAAACAGGAGAAGAAAGAGAAACACTAGGAAATCAGGAAATAGAGCAATTTGCAATGACTGGATTTGTATGGCCTTTCTCAAGTCCACTCATTGCCACGGAAGCAGTCACTTGTTCTCCTGGACAGTGGCAAATTCAGAGAGAGAAGTATAGGAAAGGAATTGTTAAATTTGGAAGTTTTTGCTTTGTGAGATTAAGACCAGGGCCTTGTGGCTAAATATCCCCAAATTAGGACTAAAGTGGACTATCCTATGGTCAGAACGATCCAATGGCTTTGGAAGAATACAGCCTTTGGCCAGGATCTTGTTGATAACTTTTTGAGGACCCCAGTGACCAATGATGAACCAGATTCCTGGATAGAATAAGGGCAAAGTCAAGATTAACTGATATAAAATGGAAAACAATGATACTAAATGGAATCTCATATCTAGGTTGTAAACTCAATGTGGTCAGGGAATGCCTGTTTATTGTTATATTGTACTCTTCCAAGCACTTAGTACAGTGCTTTGCACATAGTAAGCACTCAGTAAATATGACTGAATAAATGAATGAAATGGAACTTGTAATGAATTTCTTCACACCCCTTCTTCCTTAAACAAAATAAACTCAGATCCTTAACCTTCCCCCTGTTCTCAGATACTTGAGGACTTGAGAATTTGACAAGTGTTCTAGAAGTTGGTGTCAAAATATTCTTCTGACTCACTCAAAAATGGGCACCCATTCTCCCAACCTGCAGCATCACAGTGTATACCACCGGGCACAGAGGTACCAGAAAGTAAGAGTGTGGATGGCTCCATGCAAAAAGTCACTACTATTGCAAGAATAACCCAAGCACATGATCTGCTGCTGGTAGAACAATGCTCGCTCAAATGACTAAGGGCTAGAAAAGGTATACAACTGTATTTTCATGGATAAAATGCACAAGAGATTCTCTTTCAAAGACAAAGTCATGGATGCAGTCTCCTCACTAGCACGGTCTCCTTAGAACCCGAGGACAATGTTACTACTGGAAGCGCACATACAAAAAGACACAGAGATGATTAAGCAACACTTCTCAAAGTCAAAGCATTGCTGTAGATTGACAGCACAACTGAAAAAACTCAAATATCTGGAGGACTTGATGAATTCTGTCACTGAATTCACTACCTAGATAGTTCATTGTTCATCAAGACACAGATATTTAAAACAAACAAAATTAAGAAACTCTGCCAGTCTTTTGAGAGATTGACAGGCTGTGATGGCAATAACCTCATGTCAAACTGAGGTTCACACAATTCTGTATGACAGTGAGACTTATGCCTTCCATAAAAGGCATAATCTTTTGGGTAACTAACAAGTTATCACATCAAATGGAAAGAAAAGCTCACGAGTAGAGATATCCTCAAGGTCTGTTAATCAGGAATAAGGGAACATTCATTACATTTTGCTAACTGGGACATGTAACAAGTATGAATGACAGCAAGACACCCTAGTAGCTTCTACAAAGAGAGCTAAAATGGGGCATGGGTAAGCAGAGAGGGAAAAACAAATGTTTTAAATGAATGGTGAAACACTTTCAAAAATAATACAGAATAGCTATAAACTGCCTTCAAATAAAAGTTGACTAGTCAGTCTAACATGTGGCAAGCAAGAATAGGATTGTTTTCTTCAGCCAGAGAGTTGGGGAAATTGAGATTCTGAGATTTATGTAAATGAGTCTTGATTATTAATTCTGTACATATTCAAAGAAAAGAGAAGCAGTCTTCTTCCCTCAGTGACAGATTTCTGTGAAAGGCACGATTCTATCCAGGAAAAACCATCTGGAAATAGTATATCCTTAGTCTTTTCCTTTTCCCACAACTAAATGTTTTTTTTCAGCCTGTTCTATGTAACATATATTAAAATTATTAGAAGTACAATTGTGGTGAAGACCCCTAACTTCATAACCCATTCATTTGCTTATAGTTTCCTTTTTTATGGTATTAAAATTGTTCTAAGTGCTGGGATCAGAACAAGTTAATTAGGTTGTACACAGTCCCTGTCCTGAGTAGGGTTCACAGTTTAAGTATGAAGGAGAACAGGTATCTCCATTTTACAGCTGAGGAAACTGAGTCACAGAAAAGTTGTGACTTGCCAAAACTCACACAGCAAGTGATTGGCAAAGTCAGAATTATAACCCAGGTCCTTCGGACACCCAGACCCATGTTCTCTCCATTAGGCCATGCTGCTTCTCGTTGTCCAAGATAAATCACTGGCCATGGTCATATGGGTTGAAATAAAGGCAAATTGAAAGAAGTGATTGAAAGCCATCTCTGTTTCTAAAGTGCTATCAGTATCTGACTCTTTAGCCAGCTGATGAGAGGATTGATTTTAGGAATTTTTTTTGCAAATTGGCATAATTGGTTGAAGATGGCAGTTTTGCTATGGTATTTTGTCCTCCCATAGATCTCCTTATTGTCCAAAGTATCTGGTTGAATGACAGCTGCTGTCCAGGGGTAAAACTAACCCTGTTCTACCATACCAATCTTCCAGTTGGTCTGGAATCAGAGATCTCTCAGGAGAGCAGCCAGATCAAGGGACCATGGTGGATAACTACAAAAGCCTAAAATCTTTCCCAAGGCTTTAAAGCTCTCAATCACCCTTCCCCCTGCTACCTCACCTTACTACTCTCAATACAATCCAGCCCACACAATTCACTCCCATAATGCCATCCTACTCACTGTACCTCGATCTCGTCTATCTCACTGCTGACTTCTCGTCCACATCCTGGCTCTGGCCTGGAACTCCCTCCTTTTTCATATTTGACAGATAATTACTCTCCCCAACTTCAAAGCCTTGTTGAAGATATATATATATATATATATATGTATGTATATATATAAAAATATATATATATATAATTTTATTTATATCAATGACAGTCTCCCCCCTAGACTGTAAGCTCACTGTGGACAGGAGCTGTCAGTTATATTGTTGTGCTGTATTCTCCCAAGCACTTAATACAGTGCCCTGCATAGAGTAAGTGCTCAAATACAATTGATCTATTCACTCTCCTGCAATTTTTCTAGCATAACCACAAAATATAGCCTAATGTTGTCCAATGTCTCTCACACATTTCAAACCTGAAACAATTTTTCTTTTACTTTCATTTTTTTTTTTACATTCTGAAAGAGCTTACTTTCTTCCAAGGAATAATCCAGAGGTGGCTTCCCCAGTTTTGAGGTCTTGGAGGAGTGGTGTGAAGGGGGATACTTGGGAATATCGACATGATGCTGTTGTGGAGAATCCACATGAGATTCTTTGGAGAAATAGATCCTTGGAAAGGACATGGCCTGAGTTGCAGCTGATCTTTCTCAGATAGTGAAGGGCAATGTGCTTTCACCTCTTAAATGAAGTGAATATGGAGATTCCTTTTTCAGGTCTTCACTGCTAGAAATACTTTAACCAGGAGTGTAGTTGTATCCTGTTTAGGGGGACAAAAATATGAGTTTCAATCAATCATATTTATTGAGCACCTATTTTGTGCCAAACACTGTACTAAGAGCTCAGAAGAGTTCAACAAATCAGTCACTAATGAAATGAAAGGAAATATGTACTATGGGAAACACTATAAACTGAAAAGTAATATGAAACTGCCTTCCCAACTACTCAGTGAAGGGCAAATCAGTCCCAACTGGTTATATGCAACAAAATATAAAGTTATGAAAAGTTAAGCTATTTACAAATGAACCTATATCATGCTCTGAGCTTCTGCTCTTTGCTCTGATATACTGTGAAGAGCTTCTTGCATGTCCTAAACTATCCCTCCACACATATCCCGGCACTATCTAAATTATGCAGTTTTCTCATATCCATCACAAGCAGTAGATTGACTTTCTACTCATAAAATCAAAGTTGTTTTAAAGCAACAATATGTGATTTTTTTCTTCATTTTGAAAAGTTAAAGATAGTGAGGAAGAAAAAGGATTTTCAAAAAGGAATCTTTTCTTATAAGAACCTCTAAAGTCAAAAAGCCATCATATCCACAAATTTGCATTGACTCTACATTTTATGTCAACAAATATGAATTTCAGTCTGCACTAACCTTAATTTAATTCAACATTTAATATTAACAATGTAAGATATGGCAGGTATTCCAGTGGTAATGCTGTTAATTTAACACATGACAAATTCCAATGTTAATGTTGAAAAGCAACATGGCCTAGTGGAAAGAACACAGGCCTGGGAATCAGACGACTTAGGTTCCAAACCCAGCTCTGCCACGTGCCTGCTATGTGACCTTGGGCAAGTCATTCGGTAACCTCAACTGTAATATGGGGATTGAAACTGTGAGCCCCATGTGGGACATGGACTATGGGCCAATCTGTTTATCTTGGATCTACCCAGTGCTGAGTTCAGTGCCTGGCACATAGTAAGCACTTAACAAGTACCATAGAAAAATGTTATTGGAGAAGGGAGAGTTTCCAATTACTCGATTTAACCTAACACCTTCCAATAGTAGCATAAGTTTCACCCTACAACTAGGGCCACCTGAACAACTGAAAACGAAGCTGCCCCAGGCCATAAGAGCCCCACACAGCTGTTCTGACAGTAACCACCCTCTTTCTTTAATTCTGCAATGGTTGCTGATCCAGGATAAAATGAAGGACTAAAGAATTGCCATTTTTGGCTCAGATCAATAATTTACGTAGCCCACAGCACTGTTTCTCATAGTGGCAACAAAACTATTGAAGGAACCAAGGTATAGTCGCCCTTCTTGACATGCAGTCTAATGTTGAGGGATGCACTACTTAGCATCTATAACTTTTTCCCTCTGTATCCCTTAACTTCCTCTCTGGTGACACGCTATGAATTATCTGCCATGAATCTGCTGATATACTATGTCTGTATAACTTTGTCTCATAAATTCCAAGTGCTTACCAACTGCTGAGTAAAGAGGTGGGAGCTAACGTGCAGAAGCCAAGCTGCAAGGGGGCTCAGGGTAAAGTCTGTGTTGTGATTAAGGGTAAGCATCAAGGATGAGAATCCAGGCTGTGGGAGGAACAGAGAAGGGAGACCCAGAGAGAGAGAAGCCAAAAGGACCAGATTGGAAGAGAGTCATCATATCCTAGTGGATGGAGCGTAAACCTAGGTTCTAATCCCAGATCTACCACTTGCCTGCTGTGTGACCTTGGGCAAGTAAACATTCTCTGTGCCTCAGTATCCTCCTGGGGGTTCAGACTGTGGTATAGAGACTATGGAATCTGTCCAATCTTGTATCTACCCCAACAGTTAGTGCAGTGCCTAGCACACAGTAAATACTTAACAAGTATCATTAAAATGAGACTGGAGGTCGAGGGAGGTGGGGAGGGCTGAGGAGATATGAGAGAGGGTAGGGGGAGGAGGGTCAAAGCTGGGAAGGGCAAACACCACAGAAAACCAGGAGGAAGGGAAACAGAGGTGAAATACCCCAATATTCCAAAAGAATACCAAAGTCAGAGGAGCAAAAGCAAAAGGAATAGATAAAAGAGAAAGCCAAGACGACAGGGTAGGAATTAAGCAACGTTACCCCAGCCAAAGAGAAGCACTCAAATTGAAAGACAGAGGTATAAAACTCTAGGTTCTTTGTGTGGCTCAGCCAGTTTTAACTTGCAAATGATTTTAATGATTCAAATAGATTAGAGGGGGAAGATATGAAAAGCTTAAAATAGAGACTGCTATTACTGAAAAAGGAGAAGGAGATAGGGAGATCGAAACTGCGATCTCACAAGAAAATGATCTCCCCAAAAGGAATAATATATGAACACAATGGACATATTTTATTATTTACTAAATCAAGTTGGAGTGACAAGTTGGAGAAGTCAAAGCTGATCCTAAAAGAAATGGGATCCTCATATATGACGAGATGTTCCTGAATTATCTAAATTAACTATCAATGCAACCCAAATTCACCATCCAATTTTTGATTACATCAGTCAAGCTTTAGTCTCCCAAAGCTCTTCAGATCTCTTCTCAATTCACCTGCTGTTCATGGGTTCTCAATGAGACTCCCTTGCCGAATTATGAGACCAATGTTTGATTTATCACATCAGCCACCTGCTAATGTAATGTCATTAACAGCTTTTCTCAATAGTTTTATCATCACCATCAATATTTATTGAGTACCTACTATGTGCAGAACACTATTCGAAGAGTTTAGAAACACACGGTAATAGTAAATGACACTGTTCCCACCCTCAAGTAGCTTACCAGGTCATGGCAGTAAAGGTCTGCACACAGAAAATGCTCAATGAATACAACTGATCGATAAAACCAAAGAAATTTCCAACTATTCAGTATGAAAAAATGTCAGAAGAGATGCAAGTGCTAAAAAATACAATTCATCATTTAATCAGATAAATACTATCCTGTATGTGTGTGTAGGTGTATCTATTTGTCTGAATGAGTGATGGATTGGTAAAAGCAAGAATGTTAGTTTAGGGTTTGGCCAAGGGGAAGCCCTGGATTATTTTTTATCAAGTTATCATTATTAAGAAATTACTATATGGCAAACACTGAGCTAAGCACTGGGATTAAATACAAGTTAATCTAAGTAGGAAACAGTCCCTGCCCCAGATGAGGTTCTCAATCCAAGTAGGAGAGTGAAACAGTTTTGAATCCCCATTTAATAGTTGAGGAAACTGAGGCACAGAAAATTTAAGTGGCACAGCAGGTAACTGGCAGAGCTGGGATAAGAAACCTGGCCCTCTGATTCCCAGGCCCATGATCTTTCCACTAGGATGCACTGCTCCTTATGGTTTTATACCTATTTCCAATAGGTCAGATTGCTTTTTGAAAAATCATAAAATTATATCTGGTTTCCATAGCTGAGATACAGCAATCACTTGAAGCATAAAGTCAACTTAAATTAGACTTAGAGAATGAATTGAATAATATTTTCTGTAAGGAAAGGTATACTCAATATTACCTTCAAACTTCAAGAGTAGAGGTAGCTTCAAGTAAGAAAAAAAAAATTACTTCTTTACATAGGTGGAAAACATTTGGATTTTGTTTCAAAAGAAGTGTGCAAGGAGAAAATACAAGTTCAAGGATAGTTGGATTATAATGGGCTACTGTAACAAAGGTTAGGTATGTTGAAGGACAAAAGAAAGGGTTTAAATGGATTTAGGAGCAGTAGATCCAGGATGGGTAAGTGAAAGAAGTTAATAATATGAAAAAGAATAGCATTAGCCTTGAGAAAATGGATACCAAAGAAGAAAATAAAATCACACCATTCCTTCAAACAACATGTGGTACAATTGCTGGAGACTGAATACCTTCGGTTAAGTGCTTAATACAGTGCTTTGCCCACAATAAATGTTTAAGAAATAATAATAATTATATTTGCTAGGTGCTTACTAAGTGCCAGGGACTGTACTAAATGTTGGGGTGGATATAAGCAAATCGGTTTGGACACAGTCCCTGTCCCACACGGGGCTCACAGTCTCAATCCCATTTTACAGATGAGGGAACTGAGGCACAGAAGTTCCACAGCAGACAAGTGGCAGAGCCGGGATTAGAATCCATGACCTTCTGACTCCTACGCCCAAGCTCTAATTCATTCATTCATTCAATAGTATTTATTGAGCGCTTACTATGTGCAGAGCACTGTACTAAGCGCTTGGGATGAACAAGTCGGCAACAGATAGAGACAGTCCCTGCCGTTTGACGGGCTTACAGTCTAATCGGGGGAGACGGACAGACAAGAACAATGGCACTAAGCAGCGTCAAGGGGAAGAACATCTCGTAAAAACAATGGCAACTAAATAGAATCAAGGCGATGTACAATTCATTAACAAAATAAATAAGGTAACGAAAATATATACAGTTGAGCGGACGGGTACAGTGCTGTGGGGATGGGAAGGGAGAGGTGGAGGAGCAGAGGGAAAAGGGGAAAATGAGGTTTTAGCTGCGGAGAGGTAAAGGGGGGATGGCAGAGGGAGTAGAGGGGGAAGAGGAGCTCAGTCTTGGAACACCTCTTGGAGGAGGTGATTTTTAAGTAAGGTTTTGAAGAGGGAAAGAGAATCAGTTTGGCGGAGGTGAGGAGGGAGGGTTTTCCAGGACCGCGGGAGGACGTGACCCAGGGGTCGACGGCGGGATAGGCGAGACCGAGGGACGGCGAGGAGGTGGGCGGCAGAGGAGCGGAGCGTGCGGGGTGGGCGGTAGAAAGAGAGAAGGGAGGAGAGGTAGGAAGGGGCAAGGTGATGGAGAGCCTTGAAGCCTAGAGTGAGGAGTTTCTGTTTGGAGCGGAGATCGATAGGCAACCACTGGAGTTGTTTAAGAAGGGGAGTGACACGCCCAGATCGTTTCTGCAGGAAGATGAGCCGGGCAGCGGAGTGAAGAATAGACCGGAGCGGGGCGAGAGAGGAGGAAGGGAGGTCAGAGAGAAGGCTGACACAGTAGTCTAGCCGGGATATAACGAGAGCCCGTAATAGTAAGGTAGCCGTTTGGGTGGAGAGGAAAGGGCGGATCTTGGCGATATTGTAGAGGTGAAACCGGCAGGTCTTGGTAACGGCACTCCACATCCTGTTTCAGTTCTCTGATAATGCAATGGTTACATTTTTTACATATCTCATGTTAAGAAAAATAGGGCTACACCAGTGTGGACTAGAGGGACAGCAATTCAGACACTTCCCTGGTTCTAGAGCAGCATTACCTACCATTCATTCAATAGTATTTATTGAGCACTTACTACATGCACAGCACTCTACTAAGCGCTTGGAATGTACAATTCGGCAACAGATAGAGATAATCCCTGCCCAATGACGGGCTTATAGTCTAATCAGGGGAGACAGACAGCGGAGCAAAACAGAACGAAACAAAAACAAGACAACATTATCACGATAACCTACCATCTCAGCACCAACCCTACTCCCATAAACTTGTTCTTGGCTAGAACTTCCACTACTGTTTCCTGTTTCCTTCAGCACCAGCCATGCTCTTTGGGTGATGACTGGAGTTGTGCCTGAATCAGTGGTGGCTCTTCGTCTGCCTCAGTGCTGCTCTGGAGGACTAGAGATATCAGGGCTTTGTGAGATCACAGTACTGTGACATCATGAGAAATAGTGTGGTCTAGTGGATAGAGCATGGGCCTGGGAGTCAAAAGGATCTGGGTTCTAATCCCTGCTCTACCACTTGGATAGTGTAACCTAAGGCAAGTCACTTAACTTCTCTCTGCCTCAGTTACCTCATCTACAAAATGAGAATCAAGACGGTGAGCCTCATGTCGAACATTGACTGTGTCCAACCTGATTAACTTGCATATTTCCCAGGGCTTAGTACAGTGCCTGGCATGAAGTAAATTCTTATGTATCATAATGTTTTTTAATGGACCCATCCCAAGCCTGAGGAGTGCTCCACAGAGAATCAAAGTGTCTCCTGGAAAAGTTAGTAACACCACACTTCCTAGCACAGACTTGTTAGACACACTTGATAAAACTCAATACAATTCTGGTGAGGGATAGGTATTACCTTTCGTTTACTGTGAAATTAAACTCAATGTGTAGGAAAATGTTGCCTTGGAAGAGCACTCATTCTGCAGAAAATCTTTGTCAGTACTGAGCTTGAATAAAAAGAGAAAAGTGGCTCTTCATTTTGAAAAATCTGTTTAATTTGCCGTGCCTTTGCAAATCATTGCTCAACGCCCTCAAATGAAAAGTGGTGGGCAGCTGTGAATCTCTCCTCAGAATTCTGCAGGGCATTATAAAAATCTGAAGTGAATACAAACACAGCTGAGGATTTGGTCCCTACAAATACTTGAAGATGTTTAGCTTTTTTAGAAAACGAAAAATAGAGAATGAGAGAGAGAGTGGATATATCATCCCACATTATAAAAGGCTGGGCTGCAAGAAGATCCACAGAAATGAAATGCCTTTAAGAGACCTGAAAAACCTCCCTGAGGTTTACTATCTATATAAAGGAAACAAAGCCCCACAATACTATATGGACCTATACAGTTATTAACAACCTTGCCTCTTCACTGTGAAGAACATTTAGTGTGTGATGTGTGTGACTGTACATATCACGGTGTTTATTTTAACACTTGTCAAAGGCTTATTTGGATTTTTTTAATAGTATTTGTTAAGCGCTTACTATATTCTGGCACTGCAATAAGCACGGGGGTAGATTCAGGTTAATCAAACTGGACACAGTCCATGTCCTACATGGAGCTCACAAGTCTTAATCTCCATTTTATAGATGAAGTAACAGAGGCACAGAGACGTAAAGTGACTGGTCCAAGGTCACACAACGGACAAGTGGCAGAGCACAGTTAGAACCCAGGTCCTTCTGACTCCCAGGCCCGTGCTCTATCCAGTAGGCCGAGATGCTTCTTAGGACAGAAAAATGAACCACCTCAACTGTCACCACCATATGAGTATTAATTTATAGGGCAAAGGTAATAAGCGGGATATAAATATACAACTATAGTGCTCTGGTTACATTATTTGTTATGTTTTCTTTTAGATTCCCTTCAAAATTTTAATTATCTTAAGCAAGTAGTAGCCAAAGTACTATATGAAATACATTTCCCACACGTCTTATAGAACTACATCTTTCATTCTCTTAAGTGTCCACTTGTGCCCCCAAGTCCCCGTTGGATTATAGCACTGACTTGGATGTTAAATGATACTACTGATAACTACTACTATCCTTGGGGATAACTGACAAGATTGATGCATTATTTATAGCACTTGTGTATATTTGTACGTATTTATTACTCTATTTTATTAATGATGTGTAAAGAGGCCGGGCTTGGGAGTCAGAGGTCATGGGTTCAAATCCCAGCTCTGCCACTTGTCAGCTGTGTGTCTGTGGGCAAGTCACTTAACTTCTCTGTGCCTCAGTTACCTCAACTGTAAAATGGGGATTAACTGTGAGCATCACGTGGGACAACCTGATTACCCTGTATCTACCCCAGCGCTTAGAACAGTGCTCTGCACATAGTAAGCGCTTAAAAAATACCAACATTATTATCTATGATTCTATTTATCTATTTTGATGGCATTGATGCTTGTTTTGTTGTCTGTCTCCCCCCTTCTAGACTGTAAGCCCGTTGTTGGGTAGGGATTGTCTCTATCTGCTGCCGAAATGTACTTTCCACTTGTGCTCTACACACAGTAAGTGCTCCAAAAATACTATTGAGTGAATATCTGTCTCTCCCTCTAAATTGTAAGCTTCTTGTGGACAGGGAACAAGTTCATAATTCTGTCGTATTGTCCTCTCTCAAGTACTTAGTACAGTGCTCTGCACACAGTAAGTGCTTATTAAATACTATTGATCGAATGAGACACGATCCATTGCACACTAAATGCTCTAAAAGATTGTATTTGGCTTGTAGAACTGAAGGGTTTGCCATTGGCAACCCTGCCCATGTTTTGAAATCTAAATCCAATCTCACTATCCCTATCACTAATCAATTCAGATACTCATCCAAAAACCCAAAGAAGTAAAATTTTATCTTTTTTAAACCACTGCAAAATAGTCATCTCTGAGTAAAACAAAATGTAACCAAAACCATGTTGGAATACAGGAGGGTTCGTATTTACTTATTTGGTGCTTCTAATGGCAAATATTAAACTAATATTAAATAGTAAGCCACCAGCAGTTACTCTGTTCTAGTATACTCTGTGGGTTGGTAAAGAAAAAATGCAATGGGGAAGAATTTTACTAACCATCAGTTCACTCTTCAAAATAAATGATGGATGTAGTCCCCTTCCAAGATCTACGCATTTCAAATGGTGTATAATTTACATCTTCATTGAATAAGTGATTTTTTATGTCTATTTCACTTCTTTTTATAAATAGTATTCCAAGGAAGCCATTGCATTGGCTTCTCGAGTTTCTGTTCAGCAGGCTTCTTCTGTATTTACTACATTGTTCTTAATCTGTTTTTACTTCTGCTCAAAAGTCTGTGGGTGTACTTTTGTGGATGATTGATGTCAGCTGTGTAGTGACATCTTGTCTTTCAATTTCGATTATACTACTGAACAATTATTAGTAGATTCTCCTTAAATCTTCTGCTATAACTGTGTCAGTTTGTTTCTCTAAACATCAAATAGTTTCAAACCAGGTAAATAATGTATATATACATATTCATGTTATATGTATATTCACACTCCTATAACATAAATATGTATATATGCATTATTTACCTGATTTGAAACTATTTGACACACATATATACACACAAACACACAAAAAAATAAATATATGTGTACATATTTTTTCCCCATGAAATTGCTTTTCATGACCATGCAGTGCTGGTAAGTGTTGATAATACATTCCTTGCTTTGTTGCAAGTAGGTATTTAATCCCAGACTAATTTTTATCATGGTTCATCACTTTGTCACATTCTGGATTGTATCCTGGTAGATAATGTTTGGAAGAAATGTCTTTTTATTATTTGTTCTCATATTTGTTCCAAAAGGGTGCTGTGATGTTGACACATAACTCTTGGCAGATGTCCTAATCCTTGATATTAAATATCTTGTTGATACAAATGCTTCATTACTTGAATTGCTAAAGGAAGTTTGAACCATATCAAATAATGGTTTGTGCCACAGTGATTCAAAGTTTCCTGCCAGATATTGATAGATCTACGCAATGGCTTTGTTTAAACTTTGGGGATGTCTTCCTTTTTATTGGAGCAGTGAAAAGTAGTGAAGATGAGTGCATGTCCACATTGCAGCATGCATACCTTCTAAAGAAGGAACATTTCAGAGTCAGAAAGTGCTGTGGAATATCAGCAGAAGTAGTGGAAGAGCAGTAGAAGCACTTTCTTGTACATAATTAAATATTAAAAATTATCTTCTGCTTCATAAAACAAGCACTGAATGTTTTCATTATCGGAGATGACTAATAATGTGGTATAAGGAGTGAATCGAAAACAATACATTGTAGAGAAGCAGCATGGCGTAGTGGATAGAGAACGGGCCTAGGAGGTCACGGGTTCTAATCCCAGCTCTGCCACCTGTCTGCTGTGTGATCTTGGGCAAGTCGATTCACTTCTCTGTGCATCAGTTACCTAATCTGTAAAATGGGAATTGAGACTGTGAGCTCCATGTGGGACAGGGACTTTGTCCTGATTAGCTTGTAACCGCGCCAGCATTTAGCACAGTGCCTGGCACATAGTAAGCGCTTAACAAACATCATTATCATTATTAGTATTAAGAAAAGATAATGATTTATATCAGTCAATAAGATTTAATGAATCCTTACTGGGTACTGAGCACTGTATTAAGTGTTTGGGAGAATCAAAAGCATCTAATCTTTAATAATGAATACTAATACTGTTCTTGGGTAGACACCTTTTATACAAGAATTTTACTTGTTCCTAAGACCTGGTGGACTAAGTCCAAAAAAAGATCTTTACAATAATGCAATATTATTAAATGGATTAAAACTAATCATAGCAAATATTGAGTAAATAAGTAAATATAACCTGTTCATCCCAAGGTCTGGGGACTTCTGATTACTATGGATCGAAATTTCATGCAAGGTATTAGGCAGACGATACCTTTTTTTGCAACTTAATAATGCTAATGATGTCAAATCAAAACTGCATATTCCTTCATTAGAAATCAAATAGTAACTGGAAATATAAAAACTACTCATTGTATGACCCTAATTCCCACATATGTAATCTTTACCAGCATTTTGTACAGTGTTCTGCACATATTAAATGTTTACTTCTACTAGCCACTGCCCATGATGATTTATCAGTGAAGATTTCTTTTTTTACCATATAGCTTCTGGACCCTGACCTCCAAAAGCACTACAGGAAGGAGTTGATTTGGATGCCATCATCATTCAAGGTTGCTTCTTGTTATGGAAACAATGGCTATTTAAATGGCAGGAAGCTCCATTAGAATTCTCTGAATTTTAATGAGACACTTCCTTCATCAAATGACCCTGGAATTCATAATATGATTTCAAAAAACATTAACACTAAAGAAAATCATTTGGTTTCCAACCTTTGCCTTTTCCTGGCCATATTTTTCATTTTTGGATTTATTTTTTTCCAGTGAGTAACTCATCCCATCCACAGAGGCTGCTTCAGGGGCCTGAGTAACTGATTCTCCTTTGTTGTGCTTTTTGCTACTCCATGTTCAATAAAATGTTCAATGTGAAAACATTCCTACCTAACCTTGCTAATCTTCAACTACGATCCTGCCCACTCACTTCAGTCCCCTGATTTATCATTTATCATGACCAGTTTTGCTTCTGACCCCACATCCTCACTATGTCTTGGAACTCCCTCCCACTTCATATCGGACAGACCACCCCTTTCCCCATTTTCCAAACTCTACTGGACTCATATCTAGAACCATAGAATGATTTACTCCTCTGCTCACTCGTGAAAATCCCCTAAACTAATATCTGTTTAGTGCTTTCTATGTGTTGAGCCTTGTTCTGTGTGCTGGGATAGATACATGTTAATCAAGCCAGATATAGTTTCTATCCCATATGGGGCTCACAGTCAAAACAGGAGGGAAAACAGATACTGACTCCCCATTTTGCAGTTAAGGAAATTAGGAGAGGCACAGAGAAATGACTCGCCCAATGTCACACAGCAGGCAAGTGGCAGAACCGGGATTATTACCCAGATCCTCTGGTTTCCAGGCCCAAGTTTTATCCACTAGGCCATGCTTTATTCTAATGGAGAACATCATTTCTATCTTTTCTTTCTTATCTCAGAGAGGTAAGGCAAACAAAAGGTGATATAGTATGACAAGTACTTAGTTCCTCAGTTGAATGCTACAACATTAATTCGGGGTTTATTTTCAGTAATATGATTATAGTAGGGCAGCATCTTGATGAAATCTCAACCGAGGGACTCCCCGCCCTCTTTACCAAATCCCCACTGTTATTTTAAGTAAGTGTTGTATTATTATGTCTTTTTAATCCAATTCTCAATTACACATACTAATGGGTTAGGGAGAGCCAAGATTAAAGGAAATAGAAAATGATACAGACCACAGTTAACAGTCTCAACCACTTCTTCCACCAAACTAATGTTCCATGGTAAAATGGCCAATTTTGAATTTTATTACCTCTTAATGCCTCCAAATACCCTTAACGGAAGGGATAAAGAGCTCCTCAACTTCTCTCTTAAATCATCTCTTCTACCTAATACAGCTGCCAATACAATTAAACTCCCCAGGTCTGAAGCCCATAACTGAGGCCTTATCCTTGACTTCTTCCCCCCCCCCCCCCCCGTCTCAGCCTCTACATTCAGCTGGTTGCCAACTTCTGTTCGTTTTTCCTCCATAACATTCCCCTGATCAGCCCCTTCTCCATCCAAATGACCACTGTGCTGGTCCAGGCACTTGTCATATCCTGGCTTGACTAATGGCATCAGCATCCTCAGAGATCTCCCAAAGTGTCTCCCTTCTCCAATGCGGACTTCACTCTGCTGCCCGGGTCATTTTTCCATAACGTTGTTCTGGAAACAACTAGCTCTGTACACAGTAAGCGCTCAATAAATATGATTGATCTTCCCACTCTTCACATTCACCATTGGCTGACCGTTTTCTCCATTAAGCCAAAACTACTGACCATAGGCTTTAAGGTACACTCCGTCATCTCTCTCCCTATTACCCACTATATCCCAACCCAAGTACTTTGTTCCTCTAAAGAAAACCTTCATGAGGCCCTGTTTTTGTCCCCCACCCTCACATCCTGCCCCCCACAACCTCAAACTCCCACTTCATAAGTAACAGAGAACAGCTGTAAACATCTTCAAACACCTGAAATTTCACCCTCTACAGGAAGCTTTCCCCTCTTATTTACTAATTCCCTTCCCCCACCGCCCAGGTTACAACCTGACTACCACTTAAACATTTTCGTGCCACCTTAACCCCAGTGGAGTCACAACTTGCTGTAGCATTACACATATAGCTTACAAACCTCAATAAGCACTTCTACATACATATTCCTTTACCGTTTTCCACCTCTCTGTAATTTATCTTGATGTCCGTCTCCCTGGCTAGATTGTAAACTCTGTAAGGGTAGGGAACCGTGTCTGCTCTATAACAATCTCCCAGGTGCTTAGTACAGTGCTTTATACACAATCACACAGTAGGTGGTTGCTAAATAGTACTGATTGAGAAAAAGGAAACATGAGGCCTGGAAAACCAACAATCAGTCCCCGATTAATAACCGTTACACTGTACTAGGCTTGGTGTCATACGTCCTCTAGACTGTAAGCTCGAGGGCAGGGAATGTGTCTGTTCATTGTTATACTGTACAAACCCAAGTGCTTAGTACGATGCTCTACACACAGGAAGTGGTCAATAAATACGACTGAATAAATATGGTTTTGCAACACCTGATTCAAAATAGCACATTTCGCCCAGATAATGGCTGCCTATCCGTGAAAGAAATTCCACAGTGATCAAGACGCTTTCATGTGAGTGTGCTGTGGGATTGCTTAACCTGATAAAAAACTCTACAAGATAGCAATGTTGCATTCTCATTAAAAGTTGTTTTCCTGTAAACGCTTACTGGAGTCTTTTGGATGGGGTAAATTTTCATACTTTTATTTTCCTTGTGTTATGATCATGAGAGCCAACTCCTACGCTGTTTGTTAAATTCTATTTGCTCTCACTGACACCATTTCCAACAATGTCTCTGTATAAGGTTACGTAAGGCAGTTCAGCAAGGAAGTCTAAGTTATTTTTAGACACTTGTTGTGGCATTCATGCACTAATTAATAGGATGTGGTGAACCCTCTTCACCATCTGATAGCCCGTCCTGACTGCTTATGCATGTAGATGGCTTTCCTAGGTAAGAACTGCTTAAACTGCAATAAATGGCTCCGAGTCAGCCACATTCATATGCTTTATTTTGCACCCACAAAGCTTTGTCACTTGATAGCAGAATCTTAAATGCTAAGGTGATACCCCACTGAGTCTCTTGGTTTAAACCTCTAAATGTAATTGTTTGACCGACTGGCTTGACAGCAAACTATGACTGAAAGGTTCTAAAATGTGGTAAATTCTGATTTAGGATTATTTCAATCAAGCTATGGACCAGCTCTACCCTCCGAAGCTGCCTGCTCTGAGAAAGAAAGCTATTGTACTGTTTTTCAACTTCAACCTAAAGTGAAAAAAACAAAACACTTGCAATTATAGCTTTAAAATAACATCTTATGAGCAACCAAAAAAAGGTAAGCTTTCAAATTGTCAGCATTCTAGCACGGGGCGAAAGAAAGAAAAAAAGGCAGACCATGTGCCTCAGTCTGATTCTGTACATGAATCAAGATATATTAAAATGCTGTACCTCTCGTCGCAATTAACAATCAGAACTCATCTTCTAGTCTGGTTTAATTACTGTCTTTTTTCCATTTAAGTATCAAAAGAAAACAGTGTTTTGTGCTTTTTTCAATTTTCTTTTTCAGCCTTTCAGAAAATGTTTTCTTCTCTGGAACTCCAGTGGTGAAGCCCCTAGTTTGGGTTGCCAGAGGGTCATGCAGTCCTTCATTTGTACCTGGAGAGGTGGTCCCCCAACCAGGTGCCAAACCCTCACAGTTCCAACTGTCTGCCAACCACAAAGTAGTGAGGTGGGAGGGAGGCAGGTTGAGAAACTGTAATTTCTTTTTTCCAGTTTTCTATCACCTTGGAGCTCCAGGGTTCTGCCTAAAGATCCCAGGGCTTCAGCAGAGGAACCAAGGCTAAACCCTAGCAAGCCCCAACAAAAACTGAGTAAGGGTCATAACATTCATTCGTTCATTCTTTCAATGGTCTTTACTGAGCGCTTAACCCACAACAAGCTTACAGACTAGAGCACAATGATCAAGCCTCCAAGCAAGTTGGATTTCTCCTCCCCTCTGGGAGGCAGGAGGAGAGATGGGTGAGAAGGGAGGGTTCCCTATCTTTCCCCGCAACGCTTACATACATATCCTCAAATCTACCAGACAATCTCTCCCCCACTTCAAAACCTTATTGAAGGCACATCTCCTCCAACAGGGCCTTCCCAGATCAAGCCCCACTTTTCCTCATCTCCCTCTCCCTTCTGTGTCACCCTGACTCACTTCCTTTGCTCTCCACCTCCCTCGCCGCACAGCCCTGCAGCACTTATGTATACATCTGTAATTTTATTTATTTGTACTGATGTCTATTTGCATTGATGTATCTCCCGCCCCCCCCCACCCTAGACTGTGAGCTCATTGTGGGGAGGAATTGTCACTGTTTATTGTTGTACTGTACTTTTTCAAGCACTTAGTACATAATAAGTGCTTAATAAATACGATTGAATGAATGAATCCATAACATTTATTTATATTATGTCTGTCTCCTCTCTAAACTGTAAGCTCATTTTGGGCAGGAAACTTGTCAACCAACTCCGTTGTGCTGAATTCTCCCAAGCAGTTGGTAGAGTGCTATGCACCCAGTAAGTGATCGATAAATGCCATTGATTGATTGATTCTTCCAACCATTCATTCCCTGGAGAGCTCCCTAAACTTCTGCAGGTGATAGGTCAGGGGAAAGGGCCCTGTGCTATTTCTCAGGGGAAAAGCAGAAAACCGAGGGGAAGAGGTGATCTCCAGTGTTCCACCTTCCTTCTCCTCCCACCCAACACACACACACACAAAAAATCACCATTTTCCCAGATGGCTCCCTGGCAGGCCTGAAGGACACTGAAGGATATCGGGAGCTTCCAACGTGCAGCTAATCACTACACTCCTGGCTACTCCCAGCAGTGCATTACTGTGGAAAGAGCAGAGTGGCCCCATTCACCTTTCCTTCCCTCCACACTCTGTGAGCTGGGGTTACTGGCTATTAAGTATTGGTTCCATCACTCACCTGTCCAGGCTTAGTGGGAGGGGAGGATGAGGGGAAAATGGTGGTAAGTTTCCACATTTTTTAAACTAGGGGGAGTTTCTGTTTTTTAATGGCTGTTGCATTCTGCTGATCAGCAAAGTGGAAGTGAAATATTTCTAATTATAAGATCTAGCATATTCTAGGCTCCGAACAATCAGGCAGTGCTACTGCAAACACTGCGGATCTTATTGTAAAGAAAAAGTGAAATGTATTCCTTACTTTCCTCTTTGCAAAATCATCCAGAGGAGATATGTTTGAAAGTCTACTCTAATATTATTCATTTAAAAAGACCAAATCAGAGAGGAATTCTGTCACAGGTTTTGTCTTAAATAAAGGACCAGGCAAGGCTTAAGGCCTACAAGCAGCTCCCAGACATGATAGGTTAGTGTTGAATGTCACAATCAGCACTATTCTCCCCTAGGAGTTTGGGCTTGAAAATGTACTCTCCTTTGTCACAGAGGATTTCCAACTGTCCACTGTGGACCACAGCAAGTGAAAATGCCTTTACCTTACCTCCACATGGTCCGCCACCCCTGGGGAGATGGGAATACGGGCATATCGAAGGGACCCTGGTCTTCTATCCAAATTCCCTGGGATTAGACCCTCTCTGGTGCCAGAATGCAACCCTGTTTCATTCTCCACTTTTCTCTAAAGGTAAATGGGAAAAAAGCCTTCACTTTAACAAAGAAAAGACCAGCTGTGTGGATTTTCATACCTAAATTTGGCTCCAGATTTGAACCCAGTGCTAGGCCAGAAGAGGTCCAAACAATGTTTCTGAACTCTCATCCAATCCCACTCTCCACAAACAAGCCCCAATCAATCCCAGTGACCCCTATCCTGTGGGTCTAACCTGGGAGCTAAATTCACCTGCACAATCCAGAACCTTTCTTCTCTCCTTCCTTCTTCTGCCAGTTTTAACCCTATTTCTCAATCATTCAGTAGGATCTGGGTATCAATCATGGAGGAGCAGTGTGGAAAGAGCATGGCATGGAAGTCAAAGGACCTGGATTCTAATCTCAGCTCTGCCAGTTGCCTGCTGTGTGACCCTGGGCAAGTCACTTTACTTTTCTGAGCCTCAGCTTCTTATCTGTAAAATGGGTTTGTATGTCTGTTCCTCCCTCTACTTAGACAGGGACTGTGTCTAACCTAATTTACCGGTATTTACCCCAGGGCTTAGAACAGTGCTTGACACATAGTAAGGACTTAACACATATCACAATAATGATTATCATCAAAATAACTATAGGCAGAGTACTGCACCAGGCACTTGGGAGAAAACAATTAAAAGACATGATTACGATCTAATGAGGGAAGATAGGCAAGCACATTGTGCATATATAGTGGGAACAGGAGAGAAAACAGATACTAATGGGAAAAGTGTTTGGACAAAATGAATAAATGAATGAATAATATACACATGAGTGATGATATTGCCTATTGGTATGACACAACCAGGGGCACTGGAAATTGATTTTCACAAGCCTTCTCATGAGGAGAACTGTGATCTAACATTTGAAGGGAAAGGCAAGAGGAAAGGCATGAGCAATTAGACAGGAGAGGTTAGCTTAGGGGAGCAACAGTACAAGCTGGGGCGTAGTGGGTGAATAGCACAGACGTGAAAGCAGAGAGCCAATGCAGAGCTTTGATGTCCAGTGGGGAAATGCACAGGAGGTTTTTTTGGAGGAAAAGAATGGTATGTTGTGCATGGCTTTTAGGAAGATGATGTGGGTAGCAGAAGAAAGGAGAGATTGGAGGCAGGGAAACCGATGAGGTGGCTCGTGTAGTAACCTAGATGAGATGATGCTGAATCATGGTGCTGGCTGAAAGGGTGGAAAGGAAGAAAAATATTGTGGAGGAAAAACCATTTTAGTACCCTCCCTATTCCTCTATCCAAAGTCATTTGGTACCTGAACACTTTACAAGTTCGGGAGTAATATAATAACATACAACTGGAAGTTTTACCTAATCGTATCCTCTAATTATACCCCTACAAATCACACTCCCAAGGGCTAATGTCTTATACTAGAGTGAAATCTCCAGCATGTGCCCTTTCCACTCTAGGTGAGGTGGCAATTCTTCCCCACTGAAATCACAAACTGGAGCAGCAGGGTACAGTTAAACCAAGGCACTCATTCTCTACCAGGCATGGTCACAGAGAGAGGAAAGCCACTTGATTGAAAAATATCTAATTAAAGTAAGAGCTGCAGGCCTGGATCATGTGTGTTTGGATAATGCCTAGCAAATTGTGTGTGACCAAAAGAGTGTGAAGAACAACTCTCTGAATAGATTCCCCTAACTGCAGTCATTAGGTTTCTAACTGTAGTTGGCAACTCAGTTAGTAAAACCACAGGCTTGTGGGGCAAAGGGGCTGAGAGCCTCCACTGCTTTGGTCACACCGGGTGAAATTTGAGTAGTCTTGTGACAATCAAAAATGAGCATTCTACGCCTGCATTACACGGAACTTAAAAATGAATTGTCTGGGAAATCATATCCACTTACCTTTAAAATATTATTAGCTTTGATACTGTAAAAGTTACAAGAAATACTGTAACTTCACTGTCATCTAGGTTATGATAACTGTTGAAGATTTCAGTCAAAATCAAGGGGTACTGATGATACAAAGGTGAAAATCACAATGAGATGGGAGTGGTGGAGATGGGATGTAAGAGGATGGATTACTTGCTCTTTCTTGGAGAAGCAGCGTGGTTTAGTGGAAAGAGCCCGGGGTTGGGAGACAGAGGTCATGGGTTCTAATCCCACTTCTGCTACTTGTCAGCTGTGTGACTTTGGGTAAGTCACTTAACTTCTCTGGGTCTCAGTTCCCTCATCTTTAAAATGGGGATGAAGTTTGGGAGCCCTATGTGGGACACCCTAATTACCTTGTACTACTCCAGTGCTTAGAACAGTTTTTTGCACGTAGTAAGAGCTTAACAAATGCCATCATTATTATTATTATTACTTCCAGTGGCAGGTAGGGTGATACAGAGCCACAAAACTTGTGATTACTAAAAATTGTAAAATAGCAACAATAACCCATAGAATAGAGAGTACAAATACTAAAAATCTCTGATGGTAAAATTGATATTGGTAATATATTAGTAGGGGTGTGTATACGGACACGGACACCCTTAAATACCCATCGATCCCTGTCACCCTGACCCATGATCTTGTTTCCCTAATGATCTGGGCACATTCTTAACAAAACTGAAATCTTCAGGCAAGATCTCCTTAAAATCCCCCTACTCCTCTCCAGTCCCCACCTCCTCCCTTTTTAACTCTCCCAATATTCCCTGAAATGTCTCAAGAAAAGATCTCTAGCCACTCAAAACTAACTCCCTCCAACTGCACTTCTGACCCCCACCCCATCACAACTTGAACAATCGTCCCCTCCCTTCTTCCTTCTTTGAATTCAGGGGGGAAGAAGCCTTTGGATAGTGAATTATTGTAGATGGCAGTCAAACACGCTTAGGGGAAACCCGTTTCTCATATCTTCCTTCTGGCCTGAAACTCCCTCCACCTTCACATTTGCCATGCCACCACTCTTCCCACCTCCAAAGTCTTATTTCTCATCTCCTCCAAGAGGTTTTCCTGGGTTAAGCCCTCTTTTCCTTGATTCCCTCTCTTTTCTGCACTTTCTGTGCATTTGGACCTGTCACAGGACTTATGTGCATACATATAAATTATATTTATTAATGTCTATCTTCCCCTCTAGACTGTAAGCTCACCGTGGGCAGGGAACGGGTCTACCAACTTTGTTGTATTGTACATTCACCAACTGCTTAATACTGGGCTCTGTGCACAATAAGCACTCAATAAATACCATTGATGGACATTCACAGACAGTGAGCACACATGTCCACTCCCTAAAATGATGCTTTAAAGTCCTACCACCAATTTCTCTTTCTTTCTAGCATTTTATGTGTTTTTAGCAATGTTGCTTTTGAGTCTCTCTGCATTCTTCAGGTCTTTTTTTAAAACTGTTTCATTTTATTCCTCTCTTAATCTTGCTCCTAAGACCATAATTACTTAAATGGAAGAGAGAATTGTGAATTTTAGTCAGGAACGGTTATATAGTAGAAAATTTGAATGTTAAACATCCTATTTCTTTAAGAGCTGTGAATAAAAAAAAAACTGTATGCCATGACTATAGTTCCAGTAGAGTCAAAACCATTTCACATTTTACTCATCTCAAATTCTAACTCAACCTTTGAGTTTTTTCATCTTCTGGTACAAGAAATACAACCCCAAACCTCAAACCTTGGCCTTGGTTAAAAAGTAAGGAGCATACTTTGAGGCTATGGGTATAAAAAGAGAATTTCATGGGATGAAATGAAAAAGAAATAAAATTAAAAATTTTCATTTTAAATAAGATATTTCTCCAGTACGAATGCCTCTGTGAACATAAAAAGTAAAATCACCTTATTGTCTAAACACTGTAGTAGTTGTAAATGGGTTTTGAAGATCTTGTTATTGAGAGCCTCATATTTATGCATGCAGTTATGCCTAAAATGGTAATTGCAGGATGTTATGACTCTGTTTTCTTGTGATTTTCACAGATTACAATGGTACTATTGCAGAAGTGAATTCTCTCCGCTATTAATCACACATGCCTTAAATAGAAGTAATTATCATATTACAATAGTAATAAAGAATAATAACTTTACTTAGAAAGTGATTCCTGCTGGGGCATTTAGAACATTATATAAACAGTTAAAACAGTGAAAACATCAGAAAATGAATTACATAAAACTGAGTAAAATGCACTGAAGCCAAGAAATATGCTGATCTTTTTCAAGACAGTGTGGTTGTTAGTTCTTGTACTAAAGGCAAACAATATTGAGAAAGAGGGGCTTGGTATAAAATGGAAAAAATTAGTCTTTAAATTTCCCAACGATTATTCAGAAGCCTATTCTTATATGGCTTTAGACATTCAGGCAATTGTAATTTATCTTGAAATATTTTGAGATGTGAAAAATACTCACATACTATATGTGAGTAAACATATTTCCAACTTTGGTATGAAACTTTGGCTTGATAATTAGCCTTAAACCAAAGTGATATGTTGGTTCTGAAAAGCAGTTCAAAATCACTGCATGCCACGTGTGTGTGTGTGCACTCTTCTGAAGAACCATCATCAACATTTAGGAGCAGTTGCTTACATGATTCAAGAATTATTGATGCTGCTGTTCTTGGAATTGTTTCTAAATACAACTCTTGATCAGACACCCAAAGTGACACTGAATGGTACTGTTGCCTCTTCAACAATTGAAAGGTAAATATTTTGAGCTGCCTACAGACATAGGACATCTGTTTTGATTTTTACACTCTCAGGAGGGCCTACGCTTAATTTATTTTGCCAAAATTGGTTATAGTATTCCCGGAGCCATTCATGTTCTCTCGCCCAACTCTGTGGCCAATAGTTTTTGTTGGAAGATTGTTTAAGGTGACTAAAACTGTCTGTGGGGTTTCCCAATTAAGGAGTGCTCTGAATCAGACCCAGGTAACCTGGAAAGAGCGAAGACCCCTTTATAAACTTTGATAATGCAATGCACCATTTCAATTTCCCAAAGCACATGAAGTTGCAGTTAAAAGTCTGGGATTAAGAAATATTGAATCAATCAAGAAATCTTGAATTTTCATAAACAAAGCAGAAGAATTTACAAAAATGATCGATGGAGAGGGGAATTCAAAGACATGAAGACTGACCTGCTACAGGGAATTTTATGAAGACAAGGCGCAGCTGTTGGTCAATCAGAAATGAACAAATTATTTACTAAAGATGAAAAACCACCACCTCAGAAGAACAGCCCAACAAGCAGCATGGCCTAGTGGATAGAACATGGCCTTAAGAGTCAGAAAGACCTGAGTTCATTCATTCATTCAATAGTATTTATTGAGCGCTTACTATGTGCAGAGCACTGTACTAAGCGCTTGGGATGAACAAGTCGGCAACAGATAGAGACAGTCCCTGCCGTTTGACGGGCTTACAGTCTAATCCTGGATCCATCACTTATTTACTGTGTGAGCACGGGTAAGTCACAACTTCTCCGTGCCTCAATTACTTCATTGTAAAATGGGAATTAAGACTATGAGCCCCATGTGGGACACAGATTGTATCCAACCTGATTAATTTGTATCCATCCAAGTGCACAGTACAGTGCCTGGCACATAAAAAATGCTTAATAAATACCATAAAAGAACTTTCTATTTTTACAGCCCCCAGCGAAGACTCAATTCTACTACAACTAATTTAATGTTGTGATGCTATGCTTTTACTCTAGCAGAGTATAAATAATAATTTAGTGAGGTTTTGTGTCCTAGTCGATTAGACTGTAAGCCCGTCAAAGGGCAGGGACTGTATCTTTTACAGATTTGTACATTCCAAGCACTTAGTACAGTGCTCTGCACATAGTAAACGCTCAATAAATACTACTACTATTGAATGAATAGTATATTTCATAAAGGGTTTTTTCCAGAGGGTCTGGAAAAGATTGCAATTTGTAATAACATGTAAACCTATGGGAAAATATACTCCATGATACAACCATCAAAGATACAACCACATTTGAATAATACACCTGTATTGTGGGGTACATTTGTATTATATGACTTTCAAATGTTGTTTTAAATGTTAATGTCTAAAATTAAATGGAAGCATAATCATTTAACTATTTATGTTTATTTGCTCCTAAATTGAGGGAAGAGAGCCATATCTCGTTCCAAGAACAGCTAGATATAGATAAAAGCAATACACTGCAGATTATGGAGTATGTAGCTAGACCCCAAGAGTATTTATGGCAGACATGAGCATCAAATTCAGTGTGGTCTAATGGATAGAGCACAGGCTTGGGAGTCAGAAGGACCTGGGTTCTAATCCCACCTCTGCCAAGTTCCTGCTGTGTGAGCTTGAGCTTCTATTTATTGCCATTGTTCTTGTCTGTCTGTCGCCACCGATTAGACCGTAAGCCCGTCAAACGGCAGGGACTGTATCTGTTGCCGACTTGTTCATTCCAAGCGCTTAGTACAGTGCTCTGCACATAGTAAGCGCTCAATAAATACTACTGAATGAATGAATGAGCTTGAGCAAGTCACTTCATTTCTCTGTGTCTCAGTTACCTCATCTGTAAAATGGGAATTAAGACTGTGAGCCCCATGAGGAACATGGGCTGTATCCAACCTGATTTACTGTACCTACCCCAGCACTTAATAAAGTGTCTGGCCCATAGAAAATGCTTAACAAATACCATAGAAGAAAACTACAGCATAAGAAGCCAACAAGGTTAGTGTCCGTCTACTACTAGAAGACGGTGTGCCAAGACAGTTTACTGTTGTCCTGAGGATTCAAGAAAAGAGTTTTGCTCTTTGTTATAGTACTGGAAAATGGAGTTTATTCATTCATTCAATAGTATTTATTGAGCGCTTACTATGTGCAGAGCACTGTACTAAGCACTTGGAATGTACAAGTCGGCAACAGATAGAGACAGTCCTTGCCCTTTGACAGGCTTACAGTCTAATCAGGGGAGACAGACAGACAAGAACAGTAGCAATAAATAGAGTCAAGGGGAAGAACATCTCATAAAAACAATGGCAACTAAATAGAATCAGGGTGATGTACATCTCACTAAACAAAATTAACAAAATAAATAGGATGATAAAGATATATACAGTTAAGTGGACGAGTACAGTGCTGAGGGGGTGGGACAGGAGAGGGAAAGGGGGGAGAAGAGAGTTTAGCTGCGGAGAGGTGAAGGGGAGGTAGAGGGAGCAGAGGGAAAAAGGGGGGAGCTCAGTCTGGGAAGGCCTCTTGGAGGAGGTGAGCTTTAAGTTTAGAGGATGAAGCCCTCTGATTATTTTAATTTACACCAGAATCTATGGCATCCAAGGAACACAGAGTGTCTCTGCTTTGTATAGTCTTCTCAGAGGCATCTGGCTATCTCCTGTTCTAAACATGATCATTTTCCTTTGCTTGCAGGAAGGAAATTGGAAAGCAGCCTTAAAATGGATAGCAACCAATTCAAAATAAAGACACAATTTGTACTCTCCCAAATGCTTAGTACAGTGGTCTGCACACAGTAAGCTCTCAATAGATACTATTGATTGATTTGGCTAGATTGAGTACTAGGTAGCAGTCATTGTGGGTACATGAAAAGGTTCTCCACATAGCTATCAGCCACAGAATGCTGGCCAAAACTTGAGCTAGTGAGTGCTTGCAGTGGAGAAGAGAGTAGAGAAAATTTGCATAGGATTGGAGTACCAGGATCACAGCGACCACAATTCTGAAAATGTTGTGGTGTTAAGGAGGAATGATGAAGAAATCACCTGTGTCCATGTTGTGCCACCCAACCCTGGCATGCAGTCTGCCCTGTCTGCATGAAGTGAGAAGTAGAAAATTCAACATTTTATGTTGGCTTGGTGCATATTTGTGTTCAGAAATAAAATGTGAGCAATGCACACTGCACAAAATAAAATCAATTTAGAATAAAATGACTTTATTAGGAGCTATTTCTACACGATTAAAATAATTTAGCATAAGGCTGAGAGTAAACGTAATTGTTCTTTTATACATTTGAATAGCTCATTAACAGAAATCAAAGTGCTCATTAAGAAACCACAACCACTCTTCTTCTTCTTGAAAAAAAAACCTCAATACAACTGTACAAAATAAGAGTCTGAAGTTGTAATCCTAGAGCTAGGAAACGATCTGTAAATGTGATCCCTGATTATTCTACTTCGTTGTTAAATTTAATAAAATAAAACTGGTCGTTCATTTTGTAGTAGAAATTGTAAAGAATTGCCTGGAGAAAAAAGCAGTATAAGCTATAATGTAAGAGTAAAGTCATGTTGTGAATTTCTAGAAGAATAATAGAAATATTCTACTTGTAATAGAATAACAATCATCTATATACGGTTTCACATATGTATATAAAAATCTATATATGGATTTCTATATGTATATAAATATAGGTATTTATATAGTTAACTATATATCTATACATATATATGGAGAGAGTTAGAGAAAGAAACAAATTACAAAAATGAAATGAGAATTATTTGGGATTCAGTCATTTCTCTTGCACACTGTCACAGTGCTACATTTTACCACCAAGTTCTTGAGTGAGATCTTTACTTGTGTTTAACTTTCCACAGTTATAAAATGTACCCCACCCACATGTGCTTCCATCACTATCTCCTACAATCCTTGTCCTTTGCCTGCAAGATGGAATGAAGTAAATAGTAGGTTTTTAAATGATTTTAAATGATTCTAAATTATTTTAGAAAATACCCAAAAAGTGGTAGTTCACTAGTCAGTACTGATAGAATGAGAATTCCATTTTAATTAGCAATGCTCCACTAATATACCATATTCATGTAGACGAATCACACTTCAAAAAGATAGAAAGATGGATGCACTAAAGAGTAGAAGGGCAGACATATTAGAGTAGGCCCTAGTAGAAAGAGCTCAGGCCTGGAATTTAGGGAACCCCACCCAGGTAAACTGCTCACTTCATTCATTCAATAGTATTTATTGAGCACTTACTATGTGCAGAACACTGTACTAAGCGCTTGGAATGTACAATTTGGCAACAGATAGAGACAATCCCTGCCCACTGACAGGCTTACAGTCTAATCGGGGGAGACAGAGGGACAAAAACAAGACAACTTAAGCACGATAAATAGAATCAAGGGGATGTACACCTCATTAATAAAATAAATATGGTAATAAAAATATATACAAATGACCACAGTGCTGAGGAAAGAGGGGAAGGGTATGGGGAGGAGCAGAGGGAAAGGGGGGAAAGGGGGCTGGACTGACGGTCATGTGTTGAGCCCTTCTGGGAGGGAGTGGAATTGACATTATCTGACTTGAAGTGAGCTGCTCTCTCTGTGGTCTCTACACTACACCTCTCTGGGAGCAGTTGCAGTATTTATTGAGCGTTTACCCTGTGTATAGCCCTCTCCTAAGGGCTTGGGAGAGTACAACATAATTGGTAGACACATTCCAGGCCCACAAAGAACGTAGTCTAGAGGGAGAGACAGACACTAATATAAATTATTTCTTTGTACATAAGTGCTCAAAGAGTACAGATGCTAGTGTGTTATCACCCACGGGACAACCTCCTTGCTCACGCTTTATATTCTGTCTGAAACTCCCTGCCCCTCACATCCAACAGACCACTGTTCTCCCCATCTTCTAAGTCCTTAAATAGGGAAGGCCTCCTAGATGATTTCAGGACTCCCCACAAATGACACTTCAGTACTTCCATGCCAACAGAGAACTTGAGTTCCCTGGCAATTAAATACCTACCTTTTTATTCTATCACTTCATCATACCTCTAATTTATTATAGCCTCCCCTGCTAGATTACAAATTCCTAATCATGTCTACTAATTCTATTGTACTCTCCAAAGCACTCAGTAAAGTGCTATGAGAGAGATGATGCTCAGTAAATATGATTTATTAATTCCTTTTCAATTGCTAGGGATAACGAGAAATGTGAATCCTTCCAATAGCAGCTTTTTTCAATTATCATGAAAAACCACTAAATTTATATTCAAGAAAGCTGTTTCTTGCCCTAAAATTACTTCTTTGTGAATTGTAGTTTCTTGTGACTAGGGCAGGGTTTATGTCTACTAACTCTGTTGGGCTCTCCCAAGCACTTAGTACAGTGGTCTGCCCACAGTAAGCACTCATTAAATTCCATCAACTGATAGGTAATGCTCTGTTAATGACTTTAGAGTTGGTTTAAATTTAATAAATTTTAGTTAATTTTCCATTAGACACTGAAATGCTATCCTGGATTTTACCCTAAGAACAACTATGTCTCATTACAAAGACTTAACTCATCACCATCTTCAAATCATGAGCATCATTATTATCAATATCCTCCTCTATGGAGCTTGATTTGCCATGTTTTTAAGAAAGCATAAGGTCACGTGGGGTTTCACAGGACAAAGAATCAACCTAGAGCATAATGACTTTGCTGTGTTTTTCATACAATTTTGCCTAAGCAACACCGTAAGTCTGAATTCATGACTGCAACAAAAATAAGAGCAAACTAAGAAAATTGATATGCCTTGTAAGAGCAAGTTGCTCCTTTTTCCTTTTGGAAAGCTATACTGTTCAACAGAACTAAGGCTCTGCCACTGATTAACACTGTGGCCTTAACTAGGTCATTTCTTCTCTCAGTACCTCAGTTCTTAGAAAGGCTACACCCTAAAAATCCAGAGGACAAATAGTAGTCAACAAATTTTTGTAAATGCCTACTTTATGTTGAGCACTGAACTAAGTGCTGGGGGAAAATATGCAGATGGAAATTAAATAAAGTCCTTAGTCCTCAAAGTAATCACAATGTAAGGATAATGGAGGAGAGGAAAGGCCACGAAAGGAAGGATGAAACCAAAAATGTAAAAGGAAAGAATCACACTATGTACAGTGAGAGGGATAAAGCACTGTGGATAGAATGGCAGCATTTTGATCCACTGGTGTTCAAAGTCCAACAGTTATGGTTGGGACTACAGTTATAGTCAGAGCAGCTGTACCAACCTTCCCAGTACTCTGAAAGCTTTTTTGTTATTTTGGGGTTCTTTTTCGTGGCATCTGTAATGCCTTTACTATGTGCCAGGCACTGCACTAAGTAGATACAAAGTAAACGTGGGGTACACAGTATTAATCCCCATTTTATAGATGAGGTTCCTGAGCCACAGAGAAGTTAAGTGATTTGCCCAAGGTCACCCAGCCAACAAGTTACAGAACCTGAATTAAAAACCAGGTACAAAGCTGGGAATATTGGCCCACAGCTTCTTCCCCCTTACAGCTGTAGGCGGCCAGGGAAATGGGTATCTCTAAATTGAGGTATCCCCTCCATGGTGTGGGGAAAAAGGAGTGACTCACGTACACACTCCTCTGCCTCCTCACCTTCATAGCTCCTGAACATCATTACATTCCTTTCCCATTACCTTAAAGGGTCAGGAAATGAAGCTCTTTCCATCCATTTTCATGTTGCACTAAAGTCTGCTCTTTTTTAGGTAAAGGAACCTATAAACGGACATGTTGATTCAGCTGTTTGTGATCATGTCATCACCAAGGATATGACATCACTTTTACTGGTCCATCTTTACAATTTGGCAACCAGACTCACTGCAGCACCAGCAGATGAGTTGATCTTGCCAAGTTCAGAGATGGTACCGATAACCCAGTTGGGAACAGAAAACCTACTGATTAAAATTTAGCTCACTAGGATGAAACATTTGAAATGAATCATTTCATTTTCCAGCATGTCCTATCATTGCTGCCTGCACAATAAATCACATTCATACAACAGAAAACAGCCCCCAAAATGTTTAAGTTGAAACATTTTCTCAGATATTGTAGCCCCCATTTAATAATCCTTGGCCTTAAGTATCTAATTAATCTAGGTCTTTAAAAAATCCAGATAAAATTATTGAGGGAGGATTTCTGGGATCAAAGGCTCAGCTTCTGGCTGTTGCATGCTTCATGTCTCCACAAATTGTCAACTGTAGCACTATTGCCCTGGTGCTGCCTTGGCTCTACCGTTGCCATCCCTATTTGCCCAGATGAACACAGTTTCAGGGATGAGGGTGGCTGTGCCTACCTGCTGCCTGATAAAGGGGATGATGGAGGAAAGGCCACAAAAGGAAGGATGAAACCAGCTGGAGTCAGGCAAGAGGATTGACAGCCTCTGACTGGAGTCTGCATGGAGATAAAGTAAGACTCTAAGGTTCCCCCTGCCTCCTTTCACAGTCCCTGCTTCCTGTATAACCTGTCAGGGGAGAGTGTGGAGGTTCTAGTTGAAGGGGTGTGGCACAGAACTGACACTGATGGAAAAGCTAGGGCCTCACTTTACCCCACACTCTCACTACATGGGTTGCTGCTGTCTGGGCCCTGAATTGTTTGACCAGACCCAGGTGTCTTTGAGTTGTTGATATAAAGTCCTTATCCCCAACTCTTGAACCAGATGCCATTCAGTAAAAATGCACCATTAGCACTGAAATATGACATGACCTCCTTCTCAACTCTCCTGTTAGCTCACCCTTAGAATTGACAGTGGACAAGTAATGAACCCTAATAGGAGATCATTAAGACTCAGTGACGTCTTCTCCTCCCTGTTTGTGAGTACAAGCCTCCATTTTGGCTTTTTGCTAATTGCTGAGGTGTGGGAGTCCAGTGGATAAAAAACGAGGCAGGGAAGAAACGGAGGAGTTTAGGATTAAGGAAAGGGAGGAGAGAAGGAGAACTAATAATAATAATAGTAAATAATGGTATTTGTTAAGCACCAAGGGTCAGATACTGTACTAAGCGCTGGGGTAAATACAAGCAATTCAGGTTGAACATAGTCCCTGTCCCACATGGCCTCACAGTCTTAATTCACATTGTACAGTTGTGGTAACTGAGGCAGAGAAATAAAGTGACTTGCCAAAGGTCACACAGAAGACAAGTGGCGGGGGGGATTAGAACCCAAGCCCTTCTGACTTCAAGGACCATACTCTATCTACACTGTGTGATGTCATTATGTCGTGCTACATATGACATCATCTGTACATCATCTGTTGGCCTCAAGTTGCTTCATCTTGAGGCCTAGGCTTTGTTTGATCAAGTCCTGAACAAGAAGAGGTGACAGTTACCAAGAAGGCGGCTCATTTTTCTCTACAATCGCTGCATTTTTTATGGAATGTGTTGAGCATTTACTATGTGCCAGGCACTGTACTAAGCACTGGCTTGCACACCAAGTACCCTTGTAATCACTAAAGAACTTAGCAATTTCAAAATGTCAATTCCATTAGCGTTTCAAACCAAATTATAACACAAGAATTGGTCTTTTTTCAACTACAACGCCTTATCTAAGAATGATGAAAATTCCATAGACTAAATAGAGATTGTCAGAGTCATCTGTAATTTCATCTAAAGGGGAAATTATTTTATTCACTTAACTGTATTTCAAGACATAAGCTAGACAACAAACCCACTGTAAAAGGTGAAGTTCGTTATCTAATTTAAAAGGGACACCATGAATGGCTCCAGAAAAAACAAATTGAGGCAGAGGAAGTGGTGGAAGCCAGAAAGGGACAATTTTTAGTGTCTATGACTTGCAGCAACAAAGGATTGCAGGAGAGATGATCAGAGTCAGCTCTTCCGGTATTTGGGGGAGGAGAGTCATGAAGTCCAACAGGAGAGCCCCACTCCTCTGCTCTCTACTTGACCTTTGACCACTCCTCCTCAAAGTTGCCTGGCCCTCTTTCCCTGGAGCTTCGGATACTCATTGAGGGAATAGCAAGATGCTAATTAATCAGAAGAGACTCCTATGATTGTCCAGGAATCTCTGATAACCAACTTCCCTGCTTTAACATAATAGGCTTATTTGTGTGTTTACAATTTTTTGTCTACTTTGGAAATAATATTATTGTAATTTTCACGAGTCATAAAATCTCTAATGCCAAGATTTAATTCTTAGCAAGTGAAAATTGCATATTTTGCAAAGACAGTCTAAGTATTTGAAAATGAGAGTAAATATTTACAGGCAGTCACTGCAATTATTTTTCATAGGGTGACAAGTTCAGAACTCTAGGTGCTCTCAGCATGATGGAGAGATTGTGAGAAAGATAAGCAATATCATTGTCAATGTGAAGCAGCTTGGCCGACTGGAAAAAGCACAGACCTATAAGTCAGACTGAGCAGGATTTCAATTCCAGCTCTGCCAGTTGTCTACTGTGAGACCTTGATAAAGTCACTTGACTTCTCTGTATCTCAGATTGCTTATCTGGAAAATGGGGATTAAGACTGTGAGCCCCATGTGGGACAGGGAGTGGGTCTATTTTGATTAGCTTTCGTCTATCCCAGTGCTTACTACAGTGCCTGGAACTTAGTAAGCACTTAAATACCATTAAAAAAAGTTCATTGGTATATACTGAGCACTGACCTCCCTGCTTCCTGTCTCTCCCCATTCCAGTCCATACTTCTGAACTAGAAAATCAGAAAGAGAACCCAAAATAGAATCTCCCAAAACCTTATTTCAGGCTGCCCTAGTGGCTGATTGGCATCATGGCCAACTATTTCCAGTTGAGTTGCCCAATCCTCACAAGCGGATGGGCTTGGAAAAGGCACAATTAAGGTAACATAACATCCCTCATACCCACCCAAAACAGGCAGAAAGCCTGTTTCATTGCCCCATATAGTTTGAACTCTATTCCCATCCAAAGGTAAATGATTACCAGTTTTGAGCAGTCTCGGGGTTGTAGAGGTGACACTGTGAATGCATAAGGGCTGTGTGTAATCAGCTAGGCAAAGCAACCCTACTGGCTGTTCATGCCTGGCTCTTTAGGGCAAAAATTTCTCTGGACTCCCCCAAGAGTTTGCTATTCACTTGGCTCCAGTAGACCTCGTGACTTCAGAATTTGTTGAAGAAGTTTGAAGTGTGGTTGCCAAGGCTACCATAGTTCCACAAACAGTTGCTCACATGGAATCAGAAGCATGCAAGGTAAGAGGGGGCAGTGATCACTGCTTCCAATTTAGCGTCATGCACACTTTTTAGGAAAAAAAAATCGTTCCTTAGCTGGAAATTTTCGAAGGCCAAAATAGGATTGGCATTGATAATTCTAATTCCTTACCTTCTATAGATCTGGAGACAGCTGATCAGAAAACCAGTGCCAGAGCAAAAAATTATTTCCAGATTTAACCAAGTGAAAGTGAATCTTCACAGAAATCTTTTCTACCAATTCCTTAATCACCAACCACATTTCCTAATGTAAGAAATGCTTGTTTCTAGGTTTCATATTCACTCTGGTTTTACCCAGTACTCTACCGTGATTTTAAAGCTGCTTTAGTAGCATTCATGGCATACTAAACACTTGGGAAGATGTGACAAATAAAAGATACAATCCCTACTCTCAAGAAACTTACAAGCAATAAAACACATCTAATATTTTAACAGAAAGGTTATTGGTCGGTTTCCAACCCGCCAACTGCCAGGGCCAGAAACATCAGGAGATAGTCTTTGTGAGGGAGCTTCAGGAGAGCTGGAGAGAGACCCAGTCACTGGGAGCTTCGGAGGTGCCTGGTAGAGCTCAGCAGCATGGAATAGTGGATAGAGCATGAGCCTGGGAGTCATAAGGTCATGTGTACTAATCCTGACTCTGCCACTTTTCCGCTGGGTGACCTTGGGCAAGTCACTTCATTTCTCTCTGCCTCAGTTACCTCATTTGTAAAATGGGGATTGTGAGCCTCACATGGCATAGGAACTGTGTCCAAATCAATTTGCTTGTATTCACCCGTCTGTTTGGAACAGCGCCTGACAAATAGTAAGCACTTAAATACCATAATTATTATAATTATTATGACCTGGGGCTCTCATGGCCTTCCTTCTCTTTCCCACTCTGGATAGACTCTTTCCGCCTGTTGTCCCATCTTCTCACCAACCCAGTGCAGCCTCAGTAACTTGAGAGGACATTTGGACTCATTAACTCAGTTTAGGAAATGCTCAGTAATGTGAAGACTGGGACTTAGTTTTATCTCTAGAACCTGCCGGTCTTTGGAGAAGCATCAATCTGCGGGCTCATTACACTTTAAAACAGAGCTCAATTACTCTGGAACTTTAGCTAAGTGCATTTCTTGATGAATTTATAAATCACACAGCACATAAGATCTATATGTCATATTTATGCCGTACTTACCCAAAATATATTTACCATTTCATTACCAAAAGGAGGAGAACTGTTAACTGGTAGAAGGTGAAGAGACAGTAATGGCCAGAAGACAGGTTTAAGAAGAGGCAGGAAATGCCATAAGAGTTCAGCCACAAGGAACTTCATCTGTTGTCTTCTTAATGGCTCCCCAGAGTCCCCAACAGAGCCAGTCTTTTCCCTGAGCTGGAACCATGTCGTAATCTACTTTCCCAAGTGTTTAATAAAGTGCTTGGCCCACAGGAAGTGTTCAATCAATAAAATTGATTGCTCCTTGTAATGATTAACAAGTAGAAGCAGTGTGGCTTGATGAGACAAGCACAGGCCTGAAAGCCAGGGGACCAGGGATCTAATCCCGGCTCTACCATTTGTCTGCAGTGTGACCTTGAGCAAGTCAACTTCTCTGTGCTTCAGTTTCCTCATTTGTAAAATGGGGATTAAAATCTACCAACTCCCACTTAGTCTGTGAACTCCATGTGGGACATAGGTTGGGTCCAACCTGCTAATAATGGTATTTGTTAAGCACTTTCTGTGTGCCAGTCACTGTACTAAGCACTAGGGTGGATACAAGTAATTCGGGTTGGAAACAGTACCTGTCCCACATAGGGTTCACAGTCTTAATCACCTCATCTGTAAAATGGGAACTGAGGTACAGAGAAGTGAAGTGACTTGCCCAAGGCCACACAGCAGACAAGTGGAGGAGCCGGGATTAGAATCCCTTCGGACTCCCAGGCCCGTGCTCTATCCATTATGCCATGCTGCTTCTCTATCTTATCCACCCAAGTACTTGGAACAGCGTGTGGCACATAAAGAGCACTTATCAACATTAGTAAGTAGAACATCAAATCCTCTAGGAGTCTGTCAAAAAAAAGTTAAAGGTAGCATGGTATCAGGCTTCAGAGCTGAAGTTCAGAGGACGCTTCTCTCTGGTTACGAGCACGGATTCCCCACAGCAACCACATTCAACAACTTGAGCAATTCCAACAGTGTCACTTACACGCTAAACTCGGATTTTCCAACTTAAATTCTTCCCTCATTTGTGGGAGGCTTTCATTTTGAGTAAAGCATTAGAGACATTTTTCATACAATTTGTTTTAATCTTCTAATTACATTTTCTTTATTTATAATGCCCTACAACTCACTGCATTGTTCATAGTAATGAAGTCACTGAATTTGGGTTGGATCCAAGCCACAGCCAGGCTCTGAATTCTAGGAAGTCACGTGATTGAAGGTCAGCTAAAATGAAAGTCAATGCCCTATCTTCCAGCACCAAACTAAGGGACTGCCTTTAGTAGATTTTCTCTCTCATCTTCAGAAGACATGCTGCTCCTTGATCATCAGACCATATTTCTCCATATTATACCTTGTGAAATATATTCCTGAAACATCTTTGAAGGCTTGTCTGACCCTGGGGGAAAATGTTCTCTGGATTAAACAATAAAAATCTCACCCCCAGCCTATCTCCCACAGACAGCATTCTCCTCTTCCTCTGGAAAGAGTAAAGCAGCATTGTATGTAAAGAAGCTTCAGTGAAGATTAAAAATTAGAAATTGTTTGATAAACTGATGCAGGGAGAAAGGAAAAGTCAGTAACAATGAATTTCATGCCTTAAAGAAAAACTCCCTCTTCTATTAGGATAATTTGGTAAGGGAGACAAATGAACAGTGGAAAATGATTAAACTTTTCATGGCCCAGACCACTCCAAAGTCAGCTTAAATGTTGTCTCTTCATATATAGCAGCATTCATATATATACGCCAGTACCCACAGCTATATAAAATAATAAGTCTTGCATTCTTCTCTTTCCAGAGTCAAATTAGGACATGTGTCCCTCCCTCACCCTCCCAGGTACAGATAGAAAAGAAAATGACTGGATCATGTATGGTGATTTCCTGCTTTTTCCTAAGAAACTCAAGAAACTTTCTAGGGCTTATTCAATATAATAGATCCACATCGCAAATAAATAAGAGGCAGATATTGAGTCAAATTTGCTTATATGAAAATTGAGACCTCAAAGTTTCCTCCAAGTACATTCATCCCTGTCTTCTTCCAGATTCCCAGTCAACTATTCTACCTCAGATTTCAGATTTTCTCCGGTATGTCTGGGCTTTCATTTTTGTTCAGCATACGAGTGATGTTCCGTATGACTCAGTCACCCCTCCCGCAGCCCCAGCCACCCAGCTGGGAGGGTCACAGCTTCCACTCTTCCCCACGGTACCAGAAGCAGCGTTGGTGGCATTGGCAGTTGTCCATACCTTCTGGGAGAGCCCCAGCTGTAGTAGTCCATCCTGGGATCTCCCTTGCCCCACCTCCCTATTCCCCGGCACCATCCCCTGATAGGAAGAATGGGTGACTTCCTAATTTTAACTATGCAGATCAAGAGGCGCTATAAACCTCTTTTTCATGGGATCATCTTCCAGCATTTCACTTAATGCTTCATAGTGAAAATAATAATAATAATAATAATGATTATGGTATTTGTTAAGCACTTACTATGAGCCAGGCACTGTTCTAAGTGCTGGGCTAGATACAGGGTAATCAGATTGTCCCACATGGGGCTCACATTTTTAATCCCCATTTTACAGATGAGGTAACTGAGGCATAGAGAAGTCAAGTGCCTTGCTCAAAGTCACAGAACAGACAAATGGCGGAGCCTGGATTAGAACCCACGTCCTCTGGCTCCCGAGCCCTTGCTCTTTCCACTAAGGCGTGCCACTTCTCACCAAGCCATGCTGGGCCAACCTGCGGTGGAACTGTTGGGTTTCATTTTTCCTCAGATGGGGCTGTTTAGAAGAGTCAGCAGTGAGGTGGAAAGCACACTTGCATGCCTGTTTTATCCTGATGGAAGACTGAGTGGGCGAGGGGATTTCAGCTTGTTTATGGCTTTTGAAAGCAGACCTGGTTGACTCCCTCCACAGCTCCAACACAGCAGATTCAGCCACCCAGCAACTGCCCCATCTCCCATCACTGGAATTGTAAGCTCACTGAGAGCGGGAAATGTGTCATATATTGTATCGTCCCGAATGCTTAACAGTTCTCTGCACACAGTAAGTGCTTGATAAATGTGATCGACTGACTGAAGCCTTCTTCCCCCAAGTGGAAGTGAAAAGTGGAGATGAGATGTGGTCAGAGCAGGTGGTAGAGGAAGCAAAGGGGCCAGAAGAGAGCCTTGTAACTATGTACAGATAGATGGCCCATAGTAAGAAGAGAAGTGGCGTGGCCCAGTGGAAAGAGCCCGGACTTGGGAGTCAGAGGTCATGGGTTCGAATACCAGATCTGCCACTTGTTAGCTGTGTGATTGTGGGCAAGTCATTTAACTTCTCTGTGCCTCAGTTACCTCATCTGTAAAATGGGGATTAACTGTGAGCCTCACGTGGGACAACCTGATTACCCTGTATCTACCGCAGTGCTTAGAACAGTGCTCTGCACATAGTAAGCGCTTAACAAAAACCAACATTATTATTCCGATTAGACTGTAAGCCTGTCAATGGGCAGGGATTGTCTCTATCTGTTGTAACTAGACTATCCCCTATGTCTCTCTTTCATCCACCATCTTTCTCCTCCACCCAAGTCTATCTGTGGAAATCCAAACTTTGTGGCCCAGGAAGCAGAAACAGATAGGCCCAGGGAGCCTAGGGCAATGAAAACAGCAGGAGATATCCATCATTCTGTACTATTTATCCAACACCTGTCATGTGCAGAGCAGCGAGGCTTAGTGGAAAGAGCCGGGCTTGAGAATCAGAGGTCGTGGGTTCTAAACCTGCCTCCACCACTTGTCAGCTGTGTGACTTTGGGCAAGTCACAACTTCTCTGTGCCCTAGTTACCTCATCGGTAAAATGTTGATTAAGACTGTGAGCCCCACGTGGGACACCCTGATTACCTTGTTTCTATCCCAGCACTTAGAACAGTGCTTGACACATAGTAAGCGCTTAACAAAAGCCATCATTATTATTATTATTCCTGAACTAAGCATTTGGGAGAGTAGCATCGAATTAGTTAGTAGTCATGATCCCTGCCCTCAGTCTAGTGAGGCCAATCACAAAAGAGCTGCCCCTGGTTCTTCCCTGCCTGCCATGGGGCCATGATTCATTGCTTCAGCACTCAGTTCAAGGGCTGCTAATGTCCCTCATTATCCAGCTCCTGCGCCCTTAAACACACCGTCCTCATTTCTCCTGTCTCCCCCTCACTGCCTGTGTGATGGCAGTGGCAGGTAGGGAGCAGGAGAGGGTGTAGTATGGCAGGAGGTGGGGTGTGGGAATGAGAGGAAAAGAACCAATTTGCCCTGGTGAAGGGGCCGATTCACCCTCTGTCCTTCTGGGGTGGGAACAAAAGAGCTTCCCCAGCTCACCCAGCGGCCCGGAGGGGACAACAGGATGCCTCTGGTCCCTACCTATGAGAACCACACCCTTCAGGCAACTGGCAAGGAATGGAGCAACCTCCTGGTTTCCAGGGTAGGGAAAGGCTAGCCATAGCTAACAATTCACCAACTGTATTTGTTTAGCACTTACTGTGTGTAGAGCACTGCACTGCTTGGGAGAACACAATATTGTATTGAATGCAATACAACATTGATTCTCCCCCAACAGCTTTGTGGGTGAAGATAATGGCATCACCCCAATGGTGCCAAGATCATGAAGACCATCAAAACGAGACCAATCATGGATACCTACAATTATTATCATAATGGTATCATTCCTCTTTCTCGCTCATTAACCTTAAGGAGCAGCATGGCCTCAGAGTCAAAGGGCCTGGGTTCTAATCACAGCTACTCTGCTTGTCTGTTGTGGGATCTTGGGCAGGTCTCTTTGCTTCTCTGTGCCTCAGTTACCTCATCTGTAAAACAGAATTCAAGACTATGAGCCTTATATGGGACATGGCCTGTGCCCAAACTGATTAGCTTGTATCTACCCCAGTGCCTGGTACCTAGTGAGGACTTAACAAATACCATAAAAAGTCTATAATTACACCAGCAACTCCAATGAGAAAGTAAACTGAGTAATGAGAGTTTTGCATTTGTTTTGATTTTAATAGTTATTTCAGGTATCTGAGTTTACTGAATAAATGTTAGCAAATTCTTGTTTTTCTCTGTTTCCCTCATTGAGTCTCACTTCATCTTGCACAAGAAATAAAAATCTGTATTCATCTACAATTATGTTATTGGAAGGCTGGATCATTTCAAAAGCTTCGCTGCACATATGAAGCATAATCATACTTCAAATGATGTCCTTATTTTACCCACAGGGATAACTAGACGAAGACTCAGTAATAGCACAAGAAGGAAAACTCCAGGTCCCCGCATGAACAGTTGGAAACAGTCATTTTTGCATACTGCACAAATTTTAAATTATCACACTGGAATTCTAAATCTTAAACTCAGTGCAAGTTTAAATACCAGGAGAAAAATAAAACTAACTTCAGTTTAGGAGTCTTGTGTTCTCCCCCTACTTGAATACAATAGCCAAGTCAGAAGGGGGCAAAATCATCTCTCATTTCCAAAAACAATCCCCAATGCACATGTGTCTTAGTAGAGTAATCATTTTCAGCTTCATTTTCAGTCCAAAGGAAGCCTTAGGAACGAGTTGTCATAATTGTTCAGACACAGCTGAAAGCCTTTGGTTTGAGCTGAGCTAATGTGGATTTTTTTTCCCCTTTAGATTCCATGGTCAGGTGTGTTTCCTGACTGTGAGTGACCTATGTAGCCTTGGGCAGGTTACAAGTTCTCTATGCCTCCATTTCCTCATCTGTAAAATGGGAATTCATATGGAACAGGGACTGTATCAAATCCAATTAACTTTTATCACCCCAGTGCTTAAAACAGTGTTTGACACGTAGTAAGGGCTTAAATGCTATACTGATAACATAGATGAAAATAGAAATATTAATAATTGCTCCAGGAATCTGCACAATTGACAGCTGAAACTGGGGGTACTCTATTGCTGCCCTATCCCTCTCTCTGCCCTTAGCCTGTTGATTCTCTTGAGACTACCGTAGGGTTCTCAAGGCAACAGCATCAAGGTGGGAGGACAGGAATGAGAGCTGGAAATGATTTAATTGCAACCTGACTGTCACAATTAAATACTTCTACCTCCTTAGCAGAGAGACTAGGGCCAGTGGGAGGATTTGGGAGGCTCAGGCACAAATTAGGTCCAGAAGTAGTCGGTAATCTTGCTGGCATAAAGTGACCTTGCTCATGTTAACTTGATGCTTAAAGTTAATAATAATAGTAGTAGTATTAAGCACTTTTATTATTAAGGTATTTATTAAGCCCTTACTATGTGCCTAGCACTGTTTAAAGTGCCAGGGCAGATACAAGATAATCAGGTGATCCCATGTGGGGCTTACAGTCTTAATCCTCATTTTACAGATATGGCAGAGGCACAGAGAAGTTAAGAGATTTGCCAAGGTCACACAGCAGATGAGTAGCACAGCTGGGGTAAGAAACCACATCCCCTGGCTTCTAAGCCTGTGCTCTTCCCATTAAGCCACTCTGCTTCTCTTTCATTTTCCCTACCCAAATTCAGGTCATAAAAAGGAGATTTTCCTCAAAGAAATCCTACTGCAAAATATACCTTATGCTATGAAGACCTGGTCAGGGGGTGGATAATTGATATCAAGAACAGAATTGCTGAAACTTCAATTGATGCTAATGAAATGCCACAGAAAGCTTGGTATGCCTGCCAAAGGTTTTCCCCAAGAGGTGAATAGCATTTTCCATAAGTCTATGGAAATTACAGAATTAGTTTGGTAATGAAATACTCTCAGCCACTTTCTTATGTATGATTCAACACTTTGGTTCTCCACTGAATAGCATGGGTTATAATAATTTCATAAGTGGGAAGCACATATTTATTATTCAATGAAGAGATGAACACTGTCTAAAACAAAATATTTTAATCCACTAGAGAGTATTTTTCCTCACATATGAAACATGAAATATGCTTATTTTAACCTACTTTTGACCCAGTATCGCTATGTATATTATTACAGGATAATTCCACAAGATTTCAATTAAGTGTAAAATTTCTTAGACACTTCATATTAATTGTAGAGGCACGTAATTAAAGCATCTTCAAGGCAATTTTCAGCAGCCTGGGCCAATCCATTGCTACTGTTACCTAATCAAAGGAAAGGATTGGATACAGTGCGTCTCTTGTGTTCACCGGGTTTATAGGGCAAGTGCTGTCTGCTATCAGAGAAAACTACCTTTCCCTTTGACCAATATCCTCCATAAGGATTCCCATAAATGCTTATTCTATTTAGAGAGAGAAGTCAAACCTTTCCACGGCTGAATCGTTTTAGGATGCACTTGCCAGGGATTGGAAAAATTGAGAAACCCACTAAAAAAATCATGAAGGTCCAGATTGTAAAATTGTAGACAAATGGAGAGGAATTTGTTTTTTTTACAAAAACAGTAGGTCAGTCTTAGCAAAGGTGGAAGTTTTTAGAATGCTTTGGGGTTATGTCTAACCACTGATGCTGCTGAGCACCTATAGGAGAGGTCCATACTTTCCAGACCTCCGGCGGAAGTTCTTCATAGCAGCCTGCTGACAGGAATCAAGTTTATATTTATTTCTTGTGTACTCAAAGGAAGCAGAAAATTCATTTTAGCCTCAGGCTCATTTTCCTTGACTCTTTTCTCTCATTCAATCCAAACAGAGAAGCATCATGGCTCAGTGGAAAGAGCCCATGCTTGGGAGTCAGAGGTCATGGGTTCTAATCCCAGCTCCACCACTCGTCAGCTGTGTGTCTTTGGGTAAGTCACTTCTCTTCGCTGGGACTCGGTTCCCTCATCTATAAAATGGGGATGAAGACTGAGCCCCATGTGGGTCAGCTTGATTACCTTGTATTCCCCCCAGTGCTTAGAACAGTGCTGTGCTTAAAACAGTGCTTGGCACGTAGTAAGCACTTAACAAATGTCATCATTATTATTAAATCTATCACTAAGTCCTGTTGGTTCAACTTTCACAACTCCACTAAAATCCACCCTTTCTTCTCCCTCCAAGCTGTTATGCTGTTAATCCAGGCACTTATCCTATCCCACCTTGATTATTGTTATCAGCTTCTTTGCGGACCTCCCCGCTTCCTGTCTCTCCCCACTCCAGTTCATACTTCACTCTGCTGCACAGTTCATTTTTCTACAGAAACATTTAGTCCATGCTTTGCCCCCCCTTCCCTCTGCTCCTCCTCCCCTTCCCTTCTCCCCGTCTGCTCTACCCCCTTCCCCTCTGTACTGTGCTTATTTGTATATTATTTATTACCCTATTTATTTTGTTAATGAGGTGTATATCTCCATGATTCTATTTATCTTGATGATGTTGTCTTGCTTTGTTTTGTTTTGTTCTGTTTTGCTTTGCTGTCTCCCCCGTTTAGACTGTGAGCCCGTTATTGGGCAGGGATGGTCTCTATCTGTTGCTAAATTGTACATTCCAAGTGCTTAGTACAGTGCTTTGCTCATAGTAAGCACTCAATAAATACTACTGAATGAATGAATGCTTCCCCAATCCTCAAGAACCTCCAGTGGTGTCCCATCCACCACCACATCAAACAGAAACTCCTTACCATTGGCTTTACAGCACTCAATCACCTTGCCCCCTCCAACCTCAACTCACTACGCTCCTATTTCTACCCAGCCAACACATTTGGCTCCTCTGATGTCAACTTACTCACTGTACCTCGATCACCTCTATGTCACCACTGCTCTCTCACCCACGTCCTGCATCTGGCCTGGAACGCCCTCCCTTTTCATAACCGACGGAAAATTACTCTTCCCACTTTCAAAGCCTTATTGAAGGCACATCTCCTTCAAGAGGTCTCCCCTAAGCTCTCATTTCATATTTTCCCACTCCCTTCTGCACTTCCCTGACTTGCTCCCTTTGCTCGTGGCCCCTCCCAGCCCCACAGCACTTATGAAAATATCCATAAGATTTATTTTATATTAATGTCTGTCTCCTCCTCTAGACAGTAAGCTCACTGTGGTCAGGGAATGTATATCTTTTATATCACTGTGTTGTTCTCTGTCACACGATTAGCATAGTGCTCAGCACACAGTAAGTGCTCACTAAATAAAATTGATTATTAGTTTCATGAAATTATAGTCAATTATGAAGCGTTCAGGGAGTGTTACTTCTCACTTCAGAGAAAGAAAACAAGCACAACATAGGGAAAAGAACCCAGGCATATTTTTGAACAGTTGTATTAGTTGAGCACTTAAGTGCGAACCACTGTCCTAAGCCCTGGGGTAGATACAAGATAATTAGGTCAGACATGGTCCTTGTCCCACAGGGGGCTCACAGTCTAGACAGGAGGGAGAGCAGTTATGGAATTTTACTGAGGCGGCAAATGAGGCACAGGGAAGTTAAAAGGCTTTCTCCCTGATCAAGGGGGCAAGACACAGAGCTGGTATCAGAACACAGTTCCTCTGAACTCTTTCCACTTGACCATTCTGCTTTTTTAACTTTTGCTACTTTCAGCATTCCAGACTGCTGCCATTAACTTGATTTGCCCAAAGTCACCCAGCAGGCCAGCAAAAGAGCTGAGACTAGAACTCAGGTTTCTGACTACCAGTCCTGAGATCTTTCCAGTAGGGCATGTGAGCTCTGAGTTAGATGCTGCCAAAGGAAAAGTGTTCCTGCAGGAACACTCATTGGGTGACGGGGTCTTGTCTATTTTAGATGTAAACAGCATCATTTTCTCAGAAGGCATCTTCCCTTAAACTTAACTTCAAAAATTGTCATCTCCTCAGGGTGCTTCTTTGGGCTTGTGGTTTAATTCTCCACAACCTGAGTTTAAAATTTAGTGCTATAAATGGTGGGGGTATTTAGAACATTTGCTTAGGTGGCAATATGTTTCTGTACAGTCTTTTTGGTTTAATTTTTGGGCTCAGAACCAGAAGTCTGTGGTACTCACACTGAATGAGGACCTAGGAAACAATGGGCGATTATTACAAACCCTTGGAACCCCTGAACACCCTTCTTCCCTAGGCCTGATTTACGGATCCCCTGGTTGATCAATCTGTGGTACCTCTAGCTCACACTGAATGAGAACCTAGGAAACAGTGGGTAATTATTCCATACATTTGGATACCCTCCTTCCCCAGGCTTGATTTACAGATCCCCTGGTTGATCCATTAGTTTCTTAACTATACTTTTAAAAGAAGTTAAATGGTTTTCTAATAATGGTGCGTCTTACAAGTCCTCCCCAGTTCTCTAGTCTTTATTGTACAACATAATCTATTGCAGAACTGGAATCCTACAATGCATAGTAGTCAATGTTAATCAGATTACATTGCCTATATAAAGAGTAATTCTTATGCAGAAGGGCAGTAATAGCCAAGGGCCTCAGTCAAGAATGAGCCAGAACTACCTCATACTGCTGTTCTTCAATAGATACAAAGAATCTATTTTAAAATTAGAAAGATTCATAAAAGGAACTATAGAAGGTTTGGAAATTCTTGATTTTCAGCATGCTATTTTAACATTTGACCCAAAGTAACATCTTCAAGTGTCCCGGAATCCTAGGAATAAATGTGCAGTATAAATGCAAAAGTATTGGTATTTAGTTCTACCAAAAGATATTCTTTGCCAAACACCATTTATAAATGCTACCTCAAAAAAGTAAAAGAAACTTGTATTAGATCTTGAAAACTCCCACTCTAGAGAAGAGATGAAAAATCAAAGCTGTGGAAGGAAGAGCAGGAAAAGAAGAAAGGAGTCTGGAACTGAAGCAGACATACCAAAGTTCAGGAAGATAGCTGAGTTCAATAACAGCTCTAACAGGGAGGGAGACCATCTTTTCAGATCATTTTAATGCACAGACTGTGTCCTCTCCTCTATGAAATAGGCCTTGACACTTATTTACCTCTCTCACTAGCTACCTACATCACAGAACAGATTCGCTTACCATCTGAACCCAAACTGTTGCTTCTGGGTGACATGCCTTAAAGATAGCACTGTGCCTTCTGATCTTCCCAAGATGGCCACCGCTTGGGATATTCAAGTTGGGGACCATGTCAAAAACCTCATCAAGATAGCTACTACACATGTTCAGAGTCCCTCTCAGCCCCTTTCCTCTGTTTCATATGTACTAGCCATCTTCTATTTTATTTTTTCACATGGATGTTCTATTTCTCCACTCTGCATAATAACAAATTCTTCTTGAAAGGTTTGATGCTTTGTGGGGGTCTTTGTGTTTTTTGGTTTTGGTTTTTTTGCAAAAAGAAGTTGTTCTCTTACTTTGAGTCCTTCTTCTTCCACTTCTGTGGTCCCCAGAGGTGGCAGGAAACTGCCAAATTTTTAGTGAGACCTGACAAACTCATCTGCAAGCAGCTCTTGCTCAGAGGCCTGAAGCCAAGTTGCCTGGAACATCATAAGCACTTAAATACCACTATGAAAAAGACAAAAAGCCTTAAAATCATTGCTTCGCCACATAGTCAACCAGGACTAATTGATACATTATAATGCAGACTACCTGATAGAGTCAAACTTAGATCTGTGATGTTTTAGGTAATGTATCATTGGAGATCAGGGACTTTGAATTCTTATTTCAGGACACATAAGAGGCTGAAGGGGGTCTTGTCACATCATTATGGAAGCAAATGATAGCCAACATGACCTAGGTTTGAATCTCAAGAGCAGAGAAGATAGATTGAAGGCAAAGGGATTTTAAGGAGGCTTATTCCTTGAAAATTTACTGTCTTAATAAAATTTGAGAATATCAATGATTAGCCTGCAATGATAATGTCAATCATCCAAACACCCATCTAATATTTTCCTGGGTAAATGGGGGAAGGGTTATAAAATTCCTATACATCAAGGAATCAAAGTACCAAGGAATAGTTATTTTGTACATGAGCAGAGATCGCTAAAGGACAAGATTTTATCAGTCAGAAATCATGAGTGCTGCCTTCTCCAGCTTTGAGATCATTTTCTTCCTTTCACTTTAAACAAATTGAACTTGATTTCACTTAAAACCTTCCTGAATCTCTGAAATGGTGATCAGACACAGTCCTGGCCATGACAAACCCTGGCCACATACACGAAGTCAACCCTGGTGATGAAAAAGGACCTCAAAGATATGAATCAAAGCATCCTCATCATGGCCTAGCCATTCACAAGAAAAATTGGACAATATCAAAATGGAAATCTCTAGAACAGTAGCTCCTCTGGCCATATTCTCCCTATGAAATATGAAGTACTACACTAACTTGGAGCAACTGGTCAAGTTTACATGCTCCAAACTGTTCAAATATAAAGTAAGCATTAATAGGCAATCTTGTCAGCGGCAATGTTAATCAAATCACCAAGGTAAGCTATTTGCAGTTGCAGTTCATGTGGATCTATCCTCAGAGGTCTGAGAAGAATACACCAACTAGAAAAAGAAATGTGTACTTGACCCTAATGCACCAAAAGCTTTGCCTCTCATTTTTTTTTTCCATAGCACCACTCTGCAAACAGGATCTTAAAAGAGTCATATTCCTGGAGTTTTGAAACAAAGGGAGTAAGAGAGATGAGAGCATCTAAGTTTTTTCAGAGTTAACTTGCACAAATCACACGAACTTTGTTGGGAAAGAGGAAAGCCGAAACAAATGCTTGAAATGACTGAGGGGAGTCTGGTGAGTCAATCAATGATATTTATTGAGATCTTACTGTGTAGAGAGCACTGTAATAAGCACTTAATTGGAAAAATAATTTGCTGACCAAAATAAAAGGTGAAATAATTGGGCATCTAAAAAAATTCAGTATAGTGGTATTTTAAATTGAACCTGGGTCTCTTTATGAGCTCGTTTCTTTCTCTCACACACCAGATTCTTACTGTATTAGGTGGAAAGGGAAGCAAAATCCCCACAAACGATCCATCCTGTAAGGAGCCTCACTCAGATCTCTGTTGGTTGGCAGGATCATGGCAGCTCTAGACAATTTCCACAAAGGGGATATGTCTATCAACCCAAGATTGGGAAAGCATGATAAAGATGAAGAAAGTGCCTTCAGGAGGCTGGCATCCAGAAATAAAGAGGGCATAAATGGGACATGGTGAAAAATATGCCTCATTTCACTGTACTTTCCAAGCGCTTAGTCCAGTGCTCTGCACACAGTAAGCACTCAATGAATACGATTAAATGAATGAAATTTTGATGAATGAGAACAATACAGATCAATTGCATTTATTGAGTGCTTACTGAGTGCAGAGCAGCTCTAGGGAGTACAGTAAAATAGAGGTGGGTGTTATACAGATGTTTTAAATGATTTCATATCCAGACTGATTAAGTAATGCTGTGAGCTTTGTCAAGCCCTTTAGCTCTCCCAGGTCTCTTTCCTGCTCCCAAACACTTAGCCATTTCACTACTGTTAGCAAAGAATGGGACAGGGCAGCAAGATGAAGTATAACTTGAATTGGTCAATTTTATGACTTACGAAGAACTTTGATAGAAGATTTAGCTTTTGCCTAATTTTAGATTATCAGAGTCAATTATCTAAGCTTTCCCTGTTCCTGATTACCATAGATAATCAAGAGTTGATTGAATTTCTCTTAAAAGGATGGAATAAAGAAAAAATACTAATTCTATATTATTCTTTGCCAGAGGTTTGGGCTGGGGTTGAAATATTCAGCTTCCTCCTGTGGGATAAAGATTAACTAAAAATTCAGTATTCGACCACCTACTTACATGTATACATAATAAATGCCTAGAGGAAGTATTATTTCAATTAATATTAATTCTGAAAAACAATTAGAGAGGTTGATCCTGTGAGCACTAGCAGTTCAGAAAAAGGTGAAGCTAATTGGACAGAGACAAAATGAATAAAAAATTCTTTAAGTAGACCATCCTGTTTTCCTAATATTTTTCAAAAATAATGGAAAGAGACAAGAACTGGAGGTGTAGAGCATAAAAATGCTGAAATATTTTCAGAATTCTCCTATGTAGATTAACATTGTTTAGCGTAGATTGAGGAAGCTTTAAGTAATCCTTTTAGTTACTTGAAATCATGGAGAGTCTATTGTAAAATCTTTGATCACTTCTGACAACTTGTCATACAAAAAGAACACCCAAGAAAATAAAAGGCAGAGAGTTTAGAATCAGAGAAAAGTAAATCCACTGGTAGCAAATTTTATGGTTTCCTCATTACATTTTTGAATTTTATAAAATTGGACTGCAAACATTTCAGCCAAAATCTGGAGGACATGTGTTTTCTTCAGGTTTTTTTTCCTCAACCCCTGGATAAACAGAGTGTGAGTTTCACAATATAGCAGCCATGAAAATAAACACTGACCCTGGAGCTATTATCTAAAACAAATTGAGCGTACTTATGTTTCTGGGTTTTTTTCTATTTTCTTTAAACGTAACTCTGTGTCTGTGGGAGAACTATGATTTTATTTGCTGCAGGCAGTCACTAGTATTCTGCTGGTACACTGACATCAGAAGAAGGGCTAACCAGAAAGGAGAGAAGCTGTACTGGTAAACATGTAAGAGCCACGTAGACTTCCTAGTCAAACAGAATTTTCACATGATCTTCAGAGCCTCCTAATAATTACTAATAATGAGAGTTGTGGCATTTGTTAAAACAGTGTACTAAGTGCTAGGGTAGATACAAGTGCTAGGGTAGATACAATCAGGTCAGAGTTCATTTCATTCATTCAATCATATTCATCGAGAGCTTACTGCATGCAGAACATGGTGCTTATATTCAAAGTAGGAGGAAGAAAGAGTATTGAATACTCATTTTACAGATGAGGAAACAGCCACAAAAAAGTTAAATGACTTGCCAAAGGAAACAGCAGGTAAGGTGGGGAAGAGAGGGGTATAGGAGAAGATGTACCGAAACAAGATATTTCAAAATAAAATATCTTCAAAAAATAAGGTTCTTAACCTTTACCCTAGTGTTGATGGCGACTTAAGCTGTGCAGAGCACTGTTCCAAGCAATTGTACGATAAATTTGGTAGATATGATACCTGACTTCACAGAGCTTAGAGGTATGGGGAAGCAAAAAGAGTTTAAAGGTAAATATGTAAGTGCTCTTGGGGGCGTGGTGTGAGTAGCCAGAGTTTTGTGGAAGTGCCCAAGTGGCAGTGGGAGGAAAAAGCGTGGGGAGAAGCAAGATTCATTAGGAAAGGCCTCCTAGAAATCAGAAGGGACTTTAGGGTGGGGAGACCAATGATGTCTCAGATATGAAGGGAGAGGGAGTTCCAGGCAGAAGGAAGGATGTCAGCAACAGGCTTGCAATGAGAGAGATGAGATCAAGGCATAATGTGTAGGTTGGCTTGAGAGGAATAAAGCTTGTGAGCTGAAGTGTAGTGGAAGCAGAGTGAGACTAATCAGGGGAAGGCACTGATTATTTGAATTCTTTTAAATCAGGAATCTTACTTGCAGAGGTGGCTAGACCTGTAGCTGCCCATAAGCACAGGCTTATAAACACCCCCTTTTTAATAAATGATACAGTTTTAAAGTTATTCATGTTAAGAAATATTATCAAAATACATGCTGTGGTAAGGAATTGTATCTATCAACTGATGCACTGTACTCTCCCAAGAGCTTACAGAGCTCTGTACACAGTAAGCTTTCAATAAACACCACTGATTGATGTTTAAACACATTTACATATATTCAGTTAATTACACTCTGGATTTACCTTGAAATTCACAAAGCACAACACCTGACCTTCCTTCTAACAAAAGAGATAATGGTTCCATTGCAGTACATCACTTTTTCCCATGGCCCTGTTCTTCAGCTAGTTTTTTTTTTTTTATACATAGTGAGCACTGTCTTTTCTCCATCATCAAAATAAAATATATTCATGCTTTCTTGCTATAACCTTATTCGTCCTCCTGTTAAAACTATGTCTAAATAATTTTTTTTCTTTTTGGCTCCCTGTTGCATTGAGGGTAGAGAACATGTAGATTCTTTCTGTTATATTCTTCCAAGTGCTTAATAGAGTGGTTCACTGCTTTATATTTATATCCATTACTTATACCCACAGTTTATTTATATTAATGTATGTCTCCAACTGTAAGCTTGAGGTGGGCAGGGAATACATTTACTAACTCTTTTAGCATGTCCTCTGCCAAGGGTTTAGTACTGTGCTCTGATTTACATAGTTGGTTCTCAAATACTTTTGATCAACTGATAGAGAAATTTTTGTCACATACACACAGGTGTCACTAGCAGTTTGGTTGTACAACTCCCCTCTGGATCAATGATAATGATAAGCAGTGTGGCTTAGTAGAAAGAGCCTGGGCTTGGGAGTCCGAGGTCATGAGTTCGAATCCCGGCTCTGCCACTTGTCAGCTGTGTGACTGTGGACAAGTCACTTCACTTCTCTGTGCCTCATTTCCCTCATCTGTAAAATGGGGATTAACTGTGAGCCTCACATGGGACAACCCGATGACCCTGTATCTCCCCCAGCACTTAGAACAGTGCTCTACACATAGTAAGCACTTAAATACCAACATTATTAATAACAGTATTTGTTAAGCACTTACTATGTGCCAAGGACTGGGATAGATACACATTAGTCAGGTCAGACACAATGTCTGTCCCCAACAGGGCTCACATTCCAAGTAGAAGGAAAAATGGGTATTGACTCTCCTTTTTTCAGAGGAGGAAATTCAGGCACAGAAGTCATATGACTTGCCCAAGGTTACACAGTAGGCAAATGGCGAAGCCAGGATTAGAACCCAAGTCCTCCAACTTTCAGGCCTGTGCTCTTTCCACTTGCTGCACTGCTTCTGTGTGGTCATATAAAGAATCCTGGAACATTGCTCCTCTTGTTGCATTGTGTAGTTATAGTTTGAAGATGCAACAGAAAAAAAATTCTACAGATAACTTGTACTATGAATACTATGTTTTTGTTATTTTATCTTTCTGTATTTTCCAGAAAATTGCTTTTTCCTGAATGTTTTTGCACTCCTGCTCTTCATCTCCCCCACCTAAGAACCCTGGAATTCTGAGTCTTGACTGCCTGAACTCCTCCACTGCTCCTAACCCACCTGGGACTTGTGACCTGTCGTTCTAGGGGGCCTGGGTTTGCCGTGGCTGGGAAACCTGTGATCTGTTGTGAAATAGTGCTCCAGCTGCAGTTTGGTGCTTTTTTGGGCCTGAGCTGGACTCTCCCTTTTCCCAAGCCTTCTGTGAGACCTTACTTGCTTGGACATAATCCCTAGCATGTTCCTCTCCCAATTCCCTCCCTCCCTGACCTGTTTTTTTTGTTTTGTTTTTTGTTTTTGTTTTGTTTTTTTTTAATGGGAACAGGGCTAGGGACAGTTAGCACATGTGGAGATGTTAGCAAATGACAGTGGCAGCAAAATGTGCCTCTCAGCAGAGTCATTTAGTGGGCAGATGTCGGCCCATCCACAGGAGCAGACCAGTTATGATTTCATGTTTAATCAGCTTGGCAGTGTCTACGAATGATTTGCATGCTGAAATGAATGGTTTTAATCAAATTCTAATCTTTTAATCTGACTTTTTAAATGTTACACTTAAAAGTAAAGAAAAATTAGAAATACCTTTTCCTTTCTCTTTTTCTTCTCACTCCCACCTCTTCATTGATTTTCTATACTCTTAACCAACCCCCACTCCCTGATACACACACACACACACAAGAATGTGGGCTTTTTATTTTCTATTTTAAAGCACTTCTCACTTAGGAAACTTGGGTTACATTGCTTTTCACTCAGTTGCTCAGATATATGCTCACAAGTTTTGAACTGTCCATCCTTTCAGATTGCAGGCATCACCAGTGTGGTTCCCTACCATCATGAAGCAGCCACAATAAGCATTTAGTGCCACCTAAAGGTTTTGATTACAGAAGAGCCAGCTGTAGTTGTAGAAAGAATCACTGCTTCCTAATAAGTTTTCAATTTGTCCTTGCTTAGATCCTGTTAGAATTCGTAATAAAATCTTAATATTAAAGATTTTACTTTCCTTTTTCAAATTATTCAGACCAAACAAATGAACAGACTTTCTTTACAAATTAACTTGTATTTTAAAATACCCTCTTTACTCTCCTGGGGTAAGACAGAAATATCCTTACTATAAATGTTCCTTGTCTCTTTGCTGGAGAACTGTTATCGTGCCAACTAGCTAAGTCTAATGAAACAGCCTAAGAGATTCAATTGTTCAAAATAACTTATTTTTCATTAAAGAATCTAGATAAGAAACAACAAAGGTGACAAATTTGAGGATATTTATTGGCCAATGAAAATTAGAAATGTGGCTGAAAAGCAGAGATCATATTTTTCCAAATTGTTCATAAACATGGATAAAATTGGACCAAATCTGAACAGGCTCCCAAGAAGTGAAAGGACAATGTTACTGGCTCTAGATTAGGATTTGTGCCATCTTCCCTGAAATTGAATAACAATAATAATAATAATAACGAGGGTATTTGTTAAGCGCTAAATGCAAAGCACTGTTCTAAGGGCTGGGGGGGATACAAGGCCATACTGCTCCTCAATAAATACTGAGGTCTTTCAATGCAATTTCAATTTCAATTCAACTGATTGAATTGTAACAGAAAAGCATTTGAAATAGCTTTATCAACAAGAATACTGCAATTGGTGAGAACTTCCTCAAAGCCCTTGCCTACGGAAATTTAATGGGGTGGTTTCTGAGGTCTCTCCCATGATCTACCACCCAACCACCACCTACACACACTCAGGGAGGCAGTTAGCAAGGATGCAAGGGAGGAAAAAGCATGAGGATAACCCATAAGGCATGAAACCTAAAAATTAATGTGAGAATGGATTGGGTGACTGCACCCTTCAAATTCTTTGATGCTCACTTCGCTATGCCAGCATGAGGAATTTAAGGTGCAGAGAGGGAGAAGAAGAGAGAGTTCAGAAAAGGGAAAAGAAAAACATATAAAGCAGAAGAAAATATGTGGAATTACTACACAACATCACTGCCAGCTTTAGGAAATCAATGATCAATAGTTTGGAGAAACTGAAGAGATAAAACTCTAGACAGCGCCTTTTACTCCTTGCTAAAATACAGTGTCCTGCACACAGTAAGCACTCAATAAATATGATTGATCAGTTTAACTGGATCTGGCCCAATCCTGTAATAGCAATTCAAGAAAATTAAAGTGAACTTTTCTCTTAATATTTAGTTCACAAGGCGATAACTGATAGCTACATTTAGCAGCTTTAGGGAAGTAAGAGTGAATCAAGAATAGATTCTGGAGTCTTCTACTTCTTTGCTTTTCATGTAGCATGTTGTTAAACAAAGGGAAATGAAATCAACAGATAGGATTCCACTCAAGTTCTGAGTCTCCCAGTACCCTCCACTAACAGTGCTGTCAATGGGAGTTAGTTATGTCATCTCCTCATTATTTCTGGCCACATACAGAAAGGAATGCTTCCAGTGACCAAGGCCAAGAGTTCACCACAGTCGCTGTCTACATTTAATTAGGTTGCACTATCACCACCCATCACGCGGGTTCAGTTTACAGGTGGCCTATTGGATGGAACCTCCCTGACATTGGTGACATCCAGTGGAACACCCTTAGGAGGCAGGGTTAGAAGCAGGCAGGGTAGTTGCTGATCCTTAATCCCTCCTACCAAAGGTCAAAGAGAGCAACTTTCCCCTCAGGACCCCGGGAAAAAAAGACGATTCTTCAGGTGGACTAATCCAACCTGGCAAATAAACCCAAATTTTCAGGATGCCCATATTTTAAATGGTAGAGATATAATAGTCGCATAATTGCTTTCACCACATAATTGCCCCTCTCTGATTTTCAAGGAGAAAATGAAATTGTTTTTTGTTCAGCATGGTTATAAGCAGTGAGAGTGATATTCATTATGGGGGTTGGAAGAGAAGGATCAAAATGCAATACCATGGTAGATCAGACTTGCTCTGGGAATTTGGGAGGATCTTTCAAATGTTCATGTGTTCAGGGCATAAGAGAAGAAGTGATAATAATGATGGCATTTAAGCGCTTACTATGTGCCAATCACTGCTCTAAGCACTGGATAGAGGGTCATAGCTGCATGATGTCACCCAGTGCTTATTGTGTGCAGTACTTGGGAGAGAGTAGAAGAGTGCCAGTCTCAAGTGCCCTCTTAAAATTTATCCATCAACAGGATTTATGGAGCTCTTACTATGCACAGAACACTGTACTAAGAGCTTGAAACAGTACAATAAAACCGAGTTGGTAGAAACGTTCCCTGCTCACAAAGATCTTAGAGTTTAGAAGAAGTGACAGCAAGCTCATTATGGGCAGGGAACATGTCTGCTAATTCTGATGTATTGTACTCACCCAAACACTTAGTACAGTGCTCTGCATATAGTAAATGCTCAATAAATACCATTGATTAATATGTTTACTTCTCAATATAAATAAATGTACTCTTAATTTCCTCTCTCCTTCTCGAACTTTCCCTTTGATTTTTCATTCTCTTTTTTTCTCCTGCTCCCCTTATTGCTAGACTAAATTCTTATGACCCAAACAGTAGCCTCACTCCTGTTTTAAAATTACAAAACCAAGAAAACTGTATCAATTATATGAGTATGGTAAAAGATTCCTGAATTTGAACTCTTAGGGTTAAGTGCAGTTTTATTCCAAGTTACAAAAAAACTGCATCGAAACTTGGGAAAATTTCCTTCAACAACTATGTAATAGAAAAAATAGAGAAGGGGTACTTTGTTGAGGAAAAAAAAAACATTAACTATCATTCATTTTCTTGGAGTAAGAGGTTTTTTGTTGCTTTTTTTTTTTTAACACATGCCATAAAGTTTCCAAATGGATTATTAAAGCAACTACAACTTGGAAAAGTCATCTTCCCCGAGCTCTATATGAAAAGCAGTTTAAATAGAAATTAGAAAACCCTCAGCAATGAGGGGTTTAAACCTTTCAAACTATCAGTGAAATATTTCACGGTTTTGAGAAATATTAACCATTTTTTGATAAATGCTTTTTCCTCCTAAGTCTGTTCAATGTACAAAAACATTCAAGGAAGATCATTTATTTTCTAAAATATAAAATCAATTTCCTTCCAAACAATGCAATTACATGGGTAAATATTGCACACCTGATAATGATCTCAGAACACTAGCAGAAGCTTTTCCAAGCTTGCAAAGTTAGGACTTCAGTGGGACTCTATTGTATTGTAATGCTTCAAGAGAAACTCATCCACATCTAGTACCTACAAGAAGTGGACCAATTCCTGTTAAGTCTGAATTTGAAAGAAAGTGTTCTTACTAGGCACAGTAAGTCTTCATGATATTTACATGAAAAAAAAATTATTGTGGCATTATTTTCAATGTCTGATTCATTGGCCATACTGTCTTCGTATTTAATCACATGTGTAAATCTCTCTCAAAAGATACAGTTTCTGGTAGTAACCAGGACTTCCTCCTGGGCTATATATTTCCTATTTAATGGCTAAGCCAGTGATCCAAAGACCAAATGAGAAGAGTCAGGGAAGTTTGACTTCTTGGGATTAACAGTTGGATAAACTATAAACTCATCCTTGCAGGAAGCAGAGCATCTTGTTAGGAATAGATTGTTCTAGCAGCAAGAACAGAGTAAGTTCCTCCAAAATTGAGGTCTTCTCCAAATGTGCATTCTATCATCAAAGAACCGAAGGTTAGTTCCTAAGTGAAAAATTGTTGCAACCCAACTTTCACTGTGAAAGATTCCAAGAAGAATGCCCTTTCCTGCCATAATTGCATTGGCCAGTTGGATTTCTGGGTGTCTTTCCTAGCACACCATCCACCAATTTTGAAGTCCTCCATCTAAGATCCATTTGTATCTCAAGAACATCGTGTGTGAAGCTGTTGATACTACTTAAACTTGACAGTTTCCCACAAACCCACGTGTTCAGAGGACCACACAGTTACTTTATCTGGGTGATTCTGTTTAAGTTAAACTCAAAGCCTTGGAGTAAATGAAGTTTTAGAGTCAAGGAAACATCACAAAAAACAAATGTTCCCTGGAGATTTTAAGTAGGATCTGAAGGAGATATGAAGGATCTTGGTATATCTTGGTCTCCAACTCCTGATATCTCATTTCTCCTTAGGCACTTAAGAATAAGGTTCATTTTTGTGATCTCGTTGACTGGTGTTCAAGATCGATAGCCTCTAATTCTTTAATAGCAAAGGGATCTAATGGAGGGTGTTGTTTATCTCTGAATCAGAGTCCTTAGATTGCTACTGTCCAAGTTTATAAGTTGCCCTCAGCGATCTTATAGAAACACGCGTGACATGCTCTGATTGAAAAGAGAATACAGGAGAACTGTGACAAGATTCTGAGAAGACTGTCTATAAATGACAGTCCTAAATGAATTACTCTTTGAACTAACCGGCTATTGCAGTGGTGTGAAATCAAGACAAGTGTGCATCTCATACCCGTTTATCATCAAACAGGGCCAGATTAAGGCTGTGATGACACAGTCAGGGGGATCTAAGGTCAAAGTAAACCACTCCTTATCTCTTCTGGATGTAGCCCCATGCCCTTTGAAATGATTAATTATTCTAGATTTGCCACAACTATTTTTAGACTAGAGTAGAAGTGTAATAGAAGTAAGAATGGGGGCAGAGGCTGAGATGCTGTTTAACTTTCAATGGTAAGCCTTCCTGATAGCTTCAGAGTAATTCATTCAATCATATTTATTGAGCGCAGAGCACTGTACTAAGTGCTTGGAATGTACAATTTTGGCAACAGATAGAGACAATCCCTGCCCAACAACGGGCTCACAGTCTAAAAGATAATGCCCAGGGTTTAGTTTGGCCCTTATATCAAACAAATTGTCTGTTCCACTTCAATGAACAGCTGCTTCCCCAGGTATTATCGCTAATAATTATGTTAAGTGCGTAACTTTATCAGAGTTATGCAAAGTTAACAGATTGGACAGAGTCCCTGCCTTCCATGGGGTTCATGGGCAAAGAAGGAGGAAGAACATGCAACAAGCATAGACCAGTCAAGTGACTTGCCTAGGGTCACACAGCAGACAAGTGGCAGAGCTGGGATTAGAAGCCAGGTTCCAGGACCCCCAAACCCATACACTTTCCATTAAGATATGCTGCTTCTTTTTATAGCCCTAATCTTCGGATGAGGATTTGACTTGGAGCATCATAGAAACAAAACAAAAGGTCAAAGAACCATGACTGTCTCCCCAATTAGACTGTAAACTCCTTGATGACAGACGTCATGCTTTTCGAATGCTACTGCAAAACTTAGTATAAGGCTAAGCCCACAGTAGGTACGCAAAAACTTTTGTTTTTAAAGGAGGAAAAAATACTAATATTTATACCTTTCCAAGCACTTAGTAGTATGCTCTGCACACAGTAAGTGCTCTATAAATTCCACAATTGATTGATATTTAAGTCCTTACTACGTACCAAGGACTGTATCAAGCACTTGGGTAATGTGTCAGATCAGACAATCTTTGTCCCATACTAAACTCACAGTCTAAGCGAGGTTCATTCATTCATTCATTCAATAGTATTTATTGAGCGCTTACTATGTGCAGAGCACTGTACTAAGCGCTTGGGATGAACAAGTCGGCAACAGATAGAGACAGTCCCTGCCATTTGACGGGCTTACAGTCTAATCGGGGGAGATGGACAGACAAGAACAATGGCAATAAATAGAGTCAAGGGGAAGAACATCTCGTAAAAACAATGGCAACTAAATAGAATCGAGGCGATGTACAATTCATTAACAAAATAAATAGGGTAATGAAAATATATACAGTTGAGCGGACGAGTACAGTGCTGTGGGGATGGGAAGGGAGAGGTGGAGGAGCAGAGGGAAAGGGGGGAAAAGAGGGTTTAGCTGCGGAGAGGTAAAGGGGGGGTGGCAGAGGGAGTAGAGGGAGAAGAGGAGCTCAGTCTGGGAAGGCCTCTTGGAGGAGGCGAGTTTTAAGTAGGGTTTTGAAGAGGGAAAGAGAATCAGTTTGGCGAAGGTGAGGAGGGAGGGTGTTCCAGGACCGCGGGAGGACGTGACCCAGGGGTCGACGGCGGGATAGGCGAGACCGAGGGACGGTGAGGAGGTGGGCGGCGGAGGAGCGGAGCGTGCGGGGTGGGCGGTAGAAAGAGAGATGGGAGGAGAGGTAGGAAGGGGCAAGGTGATGGAGAGCCTCGAAGCCTAGAGTGAGGAGTTTTTGTTTGGAGCGGAGGTCGATAGGCAACCACTGGAGTTGTTTAAGAAGGGGAGTGACATGCCCAGATCGTTTCTGCAGGAAGATGAGCCGGGCAGCGGAGTGAAGAATAGACTGGAGCGGGGCGAGAGAGGATGAAGGGAGGTCAGAGAGAAGGCTGACACAGTAGTCTAGCCGGGATATAACGAGAGCCTGTAACAGTAAGGTAGCCGTTTGGGTGGAGAGGAAAGGGCGGATCTTGGCGATATTGTAGAGGTGAAACCGGCAGGTCTTGGTAATGGATAGGATGTGTGGGGTGAACGAGAGAGACGAGTCAAGGATGACACCGAGATTGCGGGCCTGAGAGACGGGAAGGATGGTCGTGCCATCCACGGTGATAGAGAAGTCTGGGAGAGGACCGGGTTTGGGAGGCAAGATGAGGAGCTCAGTCCTGCTCATGTTGAGTTTTAGGTGGCGGGCCGACATCCAGGTGGAGATGTCCCGGAGGCAGGAGGAGATGCGAGCCTGAAGGGAGGGGGAGAGGACAGGGGCGGAGATGTAGATCTGCATGTCATCTGCGTAGAGATGGTAGTCAAAGCCGTGAGAGCGAATGAGTTCACCGAGGGAGGGAGTGTAAATGGAGAACAGAAGAGGGCCAAGAACTGACCCTTGAGGAACTCCAACAGTTAAAGGATGGGAGGGGGAGGAGGCTCCAGCGAAGGAGACCGAGAATGACCGGCCAGAGAGGTAAGAGGAGAACCAGGAGAGGACATAGTCCGTGAAGCCAAGGTGAGATAAGGTATGGAGGAGGAGGGGATGGTCTACAGTGTCAAAGGCAGCAGAGAGGTAGAACAGGTATTCAATCTCCATTTCAGAGATGAGGAAACTGAGGCAAAGAGACTAATAATAACTGAGGCACAGAGAAGTAAAGTGACTTGCCCTAGGCAGACAAGTGGCTGAGCTGGGATTAGAACCTAGAGCCTTCTGACTCCCAGGCCCATGCTCTATCCACTACACCATGCTGCTTCTCAGAAAAGTGAAGGGACTTGTCCAAAGTCACACAGCAAGCAAGTTGAAGAGCTGTGGTTAACATCCTGGTCTCGACTCCCAGGTCTGTAGTCTTTCCAACAGTCCCATCTTGCCCTGCCATCACCTGACCTCCTGGGCCTACCCTGCCCATACCCCCTTCATGACAGCTGTAATAGCTCATGAGACCAGCAAAGCCAGCAAGCTCTGTAACATTAAGGTCTAAGTGTGGCCATCATTTCTATACAATAATATCAGGACTGCTCATAGGGCACAGTGAATTATCATGACTTCCCCTGGCCGTGTTGTGAGGCAGGGGACCTGTCAATCAGATTTATTGAGCACTTACTGCAAGCAGAACCCTATACTAGGCACTTGGTAGAGCGCAATCTAATAGAATTGGTAGACCCTTTCCCTACCCACAACAAGCTTACAGACTAGAGGACTGCCACTTCCTGAGGAATGAGGAAGTAGGAATGAAGTCACCCTTAGTGTAGCACTTCCACTTTCCCAAAGGAGAAGTGGTGGCTACTACATGACCGACAGCCCTCGCCACCTCTAAGAGCTCATTCATTCATTCAATCGTATTTATTGAGCGCTTACTATGTGCAGACCACTGTACTAAGCGCTTGGAATATACAATTTGGCAAAAGAGAGGGACAATCCCTGCCCAATGATCTAATCGGGGGAGACAGAAGGACAAAAACAAAACAACATAATCATGATAAAGAGAAGCAAGGGGATCAATAGAATCAAGAGCTGGACAATCCTTGAAGTTACTACACAATCTCTTGTCATATCCCACATCCTGGCGCTACCCTGAACATTTCTACCATCTGTCCTCCCCATCCTCCAGCTAGGATATAGTCTAAGCAAGCCTCTTCCCTTCCCTTCCCTTCCTTCCTATATCCCTACCGGGTCTATCCTGAGTTTGTAAAGCCATTCCTTCCATACCCAGGCCAATCTGCCTGGGTAAATATGTTGTTGTAGAAAAGATAATATTGGAAAAGCCCAAAAAAGGTGGATGACATTCTGGTTACCTATTGAAAAAGCTCAGAAATATTATTATTTTGGTATTTGTTAAGTATGTGCAATGTGGCAAGCACTGTTTTAAGCACTAGGGTAAAATACAAGGAAATCTGGTTGGACACAGTCCCTGTACCACATGGGGCTCACACACTTAATCCCCATTTTCCAGATGAGGTAACTGAGGCACAGAGAAGTGAAGTGACTTGCCCAAGGTCACCAAGCAGACAAGTGACTCCCAGACGCAAGTTCTATCCACTAGACCATGCTACTTCAGAAATACTTATGGAGGTTGTTAGCGGAAGTATTTACTCAAGCCCATAAGTTTTGTTCAAAATAGTGGGAAAAAGTTGTTTCATCTGAAATAGCGGGAACAGTCCCACAACCCCCCTTCCAATAAAAAGAGTTATATCGAGTATAAACATAAGGAGATCTCCACAGACCAAATTTTCCATTCCTCAAATCACTATTCAAATTCAATACCCCTCTTTTTTTCTTTCCCCTAAATAATCACATTGCTAAAAAAAATTCAAACCTTTTTTAGGCTTAGTACAACTATTCTGAACTATTTAGACTGGAAAACACTTGGAGGAAATACTAGAGGCAATATAAAGCACGTTATGTGGAAAGCAGCTGCTTAAAGCCTTTTACATGAGGAGGAAAAATCTTGTATTTACTCATTTTGTTGAGACAGCATATGTTTTCTCAATCTTGATATTAATTGTGTTTGTTATTCTGTTTGTCTCCTTTTAATGTATTTTTACTGAAAGATAAGCAATCATCACTTCTACATAATGTATACCAAATAAATCTTTGTTCTATTTAAATAATTTAGTTTATTGCTTTAATAAAAAATACATTTTCATGAACCATTCACATACTGAAAAAAAAGCCTTATAAAAACAAAGGAAGCCAAGTCTGCTCAGCATTGAATACTAGCATAATTCAGTTAAAAATACATCAGACTTGCTTCCTCTATATACAGTATGTTTCTTTTGTATAACTGATTTACTCATTAAATTTGTAATAATATAAAGCATTCATTTTATTACCTTGGATTTTGAATGATTTTCTGGCGATACATGCCCAAAGTACTGATTTCCTTATGTATATACATCCTAAATTCTTTGCACAATAAGCTTTATTAAAAATAAACTTTCAATTCCTAAAATGTAATTGGCAAACTTCTTGAAAATTGTAAATAGAGACTCTCCAATTTAGGACAAAAGCTTCCAGATTTTACCATCACTTAACCAGAATGTATTAGATTTCTGTAACTAGGCTTAATTCAAGTCACAGTCCAAGTTGCTTGCTTTCTTTTAGGTAGAATTATCTTTTTTTGTAATAGTATTAAATTAAGCACTCACTACATGTCAGGCACTCCACTCATCTTGCATTACAATTTACAGATGAAGTAACTGAGGCACAGAGAAGTTAAGTGACTTACTCAAGGTCACAGAACAAACAAGTGGCAGTGCCGGGGTTAGAACCCAGGTCCTCTGACTCTGAGGCCTGTGCTCAATGATATTAAAACCCTAGGCCTTGGTGAACATAAGGTATTTGTTAAACACTTACTACATGCCAAGTATTGTGTTAAGTGTTGGAGCACATACAATAAAATCAGATCAGAAACAGTCCCTATCTATCTATATAATAATAATGTTGGTATTTGTTAAGCGCTTACTATGTGCCGAGCACTGTTCTAACCGCTGGGGTAGCTACAGGGTAATCAGGTTGTCCCACATGGGGCTCACAGTCTTCATCCCCATTTTCCAGATGAGGTAACTGAGGCACAGAGAAGTGAAGTGACTTGCCCACAGTCACACAGCTGACAAGTGGCAGAGCCGGGATTCAAACCCATGTCCTCTGACTCCCAAGCCTGGGCTCTTTCCACTGAGCCACGCTGCTTCTCTAGTGTTCTCAGTCTAAAGGAAAAAGGAGAACAATTCAATCCCCATTTAATCCTCAGATAGGGAAATAAAAGTAGAGAGAAGTTACATGACTTGGATAAGTGCTGGATAAACAAATTAGCAGTTTGGATGGAGAGGTAAGGGCTGATTTTGAACTAACAGGATTTGGAGACAGATTGAATATGTGGGTTGAAACAAAGATGAGTTCAAATAACTCCAAGGCTACAACCTTGTGAGATAGGAAGGGCAGTGGTATTGTCTACAGTGATGGGAAAGGCATGAGGAGAACAGGGTTTGGGTGGAAAGAGGAGGAATTTGGATGGGTTGAGTTTGAGGGGGTCGGCAGGTCATCCAAATAAAGAGGTCCTGAAGGCCAGAGGAATTGCTTGACTACTGCATCAGCCTTCTTGCTGGTTCCCCTGCCTTCATTCCCTCCTTACTCCACTCTGCAGTCTGCATCATTTTTCTAAAAAACATTCAGCCTGTTTCACCACCCCTCAGGAACCTCCATTGGTTGCCCATGCACCTCTGTGTCAAACAGAAACTCCTTAACAATACTTTAAAGCACTCAATCACCTTGATGATTTCCTACAACTCAGAACACTCCTCTAATGCCAACTTACTCACTGTACCTTGATTTTGTCTCACATCTGAGCCCTCACTTATATCCTGCTTCTGGCCTACAATTCCCTCCCCCCTCATATCAACAGTCCATCACTCTCCCCACCTTCAAAACTAGATTAAAAATTCCATCTCCTCCAAGAGGCCTTCCCTGACAAAGCCCTCATTTCCCCTATTCCCTCTCCCTTCTGCAGCACCCTTGCACCGGCATCTGCACCCTTTACTAACCCTTCCCTCAGCCACATAGCCCTTATGTACAGATCTGTAATTTATTTTAATATATGTCTCCTCTTCTAAATTGTAAACTACTTATGGACTCTTTTTATTTTATTTTTTTTATGGTACTCCTTAAGCACCTATGTGCCCGGCACTTTTCTAACTCTGGCTTAGGTGCAAGATAATAACAGAGGACATGGTCCATGTCCCACACGGAGCTCACACTGTTAGTCCCCATTTTACAGATGAGGTAACTGAGGCACAGAGAAATGAAGTGACTTGCCCAACATCACCCAGCAGACAAATGGAGGAGCTAGAATTAGAATCCATGTCCTTCTGACTCCAAGGCCCATGCCCTGTCCACTAGGCCATGCTGCTCTCCCTGCTGCTCTATTATACTGAACCCTCCCCCAAGCAGGTAGTACAGTGCTCTGCACACAGGAAATACTGAATAAATATGACTGCTTTGTTAACTTGTCCAAGCTCACATTGCCATACAAGTAGTGTAGCTGAGATTGGAACCAAGTTCTCCTGATTCTTAGTCTTGTGTTCTTTACAGTAGCCCATCCTGCCTAGCTTGTAGGACCAAGACATCAGGCTTAAATTGCTCAATTCTTCCAAGGCTCTACAGTCTGGGAAGTTTGATATGTCAAAAGATTATGACTGTATCTTCTTGGATCAAATCTGTTTCCATCTCTGCTACCTGCAAAGGATCCTCTGCAAAGGGCAGGTGGGACTGTTAAACCCTTGTTTTAAGGCCAGTATGATGATGATAAATTGTAAATTCTGCTATTATTGTGCAGCATAGGTACAATTGATGTTTGACGCTCCTGATCTTTCTCTAATGTTGTTTTACCTCATTCTTGTCTCCTCTACACTCTTTGTAAGTTAGGGTTTGGATCCACCTCCCGAAGCACTGAATATATGCCTTTGGTGAGTTAATTTTGAAGATCCTACAGTCTGTGGATAAGAATTATTTGTAGTATTGTTTATCAGTTCTTGGCTGATCAGTTCTTGCAGAATACTGTCCAGTGTTCTGGATTTGGTCAGGAAGGGTAATTTGAGGAAAGACAAAACTGGGCACTTAATTAATGGTATATATTGAGTGCTTACTATGTGCAGAGCACTACACTAAGCACTAGAAATCTCACATCCTAGAGTATTATACAGGAAACCTACCATATCTATAGATATTTGGAAATCAAATCCATCATTCCCTAACCTATTTCCTTACTAATGAGACACAGCAACGAAAATGTCCAAAGCCAGAGACAATTTCCTTTGAAAAACACCCAACAAACCAGCATCTCACATACCTCAGGGAGAGACCCAAGAGGAAAACTAGAGTGCCAAAAATTAAAAAAAAATCCATTCCAAAATTGCTCAAGGAAACAAACACCTTGGCTGGTGAAAGATGGAATACTCCTAGAAATCCAAGCAATTGATGAAATACCATATGGTTCCTGTGCCAGAACATATGGGGACTAGATTGGGTGAAGGAAAGAGGGAAGAAATGTCTATCAAATATTTGGAACATATTTCCAGCTATTGTACAGGGGGAAAAGGAACTAGGATTTAAGAACATGAAAAATGTCATTCTGAGTCAGACCAATGGTTCATTCAGCCTAATACTCTGGCCCTGGCAGATGTAACAGGATGCTGGGAAGAACATTATTCTGGTGCAACATGTTCAGGAAATGGGACACAGAATCAGTTTTGAAGGAAGACAGATCAACATCACACTGATAAGCCATTCAGAGAAAGGATAATCAAAGAAGTCAGAAAGTGGACAAAGACAAACACCAACATATTTAAACAAAACAGAAGATGTCAAAAAAAGCCCAAAAACCTCTCAAATTGAGAAATCTCTCCTGGCCATTCAGGCCTTTAAAGCTATCAACTCACCCAGAACATTCTTATGAACCCATCTGGCCATATTGATCTACATAATTTAGACCAATAGAATTGTCCTTTGATTCTAAGGTAACACTTTTGATGGTGAGATTGTCTCAGGGTGAGTGACACACTGAGAATTTCATGTACACTTGCACCAGGGTCAGTGAAAATGTAGTGGTGCACTCTTTCTGGCCCCTCATGTTCACCTTAACTGATGGTTATGAAAGAAAGTTATGTCTCACCATCATCAACAGGATGTGTGTTTTGAGTGGTTTTCATGGTAGTGGCGTTGATTTCCACCGAGCCAGACACTCTTCCTTATTCTCCCATGCCCAGAATTAAACACTGCAAGGAGGCTGATACAGAGGATGTGAATAGTCTGTGGCCAAGGAATAGCAACGGCTAACAATCTCAACAGCAGTAAGGGCCACTATGCCACCACCCAATCAATCATTCAGTAATATATATTGAGCACCAACTCTGTGCTCAACCAATATTAAGCCCTTGGGAGAGCACAATAGATTCTTGCCCTCAAGGATGCCTGATAATCTAGTGAGGGAAGACAGACTCTAAATTATGGATAGGAGGAAGCAATAGTGACAACATATTCATTCGTTCAAATGTATTTACTGAATGCTTACTGTGCTCAGAGCACTTGGATGAGTACAAGAAGCAGACACATTCCCTGCCTAGAACAAGTTTACAGTTTAGAGGGAGAGAGTACATAAGTGTCATAGTCAATCGCATTTATTACGCAGTTAAGGTCAGCACTGTAGAGCACTGTACTAACCACTTGGGAGAGTACGATACAACAGTGTAACAGACACATTCCTTGCCCACAAGGAGCTTACAGTCTAGAGTACTTGAGTGGTACGGAAATGCTAGAGTGGCAGCAAGGAGGACATAGAAAGTAGGGGGGATTATGTTCTTAACTGGAAACGGTCTCCTGGAAGAGATTCGGTTTCAATAGGACTTCACAGGAGTCTGTCAGATATGAAAGGGGAAGGCATTCCAGGCAAATGAGCAAGAGGCTAGTGGCTGGAGAAATGAGAGCTGAGCACAGTGAAGCGATAAACCTTAAGAATTAAGAAGCAGCGTGGCTCAGTGGAAAGAGCCCGGGCTTGGGAGTCAGAGGTCACGGGCTCGAATGCCGGCTCTGCCACTTGTCAGCTGTGTGACTGTGGGCAAGTCACTTAACTTATCTGTGCCTCAGTTACCTCATGTAACTTCTCTGAGCCTCACGTGGGACAACCTGATTACCCTGTATCTACCCCAGTGCTTAGAACAGTGCTCTGCATGTAGGAAGTGCTTAATCAATACCAATATTATTGGTAAGCAGCGTGGCTCAGTGGAAAGAGCCCAGGCTTGGGAGTTAGAGGTCATGGGTTCGAATCCCAGCTCCACCACTTGTCAGCTGTGTGACTGTGGGCAAGTCACAACTTCTCTGGGCCTCAGTTACCTCATCTGTAAAATGGGGATGAAGACTGTGAGTCTCACGTGAGACAACCTGATTACCCTGTATCTACCCCAGCACTTAGAAGAGTGCTCTGCACATAGTAAGCACTTAACAAATACCAACACTATCATTATTATTATTATAAACCTGAGAGAAACAAAGAGTGCTAGCTAAGGTATAGTGGGAAAAGAGGGTGGATCAGTAGAGGGAAGAGAACTGATTAGTGATAGGAGAAAGTAATAGTGACTACATATTCATTCATATGAATTTATTGAGCGCTTATTGTGCATTACCAAGCACTTGGGAGAGTACACTAAGAAGCAGAAACATTCCCTGCCTACAACAAGATTAGAGTCAAGAGGAAGAGAGTACATAAGTGTCATAGTGTGGTTGAGTGAGTTTCTAATCAATTGTATTTATTATGCAGTTAGGCTCAGCACTGTAGAGCACTGTACACTAAGAGCTTGGGAAAGTATGATACAACAGCCAGTGGTCAGGAAATTCTGTTTGTGCAGAGAGGAATGAGCAGCCACTGGAGTCTTCTGAAGGGCAGGGAGGCATGTGCAGAATGAGAATACAGAAAGATGATTCAGGCAGCAAAGTCAAATGCGGCCTGGAGAGGGAAGAGACTGGAGGCAAAGACAACAGAAAGGAGGTGGATGTAGAAGTCAAGCTGGGATATTGCAAGCTTCTGGACCACCATGATGGTTGATGGATGGAGCGAAAGTGGAGAGGAAGAACTGGTAGGATTTGGCAATATATTGAATATGGGGAAATCAAGGCAGCTTCCAAAAATCTATCCTAGAGGCTACAGAGCAACCAATCACTCAATCAATCATATTTACTGAGTTCTTACTATGCACAGAACACAGTATTAAGCACTTGGGAGACTATATCAGAATTGGTACACACATTCCATACCCACAACAGGATTTTAGTTTAGAGAGGGAAACAGACATTAATATAAATTATAGATGTGCATATAAGTGCTGTGAGAATTGGGGGGAAGGGTGAATAAAAGGAGCAAATCTCAGTGATGCAGACAGGAGTGGGAGAAGAGGAAATCAGGGATTAGTCAGAGAGGGCCTTTTGGAGATGTGCCTTCAGTAAGGCTTTGAAGGGAGAGAGAGTAATTTTCTCATATGGGGCTCACAGTTATAATCCTCATTTTATGGATGAGGTGAGGCACAGAGAAGTTAATTGACTTGCCCAAGGTCACACAGTGGACAAGTGGCAGAGCAGGGACTAAAACCCAGGTCCTTCTGACACCTAGGCCCAGGCTCTATCCTCTAGAACACACTGCTTTCCAGCATGTTTGAAAGCAGGAGGGAAGAAACCACTGGAGAGTGAACAGCTGAAGATGGTGGTAAAAATAAAAAATTAAAAAATGGTGGTAAGAGAGGGAAGAAGGGAAGGGGCATGCGGTTTCATAAGGTGTGGCAGGATGAGGTTAGATGTGCAGGTTGAAGGAGTGGATTTTGAGAAAATGCAGGAGATCTCTTGTTGAGATACTGCTGAGAAAGATGGGAGCATTGAAGAAGGGGTATGAGGAAAGAGGGACTAGAGAAGAGCAGGGAAGATCATAGGGAGAAGACATCTGATAGTTTCAATTTTCTCAATAATAATGTTGACATTTGTTAAGCGCTTACTATGTGCCAAGCACTGTTCTAAGCGCTGGGAGAGATACAGGGTAATCAGGTTGTCCCACATGAGGCTCACAGTTAATTCCCATTTCACAGATGAGGGAACTGAGGCACAGAGAAGTCAAGTGACTTGCCCACAGTCACACAGCTGACAAGTGGCAGAGTAGGGATTCAAACTCATGACCTCTGACTCCCAAGCCCGTGCTCTTTCCACTGAGCCACACTGCTTCTCTAATAGGTGTCCTGGTCATTAGGAGCAAGAAATGGGGGAGGCAGGAGAACAGGGGATTTGAGATGGAAGTATCCAGTCTGAGAACAATGAACCTGGGAATAGTTTCACGGCAGAACCACCAAACCTTTGAAGATAGACAAACTGACCAAAGAAATAAACTGAAATGGTCTGATGAACCTAAGCAGCCCATTGTGAAGGAACCTGTACATGACATTTCCAAAATATAGGTCTCTAGATCTATTACCAGCTGTGAAAACACATGTGGCATTTAAACCCAAGAATAGATTTCTACCTCAAAGGAACATATAATGTCCAAACTGTGGAGGTACTAAAAAATTAGATTAGCATCACACTTCCCCAGGCCTGTCAAAGGCTGACCGTATTTACGGCAGCTGGCTGTTGACTTTGCTTGGGGAGTGTATTAAGTAGCTTGGAAAGGTAGAAATTACTTCCAGCAGCCAGCTTGCTGTCTACTCCCTGCCATCTGCCATGACAGCCCAACTAACAGGAAATCAAAATACTCTTGTCTCTTTCATTAACAACAGTGACATTTCTGCCTAAATAAGAGGCCAAAGAGGAAGATCTAGTGAGACTAAATACAATTTTAAAAACCTACAAGAAAACTTCATGAGAGAGTAAGATCTATTTTTAAAACTCCTCTATCTTCCTGAATTTGACTTCAAAAATCTCCAAAAGGAAAACAAATGTTTGCTTTCTTAGCACATTGCGCATGTGTCAATTCATAATTCAGAGCCTCCCCAAAGAGTCACTTAGTGAAACAATATTTGTGTAATTCATGGGACATAAATGCCATCATTCTCATTTTAAAGTTGGGAAAATGGAAAAAAACAGCATGGCTTTAGTGGTAGGGCATGGAATGAATCCACAATGCTCAGGGTCCAAAATTCTCAGCTTCATAGTGACAAATGTTTGCTTTTAATGGAGTTTATCATTGGCAGTTCTTTTTTTAATCCAACTCTTCAAAGGAAATAAATGGTAGCAAGTATTGTTTTAGAAGGCAAGATTAGCTTTTTTGGAGCTTTATACCCTTGCCAATCCCCTTGAGTCTACTCCCGATAAACCCAACATCACACATCCTCCTGGTTGACCTAAAGCATTTCAGCATTTTCATCCCTCAGTCCCCTCTGCCTGGATCATCCAGCCAATGAGCTCCACCTTAAGAAATTTCTTCCCCTCATCAGAGTTCTTTTCATTTGTTTATGAACCATAATTCCAGTGAGTTTTTAACCAGACTTCATCATCTTCTGTGTGGTGGCCTTGATTCTGTTTATGAGGAAATGTATATCCATATCAGAAGGCAGGAGGGAAGCAGACCAAGAAGCTGCCAAGGACCTGGATAATAGTTGTCTTGTTTGCCTCCTAAATGCCTAAATTTTTAAGGCTTTCTATGCTGAATTGCTGAAAACTGCTTGTATCAAATCTCTTTAATATTTACAGACTATAGAATCAATTAGTCAAGGAGATACCATGACCTAGTGGGAAAATCAAAGCTCTAAGAGTCAGAGAACCTGAGTTCTAATCCAGATCTGCCACTTACCTGTTGTGAAGTCTTGGAAAAGTGACTTTACTTCTATGTGCCTCAGTTTCCTCATGCAGAAAGTGGGAATGTAATATACCTGTTCTCTCTCCCCCTTGGACTACGAACCTTGAACAGGACTCCGCCTAACCTGAGGTTCTTGTATCTCCCCCTGTGCTTAGTGCCTAACAAATGCTGTTGAAAAAGGTGAATTCAATTTTTTTTAAACCTGCCCATACCCCAGACACAGGCAGCGAATCCTTTTAAAAAAAACAAATCCCAACCAGATCATTAAAATGTAGGATAAAATTCCAATATTGTCCTACAAGTAGCATTTAGCCTTTGTTAAGTATATGATGACAGAGAATGGGGAAGACCCACAATTTACAAGAATATATTCAGTCTTCTCAGAGAAGACACACTATAAAGTGGTATCTATAGTTTAATTTTCACTGTTGATAAATGTTGTATCTCCTGGGATATTTCAGGTTTTAAGTCATTATATAAATGCAATTAAAAAGTGATAGCAGTGAAGAACTTGTTTGTCAGGTCAAAGCAATAATCGGCAATTGCTGAAAGGGAAGATAGTAAATTATACCTCAACATTAAAATCAACTCCTCGATTTCACTGCCGTTCTGATTGTACACCCCTGAAGCATTTATTGTATTGCTGCGGACTGCCTGCTTGTGCTTCTCTACTGTAAGAAGATTTTATTTCCAAACAGCCATTCAGACTGTGAATAATTAAATTTACATACGAAACATCCATTTTAAAACCGTTTCATTGCCCCATGCAGTACAAAGATGTTCCTTCCAGATATGGAAATTCTGGCATCTGTGTTTTAAAATGCTAATTTAGTAACTTAAAAGCTGAATTATTTAACTGTGTACAGTGTACATCAATTTAGACACATTATAGTCTCTGGGTAAGTAGTATATTTACAAAGAAGCCTTGTTCATGGCTTATAGAACATAATAAGAACTTACAAGGACACGATATATTGCTCTGATAAGACTATAAACACAGTATCAGAAAGAAATCCATAAAAATCTAATCATGTCCTTACAATGGGGAAACTAAATGAAAGGTGAACACATTTAAAAAGAAGATTTATTATTATAATTAATTTTAAACTTTACACTTATGGTAAGCCTTATTCCTGGGGGAATTTAATTTTAAAACTTTACTATGACATTCAGATGATACACATTGATGCAAGGCCAACAAGCTTATAGCACTGCCATGAATTTAATACAGGTGTCTAGTAGCTAGCCTAACTCAATATAAGAAAAAAAATGGGGAAAACCCAGGATGGCTAAGAGTTCATTCCCAGAAAGATGCCCCAATCAAATTACTCTACAGAGGTTAGTCCCCAAAAACCCTTAGAGAAACTAGCACAGAAATTTCCTGAAAATTGGGAGTACAGCTCACAATCAAGATTGGGTCATCTGACATATAAAAAAGAAAATAGAATGAATTTATCACTCATGCAGAAAAAAACTTTGAAATCCAACACTTCAAAGGGATTACCATGATTACCCATGGCTACCCAACATATTTATTTATGTGTATACACAGATGCAGACCCACACACTATTTCTGAAAAACATGCATGCTTGAGCAGGCCTGTATTTGTAGTGGTGAACAGTTAGAGGACACCCTCCTCACCCTCTAGCTCACTGTGTAAATCTATTTTGATGAATAGATTCAGTCAATGTGTTTGTGGGCAGGGAAGGTGTCCGTTATCTTGTACTCTACCAACTGCTTAGTACAGTGCTCTGCTCAAATACAATTAAAAATATGATTGATTTATTGAGCTATATGAGAAGAGTTGAGGTGCCCAATTTAGTTCTTAGAAAGCTGAAGTCCACAAGTGAAAAACAATTAAGTCTGGTAATGGTATTTGGAAACTCGGTCAACAAAATCCATTAGCATCCATAAACTGTATTCCTACTTGAATGGGGAGAACCACACATTCGCGCTATGGCTCCGGCCTCTGGCATTGTCTTTTGAATATGGTAGAAAGGACTTACCCCTCTCAGGGTCGCACCTGGAGAGTTTCCAGTACTCTACCAGTTTCAGCTACGGGAGGGAAAGTCAAGCAGAGGTCTATCCATTCCATTCCAATCCTAGCTTGGACAGTGGCTAGCAAGTGGAAGCCAATCTGCTACAAGTCAAAACTCACCCATGCTGGGCAGCAGCGGCTAGGGAGAGAGTCGAGGGCAGAGACTCACGTTTACTGCACGGAAGGTGGCAATGGTAAACCACTTCCATATTTTTACCGAGAAAACTCCATGGATACACTACCAGAATGATTGCAGATGGAGAGTGGGGTGTTCTAGGAGAGATGTGTCCGTGGTGTCGCTATGGGTCGGGAATGACTTGGCGGCATAAGACCAGACAAGAAGGGACCTGCAACCTCCTGGGCAATCAAACTGCACCTTAAACAAGCATCAAATACTAATTCTACTAATGTGATTGAAAAGGAAATTGAACATAACAGCTGCTTGTTACTCAGGGGCACACAAACCTCTTCTTGGGGACATGAAATGCACCCTCATTCTGCCAATGAACCACAGGGATAAAGGTGAGAGTTTGGATATTGCAGTGCAATCTACCCTGCATATTCCTGGGCCTGAAATCCTGCTAAACCATGTGTAATGGTAGGAAATACCATCACAGGAATTGATTCTCTAAGATTTAATTGTATTTTACATTTAACATTTTTTATACTTTAGAGAGAAGTCCTGCTTCCAGTTTTTTTCAAGGAATAGAGGAACCTCATTCAGAATGTGGATAAACAAAGTATGAAACACATGATCACAAAAAGATAAGCTGATTTTTGCAGATACTTGTTGGACTTGTCGGAATTAGCTCCTCCAATGATTGAAACACTCAAATTTAGCCCAAGCATCAGCCAAATTTCAAACATCGCATTAATGTGGCTCTTATGCAAATGCACTGATTGGTCCTCAACTATCTCATAAAACATGGGGGCTGGAGACCTGCCCTTTAGTTCATAATAATAATAGCCTGCCAAAAACTTCTGAAGCGAGCAGGAAGGAATGGGGGAGTAAATGTGTGATCAGTGGAGAAGACACAGTATATTTGAAGAATTCCACTTCCAGATAAGTAACCTGGTCCTTTCCTTGTATTAAATCCCCTTCACAGATCCCCATTCTAGGAGACTGAAAAACAATTAGAATGGGTAGGTTGAGGAAATCAGCAAGGCAGAGACTGGCAGACATGCCTTCCACAAGAGACATCCCCCAAATTACATTATTCAAACCATAACATCTTTATTTACATAGCAGAGGGAGTGTTTTGTACTGAACAAAGATTTCCAATAGGAGAAGCAAATAGCAAAATTAATGGCCCACTACCCCAAAGCGTTCTCAATCTACAGATACAAGCCAACAAAATGGAAAGAACAATTGATGTAGTTATGCCCACAGAAAGCAGTGAAAGAGCATCTGTCATGAGCCAGCCAGGTTTGCAGGTTCCATCCATGGCAACTTAACACTAGCCAGCCCCATATGGGTTTAGTGATTTATGGAATGAGCCGAGAGAGACCCTGGAACCAAATTCCTCATCAAGGAACACAACTTGAGGAAAATAAGCCAGAATAATATTTATCTCTGTGCTAAACTTGAGAAGTGTCTTGCCAAAATGCTGGCAAGAGTTTTGGAATGGTTAGTTCCTGGTATGGTTAAGTTATCATAGTAGCTGAATCTGCAAGGGACATGGTATTTATTAAGGGGATTTTCCTGTTAAAACAAAAAAAAATTTGAACAAACGTAATGAGAAGGGCCAACTGAAGAGTAGTGTGGATTGTGCTAGATGGCAGGAGAAAAGCTTATAGAACTCAATACTAGGAACTAGGCCTGCCTCTGGCTGGTCCGGGAAGCAAGATGTCAATATGTTCACCTGACAGGCTTGGAACAAGACAACCCGATAGCTCAGGTTAGGTGGGATGGTGATGCTTTTAAAGGACTTCTGCCATATACCACCTGAAAGTCCTAAAATAAATTATTCAGGTGCTGGGATAATCCCTTAATCTTGACAGTGACGGTAGCAGCAGTTACTGCTTCTGCCACTGAAAATAAGAGGGTGAATCATCTGACCAGACAGAAACTCTCCTTCAGCGGCTAAAAAGGACCAATTTTGGCACAACCAAGCAGACAGGTGCTCTGCTGCCCACCAATCACCTCCGCTGCTGTTACTTGCCACCATCAGCACTGGTGGATGGAAGTAGATGTCCAGCCATCTTGCCAACATAGAAACACCAGAGCTAGGCAGCAACAGAAGATGGTGGGTTCTGACAGAAGCGCTGGCAGTGGGCATGGGATGAGAAAGATACGAGTTCCCAGCACTTTTCATTCCCTGCCTCTCCTCCATTTCCCCATTTTCCTCTAACCCTGTGCCTTTCTTCTTTTCTCTTTCCAACTTTCCTCTTCTCTGATCTCCTTCACCTTGACTATTCTATCAGCCTCCTTGCTGCCCTCCTTGCCTCTCGTCTCTCCCCAGTCTAGTCCATACTTCACTCTGCTGCCTTGATCAATTTTCTACAAAAACATTCTGTCCATGTCTTCCCAATCCCTACAAACCTCCATGGTTGTCCATCCAACTCCACAAACAGAAATGCATTACCTTTTGATTTATTAATTCATTCAATAGTATTTATTGAGCGCTTACTATGCACAGAGCACTGTATTAAGCACTTGGAATGTACAATTCGGCAATGCATAGAGACAATCTCTGCCCAATGACGGGCTCACAGTCTAATCAGGGGAGACAGACGGCAGAGCAAAACAGAATGAAACAAAAATAAGACAACATACACTTAATCTTGCCTCCTCCTACCTTACCTTGTTGATTTCCTATTACCATCCACCATGGTCACTTCTCTCCTCTAATGCCAATCTACTCACTGTACCTCAATCGCCTTTCATATCCGACAGTCCACCAACTCTCCCACCTTCAGAGTTTTATTAAAGTCACATCTCTTCCTAAAGGTCTTCCCTAAGACTTCATTCCCCTACTCCCTCCTGTCACCCTTGTTTTTGGATTTGGACTCTTCATTCATTACAGCCTCAGCCCCACAACATCTTTGTACATATCCATAATGTATTTGCATATCTGTCTCCCACTTTAGACTGTAAGTTCCTAGTGGGCAGAGAACATGTGTAGACAATTCTGCTATGTGATACTCTCCCAAACACTTAGTACAGTGGTCTGAACACAATAAGTGCTCAATAAATGTATGGATCTATTACAATCCAACCAACTCACTTTGCTCCTCTAACACCAATTTACTTTGTACCTCGATCTTGGCTATCCTACCGATGACCCCCTACCTACAGCCTCCCTTTGGCCTGGAATTCTCTGCCCCCTCATATCCAGAAGGCCACTACTCTCCCTACCTTCAGAGCCCTCCTAAATATCACATCTCACTAAGAGACCTTCCCTGAATAAGCTTTCCGTTCCCCTACTGTCCCGGCCCACTTTGTCATCTATGTACTCAGATCTTTACACCCCTTAAAGCTCTTGATATACACCTCACCTTCATCTCCATAGCACTTATGTATGCATCCTTATATTGTGCTATTTCCCCTATTTGCAATTTAATGTCTGTCTCTGCATCTAGACTGTAAATTCATTGTGGGCAGGAATGTCTACCAACTCTAATGCACTGTACTTTTCCAAGCTCTTATTATAGGGCTCTGCATACAGTAAGTGCTCAGTAAATACCACTGGGTCTCACCATCTTCCTCTTTCCCTCTTCTCTCACTTTCCCTACTATCTTTCAAATGTATCTCCCTGGAAATCAGACCCTCATCTCGAGTAGAGAAGCAGTAGGGTCTAGTGGGTAGAGTATGGGACTGGGAGTCACACAGCCATGAGTTCTAAACCTGACTCCACCACTTGTCTGTTGTGTGACCTTGGGCAAGTCACTTCACTTCTCTGTTCTTCAGTTACCTCATATCTAAAATGGAGATTAATACTATGAGCCTCATGTGGGACTGTGTACAACCTGATTAGCTTGGATCTTCCCCAGCACATAGTAAGTATAAAGCAAATACCATTTTTAAAAAAGCAACACTTAAGACACCAGATTTCCAGTCACCTTAGTTCGGGAACTTGGTCATCCCTCACTACTATCAACCCATTCTGCTGCCAAATTGGAGCGTTGCAGGGCAATCTGAAAAGACTGAGCAGTCTGCCAGAGGAAGGGAGGGAGGGAGTAAGCTGAACTAACAGAATCCCCATGCATCAGTTGTTCATTGATCAATGCCTGCTCCAATTAGGAGTCAAGCAAGAGGATGCACTAGCATGGGGAAATATTCTATCTGCATAACCTTAATCTAGCCAATTCCAGCCATCCTAAACGAAATAGAGATAAGATGCACTAATATCAAATCTACATAACATTAGCTGGCTAATGAATCAGATACTTTATGCCCCAGGAAGAAATCCACATATTACATGAAAAGAATTTAAGCCGACTTTCATTTGTTCTCATCAAAAAACCAGTATGTTCAGAAGACAGATCATAGTAATTCTTATACACCCTTGTCCTTGTTGTGACCATACCTTTGACTGAAAATTTGGCCTCAGTTGAGGGTGAGAGCGAAAACCATAAATACCCTAAAGCTTTTACAGTGACTAACCTGAGAAACTCAGGTCACCACTATTTCTTTTTCAGGTTCTCATTATTCCCAAAAGCTTTGACTGATCTCCAAGGCATCATTTCCTTGCACTGCAGCCTACTCACAGTGCTGAGGCTTAATTAGATGTTAGGAAAGTGCTTGAGAAATGGTGCTGCAAATGAAAACCAGCTGTTAACCATCTCTACTCAAGAAAGAACAAGAAGAAATTAATTGAAAAAATACAGTAACAGGGATTTAGGTTAGACATAGAACAATTTCCTGACCATGGTCATTAGACAGAGTAGGACACTGATGGAGTTGTGGATTATCCTTTATTTAATGACCTGAAAAACAGGTAGCCACTCACTCCTCAGAGTTGGGAAGATGCAACTCTAAGCACAGGGAATAGACTACGTGGACTTGGCCAAGCTTATCTACTGAAAAACAATAAATCAATAGCACAGTATGGCCAAGATCTGAATTCAGTGCAAGTAGGCATTCTGCAGGGAGGTGAGTGGTGGTGGGTAAAACAGCCTGGGCTGGAGCTGGTTGCATCCCCAGGGCCAGAACAGCGACTCACTGCAGCCCACTGTCATTACCAGAGCAGTGGCAAATTATTAAATAGGAGAGCATGTTGGGAGGGAGTGGGAGGTGCTTGGCAAATGATACTAGATCATTTCTCAAACTAGATCATTTCTCTGAGTGTCTTCCAGATGGGATTCTATGATGTGGAGTGAACTCGGTGGCCTTCACCAATCTTCCCCTAATGAGCAACACCAGTATAGGTGGTTGGGAATAGATATTAAGAGTTTTTCCTTTAGTTGACTAGGGTCATTCTGCTGACTTGAAGCTCAGATACCCGCACAAATATCTGGGCATGCAAGCACACCAACCTCTTCACCAAACTGGGTGAATGGTCCAATGTTTTGAGCTGACCTGCCCAAGAGTAAAGTGTTTAAACCTGATTCTGCCTCAGTTCAAGAGGACGGCATAGCTAAGCTCTACCTGGAAGGTACATATAGAAGCACAGGGTCACAACATATTCTCTTGACCTCTTCAATTGCAGCAGGCACAAGTCAGCTTCGTTAGTAGAGTAATTGGACGGATTGAAAGTATTCTGCGTTCCTTTCCACATCCCTACTAACTCAGAGCCACACCGTTAGCGCTGTGCTATACTCAGAGGCCAAATCCTGGGGTCCCTCGGAGCATCCCAAGCCAGCTAAGGTATTGGGGGTCTGCTTCTGGTCACAGCTGCTCCTGGGGGTAACGATGCCTGGCCAAAATATGTCCTGTTTGGATACATACTGAGATGGTTCTGAAAGACTACTGGGGTTCTTAAACCAAGAACCAGTTCTTACCGCAGAGTTTATGTCTGTCTATCTTCCCCATTAGAAGTAAGCAACCTGAAGGGAGTGTATCTTGTGTATCTTGTTTCTTTAGCCCTCTCAATCTCCCAAGCATTCAGTCAGTGTTTTGCGCTCAATAAACGCTTAATAACACTGATTGGTTCTTGAGGTGTCCGCAGCCACTTGCAAGGGTTCAGCTAAGGCCTACCTGTCTATTATATGGTACTCTCCCAAGCACTTAGCACAGTGTTCTGCACAAGGAAAGTGCTCATAAAGATGGTTGACTGCTCCTGGGGGAGACCCTAGTGAGGGCTACAGAGGATGCATTCTGGATGGCAGAAGAATTACCATACCTATAGTGGCCACCTAAAGGCCCTGGGCAGTGACACTGCTAGAGTTCCATGGTGAGGAAAAATCCTGCTCTCCCTCCCATCCCTCCCTCCCTCTCTACTGGGATCCTCTCCACAGACATCTACAATCACTCTTCCCCTATACAGAAGGAAAAATAAGGCTCATTATTTTTATAGCCAAAAGGAAAAAACTACTGGTGAAGTGACTACTTCATGAGATTTGATAACCTAATTGACTAATGGGAAGATTCAGGCTATCAGAGTACTTACAGAGTTTTGAATAGTGTGGCTAATTTTCCATTTGCTTCATCAGTGCAATAAATATGGATATTTGATTAACTACACTTTCATTACTTTTCATCCTCATTGTGGTAACAACCTTAAGATATGAAGGAAAGTTTTTCCTCTTAAAAAAAAATAAGTGACTCATTCAGAGCTTAGATTTCCTCTTCCCCATAATCCTGAAGTCTCAATGCCACGGAGACAACCTCTAATAGAGAATGGCTAAGTAGAAGTTCTTTTGTAGGTATTTTTTTTTTGCTTGAGATCTGTGATTATTCTTTCTTGACAGTCAAAGAAAAATAGTTCACAGCATTGCCATAATGCATGAGGAAGGCTCTAGAAACCTCTCCAACAGAAAAAATGTCTTGCTCTCAAAAGCACTTCAGTAGCTCTTTAATTCATATTACTTTGAAAATATATTCAAATGATTAAGCAATTCCCCAATAATCATAAATATTATTAAACTGAATTTTAATTTTGGTAAGAATAATTACTCATACAAGTGCTCAACCCAGTACTCTGCACCCGGTAAACAGTCAAATACCATTTATTGATTTGGAGGTTAAGGTACTCCTTATTAGACACTGAACTTGTTCTAAGTTTTGTAATAGCATGAAAAGAATCAATTGTTTGGGGAGTGCATTATAATTCATTCTTTTCCCCTGTGAATTTGCCCAGATTTATAACTTCAAGCAGAAGATACAAATTTAATACCAGAAAGGGGTGAGAATTGGATTTGAGGAAAGGACTTCAGGTAACTGTACCTCCTCCCTTCCACCCTAAGAGTCTCTCCTGCCTGGGTCACTTCCTGGAAAGGCAGGGGTGCCAGGGAAAATTGTAGATGGGATATTGGGGTCCCACAGTTTAAGACCATCCATCTAATATACATTCCCATCAATCAGTGGTATTTGTTGAACACTTTGTATTTGCAGAGCACTGTAATAAGGCTAAGCACTTAGGAGAATACAATATAGTTAGTAGACACATTCCCTGCCCACAAGTAGTTTACAGTGCAGAGGGGGAGACAAACATTAATATAAATAAATTTATAATTTTATATGTATATAATATATATTTTATATACATATATAATTTATATGTGTATATATAATTCATAATATAATTTATATATAATTTATACGTGTGTGTGTATTTATAAACTATATGTGCTGTGGGGCTAATAGTGGGGTGAATACCAAATGCCCAGAAGGTACAGAGCCAAGTGCATACTTTTATAGAAACATTAAACCGTACATTCAGTTTTTGATTATTTGTAAATATTTTTATGTCCCTTTCCCCCCAAAGAATGTAAACTCCTTGTGAATAAGGAATGTATGATTTATTTTTTACTTACCAAAAGCTTAGAGTATTGCACCTAATGAGTGCTCAGTAAATATCATTACTACCATTTCTACTTTGCTAGCTGGGACACCTAACAATTCTGCCATCCTGAATGAGGCATGATCCTGTAGGAGCTTCAGTGAGACAAGTTGCTGACCCGGTCAACCCCAAAATTGCCCCTAGTCCATGCCCATGTTGGAGAACAAAGTCACAGATAGAGAGGCAGCAGGAGAAGTGATGAAGCTCTCCAATGCTCCTGCAGAGCTGCTTCCAGTTTACTGCCTGGCTAAAATAGCCATATTTTTCTGAAGCCCAAAGGGAGAGATGAGATAGAGCCTCCGTAGAAGGGGACGAGTAATCCAAGACTAGCCAGGAAGAAAAAGGCAATAAAATAGAGACGTAGAGCAGTAACAAAGCAGAGGCGTAAAGAGAAAAATGCTGTTTCTTGGAGGCTTCTAGCACACCTGTCCTGCCCCTATTCCATCCTAGAAACCTCAAAGGGGAAGCAGATGGTAGCGGCATTCCTTGTATCAGGGAATAGGGTTGTCAGATGCAGCAGGGAAAGTAACAAAAAGGAGGAGCAGCATTCATTCCTTCTCTCCCCATTTTCTTGCTACTCCCGTAAAAGATTATCCACTACAATCTGTCAATCATTGTCATTTGAGAACCTATGTATAGAGCACTGTAAGTCTCAGGAGAGTACACCACAGAGTTGGCAATCATATTCCCTTCCCATAATGATTTTACAGTCTAGAAGGGGAGTTAGATGTTAATATAAATATCTTTGGCCCCTCTTTCCACCCTGGCCAAGGGCAGGACTTTGGCATGCCCATCGGACATTGTTCAGATGGCAGGATAGGGCTGAGAAGTTTGGGAGAGCCCTACAAAATGCATGGCTTCTTCTCAGATTTTTCCCATTTTTCACTGCCAACTGAGACCCTACAGACCTACACCAAGAAAGTATATTGTTCATTCTCCCATTGCCCTGCTTAATAATAATAATAATACCTGTGGTATTTGACAAGCACTTACTCTGTGCCAATCACTCTACCAAGCACCGGGTAGATACAGGTTAATTGGGTTGGACACAGTCCCTATCCCATAGGGGTCATAGTCTTAATCCCCATTTTATAGATGAAGTAACTGAAGCCCAGAGAAGTGAAGTGACTTGCTCAAGGTCACACAGCAGACAACTGTCCAGGATTAGAACCCACATCCTTCTGACTCCCAGGGTGTGCCCTATCCATTAGGACACACCAGCTTTCTATACCAGTTGTTTGTGTCCCTATCGCCCAAGAACATGGCATGGATGGAAGAGCATGATGAGAGTTCTCAATTCCCTGGAGCTCTAATGATATCATGAAGCCAGCCCCTCTCCCACACTTGAATCTTTTCAAAAAAGTTATCTTCCAGCATTCATAGTAAAATACCAATGATTCTTTCCACTCCCCACCCCAACCTAAGATGAGGGGGCGGTGTGGGGGAGTCTTGGCCAAAGCTAGTTTAAACTGGAAGTGAAAGTCCTTAAATAAATATATTCTGTTTGTTTTTCTATAGCAGACTTTCAGCAAAGTTGTGGATGAATCATTTATTTCTGTTTCAATTACTTTTTAATGTTTAGTTAATATGTACTCTTTGAATCTTATATAGGTCTTCACTGCCTCTTAACATTGTATATTTATGCAGCAAGGATATTGGTCGGCTTCAGAGCCACCCACAAGCTTCCCAGGACCCATGAATAGTACATTCATCTAAAAGTACGGATGTTTATTTTAGTATCTGTTACCACATCTAGAATGTAAGCTCCTTGTAGGCAGGGAACATGTCGACCAACCGGTTATACTGTACTCATCCAAGCTCTTAGTACAGTGCTCTATACATAAGCACTCAAATATTTGTTTGGAAATCAAATGTTATTGTCACTTTCGAGATTGTGATGTCCACTTATATTTGACTCATTTGGTCTCTCTCAAGTCATTTATCCTTCTCAGTGCCTCAGTTTCTTCTTTTTAAAATCCCACTCCCTCCTATTTAGACTGTGGGTCCCATTCAGGACAGGGATTATGTCCAACCTGATAACTTTGCCAAGCACTGTTCTAAGTCTGGCATGGTTACAAATAGTAAGTGCTTAACAAATTATATCATTATCATCATCACCCTATAGGGCAGGAAACATATCTTTTTCAATCAAATGTTGTACAACTCTGAGATAGAACTTCTTTCTATGCAGAAACTCAATCCATATTTATTGATAAGGAAGCTCTGCTCGACTGGCGTATGGCTTCTCTTTCTTTCATCCTCCTGGACCTAATTAAATGGCTATCCAATAGTTTCTCTGTAAAGCACCCATTTGCTGTTTCTACACTCACTTTAACTGGAGGTTGTCTTCACAGAGTACTTGGCAGATTTCTTAATGGTATTTATTGAGTGTTAACTATGTGCAGATCTCTGTATGTAGCATTTGGGAGAGTATACTACAACAAAGTTGGTAGAAACATTCCCTCAATATGTATGAATTGCAGATACGTACATAGGTGCTGTGGGGCTGAGGGAGGGGTGAATTAAGAGTGCAAATCCAAGTGCAATACAGAAGGGAGGGGGAGATGAGGAAACAAGGGCCTCATCAGGGAAGGCCTCTTGGAGGAGATGGGCTTTTAGTAAGGCTTTGAAGGTGGGGAGGGTGATCTAAATTCTCCAGGAACCTATTATTTAGCATTCTTTATGCGGCTATATTGACAGGTTGAGTTTGGAGTGTATGAGTCAATGCTCAATCCAAAATTCAGTTACTCACATAACTTCAATGATCAGTATATCTTTCAAATCTATGATGGACAGTGTTAAAAGCTAGAAGATAATATTGCTTGGATCGTGGGTTCATCTATGGTGTCTATCTTTTGGGGGAAGAAGAAGAAGAAGATAGTGTTGGGGAATAACACCTATTGTTTAAGCACTTTTGCCATGGTGAATTAGATACTGTGGTTATTTGAGTTTCTAATCCTCTAGACTGTAAACTCACTGTGGGCATGGAACACGTCTACCAACTCAGTTTTATTGTACTCACCCTAGCACTTAGAACAGTGCTCTGCACTCAGTAAGTACTCAAATACCACTGATAAAACCAGAAGCTCTGATGACCTTTTTTCATGCTTGACATCTGGCCCCACCTGTGTACAGTGAAATCTTCCATGGTAAGCAGCTTATCGGATTTGGAAGCCAAGAAATGAGTATCCAGATCTTTATGAATTGATCGCAGTTCGAAGCTCCCAGATCTAACCAGAGGTATGTAAACACTGAGTGTCACCTGTGAATAGGGGAGGCATACATTTGTTAAATAAATAACAGCAAACCATAAACTTAAAGTCTTCCTCTAGATCAGTCAGTGGCATTTGAGCACTTACTCTATGCAGAGCACTGTGTACTAAGCACTTGGCAGAATACAATTTAACAGAGTTGGTAGACATGTTCCCTTCTCAGCAACAAGCTTACAGTCTAAAGGGGGAGACAACCCTCAACTCCAGTATAGCAATTACATGTTGAGGATATTGTACCTAAAAATATAACTGGGTAATGAAAGATTGAAGTCATTTAGAAAATATTTAAAAGTAATTTTCCCCATTAAATGTACTTGCATTCTCTTTAAATACAGACTTAAATAGAAATTAAAAACTTTCTTTTGCTTGAAAAAAATCCATGCTTGAGTGGCAGGTACGTATAGAACGTTGATGCTCATGAATAGTCATACAAATGCTCTTATAATGCTTAGGACCAATTTAACAATAAATATCATTCATTTGAAAGCTCGGAGCTTGGCATGACTTCTACATTTGTGTGGGTTTTAGGTGATCACATTTGATTCAGCTTCGTTGCGCAGTGAATCAATGCCATATATAATGATGCTATCAAACTCAGAAAAGCAGAGAGCTGCTGGAAAAAGATATCTTAATCCGGCTAAATTAGTGGTTTGTCACTAATTTGCTGCAGGACTAATTTTATCCGAGTGCAAACAACATGGATATCAATCCACCTGTATTTACAAGGATTGAAATCCAGGCTTGGTTTTCTTCATCAATGCTGCCATCTTCTGGTTCAGTGCAAAGCACTGCTCTCACAGGGCCTTCCTAAAAATTGTACAATTTGATGCCTCAGGTGGAAACGGATTGCATAACATAAAGAGGGGAAATCATTCGTCTCAGAAATAGATGATTTATTTCTTCTCCCCACCCCTTTTTCTCCTGCTTTCATGAAAGCACCTGCCAAATCAGGTATGATAGCAATGTTGACGTTCATTTGTCAAGTACTAGAAAAACAAGAAGATAAATACAGCATTTAAGTGTAATAAAATATTAAGAATTAGTGCTGGGAGGAAAAACGGGTCCAGGAAAGACATATTTCAAATTTATCTACCTCAGCTTAGTGAAAAATTTAATTCTTTTTTTTTCTTTTGCCAACACACTAATTTTTCATTCCTCAGTGATTAAGAAAGAAATGCAACTCCCTCAGAATGAGATCAATTTAAAGCCTAGTGTTTTCAAAATGAAAGAAAATAATCTTAAAAACAGGGTCATAGGACAATGCCAGATAAAACTGCCTGATTGTCTCCAAGTCTGTTGTGAGAACAGGTGCAACTAAACTATGCCTATGCAAATCTAGCCTTCTATCCTTACCTGTGGATGTGTCCATTTTTTAGTATGGCTATTCTGGATGTTTAAAAATAATGAATTTGCTTAAACAGAGCTATTTTGTACTCTTGTCCCCGGCTTGGGACTTGGGAGACCATAGCTCAGGGCAGGACTGCACGATCCAGGACAAAATTAACCACCTTGACAGGCTCAGTTCAGGGTGAAAGCACAGAATGAGTAAACCTAATAATAATGTTGGTATTTGTTAAGTGCTTACTATGTGAAGAGCACTGTTCTAAGTGCTGGGGTAGATACAGGGTAATCAGGTTGTCCCACATGAGGCTCACAGTCTTAATCCCCATTTTACAGATGAGGTAACAGGCACAGAGAAGTTAAGTGACTTGCCCACAGTCACACAGCTAACAAGTGGCAGAACCAGCATTCAAACCCATGACCTCTGACTCCCAAGCCCGGGCTCTTTCCACTGAGCCACTCTGCCTCTACTTACTATCTGGAAGGAGGTGCACAAATGTGGCCTCTGAAGCACCCTTTTCCCTTGCTACAAATAAGGCCATGAAACCATGGCTGCATTCATTCAATCAAATTTGAGCACTTACTGTGCAAAGAGCACTGTACCTGGGAGAGTACAATACAACAATAGACATTCCCTGCCCACAACAAGCTTACAGTCTAGGGGGTCAGAGACAGCCATCAATTCAAATGAATTACAGATATGTATTTAAGTGCTGTGTGGCTGGGAGGGAAGAAGAACAAAGGGAGCAAGTCAGGGCAACGCAGAAGAGAGTGGGAGAAGAGGAAAGGGGATTTAGTCTGGGAAAGGCTCTTGGAGGAGATGTGCCTTCATTAAGGCCTTGAACGCGGGGGAGAGAAATTGTCCATCGGATTTGAGGGCAGGCATTCCAGGCCAGAGACAGGATGTGGGCTAGGGGTCAGTGGCAAGTTTAGGCGAGATCAAGGGACATATTTGCCCACGTAGGCCCAGGCCTGGAGGGTGGTTGGTGCCCGGCACCTCAGCTAGCCTCTGCCCCAGATGATTCTTGCTCATGCCTGTCCCTTGGCACTACCATCCCGAGCCCCGGAAACGCACGCTCTCCCACACTCTCCACCCCAGCTCGGCGAACACCTGCTCTCTGCCATTCACTGCCACCTTCTAACCTCAAAATACCTCCTTACCAGTCCAGGTAAAGGAAATTCTACTGATTTACAGCACTCAGTCATATTATGCTTTTGGTTTGTGGCTCTTCAGTTCATGAGGCTCTACCATAGTGGAATCCCTAAATCAGAGACTTTACCCCTTTTTAAATGCAATTACCATTTATTATAGTTCATGAAGAACAGTAACAATTCTTGAGATCTGAGAATCACAGAATCCAAGATCGGAAGGGATTTAGAGAGATCATCTTAATCCAGCCCCCTGCCTCGAGGCAGGTGGACAGCAAGAAGGCAGAACAGATGGGTTCCTGTTATTTTCTTTAAAATCTCCAGAAATGAAGACTCTACACTCTCTCTAGAGAGCCTACTCTAGCATTTTATCATCCTGGCAGTTCAAAAGTGATTGCCTTATGTCTAACCAAATGGAAGTTTTTCTTTTAGTCAAATTTTGCATATTTGGCCTGAAAAATGATTTGCCCTTTGTAAGCACTTAATAAATGGCATTACTTCTATTTAGTCAGTCCCTTGGAGAGGTCCCAGAAGCTCCAGAACCCAGTTGGCCTAAGAACCTTAAATAGCCAAAGATTTATTTTTTTTAACAAGTTTTCCAATGTGCAGAGAAGTGGGTAGTGGGTGCCATTTTGTCAGCTCAATGGAAACGGTTTACCCCCTGACCACACAAAAAGGGGGATCTCAGACCCTGTTACATCCACTCCTGAGGGAAATGTTTCCAGATCCAAATTACTTTAAACGTCAGCTACTTTCCACTTGACTGGTTTTTGGGTCTCAAGCAATTTACCGCAAACTTTCTTTTGGTTAGGGCTTAGTATGTGAATGTTATTTAAGGTCAAATATGACAAATGTTCTCTGCAGTAATGGAAATATAAATCAGGTACCCTGACTTTATTCCTTTCAAATTACTTTTATTCTGATTAATAATTTTTCCTCTGGCCCCAGAAACATGATTTGGGGTCATCACCAAGACTTTTTTCCTTGGAAGCATTCAAAAAGGGCTGAATAGGTCTGAAACTTAGCGGAGAAACCATTTCTCCTAAATTTATGGAATTACCAAGTCTACCGTACTCTTCTGAGACTTAGTACAGTGCTCTGCACAGAGTAAATGCTCAAAAAATACCAGTGATTGATAATGTAAAATTCAGGTATTCATAGTTTGATTACAACTTTACTGAGACCACAGTCTGCCCTGAGCAGCCACAGAAAGGAAAAGCTGCTCTGTGGGTATCAGATGGCTGGGACAGGTGTCTGCCATTTGGAAGCACAGAGGAGTCGACAACTCTGTAATCCCCCCCAAAACTTTTAGGTATACATCAAATAAGCTACCATTTAGGATTTACAGGCTTCTGTGTTGGTCAGGGATGAACACTGAGGTGAGTGGCAGGGAGAGGTATATTAGACCAAACTGCCAACATACATCAGGCCAGGAGGCAATGCCCAGCCAGGTGGCAACCCAAAAGGGAAAGAAGCAGTAAACCTGCAAGCCATTGATTTGAAATTTCCCTCCTTGTAATTTTAGGACAAGTAGTTTCCCACCCCACTTTCTACCCCTTGAAGGATGAAGGGAGGAAGGGGAGAACATTTGGGTCTGAACCTAGGAAGTCCATTTCAGCCCAAGAAATAATAAATGGCATTACTTCTAATTAGTCAGTGTCCTGGAGAAGTCCCAGAAGCTCCAGAACCTGTTGGGGGCCCAGTTGACCCAAGAGCCTTAAATAGCCAGAGTTTTTTTTTGTTTTTTGTTGGGTTTTTTTTTGTTTTTTTTTTACAAGTTTTCCAAAGTGCAGAGAAGTGGGTGCCATTTTGTCAGCTCAATGGAAACGGTTTACCCCCGACCACCCAAAAAGGGGGATCTCAGACCCTGTTATCTGAGGAAGGGTAGAAAGTCCAGTTCAGCCCAAGATCTCCCAGGGTATGTTCTTGGAACAGTAGCTTAACCCTCTTGTTGGAGAGGCAAGCAGCAGCATGGCCTCATCGATAGAGTACTTGTAATTACTCTAGTGCTTAGTACAGTCTCTGGTACATAGTAAGTATTTAACAAATACCATTAAAAAAAAAAGACACTTCAACTCCCCTGGATTCCTCTGGTGCAGGATGATTCTGTCCAATCATATCTATTGAGTGCTTACTGTGTGCAGAGTACTGTACTAAGCGCCTGGAAGAGTACAATATAACAATTTAACAAAACACATTTCCTGACCACAGTGAGTTCTTAGAGGGGGAGACTTCTAAGACATGCTGCCAATGGGAAACAGCGTGGCTTAGTGGAAAGAGCACGGGCTTGGGAGTCAGAGGTTGTGGGTTCTAATTCTGGACCCACCATTTATCAGCTGTGTGACTTTCGGCAAGTCACTTAACTTCTCTGTACCTCAGTTACCTCATCTGTAAAATGGGGATTAAGACTGTGACCCCCACGTGGGACAACCTGATAACCTTGTATCTCCCCCAGTGCTTCTAACAGTGCTTGGCACATAGGAAGTGCTTAACAAATACCATTATTATTATTATCCCACTCCTCATTGACTACATGTAGGATTGACTACAGTGGGATCCCAGGACACAGACCCCAACTAAAGCCCAAAAAATTTGGGCAAAACTGGTGCTCTTTCTTCCCTGCAGGAAAGAAATGGCAACTGGACACGCTGCAGGTGGCTGCATCTGGCACCTGATTGGGCAGTACTTTGACAAATGCTGACTGGGAGGAGCAACAGGAAATATCCCATTATCATCCTCTTTCCTATCTGTCTTTCTAACTGGATTTTAAGCACCTTGAAGGCAAGGCAATGTGTCTACTTAGTCTATTGTGCTACCCCAAATATTTAGTATTATTAAGCTCTTCTCTGTAGAGCATCATATTAAGAACTAGGGAAAAAAAAAATACACAGATGAGAATTAGACATGGACCCCTCACTCCAATATGCTCACAATTTAAGAATAAGAGTGTACAGAGCATAGGGAGGAGGAATTCAGCTTTAGACTACAAATTCCATAAAGGCAGAAATAATATTTGAGCCTGTGCTTTAGCTCCATTAAAAATAGAATATCAAGACTGCCAATTCCCAAGATCACACTTGTCCTTGATAATTATTATGAATAGCTATTGAGTCTGTTCACATTTATTAATTAGCTTGAGTGTATTTAATTGATCCCATCCTAGATTTGGAGAAAGATAGAAATAAAACAAAGGTTTCTAACTCCCTTACTTGTAAAGTCTCCTAAGATTTTTTTTTCCAAACCTCACTGCAATTTTGCTTCCCATTCACAGCTTCCTGAGTCACATATATACACATCTTACATACTCTACTACTTGAGCAGTAATGTGCATACCCCCATTCCCTTCCTCACATCTATAAATTTTAGGAGTTCTATCCTCTCCTAAACTGTAAACTCCTAAAGAGCAGGAATCATGCCCACCAACAATATTGTACTCTCCCATGCACTTAGTACAGTGATATGCACCTAGATTTTTTCATTATTTTACATTTCTAGCTCAGAAGTGATTTTCAATAATTAGAAACCAAGTCAGATTTGGAACGTCCAGGAAATCCATGAGAAAAGACAGCCCCAGAAGTGTCTGCCTGTGGATCTGCAGGACATGGAGCCAACTAGGTATGATGACCACATAGGTTTGACTTTGACACAAAATAATCAATTTCTTGAGTACTTACTATTGACAGAACACTGTACTAACCACCTGGGAGAATACAATAGAATTGGTAGACACAATCTCTGCCCTCAAGGAGCTGACATCCTAGTGATAATTCTATGTTGAACGCTCGCTGTGTGTCGAGCACCATATTTAGTGATGGAGTAGACACAAGATAATCAGATAGGACATACCTCCTGTCCAGGGTACACATAATGGTAATTATGGCTGTTCCTGGGCACTTAATTATAATAATTATGGAATTTGTTAAGTGTTTACCAGGTTTCAAGCATTATTCTAAGCTTGGGGTAGATACAAGGTAAACAGGTTGGACACAGTCTATGTCCCACATGGGTCTCAAAGTGTTGTATATGATCTTCCTGTAGCCAGTTGAAACAGTTGATTTATGACACCCTCATAAGCCTCCATCTCTGATTGGTTCCTGGAAACATGTTCTAATTGCTCAAAAGTGAAATCATAATGACTCAAGCCCTCTTCCTCCTCAAGATGCTGAATCACATCTCCTCAGCAGAAAATGGAGGTAAAGGGTGGTGGGAGAGGGTAATCATGTTAATCAGGGTAAGGCATAGGCACAGAGGACCTCAGGGGACCATGGGACCAGGTGGGCCTGCCAGAGACTTACTCCTCGGATCTGGAAATGCCAGCACCCCGGCCTTGCAACCCCAGGTGACTAGAGGAGCCTAGAGGCCTGGAGGTGAGGACCCAGTGGCATGCCAAATATCCAAGCCCAGCACTGGGGCATGCCACCTACTTACCACCCCACCCCCATCCACCAGGATCCCCATGAGGGAAATAAGAGGAAAAACTGAAGCAGCAAGTCTGCACTGGGAGGGGTCATGCCCTTTTGGGGCACAACCATCCCTCTGGGAGACAGAAAGGAGATGAGGCACTGGGGGACTTTGAGATACTATGGTGATGGAAGGGGAGAGTGAACCAAGCTCACTGGAATATCCCACCTCCCTCTTCGCCACTTGCACTCCCTTAACACTAAAATGGTAGGTAACAGTTTAAACCACTTAGACAATGAAGAAAGTGACAAGAAAATGCAGCATCCTATCCCTTCATCTTGGAGGGCTTCACCAGATAAATGAGTTGTAGCTCAAAATGATCTTTCATGATTCCCTGCCCCACACAGGGTTTATAGTCTAAGTAGAAGGGACATTCAGTATTGAACATTTTTACAGATGAGGAAACTGAGGCAAATGGAAATGAAATGACTTGCCTAAGATGAAACAGGCAGGTGGCAGAGCTAGGATTAGAACTGACATCCTCCAACTCTTAGGCCTATGTTCTTTCTACTAGGCCTATTAAAACTTTTAAGGTCCTTTTAACTTTGAAGTAATATTGCCTAGTGGTTAAAACATGGGCCAAGGAGTCAGAAGGCTTGGGTTCTAATCCTGGCTCCACCACTTGCCTGCTGTAACCTTGGGCAAGTCACTCAACTTCTCTGTTCCTCAGTTACCTCATAAAATGGGAATTAATTCTTTGAGCCCCATGTGGGACAGATTGGGTACAACCTGATTATCTTGCATCTACTCCGGTGCTTAGGCATTTACTATGTCCAGGCACTGAATGAACAAATATTAAAAAAATAAATAGATTCCCTCACCCCCACACACAAATTCCATTCTGTTGCCCAGGTGAGCCACTTAGTTTTCTTTATTCATTGCATCCTCTTTCCATCTCTACTCACATGTCCTTTCCCATGATTTTTTTTCTAGTTTCCAGCTGCTCCTCTTCCCATCCCTAATAACTGCATTCATCCCTCCAGCCCCACAGCAACTCCTCCCAAACCCTAAACACCAGGCTATCCCCAGATCTGTAATCTATATTTGATCTTTTTTTTTAAAAAAACTTTTCTTCATTTTGGCTGCTCTCTCCCCAGCATCCCACCGCACAATTACAGCCCGAACCACCCATAACAAAGCCACAGAGACAGGATGGGACTGGAATATTTGAGGAAATATTGGCCAAAAAAAAAATGAGACAACCCATAAAATGTGGGATGTGTGGTTACCCTAATCACAGGGCCCATCTTAAGGAAGCAAGAAACCAGGCCAGGAACACAAACCAGAAAAGGGAGAGAGAATTGTCATCTGTCACCCATTCACTCTCTCAGGTTCTTGCTAGAATGAGGTAGTGAAACTTGCTTGTTTTCTTTAGCTCCTAGTGGAGATTGGCTTGGAGATCTACAGAGGTTCAGAGATGACATATGATCAGAAAAGGAAATGAAAATTATTTATTCTGAGAGCTGCATTCACTGCTAAATTATTTTATTCTGTTAAATTCCATGTGAACTCAAGGAGCTGGGAGGTCTTTGAACTACATTTCTTTCTGCCCCATTTCCAGAGTTTACCGTTAACTTGGATTTTTATATTTTATTTTTTGCTTTTCAAAAATAATCACTTATTTGAAGTATTAAAAAAGATTAAGAAATCGTTAGCTTCTGCATAATGTGACTGTGCCTGGGAAATAAGTAACCTAGAAGAATAAAAGACATAGAGCATGAAAAGGTTACTTTTTAATGTATAAAAGAAAACTTAGGAGTTGGAACATTTATTTTGGGAACACAAATGTTTTTGCAACATGAGACCCTGTTTCAGGGTTTTAAGGTAAGTACCAAAAGAAAAAAGTGACCAAAGCCCAAGTCAGTGTTACTTTAAACGTTAATAGCTTTCATTATTTAAACTAAGAATAGAAGTAAAATGAAAAAGCTAATTAGAAAATAAATGAAAATCAGGGGGTTCTTTCCCTATCCCAAATACTTGTAAATTATCCTTTTTTTTGGCCTCTTAAAAAATTATTTGAAGCTTACTCTGCACTATCCTTACTTCAAGAAGAAATAATAATTCAGGGACAAACCTCTTTCTATTCCTCTGAGAAGCATAAAGACCAATGACTGAAATGACTTTGAGAGGAGAATAAGAACTGAGAGCCAGCAGGGAGACTGGATACTGCTGTGAAGAAAGAACTTAGAAATGTAAAAAACAGACTCTGACTAAAGGGATCAGAAGTGTAATGAAAACCTGAGAAACAAACATAGGAAAATGGATAGGAAAGAAAATCAGAAGTGAGACAAAAGCTTTGCATTCCTAGTTAAAATTAGAATGAGGTCAAATCTTAGCCAAAATTTACCCTTGTAAAAGGGAGGCTCTTTAAAATGTCAGTATAAAGCTAGGACATTGTTCCATAAAAGCACTCCTATAGGATCCTTTTCTATTGTCTTCATTCCACCTACGCGGATTTAGTCTTTGCTCATGGCGTATTTTGGTGGTGACTTGTACTTTCCAAGTGCTTAGTACAGTGCTCTGCACACAGTAAGTGCTCAATAAATACAATTGAGGACTTGGGCGGGGAAAGGGAGGGCTTAATCAAGGGCTTTTCTAGAGCCGTTGGAGAACATGGCTGCAAAAGGGACAGCATTTATGGCCTCCCACTTTCCACCATCAGCCACATGATCTTTGCTCCTGCACCACCTCAACGTTCCTTAAAAACGAGTTAATAGGAAATGCAGAAAGGTGGTCAGAATAAATCTACGGAAAAGGATGCTCCACCCGATACAGCCAATGTCCATTTCGGAAGGAGGAAAAAAAATCAAAGAAGAATAGAGAAAGACCAAGTGATCAAGACTGCTTTGTTGCACCATTCACTGTTCCAGACAGAAGAGTCAAATTCAGAGAAGCAGTGTGGTCCAGTGGATAGAGTAAGGGCCTGGGAATCAGAAGGACCTGGGTTCTATTCCCAGCACTGCGATTCGTCTGCTGTGTGACTTTAGGTTAGACCCTTAACTTCTTTCTCTGTGCCTTAGTTACCTCATCTGTAAAATGGGGATTAAGACTGTGAGCCCTGTGTGGGATAGGGATTGTGTCCAATGCAATTATCTTGTATCTACCCCGTTGTTTAGAACAGTGCCTGGGGCATAGTAAGCACTTAAAAAATACCATTATTATTATTATTATTACTTGATTATATAGTTCTGACTGAATCCAAATCAAGAATAGAGACTAGAATCAATCAACCAATGGTATTTATTCAGCACTTACTATGTGCCGAACACTGCACTAAGTGCTTGGGAAAGTACAACAGAGTTGGCAAATATCTTTCTAAAGTGGGAGATAAAATAAATAACAGATATATAAATAAGAGCTTGAAGGAAAGAACAGACTTGAGATGCTTGATAAGAAATTTAAGTCAATCTCGTTAGAGATCAGATTGAGGTACTAAAGAAGTTATTGAATCTCTTTCTCTGGCATGTAACTGACTAGATGATCACACAAAAGCCTACCCGGCCCACAATCTACTATGATCTCTCTTTAGATCACACACACACACACAACATTAATCTGGGGCCAATAACAAAGTTTTCTGTAGATACTCTCGGTTCACCTACCACAGTCAATGTTCAATACCGGTTCAGACTTCAGGATTGCTTAAGCTTCTAATGGGGAAGCATCTATTCAGTGATGCTTTCTGCCTGACTTTTTCTCATCTAATTTCCTGAAGGGGGTTGCTTGGGGCTGGTGTTTCCATACTGATCATATAGTGGGAATCATTGCTCAATGAGACCTGTGGGATCCACTTTTTCAAGTCTCCCACCTCGGGAAAATGGGAAGGGGGATGAACCCTGTAGTTCAGCCTGGCCTACTATATCCATGAAGAATACACCTGGATGGGTTTGGTGTTCATTACCTTCCTGGTGATATGAGAGGTTTTCAGGTCAGGAACAAATTTTAGAGAGGATTTTTAGTGGTATTTGTTAAGCATATACTCTGTGTCAAATACTGTTCTAAATCCATGGGGTAGAAACAATTTAATCAAGTTGGGTACTATCCCTGTCTTATATTATGGCTCACAGTCTAAGTAGAAGGGAGAAGGATTTAATCTCTGTATTACGGATGAGAAAACTGAAGCTCAGAGAAGTCAAATGATTTTACTGAGATTTCACAGAAGTGATGAAACTGGGATTGGAACTCAAGTCCACTGATTCCCAGCCCCAGTGCTCTTTCTACTAGCCCATGTGCTAGTGAGCAGGCAGAACAGGTTTTTCCTACTACTCCACCAAAAAAAGACCATAAAAAGTCAGGTATGAACAACAGAAAAGACCTAGGAAAAATAACCTCCAATCTACAAAGTGTCTCCCATATATTCCACAGTACCACGGACTAGATGACCAGACTCCTACAAAAACACTGAATCAGGGCCAATATCCAAACCACACAAAGTCAAAACATTACTGAGACCTGGGAAAGATGTTTTACCAGTGGAAACAAGGTACCTATGAATTATCATGTGGCTCAAATTGCCAGAACATATGTGAGCCAGATGGGTAGAAAGATCTACAAGGGCAAGAGTACAGCTCTGCAGAAGAGAGGGAGCAAAAAAGCATCAGCATCAGCTCAGATGCAGCATGTGCAGGAAATGGGACAGAACCACCACTTCCAAGTGACTCACACCATCAACAAGATGAACCAATCTAGAAACAGGATAATCTGGAAATCCATCAAAATTGAAACATGATTCAGAGGCCTGAGTAGATGAAATATTGCATGACCCCAAACAGATCCCAAAGAACCCAACCATATCCAGAAAAACAGGGATAAAACAAGTGTAGAGAGTTCATGTTTTTGGTGTGTGACATGGATGGGCTTTTATTATTGTTGTTTTTTAAAAAAATATGGCATTTGTTAAGCACTTATGATGTGCCAAGCACTATTCTAAGTACTAGGGTAGATACAATTTTACCAGGGTGGACAAAACCCCTGCCCCACATGGGGGCTCACAATCTAAGTAACAGCTTGTCCCTTGCTAACCTATTTTTGATACTTATATTAAGTTCATTTGTAAGCTCTATTTCACCTGAAAACAAGGATTCAGGAACCACCCAAAGATGGGCCTTTTTCCCTTTCCTTTTGATAAGTGTGAAAACAGGAAAGGAATTTGGTATACCCACAGCATTCTGGGACATCTTAACTACAGGTTCAAGAATGCTGCAGGTCCTAGACTGTGCAGCTCAGGGGACCTAGGCAATATACTGGCCAGTTTAGGAATACTGCTAATTCTGAAATATTTGCATATTTTTCAAAAAAGTGCCCAAGACAGCCTAGAAACAGTCAGCTAAACCAGAATGTTCAATTTTGTTTGACAATCCCATCCCCACTGTTTTAATGAAAAATTGCTTTGGTGTTGTACCTTTTACATTTGCTATATGCTGTGCCTGGCACTGTTCTTGATTCTGCCTCTTACAATCATGATCTCCCCAAAGCCTCTTTCCTAAAAGTCATCTAATTTAGGATCTGAATGGAGCATAGCAGTCTGGCTGTTTTGTATGCTGCTAGATTCTCTTTGAAGACCACAGCTATAATGTCTCATGTGAGATTGTACTTCACTACATTTTTTAAAAAAGAAAAAAAAAATCTGTCATCCTCCCTGCAGTACTGTGACAGTCAACTTTTTCAAAAGGGATTATCACATGGGGCTAATAGTCACATGAGAACCAATTAGGAGGTCACTCAAAAGGCAATTATTCCCTTTTCCAAGTCTACTTTGGATCTATTTCAACTTTCCTAGCAATTATCAAAAAGTGAGCAAAAGCATTTTGTTATCAAGGGAGTTGACAACCTTGAAAAACCACCAGGCTATGTCGTTTAGCCTTCTGCCCCCCCCCCCCCCCCACACTGCAGCTTAACATATATAGAATAAATAGTAACTGCTTGGGGAACCTGACCCCTCCCCCCACCCCATCTCCAACACACAGACACCTGTACTCAAATATACCCAGGAATCCCATGGGAACAATCCAGAGGAGAAAAAAAAAAGTTTTTCAGTATAATCTTTCCAAATAGGCCTTGAATTCTTTGCTAAAACAAATAAAGCAGTACTCTGTGTAACCAGCACTGTCTTAAATCATGCAACTACTTCACAAAGCAAAGATGAGAATTAAGCCCTTATATATAGCTGTTGACTTCTGGAAATACTGGAAAAACACATTCAGAAACCATCTGCCTATGTAATATTTTCTTGTGATATTTTCTTTGCACATCCTCACGTTATTTTAGTTATTTTAATAATATTTGCCTAAAAAGAGGATCTTACTTTCATAAGAGGTTATACCCTTACCTTGATGTTTACAAAAATTGTACAAATTCTGAAAATGTGTTTGACAACTGCAGATCAATAATTATTTGCTGAGTGCAGAACACTTGTACTAAGTCCTAGAGAGAGTACAAATGGATTAATAGATAGGATCCATGTTTTCCAGATTTTATGATCTAGCAGATGAGACAGTTTTACTACATAGACCTTTCAGCCTGAAAAAGCATAAGCTGGCATAGAGGAGAGAGAGGTTAATGGTTATTTTGTTGGATTCTTTCTTTACAATAGGGGATATGTTTCATAGGAGAAATGAGATGCTGGGGAAATGTACAGGAAAATTGTGAGAGAAGCAAGCAGAAACACTAGATTTGAAGGAAAATGAAAATAGGAGGTGTTCTGAGTTGTGGAAAAATCACATGGATAAATGAAATAATTTGCCTCATAGGTGGATGAAGATTGTTTCTGAGGGGAGGCTCTTTTCCAGGTTTTGAAAAACTTGTGGTCAATCAGGCATGTAAATGTACAGCTCTGGAAAAAGAGGTGAGTACATAGTAGAGTTCATCAAAAAGGCATGATAAGGATAAAGAGATCATTACTGCAAAAAGTAATGTAGATAAGAGAGATCAAAAAGAGTTTTGTGCCATAGGCATTCTGCTCCTCTAGTCTCTTCTTCACCTGAAAAAATAATGAGCCAGATTTTCTGTGGGAACTTTGCATACCAAGGATAAATCATATCTTTCTAGAAGTTGCATTTAGGACATTTAGTAAATTAGAAATTAGGTTTTTAGAGGGTTTTTAATGGCATACTGGAGTCAGTGTAACTTCTAGAAATGTCCAACTTGCTTCCAGTGAGTACTTATCTACTTGAAGAATTTTACTAAATTGCAGAATATTTTCTGTAGTGCTAATAATATCATAGATGTAAAGAAAAAGTGGGAAGAGAAGGGGTAGTGAACATAAATAAGAAATAAAACATCACCAAAAGCAAGTAATTGAGAAAAGTTGAAAGGCCAGCTGGAGCTTTATTTTGATTTTTTAAGAAAGGTCAACAAGTGGGGATGGATGTTAGATCTTCACAAAGGCAGGGAAGATAGTTTATATAGCTGAGTTCTTAAAAATGTGAAAAAAATAGAGAAAAACTAAATAGGCCCCTAGAATAGTTTTATTGCTCAAGAATAAACATCTGTCACAATTGAGAAAGTTATGAACACGCTTGCAAAAGATACATTTAGAATAAGAGGGTCTCATGACTTCTGTGCCTTGGCCATCCTCCTAATAATAATAATAATGATAATAATGATAATGGTATTTGTTAAGGGCTTACTATGTGCCAAGCACTGTTCTAAGTGCTGGGGTAGATACAAGGTAATCAGGTTGTCTCAAATAGGGCTCACAGTCTTCATCCCCATTTTACAGATGAGGTAACTGAGGCCTAGAGAAGTTAAGTGACTTGCCCATGGTCACACAGCTGACAAGGACATTAGAACCCATGACCTCTTACCATGACCTCTGACTCCCAAGCCTGGGCTCCTTCCACTAAGCCACGCTGCTTCTAGAGCTGCAGAGCATCATAAAGACATCATAACATTGTGCTGCATTCATTTCTTCTTGAATTTGAGTTAAGCAAATTCCCCCAAGTAACCCAGCACATTTTCTCTAGCCCAACTGCCCCCATTCCCATAGATTTTCACATCCTTTCCTTTACCCCAGGCTCATGCTCCTCTGCCACCCTGCTCTTGATAGGGGTCACTTTTGTAACTTTTCTGTGGTTCCAGTCAGCCATATTTATTGATCACTTACTGTGTGCAGAGCACTGTACTAAGTACTTTGGAGAGTACAACATTAATAAACAGGCACATTCCCTGCCCACAACGACTTGAGCGTTGTCTAGACCGGTAGACAGTGGATCTCACCTCTTCTACAACTTGGAGCCCTCGGTCTCTCCGGCCTCAAGGTGAGTGTTGGGGAAAGAGGAAGGGAGAAGTCCTGAGGCTTTTTCTCTCCAATCATATCTGAGTGTTCACAGTGTACAGAGCACTGTATTAAGCACTTGGGTAAGTACAGTATAACAACAGAACAGAGTTGGTAGACACTTTCCCTGCCCACAGCAAGCTAAAAGTCTTGTCTGTCCGTCTCCCCCGATTAGACTGTAACCCCATCAAAGGGCAGGGACTGTCTCTATCTGTTACCGATCTGTACATTCCAAGCGCTTAGTACAGTGCTCTGCACATAAGCGCTCAATAAATACTATTGAATGAATGAATTAATCCCCTTTACATTCTCCACCATCACCTCTCCCCCAGTTCCAGCCAGCCCCAAATTTTGCAGTTAGTTGTACAGGAATGCACCGGGCTGGAGGGAGAGGCAAGTCTGCCGTGATAGTGGTGTCTGTCGTGTTGGAATTTTGAAGGAATTAAGGGAGTGGATTTGGAGTTGGGGGAGAGGGAAGGGAGGCTGGAGGGAGACATGGAAAGCCTAGATTTTAACAAGCTTGGCTGACACTGGATCCAAGCTACAACTTCAAAAAGTGCTAAGAAAGAAAAGGTTAATTTTCCATAGGTAGATGCTACCAAGTCAGTCATAATTCTTTCCATCAATTTCAACTTGTCGACTGTCCTATTCTCTCAGCAAAGCTGCAGTTTCAGGGATTTGGTCACCAATTCTAGCTTTGCCTGATCAGGGGCTCCACTCGGGCATGCATTTCTTGGGAAATTAACAACTCGGTCATATAGCTATAGATATTTATACATCAGTGTCTTTGGATTTGAAGAGAGCACTATTGTTGTGTGTGGGCGTAGCTGAGAAAACATCCAGTGGAGTGTGGGCAGTCATGAAAGTTCTACTTCACAAAAGGATTTTCAATAGAACCCAACTTGAATAGCCCACCCTGTGTTTCTGACTTTTGACTGCTTATTGCTCAGAAGGTGGACAGGGTTGCATATCTACACATACATAAGCACACACAACTTGTACACACAGTTGGTGGTATATTCTACGTTTGTAACCCTTTTAAAACCGATCTAAGACAATACAATCTCCTTCACTTCCTTTGAATGAAAACACAGCAAAAATAGCATAAAACAATTGCAATGAAAGAAGGGCAACAAAACACAGGGCTTGAGCAAAAAGCTAAAAATACAAAAAAAAATTTAAAGGGTGAGTTACAAAAGTGTTATCAAAGTATTGAGCAAATGCCAGAGAAAAATCATGCTTCTTTCATGGTTCGACAAAGTCTCTGCCAGCAAACAGCAGAATTCAGGGCCCACAAGGTGCCGAAGATATATGTCCACAGTCACTAATCAAGGCACAGAAAAGACCACTAGGGTAAAAGGTGCCTAGTGACTTAACTTTGAACTAAAAGAAATCTGAAAAACAGGAAACCCACAAAAAGTGAAAAATGGTCAGATCACTATAGAGGAGTATTTTTAAAAATTATATAAAGATAATGTAGGAAATGCTAAGACCTTTAAGGATCAGTATCACTTTTCATTTCTACTAAACAAAAATAATTATCCCCTGGGTAGATAGGTAGGTAGGGGAGATTATTAAAAAGAGGCTCAATGGGTGGGGTTTTTTTTTTTGTCTGTCCAAACTGCTACCATACTCAGCCAAGTACCTACCCTATCCAACCTTGACTATTGCATCTGCCTCCTTGCTGACCTCCCACTCTCCTGCCTCTCCCCACTTCAAGCCATACTAGACTCTGCCTCACAGATCATCTTCTTGGATGTGTCACCAACACCTCAAATTTAACACGCCCAAAACAGAACTCCTTGTAATCCCACCCAAACTCTATCCTCCCCATCTTTCCCATCATTATAGAGAGCATCACCATCCTGTCTCACAAGTCCACCGCCTTGGCATCATCTTCACTTCATTGCTCTCATCAACCCACATATTCAATCTGTCACCAAATCCTGTCAGTTCTACTTTCAACATTGCCAAAATCAGCCCTTTCTCTCTCCATCCAAACTGCTACTCTACCGATCCAAGCACTCATCCTAGCCCACCTTAACTACTGCAGCAGCCTCCCTGCTGACGTCCCAGCCTCCTGTCTTTCCCCACTCTAAACCTTACTTCACCTGCTGCCCGGATCATTTACCTAAAATAGGTTCAGTCTATATCTCCCCACTCCTCAGAATCCTCTGGTGGTGTCCATCTACCTCTGCAAACCGAAACTCCTTACTACTGGCTTTAAAGCAACCAATCAGATCACCCCGACCCCTCTGTCTTGCTGATTTCCTACAACAACCCAGAACTCTCACCTCACCCGTATAAAGCCAACCTAGTCCCCATACTTCAGTAATTATTATGGTATGTGTTGTGTGCTTACTGTATGCCAGGCACCACACTAAGCTTGGAGGCATTTATCTATCTTTCCTAGGTCCCCTCATTCACATCCTGCCTTGGGCCTGAAACTCTGCCCCCCTTCATATCCAAAAGACCACCATTCTCCCTATCCTCAAAGCCCTATTAAAATCACTTCTCCTCCAAGGGGACTTCCGCAACTCTGCCCTTATTTTCCCCTACTTCCTCTCTCTTCTATATTGCCCTTGGATTTACATGCTTTATTCACTCCACCCTCAGCCCTGCCACACTTGTATACATTGTAGGCATGGAACAAGTTATATTGTACTCTCCCAAGCACTTAATATAGTGCTCTGCACACAGAAAGCACTCTATAAATGATTAATCTGTAATTAGTTTATTTATATTTACTTCCGCCTCCACTTCTAGACTGCAAGTTCCTTGTGGGCAGGAAGCTTGACCACCAACTCTGTTGCACTGTGCTCTCCCAAGCCCTTCTGCATGCAGTAAGCAGTCAATAAATACCACTGATTGATGGAGCAGTTAAATGACATGACAAGGTCTCACAACAGGCAAATAGTAGGGCCGGGATTAGCCCTCAGATCTACTGACTCCCAGTTCTGTGCTCTTTCCACTAGGTCATGATGCTTCTCAACTTTCGAGAAACAATAACTCAAGTTGAAGAGCTATTAGCTTTTCTTGACATTGTCATCTTGATGTATTGACCTTGTTACAGTTGCTATTGGCAATCCATTGTTATCACTGCCTTTATCTATCTAACCCACTCTAGATTAACAGTCTCAGTTTGGGTAGGAGCGTTCCTGATCAGTTATGGTTATATCTACTCAATGTTTAGTGCATTGCTTGGTACAAAGCATGTAATAAACACAAGCAAACTAATGGCTCCCCTTGGAATAGTATAGTCTTAGTTAAGATGCACCTCTTACACCCAACCAGGACTTTCCACTACAGTACTCTCTCTTTTGTAAATGAAAATGTAATATTAAGGAATACTTTTGTTAGTACTAGAATTCTGTTATTTTATTCAGCTTCAGGACAAAATTAACTAGTTTTCCTGCCTTTTAATTCATGCAAGCCACATTCTGACTGAATGGAACACTCCCATTATGTTAGGGTGTGACTAAACACCACACATCATTCAGACTGAGCAGAGGGAAGAGCGACTAGCATCTGAAAGATCTGTTATTAGTCACCATCCCATAATGTGCGGAAGATGCTTATTTGCCATTCCCTAACTCCCCCACTCTTCCTCCTAGCCAGCCGGCACTTTTACTTTCCAGTCTTCTTTAGGTTGGAACCAGTTCATTCTCCAGAAAAATTGTAGACTGCTCTTCCTTCTCATGGCAGCTTTGATTATTTTACTTAGCAATATAGTTTGACTTTGTCTAGAGCATTCTTTCCCAAATAATTCCTTGTATTTCAAGGCATGCTATCTCAAGGATAATTAGATTACATGTACAATTTAGGGTAACCATTTGTGTGTAGTCTATGCCCAGTTAGAAATAGAAGTGACCATAGAATCAATGTGATGAGTGCAGTGACATCTTTTTCCCACAAGGACCTCACCAATGTCTCATTTCAGAGCTAAGGACTATGAAGCTTCACTCACCCTAGAAATTCTCTCTGGTGTCCAACCCAGGAGAATGCGGATCTCTCAGAAAGCAGGTCACAGTGTGTCTCCGAGTTTGCTAAACAACGTGGGAGATGCCCTGGGTGGATATTCAGACCAAGAAATGAAACATTTTTCAGAGTTATTCAGTGCTTATATGAGAAGTCAAAAGAAACCATGACCTCTTGACTAGAGACTAGTTTGTGACTAGAGAGAAAATTTAAAAAAATGTTTACCATGAAACATGTTTTCATTTCACAATTTGGTTATACCAAGTGGAAAAATTGGGAAATATTCTATCTCCAACATAAGGCTGTTCTGGTTCAACAGGGCCACAAGTTGACCAGTAGATCTGGCCCAGAAAGAAACAATTCTTGCAATTTTACATGATTTAATACAGTGAAATGGCATTAAGTGGCAAGGGTGTGGATGACATAACAGAAATTTGCAACCCAACTGTCAAACATGGTAGTGTCCTTGAACTACCTATCCCCTAATTTTAAATTCCCCCCGAATACATGATTTTAATTCAATTTTCCACAAACATGAGATTCTTAAAAGAACACAGCAACCCTACATTATAGAACCCCTTGTAAAGGTATTATATGGAAGACTTTCTCTCTTACTACACCATCTCTCAGTTCAGTTTTTAAAGTAGAAAGGACAGTGTGGGGGGGGGTGGGGAGGGCTTGAGGAGGGGATGTGAAAAGAAGGGGAGGAAGGAAAGCACAAAAATAATGGAAATAGGAGAACTAAAAATGGGAAGGGAAACTTAAGATCTTAGCTGTGGTTTGTTTCAGGAAAGCACATAGGAAGAGAAAGAGTTGATAAATGTGTGTGTATTATAGTGAAGTTTTGTTTCCTTTTTTCATGGGTCTGGGAAATACTTTAACAAGACCTTGTAAAGATACTTTTTTTCATATGCAAGCAGCTGTGATTGTTTAATTTCATGCTCTGAATCAAATTTCAGTAATGAAGTATTTATCTGGATTCCTTTCCTTCCGCAGGATAGTCAGAAGTCGCATTGGCATTACCACTGGTTTTGACAACTCAGGGACTGAGAGGAAGGAAATTTAAGGGCCTGGATACTGGAACTAGAACTCTAAATCCTAAACTGGAGCAAGAGCATTTGGAAGCCCCCCCTGGATTGTAGTTCCAGAAGAATGTAGTTGCTAAAGAAATTAATGCATGGGTGGAGTTACTACTAAAGGATAGCATGGATCTTGCTACATTAAGTGAAATTTTTGATTTATTGATTTATTTGATTGATTCAACTGCCTATTTCATCTGGGTACTGAAGACTCATCAGACCCCTCTTTCAGTTGAATCCTTCCCAGGATTATAATTACCCTTATGATGGTATTTGTTAAGTGCTTTCACAGTAGAGAAAACTGAGGGTCAGAGAAGTTATAGCACTTTCCCAAGGTCACACAGAAAACATTTGGCAAAGCCAGGATTAGGATCTAGGTTCTCTGACTCCCAGGCCTGTGCTCTTTCCACTAGGCCATAGTGCTTCTAACTCTGGCCTGGACAACCTTCCTGCAGTCCCTTCCTTCAGTGAGCTTCCTAACTGAAGCAGATGTCTTTAACTGTGATCAACACATAAAAGAAGAGATGTACATAGAAATAAAACAGTGGGAAAAGTGTAAGGAGTAATACTATATCCACATAAGTGTACTCCTGCAGTGAAAAGTGGAAAGGGACAGTGGGATAATGGAACCATCAGGAAAAGCATAGTTGAAGAGGGAATCATTCTCTTCCTCAAACTTAGAGAAGTGCTCTTTTTAGGGCTGTCTTGTTTGTGAACACTTGTTTCCTCAGTATTTCCTTTGGCCATTTTTTATCTACTTCCTGAGTTCTAATCTCAGTTATTCCTGACAGTGGCTTTTCCAAGGGAGGTTCTCTCACACTTATTACCATTCCCTTTACTCCAGAGCTAACCACACCTCCTCACCGTCCCTCAGTCTCGCCTATCCCGCCGTCGACCCCTGGGCCATGTCCTCCCGCGGTCCTAGAACGCCCTCCCTCCTCACCTCCGCCAAACTGATTCTCTTCCCCTCTTCAAAACCCTACTTAAAACTCACCTCCTCCAAGAGGACTTCCCAGACTGAGCTCCTCTTCTCCCTCTACTCCCTCTACCACCCCCCTTCACCTCTCCGCAGCTTAACCCTCTTTTCCCCCCATTTCCCTCTGCTTCTCCTCCTCTCCCTTCCCATCCCCTCAGCACTGTACTCGTCTGCTCAACTGTATATATTTATTACCTTATTTTGTTAATGAAATGTACATCACCTTGATTCTATTTAGTTGCCATTGTTTTTACGAGATGTTCTTCCCCTTGACTCTATTTATTGCCATTGTTCTTGTCTGTCCGTCTCCCCCGATTAGACTGTAAGCCCGTCAAATGGCAGGGACTGTCTATCTGTTGCTGACTTGTTCATTCCAAGCGCTTAGTACAGTGCTCTGCACATAGTAAGCGCTCAATAAATACTATTGAATGAATGAATGTTTTCTAATAGGGAAGCAGGGCAATGCCACCATAAAATAGAAATGTGGCAAAGGGAAGAACTATGCTGGATTGAGTTGAACCATAGTTTATTAGTGAGCTTCATTTATCTAGAAGAAAACTGTCCCTTGTGTTTGTTTTTTAAAGTTCTGCATGCTTAGCACCTTTTTCTCTTTAGCCTGTGTTCTTTAGAAATGTTTTACTCAGGAACCTTTCCTTTCTTGAGAGTGTCCTATGCTATCCTATCTTAGGCAATGACTCCTTTACCTTAGCCTATGAATATCTACCTATCCTTGTTCATCTCCCAATTCTTAGTGCAGTGCTTGGCACCTAGTAAATACTTACCAAATACCATAATTGTCTCTAAAGCCTGCAAACTTCATGCCTTTAACACCAACCTACCCACTGTAGCCCATCTCTCTTACCATTGACCACTTGCTCATGTTCTCTCTCCTGCCTGGAACTCCTTCCACTTCATATCTGACAGACCACCACTCTTCCTATGTTCAAAGCCCCTACCAAAAAAATCATATTTTCCAGGAAATTTAACCTCTCATCTCCCCACCTATTCATCCTTCTGTGTTGATTAAACCCTTAGGTTCATACTCCTTTGCATTTTGATACACACCAGAACTGTTATGTACATACATAACCTTATATTCTGTTGCTTCCCACATCTGTAACTTATTTTGCCTGTTTTACCAACTAGATTATTATTGTGTCTAAGAGATATAAGCAAAGCAGAGTGGATACAGTCCCTGTCCTGCATGGGGCTCACAGTCTTAATCCCCATGTATTTTTTTTTTTTTACCAGATGAGAAACAGGCAGAGAGAAGTTAAGGGACTTGCCCAAGGCCACACAGCAGACCAGTAGTAGAGCCTGAATTAGAACCCATGACCTTCTGACTCCCAGGCCCATACTCTATCCACTACACTATCATGTCTCTTCCACTGCCACCCCAAAGAGAGAGGAAGGAGAAAAAAAATTGAGGTGGCCCTGGGAATAAAGATGGTTATTCACAAAGTGGAATAAATTTGACATGTTTAATGTGCCAGTCCATCTCAACCATATACCTCTTCAATTTCACCACTCTTATTCAAAACGAAAGTCATGGATGTCTTAAAAAGCTCTCTCACAGGTTTATTCTAAAATGCTAAATGCAAACTTAAAGGCTATTTCTGTTCAAATTGGGTATGAGGAATCCCAAGTGCTGCTGCACACATTTGTAGAGTAGTTGAGCACAAGTTGCTGAACCCAGGAATTCTGTAATTTGAACACCCTATACTGAAGCCTATATTTAATGTACTATAAAAACCACACTTCCACCTGCAGCACGGACTGCTTTTACTACATATTGCTGGGTTATAAAACTTGTAGCCAGTGCTGAATCTTGTTTTTATGGGTGTTTTCTACCAATATAAAATTAAGTATTGCACTCCAGTATTGAGTTCAGCTGTTGGCTCAGTTTTAAAGTGTTCTTTGCCTGAGACCACACACATATGCTGTGGTTAAAAATCCCAATTAAAAGAATCCCTAAGGGCTACATTCGTTTTATATTTTATTAGGCTATTATCAACATAATTGGCCCTAAAAATAGGTTGTAGGTCTTAAAAATGAAAAACACCCCTAAAACCTGAATAAGAGATACCCTAGGATGTGTAGGCCAAAGAACCCATCAAAATCCCTACTCTTCCCTGAGGACAAACCAACACCCATATTTAAATATCATGAATCCTCAGTCCTCAACCAGTAACATAAAGGATTGATGACACAAGAAGGAAGAATAAAGAAACTTTGAAATAAAACATTTTTGATTTACACTATTTTAAATGATTCTTAGATGCAGAGCATCCTTTTAAAATGTATTGATTCCACAACTATGCTTAAGATTTACTGGTTCCACATTTTAAAAGTATGCACTACAAAATGTATGGAGGAGAATCCCTGCCACAACAGTTTACACAGACCATCTGGATCTGCAAGGAACTTCCAGAATATTCTGCTCCTGTGATTTATGCTCCTAAATATTCCCACTTCTAGTCATACAGCTAAACCCATGCAGGAAAAAAAAAATAACCAGATCAATACAGCTGTACATATTTTACCAGCCCATTTACCTTAAATCAAATTAGGGAATCCAAAATACTGTAACTTTATTGGTATGCTTCTGGTTGACAGAAATCTCAGCAACCTCAGAGAGTAACAAATCTCCTCCAGCTTTAATCACTTTAAAAACTTTAATCAGAGTTAACCTTGTCATTTTGCTCCTGAACACATCTGCTGACCTTCTGGCCCACTTTGGGCCTTTTCAATCCCAATGTGAAACTCTCAGTTTTCATCAGAGACCCAGAGTGGGCAAGGTTAGGAGTTCATCCTAGAACTGAGAGATGATTGCTCCCGTGGAGCGGGTATAAATGGTAGGCAACCCTTTTCTGAGGCTACAGGGCACAGGAAATAACTGAAACCAATGGGAATCAGTGGCCACTGCTCATCAGCTACTGTAATTTACCACTCCCTGTTGCTGCTGCTTGGATCCAGCCTGCCATAAACCTCTTCACTCGACAGTGCCATGGTTAAAAAAATGGGACTTTTGCCTTCCCAATGGACCTTTAAGGATAGAGGAATCAAAGGGAGCAATGTATGGATTGGACATATTTTTTGTTCAAGTATGGGTTTCTTAGAATCCCAAACAAGCTTATCTGGCTTTTGCTGGAAAATCATTGGAGCTGACATATGATACTCACAATTCCCTTAGGTGGCACAGGTATAGGGTAGGAGTATGGCAGAGAGTTAAGGTGGGTAGAGAGAGGGCGACAGTTGGTGAAACAGGTTAGAAAAATGGGAAGGGGTGGCTCTACCACCACAACTTTCTAATAATAATAATATTGCTGGTATTTGTTAAGCGCTTACTATGGGCTGAGCACTGTTCTAAGCGCTGGGTAGATACAGAGTAATCAGGTTGTCCCACATGAGGCTCACAGTCTTCATCCTCATTTTACGGATGAGGGAACTGAGGCACCAAGAAGTTAAGTGACTTGCCCAAAGTCACACAGCTGACAGGTGGCAGAGCCGGGATTAGAACCCATGACTTCTGACTCCTAAGCCCGTGCTCTTTCCACTGAGCCATGCTGCTTCTCTACTGCCTTCATCCATGCATAAGTGGCTACAGTAGTCTCACTACCACTTAACAAAAACTCCAGTTTTGTGATCGTGTCATCCATTTTGGAATGCCTGGTCAAACTGTGGCGACAACCCCCCATCCTGAGTTGTTTGCACTAAAAGTCCCAAGATGCTGTGGAAGTATCAGCCAAGAATGCTCCATCCCAGAAGTTAAAATCTAAGATTTTAAAGTGAAAAAGAGCAGCTGGTAGTTGGTAGTTTGACTTACCGATTCATCCAAGACAGTACCAATTTGGGACATTTGTATATTTCCTAAAATTGCTGGAGCAACTGAGACTGTCCCAGCTAAAGCAGTCCTCATGGTCAGCCTAGCTTGTTTGCCTGCCTGCTCAATGTGATGTGTGGCAACATTCAAGGGCAAAAAAATCTAGGCAGGAGCAACAATCAGAATTACCTTTTAGACAAAATAGGAACCATTTATATTTTTATAGAATGCCAAGGAGTATGGATAGGACAGGAGAAACACATACAATCCCTAACTTGCACAGTGGAAAAATAGTTTAAACATTTCTTTAAAGCTGTATCATCCTGTACATGCGACTGAGTACTTTCCATATGGGATAGAACCATTATCAGGAAAAACTTCAGGAATGAAATTTGGAAGATTTTAATTAGGTATATCATTTTGCAAAAACATTCCACCATGAGACTAAGCCATTATGTAACACTACGCGGATAAAACTGAACAAATTAAGATGGCATCCATTTCATCAAAAAGTGACAGCCTTTCTAAATATTACAAATTACAAATAAGGTCTGTTCTGAAGACCTTATCACCACATTTAAAGGTAAAACTGAAAAACAGTGTTTCAAGTGACCTTTGAAATTAAGCATTGAAATTCATCATGAATCATTTTACTTCCATTGGCACCAGGCTGGTGCCAATATGAAGCAGGCCTCATTAAAGGCCTTTGACTCATTAGCCATTCAAAAAGTTCAAGATCTCTCTTTTCACCTGGCATGTTTACAGTTCCTTCAACAACTGTGACCAACCAGACTGTGAGATGTGCAATTTCCTAGGCAAGTTTTTCTGTTGCTGCAAGCTCTCTCTCTCTCTCTTTCATTCCTTCTCCCTCTGTTGTCAGGCTGCTCACTTCTCATACCAGCTGCTTCTCCAACCTGCTCCCCTGAACATAATTTAATGTCTCCATCTGATACTTCCAGAGGGTACCAACTAAGAGTAAACTTCCTCGGATGGTCACTAACTGATTAAGGGGATTTGAGAGGTGGGCAAAAGAGGGTTGAGAGAATAGATGCCTTGGCATCAGACTACAAGACTCACCCAAATCATGGAAAGAGAAACACTGTTGTGGCAACCAGAAGTGACCCAGTTTTGACACTCGGGATAGAGCCTTCTTCTGATTTGATTCAAAAATCACCAATCCCATCTCTGAAATTCAGAGCTTTTTGTCAGGCAGAAATGAAACTCTCCAGAACAAGTGGGAGACTCTTGATTGGATTTTTTTCTAGGCTTCCTGGTTCCAGTTACTATGGAGCACTAGCTATGCTGACGGTCACGTGTCAATTGTCGTATAAGGGGCTTGTTTGTGCACTCAGATCTTTTGCAATGATTGATATTGAAAGGGATTCTTCATTTTCACATATAATCGTTAACATGAAGAATTAGTACTGTTCTAGCAGCAGGAAATATAAACCAGAGAAGTGATTCACTCTAAGATAGCTGGATTTGTTTAATTCCAACCTGGGACTGCCATAACATTCCACTATGGCCTTTTTCAAGCTTCTATCCTGTGGGTGCTGATTTTAATAATAATTGTGGTATTTAAGTTCTAATTATGTGCCAAGCCCTGCATTAAGCACCAGAATAGATGTACATTCCCTGTCCCATTTGGCGTCACCATTTTAGTTGGGGAAAGAATATTTAATTCCATTTTAAAGCTGAGGAAAATGAGTCAGAGAAATTAAGAGGTTTGTTCAAGGTTACACAGCAGGCAAGTACCAGTGACAGGATTAGAACACAGGTCCTCTGAGTCCCCGGCCTGTGCTCTTCTCGCCAGGCCATGCTGTTTGGTTTACTTAAATCACTGCTTGTTTTAACTGGACGACATCTGCCAGTAGAACAGGGGACAGGGATCAAGTCTCCCAACTCTAGTGAACTCTCTCCAGTAGTACAAAGTAGTTAATAAATTTAATACTTTCATAAATAATATTAAGACAAGTATTATGTGGCATTCCTCTATGGAAAATAACCTCATTTAACCAAAATGACATGTTTTTACCCTCAAATTGATGCCTTTGTTAATACAGTATCACTGATGGTGAGGTCTTATCCATGCATGTAAATACTGAGGAGAAGACTAACACAAGAGCAACACACTGTACACATTGTTTATAATCTGGCATTGCACCACAGGATTATATGTTTTCCAGAGCAGTCCTCTGGTGAGCCAGTTTCAAGGTTGCAGAAGCAGGCAATGTTGAGGAAACCATTTTTAGCTCCTCCCTTGTTCGGGGTGAGCAATGAACCCCTAAACGGAGTTGTTGAAACACGCGGTGTTTCAGCTAATGAAGCTGTTGCCTCATCAGTCAAATGGCCAATATCTGAACTATCTTCTTGCAGAGGGCTTATATTTAGGAGTATCTCACCATCAGAAGGACATGTGCCGGCACTGCTTCTCCAGTAGTGAGCCCATATGGCAGGGTGAGAAGCACTGTTGCCTAGCGGACAGAGCACGCACCTGGAAGTCAGTCAGAAGGACCTGGGTTTTATTCCTAGCTCTGCCACTTGTCTATTTTACCTTGGACCCTAACTTCTCTGTGCCTCAGTTTCCTCATCTGTAAAATTATAATAATTTTGGTACTTAAGCACTTACTATGTGCCAAGCACTAAGTACTGGGTAGATACAAGGTCATTCATTCAGTAGTATTTATTGAGCACTTACTATGTGCAGAGCACTGGACTAAGTGCTTGGAATGTACAATTCAGCAACAGATAGAGACAATCCCTGCCCAATGACGGGCTCACAGTCTAAATGGGGAAGACAGCAAAGCAAAACAGAACAAAACAAAAACAAGACAACATCATCAGGATAAATAGAATCAAAAAGATTCTATTAATAGATAAGATTAATCTTATTCTATTAATTGAATAAGGAGTTTCTATCAATAGAATCAATAATTGCACTGGACAGCCCCTGAGCCCCAGGGCACTCACAGTCTTAATCCCCATTTTACAGATAGGTAACCTGGATCCTAATCCTGGCTCACTTGTCTTGTGTGACCTCGGGCAAGTCGCTTGACTTCTACGGCCCTCAATTACTTCATCTGTAAAATGGGGATTCAGACTGTGAGCCCCATATGGGACATAAACCGTTTCCAACCTGATTATCTTTTATCTACCCCAGTGCTTAGTACTGTGCCTGGACATAATAAGTGCTTAATACCATAAAAAAATTAAAATACACCATGGATGAAACGATGTTTAAAAGAGCTGCCCTATTTCTATCGCCAGCCAACAGCTGATCACAGTCCTCCAGTTCTAACTCACCTGGAGCAATCTTAACCTTCACGTAATCCCTTCACCCAAGCTCAGATGCAAAAATCAAGTTCAGGACCTTTTTTCAGGAAAAAGCTAAAGGATGGAAGAATCAAAATTAGGGAGCATTAAATACTTGCTTCAATTTATACATTGCATATTTTTCCTTGATTTTTAGGGGGAAAGGATCCATGAAAGATGAGTCATCAGAACTCATTTTTGGAATATTTGAAGAAAAACACATTTACAGAACCAACAGAAGTAACATTATGTTAGTTAGTGTAGGAACTCCCAGAGAGAATGTTTGTTAATAGACTCCTCCGCGTTTGGTCACTTTTGTGTATTTCAGGAGAGTAACATTATTGGCATTTCAAATCCCCAACTGTTGTATGTTTCAGGTGCTTTAGGAAAAGTAAATGCTGTCACACCAACTAAGTAACGTGTTTGTCTAATACACTGTGTAAAAAACCTACTCAATGTCCTGGGAATTGTGTTTCTGTATGGTTTTTGAATTGGTAATGCTGGAAGCAGAATGTAAACAGCACTTTAATATTTTAGTGGAATGTGATATTTGCTATCAAAGGTACATCGAGAATCAACATAAAAACTTAGCTTTTCTTGACCTCTCAGACTGTTAGTGCCTGGGTGAATTAAAGGTTAGTTTTTTTTATTTTTAATATAGCCATTTCTAAAAAGGTATCCAATTAAAACAGTTAGTAGGCAAACTAACCACAGTTCCCTATTGCTTTGTTTTTACCTAATGCATTTAGTCTTGCCTTGGATGTGGTTTTAGTGTTTGGTAGTTTCATCATTTATGTGTCCATCTCCAGTTGCCCCCTACCCACTTACATTCAAAAATGGAGACCCCAGGCTACAGTGTTTAATTCCCTCCCTTGTATTCTTTTTCTGGGCTTACAGTACTCTGAATTCAATAAACACTAATACTGTGACTATTCACCTGACAGGGTCTCACCTGGAGAGTTTCCAGTGAGATGTTCTTCCCCTTGACTCTATTTATTGCCATTGTTCTTGTCTGTCCGTCTCCCCTGATTAGACTGTAAGCCCGTCAAACGGCAGGGACTGTCTCTATCTGTTGCCGACTTGTTCATCCCAAGCGCTTAGTACAGTGCTCTGCACATAGTAAGCGCTCAATAAATACTACTGAATGAATGAATATCAGCCTCGACTATGGGAGGGAGAGTCAAGCAGAGGCTTACACATTCCATTACCTATCCATTCCATTCCTAGCTTGGGCAGTGACTAGAAAGTGGAAGGCAATCTGCTACAAAACTCACCCATGCTGGGCAGCAGCAGCATTCATTCATTCGATAGTATTTATTGAGCGCTTACTATGTGCAGAGCACTGTACTAAGCGCTTGGAATTTATAAATCGGTAACAGATAGAGACAGTCCCTCCCCTTTGACAGGCTTACAGTCTAATTGGGGGAGACGGACAGACAAGAACAATAGCAATAAATAGAATCAAGGGGATGAACATCTCATTAAAACAGTAGCAAATAAATAGAATTAAGGCGAGAGTTGAGGGCAGAGACTCAGGTTTACTATGTGGAAGGAGGCAGTGGTAAACCACTTCTGTATTTATAACAAGAAAACTCTATGGATACACAATCAGAACAATTGCAAATGGATGTGGGGTGTTCTAGGTAACGCTATGGATCAGACACGACTCGACAGCATAAGACAACAACAACTGTGATTATTACTACATTATCTTTTTAAAACAAACCAACTGTGATCCTAAGTGAGGGGGAGAGGAGGAGGGGATTGTGTCTGATCTGATTCTGTTTTGGATCCAAGATTAGAACCCAAGTCTCCTGCCTCCCATTACTATGCCTCCCTCTCATAGTGGAGCTTCTTCCACTATGCCACACTACTCCTCTACTCATGCTCAGGAGCCAGTGAGCTTTTATTCACAATGTTGCCATGCCACCTTCTAACTAGAGTGCACTAAGATCCAAAACAGCTTCCATAAATCATATTTGAGCACCTTCACCTAATGCATTTGAATAAAGGAGAAGAAGAAGCAGCGTGGCTCAGTGGAAAGAGCACGGGCTTTGGAGTCAGGGCTCATGAGTTCGAATCCCAGCTCTGCCACTTGTTGGCTGTGTGACTGTGGGCAAGTCACTTAACTTCTCTGTGCCTCAGTTCCCTCATCTGTAAAATGGGGATTAAGACTGTGAGCCCCATGTGGGACAACCTGGTTCCCCTATGTCTACCCCAGCGCTTAGAACAGTGCTCGGCACATAGTAAGCGCTTAACAAATACCAACATTATTATTAAACTAGAATCAACACTATTGAGTGATTACCCTGTGGAGAATACTGAACCAAGTGCTTAGGAAAGTAAAATACAATTAGTAGACATGATCCCTACTCTTAAGAAGCCTACAATCTAGCAGGGGAAACAGATGCTAAATTACAGGTGGGGCAAGCAATCCACATGATTTCCAGTGGATGCAAATCTGTAACCTCTCCAGAATCAAAGGGTGTCCATGTCATTGATACAGAGGACTTTCATTTCTTTTGTAGATGATTTTTCTAATGAAGAGTTCTTCTTGTAATGTGGTCTGCACAGGCCACCAAGACCTGTGGCAACAAAGGAAATATTCTGACTTTATCAGGGGCTCAAATCCTGTACCACACTACTAGTTCCAATTCAGAGCCTACCCAGGGACCAAGATATTAGATGCAGACAGACCGCTAACTCCGTCCCTGTAGTTATTTCATTGCTCTGTTTTTATATCTCCCCTCTAGACTGTTAGCTCCTTGTACTGTATCAGTCGATGGTATTTATTAAGCCCTTACTATGTGCAGAGTACCTTACTAAGCTCTTGGAAGAATACAGAGTTGGTAGACATAATCCCTGCCCACAAGGAATGTTCTGAAATATTCATTGCTTCTCTCATATTGTGCCTATTAAGTGGAGGAGGCTTGTGAGAGCTTTTCCTTGCTCTCATTTCTGCCACATAAGTATACAAAAGGGAGAAATTGCAAGTGCTGAGAAGCAGTGATGCCTAGTGGAAAGAACACAGGCCAGGGAATCAGAGGACCTGGGTTCTAATCCCAGCTCCTCCATTGCCTGCGTTGTGACCTTGGGCAAGTCATTTAACTCCTCTGTGCCTCAGCTGCAAAATGGGGATTTAATACCAACTTTTTCTCCTCAAACTATGAACCTCTTGTGGGACCTAATTATCTTGTATCTGTCCCAGCACTTAGTACAGTGCTTGACATATAGACTTAAATACAACAATTATTATTGAGCCTCTCAGGGAAGGAGAATAAGTGCCTAAACAATGGTAACAGGTTAATAATTTAAAGAGTGAACTGGGAAGAGCTTATACCTTTCTATACTTCTGTTTAGTTTCCTATTCTAAATCAGATTGAGGCCTATGCTCATCAGTGGACCTCTAGGTGAAAAAAAAAGTCTGTGTTTTATATAGAGTGCATTAAAACAGTCACAATGATGAATAAGTGACATTTCAAGTTTTTTTAAAAAAAGGGAAAAAGATTGGAACAGACATTTAAGTAATATCAAGCAAGCTACCTCCTTAACCAATCAGAAGGCAGGCAAGAGAACCATCAATAAAAAGTCATTCCTGTATAAACTGGGCTCCATAAGTTTCAGTTCATTCCCAAGCCAATTTCAAATTATTATGACATACTGCACCACTTCCAAGTCCCCTTCTGATCTGAGTGGAAAGCGTACAGGACACGCATGAACCATTAAACACTGGAGTTCTGGAATTTTTTTTTTGAAACAAGAATTGTTCCATGTACATATTGTCTAAATTAAAAATCACACATGTATAATTTATTGTCCCTGTTTTCCTGAATCAATAGTGTAAGCAACTTTATTTTAGAAGAAGGGAATTAGGCTCTACAGGTAATTGGTTCTGCTTTTGATATATTACTTCATTATAATAAGATCAGATTTCTATAGTACTGATTCAGCTCTGATTGCGATATAGCTTTGGGGAAACAGGAATTTGGAAAAACAACTTTACACGGTAGTAATAAAAGAATTGAAACAACAGGATATGGGAATGAAAAGAAAAACGGGAAGATATTGAAACTCCTTGGATACTCATTTTCATTATCTAGTGTAGAGCTTATATGTAGGAAAATTTTCTAAACTGCAGAGATGACTGCAAAGCCAGAAGACTCTCAAAAGGAAAGGTTGTAATTTCTAGACATGTTAGACTATATGCTTAAGAAATACAGAATAACCTATTGTCAATGCTATATGCACTACAAAGATTTACCCAGTACTTTCCCTACACAAAAGTTCGGGGGAACAAATTAGGGCCTTGAAGGAGAAATGATGAATTTGAATAAGCTGTAGATATGGGTTTAGATGAAATGGTATTTTGATTTTATGTCAATTTGAAGTCATTTTGAACACAATAATTTGTTGGATTTTTCATCTTTCAAATACAGCGGGTGTAAAATTGCTGCATGTAGAAGTGCTGAAAGTATGGTTCCTTCATGACTGGCTCAACACTCCTGTCTGTCACTGCTCAGGCAGAGGCAGAGTAGGCTGGAGATGCCCTAACCACAACATCTGGAGTGCTTTTAGCCCAGACTGGAGAAAAAAGAAAGCTTCCAAACAGGGTGGTCCTGGGGAAGTTAGAGGTAGTGGGGGACACTTCTGTACAAAGTGACTCACGCCAGATTATCTTGGTTTAAGGGACTCAGGTCAACTCTTGACTGGATTCAAGGTTAACTATTTCATAAGGCTGTGAGTAGCAGAGAAGGATAGAGCAGGTCCTTCCCCAAAATCCTGTGTACCTCAGGAATGTGTTAACCGACACACTGAGCATGAACCCAGGAATGAGAGAGAATGCCCCAATATGTTCATCAGTAATGCTTCAGAAAGGTCAGAAAAATTGCAACCCATTGCGTTCTAGAAATAGTATCTATGACATTCATCTGACCAGGTTACCGATAACTTGCGACATTTCCTGAAGTCTCTTTTTGTGGGCAGTCTGCCTCATATCCACGGCCAATCGTTTTTATGTGCTGACTTGATCTGTGGCCCAGAATCTGTCTAACACTACCTTCCAAATGTTCTCTCAGTCTTTTGGCAAAGATTAAGTAGTTTTTCTTGCACTGACCTCAGTAAACCCAACAAAAGGTGTAATTAAGTTATTTTGCAAGCAATCTGAGATCAGGATGGAAAATGTAGAACTCATTGGCACAATAACTCTTTGGGGTGTCCAGAACTTTGCTGTCAATTTCCTTATTTCTTTCATCTTAGCAGGGACTTTGGGACACCAAATCTTGAAAGGCTATTGGTCACACCAGTTTGTAAGGTGCCAATACTAATAAACAAGTGCAAAAGTCAAAACTGAGAATGCAAGTTTTACATGAAGCACTTGAAGGCAATTGAAAAGATGGATTTTTTTTCATGGAATGGTCATAGCAGCCCAGATTTTTAATTTCATGGTATTAAGTGTGTTCATTTATAATACTATGAGATTTTTAAACTTGGAACTTGTTTCCCAAAATGTATTTAGTCTGTTTTTCGTTTGGCTTACACCAGGTGGCAGACATGACCCGAATTATGCTATGTGCTGGCTTCCCAAGCATCTGCTGCAGAAGTCTTTTCCTTCAATTTACAAAATTGCCAATACAAACCTTCCTAGGAACGGCCCAGTAGACTGAACGACCAAATTTCTTCCTTTCCAACGAAACGATCCAAGTTCCCACAAATGAAGAGAATCATTTTAGGCTGCACAATGACAAAGTGTTGGCCACTATATCTAATGACACAGTTCTCTCTGGTACTGGGACAAAAAAAAAAGTTGAGTGTCGGAGCTCTGATGGGGAAGGACGAGGGATGAGGGGGAGCAGAGAACAAGTATCTAAATAGCACTGCTGCTTACAACCTCTAAGGAAATGTAGAAGACAGAAGTGTTTAGTATCTATAACCTTTTCAAGAGTGTCACATACTAATAATAATGATGGTACTCTTTAAGTGCTTATTATATGCCAAGCACTGTTCTAAAACTGGGGTAGATACAAGTTACAATCAGGTCAGACACAGTCCCTGTTCCATATGGGGCTCACACACTTATCCCCATTTTAGAGATGAGGTAATTGAGGCCCAAAGAAGTTAAGTGACTTGCCCAAGATCACACAGCAGAAATGTGGCAGAGCCAGGAATAGAACCTAGGTCCTTCTGAGTCCTGGGCCCGTGCTCTATCCACTAAACCATGCTGCTTCACTCCAGTAGCCACCTAGTTTGTGGCTAATATCAGATGCAATACTATTGATCTGTATTTACCTAACTCTTGTGGGAATAATTTTCTGAAGAACATCGTGCATATATCACTTGTAGCTGAACTTTTCACAGGACTATTTTGAGCAATTACAAATGTTCCGTATGTAAGATTCTGGTCAATCCTTTCAGTTATGCTATAATTCTTTAGCAACTGAGAGAAAGGTTATGATAATCACAGTAATGGATATTATGATCCAATTTTAAATAACATTAAAGGATGGAGTGGAAGCACTTTTTCTGATTCCATTCTTAATCCTTTCAACATTACTTAAAATTGGTTCCTAAAATTTGCTAGCATTATCACAACTTGTCTCAAGTGCTAATGAAACACATAATATATATTAAAATAGAATATAAATAGAAATAGAATAGTTAAGTGTGTAAATATATGCATGTTTTGGAAAAATTTCCTCAAACATTTTAAACATTTAATCCTTATAATAATAATAATAATAATATTGGCATTTGTTAAGCGCTTATTACGTGCAGAGCACTGTTCTAAGTGCTGGGGTAGATACAGGGGAATGAGGTTGTCCCTCGTGAGGCTCACAGTCTTCATCCCCATTTTACAGATGAGGGAACTGAGGCACAGAGAAGTGAAGTGACTTGCCCACAGTCACACAGCTGACAAGGGGCATGCATAAACATAGTATTTTAGCCTACATTTAATAGTTAGTAATCCTAATAGCAAAGGTCATTTGAGTTCAAACCCTGGTACCTCAAGGTAAGCAAAACACTATATTGTAAAAGCTTTTTAAGTATTAATCAGTTATTGAGCAGTGTGCAGAGCACTGTATTAAATGCTTGGGAAAGCACACGACCAGTTGTCTCAATGGTCTACCTGTTTACAAAGCTAAATTATGATAAAGGTATTAATTTTCACTGGAGAAACAAAAGCATTTCAAATATAAATTGTGTTGAAATTATAAGTTCTCAGAGCTAAACAAAAATTGGATTTCAATCAGGGAAGAAAATCTTTATCAATGTCTACTGTGGAAAATCATTTATATTGTGATCATTCTGGTAAAAATAAGCAGATTGAAAGGCACAGACAGGATTTCCTGTTTTTCTTTAACTCCCCTGCTGTCATTACTTTATTAAACCCCTAGGCCAACTGTAAATCCAAGGATTGAAGTATTAAATGTTTCAGGGTCATTTTTGCCAAACGGTTAGTGAAGGCTTGAAACCAGAACTCAGAACAGTGCTTGGCAGATAGTAAGCATTAACAAAGGTCATAATTATTACAATGTTCCCAGGGTTCCAGGGAATAGGATTATAACAACAACAATAACGTTGGTATTAAGCACTTACTATGTGCAGAGCACTGTTCTAAGCCCTGGGGTAGATACAGGGTAATCAGGTTGTCCCATGTGAGGCTCACAATCTCCATTTTACAGATAAGGGAACTGAGGCACAGAGAAGTTAAGTGACTTGCCCGTAGTCACACAGCTGACAAATGGCAAACCCATGACCTCTGACTCCCAAGCCTGGGCTCTTTCCACTGAGCAACGCTGCTTCTGTATCAGTTATCAGAGCCACCTACAGCTTTTTAAATATAGCTTATACAAATATACTTGATACTTGGAAGAAAAAAATTCTAGGCAGAAAGAGAGGAGAAAGCGTTTTAAAGATTAGTGAAGCCAGAAGATGAAAAAAAAAATATCAAGGAAGAGAGTCTAATTCTCCCACTTTTTCCATGGTTTTGGAGAAACCTTAACAATGATAATGGTGGAGGCAGGGGGAGAGGGGTGCATTACAAGTACAGTTCATAAAATTGTCTTGTGAATTCTATTAGAGATCTAGCTAGAGGATTCATCCTCTCTTGGCCTCATGGACTTAATAACAGAGGCAGATATGGGATGGATAGTTAAAGACTTGAGTTTCTCATTGACAGCTACACCAAAAACCATATTCCAAGCCACAAAGCAGAGCAAACCCACAAGCTTGCTCTTCACTGTTATCTGCACCCTGGAGCCACACAAGTGCCCAGGACTTCCTAGTCTTGAGGCCCAAAGGTCACTGCCCTGGTGCCCAGAGGAAGCTCATCTCTGCTTAAGTGCTACATCGTCATCCGTTTTCTTGGGGACCAAGAGAACAGCATTTGTGTGATTTTAATTTATTGTTGCAACTCTAGAGGAGATCCTAATAGAAATTCATACAAGAAGGGAACCAGATGAGCAGCTTGTACGTCACAGGATTCTGTGCACATTTCAGAGTTTTCCACAAGTATTGAGGCCCACTAGGTGCAGTGTATTGTACTAAACATTTGGGAAGCACAAAACAGAAATGAAGAGCTTTCTCCTTCAGCTAGATTGCAAGCTCCTTGGTTTCAACACCTACTTCCCCTACTTTCCCAGGCCATCTAACCAAATTACTTCAAAAGTTCCCACAGAAATTACGGCCTACGAATCTATCCTAAGTTGTTAGGAGGAGAAGGGATTGACCGCTCCAGATAAATCAGAATACTGAGTAGAAAATGTTATGTTTCCTACCATAAGCCCATCCAAAAAGCTGGCACACACACAAATGAGTAGGTGAGTGTTGGGAGGAGGTTGCTTCTGTGACTCGAATGTTTCTAGATCTATGCCCTATTTGAACTTAACATCATCGCCTCCTTGAGAGTGATTTGTGGAGATTAGACTAGGGAACTGGAGAAAATAAAAAATAAATACTTTCAAATTTCTATGTGGCCACAGTTGTGAATAAAAAGGATTTTCAGGACAAATTAAACCAATCTGAAATCTCACTTCAACTATGGTTGCTTTATGGAAGTTTCATATTGTGAAAAATGCATTATTTATAAGGCCTTTTGAAGGGTATATTTTGCCCAAAACATGAGTCCAATTTAAATTCTCTGAGTCTCCTTAGGGGCAGAGTAGAAGCACCAAATTCCCCAACACTGATAAGGTTGTACGGTTTGGAAAGGTTGCTTGAGTCTTATTCTAAGAGACCCATTCCAGTACCTGTTCCACATGCCCAGTGCCCCTAGGTAAAGGGACTCCTATGTAAGAAAATTAAACAACTCAGCAGGCAAAGAAAAGTTGACCTGACAGATTTATTCCCTTCCATGTTTCCTGTCTCCTTGTTTCCCAAGACTGACTCAATAATAAGACTCTGTCTCATGTGAATAAATTCTATAGTGAAGCAGCATTATCTGAGAAATGTTCTGTTTCTCAGTTTTCACTCCTTGATTTTTTTTTCATTTTCTGAGCCAAAACTAGCCCCAGGTGTCTCTCTGCATCCAATACTAAACACATAATACACACTTTTATTGGCTTTTTTTTTAAAAAAAAAGCTCCTAAGAAGAAACAAAGATGGAAACAGAAGAGGGATAGAGATGGAGAGGTAAAGTATCCAAAAGGAAGAAAGAAGTGCATTTCACAGGTCATATGAAAACATGATACCCTGACATTTTTTGAGAAATAATGCTACTGCCTTTTCTTAAATGATATTAGTTAAGCACTAATGCTGTGTCAAACACTTTTCTAAGCTCTGGCATAGATGAAAGTTAATCAAGTCAGTTACACTCCCTCTCCCACATGGGAGTCACAGTTTAAGTGGGGGGTGGGGGCGGAAACATATTGAAACCCCATTTTGCAGTTGAGGAAACTGAGGCCCAGAGAAGTTAAGTGATTTGCCCAAGGTCACACAACAGGCAGGTTGTGGAGAAGGGATAAACACTCAGGTTCTCTGGCTCCCAGGTCTGTGCTTTATCCACTAGAATGCACTGGTTCCCAATGCCATGTATTGTTCTCTTTAAAAAATGTTGGTTTGGTTAAGTAGACATAACTGATACCCCAAAGACTGACTCGGTAGATTGGGGAAGGCATATATTTAAGAGTGTATTCAAGCAAAGGGTGAAATGAATCCTTGTAAAGAGAATGATAGACTAAGGTATATTATATGCCAAAAGTATCTGTGAATTGGGTACATTCCTATAAAAATTAATGTTTCACTCACATTCAATTCACTTGACTTACTCCAGCTGAAATGAACCTGGTTAGCTATTTATTATTTGAATGACTTTAACACAGTATTCCCTACCCGTGCAGCTGAAAACTAGACATACTAACATGTGGTATCCATTTGAAGAACTCCTGGAGCTTGATTGCGGCAGACATGAAGCCTCACTATGAAATACAGCTTAGAAATAAATATAGATTTATTGCGATTCTCCATATTCTGCCACCTACATAAGGGAAACAACATCAAGTTTCCTTTTCCTTTACTCAAAAAATGTATGCTGTACTATATGTTGGAATCACAACCAATTCCTTATTGCCACACAAACTATTTGATGCCAAAAGTTACTCCAGAAAATTCATTGAGCAAGGGTGGCAGTGGGTAATTTCATATTTAATAATAATAATAATGATGTTGGTATTTGTTAAGCGCTTACCATGTGCCAAGCACTGTTCTAAGTTCTAAGTAGATACAGGGTAATCAGGTTGTCCCACGTGAAGCTCATAGTCTGAATCCCCATTTTACAGATGAGGTAACTGAGGCACCGAGAAGTGAAGTGACTTGCCCAAAGTCACACAGCTGACAGGTGGCAGAGTGGGGATTAGAACCCATGACCTCTGACTCCTAAGCCCAGGATCTTTCCACTGAGCCACGCTGCTTCTCTAATTTTTAAATTCTAATTCTAATATTTGGTGCTAGCGATTCTTTTTTTATGAATCAGAACAGGAAGAGAGTAATTACTAGTAATCAGCCACTACATTAGAAGGATGTGAACATTCCATTCAATCAGAAAATCCATCCTGGATTCTCCTTTCCAGGAACTCATTAAAGGAAATTCCCCAGTCTATGAGACACTGAAAAATAGTTGACATGAGGAACCGGATGCTCAGCTATTAAAAATTTTAAATGAGTCTCCTAAAGGCCAACCTCAAGGGTACCTATCAATTACATTTTGCAGATCTAATGGCCAGTAATTTTAAAACATCTTACAGTTTCCCTCCAGGTCTTTTCAGAATGTTTTTGAAGGTATGATTCCCTATTATTACCAACTTGAGAGAATCAACATGGATTAGTAGATAGAGGCTTGGGAGTCAGAAGGACATGAATTTTAATCCTGACTCCACCTCCTGTCTGCTGTGTGACCTTTTCTGTATCTCAGTTCCCTCATTAGTAAAGTGCTTGGCACACAGCTTAACCAAAAACACACAACAACAACAAAAAAACCCTCAGCAGAATCCACACCTCTCCAGAGCTACCTTTGTACAATTCAGTAAAATGTAGCCCTGAAGACTTTCCACCACGTGTTGAGAAAGCATTATATTTGAGTGGATTCAGCAACCAAAGCCTGTTTAACAAGTACAGATTTACAAAGCAGAAAGATAGGGGTGGACAGGGTGAAAGAGCTCAGAGGGGAGTCACTTAGAAAACCCTGCAGGATTCATGCAAAAACAAGTAGGATCATGCTGGATGTGTCAGAGACTGGAAGAGGAATCGTGCCCAAGAATGAAACCAACATAGGGTTGAAGGAAATCCTAAAATCACAAATTCTAGGGATCGGGCCTAGACTATGAGCCCCAAGTGGGAGAGGGACTGTATGTAACCTGATTAACTTCTATCACCCCAGCGATTAAAGTACTTGACACATAGTAAATACAATAATAATATTTTATAGGTGCATTTCCTTACCTTCTTCAGCCTCTACCCATATACATCCTGTTTAGATCCAAAATGCTACAGCTCTCAGAATCTACCCTTCCTTAGTACATCAGAATCAGGGAAATTGGAGATAAAAGGTTTCATTCCATGCATTTCCTGGGTGCAATCTACTGGATATAATTTTCACAGGTTTTAGCCTCAGCTCCATGGGAGAACATCTTCAAACATGCGACAACAATATACAAGTATCTGCTGCCTTCCAGCTCACTTTGCCTTTGTCCATCTCTGAAATGAATCCACCATTCCAAAAATGGTATGAATTAGGACTTTGAATCAGCCTTGTTATAGCCCTGTTGAGAGCAAATTAACCAGTTACACTTTTTATTGACTATTAAACAGATCCTGAATCGTGGAAAGTGTTCTTATTGTCTTTGCCCATTCTTTGCTTCAAAGCCCTGGTCCTAAAACTGTAAATAATCCAAGCATCTCTCTCCACTTGGCAGAAGGTGGCACTAGAGTTATGCTCGGAAGAACTAATGGTATTTAGTAAAATGCTAAAAACCCTTAAAATATTTGCCAAGATAGTGTCTCTCATCAACCAGTCCTTAAGGAACTTGACTGGAGACATGAACAGATATATAGATAAGAAAAACAGAATCACTGCAAGATCCTTGACGTCAGTATTCTGCATAATCCTGCCCTTCAAGTAGATTCCTTTTCAAGGACCCTCCTACTCCTGAAAGATAGATCATTATTACCTTATGAAGGAAAAGAAGGGATTAAGAGTCCCACATTTCCTATTATTTCTTAATCTCCTACCACACTCACTTTTCTCTCATTTTGCTCCATTCTTATCTATTTTCTTTTTCATACCCTGCCTAGTTAAGTCAGCTATTTCAGCTCAGCCTGCCTTGAACAGTTCTTCTCCCTAAATATGTATTTCTGCATCCTCCAGGTATGGGTCAGGTGTACTGTTTTACTAATTCTCAAACTACAAAGCCTAGTACTCTTGGGGTGTTTAGGAGTATATAGAATCCTGCTTGCTTTTACCAATCCAGTTCCTGGGTCTTCATCATCATACAATAACATGTAATTGTGCCCAAAATCTTGACAGCCAAAGAAATTTGAGTGAATAAGTCAGGAAAAAGTGAGTCTATTAGGTTAAACTTTCTATTTCCCCCTTTAATTTCATGCGCCCACCTCATGAGATAGTGGAAGCAAGGTTCATATTCTATATATTCACATTTTCCTAGGATTCTTGTTGACTCTCCCTTCACCCATGCTCAACCACTAAAGGAAGAGTAGGTGAAATAGTGATTCTCCAGGCTTATTATTATAGCACTTAAGTGCTTACTTTGTATCAAGTACTGTTTTAAGTGCTAGTGGATACAAATTAATCAATCAGGTTGGACATAGTACCTGTCCAGATGGACTTTAAACAGCTGTTATCCTTCCTATTTAGTCTGTAATCCTCAGTAGAGGAAACTGAGGCATAGAGGGGCTAAGTGGCTTGCCCCAGGTCACACAAAGTGATTAGCAGAGTTGAGATTAGAACCCAGGTCCTCTGACTCCCAGGCCTATGCTCTTCCCACTGGGCCAGGCTGTATGTATAAAAGCCTGTGAAACTTTTTTTATGATGCTTTCTTTCTTCATGCTGATATTTACCTCCCTGAGAAAGATTATTTGGGTCACATTTGAACCAAAGACATTTTCTTTTGCATCATTCACTTCATCAAGGACAAGGTGCTCAGGACCCAATGAGAAGAGAGTCAGCAGGTCAAAGGAATCCCTTCTCCTTACCAGCAGTTGTCTCTCCCTCCACAGTGCACTCCGCTAAATACATAAATATTACATCCAAGCAAAGCATCCCTTGCTAATGCTGAAGATACAATAGAAGACAAGGTTGCTTATTCCTTATTTGGATTGCTGGATTCAGCCTCCAGCCAAGTGAAAATATAGCACACAGTCATCAGGAATTCTCTGTTCCCCAGTAGATGACACTATCTGGCTAGTTAAAAAAATACCATTTTCCCCTAAGTAATTTGATGGATGCTCTAGCCTGCTTGATTAAAAAAAAAAATCCAATTTCCACAACTATCAGAGGGTGTCAAATCAGCAGACTATACATATTCTGAATTGAAATCTTCCCAACAAAATTACCTGGCAAACTTTTCATCCCTCTGTTTATATTTCTCTTCAACCATTTTGATTTCCCAACTAATAAATGCAACCAGTTTCCACTGAAAAACTGTTTTTTTTAATTTCATGTAAATACATTTGATTAATTTGAATTTTCCCATGAAATATTCTAGTAATTCCAGTGAAAAATATTTCACTTGAGTTTTATTTTAAGGTCTATGTTTCAACCTTACAGATTCAAAGTACCACAGAACAATAATAATTTTTGTTAAGTGCTTACTAAAAGGCACTGTTTTAAGCACCGGGTTAGATAAAAGTTAATCAGGCCAAAGTCCCTGTCCCACATGAGTCTCACAGTCTAAGTAGAAGAGAGAAGTATTGAAATCCCATTTTACAGATGAGGAAACTGTGGCCCAGATAAGTGAAGTTATTTGCCCAAGGTTGTATATCAACAAAGTGGAAGACTCAGGATTAGAACCCAGGTCCACTGACTTCCAGGCCCCTGATCTTTCCACTAAACCACATTGCTCCTCAGCTGGGGAGCTTCAAGTAGTTATTCTATTGCTTGTAAAATTATTCTGCAAGTAGATTAAAATAAGCGAATGTATAATTAAATATATTTATGCATATGTGCCAAAATTGGTCATTAATAAATTCAAAATTGCCTAAAGTGTTTTTTGGAAATCACAGAAAGTTTGTTGGAAGTAGGACTTTAGAAGATCTTTGAACTAGGATTAGTCCACTACACTATAAACTCCTCGTGTCTACCAACCTCATTGTATTCTCCTAAGTGCTTAGTACAGTGCTCTACACAATTAAATCCTGGAATGATTGATTGGGTTGCTAACCATCCATTAAAACAGGCTAAAACTGGTGTTGTCCATAAAAATCAGTATATTTCCATGTTCATAAATGCTGGGAATCACAACACTTAGGGTAACAGGAGGAAAATTCCTGTTTGCTGTCCCACAGCCCAGCAGCTCTGCTGGGTGGGCTACAATGGGACCCATGCCGACTACCCTGTGTGGAGCAGCCCACCTGCCCAGGGAAGCCGTGGTTGCCAGAGCAGTGGCAGAAAATAAAATGACTTCGTTTCCCAGGAGGGTGGGGCAGGAAACTTCTCAGTCTGCATTGCCTTCTTTATTCTGGATAGGGACTGCCATAGTAGCACTAGCCAGAAGGCTTAAAGCTGAAGTGCATCTTCCTCTCCTGCAAGAAAAGGAGCAAGTTAACTGCTATGGCAGACACTTGCAAGATGGGTGAGCAGCCTTCTGCTGCTTTCTGCTCCTTGAGTCATAGCTGAGAGCTCCCGTGGATCAGATTAGAAAAGCAGCATGGCTTAGTGGAAACGGCACGTGCTTGAGAGCCACAAGATGTGGGTTCTATACCCAGCTCTTCCACTTGTTTGCTGTGTGAACTTGGGCCAGTCACTTAACTTCTCTGGGCCTCAGTTACCTCATCTGTAAAATGGGGATTAAGACCGTAAGCTCCAAGTGGGACAACCTGCTTACCTTGTAACTACCCCAGAGCATAGAACAGTGTGTGGCACATAGTAAGCGCTTAACAAATACCATTATTATTATTATTATTACCACCTCACTTGGATCGGGTGGCTCCTCTGCTCCTCGGCTTGTGGGATCCTCAATGTCCCCTCCCAACTACATTTTCAGAAGATTCACCTGATTGTGATCTGCTGACTGCAGGACGTGGGGAGGAGAGACAAGGGAGATGATTGACACTGTCCCCTTCCCTTTGTCACATCTTTTATGACCTCTTTCTCCCTTAACTTGTTTTTCTTTCTCTCTTCCCCCTCCATTTTCCTGCTGTCTTCTTCCTTCCTTCTCCCACCCCTTCCTGTCCTTCAGCAACAATCAGTAGTTCAAAAATCAAGTCTCTGTGATTTAAGTAAGGTCTCAAGAAGACCAAGTTACTCAGAGGAAGTGTTGGGATCTGCAAAGAATGGCAGCTGCTGCCAAAGAAGTGTCTTTAGATGTGCCCATTGTGGAAAAGGACAGTTGTTTAAAAATCAACCTTTTCAACTGTGCCTTCACAGAGATTGGTGTCAATAACATTATTTTTGAAAACAAAAAAGTCACCTGTCAATCAATAGCATTGAATAAAGAGCACTGTACTGAGTACTTGGTAATGCGCAGAAGTGTTAGTTGGCATGCTATTTGCCCTAAAGGACCTTAATATCTAGGGGGGAAGAAAGGCACTAAAATAATTAGCAATAGGAAAGAAGCAGATATAAAGATTTTTCATTAGTGTAATGGGGTGGGTGGCGGCATGTGAATAAAACATACTCACTTGATTTTTTTCTTCTATAGTAATTGAGCAAGAAAATCATCATCACAAAGTTCTCCAACAAATTGATACAAATATTGGAAATTTAAGCTAGAGGTAATGAAAAGGATACTTTCCAATCCTTACTTTTTTATGTAGACTGCACTAGAAATAACATGGATAGAATTCTCTCTACACAACATTTTGGCTTTACAATTTCATAGTAGTTTCTAAGATGAATTTCACTCCCAGAGGTACAAACAATTCCTTGGAACAGTACTCTGTGGTTTCAATGCCTCCCATAGTGAATGTTTTTATTAATCCTTAAGCATTCTTTCCTCTCTCACAAGTTTAAGATCAGGCTAACATAAAACTTCTGTTCCCTCTTAAAGATGCTTTTGTTAAGCCAGCTCAATTTCTGTTCCACTCTTCTACTTCCATAAAGAGTGTAATGACAGCCCCCATCTTATCTCTACAATGCATGATTTAAAAGCAGTCAACTTTAAGATCCACAGTTATGGATATGCTGTAATCAGTTTTTAATCGATAGAAGTCATCTTTCTCTTCTTAAAGACTTTTCTTTCAGATGCTCTCTCCTTCCCATCTGTGGAAAGTTATGGACCCAATGCCACATCCAATCACTGCCATTCAGACAGATAAATCCAGGTCCACCATAAACTCAGAGAAGACCATCCCTGGTTTAAGATATTGTCCTACACCTTGTAGAACAAATATTTTACCTGTAATGTTGCTACCTAATTTATGATCCATATACAAGAGTTGAATAACCATAGGCCCAGCTGACTTTAGGCTTGTCCTTGATCAGCAACTCAAGTCCTTCCTCCAGAATAGTAAGCTCTTCGTGGGTCGGGAATGTGTCCACCAGCTCTGTTGTATCATACTCTCTCAAGCATTTAATACACTGCTCTGCACATAGTAAGCACTCAATACCATTAATTGATTCATTAGAAAAGCAAATATTCACACAAGGCCATGTCCACCCCTCTCATAGAACTCCAGAACTTAGACAGAGAGTCCCTGTCATACATGGGGCTATGTCCAACCTGGTAAAATGTGTATCTACCCCCCATGCTTAGAATGCTGCTTGGCACATAGTAGGGGCTTAATAAATACATTAAAAAAAATCCAGCTCACTTGACACTGAAGAGGTGAGCAGAGAAAGCACAAGTCACTGCAATAGGATGGGTGAGCAAAGAGCGTAACTGAGCCTTACGCTCCCTTATCCCCTTCCAGCCAACATCTGCAGCTCTCTCTCCCTGCCCCCTCAACATCTAAAAGGGACAAGACTAGGATTCCTCTTTGATAATGGGGATGATGAAACATACAGAGTAAGTGTACCAAAAACTGTTAACAGCAATACAGCAAACACTTCCCCAGTGGAGGGAGGGAATTTTTTCTCCAACGAATTTCCTGCTTGCACCAAGCAACTCTTTAGAACCCCTGAGTTCCAGTTGTCATAACCAAAATTACTGAAAAGTCTCACAACTCTACCATCTCCAAATATCCATCAAGTCTCAAAACCAAGTTGACTGTTCTGACATGAAAGAAAAAGTGGGGGAAAGAAAACACTGCTTAAATCAAACCTATCAGCCTAACAGTACAAAATGAGGATATGCAGTTGAAGACACACAGTATTGGTTATACAGTTCAGAAACTCATTCCTAATTTCTAGCTTTATGATGGTGCCCTTTGACTCCTCTCTGGCTCTGTTTTTGACAGAGTACACACACACACACTTCCTCCCCCCTACCCCATGCAAACTTCTCTTCTTTACCAAAAACTTCAACTGAATCCCTAGAAATATCACAACAAAACAAACTCCCCCTCCTCTAACAAATTAACAGCCCCACTCTGAGGATGCCTGAAAAGAATTTGCTCCAGGCTGCCAGCAACCCTAGACCTATTTGGTTTATCCCCCTATCTCTGCTTAAGTTGGCATCATTATAGACTTCCTGATGTATGCAGTAAGAGCCCTTAATGATTCTGAGAAAGAGCAGTGGAGTCAGTATTTCCTCTCTTTCACTGATCTACAAGCCATCATTTCCTCTTTTCCCAAATTGATTCAATATGTGGACTGCAGCCTTCCTCCTAAACATAAAGAAATCAGTTACAGAGAAAAAAGTAGGGTATATAAAAACAGATTATCTAGTTTAAGCTAGGCAATGAGATATCTAAGTGCATGACAGTGAATACCCATCATGTTAAATGGTCATACCCGTAGATATGCTACAAAAGCTGGACTTTTTACCTATAATAGATGACAGAAACATCTATCAGTCTTGTCTCTACCACCCTAGCCCTAGGAATCACCATCCTTTAGAGTTCTTTCAATTCTCTTTACTGTACATAGGAGCTCACTCTCCTCTACCAGACACAGCCCTCCCATCCATTTAAAAGGTCAGTGATTCTTCTTGCAACCTTTATTCTCAACTAGGCTCTAGTTGAGGAGGATTTCTGTTCTTTTTGCTCCCCTCACCCAAAGCCTTCTTTTGGGTTTTCCTTGTGCAGTTTTGTCCTGGCAACCTCACCAAAAGACTATCTGAATTCATCTGGCTGAACGCAGGTTTCCACCCTCCAAATTCTTAAATGAGGCTTTGAAAACACTTGTCAGTAAATGAAAAACATGGGGTCACCCATAAAAAGCTGTTGCAATGTACACTACTTCAAAATATTTTCTCCCATTACCTTGGTTGGAGCCCGTTCTCAAGATTCTCTCTATAATGGTGGAGCCTGAGAAATAGGCCTCCTATGATACGAGGACAAAATGGCACCCTTGTTGCTCTCAGCTTTGGCTGCCCCCTCCTTCAGCCCCTGGGTGAAAAATGGAGGGACCAGAAGGGAAGGTGTTCTGGATAAAGTCACTCGCAACAACAAGCAGTCACCACCACCACCGCAACAAGCGTCATCAAGTCAAGAAGCTGCATCTTCCGGGGAGAGGCTGCTGACGTGCCAGTAGAACTTATAACTGTAATAATTGTGCTATGCTAAGCACGTCCCATGTGCTAAACATTATATTAAGTGCTGGGGCAGTTACACGATCATCAGGTCAGATACAGTGCTTACGATCTGGAGCTCCCTGTCTAAATGGGAGGCAGAACAGGAATTTCATCCCCATTTTCTGTTGAGGAAATTGATGCACTGATTAACTTGATTAAAGGTCCTACAGCAGGCAAGTGGTAGAGCTGGGATTAGAACCTACATCCTCTGAATCCTAGGACCATACTTCTTCTACTAGGCTGCGCTACTTCTTTACACCACTCAGAACCAAATGAGATGGAAGTAAAGGAACACTCACTTCTCTCCTTCTCACAGCCCATCACTGAGGGTGCCCCAAAAGAATTTGCTCACAGATCACACAAACAAATTAGAGTTATGCACTGCTGCCCATTCATTCTTTGAACAACTCAAGCCTGTAATCTTTGGAAGACTTAAGTGAGGAATGAAAAATATTACCACCCAAAGGCTACCCATCCTATCAAAGAATAAAACATGTGAGTGACAAATTCAATGCTCAATGCAATTTATAAATGAGATTAAAATAAATGATGGTAGCCTGTTTTCTAAAGCAGTGCAATTGTTTTTCACATACTTAGGAGAATGGCTCAAGTGGAAGTGAATATAGTCATATTTATCAATTTTAAAAAGATGAAAATGGGTATTTTCCAAAGAATAAATTATTAGGTTCCTTGAGAAAAAGTCATTTGCTATATCTGCATGGAGCAAGCTTCCCAAAATAATCCAAGACTCAAAGGTTTTTCAGGACAATCATATACTGCTCCATTTTTACTAAAATAAAAAGAGAACTGAGAAACAGTACATGTTACAGTAATTTGGGCTCATATCAAAGGTGGCCTGAAACCAAGTTTGTTCCATAATTGACAGCTGGAAGTATAAGAGAGACAGTTAAACTCCAGGCCTCTGCCTTTGACAGGCATCAGAAGCCCCTTCTGCTTTCCAGGATTTAATGCCCCAAAGCTTCAATGCCAGCTGGCCAAGCTCAGGACCATGAAGGACATGTGCCATCATCTGCTTATGGACTAGGACAGCTTGGTAGAGCCCAGTTAAAGGTTTTCCATGTGGGCTACCCCTAGGGAGGATGACAGGAGGATGACAATGAAAAAAGTGACTTAAGTTAGACGGGAAAAGGAGGTAGGTAGGGGCAGCTTCCCTAGGGTGGGTTTGCTGCCCCTTTGGGAGCACCTGCTGCATGAATGGTCAACTGGGAGAGACCATTGTCTCAAGTGTGTTACTGAGCCACATAGACCTTGGGGCCATCCAACATAAGCAAGGAAAGAGACAAGAGAGGCATTTATCTGGATCCTAAACACTGAAGAATGAAGATGATTAGTAATCTGTACTTCTTAAAATTCAACTTTTGATGTAAAAAGTGAAATGAAAGTCCTCACTGAACACTTCACTGGGTGAGCATCATTTATCCCACTTGCTCAGAGAACTGACTGAACTGTTTTTACAGATTGATGCAGCCACAACCATCGGCCATATAACAGCCTTTTGCAATTAAAGTGTAAGCAGAAGTGGAGGTGAGGTAGCAAAGAGGAATCATGGTGTTCTACAACGCAGATTTCATTTGGAGAGATGTGACGTTGATTGTGTTACAAGCTGCATTTTTTATGGTATATTAGTGTACTATGTACCAAGCACTCAACTAAGCACTGGGGTAGATACAAGATAATCAGGTTGATCACAGTTCATGTCCCATATGGGGCTCAGAGCTTAATCCCCATTTTACAAATGAGGTAATTGAGGCACAGAGAAGTGAAGTGAGTTACCCAAAGTCACACAACAGACCAGTGGCAGAGCCGAGATTAGTACCCAGTTCTGACTCCCATGCCCATGCTCTACCCACTAGGCCATGCTGCTTCTCTGGGATGGAAAGCACAGAGACATTCCTACCTTTATGCTTTCCACCCCATCAAAGAGGGTCACTGCCAAATGACAGGATTTCTAACAAGCAAATCCATATCATCGTTCCTGCTTCTGTCATTTGCAGATCCTGGCTGCTCTGCCAGATCAGGAGACTTGTCCATGCAACTTACTGCAGGATTCACATCCAAGCAAGGTGCCTCTCATCCAGAGGAAATTCATCCTTGAACGAGATCTCTCTAGTCTCCTTCCTCCCAGTCACCTTTAAGTGTAATGTTGGGGTGATCTCAGATAAAATACTCACAAGGGGACCTATGGTCGCAGAATTGGAGGTGCCCCAGGGTGCCCTGGTGAACAGCTGGGGAGTGGTAGGGGGGTATGGAGCCAACCTAATTCAGCAATCAGCTCTCCCAGCAGTAAGTTGTAGAGAAGGCCCCGATCTTTTGCCAGGAAGCAGCTCATTGTGTTGTACCAGTTTCCAAAAGGTGACATTCCAATATGATGAGACCACCCCTGCCTCTACTCTTGTAGCCCATTCATTCTTTCCCATCTCCCTTCCTCTGTCCCAATCCCTCTGCTTCTTACACTGACCTAAAGAAACTCTCATTTTAAGAACTATTCAGCCCAAATAACTTTCCCCAAATGAAACTTTCCATACAAGGTAAGGGCAGACGGAAATTACACTAGGTCAATCGCATCTTGTTAAAGCACATGCAGCTATAAGAGAGAGGTGGCATATGTTTATAATAACATTACTTGAGGGCTCTGGCATTGTTGTGATTTCCTCAGTACCTGAGTGATCTCATATTACAAAGATTGTGAAATCTGAAATGCCAAAATTTCTCTTTAGACCATTACAGCAAAGAGATGGGTGTCGAATGCATAGTCCTTGTTTTCTTTACAGGTAGGTATGTCCTGCTTAGTTTACAAGCCGTCAAGATGACATGTTATTTCACAGAAGGCAGCAAGCTAGCAGCTCCTGCCAAACGCAATTCACTGCCACATCTGGCTGCATGGCTAAGCAAGGATTGGCTCCAAGCCTCTATGTGAGATCTTGCACAAAGCCTTCAAAATCCCTGTTCTCTCCTAACAGAAAAGGAACACATTTGTCTTGTGGCTCAGCTAAATTCAAATGTACACAGAAGAGTTTGGAATGTGCCCTTCTTTAGAGAAGCTCAAAATAACCATCTTTTTTGATGAGGTTGAATCCTAGACAGCAGAGACAGATTTTTGACCTCTAGAAGAAGTGAAGATAGCTCTCCCCTAGATTGACTGTCTAAAGTTCTCTCCTTTACCCCTGAAAAAAGTTCCCAAGACATACTGATGGAATTTCTAGGGCTCTCAAGGATGCCTTGAAGCTTTCATAACTCCAGAAACTCGCTTGAGTTCAATCTCACATGGTCAGGCATTCTCTTCTCATGCTTGGAAAGTCACCATACATGCTTGGTGAGGGGAGAGGTGGTAGAGGTCAGAATAGCAGAGTCAATCATATTTTTTGAGCTCTTACTATGTGTAGAGCACATTACTAAATGGTTGAGAGAGTAAAATAACACGAACATTCCCTGCTCTCAACAAGCTTACAGACTAGAGGTTCCAAGAATCCCCAATTCTGGATGCCTTCTTGGCTGTCATATGCCTGGAGTGGTCTGAATCCAACTGAGAGAGGTTGAAAACTCCTGTTCAGATTTCTGTTGCCTTTTATTGAACTTAAAATTAAATTTTACATTAGTCAACCTTCTTGAACTCTTCAGCTGAAAGAATTTTTTTTTCCAGCATGACCTACCCTGAAAATGCAAACCAAGAATCTAACAGAAAGTGTTTCAAAAGGAAAAGAAGTCAAGAATCAAAGACACATCCCTGTGCAGCATGTAGAAAAGCAACATGTCCTAATGGATAGAGCCCAGGCCTGGGAGTCAGAAAGGCCTGAATTCTAATCCCAGGTCCTCCACCTGTCCGCTATATGACCTCGGACAAGTCACAACTTCTTTATGCCTCAGTTATCTGTAAAATGGGGACTGACTGACCACCCATGTGGGGCATGGACTGCATCCAGGTTCATTAAGTTTGTATCTACCCTAGTGCTTAATACAGTGCTTGCTAAATAAGTGCTTAAATTCCAAAAAAAAATAACCTTGGAAGTCAAATTTGCAAGATGTCAGTGTGCAGATCACTCAGCTCAGCTTCCAAAATAAGAGTGTTATAGATTGATGATGAGAGTGAGGTTAGGGGTGTGTCAGTGGTGGAATTTAAACACTCAAACACAATGCTTTCAATCCCCTCAAAGAGTTACAGACATCATAGTTCACCGGGCGCCAGAAAAATTGCCCAAGTCTTGTCATTTGTCATTAGCTTTTCTTTAGGTTGAAACTATTCCTGGACCTTCTCTTAGGCAACAACTGCCAATGAATTTTTCAAGGTCAGGAAACAAGATGTCTAGAACCTATTTGCCTTTTTGAATTGCTCTTTTTATTGGGAAATAGGAATTCTCAACCCTTAGGGTATGAGAGTGCCTTAAGAAAGGGATTTAAATTTGAGGTTGACTGGCAGGAATTAAAATAAAATGAGATAATGAAATAAGGGTAACAAAATCACTGTCATAAGATCAACGCCAAAGCTGCATATTATTATTCTTAAAACCTTAAGTTCACCAGGGCAAAATTCCAATGCAAGCTTATTTCACAGCTGAAAGGTAAATTTTTTCCCCATGGATTTAAAAAAGGTTTTCCTGGAAATGAAACAAATACCCAGCTGTAATGATAACTACAGAAATGCCCAGGACATAATATCTATTTTTCCTTTTCTTCCTCTTGCTTCTGGGTTGCTCTTTCTCCCTTTACTCATCTCCCAATCCCAGCCCCATGGCACTTATGTACATAGCCATAAAATTTATATTAATATCTGTCTCCCCATCTCTCTCAAGCTCATTATGGGCAGTAAATATGTCTGTTATAGTGTATTCTCCCAGGTGCTTAGTACAGTGCTCTGCACCCAGTAAGCACTCAATACAAGAATATGAACAATGTTGTTATATATACACCCAAAGTGTTGATATACATATGTACACATTCACGGACCTGGGTTCTACTTGTCACTTGTCTACTTGGGGAAGCAGCATGGCTCAGTGGAAAAGAGCCTGGGCTTCGGAGTCAGAGGTCATGAGTTCGACTCCCAGCTCTGCCACTTGTCAGCTATGTGACTATGGGCAAGTCACTTCACTTCTCTGTGCCTCAGTTACCTCATCTGTAAAATGGGGAATAACTGTGAGCCTCACATGGGACAACCTGATCACCTTGTATCCCTCCCAGCATTTAGAACAGTGCTTTGCACATAGTAAGTGCTTAACAAATGCCATTATTATTATTATTATTATTATTATTATGAGGGTGATCCTTCATGGACCCTGAGATCATTGACTAGTGAACTATTTTATACATAATGTATATTTATATGATATTGTGGGCAGGGAATGTGTTTATTGTTATACTGTGCTCTCCCAAATGCTTAGTACAGTGCTCTGTACACAGTAAGTGCTGCTTAAATACATTTGACTGAAGTGCTACTTCTACGCTGCTTCCCTATCTTATAGAATAAGGCCCTGAGCTGCCTGAGAAGGCTTTTTGCAAGTTCTAATAGCCCCTGGTAGGCCCCTTCCCACAGAGTTTTCCTGAAACAGTTCCTCTTTCCCAGGGTTTTTTGTTTGTATATTTTTCTATGATATTTGTTAAGTACTTACTATGTGTCAGGCACTCTACTAAGCTCTGGGATACATACAAGCTAATCAGGTTAGAGTCCATTTCTCACACAGGGCTCACAGTCTTATTCCTCATTTTATAGATGAGACACATGGAGAAGTTAAACGACTTGCTCAAAGTCACCCAGCAGACAAGTGGCAGAGCCGGAATTAGAACCCGGGTCCTTCTAACTCCCAGGCCCATGCTCTTTCCAATTTGGGTACTAATAATCCAGCCCAGAGTGGATTCCACAGGCTGCTGAAGATTCTCTGAAACTGCTCCAGGCCCCACCCAAACCTCTGGGTTGTTCTCTTAGCCCACGAAAATAAACTGACCAACTATATTTTTCCCGTAACTCTTACTGCAACCTCATTTGAAGCCACGGAAATAAGATAAAGGATGAAAAGGAAGTAAAAATGACTTTAGGTCTTGAATAATTAACTCCACTTCTTAGACACTTAGCTTTACTTGCCATCCAAAGGTCTTCTAAATAAAATATGGTGAACAGACAAGACATAATATAATACACACATATACAATGTGTATTTTTTGTTAAAAGCTAGCCAGGAAGACTGAAGAGAGGGAAGCCCAAAATAATACACTTCTAAGAGCTATTACCATTCCTAAAGAATCCATAGGCCAAGAGACTAACAAATATGAAAGCTTTAAAGTACTTGAGATTTAATATTGAAGTAACAAAATGGCACATAAAAATGGAAAAAAAAACCCTAAAATGTTACACTTAACTGAAATCTGCCCTTGAAAATGGACTTGTAAATCCCCTTAATATCAAAAAGAGGTATAGTAGAAGTCTCCAGAGGTTAAATGAAATAAAAACTTCAAAGTAATAATAATATGTAAATGCTTACTATATGTCAAGCACTGTTCTAAGGACTGGGGTAGACACAAGGTTCTCAGGTTGGATGCAGTCCCTCTCCCACGCTGGGTTCATGGTGTTAATCACGATTTTATAAATGAGGTAAATGAGGTACAGAGAAATAAAGTGACTTGTCCAAGGTCACATAGACATGCAGCAGAACCAGGATTTGAACACAGATCCTTCTGGCTCCCAGGGCCATGTTCTATCCACTTTGCTGTGCTACTTCAATCAGCACGGTAGGAAGGCTAAAAAAAAAAATGGGGAAGAACTGAGGATGGTTGGGGGGAACCCATCTTCATCATGAAGTATATTCATTTCCTGGATACCATTGAAAGACTGAAATTCTTTAACTAATAACTTTAATAATATAGAAACTCATACTATCTTGCAGAGGCAAGACAATGAATTGAATACACTGAACAATATCTGATTTGTGAGCTGAGGAAAATAAATTCATGCTTAAATGTTCTCCCCTCAAGCACAATTATTTCAGAGTTTGGGTTCTTACAGGGATCTAAAAGAGAGCACAGATGACACTTCATTTTCCACCCAAATATGATTAGCTGCTGAAGAATTAGTCATGAGAGAAACAAAGGAAATTATAATAAGACTGGCAATGGATACCTCTGGGTTAAAATTTCCAAAGCTCAGGGTCAAGAATAACCATCAGGAGAGAGAACAGGGTTGTGAGAGAATGACAATTTGACTTGCAAACCAGGCTTGTTGCATTCATACATGTATGGATCTAATTTGAGTGTGTAAATAGTGTTTTTTTTGCTGGGAACACATTTTGCACATTCTGCCTTGCTTCTTAAACATGGACTCAAAATGGACTACTCTTAGGGTGGCTTCCCCGTTGCAAAGGAATCATATCCTTATGGTGCCTCAGCTGCTCTTTTTAAACTGAGTGGGCAACACCCCAGGACTACTCTAGCTTCAGTGTTGGAGACTGGAGAAAAACAGAGGTTCTATTTTTGCAATTCAGCCGTTTTCCTGAGAAAACAATGAAGTGGAAAGTGCTGTTTTTCAAATGTGTTGTGAATTCATTCCTATAAATAAGAATGTAATCTGCAACAAAAAAAATGCTAGCTAGTTAAAAGGTTGATTTCAAATAGAACACACAAGCTTCTGAACTAATACAGGGGGATTGGAGACCAGTTCCTTCTGATTTAAATGAAGTCCACTGTAGTTGCGTGTTCTAGCTGCTACACACTCAAGGGTAAACCCACCATGAGACATTTGGCCCCTTTTCTAAGCAGGGACATTTTCAGGACTGTCAGCATCTCTGCTTATTTGTGCAACTTCAGAAACACCTGGAGCCTTTGCTCCAACCTGCTCTCCTAAATACCTGGGATCTTCCAGTGGCCGACATATTGGCTTGAATGAATACTGGAGTCACCCCAACCCCCTATTAGGGAGCTCTTAGCAGAGAAGATTATTTTAGATGCCTCAAACTTTTAAATGATGTCATCCATATGCAGGCATTTTTCTAGGGTTTTACCAATACAACTTACTTTCTTAAACAGGAACTAAGGTCATGACTGTACATTTTTCCAGGCTAAGCTCCTCCCCCTAGGCTGTAAGCTCTTTGAGAGCATGAATGCTGTCCATGTACTCTTCCAAGTGCTTAATACAGTGCTCTGTACAGGATAAGCAGTCAATAAATACTACTGATATATTCCATGCCTCAGGGGCTGCCTCCTCCTCCACAGTGGGAGGCAGGTTTAGGAGCGAATTATAGTGTACTTATCTGTTAAAGAAAGTGTTTCCATTTGTATTCTTCAATAGGGCATATGAGGCCAGAGAGCGCTTTCAGTGATAAGTGCCCATGTGTATGGGTATTTATGGAAGGAGCACTAAGGAAAATTCTGGCTGGGGACAAAAGGCCTACTCCTTTCAAATAATAATAATGGTACTTGAGTATTTACTATGTACCAGGCACTACACTAAGCAATGGAGTGAATACACGCAAATCGGGTTGGACAAAGTCCTTATCCCACATGGGGCTCATGGTCTTAATCCCCATTTTACAGATGAGGGAACTGTGACCCAGAGAAGTGAAGCAACTTGCCAGATCACACAGCAGATGAGTGGCAAAGCCAGGATTAGAACCTATGAAATTCTATCAGGCCCATGCTTTATCAACTACGATGGTGCATCTCCAAACATCCCTTCAAGATGTCAGACATGTGAAAGGCAAGACTGCTGTACAGTCAGTGGCATTTATTCTATATTTATTGAGTGCTTACTGTGTGCATAAGCACTGTACTAAACGCTTGGGAAAGTGCAATAGACATGATCCCTGGCCACACAGAGAGCTTATAGTCTACAGGGGAGACAGATATTAAAGTTACAGATATGGGGGGTAGTAGAATATAAAGATATATATATACATAAGTGCTGTGGGGCTGAAGTATCAAAGCCCTTAAGGCATACACAGCCAAGTGCATAGTTGATACAGAGGGGAGGGCAGATAGGGAAAGAGTACTAATCAGGCAAGGCCTCTTAGAGAAGATATGATTTTAGGAGGGTTTCGAAGATGGGGAGAATGGTGGACACTCAGATAGGAAAAGGAGGACGTTCCAGGCCACTTATTCATTCAAGCATACTTTTTGAATACTTACTGTGTGCAGTGCACTATACTAAGCACTTCCCTGCCCACACCGGGTTCACAGTCTAGAAGGGGGGAAGACATCAGAACAAGTAAACAGGCATCAATATAAATAGAATTATATATATACATACACACACACACACAAGTAAATGGGCATTAATATAAATAGAATTATAGATATGTACATATATACACACTTGCTGTGGGGTAGGGAGCGGGGATAGAGTGAAGGGAGCAACTCAGGGTGACATGGAGGGGAAGGGGAGCAGAGGAAAAGGGGGGCTTAGTCTGGGAAGGCCTCTTGGAGGAGGTGAGTCTTCAGTAGGGCTTTGAAGGGGCAGGAAGTGTGATTGGTGGATTTGAGGAGAGAGGGCATTCCAGGCCAGAGGTAGGATGTGGGCTGGGGGTCGATAGCAGGACAGGTGAGAATGAAGCACAGTGAGAAGGTTAACACCAGAAGAGTGGAGCGTGCAGGTTGGGATGTACAAGGAGAGAAGAGAGGTGAGGTAAGAGGGAACAAGGTAATGGAGAACTTTGAAGCCAAAATTGAGGGGTTTTTGCTTTTGATACAGAAGTTGACAGACAACTGGAGATTTTTGAGGAGGGGGGAGTGACATGCCTAGAACAATTCTGTAGAGAGATAAGAGCAGCAGAATGAAGTATGGACTGAGGTGGGGAGAGGCAGGAGGTTGGGAGGTCAGAAAGAAGGCTACTGCAATAATCCAGTCGATAGAATGAATGATTGTATTAACATGGTAGCAGTTTGGATGGAGAGGAAAGGGCAGATCTTGGCGATTTTGTGGTGACGGATTGGTTAGGTGGGGTGAATGAAAGAGTAGCATCAAGGATGACATCAAGGTTGCGGGCTTACGAGAAATGGAGAATGGTGTGTTGTCGACTGCAAAGGGAAAGTCAGGGAGAGGACAGGGTTTGGGAGGGAAGATAGGGAGCTCTGTCTTGGTCATGTTGAAATTTAGGTGGTGGGAGGACATCCAAGTAGAGATGTCCTGAAGGCAGGAGGAGATGCGAGACTCGAGGAAGGGAGAGAGAACAGGGGAGGAGATACAGATTTGGGTGTCATACATATAGAGATGATAGTTGAAGCTGTGGGAATGAATGAGTTTACCAAGGGAGTGAGTGTAGATGGAGAATAGAAGGGGACCAAGAACTGACCCTTGAGCAATCCCTACAGTTAGGGTATGGGTAGGGGGGTGGAGCCTGGGAAGGAGACTGAGAAGGAACAGTCAGAGAGATAAGACGACAAACAGGAGAGGACGGAGTCACTGGGAGAATGTGGATTAGAATGTATAGATGAAATCAAGGTAAAGAGACTCAATTGGCATGAGAAGCAGCATGGCCTAGTGGCAAGAGCATGGGCTTGGGAGTCAGAGATCGTGGGTTCTAATCCCAGCTCTACTAGCTGTCTGCTGTGTGACCTTGGGCAAGTCACTTCACTGGGCCTCAGTTACCTCATCTGTAAAACGGCGATTGAGAGTGTGAGCCCCACGTGGAACAATCTGATTACCCTTTATCTACCCCAGCGCTTAGAACAGTGTTTGGCACATAGTAAGCACTTAAATACCACCATCATCATTAGAGAAGCAGAATGTGAGAGTGGGGTTATACATGATCACTGAGGTAAAGTAGGAAAGAGAGAACTGATTAAATGTCTTAAAACTGATAGTAAGGAGTTTGATGTGGTGGTGCATGGTTAACGATTGGGCATTTTCAGAGAGTGGGAAATATATGAACTGAATAGATTTTAAGAAAAATGACCAGGATAGTAGTCTGTTTATTGTTGCATTGTACTCTCCCAAGCACTTAGTACAGTATTCTGTACACAGTAAGCACTCATATACAGTTGAACACATTAGCATCTTAATCTATGAATTTGTTTTCTGTTCATAGAACGAGTCAGTCTGGGTATCTTTAAACAATCATATTTATTGGGCATTTATTATATGCAGACCACTGTACTAAGAACTTGGGAGAGTACAACAGAATTAGCAGACCCTTCCCTCACCATAATGAGTTTATACTCTAGAGAGAAGCAAGCAACCACACGCACGCACACATACACACACAATCATGTTTGGGAAATTGTGCATGTGTTTAAAGACAGAAAAAAAAAAATCAATACTAGCTTCCCAATCTCACATTGTTAGGTTCACCTGTGAAGCCTTAGCCATATAGTCACGTGCAATGTCTAGCATAAGTTGAGTTTAACATGCTTTGCAACTGTAGATACTTCTACTTAGCAAAAGATGTTATCTTCCTATGGGCATAGTAGAACTGCAACTTTAACAGTGTGCTAGCCTTGCAACTCTAGAGGGTGTTATTACACTTTACAGTGCTTGTAATCTAAACCTGACAGCTGTCCCAATTAAAACCAAAAAGCAACAATTGCCTCAAAATGTTAGCTGCTGGAAAAAAACAAAAACTACAATCATAATTGTCTAAGCACTGGTTATTATCAGCTTATACTGTGGTTCTCACTAAAAATGTAAAGGAACAGTTGATATCATTGTCAGAAAATTATCCTCCATTGTTGCAGAACTGGTAGAAGACAGTGGAAGTTTTTTGGTGTGTTTTTAAATGGTATTTAAGCCCTTATGTGTCAGACACCATTTTATGAAATGGGGTAGATAAGCTACTCAGATGGGATTCATTCCAGGTCCCACCTGGGACTCAGTCTTAATCCTCATTTTATAGATGTGGTAGCTGAGACACAGACAAGTGAAGTGACTTGCCCAAAATCACATAGCAGACAGGTAGTGGAGCCAGGATTAGAACCAAGCTCCTTCTGACTGCCAGGCCTATGCTTTATCTGCTAGACTATTCTGCTCTCCATTGCTTCAGTGGAATTCAGAAATCCTCTAGTTACCTCCTTTAGAGAAAAGCTCCATGACCATCCCACAAGGGGCTTTCTAGGCACACTCGGTCTTCAGGGGTTTTGTTTCGTCCTTCTCTCCTAGGAAATATTTTCCTGAAACAGCCGGGGTCACAATTACAGGAAAAGCCTACAGAGAAGTAGTCTGAGGAGAGGACTTCATGGAGTCTACATATTAATATCAGCATGTCTGTGCTAGAGACATTCTAAACAAAACATTTCCCCTTCATTAAAACTGAAGGTAATAGCTCTTCTAAAACTTCTTCTGTAAAGGGGACTCCAACTGCTCTCTGACTCATCTTTAGCCAGAGATTTTTCCACATCAGATAACCAACCTGTGTGCAGCCTTACCATTCTTCTACCCAGGAAAAGCCAAAGTTAGAGACCTATTTTATCTGCTCATTTCTGGGAAAAAGATCAATTTTAATTTCACTGATGCCTCTAGTCTTCTTATCCTGAAGAACCTAAATTCATTTTCAAGATTAACTATAGTGCAGGGATTTCTAACTAAAGGTCATTCCTTTCAACAAAAACGCTCAAGACTTCCACCAACACCTAATACACTTACTTAAATCAGTAAACTAACTCAATCCCTTGTACAGGTAACAAGTAAATATATAACCACTATGATTTACACAGAAGCAAATTAAAATAAAGAATACCTTCAGAGAACCAGACTTTCAGTTAGTTTACTGAGGGGAATTTAGGACAAACCAAAGAGCACAGTACTTACAATATAAGGCACTTCACCACAGAGATGATCTTGAAAATTAACTTTCCCCTAGAAAATCTCAAAAACACTGCTTTCTTCTTTCTGCCAAACTGAGAACTTCCCCCATCCCCATCCTGCTGAAAGACTTCTTCCTTAACCCTCACTACCTGCCTTTCTTTTCCTAGCCCTAATCAGAGATATACAGCACAGGTGGCAAAGTCTAACCCAGCCCCACCAACCATAATTCTCCTAGTTGAGGTACAGTTTTTCACCAGATCCTTCCAAACTCTTTGCCCAGAGCCCTTACACTCACTGGCACATTCTCCCAGAATTCAGTTAAATAGGCAGCCCATGCTGTGTTAATAAATAAATAATAATAATTATGGTTTGGGTTAAACACTTACTATGTGCTCGGCACTGTACTAAGCACTGGGATGGATACAAGCAAATCAGGTTGGACACAGTCCCTGCTCTGCATAGGGCTCACAGTCTTAATCCCCATTTTACAGATGAGGTAACTGAGGCACAGAGAAGTAAAGCAACTTGCCCAAGATCACACAACAGACAGGTGGAGGAGCCAGGATTAGAGTCCATGACCTTTTGACTCCTAGGCCCGTGTTGTATCCACTACACCATGCTGCTGTGTTGCAACTAGGGTGAAGGAAAAGGAGGAAGGGGGAGATGAAGCAACTGTTTTGGACTGGCCTCAAGTTGGGCCCTATGCCAACCAAAGAGATAAAACAGCGCTGAGACTTCTACACAGATCTTTCTTTTCCCTCCACCAACCGGTGTAAGTTCCTAATAAGGTTCAGACTAGTGAGGGTTAGGGTGGTTCAAGCCTTCCTTGGCTCCGGGACAGTGCTGCCCCTTAATTTGGAGACCTTTTCGCACAGATCAGGTTTTCACCAGGAACTGACAGAGGATCCCGGATCCACATATATCACTGCCACCTCTGTTCACCAGCCTGGCCCACTCTCTTGCCTTAGCTGTCTCTCTGACCCTAGAACGGCACTACCACCCAGTGAGAATCTCAAACGAAGGCTGAAATGGTCTCTGGTAGTGGCAGTGGCATTGCGGATCTATTGGCAGCCCTTCGTTGGGGGCTAAACTCACCCCACTTCAGGGCATGTGTGAAGCCAGGATATTATGATATGAGTCACTACCCCAAGGCCTGGCACTAAGCTCGAACTGTATCTGGTGCCAACTTACTGTTTTGCTTCTCTTCACAAGCGGAGAGAAGAATCTTGATCCCTTTCTCTCCTACGTGCTTGATTATTTTACTTTTATATATGTCTCTCCTGATATTAGACAACCTCATAAAGAATAAGAACTCTTATTTATCAAAAAACATAGTTTCACATAAAATAGTGAGGCTGTATATCTTCTACAATGGAAAAAATACATCCTTGTGTGTTAATTAGCCTTTGATGAGTCCTGCATTTGTAAAACTTTTATAGGTCATTAGTTCAAACGGGCACGCACCCAGCAGAAGAGGGATAGGTGAAGTCACATGGTCTGAATTGTACATTCCAAGCGCTTAGTACAGTGTTCTGCACATAGTAAGCGCTCAATAAATACTATTGAATGGATGAATGGTACTTTGACCCATCCCTATCTAGAGGTTAGGACAGGGAGTGGGTTGCACCGTCAGTGTTAATGGAAAAACTAGAAAGCTCCAGTCTGTCTGTTGAAGAGACAGCAAGGGTGTCAGGAAGAAAGGTGGGGAGGGACAGCAGCATCTCATTTTGAATAGTCAATCAATCAATCATTATTTATTGAGCATTTACTGTGTGCAGAGCACTGTACTAACTGCTTGGGAGAGTACAATATAAAAATATAAAAGACACATTCCCTGCCTACAATGAACTTACAGTCTAGAGAGGGAGGTAGACATTAATATAAATAAATAATAATGTTGGTATTTGTTAAGCGCTTACTATGTGCCGAGCACTGTTCTAAGCGCTGGGGTAGACATAGGGGAATCAGGTTGTCCCACGTGGGGCTCACAGTCTTAATCCCCATTTTACAGATGAGGGAACTGAGGCACGGAGAAGTTAAGTGACTTGCCCACAGTCACACAGCCGACAAGTGGCAGAGCTGGGATTCGAACTCATGAGCCCTGACTCCAAAGCCCGTGCTCTTTCCACTGAGCCACGCTGCTTCTAAATTACAGATATGTACATAAATGCTGTGGGGTTGGGAGGGAGTGGTGGTGGGGTGAATAAAGAGACCAAATTAGGGAAACAGAGAAGGGAGTGGGAGAAAAGAAACTGAGGGTTTATTCAGAAGAGGTTTCTTGGAGGAGATGTGCCTTCAATAATGTGTCTGTTGGGTATGAAGAGCGATGGTGCTCCATTCATTCATTCAATAGTATTTATTGAGCACTTACTATGTGCAGAGCACTGTACTAAGCGCTTGGAATGTACAAATTGGTAACAGATAGAGACAGTCCCTGCCCTTTGACGGGCTTGCAGTCTAATAAGGGGAGACAGACAAGAGCAATGGCAATAAATAGAATCAAGAAACTGGAACATAGCCACAGGAACCCAGCTCCCAAAATGGTGAGGTAGAAACCTGATATTCCAGAAAGGAATGAAAAGGGTGGAGTCCCCAGAACCCGAGGCAGATTTATGCTTAAAGATTAAAAATAACCTCACTGCAATTGGAATGACATTTTTATAGGGCAGCAAAAACTAAGCAATGGCCAGAGTAATTAGAATACCCTCAGTAATTACAGACATAGTAAAAGAAGACAAGTGGCATACTATTTAAAAGTCTATTATTTCTTATGATTAAGCAGCTGTAATATATCAGAGATGTAGAAAGTATATAATTAAAAAACTGACACACCAACACATAAACTGCATAACAAGTAAAATGTCTTCCTTCTATTATTTCAGGAAGAAAAGGAAATGAGAGCAGCATGCCTTTACCTACCTATAGAAAGGAAAGGCAGAGAGAAATGGGAATCTTCATGACTCCTCTTGGAGTAAGTGATATGCCTGTCTCGAGGGTGCAGCTATGAAGCAGATGGTATTTGACAGATTTGAGCTCTCTGGTGGCTTGATCAGGAAGGAGCCACATAGGAGCATAGGAGTAAAACAATAGACATAATGTACATGCAGAAGAGCAGTGATCTGATTTTCTAGTAGACAGCAGCAACCTTTCCTTTCTTGGATTGAAACACTGATAAACTGGGCTCTTCCTAGATGCCTTTTGACTAGACTTTTCAGATGGGTTCTGATTTTATAGAGGGTGTGGGGAAATGAAACTAAGAGAAAGGATGGGATTGGTATTTGTTAAGCGCTTACTATGTGCAGAGCCCTGTTCTAAGCATTGGGGTAGATACAGGGTATTCAGGTTGTCCCACGTGAGGCTCACAGTTAATCCCCATTTTACAGATGAGGTAACTGAAGCCCAGAGAAGTTAAGTGACTTGCCCAAGGTCACACAGCTGACAAGTGTCAGAGCCAGGATTCAAACCCATGACCTCTGACTCCCAATTCTCCTCCAGTCCCATCTGCGCTTAGTTCTGCCTCCAAAAGGGAACTGAATTTATACAACTAAACTGACAGCAGTATATGATGAGGAGAGAGATTGATGATAACCCTATTTCTTTGTCTTAATAATAGTAAACAGCAAATGAGAAGGCAGGAGAACAGTTAGGCTAGGAAAGGATTAAGAAACTCAGTGCTGCCTAATGGAAAGAACATGGTTCTGGAAATCACATGATCTGGATTCTAATCTTGCTCTGCCATTTGTCTGCTGTGTGACATTAGACAAGTCTCATAACTTGTCTCTACCTCAGTTACCACTATCCTCACCTTCAAAGCTTTATTAAAATCACATCTCCTCCAAGAAGCCTTCCACAATTAAGCCATCTTTTCCCCTACCTTCCCCCCTCTGTATTACCTATGCACTTTAATTTGTATCCTTTGAGCACTTGATAGTCACCTTTCCTGCAACAATTATGTACATACCTATAATCTATTTATATTAATGTCCATCTTCCCCTTTAGGCTGTAAGATCCTTGTGGCTGGAAAAAGTGTCTACCAACTCTGCTTTTGCAAACATTTAGTATAGGCTCTGCACACAGTAAGTACTCAGTGAATACCACTGATTAATTGATTGATAAATCTATGAAAATCAATATAAATACAAACATGTTATGAGATTGAGAAGCAGTGTGGCCTAGCTGGAAAGGGCATGGGTCTGGATATCAGAGGACCTGTGTTCTAATCCCAGATCCACCACTTTTCCTTTATGACCTTGGACAAGTCATATAACTTCTCTGTGCTTCAGTTGCTTCATCTATACAATGGGTACTAAGACTATGTGGGACAGAGACTGTGTGCAACCCAATTACATTGTACTTATCCCAGTGCTTGGCACATAGTAAGTGCTTAAGTATTATTTTTTAAAATGAGGCTAAAAAATATATAATAGCTGAGGACTTTAGAAAATATGGAGAAATTATATAATTGCATTTACTCTCCGTCTTCATAATTCCCAATTTTGTTCAAAATAAATTTTAAACTCCTTGAAAGCCAGAAACATATCTCAAAAATTTTACTTAAATTAGTCCCACCCTTGTAATACTTCAAATCTGATTTACAGTAGGAGCCAATGAATGTTAATTGGATTATTATTACTACTACTACTAATAATAATACTTTTTAAATGCTTACTATGTGCCAAGCACTGTACTAAATGCTGGGCTAGATGCAAAATAATAAGGTTGGGCACAATCTCTGTTCACAAGGGTCCCAGAATCTAAGTAGGAGGGAGTAGGATTTAATCTCCATTTTACAGATAAGGAAACTGAGGTACAAAGAAGTTAAGTGATTTGCCCAAGGTTGCACAGCAGATAAGTGACAGAGTGAAAATTAGAACTCAGATCCTTGGATTCCCAGGCCCGTGCTCTTTCCACTAGGCCGTGTTGCTTTTCAATTAACACTTTAATAGTATAAAGTAAGGACAGTTTGTCTGGGAGATAGATTAATGCTAGGAAGGAAAAGCTAAGATAACTTTTAAAATATTCAATATCCCAACTTCATACTTCAGTATGAAGAGCAAGTGGTTTTCTCTAGCCCACATAATTCTAAATATTAATAATAATAATAATAATGTTGGTATTTGTTAAGCGCTTACTATGTGCCAAGCACTGTTCTAAGCGCTGGGGTAGACACAAGGGAATCAGGTTGTCCCACGTGGGGCTCACAGTCTTAATCCCCATTTTACAGATGAGGGAACTGAGGCACAGAGAAGTTAAGTGACTTGCCCACAGTCACACAGCTGACAAGTGGCAGAGCTGGGATTTGAACTCATGAGCCCTGACTCCAAAGCCCGTGCTCTTTCCACTACGCCACGCTGCTTCTCTAACTTTTATTTATTACAAATATTGTAAATTACAAATGTTTGTTTGTAAATTACAAATGTTACAAATATTAACTTTTGAAGTGTTGGCAACTAGCCCACTAGTAGCACCTGAAGCCACTTAAGATTTTCACAATCATTTTTCAGCTGGTGGTTTTGAGTGAAAAGTTCATTTGGGCCTCAAAGTGAAGTGAAGCAATCAAAAACAATAACAAAATAAACAAGGGCAAATATAAATATCAAAAATGAAGGCATAATGAGGAATTTTTGGTTAGATTAATGGATTTGAGGGCCCTCTCAAGCTCTAAATCCAATCATTTTAGCCAAAGCTACAGTAACCACCACAGCCTTCCCAAAGTTCTAAATTTCGTGGAGCCATGAGTGGCTGTTGCTTCAGGGCAGATAAGGACGAAAGCTTCAATATGACTGGGGTTCCCAGCAAGCATTGTAGAAAAAGTACTGTTTGTTATATGTCAGTTAGATTCTGCTAAAAGTAAAGAAGTTATTTGCTTTGACATAAAATATGCAATGAATGAATTGATTACAGTGAGGAAATGCAATGTTTCTAGACTGAAGTAGAAGGAAGGAAAGATGCTGTGTAAATAAAGCGAAAATAACAATAATCTGTGAATGTAACTAATGGGAGATGGATAGTCCTTTGTTTTCTGTTTGTTCCTGGATGACTGAAGGGTCAGTCCATCAAGAGGAATGCATTGTCAAGAAATAGAATGGTCAAAGTAAGGGAAGCTCTTTCCTGCTTCCTTTTAGTAAAGCAGAAAAAGCTTCAAAAATCAAGTTAGCCTATGCCAAACAAATCCAACTATTATTTTCTTAAGTGGAAAAATGATTTTACAGATAGGATTATTTAGAAGACTTTGGCTGTTTATTGTAAACATAGATGCTGCCATTTGCAAACCCATAAAAAGCATAAGCTGGAAATTCTGGAAGTAGATTGTAGATTAAGTAAATTGTACAGAGAGTAGACCAAATCTTTGAAAGATTTTTAAGCTCTTTGTGGTCAGGGATCTACCAACTATGTTGTACTCTCCCTTGCACTTAGAATAGTGCTTTGCACAGTACATGCTAAATAAGTATCATTTAATTGATTGGTCCACGACAAATACCTTTACTCTCTTTTCCTGTCACCTGAATGCAGTAATAGCTCGAGTCCCTCCTAATTTGAAAAGTTAGTTAAAGCATTCCTTGTAGACAGTGTGGCCTAACGGAGAGAGCACAGACCTGGGTGTCAGAGGGGTCTGGGTTCTATTTAGACTGTATGGACTTGCGTTCCCTCTAGACTGTAAATTCATTGTGGGTAGGGAATGTGTCTGTTTAGTGTTATATTTTACTCTCTCAAGAGCTTAGTACAATGCTCTGCACACAGTTTGCACTCAATAAATACAATTGAATGAATGAATGAATAATTCCGGCTCCGCCATTTGACTTCTGTGGGACCTTGGGCAAGTCACTTAACTTCTTTGGACCTCGGTTACCTCATCTTTAAATTGGGGATTAAGAGTGTGAGCTCTATGTGGACAAGGACTGTGTCCAACCTGATTATCTTGTATCTACCTCAGCACTCAGAATGGTGCCTGGCACATTGTAAGTTTTTAACAAATGTCATTAAAAAAATGAGGTAGTGGTATTGTAAATATAATTAGCAGAATACGCTAGTTTACCACGTTTTGTCCATTCAGACCCATGGACCTGAGTTTACATTACCAAGAGAACCAAGCGTGAATGGATTATCATAGTTATGTACTTTAGGTATGGGGGCATAAATTCATTAATGAGCAAAACATTTTGGTAATCACAGGTAAAAGACAACATAGTGGCCTAAGCAAAAATTAACAGATCTGAAAACGGATTACAGAAACTAGGCTATATAATCAGTAGAAGTTAACAAGAAAGTTTAGTGATTAATTTTAACAATTCATGTTTGTGGCTACTGAATCATTATTACATATTAAAAGTAGTTGTTTCATCACTTCCACCTCTCGGAGAAATGGCTGGCAGTTAGTGGACAGAGCAGAAGCATGATGTTGCAAAATTTTCAGGCATGCTGCAGTTTTGAAAGACAGGAGGTAACAGTGTAATGGAATGATTGGACACTTGCCTCTTAAAGTAGCAGTCTCTGGCCAAAAATAAAGGCTAGCCAACCAATTTGGAAAGTAAGAAGCTGCAGAAAGTATGGATTGAATATAAGAACCTTATACATAATGGCACTGTTTTATACCCTAGTTCTTCAATTCTCTGTAAGAGTTGAAACTCCTCGTTAGCAGGAGCTTGTGCTTATTAAATTTTCAAGGTGTAAACTAAGGTTGCCTGAGTCCAATAGGCAAAGCAAAACTGGGGTCTGCATTCCCACACTTTGTACTTTTTGGCCAGTGTAGTTGTCCAGTACAATACAAAGTGCATGGTGCCTTTAAATAGTCTGGCTAAGAATCTAGCTTTGAATGCAGCAGGCAAAAGCTTGGCCCCAGCTAACAGGAAAGGCAAACAAATATTTAAATTGCTTTTTACCCAGAACAAAAGTCAACACTTAAATGAACATTTAGCTTCCTCCCTTCTCCACCATCCTTCCTTAGTCCTTAGTGAGACCCTGGCAATAAAACCTAACCAATTTTGACTCTAAGCTGGCACAATGTAGACCAAAGGTTTAGGTGCTCTGGAGCCCAAGGACCACGGAATCTGCCCTTTTCACGGTGACAAGCCACAGTGGAATAACAGGCATGAGGAGCAGCGTAGCCTAGTGGATAGAGCATAGGCCTGGGAGTCAAAAGGACCTGGGTTCTAATCCCACTCCACGACCTGCCTGCTGTATGACCTTGGACAAGTCACTTAATGTCTCTCAGTTTTAGTTACTTTATCTGTAGAATGGGGATTGATTCCGGTGGGAGAGGGACTGTGTCCAACCTGCTTCACTTGTATCTACCCCAGTGCTTGGTACAGTCCCTGGAACATAGTAAGTGCTTAACAAATACCATGGAAAAAAAATCTCTTGCTGCTGGCCAGAACCATATGTGAAAGCTTTTTGGATGCTTTCCTTGAGGCTCCTCCCTCCTTGGCTGTTTGCCTACGCATAGGTGAATTCACAGTAAGAAATGTATTTAATCACTGTTTCACAAGAAACACCATTTAAGTCATGGTCATCCTTATTATTAATATTATTATTAATCATATTTATTGAGCCCTTGATCATCCTTGATCATGCACTTTTGACCTTTCACATCCTGTTTTCCCTAAGTACATTTTTAAAGTGAGGTTCATTATTATCCAACTGTGGTAACATATTGTATAAAAGACCATCTATATGCACAGGGCACAGAATGTTCTTTTTCATGGGACATGTTCCATATGGCACTCAAAGGATAAAATAGCAAGGTTTTTTCAGGAAATCTTTTTGAGATCTGAGTCATTTAAGGTATCTTTTATAATCCTTAATTTACTAAACACATTTTTCAATGCCTACATTTGAACTTTAAAAATAAAATATTCTCCAGAAACAAAGTGAAGAAGAAACAAAGTTCACTGAGGCTGAATTAACATAGTCACAAATTATACAATTTTAAAAACCTGTGAAAAAGCCCATGATGGACACTTTCTCACACATATATATATTTCAGAGACGAGAGCAGGAATCTAGTATTTCAACATGATTTTTTTACCATGATCCTCTAGACCATAAGTTCATTCTCTAGAGTGTAAGCTCATTGTGGGCAGGGAACATGTTATACTGTTATACTATACTTTCCCAAGCGCTTAGTACAGTGCTCTGTACACAGTAAGCATTCAATAAATAGGATTGATCAATGATGCGCAGTCTTAGGTTTGGAAACCCAGGAAGCCTCCCTTAAGGAAGAGACGTGACTTGGGGTCACTCTTCTTATAAGCAGGTAAACTCTCCTAACGTCAGGCTTACATCTGGAGTAAGGTGCTTCAGACAGCCTGTAAGCCAGGCCAACCAATTTGTGACTCTCAAACCTTTTCAGCTGTTCTTCATTTTGCCCTTCTGAAGATAGGTTGTTCTCTGGATGAGTGGGCTGCATCTTAGCCTAAGATTTTGTTAGAAGCTGAATTCTCTTTCTGCCCCAGCTAAAGAAAAATTTAGTTGGAATATCCTAGATCTCTTAGAGTTATCCCTACACGTTTTCACTTGTTTTAATCTCTTCTCCTCTTTTTCAAGAGTGAAGTTGGAATTGGGGTGTTACATCAGCATTACTGCCGGGCAAAGTATCATTGAGTGAAGCACCTATTTGTGTCCTTGGAGGTTCTTAACTAGCCAAGAGGACATAGTCTAAGGCATAAGTGATTGTGCCTGCTAGAATCTTTATTTGACCATGGCCCCAAATTTAACCTGGATATTGGACTTTGGCTTTTATTCAAGCCCGTTTGTGGGGATTAGACATTAAATTTGCTGCCCTCAGAGACCTCAAAGTGGCCTTCAGTCTTGCTAGATCAAATGTCCGGTCACTGCTATGAAGACAATGTGATTCAAATGTATGGCTCTGGAAGTGGTTGTGATATTAATCAATTTCCAGAATGTGACCCCAGACAGGAGAACTGTAAACTAGAAAAGACTAAAGGGGGCATTAAAAGATGCTAAGAAATAAACCTGAAAAACAATCCATTTTGAAACCTCAGGATAGTTTTGGTGAGAATAAAATACACCTTTGCTCTCCCCCTCTGCCCCTTGTCCTAATGTTGAGAGCCCAGTGATGAAAGATGCTTTTTGGACTAATCTACCCCTATTCAGTATACAAGCTAGCAGAATTCACAAATGTTTAAAAGAGATCACGTTAAAAGAAAAATGCAAGCCCCAGGGTGTCTTTTTTTTGAGGGGGGTGGTAGTGGAAATTGTGTATTCATTGTCTGTGATTTCTTTGCTTCTGAGGGATGAAAAGACAGTAGATGGGATTACAGGAATTTTTCCCTATTTAGATTGACCTTAAGCCCATGCATTTGGATAACTGAATATGGACTACATACTACAACCTAAACTTACTATCCTCATGAATGAAGCATAAAAACGTAGCATGAAAGTTTGGCCCTGTTTTGCAGAGCTTTGAATGTGAAAGGTAGAAATAGGGCTATTTAAAATTCAAAAGGTATTATTAGATAAATTAGATATTGAGTGTAATATGAAAGCCATATGTTTAATAATGAAGATTTCTGCAAATAATTTTTAAAGTGTTAAAGATTAGCATATTTTCCCTGACTTTGTTAAAATGAAGTACAATGATGGAAATGCTCAGCGCCGCCCTCCCCTTCCCTTACTTTCCCCCCATACTTTACTTGTTAGTAACTGGTAAGCAAACGGAGATCTTCCGTTGACAATATAAAGAATGTTTTAACCCACCACCATTTTTTTTTACAGAAATAGATGCTGGGCCCCTTGTTCAACTGTCATCTTCTGTTCCTTGAGCTACAGTTTGAGGCGGGTCCCTTGTTCAGCTGTCATCTTCTGTTCCTTAAGCTCCATTTCGAGCTTCACGGTTAAGTACCAAAAGAGGGACGGAGCTAGAAGATGGCAACCCTGGCCTTACATAAATTCATTCATTCAAGAGTATTTATTGGGTGCTTACTATGTTCAGAGCACTGGACTAAGCACTTGGAATGGACAATTCGGCAACAGACAGAGACCATCCCTGTCCAATGAGGGGCTCACAATCTAAAAGGGGGAGACAAACAGCAGAGCAAAGCAGAACAAGACAACATCATCGAGATAAATAAAATCAAGGAGATATACACCTCATTAATAAAATATTCATTCAATCAATAGTATTTATTGAGCACTTACTCTGTGCAGAGCACTGTAATAAGCGCTTGGAATGTACAAATCGGTAACAGATAGAGACAGTCCCTGCCCTTCAACGGGCTTACAGTCTAATCGGGGGAAGACGGACAGACAAGAACAATATCAATAAATAGAATCAAGGGGATGAACATCTCATTAAAACAATAGCAAATAAATACAATCAAGGTGATGTACATCTCATTAACAAAATAAATAGGGTAATGAGTAGAGTGAGAAGCATTGTTGCTCAGTGGAAAGAGCACGGGCTTGGGAGTCAGAGGTCATGGGTTCGAATCCCACTCTGCTGCTTGTCAGCTGTGTGACTGTGGGCAAGTCACTTCACTTCGTGCCTCAGATACCTCATCCGAAAAATGGGGATGAAGACTGTGAGCCTCACGTGGGGCAACCCGATTACCCAGTGCTTAGAGCAGTGCTCTGCACATAGTAAGTGCTTAACAAATACCAACATTATTATTAATATATACAAATGAGCACGGGGCTGAGGGGAAGGGGAAAGAGCAGAGGAGGGGAGCAGAGGGAAAGGGGGGGGGGGCTCAGGCTGGGAAGGCCTCCTGGAGGAGGTGAGCTCTCAGTAGGGCAATCTTATTCCTTTGTAGGGCCGTCCTTCACTCCTACCTCCTGTCTCTCCCTCCCTTTGCTAGTTTTTTTTTTTTTCCGGGTTTATTAGGAGGGAGAAGGTAGTGCAGCTGCTATGCAGTGCGGGTGTGGGTCCGGGAGGCCTAGGATTCAGGGGGAGGCTCCGCCTCCTGCTTCCACCCCGCTGCATTGGCATCATTAGTGCAGACGCCAGCTGGCATCCTCGGTGGCAAGGCTGGAAAGGCGAGTCTGGCCCCGAGTGGGTAGTGGGGAGAAGCTGCTGGGCATTGCATTGGATCCTCGTTCTCGGGCATTGTGTGGGCGCGCTGCTGGACGTTGGTGTGAGTGTGTGTGTGTATTGTGCAGGCGGGGGCGGGGAGCCGTGCACGACCTCCCAACTTTGCAGCCGCTCTGCAGCACGGCGCCGCTTCCCCAGCGGAGGGAGAGGGGGCTGTGCTGAGCGATGCTCGGCAAGGCTGAGCGCCCAGTCCTTCCGAGAGGAGAAGCGGGGGTGGCCGCTTTTTCATTTTTTTGGAGGTGCGGGACCATGAGCGGCACTACCGGAGACTCTTAACGCCGCGGAGCCTGTTTTGCGGGATGCCGGCCCAGGCTGCCCCTTAGGGAAGGGACGCCCGGGCATCATCATCCCCCACCCCACCCCCCTCCACCCCCTGTGATTTTTGATTATTTTTGCATTTTGCTCCCCGGAAGGCGGGGGGGCTGAGTCGATGGCGAGCAGGCGGAGTATCGAGCTGGAGCATTTTCAGGAGCGGGACAAAAGGCCGCGCTGGGGGGTGCGGCGGGGGGCGGGCGGGTCGTCGGGGGGCTCCGGGCCCGGCAGGGGCAACGGGCTGGTCCCCAGCCCCGCGCACAGCGCGCACTGCAGCTTCTACCGCACCCGGACCCTGCAGGCCCTCAGCTCCGAGAAGAAGGCCAAGCGGGCCCGTTTCTACCGGAACGGCGACAGGTACTTCAAAGGCTTGGTCTACGCCATCTCCAGCGACCGCTTTCGCTCCCTGGACGCGCTGCTGATGGAGCTGACCCGGGCCCTGGCCGACAACGTGCACCTGCCCCAGGGCGTCCGCGCCATCTACACCCTGGACGGCAGCAGGAAGCTCAGCAGCCTGGACGAGCTGCTGGAAGGTGAGGCGGGGGCGGGTGGGGAACCCTGCGCCGCACGTGCGGGGGGACGGACCGGGGGGGACGGACGGGGGGCTGCCTGCGGGGCGTCCACTACGTCGGGGGCCACCGCGGGGCCACGGAAGGCGCCTTCCCCTCCGCCCCCCTGCTCTCTTTCCCCGTGATCGACCCGCACCCCGTCCTCCGTGGCCTTCCGTTTCAGTGCCTGGCACGTAGTAAGTGCTGGACGAACACCATTAGGAGTATTTTATTGTTCTTCTTAACCTTTCTTGCTTCACCTGCGCCCCCGCTTTTCTGTGTTCTCTGCCCTCCTCTTTTTCCCTCCTTTCCCTCTTTCCTCCTCTCTCCTCTCCCTCTCTCCTCTCCTTCCTCCTCTCTCCTCTCCCTCTCTCCTCTCCTTCCTCCTCTCTCCTCTCCCTCTCTCCTCTCCCTCTCTCCTCTCCTTCCTCCTCTCTCCTCTCCCTCTCTCCTCTCCCTCTCTCCTCTCTCCTCTCCCTCTCTCCTCTCCTTCCTCCTCTCTCCTCTCCCTCTCTCCTCTCCTTCCTCCTCTCTCCTCTCCCTCTCTCCTCTCCTTCCTCCTCTCTCCTCTCCCCTCTCTCCTCTCCTTTCTCCTCCTCCCTTCCACCATCAGGAAAATTTGGGACCCTTGCTAATAATTTCATGCATATTTCTGTATTATGGATTAAAGGGCAAATTTCTTTGACAAACCTGTCTTGGGGAAGTAGAGCTGCCTACTTGCCATACAATAACTCCTGGATTCATGGGGGTCGGTAAAGTCCCAGGGAAAAGTATTCAAATACTCGTGGAGTTCTAGCCTTAGAATAGCTAGCTAGTAATCTTCTTAACAAGCCTTCAGCTTCCCTGAAACTTCCTTTGTTAGTGATTCTTTCCATATTCCCATTCCCCATTTGTCCTTCTCGGCAGAGTTTACTGATGATAATTATGGTATTAAACGCTTACTGTGTGCCAGGCACTATACTAAGCACTGGGGTGGTACAAACCCATCAGGTTGGACACAGTCCCTCTCCCTTGCTGGGTTCACAGTCTCAATCTCCATTTTACAGATGAGGTAACTGAGGCCTGCAGAAGTGAAGGGATTTGCCCACAGTCACAAAGCAGGCAAATGGTGGAGCTGGGATTAAAACTCATGACCTCCTGACTTCCAGGTCCATGCTGTCTCCACTAAGTCATGCTGCTTCTCATGATGTTACATGAGACCAATATGGATAGCAGGTTTTGTGGACGAGGGAGTAGTAGAAAGGTTATTCTGTTGCTTTGGACACCTCCCTGCACACCTCTTTCATCACACAAAGCATGCTAATAATGGGAGATATATGATACCTTATACAATATAGAATAGGAGGGATACCTTCCTAAAATTCTAAAGGTGATTAAACTTTGGTTTACTTGGTCCAGGGATACCTCATGTGCCTAAAAGGTGTTTTAGTTGTTGTTTTTTAATAGCTATATTTCAATCTTGTCTTTCCCTTCAGCACTTTGCTTTTTTTTTTTTGGTGCAGTGTGAAAAGGCAGTATTAGAGATGAGTCTCTGATCCAAAATCTGGGAGGAGAGGAAGAATTAGTTTGTGCATGATCTTTTTTTTAACCATGACAGTTATTTATATGGTGTAGGCATATTAGAATACCCACATTAATTCCATAAATTACCATTGATAGAGTACCCTTTGTGTTCCCAGCAACCATTCATGCTTACTATGTACAAAGCACTGTAACAAGCACTTGGGAGAGTACAACAAAATTTAGCAGGCATGTTCCCTGCCCATAACGAGCTTGCAGTCTGTTCTACTGGTAACCCACACACAAATACTGATTTGACTTTTAATACTCTTAAATGGTACTTTTTAAGCACTTACTGTTTGCCAGGCACTTACTACACAGTCCCTGTCCCACCTGGGGCTCCCTTCCAAACATTTGATTCCAGGAGGGTTTTGTGAGTGACTTCATTTATTCAGTGCTTGCTGTGTGCAGAGCACTTTACTAAGTGCTTGGAAAGTACAATTCAGGAACAAATAGAGACAATCCCTACCCAACAGTGGCCTCACAGTGTAGAAGAGGGGAGAGAGACAACAAAACAGAGCAAGTAAACAGACTTGAATTTTAATCCTTATCAGGGTACTTTTATATTGATGATTTAAGCTTTCCATAAGGTATACATTAATGTATTCATGTACTCTGAAAACTGACCTGAAGCGAATCCTGTATGTGTCTTTTATTAGCACTATGAGAAGGGTGGGAAATTACAAATTTTGGAAAAAAAAATTACCTTTTTAACTTGATCTAATTCACTCAAGACTTTCAGTTTCCTGATAAAATTGTCTGGTCCAAGAGTAATTATAAAATATTGTCACAGTAGTACTTGTGGAATGTAAATGGATCCATTTATTCTCATATGATTGTCCTTACCAAAGACTCCATCTTATGAAAACTTTTTCCTTCCAAATTTTGATTTGTGTGATTGAGATCTTCTCTGCCATCTTTCCAATGCAGCTTTCAGTTGAATGATCATTAATACCTATCATTTTTTGTTAAACCTCTGGTTATACTTTAGTAAAAGCTAGGTAGATCAATAATGTAGAGGCAACAATACAGCCTTAACACAATCACCAGTATCTTCCTACTTAAATATGCCTTTCCCAGTTTCTTATCTTTGGTTCTTGATTACCCAAATAGCCTGGATCATCTTTAGGGAGTAAAACCACACTCTCCTACAGTATTAGTGGGTACTCTGTTATGTAACTTGGAATTTCCAGTACATTTGTTTACTTCCCCTTAGGCAACTACACAGCTTGAGTCCATTCCTGTCTCTTGACACCCGTGTTTTCAGTAATTGTGTTTCAGATTTCTAAACCTAGATGCCTTCCAGAGTCATTGAGGTGTTTACTAGTTCTACACAGGTAGTTCTGCAGTGTCAGAGAATTTTAATTGACAAATTGTTTGAGTACTTCTCTATATGTCGCTTTTCTGTGGAGCCAGCCTTATTTTGGTTTTCCCCTGAATGACAGTCAAAAAACATGAAACTTAGTCCGCATTCATTTGGAAATTTTAAAACAAAACTTCTCAAAAAAATGAATTCCCCCTGTAGTTTCCTAGCCAAGATGATCACTCTGCTTCCTGCTGTGTCTAGTTTTATTTTCAAGATCACTAATTAGAGAAGCAGCTTGGTGTATTGGCTTGGACCATGAGCCTGGGAGTAAAAGGTCATGGGTTCTAATTTCAGCTCCACCACTTGTCTACTGTGTGACCTTGAGCAATTCACTTCACTTCTCTGTGCCCATTACCTCATGTGTAAAAGGGGGATTAAGACTGAGCCTGAAGTGGGATGCAGACCATAATAAAACCAAAAGGTAAAGAATTATATTCTCATGATTTTGTAATTATTTGAAGACTAAGGTGAAGACAGTGCCTTAGTCTTCAAATGATTACAAAATCATGAGAATTTCCAGTTATTTGTATACTCAGCACTGGTCAAATTTTTATTGAAGTGCTTAACCCATTTTATTTAAGGGTTATGGTGAATCTGGAGAGGATGTTTAGAGTGGAGCAACTTAGATAATAGGATTATAATTAGACCTATATTAATGATTTGAGAAACTTTAGGAAGAAAAGATCGAGCGGTCACATGATCTTCAAGTACACTAAATTCTTCTATAATGTGGGTTTTTACTTCATGTTGTGGATAGCACACTGTTAGGGAGGTAGGGAACACAAAATGAAAACAAAAGTCAGTAGGGTCTTGTGGTAGAGGAACAGAATTTCACGCTCTTTGTGATTCAGAGTTCGTGATACACTTATAGCCAAAACAGTGGTTCTACAGCCTCTAGCCTTTCTTGGTACCCAACGTGCTGGGCACTAGTTTTGTTCCCTTTATCTCAGGGACTTGCACCTCCTGTGCCCTTGCTCCAGACACATTCTCTACTGCTTCTTGTGGGTGGCTACTTTGGAGGTGGAAAGTCATAGGATTGTGCAGATGTTGAAGATGCTGCTGCTATCAGCTGGCACCTGGCCCAGCTTAGCTTCCCACACCTCACTTTACCACATAGGTTGCTATCTTTGAGCAAAGGCTTCACAAAGATGTGGGAATAGAGGTAGGTTCAGGGGCAGACAAAACAGAACATTTGCATTCACACAGCAAGGCATCATCTTCATGTAAACAACATCTTTTCAGACACAGTGTGCATGGATAGGATGAGAAGCAGCATGCCTGAGCAGAAAGAACAGGGGCCTGGGAATAATAATATAATGTTGGTATTTGTTAAGCACTTACTATGTGCAGAGCACTGTTGTAAGCACTGGGGTAGATACAGGGTAATCAGGTTGTACCACGTGAGGCTCACAGTCTTAATCCCCATTTTACAGATGAGGTAACTGAGGCCAAGAGAAGTGAAGTGACTTGCCCATAGTCACACAGCTGACAAGTGGCAGAGCCAGAATTTGAGCCCATCCCAGCTCTACCACATGTCTGTTATGTGACCCTCGGCAAGTTACTTAACTTCTCTGTTCCTCAGATACATAGCTGCAAAATGAGAATGTGTGAATCCCATATAGGACAGGGACTGTCCCCGACTTGATTAACTAGTACCTAGAAGCAGCGTAGCTCAGTGGAAAGAGCCCAGGCTTGGGAGTCAAAGGTTGTGGGTTCTCATCCCGGCTCTGTCACTTGTCAGCTGTGTGACCTTGGGCAAGTCACAACTTTTCTGGGCTTCAGTGACCTCTGTAAAATCAAGATGAAGACTGTGAGCCCCGCATGGAACAACCTTTTGACCTTGTATTTACCCCAGTGCTTAGAACAGTGCTTGGGATATAGTAAGTGCTTAACAAATACCAATGTTATTAAATACCATTATTATTATTATTATAAAACATGAGACAGCGCTGTCACTTGCTCTTGAGCTCTATTTTTATCACAGAGGTATAATAATACATATAATTATTAAAGCACTTACTATGTGCAGAGCACTGTTCTAAGTGCTGGGGTAGATACAGGGTAATCAGTTTGTCCCACGTGAGGCTCCCAGTCTTAATCCCCATTTTACAGAGGAGGGAACTGAGGCACCAAGAAGTTGTAACTTGCCCACAGTCACACAGCTGTGTGTCAGGATTCGAACCCATGACCTCTGACTCCCAAGCCTGGCCTCTTGCCACTGAGCCACACTACTTCTCTAAGAGAATAGGTGCTCAATAAATACCATTACTATTAAGTCACGTAAAGATGACAGAAATTCAGTAAACTGTCGCTCTCTCTTATAGATTCTGTTCTTTCCCTTCACTCTGTCAATTTGTGCATTTGAGTTATTAAGCTTTCATGTATTTAAGAGATTTGCATTAATCCGGTAAAAATGTGGAGTACTAAAGGTACCAGAATGACTGAAGTAATCTTGGCTAATGTGAATGGTGATATTTTGCAGGCTGGTGAAATTACATTCTGGCCCACAGCTATGATGATGATGATGATGGCAATTAAGCGCTTACTATGTGCAAAGCACTGGTCTAAGCGCTGGGGTAGATACAAGGTGATCAAGTTGTCCTATGTGGGGCTCACAGTCTTAATCCCCATTTTACAGATGAGGTAACTGAGGCATAGAGAAGTTAAGTTGCTTGCCCATGGTCACACAGCAGACAAGCGGCTGAGCTGGGATTTGAACCCATGACCTCTGACTCCCAAGCCCATGCTCTTTCCACAGAGCCACGTTGCTTCTTGTAACTGGAAGGTTTTTTTTTATGGTATTTAAGTGCTTACTGTGTAGCAGGCCCTACACTAAGTGCTTAGGTTAGACACAGTCCCTGTCCCACATGGGGTTCACAGTCTTAATCCCCATTTTACAGATGAGGTAACTGAGGCCCAGAGAAGGGTGACTTGTCACCATCACCTCTCTCCCTCAGCACTCTATCAGCTTTCTTCCTACTGCTTTACCTCTTTGATCTACTACAACTCAATCCACCCACTTTGCTCCTGTAATGTGGCTCACTGTAATTGACAATTGTCTCCCTTGCTGCTGACCCCTTGCCCACATCCTCCATTGAGCTGGTAACTCCCACCCCTTCATATCTGACAATTCATCATTCTCCCATCTTCAAAATCTTTCTAAAATCACATCTCCAATAGGTTTTTTCCCCCACTAAGCCCTCTTCCCATAGTCGTCCTCTCTACGTCACCTATGCACCCAACTTGGAACCCCTTAAGCCCTTGGATACTCATCCCAGCCCCACGGCACTTATGTATTTATCTTTATACTCTAGTTCCCCAATCTGTAATTTATTTTAATGACGCTTTCCCCGTATTGGCCGTTAGCTCCTTGTGGGCAGAGATCATGTCTAACAACTCTGTTGTATTGTGATTTCCCAAGCCCTTAATTCAGTGCCCCCACCAACCCTCTCCCCTACTTTTCCATCCTTCCCTGCAGTATCCTCAGAGGAGATCTCCTCCCTCCTCGCAAGTGCCACCCCCTCCACCTGCGCCTCGGACCCCATTCCCTCTCACCTTATTAAAACCATCGCCCCTGCCCTCCTCCCTTCCTTAACTTCTATTTTTAACCACTCAATCTCCAATGGCTCCTTCCCCTCTGCCTTCAAACATGCCCACATCTCCCCCATCCTAAAAAAACCTGCTCTCGACCCCACTTCCCCCTCCAGTTATCGCCCTATCTCCCTACTACCCTTCCTTTCCAAAATCCTAGAACGAGTCGTCTACAATCGCTGCTTAGAATTCCTTAACTCCCATTCTCTCCTAGACCCCCTCCGATCTGGCTTCCGTCCCCTCCACTCTACTGAGACTGCTCTCTCTAAGGTCACCCGTGATCTCCTTCTTGCCAAATCCAGTGGCTCCTACTCCATTCTGATCCTCCTTGACCTCTCTGCTGCCTTTGACACTGTCGACCATCCCCTCCTCCTCCATACCTTATCTCACCTTGGCTTCACGGACTCCGTCCTCTCCTGGTTCTCCTCTTACCTCTCTAGCCGGTCATTCTCGGTCTCCTTCGCTGGAGCCTGTTCCCCCTCCCATCATTTAACTGTTGGAGTTCCTCAAGGGTCAGTTCTTGGCCCTCTTCTGTTCTCCGTTTACACTCACTCCCTCGGTGAACTCATTCGCTCTCACGGCTCTGACTACCATCTCTACGCGGATGACACGCAGATCTACAACTCCGCCCCTGTCCTCTCCCCCTCCCTTCGGGCTCGCATCTCCTCCCGCCTCCAGGACATCTCCACCTGGATGTCGGCCCGCCACCTAAAACTCAACATGAGCGAGACTGAGCTCCTCATCTTCCCTCCCAAACCCGGTCCTCTCCCAGACTTCCCTATCACCGTGGATGGCATGACCATTCTTCCCGTCTCTTGGGCCCATGATCTCGGTGTCATCCTTGACTCGTCTCTCTCGTTCACCCCACACATCCTATCCGTTACCGAGACCTGCCGGTTTCACCTTTACAATATCGCCAAGATCCGCCCTTTCCTCTCCACCCAAACGGCTACCTTACTGCTACGGGCTCTCGTTATATCCCGGCTAGACTACCGTGTCAGCCTTCTCTCTTGATCTCCCTTCCTCCTTTCTCGCCCCGCTCCGGTCTATTCTTCACTGCCCGGCTCATCTTCCTGCAGAAACGATCTGGGCATGTCACTCCCCTTCTTAAACACCTCCAGTGGTTGCCTATCAACCTCCGCTCCAAACAAAAACTCCTCACTCTAGGCTTCGAGGCTCTCCGTCACCTTTCCCCATCCTACCTCTCCTCCCTTCTCTCTTTCTACCGCCCACCCCGCACGCTCCGCTCCTCCGGTGCCCACCTCCTCACCGTCCCTCGGTCTCGCCCATCCCGCCGTCGACCCCCGGGCCACGTCCTCCCGCGATCCTGGAACGCCCTCCCTCCTCACCTCCGCCAAACTAACTCTCTTCCCCTCTTCAAAACCCTACTTAAAACTCACCTCCTCCAAGAGGCCTTCACAGACTGAGCTCCCCTTCTCCCTCTACTCCCTCTACCACCCCCCCCCTTCACCTCTCCGCAGCTTAACCCTCTTTTCCCCCCATTTCCCTCTGCTCCTCCCCCTCTCCTTGCCATCCCCTCAGCACTGTACTCGTCTGCTCAACTGTATATATTTTCATTACCCTATTTATTTTGTTAATTTTGTTAATGAAATGTACATCGCTTTGATTCTATTTAGTTGCCATTGTTTTTACGAGATGTTCTTCCCCTTGACTCTATTGCCATTGTTCTTGTCTGTCTGTCTCCCCAGATTAGACTGTAAACCTGTCAAACGGCAGGGACCGTCTCTATCTGTTGCCGACTTGTTCATCCCAAGCGCTTAGTACAGTGCTCTGCACATAGTAAGCGCTCAATAAATACTATTGAATGAATGAATGCTCTGCAAACAAGTTCTCCATAAATACCACTGATTTCTTGTCCATCTCTCTCTTCTTTTCACTTCATTTTTTTCCACATTGTGGCAAGAATTTACCATAGCTACCTTCAACATTTCTGCTGCTTTCTTCTCTTGCCCACTCCTCACCATTTCAGCTATCAGTCTTTATCAGTATAGTTGAGTTTCAATAACATTTGTTAGTAGTAAGGCAACTTTTCTGGTTTCTGGGTACAGCTGAAAGCTTTAGAAACCCTGGATCTGCCCCTTCTTTACAAAACTGAAAAGACATTACATGAGTGTAATCTATTTAAAGTATACCAAATGGCCAAGGCTGGGAAAATCTTTGTTTTCTGCACTGTAGGATTATTTCTGTTTCTACAGACACAAAGCTGTGACTCACACATTGCAGTCCCTGGCTGCATTTGTGTTAAATTTCAGAGTCCAACAATATCTTTGGGTAGGCATGGTTTTCAGTCGTAATTCCATCTCTCCAGTACTTTTCTCAGTATTTTTACCCAGTATTCTCTACTTGTTAAACATGAGGTTTTAGCTTTGTTTTCCAACATCTGTTCTTTTAAGTGATTCTTGTGCTGAGTGCTGTGTCGTCTTTGGTAAATCATATATTTGGTAAGATATATTCCTTTGCTTCATTTTCCATATCTAGAAAGAATAACAGGTTTCAGTGATACTCTAAAGATAGAATAGTTCCATATAAATACCACTGTAAAAGAGACATGTAACTTTGAGATCTAAAAACATTATTGTGCATATTAGTGTATTTTACTAATACTTTTCAAGTAACTGAGCATTTTAAATAATATTGTTGAAAATTATATTGACCTCACACTACCTGAGATGGTTTTGAAAGTTATGCAGGGCATAATATTCCCTAAACAATGGTAATTATATCCATGACTAGGCATATTTTGTCACTTTTTAAATTATACTAACGAACTATTATATTAAAATGAAATATTCACATAGTTATTGTAGCTGTGATGGTATGTGTAAGGTAAGACTGGAGAATGAACAAAAAATTTCACATTAGGGGAAAAATGGTCTTAGCTAGCTGGGTAACTACCTATTTTCCATGAGGGTTTTTGGTCGCTTTTTAGCACAGAGCTTTAGAAAATGCCATTCTTTTGAGGATTGTGCTTTTCTGAACTGTCTAATTCTTCTGTTCTTGAATAATTAGTGAAAAAATGACTGTGTAAAATTTGGTTAAATATGCTCTGGGATTTTGAATTCTAGTGGAATTTGTGAACTTCTTGAAAGCCAACTTTTTTACTTTTTTAGGTGAAAGTTATGTGTGTGCATCCAATGAGCCTTTTCGCAAAGTTGATTACACCAAGAATGTTAATCCCAACTGGTCTGTGAACATCAAGGCTGGATCCACCAGATCCTTGACTTCTCTGACCTCCACAAAAACTGAAGTGAAGGAAAGCAAAGATTTTATCAAGCCAAAACTGGTGACTGTGATTCGGAGTGGAGTGAAGCCTCGGAAAGCCGTGAGAATCCTTCTAAATAAGAAGACAGCCCATTCTTTTGAGCAAGTCTTGACTGACATCACTGAAGCAATTAAGTTAGACTCCGGCGTTGTCAAGAGGCTCTGTACACTGGATGGGAAGCAGGTATGGCCACAGTGATTATGTACTGATGAATATGCTTACATGCTATACTGTTTTACTGTATTTCTATTTTTAACATTTTAGTCCTCTTGTCCTGCCTTTTTTTTAAAAAAAAAAATTTTAATTGGCATTTGGGTGACTCCAAGGATGTCAATTCAATTTCCATATATATCAGACATACACTCACATAGACCATATTTGGTTTTCTCTAAAGGAACCAATAGACAACCCATTTTTGTTTTTGAAAAGTAATCAAAAAATCATCTTGATTTTTAAGCATGTAAAGACCTTGACAAACATATCAAATTAATTGTTACTACCTTCTTGTGAAGCAGTTATAGGAAAATACTATCAGTGTGGCTTAAGAGGAAAGAGCTTGGACCTGGGTGTTAGGGGACCTGGATTCTTATCCAGTCTCCTAAATTTGCGTACTCTGTGATCTTGGGTAAATCACTTTACTTCTTGGTGACTGTGTCCTCATCTGTAAAATGGGAATTTAGTTCCTGTTCTCCAACTTAGATTGTGAACCCCCTGTGGGACAGGGACTGTATTAACATGTGTTTATCCAAGTGCTTTGAATAGTGCTTGCCACAAAGTAAGTTGTTGTTTAGATTCAATGGATAGAATTAAGACTAGGAGTGAAGTTTTATTCTGCCCTACTGCTTTGGCAAGATTCATGTTATCTCCCCTAAAGAGTAGCTGGGAAAGTGAGGAAGAAGAAACCACTATTGAGTTGTTTTTGTGTGTTGAGGCAGAAATAAATCTCTCCTGTCTCTTTTTTTTTTTCCTTCTGAGAAATCTATTTCTTAATAAAAATTATTTCAGCTTTTTGCCTGTTCCTGTGGGAACCCGAAGAAGTGCTCAAATTCCAGCATTAACTGAAAAATTCTTAAACAGATTACTATAATTTTTTCTTCCCCTAAGAAATCGGTTGCAAGCTTTCAATGAACTATCACAAATGAGGGTGATTTTTAAAATAGTGGTATCAATGCAGTAAAATACACTTATTTCATGGCTTCACTGTTCCTTTATTTCCTTTGTCATGCTGCCTTAGTTTAGACATGGAAATACCAGTAATTTCACTATTCCTGATTAGTAGTGGTTCTGCAGTCATTTCATGGAGGTGGTTTTCATTGTGACGTCTCACCTTAGAAAATGGACAGTGATAGCTGCAATACATTCAGCACATCTTTGCTACACCTCAAATGTGCACCTATGTAGCAATCCACCTGCTTTGAGACTTTTGGTAATAATACAAAGGTCTTATTTATCTTTTGTCCTACAAAATGTAGTTGTATCAGCTAGTTTTCATGACAATTTTATCAAATAGCCCTTTTACAGTATTTTACAACAGGTTAAAGAGCACTTGTTTTATAGCCAAACATTTTAAAGAGTATCACAATTGTCACATTTTAGACCTGAGAACATTAAACATTTTGAAAATACAGAGAGAGAATGTAAATTTTTGAAGGATTTGCACCTTATTCATTAAAATACAAAAACCTCTAAAAATCAACTTTTCAATCTTAATTGTTGCTATCGTTTAAAATCGATTACTCTGAGTTTGGGTTGAGCAGTGATTCAGAAATGTTTGGGTGCTAAACCATAAAAGTTTTCCATGGTCTGGAAATCTGAGGTTCAACTTTATGCCACCCTCAACAGGACATGGGGCCTAGGCCCTGAGGAATCCACAGACTTCCCCCAACCACTGAAGAGAATATCCTGGTTAGTAAACAGATGACTTGATTACCACAGAAAGTTGTAGAAAGTGTCAGTAGATTCAAGAGGAATTTAGATAGATTTGTGCGTGGTAAGTTCAAAATAAGCTTTAAAAGGGAAAAGAGCGTTATTGAAAACATTGCCCAGGAGTTCCTCTTGGCCACATCTTATGCTGTCTCCATTTGTACTGCATTGATGGATCATCAAAAACAAATACTGGACTGAGTGCACCACTGAATTTATCCAATATGGCATTTCTCTTGTTTTCATGGTTAAGCAGGATTTAATTTTGATATTATCGCTTAAATCACTCCTTATCCCTACATCCTTTCTGTTTTCCAAGATAGTTAATAATATTGATGATGAGGAATTATTTTCATGTGGGAGAGAGACTGTCTAACCCGATTTGCTTGTATCCACCCCAGGGCTTAGTACAATGCCTGGAACGTAGTACGTGCTTAACAAACACCATAACTATTTATTATTATTTCTATTATTATGGTGTGCAGAGTGTGTCTTGGTCCAGTAGAACAGGAAATCCCTGAAATATGAGGACCGATCATGCCTGGCCCGAGCTCAAAGTCAATCATCTGTTCCCACCCAGAAATTGTTTAAACCCAACAAGCCTGAACCTCACCTCAAGGCCCGTAGGAGCTGTGGAAGGCCCCTTTGTGCTCATCTCTGGGGAGGGAGTAAGGGAGCCTCTGCAAGAGCAAAGCATCAGGGAAGATGAGAGGAAGAGATAGATCCAAAAGATGTTTGATAGGGCTGAATTGCTTATGAGTTTGATGTGGAGGATGAAAGGTAAGCAGACAGAAGTAGTAGGAAGAGGTAGACCATGGATTAAACAAGGATGGAACTAGCACTCCTTTTTTGAAACAAATACAAGTTGTGTAAACCTGTGATCTCTTAAAGCTGTGTTCAAAGGCAGTATTTCCATTTTCAATTTCCGTGCCACAGGGGATTCTAATAGTTTCCCTTGGTTTTTGATTATTGTTTTCTATACTGCCAAACTGTATTGTATCTTTGTGACAGATTAAACCCCAGGGAGCAGTGGAGTAATGTATAGTTCACTTTATGCTTTTTCTGCATTATTGTATTCTCTGACCGAAATACTAATTAAAAATGCAGTACACTTTCTATGTTATAAAAATCAAGGAGACTTTTTTTTAATCACTACTGACCAAATGGCAGCTTTAATTATTAGTTGTTGCTGCTTCAAAAAGGAGAAATCTGTCCTTAGCATTTGAAAAACACTCTATTTGGTGTCACTTGCTCCCAAAGAATACTTTAGCTTTGCCGAGGGAGAAGTGAACTCCGAATCACAGTAATGATTATTTAGCTAATAACGTGTAAGGTAGGAACTCTGGAAACATTAGAAGTAAAAGAGAAAAAGTAATCCTTTTTAATGTGATTTTTAAAAATATTTTTATTCCTTATGAAATCCTTATTTACTACCCTTTTAAAATACTTCTACGTACACATTTCTCAAAATGTTCAATAGGCTACCTTGAGAACTGCACAGTTTTATGTTTATTGAATACTGATTTCTTTGACTTCCATTTTGGCAATCACTATTTTGTTTTTGATGACCAACAGTTTTCCTCTGCACAAATCACTGAATAAATGCCTGTTCTTTGACTTTGATGTAATAGTGATATTTTTATAATCAGTGTAATTTGCACCTCAAGTGGTTACATTTCTTAGGGTCAATTTTTTGATGAAAGAATTTGTTTTATTCATAATCTGTAGCTTGCGCTAATGATGCCTTCTTCAATCTGTTGTAGAGCAATTGAAATTCAGTCTTAGTAGTGGATTGAATAGCTCACCTAACAAATGGAGTAGTTATGAACAACTCTACCCATCTGCCATCCTGAAATAAATCCCAAAGCTTCAGATATACATTTTAGGAATGTCCAAGTGTGGTATATGCCACTGAATCTGATTGTTAACAGATAATTAGCCTGGCAAACCTTTAAATTCAATTTATAGCTATTATATGTCAGATTAGAAATCATCACATTCTCCATTATTTGAATGTAATCCTGGATTTCATTTGTACTGTTGTTCCTCTTGTTTTCATTTTTGGGGCTTGAATTTTCAAAATGTGCCTTTCACTGAAAGCTCTTTGAACAGAGAGCATGTCCACCAAATCTGTTATACTGTATTCTCCCAAGTGCTTAGTACAGTGTTCTGTATACCATAAGCAATCAAAAAATATACCTGATTAATTGAATGAGCAGCATTAAGGATTGACTTAATTTCAGCCATGTTTGCAATAAGTGCCTTAAGTGTTTATATCAGAAACTATGGGCCTGGTTTAGTGATTTTAATAGTGGGCTAATGCCAATTCAACATAACTGGGTTTCTTAGAAGGAAAGGAGAGTAGGGGAAAGAAGATGTTCATTCATTGAATAATCAGTGGTATTTATTCGTTGAGCACTTATTATTTGCAGAGCACTGTTCTAGGCATTTGGGAGAGTACAGTACAAGAGTTGATAGACATGTTCCCTCTTCTCAACGAGCATGTCTAGCTGCCTTGGAATGCTATTGAGGTTTGTAATTGTAGGGAGGACTCACAGACTTCTGTGACTGTGAGACTGCATGGCAGTGCCCAAATCCTACAATTGTCCTAGCCTGCCCCTCAACTAGGTATATGAGGTGGCCCTGGACACAAGGTGCAAAAGCCAGCCTGCCTAGTCAACACTGCATTGATTTCATCGACCCAAGGTGGTTGGTGAGCCAGGAACTGGTCTGTACAGAACCTGAGGAGAGATCTTAAGGTAACCTCAGGAGATACCTAGCAATGTAGTGCTTGTCCACCCTGTGTCGGTGAGCTAGCCTCCGGTCAAATGCCAGTAGTGCTGTTGGACTTCTAACTTATAGCCCTCTCACACTCCCTTCCCATGTTGGTGGGAGCAAGGCCGTTCCACTTGCATTAAGCATATCAACCCTTATGGGGCCATCAATAGAGAGTGTAGAAGAAGAGTTGTAAACAAAGTTACTGCTTTCCTGGACGAGATGCAATAGTTCAACTCCTTAAACTGTCTTCTCCTCCTCCCCCCTACACAACCCTACTGTGAGCACAGAAGGCATTGATTCTGAGGTTCTTGTCTCAACCAATTGATGCTAAATTGAGCCGTTCTAGAGAGGGTGGAGTTTTGATCCCAAAGTGGAGTCTGGTCCAGGGAAATTGCTCTCATTTGCCCAGTCTCATCCAGGATTAGAGGCCGATGGTAAAAGAGAGAGATTAGAAGTAGGGGACAGAAAAGTAGATGCACTAGGAAAGGATCAGGACAGTTTCAATATCAAATGACTATTCACTCCATTTTCACTTTTTGTACTGGGTTGACAGTGAGGGATTCGAGGGTGCATTTAAGTTATCAAGAGAGTTCTAGTCACTCGGCATGAATTGTTGCTGATTTTACAAGTAACACTCTGCAAAGATTTTTTTTAATCTTATTCCATGCTAAAGCCTTGAGGTTATCAGTAGCTATTTTCAGTATTATTTCAGTCATCAAAATATTTGAGTACATAATGTGCTGGCAATATAGTTCAGAAACTGCTGTATCTCAGTCTTTGTCGCCACCACATCCTGACTCTGGCCGGGAATGCCCTCCCTCTTTTATATTCAACAATCATTCTCCCCATCGTAAAGCCTTATTAAAACTACATCTCCTCCAAGAGGCCTTGCAACTAAACCCTCATTTCCTCTTCTCCCATTCCCGTCTGTGTCGCCCTTATATCCTTTATTCACCTCTCCCTCAGTCCTACAGCACTTGTGTACACATAATTTATTTGTGTTAATGGCCATCTTCCCACCTAAATCATTAGCTTGTTGTGGGAATGGAATGTGATGGCATGGAATCTGTGAGATATGGTACTCTCCCAAGTGCCTAGTACAGTGCTATGTGTACAGTAAATGCTAAATAAACCTGGTGGATTGATTGTTATACAGATGACTAATCCTTACCATTTGGCATCAAGTCTCTCCATCATATTGACTCTACTCACCTGCACTCTTTGCTCCATCAGAGCTTCTAACCATTCCCATCACAATATCCCCAGTGCCTAGGACTCCCTCCCCACCCAAATCCATTAGACCTCAGCTCTCCCCATTTTCAAAGCCTCGCTAAAATTCAACCTCAACCTGTCATCTTTTGTTTATTAACACCCCAGATTTTAACCCTTCAGCTACTTCTGCTTATGGATTTATAAATATTTGTCAAACCTCAGTATTTATGTGTGTGTGTATATTTGAACATTCAATTTTATCCCTCTGCTTGTGAATATTTTTATGCTTCCACCCTCCCCACCTCCCACTAGATTAAATTCCTTCTATTCAGAAAACATGTCTTGTGCTTTTATTGTATTACCCCAGCACATAATAGGCACTGAACAGCACTCAGATGCTCAATAAATACCTTTTGTACTACTACTCTGTGATAAAATAGATAGAAACCATGTAAGTAATTATAAACCACTTTATAGTGAGAGTTGTTCATATTCAAAGATAACACTACTGAGTGGGGAAGTTTAAATCAGGGGACAAGTGAGTGATAAAAACCAATGTGTAATTATCTCTTCTTTCAACAATGAAGTCATTTAGATTCTCTTAATGCACTGTACATTTTCTTTTCAGTGTTTGGTGCTGCTTTTAACTCTTCATCCCTGTTTTGCAATCTTCTGGAAGCCTCTAGTATTAGAAATAACATCTATTAAGCACTTATTTGCCAGGTACTGTACTGTGTAAGGGATTAAGTTCATGGGTGGAATTAGACCCAGTTCTGGCCCTCAAAGGGATTAACAATCTAAGGAGGAGGATTGGCAGTGGATGCATAAGGAGATGCATAGAGGAGGGCAAGAATTAACACCATGGGAGCTACTGAAGGATCAGTTTCCTGCTCTTCACCATCTTGACAGGGCTCTTCAGAGTCCAACAGTCACAGAGCTTCAGCCATCACCACCCCAGCTTTCATGTTGAAATACTGCAGAAAGCATACTCCTACTTGATCCTCACCTTGCAGTCGACAGGGAATGACAATTTCCTGGAGTGTCCCCTGGGTGGGTGAGCTTCACCTCCCTCTGAGGAGCAAGAAGGATGGGCCCCAGTGTCAAGGGGTAATGGTGAGTCATCAGCCTCACTAAAACTAGCAGTACAGTTTGGACTTATTTTTAAGGAGACTTTATGTGTGAAGGTACTTTTTTTTTCCTTAGTTTCTCCTGGAAGGAAAAATAGAGACTGCAAGACAGGTAAGGGCCCTAGGATCTCAGCCCAAGGGATGCTCAACTTTTACTTATCCCTTTGTCCAACATGGCCAGGAGTCTGTCTCCAGGATTCCTGGGTAGGCAGGAGATGTGAGAAATGAGACTGTAGGTTCTGAAGAAAGGTTTATTACTTCCATTTTCCATTTAGGGACAGGAAATTCCCTTCTACCTTATTGGAAATTTTGTCTTTTTAGGCTGATTCCATATTCTTTTTCCCTCACTTCCTTAACTTCTCCAAAAGAGTTTTGTTTGTTTTCAATATGGTGGAGCCCAACAAATATAATTTTTGAAAATAGTGTCATATATACGCACTTTTTCTCTTACACACAAACACACTTGACTAGACTAGAAGACTAAAGTACATGTTCCTTGAGGGCAGGAATCATGTTGGCTTTTTTTTATTATTTGAAGATACTTGTTAGATGCTTACTATGTGTAAAGCACTGTACTAAGTAAATAAAAGATAATCAGTTTGGACACAGTTCCTGTCCCAAGTGGGGCTCACAGTCCAAGTCAGAGGGAGGAGGATTTAATCCCCATTTTACAGATGAGGTAACTTGGACCCAGAAGTTGTGACTTACCCAGGGTCACACAGGAGACAAGTGGCGGAGCTAGAAGTAATACCCACTTATCAGGCCCATGCTCTTTCTATTGGCCCATGCTGCTTCCCTAACTCTTGTACAGTGCTTTCCACAGAGTAAGTGCTCAATAAAGACCATTGATTGATGTTTCTTGATCTCAAGTAACTTTTTGCTGTGTTGTGCTTTAGCTGACAGTGATTTTAAAGATTGAATGTTCATAGACAGTTTGCTCCAAGTAGGCAGTCTCTTCATAAAATGATAAAGCAAATCATATAAATACTGCAATCTTAGTTCCGGTAGTTTGGATAGGGCTTTTTAAGTTTTTCTTTTAAAAAGAAAATAGTAATATGTGGTTATTGCAGAGGAGATAATTTGATGAGCTCAGTATGGAAATTGATTAGATGGGGACTGAAGATGTACCTACTGTGAAATCCAAAGACTTTAACATCTTTTTATAAAAGGGTTATAAATGTAATCCTTGAGACCCTTTCATTTGTACTCAGCTTAATCTATCACCAAGCAACAGTATCACCAGTGAACAATTTAATAGAGTATGGATTTGAGAAATATGACAGTTTTGCTTAACTTTAATTCTTTTTTTGTAGTTAAGTGTTTACTGTGTGCCAGGCACTGTACTAAGTACTGGGGTAAACACAAGCTAATCAGATTGGACACAGTCTATGTTCCACATGGGGCTTGCAGTATTAAACCCACATGTTATGGATAACCGAGGCACAGAGAGGTTAAGTACTTTCCTAAGGTCACACAGTGGCAGAGACAGGTTTAGAACCCAGGTCCTTCTGACTCTACTAGGTCATGCAGCTTCTCAGCAATGACTTTTACCTCCCGTTTAAGATGTACCATTTTTAATATGGAAAAATAATCTAATGGACCAAGGTAGAAAACTAGATATGTGTTTAAAAATCACTTATTATTCTACTTCAGTTTTTAAAAATGTGAAATTTGGAATTTGCATGCAATTCTTAAATAATGCAAAAGAAAGTGTTTTGTTAAAAAAAAAAAAAAAAAAAGAAAACTTTCATTTTTGGCTAGATACCCTAAGATTTTCCTAGTGTCAGGCATGCTTTCAAATTCAAAATGCACATGTCTCTTCAACAATTGGGAATGAACAAGGTGTAACTAATTTGAAACTTGGTATTACTAATGACAATAATTATACATGACTAATACTGGATAAAAATAGGAAGTTTTCAGTAATGGCAAATTATATTGGTTTCAGTGAATGAGTCAACTAGTATAAACATGGGTGTAGGTGAGTGAAAAGATGAACCCAGTAAAGTGTAAACTTTTTAGGAGCTTGGAAAGTATATTTAGGAAGCAACTATTTTTAAGAAAAATTAGAGTGAAAGAAATTCTACATTGCATATTGAATATTTCTGTTTGCCCTAACTTCTACTGATGAAATTCTAATAGAAAAAATGTTTACTAAAAAGATTCTCAGGATAAATTACACTTAAATACTTATTAATAAAGGATGAATATCCTACTCATCTCCCAAGAGACTTCTATAGACACCCTTGTCGACAGAAAATTGGGTTAGAAGAAATCATATAATGGTAATTACAGTAGGCATGATAAAAAAAAAAAGGAATATATTCTACATCTGTGTACATTTTAAGCATCTTGAGGCCAGGGACTGTCTGTTGCTTCTTATGTGTTCCAAGTATTTAGTACAATGCTCTGCATTCAGTAAGTGCTCATTAAATACCACTGATGGATTGGGATCCTCTTAATTTCTCTTTAGCTATATAGGAATGTATACATATTTGAATAAAACTATTTGAAGCCATGTTTGTAAGCATCTCATCAGTAGTATTTATTGAGTACTGTATTAAATGCTTCAGAGAGAGCACAGCATAACCGAGTTGATAGACACATTCCCTGCCCACAATGAGCTTATAGTCCAGAGGAAGACAGATATTAAATAATTTATAATATATTATTCATAGTTTATATACATAAGTCCTGTGGGGTTGAGAGTTGGGCAAATATCAAATGTCCAACAGTCAAAGATACAAGTGTATAGACAACACAGAAGGGAGCGAGAGCAGGGAAAAAGAGGGCTAAATTGGGGAAGACCTCTTGGAGGATATGTGACCTTAATAAGGCTTTGAAAGTGGGGAAAGTAGGGGTCTGGCATATATGGATGGAGAGGGAGTTTCAGGCTAGGGAGAGGATGTGGGAAACGGTCAGCTGTGAGGTGGCCGAGATCAGGGCGCAGTGAATAAACTGGTACTAGGGGAGTGAAGTGTGTGGGCTGGCCTACAGAGCAGTGTGGCTCAGTGGAAAGAGCACAGGCTTTGGGGTCAGAGATCATGAGTTCGAATTCCGGCTCTGCCACTTGTCAGCTGTGTGACTGTGGGCAAGTCACTTCACTTCTCTGTGCCTCAGTTACCTCATCTGTAAAATGAGGATTAAGACTGTGAGCCCCACGTGGGACAACCTGATTCCCCTATGTCTACCCCAGCGCTTAGAACAGTGCTCTGCACATAGTAAGCGCTTAACAAATACCAACATTATTAACATTATTATTAGGTCAGTGAGGCAAGGTAGGAGTGGGTGAGCTGCTTGAATGCATTAAAGCCAATGATTAGGAGTTTATTTGCAGAGGTGATTGGACATCCACTAGAGGTTCTTGAGAAGTGGGGAGACAGGTACTGAACTATTTTTTTTTTAAAAGAAAAATTATGCAGCAGAGGGAAATGTGGATTAGAGTCAACTAAGTGCTCCTAGTGGTACATGCTAGTATTCTCACTTCAGTCTCTAAGAGCATGGATTTCTATGTCTGTGCTACATACCTAATCTCTTGACAGCATTTTTTAATGGTATATGTTAAATGCTTACTATGTGTCAGACACTGTTCTAAGCACTGGGGTAGGTATAAATTAATTAGGCTGGACACAGTCCCTGTCCCGCATGGGGCTCTAAGTCTCAGTAGGAGGGAGAACAGATATGCCCTTTTACAGTTGAGAAAACTGAGGCACAGAAAAGTGAAATTAAGTAACTTGCCCAAGGTCACACAGCAAGCAGTTGGCAGAGCTGAGTTTGGAACCCAAGTCCTTCTGACTCCCAGACCCGTATTCTTTCCACTAGGCCATGCTGTTTCTATTAGCTATTTCTATTAAAAACAACAGATTATTGTAAAATGCAGAGAAAGCAGCTTCAGGATCATAAAGGACTGCATCTTGTAGATTTGAAGGGAACTGGAAAGGAAATGGGAATCCAGAATAATTTAGAATGATGTAATGCAGGAGCTGAAATTTCAGTGTAATTAATTTTTAAAAGCCCAGGATTTTTCCCTTGCAGTATGGATACAGTTTTTTTACACTTTGGCCTTTGGTTATTGTGGAAAACTCTACGAATGTAATTGACAGGCAGAATCTGTTTGAATCCTATTTTTAAGAGTTTTAGTATTTAACATAAAAAGAAGATTTTTCTTAGAGAAACTCAAAACTAAAAAAAAATTTAAATTGCTTTTAAAAAACTGAATTCATTAACAGGTCTATATAACAATGTAGAAATTGGATGAATTCTTTATGTGTGTGTGTGTGTGTGTGTGTGTGTGTGTGTACACAAAATGGAGAGATGAAAAGTTGAGGAATTGAAGTTCTTGTGTTGTTCCTTCTCATATTCAGAAAAGGAAGAAAATATTTTCTATAATTAGTAAATTAGATTTGTTTCATTGTCACTACCTTTGCGCCTCACTATTCTTTTCTCAGCAGCATCACTTCTGTTTAGAATTTGATTATGAATTTATGACTAATCTGTATTCACACTTAGTTTCAGGAGCACAGCTGTCACTGGGCCCTTCTTGCATATTATATGTATTATTAACACAATCTTTTTTAGGTGTCATCTGAGTTGCTCAGCTGTGATTATTGACTGGGTAATTTGTGATGCAGGAAGGCTGGTTCTTATTATTCAGGTTAATAATGGATAATGGTTTCCAAGCTGTTGCACCCTTTTTAGTTGGATGGGAAAGAAATACAAAGCCTGTTTTATGTGCTCTCTCACTTATGTTGGAATGAAAGCCATTTTAGAAGTTAAATTGCATCTGCTTTCTGGTTGGTTGACTCTTACAGGCGAAATGTTGAAAACTAAGTAATGTGGTAATGAGTTGTGATTCAAAAGTTTTATCTGCCCCAGTGCTGACTTTTAAAGTTAGCAAGAAGCTGTTTGATTTATTGGGGTCTCAAAATTCATTCCCAATTGTGAGCCTATTAGGTGTCTTAGGGATATTTTAGAAGGATGGTCTGGGTAACAGACTTTAAAGGGGAGTGGTGGGTGGCTAAGGAAAAGCTGATACAGAATGTATTTGGCGACACTCTTCTCTGCCTCCCTTCCCCCCAATTAAACATATAAAGAGATTTGGCATAAGGCTTAGTTTTTCTTCATTAATAGATACAGGGTCACCTTGAACCCTGAAACTCCATGGCTGTGCAGTTTATTTAGAAACATGATGACTATGTGCTTATTGGTTTGAATGTCATTTACTCCTGCTTGCCAAAGATTCCGTAAAACTTTTCAAATCCTGAAACTCTTGTGCTCTTTAGTTAAGGGTCTCAACAGAGTGGAAAAGCAGCAGTGGTGGTGGAGAGGGGAGGCACATCCAGAGAGCAGCTAGAGAGTGTTGGCTTAGATCAGTGTTTGAGTGCTCAGTAAATACTATTGATGGATAAGATGAGTTCTCCTGGGTCAGGTCTTCTGCTCCAGCTCCTCCTGGACAGAGGGTCTAGCAGTGGTCTTTGGAGCCAGGCTCCCCACAAACATTCCTATGAAAAGGGAGAAGAAAGCAGAGGATAGATGTTAATGGTCAAACGTGTGACACGTGAGGACCTTCTGATAACCAGTCATCATCCATACTGTAGAACAGAGAAAAGTGAGACTGGCTGGAATTAATTGGAAAGGAACAAGAACACGGTATCCTGTTTCTAATTTCTCTTCCATTAACCAGAGTTTCCTATACCCTTTTTTCCTCCCATCCCCTTGCACTTAACCTTCATTAGTAGGATTTTTCAACAGGCCTCTTTTCTTGAGAGGAAGCCTCATTTTTTAATGAATTTAGTCTTTGTACACGTTTCAAAAATGTATGATTTTCACTCCATTTCTCAATACAGTAGTATACTTTGTACTACAAAGCAGAGTTGAACCTGGCAGCATGCACTCTCCAGATTCTTAATCCATCATACATTAAAAAATTCAAATTAAACATGTCCTCTAGACTGTAAGCTCATTGTGGGCAGGGAACGTGTCTACCACCTCTGTGTACTCTCCCAAGTGCATAGTAGAGTGCTCTGACAGAAAGTGCTCAATAAATGCCATTGATTTATTGAAGACTGTGGTGTTGGAGCATTCTCACTCCCCATAGTTGTATGAGGATAAATATTTGAAATTGAAGAAATAAAAGATTCACTCCAAATTCCCACTGACATGAAAATTATTTGCTTTATCTAATTTGTAGTGCTTGAATTGAAGGGAAAATATTGTAGTGTTAAAATGTAAGTGGTTTTATGCTTGTGAATAAAATAAAGCTTTGTGTCTCAGGCAAACAGACTTGGCATGAGCTTTTTTTTAACTCTTCATTAGAGAATGTGAAGAATAGCGGGAGATCATTTGACAGAACATAAGCTGGTTTTACAGAACAAATGCTTATTTTTCCCATGGGACAGGAAGACAAGAACACATTTTTCTCTGACACTATGACTGTCTCTCACCTCAGGCTTTAGAAAATAAAATCCGCAAAGAATCACTTGCCCTCATTATAAAAGAACTCCTAGTTGGCTGACGTATTGGTGATAATGAGGAAATCTGGTAACTTATGCAGTTGTGCAAATTTGTATAAAATAATTTTTGATGCAAAGGAAACTTATTTAGAATCTAGAAATTGAGTGAAATAGTACATGCTAAAATGCAAGGCAATAAAGTGCTTAGTATATTCAGTAATATCTTGCAAATTTAGAAATTAATTCAGAATCTGTAATATCCAAATTGACATTGTTTGACATACACTGTTCTTATAACTGCTAGAAATGAACTCTGGATGAGGTAGATCCATGGTTGTTATCACATCTGCATCATGAGCATGTGAAAATGGACTCATGGTTCTGGTTTCTTGGTCTTTTTTCCTGAAGCCTCTGCTTTAAGTGATTGATGCTACTCATTCTTTGTGTGTCTGGTTGACTTTTTGTTTGTCACCCACAAGTCCACATGATAAACTCTGTCATTTAAAATTTTGTTTTATGTCTCAAATATTTCTCTGGCCTTCTTAATTAGATTCCTCCTACCCAGTTAAATCACCAGCCAGTCACTGCTTGAGCATTTTGTTACTTTCATTCTCCTTGCTTAGGCCATTCAGTAAAGCGATAACATGATGAGTTCTGTTTCAGTGCTTTATATATCCTAGTTCGTGAGTCTGACTTACTATTTGATTTTAAGTGATGGTGGTACTTTTGCTCAAGACGTTGGATGTGTGTTTGTGGTTCAGGCTTGACTGGGATATCCAGTAGCCATCTAGTAATTCAGAAATGAGAGCCACCAAAAACAGGTTTGCTAGTCTCTAGGAACCTCTGGAAGCAGTACTTATCCTGGAAAACTGACATTTCCAATTAGTGGTGTTAGGCTTAAGCTAAAATTATACCTCTTTTTCTTCCTCTGGTATTATGGGGAAGCTTCCTGCTATTATTTATTAATGTTGATAAATAATATTGTAAAATTTATTAAGAACTTACTATGTGCCAAGCATTGTACTAAGCACTGGGCTAAGTACAAGATACTTACTTTGGATAGCATCCTTGTCCCACATGTGGCTTACAGTCTCCAGGGGAGGGAGGACAAGTATTTAATTTCCACTTCACAGCAAGCTGAGGCCCAGAGTTTTATGAGACTTGCCCAGAGTCACAACATCTGGTAAGTGGCAAAACTAGGATCTTAACCCGTTCTCACAACTCCCAGTCCTGTGCTCTTTCCACCACTTCTCTGAATAGACTGTATTAGTAGGTAGATATTAATTTTCTTCCTCGTGATCATGTTATTTACCCAACTTTACTGGGTCTCTTAGACCCAAGTAGATGTAGTAAGGAAAGGTAAGAAATCTCAGTATCCCAGACTGGATATGTGGATTGATTGAAAGAGGTGAGCTGAAGATAATGTCCAGGCTGACAGCTTTTGGCTCAGGGAGTGCCATGAGAGGTTATGGACTCATAGATTTAAAATCCTCTCCAGAGTTAGGGATCCATGTGGGTCGTCTTTTACTCTGCTATTGTTGGTTTTTGTGTCTTGGTCTAAAGAAGGAAGCTGGTGAAATTAGTTCCAGTTTTTCTGTTTAGGTCTTTCACTTACAGGTCCTCATTACAACAGCTCATGTTTTCTAAAGCTAAGTGGTAAATTACTTTAGAAAACCTACTTTGAATATCAAACTTATTAGTTGTGTCCTTTAAAGTTTTAAGAATTTGAGGAAGAATAAACATTAATTCTATTTTTAAGTATCCCATATTTTGCTTATAAATCATTCATCCTTCAAAATCCTCCTCCAAATCATTTCTGCTGTGAATTTAGCATAGGGAAAAAAACATGGTTAAAGAACCTCTGTAAATTCTACTTCTCAACTAATAATGCTCAGAGTTTACACCTAATTTGCCCTTGGTGGTTTGGCCTCTGGAGTGATTTTTTTTTTTTTTTTTTTTTTTTACCAAATAGGAAATCTTGTCTAAAACCTGTGTTTATTCATCTAAGAGAATAGAGCCATGATTTCTTGATTTTTCATTATTCCTCGATAGAAGTGGTTTTTTTTAAGTAGGTTTACAAAGCTCATTGATAAACTGATTTGAAAGTGTAAATCCAGTCCAAGGTGGACACACCAGAACCCTCAGTTGGGTGTCTATAAATCCTTCTGTCCTTCAGAGATGAATTTTTAGGACATTTTACTCTTGTGATTGCTCTTAATTGAGGGCCCCCAAGCAATTATCACAGTTTCGAGCTCTTAAACCTCTGTGTTCTACTAAGGTGCCTCAGGGTATTCTGCCTCCTCCAACTTGCTTCTGATCCCAGTACCATTTCTGGGACCCCTCAATTTCACTACCCTTTGGTGACCATTTTTATTTCTACTGCCTCTAAGGACTAGATCTTCCCCACCCCTTTGAGCCACTCAGCATAGTTTTGGCAGGAGACCCGTGCAGTGTAATGAGCTTGTTTAAAGGAGTGAGTGTGTCTTTTTTGACTTGCAGTGACAGAGAAGCCAAATGCAATTCATCTTGAGGCCTCCCCCTTCACCCAGATGAGCCTTTTCATTTATTTTTCTCTTCTGGTTTTAAATTGCTATCACCTCATGTTCATAAGCACTTACTGTGTCCAGAGCACTGTACTTGGGAAAGTACAATAGAACAATAAACACTGACATTGCCTGCCCACAGTGAGCTCATAGTCTCCCTTGGCGCCCCCTTTGCCCCTGTACCTGCTTTGCCATTTCCTTTTTTCTTCCTTCTCACTCTACCACTAGCCTAACACTGTGACTTGGCCTTGCACACCTTAAGAAGAAAATCAAAAAGAATGTCCTATTACAGAACATCTCATCTTCCCAGCCAAATCATCTTTCCTCTGACTTTTCCATTGCTGTTGATAGCACCACATCCTCCCATTTCCTAAACCTGTAACCTTGCCAATATCCAAGATCTAGGTACTCACTGTGCCTAGATCTTATCTATCTGGGCACCAACCCTTTGCCCACATCCACCCTCTGGCCTGGAACTCTTTTCCTCTTCATATAAAGAAGCAGTGGATAGAGCATGGGCCTGGGAGTCAGAAGGTCATGGGTACTAATCCGGGCTCCACCAACTATGTATGGTGTGACCTTGGGCAAGTCACTTCATGTCTCCCAGCCTCGGTTACATCAACTGTAGAATGGGGATTGAGAAATTGAGCCCCACATGGGACTGAAACTGGGTTCACCTCAGCATTTAGTGCAGTGCCTGGCACATAGTAAGTGCTTAACAAATACCATTATTATTATTATTGTTGTTGTTATGTGACAGACCACCACTGCCCCCACCCGCAAAGCTTTATTAAAATCACAACTCATCAGAAACCTTCACCACGTAAGCCTTCATTTTCCCTACTTTCTTTCAGAGAAGCAGCGTGGCACAGTGGAAAGAGCCCGGGTTTTGGAGTCAGAGTTCATGGGTTCGAATCTCGGATCTGCCGCTTGCCAGCTGTGTGACTTTGGGCAAGTCACTTAACTTCTCTGTGCCTCAGTTACCTCATCTGTAAAATGGGGATTAAAACTGTGAGCCCCACGTGGGACAACCTGATCTCCTTGTATCCCCCAGCGCTTAGAACAGTGCTCTGCACAGAGTAAGCGCTTAACAAATACCACTTATTTTTTTTTTATTTTAGTTTTCCCTTCTGCACCACCCTTGCACTTGAATGTGTACCTTTTAAGCACTTTTTATTTACCCCACCCTTTTCTCCCCAGCACTTCTGTACATATCCATAATTTAATGTCTGTCTCCCCCTAGACTGTAAGCCCTTATGGGTTGGGAATATGTCTTCCAACTCTCTTGTATTGTACTCTCTCAGGACCTGTATACTGTAAGCACGCAAATACCATTGATTAAAAGGACAGTGTTGGCAGTGGCAGGGTGTTTACAATAATAGGATTTGGGGTGGAATTAAAGGATTAAAGATGGGTGGGATAAATTTGGATTGTATGGGAGAGGATGGAACCAGTAAAGAAAACAAAAAGGCTTACCTGGGCAACAGGAATAATCTAAGGATGAATTACATTTAGTTCCCAAAGACAACAGGTAAAAGGCACCCAGGTGTCATGGAACAGCTCATGGGACTAGGGGGTTTGTGACCCTGCTTTACTGATGGAATAAACCATGATATTAGGTATCACAGTAAGAACACATTTATTACCATACAGAAAAACTTCAAGTGCAATGGATCCTGCTTCTCTTAATCCAGGGCCATTGAGAATTTCTGTTCATGGGATGATCAGTCCTGATCGATGTTAAGTTCCTTAACTGTCCAGATGGGCACGGGCGTCCCAAAGCCAAGAGGTTCCCTCTGGCCCAGGCTGTCTCTGCCTTCCCTTTGGAGGACAGTATAAGCAGCGGCAGGCATTTCCCTCTCAGCCTTTATACTGTTCTTGTTGACCCTTACATTGAGCTTCTTCTGCGTAATGGCCCTGATCTACCAAATACAGTTCCATTACCATCTGCCCTTAGAAGACATTTTGCCCAGACCCCTGTGGGTTTGTCAGCATTTCGGTTTTCACTTGGAGCCAATCTGTCTGGCTCACCTGCGATCACAGGAAGCAATATGCCGAAGAGCATTAAGTTTAACACATTATTTACAAGAGGCACATTACACACTTCAGCAGGGAATGTGTCTACCAACTCTCTTATATTGTATCTCATTCATTCAATAGTATTTATTGAGTGCTTACTATGTGCAGAGCACTGTACTAAGTGCTTAGTACAGTGATCTGTACACAGTAAGTGCTCAACAAATAAAATTGATTTTGATAATGAGATAATCTTGGGATCTTGGTGTCCTGTAGCTTCTCTGTATTTACTTTAAATTTGGGATTTTTGATTATTTGAGTAACTTCTGATTTTTGTATTGGACAGGAAATAATACATTCATTGCATAGAGATGAAACTTATTTCCAAGCTTGCTTGAGTTCTGCGCTTTCAAATGTTTTGTAAAAAAGTCCATAATTGGACAATTAATTTACTTCTGTTTTGCTGCTGGTATGAGCCTGAAGAAAAGGAGAAATAATCTAAAACTGTAGGTCTTTTTGACTGAATGAAGTATATATTTGAGTTATGTGTTAATTTTACTTTTTATTTCTGCTTATTTTCTTGACAGGACAGCTGTTAGAGCTATTATGAATTTACACTGGGAGTTGGATGATAATTAGTTTCTATCCACAATAGTGACTGATTGGATAGTTTTTGTAGTTGGTGGTAGTATTTGTTTCCATTCATAATGCTGGTAAAATTGAAGGATTTGATCCAACTGATAAAAGATTTTAAAAAATATGTGCTTGCAATCTTCCCAAGCGATGCACAACTGATGTCATAAAACAGCTGCAAACTAAGTACTAGTTCATGGACAGTATTTTGTTGTTAATATAATTTGTAACAATTAAGAGGCCAAAAAAGTCTATATTGAAAATAAAAGGACATAATTAGTCAAGTGATAAAGGAAAAGTATCAAATTTCACATAATTTGTCACATTTTCTCAGAAATCTACTTTGAAACAGAGACTACTTATTTGTAGTCTCCAAAGCTTAAAATGTGTTCATTCTGTTGACATGCATTCTTTATTGACATCTGGGACTCGAAGTAATACTAAATTGATTAAATTGACTGTATTAGACCTACACCTTACTAAAAATCAAGCTTTTCTCTGGATAGTCAAGATCTCAAGGTAAGTTTTGTGAGAAGCGGGCACTTGCCACAGGGTTTCCAACCAAACTTTATTCCTAATGCCAATTGTATAAGTGTGTTAAAGGTGTGGGGTGCATGTAATTGAGGTTGTCTTTAAGGAGTCATTAGGATGAATGGTAAGCTGGCCTCCACTGGCATTCTTCTGAATATTATTTTATATGAAAAACACTTTTCAGTTTCAAATCTGAAAGGAGTTCATTTTGAAATGTGCATCTTCATGTACATTTTATCTGGTACTCATAATTATAGTGTCATGTACCCAAGCAGTGATGAGAAATCCATTCTGCTTCTGTAATCTTTCTGCATTGTCATAAGATATTAGGGTCCTGCTGGGCTGACTGCCAGACCTTTCCTGATGAGGAGACAGCAGGCAAAAATGCAGCATTTCTGTTTACTTCGTCTCCTTTCAGAATCCCTTCTGAGTAGCTGGAGGTGGTCCTCATTTCCATGCTCTTCCCAGTCATGGCATTAATGTAAGTGCTGCACAATTAATGGCTATTATAGAGCAAATAACCATTGATTAAGTAGTTGTGTATTACTCATATCTAGGAGCATTATTCTCTGCAGGTGCCATGTTGTGGCTTTCACCCCAGAGAGAGGCAGGAGACTCCACTTCTGAACCATTAATATTGATTAGTTAATATTTTAAGGCTATTTATAAACCCCACTTTATAATTTAAAGAAAAGTTACCTAAAGGCCCTTATTTCAAGTCGGGAAATGGAATACGGATGGTGGCAGGGGGAGCAGAAGGAAGTGGGGGTGGAAGGCCTGGCTCTCTGCCAGCAGACAAGTTCATTGGGATCCCACAGCTAATGACATTCTGTTGGCCTGTGAACAAGAAACACCCTTCCTGCCAGCACAAAGACCACAAATGGAGTTCTTGTTAGAAAATCAGCCTAACGTATTGGGAGATTTCCCCTTCTCATGGATTTCCCATTCATGCTCTGTTTCCTTTAAAGTTGCTGAAGGAAATGGATTGGATCTGGCTTCTACAAAATACAGGCAGCTCCATTTGCAAACTTCATTTAAGGCTCCCAGTGTCAATGAACTGTTTATATCCCTTAGTTTCTTGGCCAATTTCTAGACTATTCTCAGTGGGCTCAGCTCAGTGAGTGCCAGTTTTCACTCTGCCTTCTAAGTAGAATCTGGGTAAGGAAGATAAGCCAAGACATTTCTACCCTAACTACTGTACAGTACTTTAAAAAACAAAAAAAAGGGAAAAATGTTCTTGCTTATCATGCTGGGGCTAACAGTTGATGTCATTCACTGATTTCTTGCATCATAGTTTCATTTTGCTGATCCAAGCATCCTTTCTAATGTGCAAGAAGCACTTCTCTCCTGTACCTAACTCCAAATTCTGGATTTAAGCCATTCTGACTTGTGGACTAAAAATCAACAGCACTTGTGACCGTGACATTATTAGAAAACACAGCAAGAGCAAGCTAGTTCCTATCTCACACCTTGCTTTAGCATGAAAAATAAAAAGAAAGCTTCAATTCTTTTGAGTGAAAATTTATTACATTTGTTAAACCCAAGTACTCTGCAGTTTACCATTAATGGTTATTACTAGCCAGTACATAGTTACAAGGAGTATACTAAAAAGAGCACGAAACTCTAAATGAGCACTTTGTCAATCCACAGAGAAAATAATCACCTATTTCAAAGTGGAATTCATGGGACTCAGTTTTCCTCTCACTGAGGATTACTGACTCCAGTTTAAAATAAAATGACACTATAAAAAATGAGGATAGGAATAAGGAAGAGGGTGGGGGGGAAGGAGAAAGTCAGTGATAGAAGCACTGATTGAGCTTTTTTGTGGCAAATTTCATTCCTTCCTAACAAATGGGAAACAACAAAGAAAGTATTTTCTGTCCTTCCCTTTTCAAAGAGCATGCAACTTAGAAGTTTAGGATAACTTTAAAGTTAGGCCATTTCACACAAAGGTAAACTTTTTAAGAAGCCTGCATGAGGAGTGGATAGCAAGACTCAACTTTGACTGTGATGCCTTATTAGGGCCTGCCATGTGACAGGCAATTAAAGCAGATATGTGTGCATATATAATACGCACATTTGGCAGAAGTATAATTCTTTTCAGATGGATTAGAAATTGTTTTGTATAGCCTTCCTTCTCAGTTTCTTTTGGTAACTTCATCTGCTAAAGCACATGTAATAATTTATCCCTAATTCTCCCACCCACATGCAATCTGCTGTAAAAATTTTAATGACACTTGATCCATATCTCTTCATGCTAGCTGGAAGATACCACATCCGGAAATCATTGAACTTCACAAATCTTTTGGTCTTACATCTCTCCTACAATCTATTCAAATGCTGTGCTCCAGCAGTAAGTGGCACTGAGGAAAACCACTATTGCTTATAATAGACTCTTTTGTGCAGGAGCCTCAGGTAGTCTCAGATCCGACACTTGTCCATCATTCTTGACTGGAGGCTCGTTCGTTTGCTGCTGGAGGACACTGTGGTTGGGAAAAACTTGGGTGACAGAGTGTGATTTTTTTTCCTTGCTGATTTGCCGTACCCATAAATAAAGAGGTGTAAGAGTGAGAAGCCCAGGAAAGGTGAGGGGGAAAGCAGCTTGACCTAGTGGATAGAGCACAGATCTGGGAGTTGCTTCTAGTCCCAGCTCTGCCATTTGTTGTGTGACCTTGGGCAAGTCGGTTAACTTCCCTGTGCCTCAATTTCCTTATCTGTAAAATCTTTAAAATGATTAAGATCGTGAGCCCCATGTGGGACAGAGGGACTGTGTTCTACCTGATTACCCTGTATCTACCCCAGTGCCTAGAACAGCACTTGGCACATAGTGGGCCTTAAATACTGTTAAAAAAAAAAAAATCAGAAATTTTCCATTTATTTTTTCAATGGCAAGAACCAAGAAAACATTGTATGAAATAGGACTTCTGGGGAGCAAAAAATATAGCAGGTATTAGGTGTCACCACTGGTCTTTCTTTTGTTGTGGTTTCATTTTCAGTCCTGAAAATGTCTGTTGTCTGAGTGTTGGCAAGAAATAATACTTGAAAGAGTAGTAAAGGCTCCATCCACTCTAGGGTGCCCACAAATGACTGGAACAAAGGATCCAGTGGAACAGAGGGAGTAGTGTGAAGAAGCTGCTGGGAGGGACCGGAATGGGGCATTTTCACTCCCTTTTTAGTCCTGGAGGTTAAGAGCAAATTTTCCCTGCCACGGGAAAGGTCTTTGACAGCCCAGATGAAATAGAAATTTGAGGTTAACCCATTTCCTGAGGAATTTGGTCCTCACATTGCACTTTCAGGCAGCACCCGAACCCTTGAACTAAAAGACTGACAGCTGCAATCACAGCAGCTCAAGGGAAGATGAGATTGGGTGGGAGAGTAAAAAGAGATTAAGGTCAGCTCAAGCAAGAGAAGACAAAGTGGACAATTATTACAAATATAATCTGTTTTAATAAATGCAGAAATAATTGAATTGTACATCCTGAAAATTTTGGATAAAGTAAGGGAAAAGGGGCAACGAACCATCCAGCAATATAATTGGGAGGTGTTCAGATTAGAGGGGAAATTCCCTAGAGAGCTAACACATTAAATAGAAGGCAAAGGAAGGGTATGTCAAAATTTAGCATGCTAGAGTTAACAGGTTATACACAGTTTGCTAAAGCTCTTCAAGGAAATGAGCCCTGCTTCTCAGAGTTTCTGCTTGAACTGGTTGTCATTATCATTCTGATAAAAATTGCACACACATGCACATGAAAAACTCTGTTGGTGGCTGGCCTTTGCTTCAGGATTTCCTTTTTCTTGTCCCTTTTGCTGCACCCTTCCTCCCTCAGATTTCCACTCCACATCCTGTTTGCTTGAATTAGGAATTGTTGAAACTCTATGCTATTGTTAAAGTGTTTTGGAAGCAGTGTTCTTCTTTCTGGCTAGAGGTTTCAATATACTGAATACTGAGGGATTCTTCCACAGTGAGTTCTCTTCCTGTCCAACAAGAAAGTCACACCTTGAATTTTTCTTCAACAGTGAGGTTTGTCAACATCTTTTAAAATGTGCCTGCTTTACTGTATTGAGTCATGCTAAATTGAAGTATGTATTGAACACAATTGGACTGTGTATGAAAAGGGACTTCCTTCAGGATATCGAGGTGACTCCACAAAGTTTGGGAAGAACTAGTTTCCCAAACTTTATATCATCCTGTTTTGATGTGAAAATGTTATTAAAGGCAATATTTTATAGTGTTTTACTATGCTTTAAGACTAGAATAATGTCATCCTGGATCAGACAAATGTCCATCCAGATCAATATTGTGACTACTAACAGTGGCAATAAGGGATGTTTGAGAATAACTTTGTTTTGGTACTTTGCTCTTGAGTCTCCCATTTCAGATCCATGTTCACATCTATCTCTGTCTGAAACTTCCTCCCCTTTCAAATCTTTCAGACCACAGCTCTCCCTAATTCCTAGTTAGGTTCTACTGAATCCTGTATGAAAATTCATGTTTTGGCAGACTAACTGTACTTTTGCATTGAAGAACATTGTGATGATTAACTTTCTTGCCATCATTCCCATCCTTCGGGATGTGCTCCACTTTTTCTTCTTCATCGTTATCATGCTCAACAGCATTTACTGAGCACCTATTGAGTGCAGAGCACTGAATTGGAAGTTGAAGAACTTGTGATGAAATAACAGATTTGGTACAAGCCCTCCATCGTTCGTATCTCTTGAACTCTTCTCTTCCCATGATCATTCCTATTAATAACCCAATAGAATTCTAATCTAATATGGCATTTGAATAATCTGGAATCAGTAAATAGTATTTAAATGTTTACTCTGGTTTGAGCACTGTACCGAGAGCTTGTGGTAATACAATAGAGTTAATAGAGTTAGTGACCTCTAACCTTAATGAGCTTACAATTTATCTGGAAAGCTTAGGAATTCTTGGCAGGAGATAAATTTGTTCCTAAAGAATTTCATCCTTAGACACATCTTCTACAGCGTGTGACATAGTAAATGCTTAACAAATACCATTCTGTATAGTGGTAAGGGTCCCAAGTATACTGCTTGGCAGATATAGATCTATATCTTGGCAGATCTAGATATATTTGGTTACTACCCAAGGAGGTCACACTGTCTGAGATGTTTTGTCTAACCTAACTGAACCCCAAATTTTTTTTAAAACTTGTCCATAAGATAGAGCCAACAGTCAGGAGAGGAATATGCAAGGCTGATAGATGCTGTACCCAAACAATCAATAGTATTTATTGAGCATTTACTATATGCAGAGCACTGAACTAATCATCTAGGAGAGTACAGTAGAATTAGTAGTCATGGTCCTTGCCCTCAAGGAGCATACAATGTAGCCAGGGAGACAGTTAAATTACAGCTGGGAGAAAGTAGTATAGTATATAAGATATGTACGAAAGTGCTACAGGGTTTAGGAGTACTACCTTTGACTAAACTCATCTTCAGCAACTTGCAAATCTGTAGACCAAGCATCAGTTGAATATAGATTTTGGCTGGCATTCCAGAAACAGGTGTTTGTTCAAAATAGAATAATCTAATTGTGGTACTGGTTGCAGCCAAAACACATTTCACAGTTATGTAAAAAATTTGAATGAGTAGTGTACTTTCCATTTTTGAATAGCCACAGGCTTTTTTTTTTTTTTGGAAAGAGTTTTCTTCACTGCACAAATTTATTTTCAGCTTTGAGGCACTCAGCTCTCTCTATCTTCCTCCTACCCATCCCTTTATAACCCAGCTCCCACACACTTTGTTCCTCTAACACCAACCTATTACTGTGCCTCACTGTCAACCCCTTACATCCTCCCTCGAGCTCCCTTAGGGCAGTGATTGTGTCTACCAATTTTACTTGTACTCTTCACAACGTAAGGGCTGATATGCAATTGATTGGAACTCCCTCCCCCATTATATCTGACACTGTATTATTGTACTCTCCCATGCGCTTAGTACAGTGCTGTATACACAGTAAGATCTCAGATACAATTGACCAACTGTTTGACCACCACTAACCCCATGTCAAATCCCTATTATAATCATGTCTCCTTCAGGAAGCCTTCCCTAACCTCTCATCTTCCCACCCTGATCTCCCTTTTGCATCACCTAAGCACTTGGGGCTGTAACCTCTAAGCACTGACACTCATTCCTCCCTCCTCTAAACCCCACAGCATTTACATACATATCCTCATTTCCGTTTCTTCCTCTGTGTAATTTATTTTAATACCTATCCCCCCCCACCAGATTGTAAACTTCTGAGGGCAGGATATTGTCTACCAACTCGATTGTATTCTCCAGAGCACTTAGGACAGGGCTCTGGACACTGTAAGCACTCATTTAAGTATCTTCAATTGATTAGTCAGTAGGACCTAATGGGTTAGGAAACAGAACTCATGCCATGGGTGGGGACTGTTTAGCTTTGGATCTCAGAGTGGTTAAAATCTGATTAGACTTTTACCTTGTAAATGGTCTCAGATTAGTCACTACAGACACCAAAATTCTCTACTCTGAGAAAATCCTCCAATCATTTAAAGAGATAGCTTAAGATTTTTCAAACTACCCTGATATTGGGTCATATTGGATCTCAGGCTGATAATAGTTGTATTAAGTGCTTACTGTGTGCCAAGCTCTGGGGTAGATTCAAGATAAGATCCCACATGGGATTCATAGTTTAAATAGGAGGGAGCATGTGTATCAAATCCCCATTTTGCAGATGAGGGAACTGAGGCACAGAGAACTTGAGAGCCCTTTCCAAGGTCACACAGGCCATTGACTAGAATTAGATTAGAATCCAGGTCCCTTGACTTCCAGGCCTGTGCTCTTTTCCACTAGGCTACAGTGCTTCCTTGATTGGAAAGAGCTCTAACCATTCAGTTAAACATTCTGAAATTGCAGAAAATATTATTCATTATGGATTTATATGTGTTGGGAAACTAATAGTAATGATAACTGTGGTATTTGTTCAGGGTTTACTCTGTGCCAGACACGGAGTCAGAAGATAATTATGTCAGACACTGTCTCTGTCCCACATGGAGTATCAGAGAAGCAATGTGGTCTAGTGGGATAAAGCATGGGTCTAGGAGTCAGAAGAACCTGGTTCTATTCCCAGTTCTGCCACTTGTCCGCTGGAGATTAAGGCTGTGAGCCCCATGTGCTTGGCACATAGTAGGTCTGAACAAATACCTTGAAAAAATGAAGTCCCAGTCTAAATAATGTCAATCAGTGGCATTTATTTAGCACTTCGTGTAAGTAGTGGGAAAAACAGACATTTCATCTCTATTTTAAAGAGAGGCACAGAGGAGTTAAGTGATTTATCTAGGGTCATGCAGCAGGCAAATAGTGGAGCTGGTATTAGAACCCAGGTCTTATGACTCCCAGACCCCATGTTCTTTCCATTGTGGCATGCTGCTTGATCTACCCATCAAAAGGACTCTGTGACTTGATTATATTGCAAATTACGAATGAGGAAGATACGTCATTTTAAATGAATGGCACGCACACTCAAGTAACCTTTACAAAGAAACTGGTATTAATCATTTTAAACAATTAGGAAACTAGGTCTGAAGGGCGTGCTGTGTCTCCTCACACAAGGACTCAGGGTGGAGAGAGGACCCCCATAGGAAGTACAGCAGGGAACTTGTATCTCTTATATTGTATTTTCCCAATTGTGTAGTACTGTGCTCTGCACACAATAAGTGATCAATAAATATGACTGATATTCACCCACCCCTCAGCACTTATGTACATATCCTGACACTGCCATTTCCCATATTTGTAACTTATTTAGTAGCTCTTCCCTTTTAGTCTGTAAACCCCTTGAGGACAGGGGTCATGTCTACCAACTCGATTGCATTCTCTCAAATGCTAAGTGCTTAATAAATAAGGTTAATTGATTAATTGGTAGCAAAACTGACAACTTTTATCCTCCTGGTCTGAGGATGATGGCAGTGGATGGTGGAAACTACAGGATTGCAAGATTTCCCTGCTCACCTAGCTCCTGTTGTATTTAATAGGTTGTCAGAGCTACCTAACTTCATACCTCCAGGAGGAGGCAGAAATAATGGCTTTGTGCTATGTGTGATTATATGATTTAAGTAGCATTGGGGTGGGGAGCCTCTATGGTTCCTGAGATAAATGTATTTTTGGTGAAAGACAAAGTTGATACTTCAGCATAAGGCACTCTGAGATGATGATGGTATAGTATCAAGGCTCTACATCACCTTGCCCCTTCCTACCTCTCCTCCCTTCTCTCTTTCTACCACCCATCCCGCACGCTCCGCTCCTCTGCCGCCCACCTCCTCACCGTCCCTTGGTCTCGCCTATCCCGCCGTTGACCCCTGGGCCACGTCCTCCTGCGGTCCTGGAACGCCCTCCCTCCTCACCTCCGCCAAACTGATTCTCTTCCCCTCTTCAAAACCCTACTTAAAACTCACCTCCTCCAAGAGGCCTTCCCAGACTGAGCTCCTCTTCTCCCTCTACTCCCTCTGCCACCCCCCCCCTTTACCTCTCCGCAGCTAAACCCTCTTTTTCCCCTTTTCCCTCTGCTCCTCCACCTCTCCCTTCCCATCCCCACAGCACTGTACTCGTCCGCTCAACTGTATATATTTCCATTACCCTATTTATTTTGTTAATGAATTGTACATCGCCTCGATTCTATTTAGTTGCCATTGTTTTTACGAGATGTTCTTCCCCTTGACTCTATTTATTGCCATTGTTCTTGTCTGTCCATCTCCCCCGATTAGACCGTAAGCCCGTCAAACGGCAGGGACTGTCTCTATCTGTTGCCGACTTGTTCATCCCAAGCGCTTAGTACAGTGCTCTGCACATAGTAAGCGCTCAATAAATACTATTGAATGAATGAATAGTATCCCATCCAAAATGAAAAACGAGCCTGAATTCAGTCATGACGACTTTGGGATTAAGAACCTGTGAGAAGAAGCGATTACAGTGATAGATGTTTGTTCAGTGCCATGTGCCCTCGTATCCCTGCAGTTTAGTTCCCATTGGGTCATGCGGTGGGGTACCCCAAGGGTAAGGGACTGCATATTGTGATGTGCATACAAGAATTTTTTGAACTAAGCCCCTTTATAGACATAGTGTTGCAGATTACTGCTATGCGCCAAAGTCTTAGCTCAGTAACCAGCTCAGTAACCAGTTATTGTAAGTTTCTTGAGGGCAGGAATTTTTTCTACTCTCCCAAGATCAGTGTTGCCAACAACAGTTGCTCAATAAATACTGTTGATTCTTTAAATTAAATTACAAATTCGCCTTTCTATATCCCAGTTAAAGTGACTGATTGGGCATATTAGTTGATATATCCTAGCATACCTGTTGTCCCTTTTCAGGATACATCTCCATTGTAAATCTCTATCATAAATAGGCTGATAATGATATAAAAATCAGTCAAAAGTAATCATTAGTAAAGATCAAATTATGTAAATGTGGAAGAAATTATTTCATTTTACTAAACTTGAAATATATTGGATAGTTGGAGGATTAATATGCTTAGATATGGTTCTCTTTTTTGTTGTAAAATACAGTGATCCTTCACAGTTAAAAATGTGAGCATTGTAACCTTCATGCATAGGTTAGAAGCTCTTACTGTTAAGTGTTCCCTTTTTGGTTTGGCTTCCATGACAACTGCAGTGCCTTATTGAATGACATTACAAGAAGCTGAGATTCATTGATATTCTGAGTGTCTTTCTTCAGAGGCAGTAGCAAACCCCTGATTGTGTGGCCGCCAATGTTTACTATGAACAGAATAGATAATATATGCTAATTTTATTGGAAGGGGAGCCTGTGTGAAAATGGAGACCCAGATCAGTGCCCTAGTAACTGCGGTATTGAATTCTTTGTTTCCAGTACTGATGCGTAGCCCAGTGACTCTCCCTTTTCTCAATTTCTAGCTCTGTTTCTGCCAAGGCTAAGAGCTCTAGAAAGGGATTTTCAGATTGATGTAAAATCTCGAATATGTACACATGATGAGGTCAATTTGTGGGTAAATTATTTTCATATCTTGGAATGTTTACCAATTTTCATATTGGGGGCCCAAGTGGCAATTTAATTCCTCATGCATGGCACTGTTATGCTCTTGATACTGTGATTCCCATTTTTATAAGCAGAATTAAAATCACATTTAAGGTATTTTTAAGAAAGAGTGGTTCTATTTAAGAGCAAATGTCATACAAAATTGCAGTGGGAATTCATTAAATAATGAATGGTCCATAAAGCCATTACTTTTATATACTTTTCCCATGTTTATTTTGCTGTAAAAATAGCTGCTTTTACTAATTTTTTTTCTTGTTTTCAATCCCCAAATCTGTCTGTTTGCTACTACTTTGAACAATGGAAAATAACACTAGCACGTGCCTGGCTAAAAGGTTTCATAAACAGTTCTTTTAATTAATTTGTGTCTTTAAATACAAGTGCTGTTGGGAAGGAAGTCAGCATTTTAATTCTTATGGTTTCAGCTAGGTTCTTTTTGACATTTCAATATAAATAGAAATACCTTTTGCTGAACACTGTTGATGGGAGTATGTATTTTCGTCAGTAGGCTTCTCTCTAAAGGGTGATTAAAAACATAGCCACTTCAGTGTAAATAAGAGAAGTAACTAGGAAGGAGAATCTGATTCTTTTATATTGTGAAATTCTGATAACTGTCTCATTTTCTTGATGATTTTTATTTCTTGAAAATTTAGCACTTCAAAGGGTTTGTGTTTGTCCCTGGAATGATATTTCCTGTTTAGAGAAAGCGATTGGATTCAGGCTCAGAGCCTCACTGTGAAATTAAAGGTCTTTCTTTTCCATTTCTGTATATATACTTTCTGAGCACAGTGCTTAAAAGAAGATTACAAAGCCTTCAGTATCCTCCCCTACATATCAAGCAGCATGGCTCAGTGGAAAGATCTGGGCTTGGGAGTAAAAGATCATGGGTTCAAAACCCGGCTCTGCCTCTTGTCAGCTGTGTGACTGTGGGCAAGTCACTTAACTTCTCTGTGCCTCAGTTACCTCATCTGTAAAATGGGGATTAACTGTGAGCTTCACGTGGGACAACCTGATTACCCTGTATCTATCCCAACGCTTTAGAACAGTGCTCTGCACATAGTAAGCGCTTAACAAATACCAACATTATTATCATTATTTCTCTCTTTCACTTGCATCTGCCCCACAAGAAGCAAGTCTCTAAGGTCGTGCCTGATTTAAGCCCTGATGGTACTACACATCAACCAAATCAGACAGTTGCCTGACTCTCTAGGAGTAAAAATTATTTATTGAGCATCCACTGGCTGCAGTGCACTGTAGTAAGCATTTGGGAAAATACAGCAAATGGGTGATGCAATTTCCCTGCCTGATTCAGCAACATTCCTTATAGCCTACTTCACAGCAGTTAAGTTAGTGCTCACAGTTCAAAACCTACATCAGAGTGGGCCACTCTGCTCATCACAATAGACTTGTAAATTGTATTCTCCTAATGGTATGATGATCTCTGAATTACTTACACTGGCCTGGCCAAGCCTGTTGCGTTTCCTTATTCAGAAGATAAAAATCAGAAGAGAGAGGCAATTGATAAAAAGTGCCCCTGCCTGGATGGGTAGCCAGGAAACGAACAGTTTTCTCTCTGATTGAGAAGGAATGAGTCAGTCAATTGTCCTGGAACCCAGGGTGCTAGAATTCCTGTTTTCCCTTTGATGAAAATGAAATTGCCTTTTGTAAGCAATTGGATGAAAAAGACCAAGCATCTGATAGACAACTTTTGTAGCTTCCTATAATTTCTGAATAACAAGGCCAGGAAGGCTTGAAAACACATGCAAATTCAGCATCAAGAAATTGGCTTCCTACTGGAACTGGGAGTGATGGCCCAGGGGCTCTGGTACAAAGCATCACAAAACCTCAACATGGCACAATTCATTTACCCTCCCCCAGCCGCCACACATTATATTGCTTGATCTCTGAACCCTGTGATGATGACCACGCCAAACCAATGTGGCATGGCTAAAGCAGGTGATTCAGTCAGGGTGACGGGTTTCACAGTTGCTATCACCCTTGCAGTCAGGCTGTTAGCACAGCGGACTTTTTACTTATGATCGGTTCAATTTAGGGTTTATGTAACTACACTATGGAGGAGACAGGAAAAAAAAGCCAAAGCCACATGAAATAAATTGTTGGGTGGCATCTTCCTTTGCAATTGATTGATGAAAACTTGTTCACTCAATCATTAGGTGCCTACTGTTGGCCAAGCACTGTACTAAATGCCTGGGAGAGTACAGTAGATTTAGTAGACACAACCTGTGCCCTCAAGGAGTTTAAAATTTTGAAGGGGAAATCATTTAGCCATCATATTTAGTGAGCACTTACAGCGTTTAGTGCACTGTCCTACGTGCTTGGCAGAGTACAATATAACTAAGTTGACGGACATGTTCTTTGCCCCCTTCAGAATGTAAGCTCGTTGTGGGCAGGGCATGTGCCTGTTTATATTGTGCTAAGTATAGTGTTCTTCACACAGTAAGCACTCAAATACGATTGAATAAATGAACGAGGAGCCTATAGTACAGAGATTATTAGACTCAATGGAGGCTTTTTTCCACAGGAGTTAAAAATTGGGATGATTGTGCTGTATACCTATAAGTGAGAATTCAACTCAACCATTCTGTATTTATTCTTTTAATGGTACTTGTTAAGCATTCATACTGTGCCCAAGCACTATGATCGATAAAAGATAAGGTTGAACACATTCCTTGTCCAACTTGGGGCTCACAGTCTAAGTAGGAGGAGGTAGAGTGTAATCCCCATGAGGTAACTGAGGTACAGGGAAGCTAAGTGACTTGCCCAAAGTTACATATCAGATAAATGGTGGACCTGGGATTAGAACCCAGGTCCTCTGACTCTCAGGCCCATGCTGTTTGCACTAGGCCACACTGCTTCTCTGTATTTAGGGTCATCAGAGGCACATTTGAATTCCCCCTATGATTTAATTGAGGGTTATTTTTATGTTGCCTTGAATAGTTTCTCTATAGGCTTGTAGGTCTGTTTTGGAGGTGAATGGCTGTTGGGGTCAGGCTGAGGATTTGATTACCGTATGTGCCATGTGGTAGTGTGAGAATTTAGTTTGGGGAAGAGGCCAGGAAAAAAGGGTCACTCTAAGATCACTCCTAAATTGAGATGACCAAATTAACCCAATCTACCATCTAAAAATAATCTGTTTTCTCTATCAAGTTAAACTGCACTTTTATTCAGTTTACACTTATATGTGATTACATTTTATCATTCCTGGGACTGGAAGGAACACTGATAAGGCATCCATCATCCATCCCCATACTTTCAGGCTGAGCCATACCTAAACTGTCCCAGATGGATGGGATTCTCTTCTCTTGTAAAAGCTTTCCAGAAGAGTCATCACAGCCTTCCTCAGTAGCCTCTTCTAAGGCTTAATAACTCCACCAAGAAATTATTGCTTATATTTAACCAAAGTCCCTCCTGCAGTTTGTGATTTTCCTCTATTTTTTCCTCAGTCAAGATGGAGAAGATTGATCTCTACCCTTAGATAAGAGCTCTGTCAAATTTTCTCTCAGCCTTTGCTCATCCTAACCTTCAACATTCATTATCAGGCTTCTGCATTCATTACCAGTTAAGCTTCTGTACTGGTTTTCCATAAACCTCACTTGAAATTCTTATAATTTCCACTGTTGTGTACTTCCAGGTCACTTGTCTGCAGGACTTTTTTGGTGATGACGATGTTTTCATTGCATGTGGACCTGAAAAATTCCGCTATGCCCAAGATGACTTTGTGCTGGATCACAGTGGTGAGGTTATGCTTCTGAAATTGTCTAACTCTTATACTTTCCTTTTCATTAAGGTATTGCCTTGAAACTGCATCACAGTGTTTGTATACTAGAGGAGTAGACCACTTAGCTATATATAGACAAGGGAGAAGCAGTCTTTCTAGACTTTGGTGAGCCTTTGGATTTGATGGTACTATCAGCAGTATTTATTGTGCTCCTACTGGATGTATGCACTGTTCTAGGTGCTTGGAAAGTACAAAATAAGATTGACTTGTTCCCCACCTATAAAGAACTTATATTCTAAACGGGGGGAGAACACACATTTATATTTATAAGTGCCTCCTCCACTTATCTGCCTGTGTGTCCTTGGGCAAGTCACTTCACTTCTTTGTGCTTCAGTTGCCTCATCTGTAAAATGGGGATTAAAGCTCTGAGCCCTATGTGGGACACAGACTGTGACCAACCTGATTAACTCGTACCTATCACAGCACTTAGTAATGCCTGGCATAGTAAGCACCTAACAAATGCCATAAAAAATTTTTATAAAAGGTGTAGGCAAAAACTAAACAAGATCTGTTCTGCAAATGAGGACACCAGAACTTGAATGATTGAATCAGCTTGGGGCCTGAGCACCTCTGTCACTCCCATTTTACTTTGGCCAACAGAACTCACTTTCTATCTAGTCCATTTCATGTTGTAGGAAGAGTATTCCATAATTCCTTAAACGTCTTCTATTAAATTTGCCTGTTGAAAGCATTCAATAGGAAGAAAGAAGTGTACTATTTTTAAGGACACCTACTAGAAGCCTAGAGTCTAAAGAATGGATCCAAGAATAAGTATTAGTGCTTATTCACTTTATCTAAACGATTGATTGCAGATAAAACCAATAGTTATATGGAATCTTTGTCCTCCCAGAAACAGTAACAGAGGAATTTAAAGTCCTTAAAATTTCAGCTGGGTATTTTTGTATGGAATTAGACACTCTGACCAGATTTCAGTATTATAATAGGTAAAAGTGGGACACAGCTAATGGTGCCTCAGTATTTTATAAGTAGCCATTAAAGGATACAACTAATAATTATGCATTATAGCATTTATTAAGTGCTTACCATGTGGTAGATACAAGGTTATGAGCTATAGTCTCTATGCCACCTGGGATTTACAGTCTGTTTTATCCCTGTTTACAGATGAGGAAACTGAGGTAAATATTTTTTAGACTGTGTTTGTTGTGGGCATGTCTACCAAACCTATTACAATAATAATGACATTTGTTAAGCGCTGAATATGTTCCAGGTACTGTACTGAGCTCTAGGGTAGATACAAGATAATCAAGGAGGACATAGTCCCTGTCTCACATGGGGCTCACATTCTTAATCCCTGTTTTACAGATGAGGAAACTGAGGCACAGGGAAGTGAAGTAATAATAATGTTGGTAATTGTTAAGTGCTTACTATGTGCAGAGCACTGTTTTAAGTGCTGGGGTAGATACAGGGTAATCAGGATGTCCCACGTGAGGCTCACAATGTTAATCCTCATTTTACAGATGAGGTAACTGAGGCACAGAGGAGTTAAGTGACTTGTCCAGTCACACAGCTGACAAGTGGCAGAGCCGGGATTTGAACCCCTGACTTCTGACTCCCAAACCCATGCTCTTTCCACTGAGCGATGCTGCTTCTCTAAGTGACTTGCCCAACGTCACACAGCAGACAAGTGGCAGAGCTGGAGTTAGAACCCAGGTCCTCTGAATCCTAGGACCGTGCTCTTTCCACCAAGCCATACTGTACTCTCCCAGATGCCTAGTACAGTGCTCTGCACCCAAGTAGGGCTCAGAAATTACTACTGATTGATTGGTTGATTGATGTGACTCACACCACCGTCACACTGTAGGTCTGTGGTGGAGCCAGGGTTTAAACCTGGGCCTCCTAACTCTTCGACCCAAACTCCTTCCTCTAAATCACACCGCCTCCCCAAACTCCCCAAATGCAACTCCCCCCACCTGCTTCCTTTCTTGTTCCTCATTTGGGTATGCATTTTTTTTTTATGGTGGAATAGGTCAGGAAAAAATACAACACTGTCCCAGTTACGATGAAAATTCTGACCTGAATTATTGGTCTGAAGTTGTCATACTCAGTTTCCAGTACAGTAAATTATTGCTTGACATAAGTTACTTTGAACTCAGGGATATATTTAAATTTTCGTATGGTCCTTTCTAGAATGCCGTGTCTTGAAGCCTTCATATTCTCGTTCCCCTGGTGCTCGAAGGCATTCTGGATCCAAAAGCCCTGGACCTTCTCGTCGCAGCAAATCACCTGCATCAGGTACAAATAAAAATGAAGGATTATATGGAGTTGCTTGTTGCACTGGGGTACTTTTAGAGAAGCATCATTTGCATGAAATAAAGGTTTAATCCATTAAAGGAAACAATAGAAGGGAAGTTCATTTGGTACTAAAAATTGAGTTATTTTTGTGCCCTCCAAGACTGATGTACAGGAATTGGAGCCACAAAGAGATTTATCAAATATAAAAAAATAATTCAGGCTGTTCTTACATTTAGAACTAGGAGAAATGGATACAGAGTTTATGCAACTAACTCCTCATTCATCACACTGAATTTTTTTCCCTGTTGTGTCTCTCACTAAGATTTACTGGTCTGCATCTGTTTGCAGCTACCTTGCAAAATAAATACTGAACCAAAAATTTACTAGTCCCCAAAACTGTTTTAGCCTCCTTTCTCCAATGGTTCACAGGCAGCAGTTAAGTAAATTATAGTCAGTTTTCTGAAGGGGCAGAAAGCTATTTTCAAAGCTAGCATATATTATGTATGAAAAATTACAGTATGTGTATTTTTAACAGTCATAGGAATGTTTATAACTTTTGAGGAATTTAGACTCTTCTGAAACATTTCTAGTTTTATTTTGCTGTGCCTTTTTAAAGATTAGTGGTACCCAGTTGCTGTACATGCCAGAGGGATGTACTTACTAGTTGTCACATTGGAAATCTCCTTGTCACTGCCAGCCCCAAAAGACATTTTTTCCTTTTATTCCCCTTGCTCTCTTCTTGTGCCCTCTTCTCCTGTACAACTCCATTCCCACTTGCTCCCATCTTCTCTTGAACTTATGTTACTGAAACTATGGCTCTGGGGAGACAGAGCCTAACCTTTCCCCTCCCCACTTCCATATTGACACCACACCCTGAAACCAAATCCTCATTCTTTCATTAAGCCTTAACAACAATACTAATTTACAATAGGTAAAGGATTAAACCAAGTGTTGGGGTAGTTATAAGATAATCAGATCAGAGTAGATCTGTACATTTACAGAGTAGATTTACAGTAGAAGGGAGAGGGAGAACAGGTATTTAAACCCCACTTTACAAATGAGGAAATGGGCACAGAGGATTCACTCTGCCTCTTGCCTGTTGTGTGACCTAGAGTCGGGATTAAAACACGAGTTTCCTTACTTCAAGTTCTGTGCTCTTTCCTTAAGTCATGCAGCTTCTCCAAGATGCTTTCTGGGCTTTTCTTTATTATTTTAAGTAAAGTCAACTTCCCTTCCCTCTACCTATCTCCTCCCACTTTTACCACCCCCATACCTTGAAGACATCACTCTCTGTCTCCACCCCTGCTCCCCATTTCCTGGTTATGTTCTTTCAACTGTGTGGTTTTTGGGGATCTGGGGTGGCAAGAGCCAGGGAAGGATCTGGCAGGGGCAGAAGTGGCCCCTGCCCTCTCCTCAGCACAGTTCCATTCCCATTGGGTGGGTGGCTTTATTGGATCAGGTGGTGAGACCTGGAGGGTGTTGGGCAGCCTCCTGCCCTCCCTCCTTCCTTGATCCCAACCCCACCACCATATGACTTTGGGGCGAAGGGGCACCAGTGAGGTGAGGACATGGAGAGCAGGGTAAATGTTAAATAAAAAAGCAAGCCATGGGTTTTGGCATTTTGTGGGGTCTGGCTCCATATAATAATGTTGGTATTTAAGCGCTTACTATGTGCCGAGCACTGTTCTAAGCGCTGGAGTAGATACAGGGTAATCAGGTTGTCCCACGTGAGGCTCACAGTTAATCCCCATTTTACAGATGAGGTCACTGAGGCCCAGAGAAGTTGTGACTTGCCCACAGTCACACAGCTGACAAGTGGCAGAACTGGGATTCGAACTCATGACCTCTGACTCCCAACCCCGTGCTCTTTCCACTGAGCCACGCTGCTTCATGGCATGGGTAGGATCTCCCTGAAGGTTCGGAGTTAGGGCAGTAAACTATAGGACAGGGAATGAGTTGTGGCAGGGGTATTAGAAGAGAGAGTGAGTAAAGGAAGGAATGACTTACTGGGTCAATAGCTACTAATGTGACAGTGAGATTTCCAGTGTCATAGGCGGTGACAGCTAGCCACCTATTCTCCTATTTCAGGCATCGTGAAGGACCATATATTTCATGAATAGTGAACTGTATATTCAATTGTGTTAGTATAAATATGAATACTTGTGTTTCTTTATCATTGGCCTGAAGGAAATGTTTTAGCCCAAACTATTTCCACCAACCTTGCCTGTGTCATCCATTATCACACAAATAAAATGACATCAGTTTCTATACTGAGCTTCAATTTTCATTAATAATTCTGCTTGCTCATCACCTATTTCCTTGAGATTTTAAGCCTGTAGGCATAGGTTTTTGAACTCCAGCCACTGAAAGATATTTAAAATTCAAATCTGCATTTTGAGGCCATGTTGCACTGGCCTTTGTGATCTTAATAGTAATTAGGGAGCTCATTGTATGTATTTTTTATGATGATTCCATATGATCTTTTGAGAATGGAAAAACCCTTCTGCTTAAATGAAAGGGAAAAAAAAACTGAGGAACCAGAAAACCACTATGAAAAGAATATTCTTAAAATGTTGAACAGTTCCATTGGTATTACTATAGGGACTTGCATTAAAAATTATTTTTAAAAACTCTGATAATTGATATTTATGTGCAACATGTCCCCTTCTCCTGAGTGTTTGTAGCATTTATCTATCTTTCCTAATGCATGCTAAAATCTGTTGAATAACCTTGTTCCTTAATGTCTCCCTCTCTGTCTTCCTCCCTTGTGTATACTGAATGATTACAGTAAAGAGGGGTGGCCACTACTACGGTGCACATTCTACTGCCAAATCCCCAGGTGAGCCATTATTATTATGGCTTTCTCACCCCACTGCTCTTTGCCCCCTTTCCTTTACCCCCTCATTCCATTTCCATGAATATATGAGTGTTCCATTTGACGTCTGAGATGAAAGGAAAGAATATACAACAGCATTTTGCATGTGCCTGCTCTTTATGTTTTTTTATAGATACATTTGCTACTTTACATTGTAGCTGCTATTTTTGGCAAAAAAATTCAAGTTGTAGACCAAAAACGTGGTTATAATCTGAAATGACACTAGAAGCAACAGACGTGTTTTGTTATACAGCAATTGGAAATTTCACCGTACTAATGTAAGGGCTCTCCAACCACTGCAGCTATGCCCAACACTCGAATTCAGTGGCAGTTAGTCTTAGATTAATTGTGATATTTGTTAAGCGCTTACTATGTGCCAAGCATTATATTAAGCACTGGAGTAGGTACAAGATAATCAGGTCCGCCATGGGGCTCTTTGAATCCCTATTTTGCAGATGAGGGAAATGAGCACAGAGATTTACTCAAGGTCACCCAGCAGATAAACGGTGGAGCCAGGATTAGAGCCCAGGTCATCTGATTCCCAGGCCCATGCTCTCTCTCACTGGGACACACTGCTTCATAGGTGGGTTGCAGTAAGGTGTATTTGCCATCTAGTATTATATAAGAGGCAATTTTACTATGGGGACTGTCGGCCCTTGAATGAACCACTGCAGGAGACAGCAGAGAAGGGAGTGAGGCTGGCTTTTCTGACTTTGGCATACACTCACGTTTCACATTCACACCTTGTAAACTCTGTCCATCCAAGGTCTCAGGTCTTCCTTTTGCAGGTAGGGTTTCTGTTGATTCTGGAACTTTACACACCGTCTTTAGCCATCCAGGGCTTTTTCTCAGGTTAGAGTTTGTGGGGAAGGACTTTGTGCTCATTGAAGAGTCAGCAGCTCCCTGATGATTCGTAACTCCCAGGTGGGCAGGGCCCCTCAGCATTTAGGACTGGCTTGCCATCCAGTCAGTCAGTTATATTTATTGAGCACTTACTGTGTGCAGAGTACTGCACTAAGTAGGGAAAATACAATACTTGACCTTGGACAAGTCACTTCACTTCTCTGTTACCTCGCTGTAAAATGGGGATTGAGACTCTGCACCACATGGGGCAGGGACTGTGTCCATCCTGATTTGCTTATATTGACCCCAGCGCTTAGAACATCACCTGGCACATAGTAAGTGCCTAACAAATACCATCATTATTATTATTATTATATTCAAATGGCAGAATAATTATCAGTTAAGAGAAATAAAGCATCCCCAAATGTATGAGTTTAGTGAGTTTTTCTAGGAGAAGCAGATTGGAGGAAAGAGCAAGGGCTTAGGAGCCAGAGGTCCTAGTTTCTTTGTTAAGGTATTTAAGTGCTTACTATGTGCCAAGCACTGTTCTAAGTACTGGGGTGGATACAAGGTTGTCAGTTTGTCCCACTTGGGGCTCACAGTCTTTATCCCCATTTTACAGATGAGGTAACTTTGGACAAGTCACTTAACTTCTCTGTGCCTAAGTCACAAAGCAGACAAGTGGCGGAGCTGGAATTAGAAGCCACGACCTCTGACTCCCAAGCCCAGGATCGTCCCACTAAACTGCTTCTCTAAGTAGTCTCCATCCTGCTTAGATAATAAACCCCATGTGGGATGGGGACTATGTCCAATCTGATTAACTTGTAGTTACCCTAGCACAAGAAGAGTGCTTAACAACTAGTAAGCTTTATAAATACCATAAATAAAGAAAGGAAAGTGTTAGCTATGTTGTGGACTCCTTAAGACAGAAAAAGGGAATGCCATGACTAATTTTCTTTTCTATTTGTTAAATTCTACTCCAAAATCCAGGAGGTTGTCACTTATGCTAACAAATTTTAACTGCTCTGTGTTCATGTTACCTATCTTGGCTCCCTTTAGGTAGATTTTTCTGAGACTTCTTTTTTATAAAACTATTCATTTGTGTGACTTCACAGTACTTTCTAATAATCTAAGCTGTTGGTTGCATTCTGCTAGAGTTGGATATATTAATAGTAACTCTAAATCAATTGCTAATTATGCAACTGGTTTTATTATAAGACATTATGACTAACTTGTTCCTGTGTTTCTTCTAAAACTATTAGACTGTTATTTTTTAAGCCAGCCACTTAATACTTTTCTCTTATATTTGAAAAATGATTCATCATTCACAGTTAGTGCCACATCTCTCATTCCACATTTTTTAAATGAGAATAATTTAATTTTCCAGTAGGTTGTTTTAAGAAGAGAAGTGGGAAATTATTTTACTATATTTTTATACATGGGGGCAGTTTGACTCATAGTCAAGAGTAGATAAGGGATGGAGGAAGGGGGTTTGAACTGGGCAAAGACCAGCTACCCCTCCCACAATCACTCCCTCCTAATCATGAGTTGAATACAAGGTACAGTCAGTGTCTGAGCTTGCTATAGGGTATATGCCACTGGTCTTGCAATTGTGGCATGCTAGGTGCCTGTGTGGCTAGAAAGGAGTGAGGTAGAAGTCACGCAGACATGAGGAGCTGGCTTAGAACCAGGCCAGAGTTAACCTATGGAATGCATTTTACCCAATGAATGAATAGTAATGACTGAACACTCATCTTGTGCAGAGCACTGAGTGCTTGGGAGAGTACAATGCAGTTGGTAGACATGACCCCTGCCTTCAAAGGCAACTATGCCTTAGTTAGAGAAAACTAACACTGTCAAAGGACCAATCTTTTACTCGGGTACTACTTTTAAAGCTTCCCTCCTCATCACATTTTAAATAATTCTGATGACGCCCGTTTTAGGGCCACATCTTATATCTAAAATTTTAGGTTTATCAAATTTATTCACATCATGTTAAACATCTGAAATATTTAGATTTTTGTTAGGCCCAAGTCTCAGTAAAATAAATACAAGGAGTGACAAGAAGTGGGGTCATGGCAGAAAAAGTTCAAGTGGTCAGGCTAGATTATAAGCAGAATAAGAATCAGCAGTGTAGCAATGCTGTTTAAATGGTAAACAAGATAATGTGATAAATCAATATGAGTATTGTGTATGAAAATACAGTATTATCCACTGCATCAGAATTGGCCAGACTTTTATTAGAATACTAGATCCAATTCTGAGTTCTGTCTCTTGAGAGGAAAATGGAGAATTTGGAGAGTGTTCAGGGAAAGCAAAAATGATAATTAAAGGTCTGAAAGATGGAAAGAAATTAAAAATATTTAGCCTGGAGAAAAACTCATTTCAATTTGGCATGCAAAACTATCCAGATAACTGAAATGTAAAACTGCACATTGGCATAAATCCAAATATTTGAGGCCTAAAAACTCATCCACCTAAAATATCTAGCTAATTTGAGCCCCAGTTAAGATCCCAGAGAATGGTAACAAGCTCTTGGTTCTTCTGTTAGAGAGGAGGTAGCCACAGAAAAGAGCTGGTTCACAGGGCACCAAATAAAGAACGGTTAGGGAGATTAGTGTCCCAGTTATGTCCCTCTGATTTTCTGTGGTTGGGGTTCTCCACTTGCCCTCTTACTTGGTGCTCCAGATCTTTTCTTAGGCCCCCTTTCTTAAATGACATTTGTAATTCATTCAGTTGTATTTATTGAGCACTTACTGTGTGCAGAGCACTGTACTAAGCACTTGGGAGAGTACAATACAACAAAAGACACATTTCCTGCCCACAGTGATCTTGTTAAGCACTTGTGTGCAAGGTACTGTACTGTGCACTGGGGTAGATACAAGATAATCAGTTTGGACACAGTCCATGTTCACAGTCTTAATTCCCATATTGAGATGAGGTAACTGAGGCACAGAAAAGTAACTTGCCCAAGGATACCCAACAGACAAACGGCCAAGCCAGAATTAGAACTCAGGTCCTCTGATCCCCAAGCCTGTGCTCCTTCCACTAGGTCATGCTGCTTTCCAACACCATCCACTCTTCAGAGGGATGGCTGGTGTTCGGTCACAAGTACAGGAGTTTGGGATCCCAAAACAACAATTAGCTGTTCCCTGGCTCTGCTGAGATGGGAGCAGGAGATTATGGGTTTAAATTTCTGCCAGATGGATTCATGTTTGCTAAATGGAATAGGTTCTGAGTAGGTTACTGGGGAGATAGTGAAATTTATTTTGTGGAGATTCATGATTCATGTCTAGATGAAACTGAGCAAGGGGCTTGGAAATGGAATAAGTGGTTACTTGGTCTTTTGGGCTTGGAGAGCTTATTTTTTTAGTAGATATTATTGAGTGTTTCCATGGGAAACTTCTTCTGGCATGTTTTCTTTCTTTTAGAAAACATAAACAGAGTTAAATCAGATCATTTACTGTCTGAAAATTACCCCAGTTCTTGCAGTGTTGCCATTGGCTTGGTTCTGCTTTGTACTTTATACATTGTATTTGTACTCTAAGGAACAGCTTCCAATTCTTCCTTCAGGGTTGATTTATAACCTGATTAGAGCTTTCAGTGATAGAACTCAGTCAAATTTATCATGCGTGTGCATACTATTTTGAAAGAACTTGGAATTCTGTGTCCTAATAATTTATTTTCTCCTTGTTTCCTGCCTCTGATGACCCACTCAGTCAATGGAACTCCCAGCAGCCAGCTTTCAACTCCCAAATCCACAAAATCCTCCAGCTCCTCACCAACCAGTCCAGGAAGTTTCCGAGGACTCAAGGTAGGGGGAGACCTTACTTTGGTTTGTTCTGGACAATTTAAAGCTTCTTGTTCTAGTTAAGAAATGAGACAAGAAGTGGACAATGGGAAAGTGCCATTTTTTAATTTGGATTATGGGTGAAAATTGTTATATTGCCTACTGGGAAGTTTGTTTTTTTAATAGTAACAATTATAGTACTTAAGTGTTTACTATGTGCCAATCACTGTTTTAATTGTTGGGGGGAGTACAAGTTAATCAGGTTGGACACAGTCCCTGTTCCACATTGGGCCCACATCTTAATCCCCATTTTTTTAATAGATGAGGTAACTGAGGCACAGAGATGCTACGTGACCTGCCCAGGGTCACCCAGCAGATGTGGTAGAGTTGGAATTAGAACCCATGACCGTCTAACTCCCAGGCCTGTGCTCTATCCTCTACTCCATGCTTCTTCCCTTTCGTGCCTTGATCTCATAGGCTTTAATGTTTTTGGTTTTTTTCTTTTTTCAACAATCTATTACATTGAACAGCACTTAGAACAGTGCTTGGCACACAGTAAGAGCTTAACAGATGCCATCATCATCATTGATGGATGAGAAACTGGCAAATGCATTCTGGGAATGGGTGTCAGTGTTCTGGTACTTTTTCATTTTCCCATTGGAGTTGTGAAATCGGATAACACTGGTTCACAGGGAACATTTCCAATGCAACTCTTAAAAAGAAAAAAACATGGGAGAACTGTCTTTCAAAAATGCATTCATTCATTCAGTAGTATTTATTGAGCGCTTACTATGTGCAGAACACTGTACTAAGCGCTTGGGATGAACAAGTCGGCCACAGATAAGAGTCCCTGCCGTTTGACGGGCTTACAGTCTAATCGGGGGAGATGGACAGACAAGAACAATGGCAATAAATAGAGTCGAGGGGAAGAACATCTCGTAAAAACAATGGCAACTAAATAGAATCGAGGCGATGTACAATTCATTAACAAAATAAATAGGGTAACGGAAATATATACAGTTGAGCGGACGAGTACAGTGCTGTGGGGATGGGAAGGGAGAGGTGGAGGAGCAGAGGGAAAAGGGGAAAAAGGGCGTTTAGCTGCGGAGAGGTAAAGGGGGGTGGCAGAGGGAGTAGAGGGAGAAGAGGAGCTCAGTCTGGGTAGGCCTCTTGGAGGAGGTGAGTTTTAAGTAGGGTTTTGAAGAGGGGAAGAGAATCAGTTTGGCAGAGGTGAGGAGGGAGGGCGTTCCAGGACCGCCCCTGGAGCATCCATTTGAGATCTACTGCTAATCTCAGTGCCCCCTCTTGGCAATAATTGACAGTTCACTTGCCCATCTATAACTAATTTGTGTCTTTTCAAATTAACTGACTAATTTAAGAATGCAAAATTATTTGGAGACAATATCTCCACTGCAGGTTATATAATAGCTGTACTTAGATTCAGGAAAACCTATCTGTGCATCTGGGGAATAGTACTTGTTTTAATTTGAACACTGCTTGAATCACCTGATAAAGAATTAATGATATTTCACTATTTTTTCTGCTTCAAGGACATATGCCCAGTGCCTTCCAGGCTGATGTGCCAGTTGGTCATGATCAGGTCATATAATAATCTCTTAAGGGATGCATTGATGCCAGTGTTAGAATTAAAAGATTTTGCATCCTCAACATGTACAGGACCTTTTATCTCAGATTACAATGAAACCTGAAATTCTGTGGTTGGTAATTTTGCTTACACTGTAAAATACACTAATTTTGATGTCAATTTGAATCTTTTGTCAGTAGGTGTCTGAATCGGCTTTGTTTTGTTGCTTCAGGGAAATTACAGATGGACAATTATAGATAATTAGTACTTTATAGTATTGTACCCAACTCCCTTACCCTCCCATATTCACTATAAGTAGTTTATTAAGATCAATTAAGATAGTATCACTGACAGTCACAAAGGCTTTTCTCTTTGGATTGCACCTTCTTTTCTCTGTCATCTACTCTTGTTAGGTGGACTAATGACTTTTAAGTTGTCCTCATGTATTCCAGCAGAGTCAGAGAGTAGATAAAAGCAAACAGAGCCTTCTCAGCATCTGCAGAACTTGCAAGCACTGCCGTTATGTCTCTGCCTAAGCCCAGCTCTTGGCGTGAAACCCCCACCTGCAGTTTCCTTCCAAATGAGATCAGCAAGATTATGTGCACGTCTAGGACTCTGACTCCAAGGGCCCTACTAATTCCACTAGGCCCTACTCCTCCTCTTGCTCTCTGCTATTATTCAATATCTTGTTTTAAAATATTTTTCAGCCTTTATCAACTTTATCATGTTTTGTATTGTATTTCTGTATTGTGCCTGTCCATCTTTGCAGCAGGACAAGGAAAATGTTTGACTGCTAAATCAGAAACTGTCTTTGACCCAGTTATAGATGGACATAAATACCTGGAAACAGTGGATAGGAGAGGAGACTGGTTTAACCAGAACAAGGATCTATGCTTCTTTAGTAAACTTCAGATGGATGGAGAGAGCAATAATTTACATTTGACTTTTAGCTTCTCATCCACAACCGAAAGCCTGCAAACAGGAACTTTGGGACTTCAGTACCTTTAGTACATCTGTAAAAATTAAAAGCTATGTTAGATCACTTTGGGATATAGTTTTTTACAGGGAAGCTCTGCTTCAAGCAATTTTGGGGGGTTAGGATTAGAAGGAAAAAGTATATTTGGAATGCTACCAATGTCTTGAGTTTATGAACAGCTTTTGCTCTCATGATGCTTTATCTGATATCTCCTGGGTCTACTAGTGGTGAAAGACTTTTTTTAAAAGATTTGTGAAGTGTGATGAAAGGACTTGGAGAATCTTATACTGATTTGTGCAGCTGAAATGTTTCTCTTTGACCTTCTGAACTTGAAAGTTTCTTTAGGAGCTGTGAAATGTAAATCCACAGTAGCAGCTGACCTTAAGGGCTTCTCTTGCACTGCCTGAGCAGTTTGCAGCTTGTCTCATTTTGTACTTGAAGACCCATCATCGGAGTCATGATGCATACATTCATCCATTTTTCAAGTGATCAGTTTTTAAGTGATTTTTATTTATTCCCAGTAATTTTAATAAAACAAAATTCTGTGCAGTATATATTTAAGGGTCTTTGCATTTTTAGCTTATTGGAAAGCCAATGAATAGGAAGTAATGGTTATTAAAGGTTTCAAGCATGAAGGGATAGTTGTAAACGACAAAAGCAGAATAATGATTTTTATTCCTATCAAGAAAGATTCTGTGAACTCACTGCTTCCCCATATGTAAACATGGGGTTTTCAGTATTAGCAAGGGGTAAATAATACTGGTACAGATTGCCTAAACTACATCAGATAAGATTAGGGCCATCCTCAGCTCCCCTCTCTGATGTTCATTCAGTTGAGGGTTAATTGATGGCATGGTGATACACTGCATCCTTTGGTTTCTGCTGACAGGATCTGGTCCTGTATTAAAACCATGAGAGATGGAGAAAGTGTTTCTGAAAAATTCAAAATCACTATCCTTCCCCATCCCAGTTGCTGCTGCAGGGGGAGGGGTTTGGAGCCAGGCCCACGGCATCTCAGCAGATGATGTGGAGGGGGAGGAGGTGCGCTAAAACTTTCTTAAAATCCCCCCATTCCCACGTAATAGATTGTAATGGGACACAAAGACCAAGAGGACCTGGGGCCACTCGCAGCTACTCTGGATTCTTGGAGTGCAGACCTTGGAGGGAACAGGGAGGAGTGGGTGTCTTGTGAGGGGTAGAAGCTGGGCTCGCCAGTGTCGGCGGATTTATTATTTTTTCGGGCAGTAATTATAGTAATTAAGCGCTTACTTTGTGTCAAGCACTGTACTAAGGGCTGGGTGGATACAAGCAACTCAGGTTGGACACAGTCCCTGTCCCACATGGGCTCACAATCTCAATCCCCATTTTACATATGAGGTAAGTGAGTCACAGAGAAGTGAAGTGACTTGCTGTGGAAAACAAGTGGCAGAACTGAGATTAGAACCCATGACCTTCTGACGCCCAGACTCGTGCTCTATCCACTAGGCCGTGCCGCTTCTCAGTACTAATGACAGCTCTCTGGCTTCCTCCCCTGCTGCCGTCCCAAGAGCGGCAGTGGCAGAGTTGGGGTTAAAGTGGCAACTCTCCACGACCGGCCGCGAGAGGCCCAGCTGCAGCAACCCAGATCGGGTTCTTTCCAGCCACGAGATCAGTGCCAGGTTCACCCACACGCGCTTCGGTTTGGGAGGAAACCTTGTGCACCCCGGCTCTCATCCTGGGTTCCTTCCTTCCCAGCTTCAAGGAAAGTCCCAGCTCCTCCCTATGATGGGCCAGCCTAGTAATACAAAGTGAGCAGATTGCTCTGTAGGCATTTAAGAACCCCATTTGATGGATCATCCTGAAGAATTTCACTGGAATAATGGACCATAGGGAAAAGTGCACCACCTTGTCGTGGAACCCCAGGAAGACCCTCCCTCCCCTTCATACAAAGACTTTTCTAAGCCCTCCTTTTCAAAAATGTTGAAGGGCTGAGGGACCATCTACCCCAGCATCAGAGAACAATGCAGCCACTTATCCAGCAAGCAAGAAAGAACTATATGTGCAATATTTTCTTCCCTGTCAATGACTGAAACATTCTCTACAGATTTTCATTTTCCTGTGTTTATGTAATGTCAAGTAATTTTTTCAAAACTATTTTGGGTTAAGGCTCTGCCAGAGGATGAAGACCAATTCTAAATTTCTCTGTCTCGTCCCTAATATAATGGCATTCTTAGCCCGTAATGAAGGCCACATTACTTGACGAGAGCAATGATACCATGAGCCAGGATGAGCAAATTCCTTCTGTATTGCCTTGATTTCATAAATAGCACTGCAGTAGCTTCAGAAGGCAACCCCCAAGGGCATGATGGCAACTTGAGAACCCTTTCACCAGTGTGTTCAGAGCCCATCGAAACATTTTTCCTGTGTGCCTCACTCTCACGCTTTGTCCTGTGATGTCTGCATCAGTGAATTATGATCATTTATCACCTGGGAGAAGAAAAGGAAGACTTGTACTTCAAAACACAGACCAGTCCACAACCTTTTTTCCAACCCAAAAGATTTTGACAGTCTTGCTTGCCACTTACCAGAGATGTTGAGTTTTTAAAAAGAACTGGTTGGATCATTGGCATAAGCAGTACAGAAACCCTGCTGTAGGTCGAACACTCGGGGATGTTTTCCTTTTTGATATGAATACTTAGCCGGCATACATTTTCTTTATTTCTAGTTTGATTTCTTCCTGGATGAATGGTCTGAGTTAGGTTATCATCCTTATTAAAGCCCTCAGTCAGCTCTCTTGCTCCTGCGTTACCTCGTTATTTCTAACTACAATCTAGTCCTCCATGCTTCACTCCTTTAAACACCAACTTACTTTACCTCGATCTCATCTGTCTCACTGCCAACCCCTTTCTCTGGCCTGGAACCTTTCTCTCCCTTCCTAGCTGATAGACCACCATTCTCCTGACTTTCAAAGTTTTATTAAAATCACTACTCCTCTATGAGGCTTTCCCCAACTAAGCCCTTATTTTCTCTTCTGTGTCTCCCTTCTGTATCACCTAGGTACCCTTTGAGCAACTGATATTCACCCCACACTCAGCCCTGCAGTTTTTGCATACAGATCCATGGTTTATTTTAATGTCTTTCTCCTGCTCTAGACTGTAAGCTCCTGTGGGCAGGGAACTTGTCTACCACCTCTATTGTATTGCATTCTGCAAAGCACTTAGCACAGTTCTCTGTACACAGTAAGTGCTCAGTAAATACCACTGATTGATTATTACTCCTGTGACATTACAGTGTGGCCAGTTTTGCACAGGACTGGCTGTTTTAGAGTCTGTGATCAGAAATCATGTCTACTAACTTTGTGTTTTACTTTCCTGAGTACTTAGAACAATGCTGTGTACACAGTAAGCATTCAATAAATACCAGAGATTGACTTTAGGAAAGGCTTTTTTCATGGAAAATTTCTCTTGTGACTAGAATCTGCCTGAAGAAAATCTCATCATTGGCACCAAAACAACTGTCATGGGAAAATGTTGCGCAGCAAAATTCAGGTCTTTGGATTCATCTCCCACATATGCCTAATCCCTTATGAATGTACCCTGATGTGGACACCCCTCATTTATTAGGCAGATGCTTTGGGGTATTTTTGTTGTCCCCATGTTACCCCTTAGAGGATTTTCATTCTTTCAGAGAAGTGAAAGATCCAGAAAGAGCAAGCACAAGTAACAACTCCCACAGTATCCCGATTACAGTAAATTCAGTAAGCTCCATACTCTCATATCCACACAAGCAGAGTTACCATTTATTATTTTGTCACTAGTGTCACCAAATCCCTGGACAAGGGGTTGTCTTGCAGCATATATGCAGCTTTGAGGAATGTTGGTGTCTTCCTTACTGACAGGAGTCTGCCCTGGGTATTTGTAGATGATTCTGGCACAGCACCCAGCCGAGCTTGGCTAGGGGCCTTCTTTGTTCCAGCACATTTCAACAAACTCAGTCTGCATTGCTTGGCCTTGCTTGGTCTGTTCTGTTTGACCTTACTTGAGGCTGATCCTGTTTCTCCCATAAATTGCCAGCTCTTTCAGCTTCCCTGCTACAAAGTAGAGAGTAAGTAGAGTACTAAAAGTCAGCCATTTTTATACATAAAGGCGTTGGTCGTTTCAGCCAGCTTGAGACACTTTCTCTACATTTCCCGCCTCATTCATCCTCAGCAGTTTTATTTCACAGAGTTTTAAGGCATGCGTGCTTAAAAATGATTCTTCACCACATATCATTCTAAGGCAAAATCAGTAACAATTATTTCAGTGTAAGGCAGAATCACTGACAATTTGTTCATCATGTGATGCCTATCTTTTTTTATGGTATTTAAGTGCTTACTATTTGGGAAACCCTATTCTCATCCCTGGGGTAGATAAGTTTAATTAGGCTGGACACAATCCCTGTCCTGTGTGGGTCTCACAGTCTAAGAAGGGAAATGAGAGCTGAGGCACAGAGAAGACAAGTGACTTGTCCAATGTCACACAGCAAGCAATTGGCAGAGGTGGGACTAGAACTCAGGTCCTCTGACTTTCAGAACTGTGCTCTTTCCACTAGGCTATGCTGCTTCTCAATGTTCCTTGTCTCAGCCTGCACTCTAGGGTTACCATGAGACCCCCGAGAACTGGAAAAGGCTGATTGGCTGCACAGTGAGGAGAGGTGGTTCAGAGGCCCCCAGTATTCCTCAACTGAAACTGTCAGCCGGGTCATATCCCAGGACATTTGGAAATACCAGCTCAGGGCCCAACATCCATGCCTGCCAGACTCAAATAATAAAAAATATTATTATTATAGTAATTAAGCACTATATACTATATGCCAGGCATTGTATTAAGCGCTAGGATACACTCAAGATCATTAGGTTGGACACAGTCATCCCACATGGTGCTCACAGTCTGAGAAGGGAATAAAATTTAAATCTCATTTTAGAGAGAAGGCACAGATAAAGCTGAAACACAGAGGAAGTGAAGTGACTAGCCCAAGGCCACACAGCAGACATGTGGCTGAGCAGGGATTAGAGCCCCGGACCTTTGACTCCCAGGCCAGTGTTCTTCCCACTCTGCTATACTGCTTCCCTAATAACTGGCTTTTAGCTAAATCCAGCATATCGTATCTAAATTTGCTGTTCACTTTCTCCCTTTTTGGCTACACTGAAAAGGGAGTCAGTTTTGGTTTTTGAAAATAATGTAGATTCCAGATTTCATTTTAAACAAGGTTTGATTTTTCCAGTAGCAAAATTTGGGTCTTAGCTTCTTGCTTCCTTGTACTCTTCACAACTGTGGTTTAGATGATAGCACTCAAGGAATGTCACTACCCCAGCTTTGTGATGTTATTAATCAGAAATAATGTGCCCCTACATCTTTTTTTAGGAGACATTGTGTAGTCCCAAATAATATTCTGAACTTCATGATTGGAACATTTGTTAACAAAATCATATTCTACCAATAAAAGCCTTCCCTGAATAAGCAAAAATAAATTAATCTCTATAATTGTACTTCTGTATACACACACTTCTAATGCCATTGAGTCATTTCCAACCCATAGTGACTCCAATTCAGTTGTATTTATTGAGCGCTTACTGTGTGTAGAGCAGTATACTAAGTGCTTAGCACTGTATTAAGTGCTTAGTGGACACACCCTCCCATCTTCTGTCATAAAGTTGTTCTGATTTGTTTATCCATAGCATTTTTGTGGTATACACACCCAAATTCATATTAATTACCAAGACCAACATAAAACAGTCCATACCATACACACCCGCTGTACAAATCCCACATTAATTTATTAGCTTGTTTGCTTGCAAGATCATAATATTTTTATGGCACAACTACATATTTGTGTCTGCCACTGCTATTTTAGTATGATTTTGGAGAGTGTGAGCTAAATTTGCTGAAACTGCCCTTTTATTGAGCCTTACTTAGTATTATTGTATTTATGTGTGGCTATTTATTACTAACTTAACTTCCCTGTTCAAGGAGGAGAGGATGGTGAGAATGATAGAGGCCTAGACCATTTCTCATCTGATTGTCCATTATCTACCCCAATGCTTGGCATAAAGTCAGCACAGAATAAACACCACAGTTAGGAGAGAGCTGTAGTGATGTCAGTAACCTGAATGGTGACCAGAGACTGTCAGTCAAAGGTAGTTAGGGGAGGAAATCTAATTGTGCCATTTTCTCTCCAGCCTTCATGTTGTGTGCTCCACTGGTATGTCTCTTCATGCTCCTACACCCCACTTTTCCAAATCCTCCCCTGTTTGACTCTTCCCACCCCTCGGATGGAGAGGACTCTGTTGCTGGTCCTCTCCCACTCCTTTCTGCATTGCCCTTTCACTTGGATTTGCAGCTTTTTATTCACTCCTCCCTTGCTCACAGCACATATCTGCATATCTGTAATGTATTTATTATTAATGTCTGTAACCCCCTCTAGACTGTAAACTCATTGTGAGTAGGAAAGTGTTACTAATTCTGTTATATTGCACTCTCCCTACCCTTAGTACAGTGATCTGCACACATTAAGCATTCAGGAAATACAGTTGATTATCTACATTCTGGTGTTACAACAGTAGCTATCTTCATCATCAGTGGTAGTTACTGAGTGCTTACTGTATGTGGAGTACTGTACTAAGGACTTGGGAGAAGCCAATATAACACAGTTGGTAGACACATTCTCTGCCCATGATGCACAGACCTCACCCATCTCTGGATTTTTTTTTGTCAACCCTGAGATAAACACACTAAGCACTGAAAATTTTGGAAATTCTCCCATCGTTGCTCTTAGTAGAATAGCATCCTTGTTTCTCACATTTCTGCCTACTCAAAGGCACAGAACAGGCCGGCAGAGGAGTAGGTGGTAGAAACAATGCTAACCCACTGTGTCAGATTACTCAGTCAGCAATATTTTCATCGGGTTTTTTTTTCTCCCTCCTCAACCAAGCAAAATTGTCATCTGCTTTGTTCCTGTTTTTTTTTTTTTTTGCACAGTCTCACATTTCAGAATAATTACTAATGATGTAACATTAAAATTAAAAGTGGCCCAGATCATTTGGGGACAGCTTTGTGTCTACAGTTTGATAAGACCAAATTGTACAGTAGCCAGATACAGTCCTTTGAGCTGTTTGAGCATCACAGCTGCTGATGAAAACATGATTGTTCATTAGCATTTGAAGAGATTTTAAATAAAATCCTCTCTCTCTGTTGCAACAGCTTGACAATGGAGACATTAATACCCTGTGCTCTGCAGGGTAATCATTGTGATTTGGAATTGCTGCTCTCGCAGTTCTGAGGACTGCACAGGGCTTGGTTTCAGCAGAAGATGAAGAGTAGAACAGAAACCACATCAGTCCTGTATGGCAAATAGCAGGAATTTCTGTAACGGCCTCTGATGGGAAGTGGAAAACCGCCCAGGGAAACAAATGGAAGGTCACATGGAGGGAGGGAGAAATTTTATGGAGGAGTAAGATTCCTAAGAGGGCTAACATAGCACATTTAATTGCTCTGTTTTTCTTTATGCAATTTTTTTAAAAACTGAAATTGTTTCACTTAGTTTTTGTTGGGGACTGTGACATTAATGTGAGGATTTAATCAATATCCATAGTGCTAGGTCATATAAACTCATAAAGAACATTTTAGCTAGTTCTCCTAAGAAAGATTGCTACAAATGGGTGTGATCTTTCTTTGTAGTCATATCATCAGAAAACTTCATTCCCTGTTAATGTAGTTACCTCTTATGGCACAATTTGAAGTGTGTGATGAAATTCCTCTTATCATCTGTAATGATTGTTAAGCAGTGACATTGCCCTGTAGCTAAATTTACAGCAGCTACATTATAGTTCTGTTCTTTAACAAAAGGCGGTTGTCTGCCTTTCATTTATTAGAAGGTAGAGAATATCTCTTTCCATTGTAATTTTTCAGTAATATCTTCCAAATTGTGCAACCTATTCTGGTTTGGTGGTTAGAAAATTGTCTAATCATGATCACCATCAGTGAGTATTGTTATAATTTGCTTCTCTGAATCCTTCAGGTGCAAATAAGTGGCTGTTACAAGGGGAAGGATGTTTAGTATATGTTATTATTATTGTTTCCATTACAATAGATTTGCAAGGTGCTTTACAGTCACTTGTTAATGGCTATTAGATAATGATATGGACTTTTCTGAGAAATAATGGTCCATTTTGTGTTCTTCTAGTTGTTCTTCATTAATTATGTGGAAATTTGCTGTAAGAAATAATGCAAGATTATCTGTTTCCGTAGATTCCTCCCCCCTGTGGGTCGTCTTCCACTGTGAATGGTGGGCCTGAACCATATCCTTGCCTGAGTCCTGAAGGTAGGACTGAATCTAGCTTAAAAGCTTTTTTGTCGATAAACATCATTGCAATTTTATATATGCTAATTGGTTGCTGCCCCAAAAGAACCTAATGTTAAGTTATTTTCTAGAATGGTTGATAAATGTTGATATCTGATGCAAAGATACAAATGATATCTGATGCGAAGATACTGATGCAAAGATACAGTGTATCTGTACCTGAAACAAAACTATTTTGCTTTATGGATTGAATACGTTGTTGGATTATAAAATGTGTTGTTTAAAGCACTCTTTTCCAGTGAGTTTCAAATTCTGTAGCCTTTAACTAGTTTTTTTAAACTACTCACCTAATTAAAAATTATAGTTTGAGTTTTACCCACTCCATACACATGGCAGCTGCTTTCTCCTCTGCAGTCAATCACAGAACAGTCTCTTCAGGCATTTGCTTAAGTTACCAGAGGTCTTCAAGGGAGGACTTCAGGGCTGTGCTTCTCAAAAAATATTTTGCTGTGGTTCTAGCAGAAACTCACTAAACAATCAAGGCATTTTAAAATACCCTTTGTGTTTATCTTTTTGTGTCTTTCTAGGTTTGCGTCTGACATTCTATCAGTAAATGTTTGTTACTGTTTCCATCTCTCTCTTTCTGACCTTGTCTGTCTCAGTGGACTTGGGGATCTTCTGGAACCCACATAGAGCCGCTTAAAAAGGGGTATATATTAAGCTTTGATGGTAGGGTCTCTCTTCAGCAACATCCTGAACAGAGAAGCAGCGTGGCTTAGTGGAAGGAGCCTGGGCTTGGGAGTCAGAGGTCATGGGTTCGAATCCTGGCTCCGCTGCTTGTCAGCAGTGTGACTTTGAGCAAGTCACTTCACTTCTCTGTGCCTCAGTTACCTCATCTGGAAAATGGGGATTAAAACTGTGAGCCCCACATGGGACAACTTGATTACCTTGTATCCCCCCCAGCGCTTAGAACAGTGCTTTGCACATAGTAAGCGCTTAAAACCACCATTATTATTATTATCCTACATATCTCAGTCCTCCAGTCATAGTATTGAGAACTTGCACAGAGGAACTGAATATAATGCTAGTGGCTAGTGCTACTCACTCTCTCTTGTCCCTGAAATTTATATTCTAGCAGCCACAAAGTTTAATGAGGGAGTATGTGAGCCGAGATGCAACAAATTGCAAAATGCGCGCAGTGAATTCTAGACTGAAGACTGTAAGTTCCTTGTCGGCAGGGAACTTGTCTACCAACTCAGTTATGTACTCTCCCAAGCATTTAACACAGTGCTCTGCACACTGTAAGCACTCAGTAAATATGATTGATTGATTGAATATTCACCCATGTTAACTAGCCACAGGCAGAACAGGAAAGACCAGGTCTTCTGATTCCCAGAGCAGTGCTCGTTAGACTGGACCAACAGCAAAACTCATATAAGACTTTAAAGGGTTACACATTCGTCTAATTGTCATAACTACCAAAGTTTGGCATTGAGAAGAACTTATAACTGCTTCCTCCTATACCCTGTCTGCCCATTTTTCCTGTCTTGGTGATTTTGATTTTCTGAGAGTTGAGCTCCCTCAAAGTGAGATCATTTTATAAATGTGAAATTATAATTTGACTTGGATTAGTACCTTAAGATAATTGATTAGCCACTGTCTCAAGGTATTTGCAAGCATATTATTGTTTATTATTAGTCCAGGAAGTGTGGTGCACAGATAGCATCTGAGCTGTTTATTAACAATTATTAATATTAATAAATGTAATACTTATATTGGTGTATAATTTTAATAATTGTGTTAATAATTTTACATGATTGCTATTAATGAAATATAGAGATCTACTTTAAAAAGGGTTTTGCCTTGGTCTCATACAGTATAATTGGCAAATTCACAAAAGGAAGCAGAACATGAGATCTTTTTTTTTCAGTGGAAGAATAAACAGCATTGTGGGAAAATGTACACTGTCATAGTTACAACTACAGAATAACTACTAATGCCAGTTGGGGTGATTCAACTGGAATTTCAGTTGTGGTTAAATATCTAATTCCATTTTAATCCCATATGCTAATAAAGTCAAAAAGTGCTGATGTTGAAATACAACTTTAACAGTTATTTCATTTACTTTGGATTCCTAAATATCTGCAAGTAATGTGGTTCTTTTTAATCAGTGGAAAATAAAATTCGTGTTATATGAATTTCCAGTATCTTTGTGCTATTCTTTTTGCAGGTGTGAATGGAAACAAATGCTTAGGATCATCAACTATACTTGAGAAATACAAAATTGGGAAGGTGATTGGTGATGGCAATTTTGCTGTAGTGAAGGAGTGCATAGAACGGTGAGCTTAGAAATGGATTGTCTTATCTTTTGTTATTCATACTATAATTCATGCATATTTAATATAGAGAGAGATTGAGATAATCACTTATGACTCAAAGTATTGTTCCATTTAATAGTTTACAGGAGGATTTAGAGGGAAAACTCCTTCTTTGAACTTGAGACTTATTTTTCACTGAAAATCTTGATTCTTTTGCTAGAGGGTTTGCATACAGAGATGCTTTTGTGTGTAAACTCCAACAGTCTGTGACTGAGTTCTTAACCTATGACTGCCACATGAATTTACCTCCCTCCAAATGCCAGAGGAGTCTTCAGAGCAGCTAACTGCAGTGTCTAAGCCTCTTCTAAGTATCCCACTGACTGTGCAAATGATTGTCCTTGACTTTAAGTAATAACTAAGGTCTTCTGATTGGGTGTCTCTTAGTGGCAGGAGAGAAGACAGTCATTGAGTAAATGAATCATAGAATAAATGATTTTTTTGTGCTCCTAAAATCAGTGATATTTAGTGCTTTCAGATCATTCCTCCTATTGTCAACCCATTTTATACACACACACACCCTTAATCCCCCACCCCTGGCATATAGATGTGTAGAGGGAGAGAAATATATAAGGAGAAAGAGGCACATGAAGTGCAGTTAATTTCTATGGCAAGGAACTGTTATACTAGCAGCTTGAGTTACCATATCTAAATACTCTGCTAAATTACGTAATGGATTGTTTCCTTATGTTAAAAGATATCCTTATCTTTTATGATTCTGATTAGCATTCACTAGATGCAGGTATTATGATTATGCTTTGCACTAGTGTATATTCCAGATAATCAGATCAGATACTAAAGACTAAAGGCTATCCATTTTGTTTAGAAATTAAGTTCTGTATTGTGCCAATATTCTTGTGTCTGAACAAACCAAAATGTTGCCATTCTTTCTTAATCAAAAAGTTCAGAAATACACAGTCATTTTTTTTAGCCAATGTTTGATTTGTGATAAATGTTGGAGCATTTCCAGTGCCAGTATTTTAGCATGCAACCTAAGGTCATTAAAAATAAGCAATATTTTACAAAGGCAGCAATAAAAGACCATTTATTTGGTTTCTTTTCATTGCCTTTGTTCAGAATATTTTGAGATTTGGAGATGGGAAACTCATTTCCCCCACTCTCTCAGAAGCAAAAGGTTTTTGTGTTTTACCAAAGGAAAATAAAACTAAAAAGTAAAGGATGGCTTGTTTTAAATATTACCATATGAAATATTTCTTTTTGGTTGTTCATTATGTTCTAGGCTTCATGTTAGTGCTGGGGAGGCACAGCCTTTCCACTAGAGTTCACACTCCAAAGGACTTAATTGTATAACCATATTACAGGTTGAGGTTGAAGGCTTTAAATAGTGGTATTCATCTGCTTTGTCTTAGGTCCACTGGAAAAGAATTTGCCTTGAAAATTATAGACAAGGCCAAATGTTGTGGGAAGGTAAAGTATGCACTGCACCAATTTGGCATATGGTTTATATGCTATTATTTCTACTACTACTGTGTGTACGCACCTTGAAAAGAATAAAAGAAAAATAGCAGATTGTTTGGTATTCTCAGGGATGTGAGTTAAGGATCCATACTGGTTTGGGAAGGTTGGAATGTCTTCCAGTAGTCTCCACTGATAAAATATTTTTCTCCAAAAATACAAGAATGAGGAGGGTTAATCAATCAGTGGTATTTATTGAGCCCTTATATGTTCAAGGCACTGTAACTAAGTGCTTGCAAGGGAACAGTATAACAGTGATAGTAGAAATATTCCTTGTACATAAGGAGTTTACAGTGAGAAATTAAAATAGATTACAGACGTTAAAATAGATTACAGATATGTACCTAATCGCCAAGGGGGTGGGGGTGATATCAAGTGTTTAAAGGTGACAGGGAAGGAAAATCAAGTAGGGGAAATAGCATTTAGTCAGGGAAGTCCTCTTGGATGTGATGTGATTTTAGGATGACTTGGAAGATTGGAGAGAATGCTGGTCTGCCATATGTGATGGAAGAGAGAGTTTCAAGCCAGAAGGAGAATGTGAGCAAAGGGTCAGCAGTGGGATGGATGAGAGAGGTACAGTGAGTAGGTTGGTTTTAGAGGAGAGGTGTTTGGCAGGGCTGTAGTAGGATATCAGAGAGGTAAGATAGGAGGGTGCAAGGTGATTGAGTGCATTAAACTCATGGTAAAGAATTTTTTTGTGTTGCAGAGGTGGATGGGCAACCACTGAGGTTTCTTGAGTAGGGAGACATGTATTGAATAGCTTCTTCAGGAAGACTTTTCTAAAGACTTCTTCATGAAAAATTCAATCCAGTGCTACAAATAGCTGCCAGAAATGTAAAGGTCATTTGGAACATATTGGAGAGCAATATTTCACATATTGTAGACTTACTTTCTTTTGGAGAGAGTCAACTTTCACCCACATTGATTCCTGTTTATCTTTCTCCCAACCAGTTTCTTCACAGATTTTCTCCGATTATCCTGAATGGCACCTGATTCTCTCCTCAAATGAGGTTTCAGAGATGCTGTCCCTGACCAATCTACTACATTTCATAAATTAACTTGAGATGGGGTTTACACAGAGCAATTAGTGAATTGCAAAACAGTCCATTTATAATCTTGATGACACACCACAAGTCACTGGAAGATTATTTTGTTTGGTGCCAATATAATTGAGCTGCAGTCTATCTGTGATTCATGTATAGATTTATTTAAAGCAATTAGATAAATGGTGGGACAAAGAGCTTTTTCTTCAGAATAATTCCCAGGTTAGCCAACTCACTCGGAAACAGAAGTACTGATAATCCATTTCTTTTAGAAGAAAAGTGATTAGAGTTAAAATGAGGTTAATGATTCCCCTTGGTACTTTGTATTTCCAGATTTCTAAGACAGAATAAAGAAGATCCATCTGGCTAATTAATCCAAAGTAGTCTTTGGTGGAGAAAGTATGCCTGTCTTTTAAAATCTAAATTCATATATAAAACCATTACATCATATTAAAAATACCATTTAGTAAAATAATTTCAAAAATGTAAAGTAACTGGTGTTCTCATTTTCTGTAATATTTAATTTAGTAGAATTAACAGCTATCAATTTTTAAAATCAAATGTCTAAAAAAAATTGTCAAACTTCTAGGGGATTCCACCCATGTATAATGTTATAAACCATAAATACATTATATTAGATGCTCCCTGAAAGTAGCATAGGCTTCACTCCACTGCCAGGTTCATTTTTCTAAAAAAAAAGTTCAGTTCACATCTCTCCACTCCTCAAGAACCTCCAGTGGTTGTCCATCCACCTCCATGTCAAACAAAACTCCATAGCATTCACTTTAAAGGACTCAACCCACTTACTCCCTCCTACCTTGCCTTGTCGATTTCCTACTGCTACACAGTTCTCATACTTTGCCCTCCCTTTGGAACTCCTTCCTTTTTCAGATGACAGGCGACCACTCTCTCCATCTTCAAAGCCTTATTCAAGTTACATCTCCTCCAAAAGGCCTTTCCCAACTAAGCCCTCATTTCCCCTACTCCCTCTTCCTCCCGTGTAGCTTTGCGCTTGGATCTATAACCTTTAAGCATTTGATTTTGACTCCACTCTCATCCCTACACTACTTATGTACATATTTGTAATTTATATTAATGTCCTTCTCCCCCTCGAGACTTGTAAGCCCCTTGTGGGCAGGGATCATGTCTACCAACTCTTGTATTTTACTCTCCCAAGTGCATAGTACACAATTCTAGACTGTGAGCCTGTTGTTGGGTAGGGATTGACTCTATCCGTTGACGAATTGTACTTTCCAAGTGCTTAGTTCAGTGCTCTGCACACAGCGCTCCATAAATACGATTGAATGATTGAATGAATTCTCTACACAGAATAAGCACTCAGTAAGTACTTTTGATTGGCACAGATGGACTTTTTAAGTCACTAGAGTAGTGAAAATGGCTGTTCTATTGCTCCAAATGGCAATCTAGCATCGAGAAAGAGTTAGTGTACATCCAGGCTTTTACTCACAATCATAGAATAGTTTTTTTCCACTTATGCTATAATACATTTTTCATTATATGATCTGGATAGAACAGTGAAAGAATTAAGGAACGCTTTTCCCAAAGCATGTCTCTCCTAATTTATCACAGTCCTCAACTTGGTGCACATAACTAGCATTCAACAAAGCATAATGCTGCTAAACCTTTCCAGCCTCTGCTTGTGATTTACAATGACTATGAAAGGTGTAGAGCATTTTGCAACTGATAGAAATACACAGTTTTAAATTATTTATTATAAATTGCTTATGTATTCATATTAATGTCTGTCGCCCCCTCTAGACTGTAAGTTCATTGTGGGCGGGAAACACATCTGCTAATTCTCTTGTACTGTACTCTTCCAAGCACTTAGAACAGTTCTCTGCACGTACTAAGTGCTCAGTAAATATCATTGATTGATGGATAAAACTAATATAGGAATTTATATATAAAATATCAGTTGTAATCATATCTCTGAACAATCTACCCCCAACTATTACTTCATATGAATTAGTGGTTCCTGTAACACAGTTTTCTCATATCACAAGTTTCTTCAAGAATGCCATCTTCTACATTTTAGGAGAACTTGTACTTACCTGGTAGGATCTGATCTGTTGGTTTTGAGTTCAAACCACACTGCATTTCCTCAATCTTCTGCAGTATTATCATGTAATAGCATAGTAGGAAACTTTTGCAGAACCAAAAAATTTGTGTGGGAGAAGTGTAGGTTTAGTAGAAAAGAATACTCTTCTAAAGTCAGCTTTGCCTCACACTTTAAACCCAGGAGCACCTGATTGAGAATGAAGTATCAATACTACGCCAAGTGAAACATCCAAACATCATCATGCTAATCGAGGAAATGGACACTTCCAGTGAGCTGTATTTGGTGATGGAATTAGTCAAGGTAAAATGACTTGGGACTGTTTTCTTTGGAAATTAATGTATGCTTTACTATTGTGCCTACTGTAAGCCATCATTTACTTTCAGGAGATTTAGCCAGTGAGGTATTTTATTAATTAGTTTAGTCATGCAACTATTAACATTAAAGATTCATTGTATTAGAAGTTATGCTGTTCTGTTTAATAAAATGTTCTTTGTAGGAGTTACATCTGTTTCCACCTCTCAGTGTTAAAATAAACCTATGTGATTATAATTAATGATTTCATCAGAAATGAAAGGGCTTTGAAGCATTGTGATTTTTTTAAATATTCCCATGTAAGTTTTTCAGAAATCCCACAGATAGATTGAAAAACCTTTTAGTTTTTCCCAATTTCCAGTGAAGGAATAATGTATCTAATTACTGTGACAGAGAGCAAGTCAAGAAGAAGATCAGTGATGAGATCACAAATTAAATTAGTTTTTTATTGTAATTTCCCACTGTGTTAATTTTTTAATATCAAAAATTCTCCAAGTAATTAGACAAAATTACTCTCCTTGAATGAAATAATTCCATCTCTCCTGAGATGATAAATCCAGAATGCTAATTGTACATAGAGCAAATCTTTAAAATTAATTAAATGCTTTTTTCTAAGAAATGGTATATTGATTCCTCTGAAAGAATTTTTGATTTAAAAACAACCCAAACTTTATCCCTTGAAAACATTTCCTTAATTACAGATTCTCATTCACGTATATTGCAATGCTTGGAATTCTAGTATCCAGGGCAGTCACTGTGACGAGACATTTAAACTCATCCTACCAGATGGATAAAAATATTTCTGATTTTCAGTTCTCATCCTCTTTAGAAAAGCAACCAAACCACCACTTGTTAAACAGTGCTTGGCACAGAGTAAGTGCTTAACAAAGACCATCATTATTATTGTTAAATCCCCCAAGAACCAATGAATAGAATACCAAACAATGCTATTTGAGTGCTTATTGTATGTTGAGCACTGTACTAAGTTCTTAGGAGAGTACAATGCAGGCAAGTTGGTAAACACAATCCCTGCTCTCAAGGGGTGTACAGTCTGGAGGGAGAGACAGACGGACATTAAAATAAGTTAGACTGTGTTCAGAAGTGCGGTGGGGCTGAGAGTGGGGTGAATAGTCGATCTGAAAGGCATCCAAGCGATAGATGGGGAGAGGGAATAGGGGAAGTGAGGGCTTAATGGGAGAAGGCATATCATAAAGACAGCATTTTTAGCCTTCTTAAAGTATTTTTGAAATGCTGGAAAAGAAGCTAGTGAAATAATTCAAAGTGGAAAAGAGAAGCAAATGAAAAGTCAATGTGTATGTATAATTTACTTTCTTGCCTCTCTGTGCCATCATGTATATTATTCATGTCGGTATTTTTCAGCTTGTTTATTGCTGATCTTCTATATCTACAGCCACATGGAGAAGGCGGGTTTATTTCTCTCTGTCAGTACAGTTTTTCAGCATTCTGAGATGGCAGGAGTGGCATAAATTTTAAGGATGCTGGTTATAAGGTTGCTTGGTTTTCCTTCTGCTGCCCTGTGGTTTCTGTTGTTTACATTAGGGAGGCGATCTTTTTGATGCAATCACCTCTTCAACCAAGTACACTGAGAGAGATGGCAGTGCGATGGTCTACAACTTAGTCAGTGCCCTGAAATACCTCCACAGCCTCAATATCGTACATCGAGATATCAAGCCTGAAAATCTCCTGGTAGGTTCTTTTTTCCTCTTTGTTCTCTTCTCTTCTAATGGAAATGATTGCATGTAAATACAGAAAAATCATGAGGTTTTGCTCATGACAGGAGAAAGTGTTGAGAGCACAAATGTAGGGACTCAACAGGTTTAAAATGACAATTTCCATGACATATTGCAAATCTAATGAATTAATGTGTGGGTAGTGTTCAATAGACCCTCACACCTGGCCTTATTTACATCCTGACTACCCATTGAAAATTGAGGTGGGCAAGGTGTGTGGCTTTACTAGGTAAAATAAAAGTCTGAAAAATAAATTGGAGTTGTAACTGCTTGTAAAAAGGTATATGAATTATTTCAGGGATTTCGAGGCCTCTTCAATGACCCTTTTAGTGGTGAAAGTCTCCCTTTTCCCTCCCTATGGTAATATCATTTGATGACATGACTTCTTAGTGTTCTGCTTATGAACCATATGAGTATTGCTTGTTTCCCCTCTCTTCCCAAAGGCATTATAATTCATTTCTATGTACTCCCATCAAGGAAATAAATATCCCCTGCTCTGTAATGAGACATATTATGACTCTGTTTTATGAACTCCAGGATAGAGTTGAAGGCAGAATTCAAATCCCTATCACGTCGTCCTTGGGGGATGTGGGTGCTGTCTTCACTATTCAAAACAGATGTCCATATGGCCGTCAGCAGCATGTGGCTCTTTCTAAAAGGGCCTGGCTGCTGTTTGTTAACTTCACTCTAAGCCAGTTACCCTACAGAAGAAGTGAAGACAGGAGGCAAATATATATTCTAAACTGGATCTATACCGGTATGTTGAGCTTGGCATTAATATGAGAATTATTCACCCAGTCCCTATCATCTGGATTGGTTCAACCCCTCTTATTACTATCAGGTAGTCTTACCAGTGGATGCATGAACTGTATGGAGTTTTCGAGAAGTACAGGACAAGTAAGTTTGTAGTCTACTGGGGGAGACAGACGTAAAAGCACATATGGAGTAATCAAAATAAATAAATGAATGTAAATTTGACTATATGTAGATACATAAATGCTGAGAGTGGGTATAAGTATTTAAGTGTAAATATTCTATAGTTAAGAATGAGGAAATAGAGCTAGACAGTAGACACAAGTGGCTGATGGAATATAATGACCAGGAAAGTACAGGGAATAAAGCTAATCCTTCAGTGTTGCTTTTAAATATTCACAAATGTCCTACAGACAACATTGTTAGACTGGAAGGTAAATTGTTGGCTTGATATAAGCTTATTCCCAATTGGAACATTAGGTCTGACACTAATGTGAACTCATTAAACCGGAGTACTCTGGGAAAAAAAAAAACTCATTTGTTAAATAAACATAAATGCCCTTTCTTTTTTTCATAGAGAGTGTAAATGGATTACTTAAAAGATGAAAGAGTAGTTTTTTACTATTGGTGCTGCCCTGGATAAGAAAGTGACTTAATAGAATTGCCTGTATTGTAAACAGTTACTGTCAGTTTCTTCTGCTACCAAAATGTAATTCAGTTGTTTCGCACCAGATTATTCATTGCTCTGATTTGCACCTTGCACCCCAGTTGCAAACCCATAAGTTACAAAGTCTGCTGGGAATGATGGATGGGCATCTATGTCAGGGAGCATGGGGGTTGCCACTAGAGCTATGAATTACAGTACCGAGGTGCCCTGTCACAGCTGACTGTAGCTTAATTGCATACAAGGACTGAGTGATAAATTCTGCTTTGCTAGGAGATGTGGAGAAGGGAGAGAAGAGAGCTCAGTATACTAGGCGTTTTGCCTAAATGATGGTGTTTTGGAGTCTTTCTCTTTCTGGGAACAATGTTTCTGTTCTCTAGAACATGATATTTAAACGTCTCCCAGCCTCTCATCTGTGGAAAGCATCCAAATTTCACCTGAGGCTGACAATAATTTAACACTTGGAGGATGGAGCTACTTTGGTTGGGAGTTGGCAGTAAAGTTATACAGTGATTGCTGCCCCATTTGAATTTCCCACTTCACCTCGTTACCAAAACCACCTTCCTTGAGGTTTGCTTGGTATGAACTTCTCAAAATTGCTTTTATTTACACTCTGGAGAGGATTTCCTTCGGCAATATTGATCCCATCGTTCTATTACTATTACTACCACTAATAATGATGATGATAATTGTAATATTTGTGAAGTGCTTGCTGTGTGTCAAGCATTGTACTAAGCCTAAGGTAGATATAAAGTATTCAGGTCCCACTTGGGGCTCATAGTCTAAATTACAGATGGAGGAACTGAGTCACAGAAAAAGTTAGGTGACTTGCCCAAAGTCATACAGCAGGTAAGTGGCAGAGCCTGGATTAGAACTGAGATCCTCTGACTCCCAGGTCCCTGCTATTTCCACTACTCCATACCTATTTTTGTACTTCAGGAAAATAAAATGGATGGAATAGTTTTATTTTTAGCAGATCTGATCACTCTATTTGCCGGGCAAAAATTAACCATATGGAGACAATGATTAATTGGTCAAATTTATATTTATATAAATGGAAACCTTTATATAGCCAAGGTTCTGAATTTAGTCTCCAATATATTCAGTTTGAAATCTCAGAAATTAAGACTCTTTGAAATTAGATTTCTAGATGTTTTAATCCATGATGCTGCCTTTTGGCAAATGTTGCTAAAAACTGACCTTAATTCTGTATTTTTGAGAGTGGGTAAATTGTGCTCCAGGGAATTACAGGGGCTAAGGGTTATGTAAACACAGATAGCACCTCGATATTCTAGTTTGTTGCCCTCAAGGCCTGTGAAAATGAATTTATATCCCTCAAATTGTGGGCAGATTAAGATCTATGTTCTCATGAAAGAGAAGCAGTATGGCCTACTGGAAAGAACACAGGCCTGGAGTTTAGGCGACCTGGGTTCTAATCATGGCTTGGCCAATTACCTGATGTGTATTCTTGGGCAAGTAAGTCACTTAACTTCTCTGTTTTTCAGTACCCAGGTCTGTAAAATGGGGATTAAGACTGAGTCATGTGTGGGACAGGGTCTATGTCCAACCTGATTTAATCTAACCCAGTGCTTGGCACATAGTAATCTATACAGTGCCTGGCACAGAGTAAGCACTTAACAAGTAGTGTTTTAAAAAAATATCTTTTGGGGGTAAAAACCTGCCCCATTACCATTTTGAGAATTTTTAAATCATTGAATTGTTGATTATGACCCCAGTGTGTGAGGAAGTGTTCAGTAAATACGATTGAATGAATGAACGAATGAATGGGAAATTGCAAGTAGTTTTAGCCCACTTAGGGATGCCACTGTGGATTTAGATATGGGGATGAGTGTGCATTTCAGCTCCTCAATGTAAAGCAGAGCAAGGCTCAGGAGTTTTCACAGGACCTGAAGCAAAGTATTCTACAAGTGTTGACCATCCCTCATTGAGTCAGGACGAGTGTGATTTGATCACTTTCTCATTCTGGGATTTCTGGGCAGGTGAGAGTAGAGGGGGTTGGTGGTCACTGTCCTCTTCCCTGCCATTATAGAGCACTTCTGCGGTAACAAAGACACAGGTGCTTCTCCTGCCCCTGAGAGTAGCCAAGGCGGAATAGATCATGAGCTCCAGCACACAGTTGTACACAATTGAATTCTCCACCTAGGTGAACAACACCACTGACTCCACATCCAACTTTTCTCAGCACAACCAATAAGCCTTTGGTTCTAGCTGAAACAAGTAGTGAAACATACATTTTGGCAAAATTGACTCTATGCGTATAATGGGTCCTGAGATAAGGTACAAGCTGAATCCACTACATGAAGGAACTACTTTCTGCAACTTGCTGCTCTGCCTCCAAATTAACATTCTGCCTTTTGTTCAAGCTGAATCTGATGTACAGTTGCCAGGGGCTGTTGGTTCATTTCATTCATTCAATCGTATTTATTGAGCACTTGTTGTGTGCAGATCACTGTACTAAGTGCTTGGGAGAATACATTATAGCAATAAATAGACACATTCCCTGCCCACACCGCTTGCAGTTCCCAGCAGGGAATGACTGTGTTGCATTGATTTTTAAAAAAATGCATCAAGATGATCTGAAGCATTTCTCCTGCCGGCTTTCAATGATTCCTTCAAAATTGCTTTGGTTCCTGGTTCACCCATGCCCAGGAAAATAAGCTGTGAGCACAGATTTCATTGCCTGTGCAATTTACTTGCAGTGTAACTTCATTGTAAGAGACTTTGCCCTGCTGCTTGATGATTGTTGTAAGTACTGGTTGTTGAATATTCATAGAGATTTTGATAGTAAAACTTTCCCAGCTCTCTAACAGACTAGCTAAATGCCAGCAACACAAAAGTGGCTAACCATGTTCCAAATCACTTGCCCCAAACACTTTAGGATGATTTCTTGTTTGGCCATTAAGGTGTGTTTCTCTCGAGCAGTAGACAGTCAAGTGGTGGTATGTCAGAGGTCATATCCTGGCGAGGGCTCTGTGTTGCTTTTACTTGTTTATCCTGCATCACCCTTACACTTGAATTTGCTCCCCTTATTTACTCCTCCCTCTGCCCCACAGCGCTTGTGAACATATCTGTAATATATTTATATTAATGTCTGTCTCCCTCTCTAGACTGTAAGCTCCTTGTGAGCAGGAATCGTGTCTACCAACTCTGTTATACTGTTACATTGTACTGTCCCAAGCGTACAGAGCTCTGCACATAGTAAGCGCTCTAGAAATGTGATTGATTCTTGATCCTACAGTTTCAGTTAGCATCCACCTTCCAGGCTCTGCCCTTGTGAGTGACTTTGTGTCCATTTCTGAGGTAAATGACTCAGCTGTTCTTTCACATTTTTTCAACCTAGAGTACAGCAAATTAACAAAATACTAAATGAAGCTTGCACATTTTCAAAACAAGTGAAAGCATCTTTATGGATCATCCTTTGAAAAGTGGCCCTGGCCAGATTTCATGTAAATAATTTATACTTTTTTCCTCCAACTCAGATGCTAACTTAAAACCTTTTTGAAACTTTTTGATTTCAAAGGTAATATTTTCTGGGATTGACATCCAAAAATAGGTCATAGAATCTGAAAAATGAAAATCAATGAAACACAAAGAGAAATCTGCTGGGCCAGATTTTTAAATAGAGCTTTGTAGATGGTAAAACACAGTACAAAATTGGCATTGGGATTTTGTGTTGCACGTTGGATATTTGCATTAAGGTATTTGTGCTTATGCATACTGTACTGGAATTGATTCTTAATTAATATTTCTATCTACTCCCGGGTTACAGATTTAATTTTAGACCCTCTGTAATACAAACATCAGTCCTGAAAACAATGCAAAACACGTACCTAAATCTAGTACTGTTTGCAAGGTTGAATTTGAAAGAGTTCCATTGTAATAACCTTAGAAATTTCCAAGACCAAAACAAAGCTTAAGAGTACAGTGATACATTTCAAAATTACTCATGAAGCCAAAAGAAAGAAGGTTTCCTTTTATGGGATTAAATAGAAATCAGCATCTACTGTCCTTTGTGTTAAAAGAGCAAACAAACACATGGTTCTGTTTATGGCTGTAGGTATGTGAATATCCTGATGGAACCAAGTCTTTGAAGCTGGGAGATTTTGGGCTGGCTACTGTGGTCGAAGGGCCTTTGTACACGGTCTGTGGTACACCTACTTACGTGGCACCCGAAATTATTGCTGAAACTGGGTAAGTACCCACCCTCCTCTATCAGCTTGGTTAGATCATGTCCCTTGACTTTTCCAAAAGTACTTAAAACATGTCGGTTCGACCTTCACAACATCGCTAAAATCCTCCCTTTCCTCTCCGTCCAAATTCCTATCATGGTAATACAATCACGTATCCTATCCCACCTTGATTACTGTAATCAGCCTCCTTGTTGATCAGCCTCCTTGTTGACCTCCCTGCCGCCTGTGTCTCCCCACTCCAGTCTGTACTTCATTCTGCTGCCTGGATCATTTACCTTCAAAAACGTTCAGACCATATTTCCCTACTCCTCAAGAAACTCCACTGGTTGCCCATCCACCTCCGCATCAAACAAAAACTCCTCACCATTACCTATAAAGCACTCAATTACCTTGCCTCCTCCTACCTCACCGTGCTACTCTCCCACTACAACCCAGCCTGCACACTTTGCTAACCTTTTCACTGTAACTCCATCTTGTCTACCTCGCCACCAATTTCTCGTCCATATCTCTGGCCTGGAATGTCCTCCCTCCTCATATCTGACAGATAGTTCCTGTCCCCCACTTCAAAGCCTTATTGAAGGCACATTTCCTCCATGACGCCTTCCCTGACTAAGCTCTCTTCTCTTACTCCATTCATTCTCCCTCCAGCCCCATAGCTCATATGTAGATATCTGTAATATATTTATTTATTTGTTTATATATATATGTCTGTCTCTCCTTCTAGACTATGAGCTCATTGGTGGCAGGGAATGTTTGTTGTATTATGCTCTCCCAAGGACTTAGTACAGTGCTTTGCATACAGTAAGCACTCAATAAATGTGAATGAGTGAATGAATATTTGTTGTTTATTTATCCACCTGTTTAGTTAGTATTTAAATCTTCTGCCAAGTCCTTTTAACTGTTGAGGAGTCTCTACTTTTTTCGTCCTCTCCATTAGGTTATAAGCTCCTTGAGGGGAGGAATCTAGTCTTATCCTTTTGAAAGTCCCGCTAGTCCCTAGTACAGTGTTCTGAACCAAGCAGGTGTTGAAATAGTTCTTTTGATGTTGATCTTTGGATGAAGTTGTAGAGGCGGGGTTTTTATGAGCTGCTGAGACTAGAGAACTGGGAGGCATCACTCTTGTAATATGCCATCGAGTCGTTTCCGACCCATAGAGACACCATGGACACATCTCTTCCAGAATGTCCCACTCGCCATCTGCATTCGTTCTGGCAGTGTTATCCATAGAGTTTTCTTGGTAAAAATACATAAGTGGTTTACCATTGCCTCCTTTGAAGCAGTAAATTTGAGTCTACACTTTTGACTGTCTCCCATGCTGCTGCTGCCCAGCATGGGTGAGTTTTGACTTATAGCAGATTGCCTTCTACTCACTAGCAACTGTCCAAGCTAGGAATGGAATGGATATGCCTCTGCTTGACTCTCCCTCCCGTAGCCGAGACTGGTAGAGTACTGGAACTCTCCAGGTGCGACCCTGAGAGGGGAGACATCATCCAAAGATCCATACTTCTGACTTCCTGTGTGGTCTTGGTTAATCCATTTTCCAATAGATTTTATAGACTTTTAAGCAGGCCTACACTAAAGCACACTTTCATCTTAAAGGATTGTCAAGAGAGTTTAGCAGGATCTTATATTTAATATGGAGGTAGCTTAATTAGGTTAGTTTACCATATAATTGTCGATAGAGGTTGTTGTGCATAAAGTAGCAACCTTGAACAAAAAGTTACAATTTCAAGGTGCCATATGATGGTACCATGGTGTGTGTTCCACGTAGCCCTACTTAGGGGTTCAAGGCTCAACTCAGAAGAGTGCCCCTGCTATATTTTCATTAATATAGTTCAGTAGAAATTATCTTTCAATGACCCTCTCACATATGGAACCAGCTCTGAACACTAAGGTAAGGTTGTCCTTTGATTAGAAGTGGACACTCCTGATAGTGGTTATCAACTGACATTGTCACAACTGAGATTTCTTGATTACTTATATACTCGGTCCATGAAACAAAGAGCTAAACTACTCAGGTGTTCTCTGATGATGACCTGAACAGAAAAGTTTCTCCCCCAAGGATTGTATTTGAGTTACCTGAAACTAGGGTGTTTTTTCTTTTCTTAAATGGTATTTTTTAAGCTCTTCCTATGTGCCAGGCACTATACTAAGCACTGAGATTTAACAAGCTAAAGAGGTAATGGCTCTTAGTCTTTAATCCCCATTTTACGGATAAGGTAACTGAGACACAGAGAAGTTAAGTCACTTGCCCAAGGTTACACAGCAGGCGAGTGGTGGAGCCGGAATAAGAACCCAGGTCCTCTGACTCCTGAGCCATGCTCTATTATGTCTGTGACTGAATATATACATTTGCAAACCAGAAGCTTGCACGGAGCAGGTCTGAGAAGTTTAAACTGGGTAACGTTTCTTTCTCCCTGTTGTTATAGCTATGGTTTGAAGGTGGACATTTGGGCAGCTGGTGTCATCACATACATCCTACTATGTGGATTCCCTCCATTCCGCAGGTGAGCCTTCTCTTTAGCTGAATTAGCATCAAGAAAAAAGTTTCACTTCTTGTCTGTGACTCACTCACTGATTAGGACAAAACAGTTACAAGTCGTACGGAGTTCCATTATCCTGGTGAAATAAACTCTACCTTTCTCCTTGGGCAAACTTTTTAGAGCGAGAACCCTTCTAATTTAGGGGCATTGTTGCCTTCTGTTTGCTGTGCTACCTATGTAATTGGTTTTATGTAGTTTCTCTTCCTTTTCTTTTCTCTCCTCTCCACAAACCTCTTTTTCTAGGCTCTCGAATCTGGCCTCTGAACTGGAGGAGGTTTTCTTAGCTTACTCTAAGCCTATGTCTGGGGATGGAAAGAATATCTGGGCCATTTTATGACCCTGGTGATATCCAGGAGACAAGCTTCTCCTAAATAATTACCCCTCCTAAATAACCTCAGCTATGACAGTTTTGAAAAACTTGTAAGAAATCAGTCAAAAATTAATGTAGATTCACAACTCCCTCTGGTGTTATTTACTTGCAAGTGCATCATTTAAAAATTGAATTTTCGGTAAAAAGAGGGATTCATGTTTTTTGTCGTTTTTTCATTTTCCTTCCACCCTCTAAAAGAGTTCTGTAACTATTTATTTTGCATGGAAACAGCTGGCTAATCACTAATTTTGATTGCTTTGCTTATCATCAATACCAATATAATTTGTATTATATATGCACATACATAGAATGCTTAGAGAAAGCTAATGGGTTTAAAGTATGATTCAGTAACTGCTATTTTTGTGCAAGTTATATACATAATTATGGAGGCATAAATATTTTAAAGGATTTAAAATATTGTCTCTGCTAAAGTAGAACTATATTTTGGAGTCAAGTTCCTGAAATAATATATACCAGAGTGACAGATGTACAGATAGAATGCAGAGTAGTTAGTTCAGTTACGTACAGTGGTATTCTAGAGTGTCATTGGGCATCTTACACAATCAAATATTAATGTTATTTTGAACTGTGGCTGAACAGTTATGCTACAAAACTGATAGTCTCACTATATAAATTTTTAAATATAGTGGAATCTTTCTTCAGAAATCTCATGCACTTGGGTGCAAAGTGTAACTAGAATTAAAAATGCATTGAATAACACCCACTTTTCTGTCATTCCCAATACTCCCCACTTTGTTTTAACTTAATCCGAGTCCTCTATCCCAACTTCGACATTACCCTTCACTTTCCAGAAACATTGTCTTTATATATACACATATATGTATACATATGTATATATACATTTTGATGTGTAGAATGTGGTATATTCAAGACTTGTTTAGGTGCAATGTGATGTAATCTAAATTCCTGTTTTGATCACTTCCCAAACATTAAGTTGTCTATACTGACCCATGGGTTTTTTTTATAGTGAGAAAAGTTAAATGAAGCAGCGTGTCTCAGTGGAAAGAGCCCAGGCTTGAGAGTCAGAGGTCAAGGATTTGAATCCTGGATCTGCCACTTGTCAGCTTTGTGACTGTGGGCAAGTCACTTCACTTCTCTGTGCCTCAGTTACCTCATCTGTAAAATGGGGATTAACTGTGAGCCTCACGTGGGATAACCTGATTACCCTGTATCTACCCTAGTGCTTAGAACAGTGTTCTGCACATAGTAAGTGCTTAACAAATACCAAAATTATTGTTATTATTATTATTAAACTTGCTTTCCCAATAGTTTTTGTAATTTTGGAACATTTACTTTAATTGGCTAACTCAAAAGCTAAGAAAATATTGTTGCCTTTCAATTTTTTGTGATCGAAAAGAATCCCTGTCAAAGTATTTGTATTCTAAAGGATTGGTTGCTATAGAAATGTGCAGATCAGTCCAGCAGGAGTTAGATCAGATGATGCTTTCTTGCCTGGCAATTGTTCTATTGGGATGATGATCTGGGTATATTAATATTTTCTAGGTCCTTCAGCAAGGATTCCCTTTTCCTCTATTGTCTGTTCACAGTGCTGACATTTCAAGCTTCTGGATATTGCTTCAAGATTCTTTTTCTTTCTGCTGACAACTTTGAAGTTGCTCCCCTTAGTGTCGGCTGCAGCCCCTCACACCTACCAAGTTCAGCTACTGCTTTAAAAATCCAGAAGGATTTATTTAGAGTTCTGGGATTTCACTTTACTTTTTACAGCTTTTTGGGAGACCCTTTTTATTTTTTAAAAAGAGCGAGGTTGTTGAATCTGAGTTAAAAAGAAAAGTTAAGGAAAGTCATTTGGGAAACAAATATCATTTTTCACTTACTCGGGACTTATTCCTTGTTTCATTCATTATCTAGATGTTTTTCTGAGTATTCTTCACAGAATAGTTCAGACTTCTCCAACCTAGGTTGTTCTGCCATTTCAAAAATGGTTAAATTGAGTTCAGCCAGTTAGCGAACTACACAGCCAAAAGAAAAGGAAATGAACGAAGCAGAGAAAGGGACGTCAGGTAATGAAAAAATAGAGTGAGGCTTCTTTTAAAAAGAGCAGCAAAGAAATCTACCTCGTCCCTTACTTCTGCAGTTCCAGGCCACTTCTAATTGTGCTTTCTAGGCCCTTGCGCCACTGACAGAGACCCTAGAAGCTCTGGTGTAGATATGGAAGGATTCAAATATAAATGCCACCGACATTCATGTGGCTTGTTCATATAAGAGTAGTACTTATAATAGTGACAGTAATACTTTAACACTTATTGTATGTCAAACGCTGTACTGAGTGCTGCTGAAAATACAAAATAGGTTGGACACAGGTCCTATCATATTTTGGGGCTCACAATATAAATAGTAGAGAGTAATTTAATTGTAGTTTTACAGATGAGAAAACTGAGATACAGAGAAGTTGCCCCTTGCCCAAGGTCATGCAGCAGATAAATAGCAGAACTAGGATTAGAACCCAGGTCCTCAGACTCCCAGGCCCCCTGACTCCCAGGCCTGTGCTCTTTCCACTAGACCGCGCTGCCCAAACTCTTTTCAAATAACCGCAAAAAATCTGCCAGTTCACCGAGGAGATATGGAAATCCTCGTTTTGTCACTATATGAGTGCCTGTTTATGGTCGTACAGTCCCCACACCTCAGACTTGCTGGAGCTAGGGGGTCTTCCCAGTATCTTATTATGGCATGAGAGTTGCTAGATGAGACGGGATTGGATGTCTCAGTAATGGAGTATCTAAGGGGTGTTTGGAAATATTTCCAGGAGGGGAAGTGGTATTTGAAGCTTTTAACCTTCTTTTCCAGTGTTTTGATTTGAGTCTGAACAGCCCACCTTCATGTGCATAAAGCTCTGAATTCCATATTCCAGGTTTTTAGATTCTTGAAGAAACATCTGATGCCCCAGAGTAGGAATTTCTGAATGAGATTTTGCCTGCCTTGTTAAGGCCATTTCCTTAGCAGCAGTTCACAAATTTGAAGAAGGAAATCATCTCTGTTCCTCTAGGTTCATGAGGACACTAGGCCAAAGAAAGGAAAGAGTTGGGGCTGGACTAAGGGATTGAAGGACCCCGGCATCAGACAATGAAACCCCAGGAAGTGTCTTGAGATCAGAGATGGGTTTCTGGGGACAAAGTGCTCTCCCTTCAGCTGATTCATTGCCTTCCCAGGTTTCCAGCAGCTCCTTGGCTGGGGTCAGTTCTAAGCAGGAGAAGTCAGTCAGTCATATTTATTGAGTACTTGCTATACTAAGTGCTTGGGAGGGTACAGTAGTGAAGTAGCTTGTGAAGCAGCGTGGCTCAGTGGAAAGAGCACGGGCTTTGGAGTCAGAGGTCATGGGTTCGAATCCCAGCTCTGCCACTTGTCAGCTGTGTGACTGTGGGCAAGTCACTTAACTTCTCTGTGCCTCAGTTACCTCATCTGTAAAATGGGGATTAAGACTGTGAGCCCACGTGGGACAATCTGGTTCCCCTGTGTCTACCCCAGCGCTTAGAACAGTGCTCAGCACATAGTAAGCGCTTAACAAATACCAACATTATTACAGTAAAGACACACATTTCCTGCCCACAACGAGCTTACAGTCTAAGGGAGGAGATAGACATTAATGTAAATAAATAAATTACAGATATGTACATTAGAGCTTTAGGGTTGGTTGGGGGATGAATAAAGGGAGCAAGTCAGGCCACTGGAGAAGGGAGTGGGAGAAGAGGAAAGGAGGACTGAGTCAGAGAAGGCCTCTTGAAGGAAATGTGCCTTCAATAATGCTTTGAATTGGGGAAGAGTAATTGTCTGTTGGATAAAAGCAAAGGCATTTCTGGGAGCTGCCTTAGTCCATTTTGGCCAGCTCTGGCCAGCACCATCCCACCAGGGTTTCCTTGTCTGGTTATGGGACCATTAGAAACAAGAAGCCTGAGCAGCTTCTCCATTTCATCAAGCTTAATCTACCTCTGGGTGAGGCAGCGTCAGAGGGTCAGGAGTGCTGGCGGGTGTGAGTACACATGTAGGAGACCATAAACCACGCAAGGGCAGGGATTGCCTCTTGGTCTTTATTTTTCACTCCCTGTTCCGTGTTCTGCTTTCTCTGGGTATTTAGTGAATATTTTCAACTGACTAGCCGAAAACAGGCCGAAAGACCTAGAGTTCAACAGTATTTATCTAGTTGAAAGCTGCTGGCTGTTGAAAGAAATGACTACCTTTTCTGGTGGGTCTAATTTGCTCTTTCCAGATGGCTTAGTTTATGTTTCAGCTAACTCTCAGTGATTTAAGGACTGATTCTCCGGTTTGTGAATTATCCAGGCCCTGTGGCTGTCCTCCCCTTGGCTGCCTGCCCTGGGGCCTTTTCTCTGTTTATTCCAGCCTCAAGATTGCAACTCTGATAAGGGCCACTAGCTCAGGATGCAGTCCTGAGTCCCACCTACCTCACCCCCCCCCCAATCTGAGCTCTGAATCCCATTTTATTGGCAGAAACTAATTCACTTTCTCTCTTTCCTATTTAATCGACTTAGTGAGAACAATCTTCAAGAAGATCTCTTTGACCAGATCCTTGCTGGAAAGCTGGAGTTTCCTGCCCCTTACTGGGATAACATCAGTGATTCAGCAAAGGTACCAAGATGAGCTTCTGCCCCTAGTCTATTTGTAGCCAGAAGAGTCCTTCACTAGCCCAGTAGGACTCTGTGCCTTTCCTGTGACTATGATTATGGGCTCTGTGACTATGGACAGTTCAGTCCATGTCACCATCGTTTTACTGCTGGTTTACAGGCCAAATCTCAAAGACAGCTGGGCCATTCAGGCAGTATATAAGGTGTCTGACCCAGGCAGGTATTCAGTCCATGCGTGTTGGCTAATCTGCCTGTGTGTATACACTATGGAGAGATTAGTTGTTACCAGGTAATTTGACCACTATAGACATGCAAGATGGACAGTGGAGGCCCTGAGACCCTAAGGATTAGTTTGTTTTATGTTTTGTCATTTATGTAACTCTTGGTTTGAAATCCCTTTTTTTTTTTTGATTTTTCCTCTGGATTCTTCCTGTACTTGAGAACACCTTTGAGGCAAAGATAGGTTCCTCTCGCAGAAACCCAGTCCACTCACTCATAATGCACATAGGTTTCTCCAAAAATCCAAGCACAGAATAGCCAAATAGAAAATACTTTGGGAATCAATAGTAATGATGCACAACAGACTTAAGAACCAGTGATCCAATTTTGTAGGGGGAGGTTGCAATACAGTTTACATTTGTGAATGGGGTGGGAAGTAGTACCTTCTCTTCAATCCCTCTTTTCCATTTGCAAAGTAATGAGGTGAATTGTTCCTGGAATGTGTGTGGTGTACAGTAAAGGGAATTGAAGCTAACAGTGATTGTCTCTGGGGTAAGGAGCCAGATGGTGTGGAATCCAACGCTTTACCGAATGAAGCAAAACCGGAAACCTGGAGTGGCCTGGAAAAGGGATTCAGAGAGGAGGCAAGATGAGGAGAGGGTATCTCTGAGCCTCTTTTAGAGGACAGGTGTTGGGAAGGAAATAGTAAGAAGGGAGCCACTGGGGCCAGGAGAATGATGTCAGGAGGTCCAGTGAGGGTGAGCAAAAAACGTCCTGGAGTTTGGGTGGAGGGAGGGTGTCTGCAGTAGTAGGGACAGGTTCCAGATTGCCCTCCAGTGAGCCATGGTTCCTCACAAAAATCAGGGTGTGTGTCTTCTCTGAGGAGACCACCTGCGCAATCTCCCAGGATGTGGCTGGACTAGAAGTGAAATCCATGAAGAGGGCCTCGGTGGGGCATGAGTGAGCCTCATGGCTAGCTGCCCACCCATACTGCAGGGTCAGGGAATCTGTAGAGAACAGTCGTATCTGTTAGCCCATTGAAGTCGGAATTCTCCGTTTCATGCCAGTGTCTGGCTTATGTTGTAGTCCTTCACCTTCCTGACCTCTGGGACTTTCCCAAACGTCTAGTGGAAGCTGCAGTATCGGTTTTTGACCCACCACCGAACAGCCTAGGGCTGCCAACTAAACCTTTCATGCTGCCTTTCAGATCACCTTTCCCTCACGTCCTGGCAGGAGGAAAAAACAGGGGAATTGTCACCCCAAAGGACCAGTCAGGGCACGTCTCTCCTCAGTTCAATCCAGGAAGAGGAGCAGGATTCAGGAATCCCATCTTCTGTCACAGATCCTGCTACAGAGGAGAGTGCACATTGGATGAGGAGTGAAGCAGGGCCTTCACCAAGTACAGGACCCCAAGGCGGGCATCTTGATTTGCCCTTACATCCTTCAAGTGGGGCGACTTTGCTGACTTTCTTAGGAAATACTTAGGGCCAAAACCAGTCGTATGTCTGAAGATTTACGCTGTTTTCCTCCTGCTTCCTTTGCTGTTTGCTCTTTGTTTTCTACTAGGAATTAATCAGCCGCATGCTACAGGTAAATGTGGAAGCTCGATATACAGCAGGGCAGATCCTGAGTCATCCCTGGGTTTCAGTAAGTTCATGCCTCATGCTCTCTCTCTCTCTCTCTAAATGATATATCCCGAGGATCAAATTGTGGCTTGGCTACTATCATTCCCCAACATGTGCACCTCAGCCTTCGAGCCATGCTTTGAGCATCGGTATGGCCTAGGAGAAACAGAACGGGCTTGGGAATCAAGGGACCTGGGTTCTAATCCCAGCTCTTCCATTTCCCTGCTGTGTGACCTTGGATGAGTCACCTAACTTCTCTGTGCCTCAGTGTCTGTAAAATAGGGATTAAATACCTGTTTTCTCTCTACCATAGACTGTGAGCCCCATGTTGGGTAGGGACTCAGGTATCCAACCTGATTATCTTCACCTACCCCAGCACTTAGTGCAGTGTTTGGTGCTTAGCAAGCACTTAACAAATAATAATGATTGTCATCATTATTATTTAAAGTATTAGTCCTGCCTTTTTTTTTTGAATGGTGGCAGAATCTTCACAACTTCTGATGTGACGTGTACCTAGCTAATCCAGCATGTAAAGGAAATCATCAGCACCTCTTGTTGGTGTGGTGATGGCTCTGGCTTGTTGAAGATGCCTCCTCTTCCCTACTCCCCTCCTGAAAAAAAAAGTTCTGACTTATTTGATGGGTATCATGAATAAGGCTGTTTACTGGGTGGTCAATTTCTTCCCCAACATGGTATTCAAACAAAGATGGTGCTTTCAGGATCAGAATATGTTGGAAATGCTTTGGGCTGGCTAGGAATGTAACCTCCTCTGAATTGCTAGGACCACATGATTAATTACCATTTCTCTCTGCTGGTGAATTGAGGTAGGGAGATTAAGCAAATTAGCCAAGGTCACCATGTTCTCATGATGGCTAATGTGAGCTCTGTAACTCTGAGCCCTCGGGCCTGGGCACAGAATAGACAGTCGACTTGCTGAGAAAGAAGTAGGACTTCTTCATTGGGTAGGAAATAACCAAGAGGAACTCTGGCCCTGTTCCTATGACTCACACTCTCTCTCTCAAAGGTGGCGAAGCCCGTTTGTGTGCAAGGACTATGTTTTCCATTTTCTGCTTCGGGGCAGAAGTGGTCATGCTTGTATTTCTTTCCACAGGATGATGCTTCCCAGGAGAATAATATGCAGGCAGAAGTAACAGGTAAACTAAAGCAGCACTTCAGCCATGCCCTGCCCAAACAGAACAGCACTACCACCGGGGTCTCTGTTATCATGGTAAGCAAATCAGAGCATTTATCCACCCACTGGTTACACCACAGTTTAGTTTTTGATAATAGATAATAGCTCCGATATTATAAACACATCATTGCGTCCAAAGGTTTCCAAGTGCAAACTCATATTCCCTATTCAGGGAGGTAGGAAAAAGAAAGTCCTGAGGTGGCTGCCCAGTAATGAATCACTTTCCCTTCATGTCATAAATCCATCACCCTGTGCAGCAGCTCAGCCCTCTTTGACTGTCTCGGGGCCATAAAGCCCCAGGCTAGGATATTGGCAGAGGGCCCTCAGTCAATTGATGGTATTTATTGAGCACTTACTATTAATAATAATAAAAAAATTGTGCTTATTTGTTAAGCGCTTACTATGTGTCAAGCACTGTACTAAGCACTGGAGTGGATACAATGAAATCAGGTTGGACACAGTCCTTGTCCCACATGGGGCTCACAGACTTAATCCCCATTTTACAGTTGAGGTAACTGAGGCACAGAGAAGTTAAGTGATTTCCCAAGGTCACTCAGCAGGCAAGTGGTGGAGCTGGGATTAAAACCCAGGTCATTCTGATCCCAGGCCTCTGCCCTGCCCACTAGGCCACACTGCTTATCGTTTGCAGAGTACAGTACTGAGCACTTGGGAAAATACAGTCCAGAAGAGTTGGTAGACAAGATCCCTGCCCACAACTAATTTTCAGGCTAAAAGATATCCAGGATGGTGGGTTGGGGGAGGGAGGGGCATAGGCTATGTACTACTTAACTTCATCGATGAAAGCCAGGACTTAATCCTAAAAACCCTTCAGAATGGTGGTTTTTCAGTGTTCAGGGAATTCAGATGGTTGTAGATTCCTCAGACTTTTTCTTGTAAGAGACGTTTTTCTACTTGGGCACAGTATTCTGTACTTGCAGCATTCTGGGAGTTGTTAAGTAGGCATCCCATTAGGTTGGTAGGCTTTAACCACCACCTTTTTCCAGTTCTCTTGGTTGCTTGGTCTCTAATAATAATAATAATGTTGGTATTTATTAAGCACTTACTATGTGCCAAGCACTGTTCTAAGCGCTGGGGTAGATACAGGGGGAATGGTTGTCCCACGTGGGGCTCACAGTCTTAATCCCCATTTTCCAGATGAGGTAACTGAGGCCCCAAGAAGTTGTGACTTGCCCAAAGTCACACAGCTGACAAGTGGCTGAGCGGGGATTCGAACCCATGACCTCTGACTCCAAAGCCCATGCTCTTTCCACTGAGCCACGCTGCTTCTCTAGACTGCGTGTGTGTTGTGGCAGGGAACATACCTCCCAACTCTTGAATTGTACTCTCCGATGTGCGTAGTGCAGGGTTCCTCATACAGTAAGCACTCAGTAAACACGATTGATTGATTGCTGAAAGGAAATACGAAGGGGCTCGAAGAGTGATTTTTTTCAATGTGTCTCAGTCTCCTGGTCCTCAACAAAATTATCGGGGTGAGTCTAGGCTTGGGATAAGCGTTTGGATTCAGGAGAAGGAACGATGATTGATATTATTGGTGATGTCTTCCAAGCGATGTGAGAGTTTTCGGGGTGATAATGGCCATCTGATCAGTTCCTGGTGCTCTGACAGCTGCCTGAGGTTTCAGCCACTTTTTATGTCCACGTCCAAGCATTGCCTTATAGCTAGCTATATTTACTGACAGAACTAAAGTCTAAGGTTCTCTGACTTCTCAATAGCTGTTCTTGTCTCTGAGGAAATTAGGGACTTCTTCGATTCTTTTTGACATTCTGACTTTTAAAACTGTGCTCCTTTCCTTCTCTGGGGGCCCTCCTCCCCTGTGAAGATTTCCTTCAGATCCACGCCTCACTTTTTTGCTCCTCACTCGGTCAAGATTATTAATAACGATAAAGATGTCTCCCTGACATATCACAGGCTACGCGAGCAATCAGTGAGAAAGGTCTGAAAGCCTCCCATCAGTCTCTGAGTGCGCATATGCACACACTCTCTCTCTCTCAGGAGCAAATCTGTTGGAATACAGATCTGTATATATTTGTGGCACTTTAGAATAGAATACCACAGAAAGTCAGGCTGGGGAAAGGTCAGTTCCTCACTGAATTTTTGAAGCTGGTCCCTTGATTCACTCATTTTTTTTGGCAGCATTCTGAATACTCTTGTAACGTAGAGTTAATTCCTAATGGTGGAAGCTGACTATCTGAGTTCATCCAGAGAGACTGAGGGCTTTAGGCTGTGCTGGCTGACAGGCTGCAGGTCTGTTTGGATGCCGCATGTGCCAGAATCACAGAAAGAGTTTATGCAGTTTGAGTTGCCTTATCTTGGTGGGGCTCAAGGCCTGAGGAGGAGAGTCAGTGTGAAGAAGGCTGTCACAGGATCCGAGCTCACTGCTTGGCTTTGAAAAGAACCACCTTGGCTTGGCCTCTTCCTTTTAGGCATCAGCAAGAGGCCGTTATCATGTGACTGGGTTGCATTCCACTCTCGGTGCTGGATAATGTAAGCAGAATAGAGCACTGGTGATTGTCTTCCCCCACCAGAAAATTCTGGGAGAATAGGGAGGGGGAGAGGGAGATGACATTAAAATGGAAAAGTTTTTTTTTTTAAAGAAAAAAATTACTATTTGGACTCCTGTGAGAGGCATTAAGTCAGTGCTAAGGACTTTACAAATGTGCTTTACTTCCCACTGCTAATTCCCAAGAAGTAGTTCCTTTCTGAAAGGCAAACTGATCATGTGCCTCAAATTCCCAGCCCCTTCACCAGTGGCAATCAGTCTCTCTTCCTTCAGTTCCACATCTTTTCTCCTTAATACAGTGTCTTTCAACTGTGGGCCCCAAATAGATTTATGTCTGGATGATTCTGTTCAGGCGGCCTTGGTTTTCCCCTTATTGTGTCAATTGGAGGAGGTGTTGTGGACCGACACTATATTACTCAGTTGCCAAGTTGCGCCCCATTGCACTTCAACCTCCACTCCTCATTGCCGTGGGCTTCAGTTGAAGTGCTCTGGAGTCCCACAGGATGTAAGGAGCAACATATATAAATGTGAATTGTAAGTCATCATTTTGAGCTTATAGAGCCCCTGTCTAACTCTGTTCCCTACACAACTTTGCTCACTGAGCACCAGGTAAATGTTGAATGATGATATCATAAACTGTGTTTTGGACTAGCAAGAGAAATGCAGTTTGATCATCATCCACTCCAATATCTAATGAGTGACCAGGGTCCTTGACATTATTTTGGCAATGCTGATTCTCTCTTGCCAGAGAAGAGCGAATACAAAGTTGGCCTCTCCCCCGGGAACAGCTGATAGCCTCAGCTCTTCTTCTCAGGGGGCAGGGTTGTGTGGTGGAAGCTTGCACTCTTTCTGTGACATTACCATCATCCTCATCACCACTTAATATTTAGTGTCTGTGTTCCTTCCATCTTTGGGGAAAATATGTGTATATACATGTGTGTGTATATACATATGTACATGTTTTTTAAAATATATCTGAGAATCATAAATCTGAAGCTGGGGAAACCTCCAGTATCATCATTACTAGTGTTTTTTTAAGCTAATGAACACTTCAAGTCAAAGGTAGTCGCACCTGAAGAGGTCATTACCACATTGTTTTGATGCCAAAACTGGGGAGCTCTTACAACTTTGGGGATAATTTTTATACAGCATTTATGTCATTCTCATGGACATCCATACCAAATACTTGGCCAATGAATTCGTAAGGTTTTTAGTATGGTTCTTTAAGAGTGAAAGTGAAGTGATGCTGTTGTCTACGTTTTGTTTGACAGTTTGATTTGACAGTGTGAGAGGGACTTCAGAGCTTCATTCTTTATCCTGTTGAGACTATGGATAAACCTGAAGCAGAATCCTGGTATTAAATGCTTTGTGTTTCATAAGAGCAATTTCTACTGATTGGCCCCTCTTAAATCTGCATGCCACTCTAGCTTGTCTCAGTCTTCTGACACAGTCCAGCTCTTAGCTTCTTATCGGTGTGGGTTTCTCTGGTTTTATTATCTACTGACATCCATTCAAGCCAATATCACATATCCTAAGAAAACTCAAGTTTATTTTAATACACTTACCCATGCGCATCTCCCTTCTTCCCAAATCGGAAGGCGGATTCAAATAAGTTCCCAATCTGAATGTTATTTCTCTTTATAATCAGTTATGGGGCGGAGAAAGAATTGTTAAATGACTGTGTTTTATAGGCATCTGAGATTGTGTTGGATTTTACATCTCCCACTGCCCTGACTGCAGGGATTTTAAGGTGCCTTTTTGTTCTCGAGGCCCCAATTTGCATAGCTTTCCTACTTCTGAAAATGTATTTCAGTGTGAGGAAGGAATATGTTGAGTTCAATTAGTACTTTTGCGTAGTGGGAGCCGCCTGCTGTTTGTTACCAACCATCTCCATTTCATTTGTAATTTCTTCAGTTTGTGAGGACATTCTCTATTGAAAATGAAGTCCATCCAGCATACGGTTAGAGGGGATGAGGCTCTACTATGTTTTACTAACGATATCCAATGCAGCCTCAGAGGATGGAGGTGCAGCCATCCTGTGGTAGAGACGTGGCACTGCATAAGAGCCCAAATTCACTTTTGTTGGCAGCACTTCAGTATGAAAAGGAACCTGATATTACGTTTTGTGGTTCCCCTATCGCCCCTAGATGGGTGGGAATGGGAATCTGATTTTGATTTTCCAGGGACTTTTTTTTTTTTAACGAAAATGTTTCAATTGTGTTGGTTCTGTTTAAAGTAAGTCTAGTTTCTGTCCCTTGCTTCCTTCCTTCTTCCTCCTCTCCCACCGCCTGCATTGCTTTCCTCTGAATAGGTCCAAGGCAATGGTATGTACTAACGGTAACTGCAACGCTTCTTTCTGCTGCACACACATATACAAAATACATGTTGTCCTAATGCGCAAAAGGAGAAAAGGAGAAATAACTCTTAGCTGGTTTTCTGATCTGTTTTTAAAAACCCCAGCTGGAGGTTTCACATTTGGGCAAGAATACTTGATCATTTGTGCAAGCCTCAGAGCTAGTGATTTGGGGCGTGGAAAGGTTAGGGCTATAACTTTCTCACATCCCCATCTCCTTTCAACCCCCATATAATTGGGTATTTCACTTGAGAATTACCTCCTTCTTTTCTGCCGCCAGGACACCAAAAGCATCAGAAAAGCATTTATTTTGGGGACCAATTTTTTTTTTTCAATTTGAAGACCAAATTCTTCTCCTGCTGCTTTGAGAGAGCCATGTGCCCTATGTTGGGCTGCTGGGGTTGAAAAAGCCTCAAGACTCTGGGACAGGGGAGAGGGAGAGAGGGCTTCTGAACTGCCGAGGTGGTCTGATTCTACACCGAGGACCACCCCTCCCTCCCCCCTCCCCGAGAGACATGTCATACTCCTCGCCTCTGGACTTACCGAGGCTGGGGGGCGATGACAGTCTCGGTGCTAAAGCTGCATTAGAAGTTTTTTTGTCAGGACTTTAAAATAATGAACCACTAGTAATTAGGAGTCGGCAGTGTTGTATGGAAGGTTTACCCACTGGTCAATTTCCCAAAGGCAGCCTCACATGATGTTCAAAATTCCATCTTTTCCTGACCAAGAACTGAAATGTTGGTTTCTTACCTTAGACAAAAATGCTGCTGGATTTTTTTTTTTTTTTCAGAAAAGGCTCTAAACCAGATGGAAATACTGCCCTAGGGTGGAACCTACTACAGTTAGAGACTTAAATTACTTTCAAATTAGCATGTTACCACAGACCTATGGTTTAAAGTTTCTCCGGTACCGAATGCAAGAATGGCGAAACTCGTCTCTGCCATCAGTTGATTGATTGGCTTGCTCTGTTTCAATTCCAGGCTGTGTGTGCCCTGGCCGGCTTTGGATTTTACTTTGTTAACCTTCATTACCTGGCCCCCAAGATAAAGATGACCTGGATTTCTTTTTTTGTTATTGTTGGAAAAGAAATCTGCCGTTATATCTCCTCTTCTGTTTTTGAGACTAGTGCATGCTTCAGTTGTGTCACGCATTGTTTTCAGTATTGACTTACCCCAGGTCAGGGCGTTAACAGTTTGATTCTGTGCTGGTTTCATTTGCAGAACACGGCTCTAGATAAAGAGGGGCAGATTTTCAGCGGCAGGCACTGTCAAGATGCTGGCCGACTTGGCTTGGAGCAAACCCTCCCCATTCCCACTGCAGCTGAGGATCTTCCAGGGCCTGAACCTGCAGCTCCCTCCCCTGTTTCACCTGAGCCTCGCCAGGGCCCCAGCTCTCCTCCTTCGGCGAGCTCCGAACGGGCTGGGGAGTGGCGCCGTCTGCGTGACTGACTGGTCGTGAAGTGGAACCCAACCTCTGCCCTCTGCAGTATCACAAACACAATTTTTTTCCTCGCCTCCTCCCCGGCCCACTTCAGGGACAGAGGCTCTCGTCTTTCCCTGGGGCGACTCTGGTTTGTTTCGCAGTCGGGTGGCACGCCGAGAAGGCTCTCGAGGGCCAAGTGGTCCCACTGGGCGGAGGCTGGGCCCCAGGGTGTGCCAGCCAAGGTTCGTGGTACTGCCGCAGCCCTCGGCTCCGCTCCCAGCTCTTGGAAGCATTTGCGCTTCCAGCGGCGGTATAGGTGTTTGACTTTTTTTAAACCACTCATTTCATGTTTAGCTTAAACCGTTTCCCCCTCTCGTCATCAGAACACATCCATTTTGCTAGCGTATTCACCAAGCTTTTATACAGATGCAAAACTCTCCTGGGCAGAAGAACATCTCCTCAAAAGCTGTAGAACAGCATCCTGATGCTCGCTGGTTGGGCATGTGCCTCTGGCTGGGACTGCAGGCGCTTGGGTCTGGATTGAAGGATTTCAGACCGATTCAGGACTGAAAAGAGGTGCATGTGAGAGTTGTCTGAGAGGGCAACGCAGAGACTCTTCGTCTTCAGATCACGTCCCCAAATTCCACGCATAGAGCCGCAGGGCTCGGATGATGTAAGTGAAAAAGCAACGCCAGAGCTTAGGGTACAGGATAACCTATGAAAACAGGGACTATTTATTTGTACAAAGACTCCAGGGAAGGAAGGTTTTTCTTTCCTAGACACTATGGATTGTTCCTCACCTCTTTTTCCCACATCTGCCTTCCCTAGGGTCTCTTAGAAAAACGCCAATGCCTCTGGACTGAGGCTGTGTGAATGAGAGGCTGTTTGCTGCCACCTAATTCAGAGCCAGGGCATTTCCTCCTCCCGCAGCAAGCTGGCTCATCGAAGAGATGCCGCAACTAATCAACACTAAGTAGCCCCCAGACTCCTCTTCCTTCATCCTGCCTTTTGTCTTGTACAAAAGCGGGTGCAGGGAATAGCCATCGGGGAGAAACTGATCCCCATTGGGCAGATAATGGACGGATGGGGTGGAGGTTTTTCCTTCCTTTCATCATCCTGATCTTTTTGCTCTGTAATCTGCTTTCTTGTTTTTCTGCTCCTCTCCCCCAAGGGAGGGCTCGTAGCTCACTCCCCTTGGCAGCTAGCTCTTACTTTCTATTAGAATGATAACAGACCTGCAATAAAATATTTCTTCTTGAAGAAAAAGCAGGGACCTGGGGTTTCTGTTTATTTCTTCAAGGCGATGTAGGCCAGGTCCGGGCAGGCAACCCCAGCTTCCTGTGATTCTCACTCATTTGCGGCTGGACCGTTGGCTGACACCGAAGGAGAGCATCTTAAGTCAGTGAGTGTCTAATGGGAATATGGGGCTGGGAGGTAAGAGTCGTTTCTGTCACCATTCAGAGACCCTGTCTAAGGGACTGTAAGCTTGTGGTGAGCAGGGGGATCTATCTACTAATTCTGTTATATTGTACTCTCCCAAGTGCAGTGCTCTGCACACGGTAAGTTCTCGATAAAATGAGGGAGAGGAGACTGAGCAGAAGAAGCAGGGACAGTAACAGAATGTGGAATGAAGATTCTGGCTGAATCACTAATCGAAAACTACCTGGACAGAAAATAACTTGCTGGGACATGAGAATACTAGGCCTAACTAGAAGAGCAGGAGACTTGCAGCCCAGTTGGAGCCCAATTGATCATTTCTGGTAGGTAAGTGGTAGATAAGTGATATATCTAGATATTTCTTCCTAGGAAAAAATCAAGCAGATTATCAGTCAATCCTGTCAGGAGATGGGTATTCATTGCACCCTTCCCTCCCCAAAAGAGCTGGGGAGGAAGAGGAAATTGTAGTGAACTGACAGTGTATTCATTCAATAGTATTTATTGAGCGCTTACTATGTGCAGAGCACTGTACTAAGCGCTTGAAATGAACAAGTCGGCAACAGATAAGAGACAGTCCCTGCCGTTTGACGGGCTTACAGTCTAATCTAACCACAGTGTAGTGTGGTTCAAAGTAGGTTCTGGGATTGGTCCTGATTGTAGCTCCGGGACTTAGGTCTTTCGAAGCCAAATATTTCTTACTTTTTTTGACCCTCCATTTTCTCATCTGTAAATAAGGACAGGCAACGTTTGCTTTGTGATCACCCATGTCTGGTGAGCTTTTAAAGTTGGATGATAGAGATAATGACTAGAGTAGTTGAGCTTTTTAGATTTTTAGAGCGAATCGTTCAACATATATGGTCAAAGCTATCTTAGGTTCAAGATCCAAACTCGGTTCTTGTGAGAGAGGAAAGGCTAAGAACCAACAGAGGGACAAGTTGATCTGAAATCTAGCAGGAGTCAAGGTTGGTATTAAAAGGACACAGAGTTCTCCTCCAGGATGGAGACTGAATAGACTCAGTCTACAGGAAGAGATTCTTACAGGATGACTGCAGGTGAGTGAGCGGCAGAGGTGAGTGTCTGCTGTTAATGACAGTGCTTCCAGGTGAAGGGGTGGAAAAGCTCAAAAACCATCCTTCTGCTCACCACTCCCCATCCCCCCACCCCATTGGAAATCTTGCAGATGGGAAAAGATGAAAAGAGCCTGGAAGAACTTGGCACTTCACAATCGGAGAGTTTTGAGCGAATCGTGCTCTCGGTTAAATGTTTAAGAGTGGTCTCAGAGGATGATTTTACTGACTGATGGTTTTGTCATGACTGGCCTGGGAAAGGAAGGCTTGACATAAAGATCCTGAGCAACAGCTAGTACTGGAGGCTGTACCTAGGCCAGGCACTTGGGAGCATCGAATAGAATAGATGTCAGAGGGGCCAAAATAAATCGTTTGAATGCTGAAGAAGACTGGTATTCCCTATCGGATTTCAGAACAAGCTTTCATCAGCACATCTTTGAAGAGAATGGAAACAGCAAGCAGAATCTCAAAGTTGATTGACTAAGAAATGTTGCCAGGTTTACCAAAAGCCTGCACTAAAAATAGTCCCCATCATCCTGGAAAAGCTGAAATGATTGGTGCTAATGAATGGGGTCAGAAAGGCTCTTTCAGTAACTAGTGAAAACAAGCGGAGAAAAAGATGCAAACAAGTTAGAGATTTGGAAATAAGCTTGGTTTTTTTTATCATAGGATTCATGAATTTAAAATTACAAAAGGAAGCAAAATAAGAAATGGGAGTGTAAAGAAACTAGACAAAAACGCCTGCCATATGCCTCCTGCCTAAGAAAAAGATTTATCCAAAGCACTGATTGCAGAGTACACTGTTCTGCACATAGTAAGCGCTCAATAAATACTATTGAATGAATGATTGCACATCACTGAAACTGAGAGCAGCTGATGCCCTGATACATCAGGGGTGGCAATACTGTTTATACTTAATCTTTGAAAGGATAAAAGCACAGTGATCAAGAAAGTTTACATCTGGTAAAATAACCCATCATGATTTCTTTCATTTTTGCTAGAATGCCCCACTGGAATTTCCTCCAGCATTACTCTTGCCAGTCAGAAAATAAAAAGTTGAGGAGCTAGCTGGGAAGGTGTAAGGCAGGTGGATACACGCCGGGAGCGATTTCAGCTTGTGGTGCCTTTGGATCTGATTTGTTCATTTACTTATGTGATTAGTGTCATTCCTGGTCACAACAGAAACAGTTAGGAAAGATCACATGAGCAGGGATGTAAATCCTTCCCACCTGGGACTCCCTCCCTTTCATCATTATTACTCTATCTTGCCTGGAGCTAGATGATCAACAGTAGCTGTCTTGGATGAAGGCTGTTGACTTGGCTCCTTAGAGCCTGCTAGCATTCTAATGTGCATTTATTTCCATAGTTCAATTTTTAATTAGGAGGAACAACTACCTAGAATTCCCACATGCTTATTTATGCACAGAATTTTAGACTGGGGGTCGAAGGGGGTCACTGAGTCCCTTAATTCTCCTACCAAACCCTTGAATTTTTACATTAGCCATGACTTCCCTCAGCAGGTTTTACTGGTAAGATTTCCATCTGAGAACGAGCTACATATCTGAGGGTAGAGGAAGAGAAGTGGCAGGTTTTCTTTTCAAACGTTTTCTAAACCTTCATGTCCTTCCCAGAGGACCAGCTATATGTCTTAAATTGCAGAGCCTCAGGACATGTGTAGTTACATTTCAGTGAAGGTAAACACTATCAGGAAGAAAATAAGTTACATTTCTCGATGCCAGGCAGTTCAAGATTGGCCTTAGATTACTGTATATAACCAAAATCTGTGCATCTTCAACTGTATCGGCTTACTGCCCAGATTAATTTCCTTCAGCAAAGGGCTCTTTCATACTTCACCACAGTCCCATTTCTATTTTACCTTGTTACTTACTTCATGTTCCAGCTTGTTTATAACATTTAATGGCTCTAAAATGGAGTTTTGTGTTTAGAAAAAAGGATAAAAGTTTTACGAAAAAAGTAAACGACGAACCGCGATAGTAAGCAGAAATTTAAACATTTCAAACAATTTAAAACAGATTCAAAAACCAACAACTCGCTTGTGGTGCTAGTTGCCTTGATTCATGTGTTAACTTCCTAGAATTTAACTTCCTAGAATTGCAGGACATAAAATTTACAAAGGATAAAAAAGGTAAAAGGAGGAATGACCGTAATTGTTTTGAGACAGAAAGCACACACCCCATGCCACCGGAAAACAGGAAAGTACGCTGCACTGAATGCCAAAGTCACTTCTCTTTGTAAGTTTCAAATGGTAAATATCCCTTTGCGAACTGTATTGTATCATTTTAAAATAGAACGTTTGGAGTGGTGTTTTAAAGAATTGAATTCATTAATGGGTTTTTCTTATCTTTTGCAACATATATATATATATATATTTATATAATGGTACTTGTTCAGCACTTACTCTATGCCAAGCACTGGGGTAGATACAAGTTAATGAGGTTGGACACAGTCTCTGTCCTACATGGGCTCACACTCTTAACCTCAGCCCATTGTTTCTCTCCGGCCCTTTCACCTTTCAGCATCAACCGCCTGCCTTCCACCACCTGTGAAGAATGAGTGTTTAAAGCACTCTGCCTTCTCGTAGACATACCTGCTCATTCACAAATAAATGGAAGCTCAGGTAATTTCAAAGCCATCCTTTAGTTATTGGGCCAAAGATGATTTAATACACTTTTCTTTCTGTTGCCTTAAGGAACGCTAAAGAGAGTGTAGTCACTTCTGCTTCTGAGAGTAAGAGAAAAAAGATCATTTCTCGGTTCTCAATTACAAATACCATTTTTATTTAATTTTTCCTCAAATTGAGATTCCCCCCGATCCAAATTTTTGCTTCAGAGACAAGAGTTGAATGCTTAGAAAAATGGGGCCTACTTCGGTAGGCAGCTACAGAAATAGCTAAGGAATGTCAGTTTTAACTCTCATAGATCACACCATACGAAGGAGTTATTTATGCAATACAGACGTACAAAACATTACAAGTCCCTTTCACAAATATTTTGCACAGAATTCTGCACAGCAATCTCATAGAAAAGGAGAATTAGGCCACACCAAAAGAATGTATTGTTCCTCAATATAAACGACTGCTCACTTCCCAAGAGTGCAAAGGGATCGTTAATGAATAGGATGAGATTGAATTTGGCGGAAAAGCAGAGCTGCTCTCAGCAGCATGTTGCACTCTCATGCTAGAGGGTACCGGGGTGGTTGATAGTGAAGGTCGGGGAATGGTAGAAAAGGAGCAGCCTGCCAGTCTAGAACTTCTGCAGAGGTCAAGAGGGCAGGGCATCGTGCTGCCTCAGGCCGTTCACAGTCAAAACAGCAGAAGTGTGTGTGCTTTGGTATGTGGATTTCATCCAAAAGGAGAATGGAGGTTGCTAGACTAAGGATGCTTCCCTCTTCCCAACTCAGCTTTTGTTTTGAAGAACAATCCCCATTTTGGTGTGCTCTGAAAACAGCAGATTAAAAACTATAGAAGAATTTCACACTTGCTATACCATAGACCCTGTGTTTGCTGATTTAACGCTCTTAACCATTTAACAAAACATACAAATGAAAAAAAACCCCAACTCCTAAATGTCTAGAAACATGCTTGAATAGTAATATCAATGGAAACGATGCATCATCAGGTTTTAAATTACAATTACCATAATTTAAATATTACCATTAAATCCCAGAAACTTCAGTGCTGAAATAGTACAATCATTTGGAAAAAAATACAAGACACAAAGAGTACTGGTAGCACGGATTAAAATTTCCCCTCCCTAGTATTCTAACCCACATCCATTCATTTTAAATCACTTAGCTCTCAAGGGTATATAGATAAAACTTCGAATGAGAAATGTGTTTCTTTGTAATCTAACTAGAATAAGAAAGTGGCCTAACCCACTTGGTTGAAGGTTTCTTTCCATAATGGATGAAAATAGATTTCTCATTATGACTAAAAATATAGATCTTTAACTACAGAACCCAGCAGCCAGATTTCTGCTCTTTGCCCTTCCCCCCAACCCCCCAAAAGTCAAGCAAGGTCTACAAAAATAGCAATTAACTTTAAAAAATATTTTGCTTCCTTGAGCAAATTTAAGTTACATTCAGATGTAATTATAGCTATTTATAAGGGAACGATCTTGTGGCAGGACACTGCTTGCTATGTCCAAAGTCTTGGTTCCAGTGCCAGTGCTGGCTGGATTCGAGTCCATCCACAATCAGTACCTGGTTTGGTATTCATGATGCCACCGGTTGAAGTCGTTGTAGAAGAGCACTATACTCCCAGATGCCATGCCCGTCATTATACACCTAGGGAATGCCAAGAACGCGTTAGAGACTTCTGGCCACTCTAAATGCTCATTCACATGGTTTGTTGGCCTTTTTCCTATCCGTGAATTTCTGCAGCAGACTCCGAGGGTATTTTTGAGATCAGCTCTAAGCGGCAAACAAAACAGGCTGACCCCTGCCCTGCCTGTCTAATTCTAGCCTTAACTCAAAGCCTGCAACGGTGTTTTTTTGCCGCCAATAACAGGCAGGGTGAAACTGTCCCCTGGACTTTACCATTTGGAGTTTTAAGTCTAGCTTACAGAGGGAATAGCGAACCTGATATCTTTGTGTGGATTCAATTCAGGAAACCCCAGGGGTCCGTGAGGCTCAAGAGTCTCACCTCCACCTGCGGCTGAAAAGGGGAATGAGGAATGATCTAAAAGTCTGGAAACTCTGTGTGTGTGTGTCGGGATCACGGTTATTCTTTTTAATGGTATTTGCTAAGTGCCTACTGTTTGCCAGACACTAAGCGCTGGGGTAGGCACACAAGCCGATCAGGTTGGGGACAGTCCCTGCTCTGCATAGGTCCCACAGTCTCAATCCCCATCTTCCAGATGAGGCAACTGAGGCTAGAGAAGTGAAGTGAGTTGCCCAAGGTCACACAACAGATGAGTGGACCAGTACTCAAGTTCCCTTGACTGTACTGTACTCTCCCAAGAGCTTAGTACAGTATGCCATACACAGTAAAATGCTCAGTAAATACCACTGATTGGGGCAGAAGAGATCGGCAGGATCGGAAGTAATCAACCAGTAAGAAGAAAAAAATGCCTCTACCCTTGAAGGGCAGAGGGGAGAGAGGTGCTCTAAAATGAGAAAGGATCTTTTGGCAAGTCAAGCATGGTTTGTAAAAGGTCCCTGAAATCCTCCACTAGCCTCCTACAGACTAGCATTTCCAATGCTGACCTTAATTCCAAGGTCTAAATAAGTTGACCATGGGACTTCCAACCTTCCTGGAGGCCCTTCCCCACAATGAGGCTCAGGTGGACAATGTCTGGCAATCTTACGCTGAAAGTGGGGGCCAGAGGAAAGTGAATTCAGCCTCCTCATGTTGTGCTTTTTCAGAGCTGCCCTCAAAAGGAAAGAGCCTGCTAACTGAGCAAGGGGGAGCAGGCATCAACAACACTAAGAGACCGCTCCAGCTGGTGAGGTTTTCTATCACAAGGGTCAAGCGATGAGGTTTTTAGATGAGAACTCTTTTGACTTGGCGGTTTAAATCATCTCAATAGCCACATGATGTTGGTGTCTCTACACTGTTAGGAAAAACAAATACCATCCTCACTCTGGAATGCTGCTCTTCAAAACCAAACTAACACTGAGCCAGTCTGTGGATGTTGCTCATTGAGTTCTTCAGCCTAGGTGCACGACACCCCAACCCTTGAAATGCTGAGAGAAATTCATGATGAGTAAAACCTCACCTCTGGTCATATGACAGGGCCATGGATCGGATTCCGGCATCACAGCCTGGATAGGCGAAAAGCTGCTTGAGGTCACACACCTGCCAGACCATGATGACACCATTGTCTCCTCCGGTCAGCAGGTACTGGCCATCGCGGCTCAACTGAATCGCCTGAAAGAACAATGTGTCAATGTTCAGGATAGGTGGTCCCCTGATAGATAGGTGGTCCCCTGATAGACAGGTGGTCCCCTGATAGACAACTCTCTCATTCCATTACCAGGCTGAGTAGGTGGCACGAAAGGCAATTGTGAGATTCTTGTTGATGGCATGAGTTTTACAAAAACAAATGAAAGACCTTGGAGAATTCCTCCACGTCGGAATTCAGGGACTTCGTTTAAACTTCATGTTAACTAAAGCCAAGAAACAGGAAATGCAGACCACACAATTCCATCTCATGCAAAATTGGAAAGACCACCCATTCTGTAAATTACAGAGCACAGCCTAATGCCAAGAGAAATAAAAAGCTGTGGAGGAAAATAACTGCAATCTGAAATGATGCAATGAGAAAATCTACTACTGTTAACTGTGACTGGTTGGCCTTTTAGACTTTTTCTTGAAAAGGTATGGCAAAAAAGATCTTCCGTAACCTGAAGGCCAAGAAATGATAAAAGAACATTCTACATAACATCTCTCTGCCACCCTACCCCCAAATCATCTTTTACCTGGCATGTTCTGCATGCAGTTTATTTAATTGTCCCTTTTCAGTTGATTCTAATTGGTTCTGCAAGTAGTTACAGAGTCATTTTAGCTGCTTCCTTGATGCAGAGTCAGACAGAGCACACCGACTTTAAAGTCAGAGAGGACACAGAAAACCCAACACAAGAATTCGTTATGCTATCATACATACCAAAGTACCAAAGACTTTAAGTCTCATCAGCACACTTTAAGAAGGACAGATGTGGAAAAGGTTCAGAGAGGGGCAATTAAAGATTCCTCTGAGGACAGAAAAAAAGGTAAGGGTCCTTCAGGCAGGAAAGTCAAGCCTGAGACGTGACTCATGTTTGAAAATCATTTGGGTACAAACGGGGTCAACAACTTTTGTTGTGAAAATACCATGATGTTAGATGAGGCAGCGTGGCTCAGTGGAAAGAGCCCGGGCTTGGGAGTCAGAGGTCATGAGTTCGATTCCCAGCTCTGCCACTTGTCAGCTGTGTGACTGTGGCAAGTCATTTAACTTCTCTGTGCCTCAGTTACCTCATCTGTAAAATGGGGATTAACTGTGAGCCTCACGTGGGACAACCTGATTACTCCGTATCTCCCCCAGCGCTTAGAACAGTGCTCTGCACATAGTAAGCGCTTAACAAATACCAACATTATTATTATAATGAGGCACCGTTTAAAATGTATAGAGATGCTTTCAGTGGAAAGAACCCTGCTCTGGCAATCAGGAGACTTGGGATCCAATCCTGCTCGCGTCTGACTAACATGGGCAAAGATCGCAAATAATAATTATATTTGTTAAGCGCTTTCTATGTGCCAGTACTGTGCTAATCACTGGGGTAGATACAGGATAATGAGGTCAGACAGAGTCCCTGTCCCTCATGGAGCTGAGTCTGAGTGGGAGGGACAATAGGTATTTAATCCTGGTTTTGCAGATGAGGGAACCGAGGCACAGTGAAATTAAATGCCTTACCTAAGGTCACTCATCAGGTAAGCAGGAGCCAGGATTAGAACTCTAGTCTCCTGACTGTTAGTCCGGTGCTCTGTCCATTGGGCCACGCTGTTTCCCTATACACTTTGCAATGTCCTGCACCCCCGCCTGCTGCCTCCTCACTCGTAGCAGTCCGCGTCCCCCCGCGTCCCAGTAGGGAAGACCCTCTGGGATGGCCAGGCACAGGAGGGAGAAAGAGTGCAAGGGGCAATGGGAAGGTTGCTATAAGGATTTCCTCTTGCACTCCTTCTTGGTCCCAAGCTCTCAGGACTGAGGCTCACCAGCCATTTCTAGCGAGATACTCCATCCATCCTAAACGATAATACATTTAAAATAAATTTCTACCGTGTACTCCCATAAATGTATTACAGACACACCCTGTGAATGAGAGAGAGCTTACTTTCAGATGGTGCAATCCTAACCATCTGTTTGGATGTGACGGAGAAGTCCTGCACTTGACTCGATCTAGCCCACACCACCCTGGGCCTGGAAGGACTGACTGCCTTTCCCCTAGTCTGATGCTCTTGGCCCTCTCTGCACAGACTTGCCCCTTTTGCATCTCGATCTTCCCAAAGCTCCTGCCCCAGGCTCAAAAGCAATCCCCTGCCCAACTGCTGAGTGTCAGTCAGGCTGGGGCATCATCTCCTCATTCATCATTCACTCAATAGTATTTACTGAGCGCTTACTGTGTGCAGGGCACTGTACTAAGCACTTGGAATGTACAATTGGGCAACAGATAGAGACAATCCCTGCCTAATAACGGGCTCACAGTCTAAACGGGGGAGACAGCAAAGCAACACAGTCCTCGCCGCCCACTTGATGGGGCTGCTTCACTCTGTCACCAGAGGGCTTGCCCTCCCCGCTTGCGTGGGCCCCACTTCAGTTCACCAGCAGCTGCCCCCATCCACTTTCCTCCTCTCATGACCAGGGAAACCGTGTTGCGATCAGCCTGGCCCCAACGATGGTGACCTGACTGTGTTCTGAGATCTCATTATTGGGTATCCTGTCTAAATAGGCTTCCTAATTAGGCTAAGCAACCCTGCCAACGGCCTGGATGTTTAATGTTCTGCCCGCACATAAAGAACACTTTCTCCCTGACTCAAGAGCTTTATTGGAATTGTATTCCTTTAGATTTATTAAACAAAATAATGAAACAAAATTGATAATCCATTCTGAAGAAACTGAAGTTTTTAATCATGCAGAGGGGAGGGGAAGGAACCAACCTTTCTTTCTGGGAAAGGGGCCGGATGGTCAGGGAGGAGATATCAATCTTTCTGAAAGTGCACGTACTTGAAAACGGGATAATTGAACGTCCCCTATGCCTAGTCAGTTCTTTCCTCTTGAAACTGCAGCTTATTCTTAGAAACGCAAAATGTATTCTATCACAAATGAGAAAAAGCTGAAGATGAAAGACGACTACACATGGGGGTATCCAGATCTTATAGACTAAGTAAAAATATTAAAAAGATTTTTCATTGTAAGTAAAATCAATATCCATTTTTCCTTCATTTCACAAATGGCAATCTCCCGAGGCTGTTTTGAAATTGCAATGAAGGCCATGACAAATAATTATTTGCTACACTTATAAAATTCAGCTGATGAAAATCCATTAACCTTATGGTCATGGTTCACTTGAGTTTTATTCTTGGGGCTTTTTATTGGAGAAATGCTATATTAAAAGGCAAATTAAAGCTATTAATCTTTAACCCTTCCTTCTACCCAAGATTCCCAACGACTCTGGTGATCTTTAGACTAGAGATGGGCTTCCCAGGAGGTAGTTTGACCAATATCCAAGCCAAATCACATGCTTGTCAAGAAGAGGAGGTGGTTGAGCTTTTAATAATAATGATAGCATTTGTTAAGCACTATGTGCCAAGCACTGTTCTAAGCGCTTGGGTGGTGGTAGTGGGGCGAAATACAAAGTAATCAGGGTCGTCCTTTGTGGGGCTCACAGTCTTAATCCCCATTTTAAAGATGAGGTAACAGGCACAGAGAAGTTAAGCGACTTGCCCAAAGTCACACAGCTGACAAGTGGCAGAGCAGGAATAGAACCCATGACCTCTGTCTCCCAAGCCTGGGCTCTTTCCACGGAACCACACTGTGGCATTTATTAAGTACGTACTATGTGCCAAGCCCTATACTAAGCACCGGGGTAGATACGAGATAATTAGGTCTGGCTCGGTCCCTGTTCCACACGGGGCTCACAGTCTAAGTAGGAGGAAGAACTGGTATTGAGTCCCCATTCTACAGATAAGGAACCTGAGGTACGGCTCGCCCAAGGTCGCCCAATGGGCAAGGGGTGGAGCCGGGATTAGAATCCAGGACATCTGACTCCCAGGCCCTCACTCTTTCCACTTTGGCAGGTTGTTGGGATCACCAGGGGGAGTGACGGGCTAGGGATGAGGGGATAGATCCCTCTCGCTGCTCTGAGGCCCCTGCTCCGCACTACAGCTCGCCTGCCTGCACACTATGTGCTTCTCTCAATGGCAAACTTTCTCTGGAAACTTCCCTCCGAGTGGGGCCTAAAAAGGGCTGCCGCGGTCATCTTCCCCTTCCTACAGGCGTCTGCATAACTGCTCTGCCTGATCTGGTTTTCAAATGACCCCGCTGCCGCCGATTCAGAGCTCTCCCTGTGAACCCGCCAGCTCTGGCCGAGAGACGCCGCTACTCTTTCGCGTTTCCAAACAGTCTCAGGAAAGGAAAATAAATGAGTTCCGGGGGGGGGAACATGGTGGATGGCCTTTGTTTGGGATAAAATAACTTTGCTGCTCTGTGTTGGCTGCCTACTTAGGTTTAAGTTATTCATTAAGGCATCCAAAGAGTGCGTGGTCGATGCACTACGATGTGCTGTTAACCGAAGTGCCACCGAGCAAAACAACACTTAAAATAAAACAGGTGGAAAGCACTGATTGGGGCCGGAGGTTCCCCAGGCATGGCCTGGGTCTCTCGGTGGTTCCTCAGCCCCCGGTCTATGAGGAAGCCGACCGGATTTCTGCCCCAAACTGAGGACAGGAAGCTGCCGTCTCGACTGACAGGCTACCTCCTAAGCCTCGAAGAAGAGGAAATGAGTCTCCAAACTTTGCCCACCGTGCCCCCAACCCTGCAGCCCAGATTTCCTTTCCTCCTTCCTTTTTCCCAGGCAGCTAGCAGTGAAAATGTCAAGGTGCGGAGCCCGCGGCCAGGCACCGCTCATTTTAAACACTCCTGCTTTAATCACACGGTTGCCACTTCTGGGTTTGGGTGATAAAGTGCAGAGGCTTTGGGAAAAAGGTTGTGGATTGTGTTAGCCTAAAACCCAACAGGGACTGCTGCAAAGGGGAGGGGGGAATGTGTCTGGAGGGAGAGGAGCAGAGAGGGGAAGGTACATATGTGCACGAATGGTCTGCAGAGAGCAGAACTACTAGTGCCTCAAGCTACAGCAGTCCCTGAGCTTTTGCTTGTGACTGAAACACTACAGAAATTGTTTACGCCAGCAAGGGATTTCAAGGTATTTTACAGATTTATTAGCGTAGCTGACAACATAATCGCAACTGAAAGTGACAGATTATCAACATTATTATGTTAAAGAAAAGGGGAAGAGAAAACCCTCTGATGTGTGCTTGGTTTAAATGGGGTATCAGGGGGAAGAGGGAGCAAAAAAAGAGGAGTCCCTGAATGCCTGGACTTGGAACAGAGAGAAGCAGAGCAATGTAAAAGAATCAAGGAATGGGGACAATGGACAGGGTTTATTTTAGTGCCTTAGTACAAGGGCACATGAGTCACCACCATTTCTCCTGAGTTAACTGTCAGCATCTCTGTTTGGCAGCCCCAAGAGCAACCGGGAACATCCTGGTCTTGGGAAAGGATAAGTTCACTTACGAAATCATATCCAGGCTGGACTTAACTCACACGGCAAAATTTGAAAGGCATAAATGGCAAAAATGGGGGGCAGGTGGTGGGGGTTATATTGCTCGGGGTGAGCAGTAATCTGAACTCCCAAGAAGGCATTTCAAATTCAGATATACATTTTGCTAATTGAAATATGAAAAGCCTTGACCGTTTGGGTCGGCCAGTGGTTTTGTGTTCTCGGGTCAATACGAGCTCTCGCTTTGGGGAAATAAAAAATTGAATTTTCTTGGAAATTCAATTTTTCTTACTGTATAATGAATGAGAGAGCATTATGATGTGGGACAGGAGCCAAAGGAGCGACTACTGAGTGACTTGGGAGTATACGCACTTAAACTGCAATTAAAACAAGAGTTCTCATCTCTATCTCCATTCTTTTCCCATACATCATCAGCTAAGAGCAGTTTTTCAATCTCCTTTCCTTTTTTCGCCTTCCCAGCACCCCACCATTATAGCAATAAAGGACCTGGAAACCTGAGAGACCTCACCCAATTCAATCCTGCAGGATGATGTTCTTGCATTCAGAGAAAGCATTAGATTAAGAGTAGCTGCTGGCCCGATGACTAGAAAAGCTAGAGAGATATTCATCTGCTACTGTTCAGGGAGTTGGGCAACTTCCCAACTTTCACTATCAGTAGTCGTGTGACCTATTTTATTCTGAAACACTGTTCTAGGCACCAGGTCTGTGGTCTGTTACCTCAACAACCTCAGTGTTGAGGGTAAAAGGGAAGAAAAGAGGAGAAGAAGCTGATCTCATGGCTGGAAAGCAAAGGAAAAAATGTGGCACGCCTCAGTGGAAGAGCTACATTGGGCTATGAGGGAGGAGCCCCCAAAATAACCCCATAAGAATTTTTTTCCTCCTTTATCCTAATGGAGAATGCCCATGGTTAGAACATTACTGCTCTGAAATAAACCCAACAAGAAAGTCCCCTCCCCAGCCCTTTTTTCTTTTTCTTCTTTATTAAAAGTAACAGAGATCTTTAGCTAATTCAAAACATATCCAAATTTAATATCTTGGCAATCTACACCCTCCTGACATTAAGGACATATTGTAGGCACCGTGCAATCGTGAAGAAGTTTGGCCTGTTGGATAAAGCACAGGCCTTGGAAGTCAGAAGGACCTGGGCTTTCATCCCAGCTCTGCCACTTGTCTGCTTTGTGACCTTGGACAAATCACTTAACTTCTCTAGTTACCTCATCTGTAACAGGGATTAAAACAGGGATTAAACTGAACCCCATGTAGGACATGGACTGTGCAACCTGATTATCTTCTATCTAACCCCAGCGTTTAGAACAGTGCCTGGCACACAGTAAGCATGTAAAAAAGCAAAACAAAAAAACCATAAAAAAATAAAAGTTAGGGGTGCTAATGATAAATACCAACAAAAATGGTTATTATTATTGTCAAGGCACAATGGAAAATGCATTCATTTTGAAATGAGCAATTTTCCTCAAACATGTAATTTCATTTCAATTTGTCACTTGAGGAGAAGAAAATATTTTGCAAGTGGTTCAGATATACTAAAATCCAGGGTAGCTAGCCCAGAAAAAAATTCATTTCACAAGTCATGTGCAAACCTGTCACTGCTGGGGAATAACCATTACATTCATCATAGAATTTCCAATGAGTTAGGTTGCTCAGACCAACTTTTACCAAATGCTTTTACCTTTGACACAAATGTGGATCTCAGAAATTGCAGGACATATCTTCCTCCGTAAATAACACTCTTTAAAGCCCATCCCTAGGTAAAAATCTCACGTTGTCACTCACCCTTATTTTGTCGTCTGTTTCCATAATGGCCTGAAGTTTCCCATTCACACTGAATATACAGAAAAGGCCACTTTCATAGTATATGACGCAATGACCCTCTCTGGAAGCCTGGATGAGTTTTGGTCTTAAGAAGTTCTCAGGACCCTCCAAAGTCCTCAGTAGGTCTCCATTCATAGAATGTATGAGGCATGGTCCTTCTGATAAAAGAAAAGAAATAAAAACCATGGATGGTCTGTCTCAGCAATAGTTAAGATACACGAGTCTGTGCTATGAAGTAGTACCACCTACTTACTAAACGATTGTTCTACCTTTATGCTCACTCAATCAAAATAAGTTCTTATAATGGGTCTTTTATGTGATTTCTGCAAAATTAAGCAATATTTTCCCTTTGAAAGCAGTTGGAACAGCTATATTCTAGCAGCAGGGGCATCTTGTATGATTCCTTAAAAATGTAATTTGGGATGTAAATTAGTTTCAGAAGTCTTGGTCCAAGTCCCTTCAGGGCACTCACTCCATATCCTGCTAGAGGGTCCACACATTCCAACGACTCCCAGCTGCTCCCTTCCCCTCCTCTTTTGAGTTCCACTGAGTAGACTTCCAGAAGCCTCTGGGCGGAGGGGCAGTTATAAAAGAGTGGGGAACAACTGATACTCAGAAAAGGGAACTCAACCGATACTTTGATGACACTTTCAGAGATGTAGAATTTTTCGTGACTTGGAGGAAAGAGCACAGGCCTGGGAGACAGAGAACATGGGTTTCAATCCCAGCTCTTTCACTTGCCAGTTGGGTCACTCTTTGGTTCCTCAGGTTCATCAACTGTAAAATGGGGATTAAATATCTGTTCTGCTTTCTACTTAGACTGTGAGACCCAGGAGGGACAGGGACTGTGTCTCATCTCATTATCCTTTTTTTAAGGCATTTGTTAAGTGCTCTACTAAGTGCTGGGGTAGATAACAAGCCAATCAGATTGCACACAGTCCCTGTCCCACATAGGGTTCACAGTCTTAATCCCCATTTTACATATGAGGTAACTGAGACACAGACAAGTTAAGTGACTTGCCCAAGGTCACAAGGCAGACAAGTGGCAGAGCTGGGATTAGAACCCAGGTCCTTCTGACACCCAGGCCCACACTCTATCCAGTAGATTACACTGCTTTTCACATAGATCTATCTTTATCTATACAGCACTTAGTATGGTGCTTAGCACAAAATAAGTGCTTAACAAATACCACATTTGTTAAAATTATTACTAAGAGAAAACAACCTTTTCATATTTAAAAGATGCAGAAGTGATCTAAAGCAAACACATAAACCAATACAGACTATCTTTATTCTTTCAATGAAGTAGAAGATGAAATGAAATGACTGGCTTCATTAGGCAGCTTGGGTTGAATAACACCTTGGTGTGCTGTAAAATACTAACATCATTAGTTGAAAAATCAATGTTACACATTCTTTCCTTCCCTAAACCCCACCTTCCACTCTATAAATCACACTCTTTGCCCACCCCCATACCTTTTAGCTTTATGAGGATGAAAAAAACCCCACCCCAAAACAGTAAGTTCACTTTCCTCTCCTCCTAGCCTGCCAAATGCTCAAACTACAGCTCCCATAAATCACTTCACAGATCTCCCCTTTTGGCCAGGAAGGAAAGGTCCCTTTCCAGTCCCCTTGGCACTATGATATCCTCCTGGGCAGCTGGAAAACTTTCTCCTTGCCTGGCTCTTTGGAAATCCAGCCAAGGCCCTCAGCAATTCTGCAGCCACTCTTTCAGGGGCTCCTCAATTGCAAGTCAGTGCTTTGCTGAACCAAGTGGCTTTGAGGGGCTTAGCAGGGGCTTAGGAGGTCCCTTTATTCATCTCCCCTCCCAGTTCCACAGCACTTTATGTATCTATCTGTAATTTACTTATTTGTATTAATGTCTGGCACCCCCTCTAGACTAATAATAATAATAATAATAATAATGTTGGTATTTGTTAAGTGCTTACTATGTGCCGAGCACTGTTCTAAGCGCTGGGGTAGACATAGGGGAATCAGGTTGTCCCACGTGGGGCTCACAGTCTTAATCCCCATTTTACAGATGAGGGAACTGAGGCACGGAGAAGTTAAGTGACTTGCCCACAGTCACACAGCCGACAAGTGGCAGAGCTGGGATTCGAACTCATGAGCCCTGACTCCAAAGCCCGTGCTCTTTCCACTGAGCCACGCTGCTTCTCCAAGCTCACTATGTGTAGGAAATGTGTTTATTGTTATACCGTACCCTCCCAAGCGGTTATTACAGTGCTCTGCAGACAGTATGCACTCAATAAATACGATTGATTGACAGGTCAGAAGGGAGGGGACTGGTTGGTGTGACTTGGAGATGTCCAATAAACGGTTAATTCTGCCCAAGAAGTAAAAGAGTCAGGTTTGCACTTAGAACAGTGCCTGGAACAGAATAAGCGCTTAACAAATACCATTACTATTATGCTGGTACCCACTATGTGTATGAGGTTGACACTTGGCCAAACTGAGAACCACTAAGCCTAGACACTTGGAAACGGGTTTAATGAGTGTCAAACATGGATTTGGCTTTCTACGATCCAGTGAAGTACAACTGAACATCATGCTCTTGGCGAAGAAAAATCAACTTTGCCTATATCGCTAGCAGGACCAAATGAGTACATCTGAAGACTCAAAACTGAATTATACATTTGACACAGGTGTGAAGGATTCACACAGGTGAGTGATTGGAGGAAGTGTGCAGCAATACACTACTGCTTTCGTTAAACTGCTCTGAGGTCACAGAATGTGTGGATGGAGGAAAAATACAGAATGGTTATTATTCCTGTCAAGGGATGAGGTCAAAAGTGGTCATCTGCTCTCTGCTGAGGCTGCACAAGAGCCTCAGCTGAAATTAGTTACAAGAACCATTTAAGCACTCACCCAGGGCAGTTTTGGTTGCATGTCTTTCAGTAAACCTAACTTTCTTGGAAGCTTCAATAAACTCTAAAAGAAAGACTACTATATTAAAGGAGGGCAATTTCAGTCATTTTGTCTAGTCGGTTAAAAACAAAGAATTGGTATTCAATTGCTTTTGCCTTGGAGGAAGGAGGTGAAAAAACAAAACAAAAAAATCACATCACCTCTCTGATTAGTCCTTACTTACAATTATTATAGAAGGGGAAGACAGAATGGAAAAACTGAACTATTTTGTGTAGCTAAGTGCCTGCACCCAACAGACATACACTAACTACTACTGCTGTTGATGATGATGGTAATGATGATGAACAACAATATCACCAAGGCCTCTGGCAAATCTCCCTGTGGTTCCCAGGCCAAAGTTCTGCAAACAAAGCAAATGGCCTGGTAAAACTGGGTATTTTATTAGCTTGACTCACAGCTTCCTGGATATGGCCTTGGGCAAGCCACTTAACCCTCTGCAATGTCCATTGCAGAAATTGATCGCTCCAAGATGCATATCTAGGCTAAAGTCACTTGCTCTTCTCTCCCCTCATCTCCAAGGTGGGTATGGGTCCACTTATAGTGGGTATTCTTGGTCCAAGGTAACATCAAAAGATCTAACTCAGTGCTTGCTAGCCACTGTCCATTCAGAAAGCCCAAAAGAGGTGCCACCTAAGCACTAAAATACAATCTCCTGTAACATTTTTGTAGGGAATTTATATACCCTATTATTTAAGTAGGGAATTAGATATGTATCCCTTTTCCTTCTTCCACAGATTTTAGTAGTTGTCTCCTCTCTAGATTGTAAACTCCTTGAAGGCAGGGATCATTTCTACTAACTAAACTTACTCAATCCAGCACTCTAATATGGTATTCTGCACACATGAAGCTCATTAACTACTGGTGATTGTTTGAGAACAGATTACTCTATGGCCCCCATCTTGGAATATGCATCCATTTCAGGGAGGGCCTGGGATCTTAGACCAGTTCAAATCCCCAACTCAGACTGGATCAGAATACAATAATCTTTTTTTAATATACATTAAAAAACAGGTATCTGTTAAGCACTTACTATGTGTCAAGCACTTTTCTAAGTGCTGGGGTAGATACATGTTAAAACAGGTTAGATACAGTCCTTTTTCCACATGGGGCTCACAGTCAAAGCAGGAGGAGAAAGAGATTTTGAGGTGTCCTCTCCCCCACATTTTGCAGTTGAGAAAACTGAGGCATAAAGAAGTTGTGACTTGCCAAGATCATGCAGCAGACGGTAATAATAATTATTATTATGGTATTTGTTAAGTGCTTACTATATACCAAGCACTGTTCTAAGGGCTAGGGTAGATGCAAGTTAATCAGGCTGGATTGCAGTCAATTCCCATTTTACAGATGAGGTAACTGAGGCACAGATAAGTGACTTGTCCAAGGCACACAGCAGTGGCAGAACCAGGATTAGAACCCAGATCCTCTGGCTTCTAGGCCCAAGCTTTAATCACTAGGGCACGCTGCTTCCCACTAGGCCATGGCGCTTTCTTGACAGACCCATTAGGAAAGACGAGCCCGTTGTTGGGTGGGGATTGTCTCTATTTGTTGCCAAATTGTACTTTCCAAGTGCTTAGTACAGTGCTCTGCACACAGTAAGCGTGCAATAAATGCTATTGATTGAATGAATGAATGAAATAATATGATACCAAACAACAGAAAAGTCAAAGTTCTGAGTCCAACAAGTGGAATGGTAACTGAGACTAAATGCCGCCACCCAAGTCAGAGCCTAGTTCTCAAAGTTCTCAAATTTGAAGCTTCCTGAAAGTGACACTTTCACAGGTCCATCTTTGGGATTGTTTGTTGTGGGCAGGAAATGTCACTGTTTATTGTTATATTGTACTTTTCCAAGTGCTTAGTACAGTGCTCTGCACACAGTAAGCGCTCAATAGATACGATCCAAGGAATGAATGATGGACCCATTTCCCAAGGGCTTCTTCAGACTAGGAATAACAAGCTGTGACAAGCCAGTGACCTTCGCATTCTCAACTCCCTTAAGCAGAGTTAGCTCCTCATTCCTGTTTAAGGAAGCTAAGACAGAGGGAGAACACTGCCTATTGAAAACAATGCAATTATTTGCATTAAATGGTTTGAGTTCTTCAGAAAAAATGCTCTATCATTTGTCAGGTGGCTTTTCATTTGATTACAACAGGAAATAGATACCTTACCTTTAGAACCACTTAATACCAGGCCGAGTTCAGCACAAACTGTAGCACAAGTGATCTCATAGTCATGACCAGTCAAAATAGCTCGAGGAGTAGCAACTTGACCTTCAAAGAGAAAGAACAGATCATAAGAACAATTCACTCATTCAGTCGTACTTGTTGAGCGCTTACTGGGTACAGAGCACTGTACTAAGTGCTTGGAAAAGTACAATACAATAATAAACAGTCGTTCCCTGCCCACAACAAACTTACTTAAGTCATCTCAAAAAATTAGTTTTTCCCAGTAACTTGCCAGAAATAACCTTTTTCCCCACCTAAAATCCCAATTGGTGCTTGAATTTTCAATGAGCATATCTACCTAAGCAGTGATACAGTCATTATTCCCCAGTTCTGGGTGAATTCTATGTTTGAAATAGTCAGTCGAGAACTGGCTTCATTGGAGAATTATTCCATAAGAGAAAATGGCGGTTAAGGAAGGAAAATGGTACAGAAATGCCACCTAACTGCACTCTGGTCCTTCACTCTGCATTTTGTGCTTGCCACTGAGCTCGGTTTTAGTAGGCATTTCTCCTTGGCTCAGAATCGGGATTATTGGAGTTACTGCCCTCCCCATAACAAGCAGTTCTAAGATCTCATTTGATAAGTAGTTCTGCAGATGATGGACAGACATGATCACCGGCTCTATTTTACTGCGGACTATATGAAGATTTCCTGTTAAGGACAGCATCTGTAGGTCACGTCTTCAAGGATAAGCCAACATTTTCTTTCTGCTGTGGCCTCACTTTGAAAGGAAATTACTCAGACATCTCTTCCCAGAAAAAATAATACCACGATTAAGCATAACTCAACATTTTTAAGATCTTTTTATTGGGAAGATCATGAGTAAGGCGAGTAATGCTGGGTTATCCAGAAGGATCAAGGTACCGGCTTAGTGGAACCATTTGAGGTAAACCGCGGTGAAGCCGTACGCCAGGCTGAATGCCAACCTCACCAGCTCCTCTGCAGAAGTCAGCTGGATTTAGAGACAGTGGTGATAGGTCTACAACAAAGTGGGTCCCGGATAGTAATAATAATTATGGTATTTGTTAAGCACTTACTATGTGCCAAGCACTGTTCTAAACACCGGGGAAGACACAAGGTAATCAGGGTGTCTCACGTGGGGCTCACAGACTTAATCCCCATTTTACAGACGAGGTAACTGGGGCACAGAGAAGTTTCTTGGCTTGCCCAAGGTCACAAAGCACACATGTGGCAGACCCGGAATTAGAACTCAGTCCTTCTTACTCCCAAGCCTGTGCTCTATCCCATAGGCTACACTGTTTCTCTTTTTCCCTACAGAACTACTGTTGTAGTGCAAATTAACAGGAAAGGACCCCAAGAATCAACGCATAGTTTTCCAGGGATGGCGGCACACAATTTACTGCTCCCTGGACAACGGGGTCAGGGATTCAGCAACTGACAGTGTCACTGAGGCGAACAACAATGGAGCACATGGAGGTGAAAGGGTGGACTATCATCTTTGCTGAAGCTGCATTCTTGTTTTTCAAAGTACACTTGATTTTCTCAAACAAGAAAGGAATAGGAATATTCTCTCCTCCACTCCTTCCCCCTAATCCCCGCCCCCACCTCCCAAGAGTATCAAACATTTGGGTAAGAGACAAACAGAAGCACATTCTGGAAGCAACTCTGAGCTAAATAAGTAACCATAACAATCTCAGAAACATAGTCAAGATGAACATGTGTGAGTTCTCACAATCTAAAAACCTATAAATACTTTATCTCTTCCCCAGGGGTTTTCTCCACATCCCTCTTGCAGAACTCCTACATACCAATGAGAGTACACTGTTATTTTTAAAATTACAGATGAATTATTTGGTCTAATTGCTTCAAATGGCAGACTTTTATCAATCATTACAACAATTCAGTCCTAGGGAATAATTTTTGATGATGTGGTGCTACTTCTATTTTGTTGTGGGAAAGAAGAGATTTGTATTTCCAAGTTGACTGCGCCAGGTTGACTCTGCCAGATGTTTGGGAGAAAAATTAAATGATAAATTAAAACCCTGAAAGTATGATTTCAAATAAAAACAAAGGGAAGATGGATTGCAAGGAGGTAAAGGGAAATAATTGGTTTATCACAACACAAACATACCCACACAATCTATTTGCATGTGTAAATTCAAGAATATCTTTTGGAGTTCTAAAATGACTCTGCTGCACATTTTTTTAACAGGGACTATTCAGGGTATTGGCCAGAGGCCTTGGAAACTTACCCAGTTCATATTATCCCTAGAACTACAATTTTTGTAATGTCAATACTTAAATCTGAACTTTATTTAAGCTTATAGTTGTGGATCCAATTCATTAAAACTTTAAAAACCACAGTACTTCTATTTACAACCCATATGCATACATAAATGTGCATTTTAAATACAGGTAGTCATTTCTGCTATAAAGCACTTTGAATATAACGTTATGGAAGTAAATATTACCTGTACTTGTTCATTTGTAAATAAATACTTATGTCTGTATTTATTTAGGCCCAGTCTCAGCATTTGTCCATAGGTGCACATTCAATATTTCCATGTCCACCTTCCCGTTAGAGGATGAATGACTGGTGCTCCTGTTGTACCTCCCGAGCACTCAGTAGCATGCACTACACTCAGTAGGTGTTCAGTAAATACCATTATTACTGCTACTCCTATTAGGAAATGTCCTTCTAGCAGGGTGAGCCTGTTCTAAGAACATCGTGACCCACAGGTTAGCACAAAAATATTCAGTGTATGAAAAAGGGGTTTTATGCATCACATAGCACCAATAAAGGCATAACCTTCTCTGGCTCAGCCTTACTGTTCTGTTCCATCCAGGGCATTGTTTCTTTGTGCTTTCTACAACCTTGCTGGATTTAATACAGTAAAATAACGAGCGGCGAATGTGTACAGTATTTTGCCAGTGGTGGACAGAACAACAAATTTGTACTGGAAAGTGTCAGTCACAGTAGAATCTTTGAACTATCTACCCCCACAATTCATCAATTCTCATTCAATTAGTAATTCTAATTGCACAATTTTCCCATAACATGAGATTCTGTATAACTATCACATTATAGCAGAAATGACTGTACTTCATTTATTCCCTAGAATATTCACAAAATACTATGGAGAACATTTTTTTTCTAAACCATATAGTATTTAAGTAGGCCCTAATCTCTAAATAAATAACTGTTAAATTCTACAGCTTTTGTTTCATATAAAGTTTGGCAAAGTATCCCAAGAGTCCAGGAAGTATGCCAGACAGTACAGGAAAAAAAAATTAAAAGCAGAATGTTAGACCATGGTCATTCAGGTCTTCTCACGTGACTGATTTCACTAACATTCACTGAATTTTTGGAGAAAGTTTGCTCTCCTGAGCTTTCCTCTCCTAGAGTAAATGTAGAAAGTATCATCTGAAATCAAAGACATAGCATCATATTGTGAGGGAGGCCTATACTGTCAGGATTCAACTTGGAAAAAGAAACTGGTAAAGTTATACTGTTGTTCACAACACAACTTTTACAAACAGCCTCTCGGTGGTAGGAAATCCAGCTTTTCCATTCCACCTCTCTTTTGCCCTTCCATGGATCCCAATATGTGACTTACTCTTATGTATTAAACATATATTTTCCAAATGGTGAAAGAATAATAATAATACTAATAATGATGGTATTTATTAAGCACTTACTATGTGTCAAACACTGTTCTAAGCGCTGGGGTAGATACAAAGTAATCAGGTTGTCCCATGTGGAGCTCAAAATCTTAATCCCCATTTTACAGATGAGGTAACTGAGGCACAGAGAAGTTAAGTGACTTGCTCAAAGTCACACAGCTGATAAATGGTGGAGCCGGGATTATTCATTCAGTTCATTCAATAGTATTTATTGAGCGCTTACTATGTGCAGAGCACTGTACTAAGCACTTGGGATGAACAAGTCGGCAACAGATAGAGACAGTCCCTGCCGTTTGACGGGCTTACAGTCTAATCGGGGGAGACGGACAGACAAGAACAATGGCACTAAACAGCGTCAAGGGGAAGAACATCTCATAAAAACAATGGCAACTAAATAGAATCAAGGCGATGTACAATTCATTAACAAAATAAATAGGGTAACGAAAATATATACAGTTGAGCGGACGGGTACAGTGCTGTGGGGATGGGAAGGGAGAGGTGGAGGAGCAGAGGGAAAAGGGGAAAATGAGGCTTTAGCTGCGGAGAGGTAAAGGGGGGATGGCAGAGGGAGTAGAGGGGGAAGAGGAGCTCAGTCTGGGAAGGCCTCTTGGAGGAGGTGATTTTTAAGTAAGGTTTTGAAGAGGGAAAGAGAATCAGTTTGGCGGAGGTGAGGAGGGAGGGCGTTCCAGGACCGCGGGAGGACGTGACCCAGGGGTCGACGGCGGGATAGGCGAGACCGAGGGACGGCGAGGAGGTGGGCGAGGAGGTGGGGAGGTGGGATTAGAACCCATGACCTCTGACTCCCAAGCCCATGCTCTTTCCACTAAGTCATGCTGCTTGTGCTTGATAGGGTGAATGTTTTGTTTTGAATCTACTTGGTGTTCAAAAATTGTAATTCTTATTTTTGAGTCACTTCTACTGATCTTCCGACAGCTTTTAGTTAGGTGTGTACACAGGTTCGAGTACATGAAGTGCTCAAAACTCTAGCCCCACAAAGAGAGCAGCAGATGGAAGTTAGTACCACATGGACTTAAATTTAATGGGCAAAAACTATTTAAAGCTCGCAGGATTCTTGAGGGACTTGAAAGACATTATTAGACAGCAGTGGGGAAAAAGAAAGATTTTTAGAAGCTTGTAAAAAGTTCCTTTTATTTCCTCCCTAGAGTCACATTGTCATGACTTTGCCTAAAAGATCAGCAAATGGCCATATTATAATAATCCACAGAAGGTCAATTTTCTACATGGTGCACATGCTTCTGGAATTTTGATAGAGTGTTCTTTGGTAGGCGGGGCATGGAAAAGGGGGATTGAGAGTATGTGAAGGAAAAGATTGAAGGAAGGCAAGTAAAAGAAAATATAGCATCCCTATAGTTTATTTTGGTAGAGCAGGCATCCACTAGGGGAATTACCCTAAACCTACCATGTCCAACCTATTTATACAACCGATTTGTCTTGAAAATAAATATAGATGGATTAGGAAGATAGTGGCCATATTCTCCCAAGGAATCTCAAGCTACCACAGCTCTCTTATGAACTCCCTAACCAAATACAGCATCGTGAAGCAGGGAAGAGACCAAAATTCATTATTTCAGGTTGGATTTCTGGGTAAAGATGTGTAGTATTCAGAGTACACGAACAGCTCAACTGCTGCTTTTTGAGATTATAACAGATCTCTTTAAAATATTTTTAGAGGGTTACAGTTAAAGACATTTTTCATCACCTTCAATAATGCAATGTTCTTTTTGCCACCGGTTTAAGGGGCATCACTTGAAACTTGCAATTTTTTTTCCCCCAAAGGAGACCAGGCCTCTATAACTGTCTTTGAAAAGCTGGCTGACTTCAAAGGAAAAACTATCTTTGTCCCTTAAGCAGGTTTATGACTTTTGATGCAAATCCTAACTAAGCACTGAAAAGACTACTCAGTGCATCTTTATGGAGCTCTTTAAAGGAAGATGAACAGGTCAAATGAGATTAAAGATAGTCCAAATCCTGCCACTAACACCAAGACAACAGTTTTACAGATGTGCTTTTTGCAGTTCAGCATATGGAATACCACTTCTAGTAGAGACCACTATAACCCTGCTTTGGCCTAAACAGTGCAAGCTCCCTAAAGTTACTTTCCCAGTGGGATAGTCCAAATTCCGACACTGTATTTATAAAAATCCTATTTGAAAAGGGGCACAGTGTCCAGATTCATGTAAATGTCTCCCCTTCCCTTCCTTCTTTCTAAACTTCCTCCCTTTTAGAAAATCCCTGTGGGTGGGATAACAGTTTCTGCCCTTCGTAATACTAATTATTTGTTCATGCATGTTAACATAACTGTAAAGAGCCATTGACCATATTTTGCAACGCCACATTCAGTCATGGGGCCAAAGTCCATTCATTTTAGATTACAGAAAAAATGTCAGAGAATAAAGTGGATCCTCTGGTAAACCGCTGATCCAGTTCACTGAAGAAGCATTGGTTTTTAGAAGGCTGCCTTTCAAAATGCAATGTCTGTTTACTAACTCTGGGGAGAGTGCATGAGTGTATGAGTGCACTTTATACATATTTTTCCAGAAAAACTTCCAGAAGGAGTGACTATTTTCAAATATGGGAGAATCTCCTTGGCAGTGTTTGTGTTTCCTCTTCTAACCTTGGGATTGTGAGGGGCCCATCTTGGCGGACATGTGGATTGGGGGGCTGGACCAAGAATCCACACCTGGTTTCTGACAACTTAAGAGTGACAGGATCGCAGCTCCCTCCATTTCCCCTCAGCTTACCACCCAAGGAAGCACACACGTGCAGAAGTCTTTGCAGCCCAACAGGACAAAACGGCACAAGTGTAGTGCATCGGACATGTGTGGCCTCACTCCTGTGAAGGGAGAGTTAAGCTTGGGTCAGACCTCAGCCCTATGGCCAGTGCAAACTCTAAAACCAACATTATGCCATTTTTGAAATCCAGAGACAAATTTCTTATTGGCTCTGCTGACTGAAAGGACCAAAAGCAAAGGGAGGAAATGTAATACAAGATTTGGATTTTGAAACAATGAGTGCTATTTCTAAATAATGAAATTTCGCTCACTTCGAAGTTCTACAATTCCCATATTCTTGGTCTAATGGAAATACACCTGGTCCTGAATTCATGCTTCTGGTTAACAGACTAAACATCCCTTTAATATTCATTTCAAATTAAGGACGTTTATGGCCTGCATAATTCAGTCTGGGCAGAGAGCTGTGATGATATTATTCTAGACAGTCCTGAGTATGATCATGTAGAAATTGAATCATTTTGTGTTTTGTTCTGAAATGCAAAATTCCCAACTAAACTAGATCTTTTGAGTTGAAAATTTAAAATGATTGGAAAAGGATTCACTACTAAAGAGGTATTTAAATGATCGACTACAATTTCCTAAAATAGTAAAACTTAATACTTTCCATCCTCTTAGCCAAACCACATGAAATGTGACACTTTTTCTCACACAAAAAAATTTCTGCGGACAGCACATTAAAAATTACAACTACGATTAAATCTACAAAATAATTTCAAAAGCACTGAAAATCAGAACTAAAATCTGACTATATTATCCAATGAATTTGATAAAAAGTAAAAAACTCAAATACAACAGTTCCCCATTAAATTCTTAAGGCATCCTTTTATATTGAAGGACACTTTATTTCAAGTTAATCACATTTTGATTGTTTTCAAATAGTCACATAAAATATGAACACTCAACTTGTTAGAGTGGTTTGTCATCACAGTAAATCCAGTCTAAGAATGGTTGCCCTGAGATAGAAATGAGGCCGGCTAGTAATTTTTTCCTAAACCTTCCTTTGTTAAATCTCCTAAGAGTTAAAAACTTTACAGTTTATAATCATTTTTGATTTAAAAAATTGTGTTTAAACCTTGGTTACAAAACAAAGTTCACTCCGGAAGTTAAGTAACCCTTTTTAAGCTCATCATTCCCCCACTCAACCCATCCTTTCTTACAAAAATGAATAAACTTAAAACTACTGACCCATCCAATTCAATGTTTTATTTGATGAATCTCATACTTCTCGCATATGTATACGAATATATATGAGAAGCATGAGATTCATCATATAAAATAATAAATTGAATGCATATATATTCAATCACATTTATTAAGCGCATACTGTATGCAGAGCACTGTTCTAAGCACTTGGAATGTACAGTTCGGCACCGTATATTCACACACACACACACACACACACACACACACATATATACACACACATATATATTCATAAAAGGAGTGATCCTTTTATGATTAAAATAATCCAGAATTCCTCTCAGGGAATAATTGATTTTAAAATGCATTAACTAGATCTGAAGACTTATTTCCTTCTTTTCTTCCTCCACCACCCCTGTGAACACTCAATAAATATTTTTTGACGGACTGATTTTATTAACCGTTACTAGTGGAATCCAGCTAGAAAAGCTATGAGAGCAGAAAAGGCCCAACCGAACAGCATTCAGTACATACGCATGTACACATCGCTTCTCTCATTGAACATAATTCATCTTTTAGTCAACTGATATAAAACACCAAGTGTGGAATAACTTGTACTCTTGATTGAATACTCTTTTATTATTTACTCTTTCTTTGCTCTTCCTTCCACCAAATCCTATAAAGACTTCTGAAATCTTCCCTCCACTGTCTCCCCCTCCATATCCAGTTCATCTGAACATCTAAGAATCTCAGGACCTTCTCCAACATGGACAATTGGGGTAAAAAAAATCAATCACATTTACTGAGCGCTTTCTGTGTGCAGAGCATTGTTACTAAGCACTTGGGCAAGTACAATATAACAGAGTTGATAGTCACGTTTGCTGCCCACGAGCTTACAGTCTAGAGGGGGAAAACGAAGACTATAGAGCCTGGACACTAATACTTTTTTTTTTTAAAGTCAGCACTATCAAGATGACTACATCTACCCAATATTATTGATTCACTTTTATCTTTCATAAGAAGCTACTGACAGCTTGAAATGAACAGAAAAAGAAAAGAGGGTGACTTGCATCCTCAGTGTTTATAAAACTGAAAGAAACTGCAAAGTATTTTCTTTTTATCACTTCAAATAGTTTCATTTTGTAGTTCCTCTATGCCCCCCACTAGGGGTTTCAGCATGATAGAAAATTGTCCTTTGAATAATTTATGATGAAATGAAAACCTTTTAATGGTAGTTGTTAAGCACTGCTCAGTGCTCCAGGCACTGTACTAAACCACATGGAGCTCACAGTCTTAATCCCAATTTTACAGATGAGGTAACTGAGGCAGAGAGAAGTTAAGTGACTTGCCCAAGGTCATACTGCAGTCAAGTAGCAGAAACGGGATTTTAGAAGCCAGGTCCTCTGACTCCCGGGCCATGCTCTTTCCATAAGGCCATGGTGCTTCAAAGACTTAATGAATTTTTCATTATTGCACTATTTTAGGTGACTACTCCTGAAGTTATAAACTGCCCTTCTGTTTAATATTTTGTGGCATCCCATCATTCCTACTATACATAGTTTTTTGAGATAGATGAAGTCAGCCCCAAATCTTGCCTGGTGTGATCTTATCATTGTGGGCAGGGAATGTGTCTATTTATTGTTGTATTGTACTCTCCCAGGTGCTTAGTACGGAGCTCTGCACACAGTAAGTGCTCAATAAATACGACTGAATGAATGAATGAATTAGGCTGACGACTTACCTATTCAGGTATTTCTTGTAACTACAGCCCAAATTTATTTTGTATCCAGTATATTTTTAAAAGCGCTTAAAAGTTAACACTATTTTCACTCTGTTGTTTGTATGAGCTCTTGAAGTAAACTAAAAGTCATCAATTAGACTCTTCCATCCCTCCTATGACATGCTAGACTTCTACATAATAAATAGAAAAAGTTAGTCTTTCTTTTCATTTCAGTAGAAGTTTCACAAAGAGCAGGGCTTTTGTTTTAGAATGTTTCAATGCATAAAGTTGAAGACATGTTCATAAATGTATCATTCCCAAGTCTGCAGGACATGGCAATGGCTTTTTGTTTTTTCAAAAAAAGGAAGTTGCAAATGGAGGATAAATTCAAGTTCACAGTTAAAATGAATGGAAAATGGGGTTAGGTTTTAATTTGTGTGCCTATAAAGTCCTGTTTGGCACACAACAGGGAACTGATACCTTGCTATTTCATTTCTGAGACTAATTCCAGAAATATTTTGAAATTATATTTCCTATAAGAGCATGAAAAATTGACAAAACAACCTTTTTGTTACCACGTTAAAATCTGCTTATGAAGATACTTAGACAAAGTTTCTATTCCAGGGTATAAATCATTAGTTCCTCTGTTCTCATATTTATGTGGCTATAGCCTTAGGGCTGAATGGTATAGTCATTTTTTTCTCTGCAACCAAACAAGGTAAATAAACATGATATATTGGTACATCATCCCACCACTGTGCATATGGTGCACATTAAGGTTGTATTCATTTACCATATGAATATAATTCCTTTTACCACATCTACTATTAGTTACAAGCAGTAAATATACAGAGTTGTTTTGCCTGGGACTTGAAGGCCTGTGTTACATCAGGGAGCACCAAACATCCTGCCCCTTCTGGAGAATTTCACGTATATCGTTTTACTGACACCTGAATTTGAATACTGCCAACATACCAGCATCAAAACTCTACTCTCTAAATTCATCAAAGAAAAAAAGAATGACCAAGCTTGTGCTTGATGTTAGAGCTACGGTGTGTGCTCCAAACTAGAGTTCTGGGGCACTGTCATTCTCTTAGCTCTTCTAGAGGCATAACAGGAACCGTACCTCATTCATTCATTCAATCGCATTTATTGGGCACTTATTTGTGCAGAGCACTGTACTAAACGCTTGGGAAAGTATAATACAACAATAAACAGACATATTCCCTGCCCACAATGAGCTTACAGTCTAGAGAGATGAGCTAACAGTCTAGAGAGATGAGCTAACAGTCTAGAGGGAGCTGCTTACAGTCTCATCACTGGAGTGGGGGTTTGGTGACATCCTTCCCACCAGAACATGACTAGGTGCAGATCCTTTTGCTATTACTGTAAGAAACTTAGCTGCAAATGTTAAATGATGCCATCTGAAAAATTTGTCGATTCTCAGAAACCATTTTTTGAAACTGATGGCGCCAGTTACATATCTGCTCTCTTTCCCTTCTTTTGAGGGTTATCATAAAAGCCAGTCTTAACTAGACTATTGTTGGGATGGATGAAAGAGAGCTGGGTTGTTGGTTGTTTTTCCAGTTTCGTGTCTTATACCAGATGATAACTGGATGCTTTGGCTTGTAATTGCTATTCACTTTATATGTTCAAAGCTTTTTCAACTGAATTCAGATGCCGAACTGTACATTCCAAGCGCTTAGTACAGTGCTCTGCACAGAGAAGCAGCGTGGCTCAGTGGAAAGAGCCCGGGCATGGGAGTCAGAGGTCATGGGTTCGAATCTCAGCTCTGCCGCTTGCCAGCTGTGTGGCTTTGGGCAAGTCACTTAACTTCTCTGTGCCTCAGTGACCTCATCTGGAAAATGGGGATTAAAACTGTGAGCCCCACATGGGACAACCTGATCTCCTTGTATCCCCCCCAGCGCTTAGAACAGTGCTTTGCATGTAGTAAGCGCTTAACAAATACCACCATTATTATTATAATAAGCGCTCAATAAATACTACTGGATGAATGAAAATGAAGAAAGCTCAAATTGCTATTTGTTAGTGGCTCATATGAAGAAAGCACATGGAGATTACATATATATATAAAATACATATATATACGTATACATACATACATGTATACGTGTATATATATACATATGTTTATGTATTTATATATATTATATATAACTCTACACCTGCTTTATAAAGCAGTTTGGTGATCCATCATCCAAAGTCATTTCACAATCATGGCCAGCAGATGGTGCTCTAAGATGCCTACTTATGACCAATTCTAGAATTCTGTCCAGCCATTTTTGAAAGACAAAGAATAAAGACCTATCAATAGTTTCATTGAAACACCATGAGGAGGAATATGGCATTATAAAACAGCTCTAATTCATTCACAGAAATATACATATTCATAAGTGCACGCACTTTAGATGCATCTAAAACAGCATATATTCATACAAGAGCACTCTTCACAGAGAGTTAGATTGGAAGGTATGGGCATTCCTGTCCTATTTATGCTTGTATGCCAAGATGATTCTAAATTCATTAAAAAAAATTTAGAATGCCTGAAAGTTAGAATTCATTTTTAATTATAGGGGGAATGTCTCATTAGGCTGAAACTAGTAAAATTAACAATGGTAGGATTTACGGTAACGACTCGCGTGATTGATGAGAGTATAACAAAATGAAGTTTTAGACAGAGAAAAAACAGGGCAGCTATAACGTACAGTACTTTAAAAAACAGCTCTGAGGTCTGTTCTTTCTAGCCTTATGGTTAATAAAACCTTCTTTCTAATTAATGGTGCTGAAATATTTTTAAAGAACAGAATCTTGTTATGAAAAAAAACTAAGATAGTTGTTCTTTTCCACATAGACGCCATTCTCATAAAGCAGAAATCTGACATAGATTAGTATGTCTGATTGCCAAAGGAAAAAAATAAAATAAAATGCCACCTTTCAATCAAATCAAAACCAGAATGTGCAAATGGAAAACTACTTCATGGAAATACTGCAACACAAAGCTAGGTAACAACTTCACAGTCACCAGCCATTTTTCTCTAAGTTATGCAACAGCAAAACTTAGCACAGACGAAAAAGAACTTATGTGTTCTTAAATTTTGTTTTTACTAATTTCTTCCTATCAGTTTACAACAGCAATAGATGGAGAACAATTATTTTGTAAGGTTTGCCCATTTTAAATGTGCTAAGTTAAATATGAACTTTAAAATATTATGCACTTAATTCAAAAAGGTTTTTGCAGCACTCCCTTTACCAATCATTAAAACATCAAATCTACACTTTTGAAATCTGCAGAGAAAAAAGAATAATTCAGAGTCAATTTAAGAAACAAATTCCTCCTCTCCTGCCAAATCACACCCATTAGGACACCTAAATGCTAGATGTTGCATTTACATCAAAGGACATCTCTAACAGATCTGCTTATTATTAATTCTGTCTTGGAATTACTAAGATCTAGATCTTATTCCCCAGTAGGATTCCGGAAAGGCCTTTTTTTCCCATAAGTTTGGCATTATAAGAGATCAACATCAAGGACAGAAAAACACATCTACTAGAATCAAAAGTTTAACATTACCAATTTAACCAGAATGCCTTTAGAAAAGTTGTGATCTTTTCAAATGTACAAGTGATAATATGCAATGTTAATTTGAATTATTTTGATTGGGCCGTCAAGGTTTGCTGTTTAACACTAGCTGATATTTTACCAGTAAAGAGGTTATCCATTTCAAAAAATCCACTAGTATTTTATTTGGGAAGTGCAGATGGTGGGGAAGAGAAGTGAGAAAAAGGAAAAAGGGACGATGCTAAGAAAAAAGTCTAATTCAATTACATCCTACCTTTCTATGTTGAAAAACTAGTCAGTTCCTACAAAATAAATGTTAAAAAAAAAAAAAGGCTCAAATGCAAAAAGCCCTGATTTTCTGCACATATTTATTTGTCATTCAGGAAAAGTGTGAATTCTTGTCTTAAAATTTCCATGACTATGTAAGTGCAATTTGAAATGCAGCCATATTAAATGTATACCCTATAAAGTATACACACACATACGTAATGAAGTCACATGCATAGCATCTCCGCTTAAATACACAGAAATTATTGTTAGACACTGTGCAAGCCAAACTACAAAATATCCACCTGCACCATCCCTCTGATTTTAATGGCTGTGTCACTTTGGTACCTAATGAACTACAGTCCACGTTTGAAAAACCACGACTACATGTAGCTGTTTCCAAGTACTGTTGTGCCCACAGCACAAACACTTCTGTAAAAGCTTAGACTCACAAAAAGATGATCCAGCTAAAATGTGAAAGTTCTCACTGTGAAGTCAAATAATTCACCTTGTATTTACTCTTCTTTTTCACCCTATCTCTCAAAGTTAAAAAATAATCATAAAATCATAATTGAAAGATACACTGTGTTTTGAGAAAGTAAATCCCTGTTTTCTACATGCACCTCCATTTTTACTGAACATGACTATAATTATATGTCATCTGTTACTAGTCTTGCTCTACATGTCTGTATTTCATTTTCTAGAAGGTAATTTTTAGCACTATAAGGACACGGGGATGTACAGGTGTAAGACAACTCTAAACATTATTTGCTGACAAAGACAATACTGCATAGAGTCTTATTTCTCTAACGATATCCTGATGTATGCATGCTTACAATATTCTCCCATTGTACATTACGATAACTGTTTTAATAACCATCAGCATCATCAACATCTCACGTTAGACATAAGATTTGAGAGTATAGGTCTTGTATAGCGTCAGTGACTGAACGAGGATTAGAACTCAGAGCTTTTCATTTCAAGTCCAAGAGTTTGGCCTTGTTGGTTTTGTTCGTGTCAGGTCATCCATGCAAAATTGGTTTCTGGGTGACTTACAGGGCACTATTTTTCATTTACTGCAGCTTCTCTTCTAACCCCTTCAGAAATAGCTCAGCATTCTATCTGATTATGATATGCACAATTGAACTTTCTAAAACACACTAATAATTAGGTTAGGTAAAGTTACATGGTAATCCTAAAGAGATAAAAGTGTGGCACGTGACTACGTGATAACCTTAAAATTGAGGACCCTCCCCCTTCCCACCCAGTACATCCTAGTTGGACTAGCAAGATCCACGTAGCAAGGCACAGGCTAATGATGATTTAGCTCAAAACAAAGACGCCAACATGACCAACATCTATATCCATTGTGTTCTTTTTCTTCTATGCTACAAATAGTGGCAACATAACTTGGCTCCCCTCAAAATACAAATGGCTTAACATGGAGAATATGACCCAACTAAGCCAAATCCAATGTAACATCATTCTGCTTAAGTATTTTTATACTAATAATGAAAAGGTGTAGTGTATCAACAACACAAACAAGCATACTTGCCTAATTTCACAGTTATAAATACCATTTTGGAGCATCAATACTCCATTTTGGAGAATGAAAACACAGAAAGAAAAATCAGGATTTAAAACCCCCAAAACCACCAGCGCTTGTCAGCGTTTTCTGGCTGATATTATGAAATTTTGCCAAAATAATGCTTAGGAAAAAAGAATCTAAGTTTGCACTAGTCATAAAAGTATAATAAAGAAATAGAACATACATTCAAAAAGCAAAAATAGAGCCACATTTCACAATGTCACTTTACATAGTCAGAAAAGGATAAACCTGGGAACCTTGTTAATACATTGATGTGCTTTGAGTACATTTAATTCATTTTAATTGTATTTAGACTTATAATATACGTCTACTGCTCTATATAATGGCAATATGATGGCATTATGAAGGAAGTTTTTAAAAATTCAAATAAAATTTCTCTAAAATTGTTTTAATGTACTTCAAACTAAAAATAATTCTGCACACTTAGAAAAAGCTTTCAGCATACAAAACAGAAATATTGAAGCTCCCATCTTCAAGGTAAGCTCAATGTGGTCAAATTTAACAGACATAATTTTAAACTGTGAAAATTATTTTATAATTTAGGGATTATTGTTAAAGTAAAAATAATCAGGAAATTCTTTCATTGAACTAAATGAACGGCAACTTGCTATAAATTAAGAAATTGTAAATATTTAAGAGCAGTTAAAACGCTCAGCCTTGTGAAATTAAAATCTAAAATTATTCCTGCCTTAACTCTTCGATGTTGTCATAATCGTTTTAATTAAATTCTCATTTTCAGGTGGTCCTTTTAATTGTTTTTTTCCTACTACTTAATGTGTTTTTTTAAAGCCATTTCTTTTCTCCAGCTGTGGGAGATTGGTTTTAATGGAAGCAGCTTCCTCTTTTGCCTTCTGTGAGTTACAGTTTTAAATGGTTGCACATTTTTTGTTTTATGGCTCCAGTGTAGTTTTAGAAAGTATTTCAAGGCTGTTGGTTAACAATTTCATATTTTTCCCCATGTACAGCTTATGCCTAGTGTTAAATATTTCCTTCTGGTTGGTTTCATTTTTACTTTGTAAATAAATTCATAGCATAAAATATCAAAAATAACCTTAGAGTTATCATTTGCATATTAGCTTCTTCAATTATGTATTTGATAAACATTATTTTTAGTTGTAAGAATTATTCTTACATTATTCTTAGTAGATAAACATTATTCTTAGTTGGGTAAGGGGAAGAAAGAAATGAAAGTTTGATTTGGGAATTTGTTTGGGGAGAATGGTTACAAAGTATTAATAAAAGGGCCACCTAGACTTTTGTTACCTTAAAACTAAGAAATTAAACTAGTCCTTGTTAATTTAAATTTTATCATCACATAAAGCATGATGTGACTTTTATAGGAAAACTTTATTACATGCCATTTGTCAATAGTTGTCTTGTAAAACAAGTTGTACTTACTTCCTGGGTTATCTCCGATTCCATTGGTTTTCCCATTCCAATACCAGAGCAGAAGTGTTGCATCACGTGAGCCTGAGAGTATGTAACAATTCCCCCCGATATATGATTCAGATCGGGCAAGGCAAGTGACGACATCCCAGTGTCCAAACACAACTTGCATCAGTTTTCCTACAATTACAATGGAAAAAATTTATAAAATGTATATTTCTGAAAAGGAAATAATATACTGAAATAGTCCCTTTGCATTTTAGTTAATTTAGATATATTCCCAAATTTTGTATACCAGTGAACCAGAGTGACACTGAGCGAGAGAGTGAAGGAATCTACTGTGCTTTCTGCTTGGACATGTCAATTTTTTTTTCTTTTACAATTAGGTTGATTGAAATTCATTTTGAAAAGACTCTAAGAAAGACTTCAGGCAGCCTGTGTATTGAAAAAAGCCCACAGTAGAACTACTGACTGGGTTGAAGTGTTTCTGAACATAGGAGGAACTGTTCAAATTAATATTATTTTTTGGTTGGGGGAGATGCTAAATTACCATCTTTTGAAACCCTAAACCTAAGAAACTATCAAACTTGAAGAAATTTCAAAGGAAACCAAACATAATGCTACGCCTCCATCCCAGATCTACTCATGCTCATTTCTCATTAGCTAACCTCCATCCTATCATTCTTGGGTTGCCCCCAAAATGAATCAATTGATGTTCCATGTAGTGTCCCATACACTAACATCCCATAAGCTTTCAGCTGAAAAAGGTTTTCAGAATGACTCCCTGAAAAATTAGAATCAAAGAATGAGGGAGCTGAATGGAACCTTAATAAATCCTCCAGCTCAGTCTTCTGTCTCTAGTATGTATGACTAACTCATCCAGGATTGATGGTTATCTAATCTTATTTAAAGTTCTAAAAAATGGTGCTCCCACTGCATTCTTTGTTAGTTGTTACTGCTGTTACTTTAGAACTCAAATTCTTATACGATTTCACATGTCCAATGGACAGCTCTGCATTTTCTCTTGACCTTTTTTTTAATGGCATTTGTTGAGCGCTTACTATGGGCAGAGTACTGTTCTAAGCGTTTGGCAGAGTACAAACAATAGAATTGGAAGACATGTTCCCTGCCCACAATGAGACTACAGTTTAGAGGGGGAGAAAGACATTAATATAGTAAATGACTTATTTCTTGTTTCATCATAACTGGACTTGGAGAACCCCGGATCAGCACCTCTCTCCATATTTAGAGTCAGGGATTAAGACACCACAGAGCCTTTTCTTCTTCAAGGCTAAACAACCTAGCACCTTTTTTACCCTTTACCTTTACTCTTTACCCCAAAATGAGAACCCTCTTCGAGGCTGCAGTCATTTTTTAAAATACAGTGACTAAAACATGACCCAATCTCCTTATAGGGTCTGATCAGAGCCAAAGGTATAAAGGACACAAGAAGAACCTGCCTCCCTCTCCCTCCCCACTCCCCACGCATGAAAAAAATGTAGCACATAAAATTTTGGTCTTTCAATCTCAATAAACACTTCAAAGTATGTGCTTAATCAATCTTATATGATCTCTAGGCAAATGTTCTAGGTGCTATGATATTTCATAAGTGGAAATCTTTAATGTCTTTAAAATTTGTATTCTACTTGTCCCCTGGATATGCCATATAAGTGCAATTTTAGAAATCAAACAATGAAAGAGATTATTTTTAACGTAGGAAGTTGGTGCTTCTGTAAATCAGATAGTGTAAACATAAGTAGCTAGTTATGCTCATTGCAGCATAGTTCTAATATACTTAAAAATATTGTTCATCCCAGTGGACAACTAAAGAAGTTTTCTCCTCTAATTAACAAGACAGATTCCATAAGAGACATGTGCTTTTAAGGGTACAACCTCACATTTAAATCATTAAATAATGGTGACAATTAGTTTAAGAATGAGAACCGTTCCTTAGGCTTTCCGCACTGACACCTTTTTAACAAAGACTGGACTGCCAATTTCCTATTTCACAACCTGAATTAGGTGAGAAATTCTAGAAGGCTCCACTTCTTTCTTCCTTTGGTTTCCTCAAGTAGACAGAGGATGGTGAAGTAGAAAAGAAGGGAGTGTATTAAGAAGTATGGTGGCTTGGGCTTGGTCTAAATAACAATTCCTTCTCCAACTCACCATCACCTGGTCTACACAATAATAATAATAAATAATAATAATAATTTTAGTATTTGTTAAGCGCTTAAGGATAGTATGCATGTGAAATGATTCGGCTATGACCACAGCTAGTGGAAGCGGTAAAGAAAAGGAAAGGAGCTGCAAAAATGCTCATGTCCTTGAAAACCTGGGTTCTAGTTCAGATTCTGCCACTTGCTTGCTGTGACCTTGGGCAAATCACATCTTCTCTGTCCTTAAATTTCTCATCTGTAAAATGGAGATTTAAAAAATACCTGCTTTCCCTCTCCCTTAAATTATGAGCCTCATGTGGGACAGGGATTGTGTCCAACCTGATTAATCTGCACCTACTCTGGCGCTTAAAACAGTGCTTGACACATAGTAAGCACTTAAACACCATAAAAATAATAGTAAAATAATAATACTAGTAAGCACTTTACCAATACCACAATTATTATCACACACTTCAAACTCTAATTATCCAGATTTTTCCAGGACAATCATGCCTACCAACAGTTTAGGACACTCTAGTTCAGAATATATATATAAATACCACTGGAACCCTAAGTACCTTATAAGTAAAGAATCACTGGAAAAGAAACAGAAACTCTAAGTACTGTATAAGTAAAGAGTCACTGGAGTGCAAATGAGAATACAAGGCGGCATTGAATATTGTTCTCTACTGCAAGACTTATGGCGGAGGCTACAGAATATGGAGTCGTAGACTCACATAAGCTGATCTGGCTTCCACATCTCAGCAGAGGAATGATGACTTTCCATTCCTTTCTTAATGATCTCCAGTGAACGAGACATCACAAATGCCTCAGTAGCCTATTCCATACAGCTTTTAGCCACTAAATTAAGCCTATAAATGATTACACCTGATATGTAATACTATTCAGTTGTCATATTTTGTGGCTCATTTTTTCTTTACCATAATGCCATAAATATAACTACATAAAAACAGAAATAAAACCATACAATAGTGAATTTATCCAGGATGTCTGGTTTGGCAGATTTGAATTTGTTCCATTTCTCTCATGGATTTAAGCAACGTGGCCTTCTACAGGTACTGGCCCTTTCCAAATATGGAAATTAGGCTCTCCTTTTGTTGCACCCAACAGCCAATTTTCAAGAAAAATCAGCGGTTGTATATTAAGCAACCATTATACGTGATATCAGAAGACGTTCATAGAGCATGTACACCAAAGTAACAGTCTTTTTTCCTATAGGGGCAAAAAAAAGCGATTGGTAAAGTGGCATGCCTTAAATTTGAGATGGACTAGATGAATACTTCTGCCACTGCTATGAGGTTTTCCCGGCAAACTAAGGAATATTAATGTAGCATTAAACTATTAAAATATACCACACATAAACTTGTGCTCTAAAGTATCTTCCTTAATATAACCAGAACCAAGCAATACAAGTGCTTAAATGGGGAAGTACAATGAATAAGTGCTTTTAAACTGTCAAAGAGCTGTTCACACAACCATACACTTGCAAAGAGTCAAAAAATATTTGCGTTTCAGTATTGAAACAAAATATTATTTTAAGTATTTTTACATAATATTTTATTAAGGTCTAGTTTTAACTGGAGTTCATGAAGACAAGCCTCTAATGCAATTTTATTCTTTTAAGGCAGCTTTAATTTTGATAATGCTATTTTAGACAGTTATAATTCCCCAAATGCTTTCTTCTATACTTTTTCTAGCTAAGGTAGCCCGACCCACTTCGGTTTTTGTTACAGGGTTGAGGGTCATTCATTTTAAATAAATCTGGGCATTTAAATGCCTACTGCTTCTTTTGCTAAATTATTTTCTGATAATCTCATAAGAGTTCCTCAATCTCTCTTTGGTTTCCTTTAATACTAGTCTACCTCTCCACACACTAATATCAAATACTACCACATGCACTAGGATATCCCTTTTTTGACAGAACAAATTTTCTAGTTAATGCTTTATTTGACAGCTGTGCTACAAATAAAAAAAAATCAGGCTTAGGTCCCTGCACTACTGAATCTAAAAGGCTGTCTGAAAATAATTCCCACTGCTAGGGAAAGGGTTTATTGTGCTTCTGCTGTACTAGCTGTGCCCAGAAAACATGATTTACGTTAAAAGAATTTCCTGTTACAAAAAAAACCCCTGAAATCTAATAAGAGAAAGGCTCTTTTTTAGCTTAAGTGCTAAAATATAATTGAATTCAACACTTGTGATAGCTTTGCCATTACACATTACTGATCACATGACCTTTTTTTCCCCTTTTTGGTTTGCCACAGTTGGGGAAAATATTCAACTACAAAATTCTTATTTTTTTTAATCAAAAAAGAGAACACAACCTTGGAGATATTACTTAAAATGAAATTAGCACCACAATTTGTTTGTATATAGGATATTAACAAATCATACAGAGGAAGAAAGAGGGGTTTTTTCCCAGACTTTATAGCAAAAGTTAATATTGTGTTTAAAATCATTCTATGGGCAAGATCAGTTCTGTCAAAATAAAGTTAAATATAGTCAGTCTTTATGCATGAATTCCAAAATTAGTATGTAGTACAGTGCTGGCTTTTTTCCCCCCAAAACAGGGAGAGAAGAATGGGGAGCCAATATATAATATATTATATTATATATAACTTATCAATATATTATTATTAATATAATATATATACACACAAGGGAAATGGATTGAATTTCAACACGAGAAAACATACTGACAAGGAAGGCTACACCTATAGCGCATTATGCTAGATTTACTTTTTAAATATTAACACATAATAATTTCATTTTTTTCTAAAGCAAACAAACCATAAACATCCCAATGAATAATCAAAAACCCAAAGTTTATGAAGTGACAGATTTGCTAAGAGAAAAATCTGGCAAATGGACAGTTTGCAAAATTAAAAAATGGACATTTATTTTTATTGAACAAATGTTTACATTTCTTCATCTCTAAACAACCCCTAGTTGTTTACTCTCCACTTACAATTAATTTTCTACCCAACTATTAAATCCCAGACTGGGAAACATATAGACTAGAATTGTGTTTAACACTCAAAACACTTTATATATTTCAAAGTGATATAATTTAAAATTGCCTTTCCTCCATAATGCTTGTCTAAAGAAAAAATGTTACAGCTAAAATGTAAAGAAAGTAATTGGAAAAACCAAGGTCAAGCAACTTGGCCAAGAATGCTTGGGGAATGAAAAGAAGGTTAAAATGTGAACTCAAGGTTCCTGGATCTACGAAATTATATTAAGAGATTGTTTTACAATAAGTGATCAACGCAGAATACATTTCAAGGGGAAGTGATGATGTAAGAGCTTGAATCCCATTGTTTCATTAACCTTGAGACTATTAGAGCTAATTCAGTAGAAAACAAAACTGTGGGTTTTGTTCAAGTCTGTGTTTTGGGAATAAATGCTAAATAAATTCAATTTCAAGCTTTGTTGTTTTTGTTATTACTTTAGCATACCGCCCATTTCAAATTTCCATTGAATGAGGCAACTTCTAATAGCCAGATTTGATCTTTAGAAATATGGAAATCATTTCATCCATACAGTTTATATTAAATAGCTTAATGATTAAGGTATCGCCTCTTCAATGCAATATTTTAATCAGTCGTTCTTACCCGGAGAAAATTCAGATTTTACATCACTAAGGGTTCTTAATTGTTGGTCTTTCACATATAAACAAAGATGTTGGAATATGAATGTATAAAGGTAAAACCGCTAAAAAAAAATCATTTTGCTAATACGCAAAAAATCCAATAGATGGGCTCCCTTGTGGTAATTCAGAGTTGAGTTTTAAGTGTAAACCTCGGCTGCATGAAAATGAATATATGGTCCTAGTACTCTTATGATATCTTAACAAGAGCACCTGTCAAGCATAAAAGCAGGAGTCAGCTGCTTTTCTTCCCGATGGTGTAGTTTTCAGCAGGATTCTATGCAGAATTGGGTGTAGGAAAGAATTCTCCCAAGAGAATCATTTAATGAGTCCCAATAGGGGGCAAAAAAACTCCTTATATTTAAAGTAATCCAAAAGTGTGAGAAACGACATGCTTGCTTATAAACGGGGAGCGTGTGTGTGCATGCGCACACATATACACACAGAAGAGAGTACATTTACACAAGCCGTTACTGCTTACAAATTTACCACAGCGACCCTAATCTCATAAACTCAAGTGAGTGTTCACGTTGTTCCTTTCTTAAAAAATGTTCTTAGTGGCAAAATATAATAACAGTAATAATAATACTAATAATGCTATTTATTAAGTGCTTAAAATGTGTCAAGCACTGTACTAAGCACTGGGGTAGCTATAAGATGATCAGGTCGGACACACCCTGTACCAAGTGGGGCTCACAGCCTAAGTAGGAGGAGAAACAAAAACTGAAGCCCCATTTTACAGATGAGGAAACTAATGCCCAGATAAGTGAAGTGATTTGCTGAAGTTCGCACAGCAAGCAGAACCAGGATTACAACCCAGTTCTCTGACTCCCAGGCCCTGTGAAGCTAGGTCAGGCTGCTTCACAAATATCCCTTTAAAAAGTTAAGGGTTAGGTAAACAACTGAAGGTAGTACTGCTGATTCTCTGGAGTAGAGGTGGTTGGAGAGTGGAGAGGACTAGAGAGGAGAGAGGGAGCGGAGAGGGGAATGGAGGGAGGAACAAAAACGGGGAGAGTAAAGGATCTTTTCCCTTCTCATTTTACACTGTTTGCAAATCCCAAATAGTTCATGCTAATGAAGATATGCTAAACCCTTCAGTTCTCCAAATACCACATGTATAGTTCAACCGAAGAAAAGTTACATTTACCTGTGTCTGTAGAATAGACGCGAAAACTCTTGTCCCAGAAGCCGCAGACTAGAATGAACCGATTGTCGGACGTGATGACGAAGCACTGGGAATGGACCTGAATACTTTGGTCCAAGAGGTCGGTAATTTGCCTCCTGTGCATACCTGTATTGTTGGCTGTGACAAGGGAAAACAAGGGAAAAGAATGAAGACCCATACACAAAGAAATCCTAAATTTATTCTACCAATTTCTTTCATTCAAATTCCAAGATAAAAAATATTTATTCTTCTGAATTCAGTGCAACCAAAATTTTTTAAAAAAGACTTCAATTGTTGCAGGATATGAGTAGTCAAATTCAGTATCCTGGCAAAACAAAAATGTTTTTACCTAGGGAAACTATAACAGAACAATTGTAAAATAGCACAGAATTCACAGACATGCCTTTCAGCTCTTGGGTAGAACCAAACTAGATTACAATCTCAAGACTGTATCACAGATAGGCTGTATTTCTGACAATCTCATTACAACTATTGTCAAGAGAATGGATTCATGTTGTGACTATCTATTACCTTCAACATTTTGTCACAAAGAAGATATTAGAATTTAAATGTCAGAGAGTCTGTGAAATATCGTAGCATCTTGTACTGCTTTGCCTTTAACAGATCTTTAATTTGAATAGATGTGCTTCCCCATGTATCTGTTTACACCAGCACTACCATGTAAGGGGAGAGAACAATGACTATTTATTAAAGAAACATGTACCTGAAAAAGTCAAAACCCAGAATGCTGCCATTTTTTCTATACATTATTGAAACAACCAAACACATCAGTCTAGTAGTGCATTTCTGAGTTCCCCTTGAGCCTCTGAGATAGGACATGTCACCCACTAGGCATGAGGCTAAAAAGAATGACTTAAAGGCAAACAGGAAAGACAACTATCGTCCAGAAATGCATTATTAAAGGTGTCATTACCCCAAAATGGAAATTGCACACAATTAGCTTTCCTGGCCTTCTGAGGACATAGTGAAGAAAGCTCACTGGTTTTCAGAGTTGGAAAAACTGCTTCATCATCGTTCTAGGAACTGCCTTAACATTTGAAAATAAAAGTGATACAAATGGTTTGAACTTTTTAAATGGTTAAATATGAATACTGGACTTTCTCATTTAGCCCTGTTTTTTATGTTGGCAGGTACTCTCGGTAAGTATTACTAGTCATACTGTTAAACCTCTCTTGGTATTCATAAAATTCCCAACTATTCTATGAATGAAAAGGAAAAACTACCCTGGAGAATTTCAAACACTTTCCCAACCATCAGAAAGTCCTACATAAGGGTCTAATCATGGGAAAAATTAAGTGAAAAAAAACCCCCAGCTCACTGTTTTATGCTTTTGGGGGTGAGTTATTCAGAAGCAAATATTCCCAATGCAGTTTGTAGAAGATTGCATGAGTTGGAAGTCAGGTTGGGACAGGTCTCTTCACAATCCCCCAGCACCCTCACTGTTTAGGGCTACTGTTTGGATGATCTGCAGGGGAGTGGCCAGAGTGGTGCATTCATTCATGTAGAAGGGTCTAAAATTCTCAAGTGTTCACTGCAGAGGCTGGATTTGAATGTTAGGAACTTGGGTCTCAGCTCAGCCCGAACTGGGGCTACAGCAGTTGAGAAGGGGCAGGAAAAATCCTGACTGTATGGGGCTTGAATTACCAGCACCATCTCCGTTGCACAGGAAGCCCTAGAAACAAACACGCCACTTTTCAGGTTGGAGGACTGCAAATAATAGGGTTCCAAATGGATCCGTGCCAAGAGGTTTTTTGTTTAATATTTATTCGCAAATGATTTGGAAAGGGCAGTACCTCTACAAGTTTACAGGTGACACTAAGCTCTTCCAAGGGGCAAATGCCATGCAGATTGGGGGGTGGGGGTGTGAGGGGAGATGAAATAAACTGCAAGAGGATCTCATAAAGGTGACTGAGTGGGCAAAAAAGTGACAGATAAGCCTCAATGTGAGCAAATGCAAGGTAATACATCTAGAGAAAAATAATCCAGAGTACAACTACATGATGTTGGGCTGTGAGTTATCAGTCACAACTTGGGAAGAGAGTCATCCCTGACAGTTCTTTCATATCATCAGTCCAATGTACAGCAGTAACTATAAAGGTCAACAAAATGCCGGGTATTATCAGGAAGGACACAGGAAACAAAATGCAGAGTTTTGCCACAAATTAAAATCGTATATCTGCACCTAGAATTTTGCCCTCAACTCTGTCACCGTAGCTGACGAAGGACATAGTAGATTTTTGTGACTATATAACACCAAAGTGCATTCTCTTCTTCAATATTTTGTGCAGTTTTGGTCACCAAGTCTTGGTGAGGACAGGTTAGAGCTGGAAAAATCATGGCTAAGGAAAACCAAGAAGATTAAATGTCCCCATTTAATGATAATGTTGGTATTTAAGCGCTTACTATGTGCAGAGCACTGTTCTAAGCGCTGGGGTAGATTTACAGGATAATCAGATTGTCCCACGTGAGGCTCCCTTCCCTCCCCCTGTCTTTCCCATCACTGAAGACAGCACCACTATCCTCCCTGTCTTATAAGTCCACCTTGGTATTATCCTCGATTCATCTCTCTGATTCAACCCACGCATAATAATCATAATAATGACAATAATAATTATGGTATTTGTTAAGCACTTACTATGTGCCAAGCACTCTTCTAAACACTAGGGAAGATACAAGGCAATCAGGTTGTCCTATGTGGGGCTCACGGTCTCAATCCCCATTTTACAGATGAGGTAACTGAGGCACAGAGAAGTTTAGTGACTTGCCCAAGGTCACCCAGCAGAGAAGTGGCAGGGCCGGGATTAGAACCCACGACCTCTGACTCCCAAGTCCGTGCTCTTGCCATGCTGCTTCATCTGCTTCATATTCAATCTGTCACCACATTCTGTCAGTTCTACCTTCACAACATCGCTAAAATCAGCCCTTTCCTCTCCATCCAAACTGCTATCATACTGATCCAAGTACTTATGTGTCTCGCTTTAACTACTGCATTATCTCACCTCCTTACTGACCTCCCTGACTCCCATCCCTCCTTCCCTACAGTCATACTTCACTCTGCTGCCTGGATCATTTTCTAAAAAAAATAAAAGTTGAGTTCATAAGTACCCCATAATCCCCACAGAGGGGGCATCTATAGCCATGATAAAGAGGGAAGAATCTGGATTTTTAGGAAATATCTTAATGACTGGGGAGACAATCTTACTTTGAAACAAATGGACACTAAAGATGGGCATTTGATAACCTACAAAGAAAAAGTGGGGTCATTATCAGTGGTATTTGTTGAGCACTTTCTGGTGTGCCTGCAGAGTACTTTACTAAGCGTTTGGGAGAGTATTATGCAACAGAGTTGCTATGCCTGTTCCCTGTCCCAGTTTGCTACCATTATGTGATGCTGTGCTCAGAAAGCAGCGAGGTTCAGCGGAAAGAGCCTGGGCTTGGGAGTCAGAGGTCACGGGTTCAAATCCCAGCTCTGCCACTTGTCAGCTGTGTGACTGTGGGCAAGTCACTTAACTTCTCTGTGCCTCGGTTCCCTCATTTGTAATATGGGGATTAAGACTGTGAGCCTCACGTGGGACAATCTGATTATGCTGTAAATCTACCCCAGTGCTTAGAACAGTGCTCTGCACATAGTAAGCACTTAACAAATACCAACATTATTATTATTATATAAATCTGTGGCCTTACGAGAAAATAAGTTCTGAAAACAAGGCATGTGGTACTTCCTACATTTAGAACTTTAGAAGTATCATTCTGCTTGGGAATTTTGAAACAAGTTATACTTCAGTTGTTTTCTATCCATTGTTCCTGTGTGTCAAGAACCATATCACTGTGGATTAAATCTTGATCAGTTACTCTAAAAAGTCCTTGTGGGGGTATAATATGAGTCGATGACATGATCCCTGCCCTCGAGGAGCTCTCAGTCAAGTGGGGGAGACAGAAATTACAGGTAAGGGAGGCAATGGAGTATAAGGATATGTACATAAGTGCTGTAGCAGTGGGGTGAGTAGCTAAGTGCTTAGGAGTTGAGACTAAGTTCATAGGTGAAGCAGGAAAGGAAAATAGGGTGGGATGATGAGAGCGTCCTAAGGAAGATATGATTTCAGTAGGGCTTTGAAGATAGGGAGAGTGCTGATATGTAGGGGGAGGGAATTACAGGAATGAACAAGCTGTGGCTAATGTGTGGGGTGAGTGTGAGGGACAGTGAGGAGATTGGTATTAGAGGAGTGGGGAATGGGCTGGGTTGTAGTAGGAAAGGAGCAAGGTTAAATATGGGGGAAGAGAGCTGACAGAGTGCCTTGAAGTTGATGGTGAGGAGTGTAGTGCCCCACAGCGCATAGATGGGTGATTTATTGTTTGTGAGACAGTTCAAACTTCTTAATGGCTCTCAATCAATCATATTTATTGAGCACTTACTGTGTGCACTGCACGGAGCTGAATTCTTGGGAGAGTGTACAAAACAACAGAGTTGGTAGACAGGTTCCCTGCCCGCAATGAGTTTACAATCCAAAGGGGGGAGACAGACTTGAAAATAAATTAAATATACATTAAAAATGAGGCCTGAGGGTGGGGCAAATATCAAGAGCTTAGAGGTACAGACCCAATTGATCCAGATCAAGCAGCACGGTAGCAGTTTGGATGGAGAAGAAGGGGAATATTCTGGAGATGTTGTGAAGGTAGATCCAACAGGATTCGATGACAGAACGAGTATGTGAGTTAAATGAGTCGAAGATAACGTCAAGGTCATGGGCTTGCGAGACAGGGAGGATGGTGCTGGTGTCCACAGTGATGGGAAAGTTGAGGGGGGTTGAGGGGAGAGGGATGATGTTGGAAGGATGAGGAATTCTGTTTTGGCCATGTTTAGGTTGCGATGTAAGTGGGGCATTAAAATAGAGATGTCCTGAATGAAGGAGTAAATGTGAGATTGCAGAAGAGGAGAGAGGTCAGTGGCTGGCTGGAGAGGTAGACTCAGGAAACAACTGCAGAGATGGTAGTTGAAACACTGAGTTCTCACTTCCAACTAAAATGAACTAATAAAATGCTCATATATATGGATATACATGAATTTGTATAAAAGTAATATATTTTATTGTATTTCTTAAGTGATTACTACGTGCCAGGCATTGTACTAAGCATTGGCACAGATACAAGTTACTCAGGTTGGACCCAGTCCATGTTCCACATGGGACCTACATTCTTAACATCCATATTACAGATGAGGTAACTGAGGCATAGAGAAGTTAAGCGACTTTCCCAAGGTTACACAGCATACAGGTGGCAGAACTGAGATTAGAACCCAGGACTTCTGACTCCCAGGCCCGTGCTCTATTAGGCTACATCTCTGTTATTTTTCCCACAATTCATTATGTCTTTCAACAATCTACTTTGCATTGTCTAGTTCAGACTAAACAACAGAAAAGAATCGACCAGTTGGAAATGTCACCTAAAACCTTCAAACCTGGCTGAAAATCAAGGCTTTGTTGTGTCTGTGTGTGCTTGGACATATCTGAATACAGGCTACTTTTAAATGGGCATTTTTATAAGGCACAGCAGATCATTGAAGTTTTGGTAAAATTTAAGCACAGAATTCAGAGACTCCTCTGGAATCATAGCAGTTTTTTAAGCAGCTGAGTGCCGCTGATGATTGCCTGAACTATAGAAAATTAATGAATTAACTGGCTTTAACCAGGGAGTCATTCTGGACCATCATAATAATCCACTTGTGAATGGCACCCCTGCAGTCACATGCTGCAAGACTTGATAGGAAAAAAGCAAAACAAAACAAAGAAGTGAGGCCCAAACACTGAAGATCTAGCATTTGCGTTGAAGGCTCGATAAACATCACATTTGATTTACAAACTCTAGCTTCTAAAGAAAACATTTTCTAAAAGGTCTCCCAAATTTAAGAAAACCTGGTTTTTTTTCCATTTTGAAAAGAACTAGAGTAAAAGGAAAGGAGAGAAAAAACCAGTTTTGCCCACCCAATCTTTTCTGATGACAAGACACCGTATTTCAAGTTTCAATTTCAGGTAGCATCCTAAAATACTCTGAACTTCGGCAGAATAGTGTGCAAAACGCAAGCATTTATGCTGGCTGAGTCTTCACGAGCAAATCACTTGGATAACTTACAACCAAAAAATGTATATAATCTGAATGAGTCAAGTGGCGGTATGCTTTTTTTCCTTGAGAAAATTAGATGAGCCCTGAATGTATTTTAGACCTCATTTATCCGGATAATTTGCTAGTGCACACCCACTCTGAAGCATGCAAAACCCAAAGAGTACCGCGGTAATAGAGGCACCTCATCAAGGATCTATTCTGGATAACCATTTCATCAAAAACTGTGAAGCTCTTCTTGGGCTCCTCCCTGTCCTTTGTTTTTAAAAGCACCAATCGAGCCTCGCCTGGTGATCCACTGGGTTGCGGAGCCCCCGGAAAATGAATACACATATCGCAACACTAGTGTTGGCTGGGCAGTATATTTCAACTTTGAAACTGCTTTGCAATTGCACATTAATCCCCTCAGCCTGAACAGCGGGTCTACGAAGAAAGGATTGATCTCCTTTAATGATTCCACCCTGGCACCACGGTTTTATTTTTCACGACGCAGGGCTGCTAAGAACCCCACTGTTATTATGAAAATTTTCCCCAGCAAAGGAGCTCCATCACATTACCAGTGCGCCAATTCATCATAACGTGCCTCGCTCCTGCTCATCAACAAGTCTGAGTGATGAAAAGATCCAATATTATCCTGACAGTACTTCATGCGCATTCTCAATCACACATTATTACAGCATCCATATTAATTTTCAGTGACACGCGTCCTAGGCCTGTTCAAATTAGGCAAACCAACGAGGGGGAGTTGATGAAATACCAGCATAGCCACAGCTCATTGCATTCCAATTTGCATGCAAATGGTTTATCAGGAAAATTCCATTCCCAGCAACCAGCAAGTGAAAAACAACCGTAATCTACACTTCAGGGCCACCATACAGAGCTTAATGAATCGCAAAGAGAGAAGAAAGTGACAGACCTATGAGAGGATCGATTTCCACTGGCAGCTGGTATGGCTGGTCCTGTACAGCACCTTGATGAGCTGGAATTCACAAAAGATGAAAAAAAAATCGGCATTATTTCTCAGGCGCTAAGCCACGTCAAATTGCTTAAGTCAAACCTTATGTGCAATTGTTTCCAACCTTCCACGTCTTCTATTTTTCTCTCATTTAAAGAGCAAAAAAATTCCAGGTGCTTTCATGGACAGCTTATTAAACATTTATTTTAGATTAGTGCTGTTCTGAACGTGTGCCATCACCAGTGGCTCCAGTCCTGAGCCATAAGCTATAGCAGATGCTTGACTGGCAACCTCTGATGCTGCAACAAAACAAAATTAAGTGGTAAAGAGCACTGAAAACAAAATGTGACAACCATCTGCTGACTGTAGCAAATACTATTTTTTCTCTACTTCTTAAAAAGGCCGCTTTGAATGCTGTCACACAAAGGACCTGCAAAAACGTCAATTTTTGATGGAGAAAGGGAAATCTCTAAGTCAGGGAACATTTAATGTTTCATCCATCACTTAAAATCAATCAATTGCAAGTCTGAAGACGACTACAGAAACCATTCTGCAGATAAATGTTTTTGCTAAATACACTTGGCTGAAATGTTTACTTTGATGGTTGGCTTTGAAAAAGGGAACTTTTATTTACATTTCATCTTTCCCTTAGCTTCAATTAAAAAAAAATTATTGTTAGTAAAGCAGAGGACTGGTAAAAACAATAAGGCCTGGTTTCTCAAAATTATCTTGGAAACAAAAGCATGCCAATTATGTAATCTTAATGAGATTCTGAAAAATCTTTTATTGTGAAATGTGACAGTAATGCGGGAAACCATTTGGACTCTCCCTTTCTTGGGACTGGAAGGAGATCGATGGTGAAACTCCCCAAGGCTTGGCAACACTAGGTGCTTTTAAACTCTCAGTTTCTCCAGCTGCAAAATGGGGACAATGACTACTTACATCTGACGTATATTTCTCTAGGGCATAATGAGAATTGATCGATATTTGTATGATGCTTATTAAAAAGTGCAATGTAGACACTAAAAACTGTAATAATCAACCAACCGGGTGCAGTATGAATGGCAATTTGACCAGCTACAGGGGCTGCACTCAGTCAATTAATGGCATTTATTAAACTTTGTGCGAAGCACAGTACTGAGGGCTTGGGAGAGTAGGATCTTGCAATCTAGGGGACTTTTTGGAATGAGCTGAACACGCTCCCTGGAGGAGGTGGGTTTCAAGAAGAACAGGCTGCCTGGTTCCATAGATTCTCTCTATCCATTACATCTGACTTAGCAGTTGAAGGAGTCTAATAACAACAGTATACATTCAGTCTCCTATAGCGCAGAGATTCATTTTTCTCAAAACCCACGATAAGGGAAACTTGCATTATGGAAAACTAACCATGTCAGGCACCACATGCACAAATGCAAACAGTTTCTTCCGATACTGCCGTGGTTTGTATCCAAACAGGTTCGTGTTGTTGGATGAACATTTCTAATTTCCTACCAATGTTTCAGCCAAAACATGCAGTGAAAACATGTGCTATGGCAGAACTGAGTACACTGCAATAACAGACTGGATGATTCATGGACGCAGGTTGCATGTAGGTCTTTTAGGGGCAAGTTATAGCAACACTTGCTGAGGATAGAGATCCCTGCCATCAGAATTTCTCTGCCCCAGTGATTTCAATATACCAAAGGAACAATTCCACCAAACTGAGAAGACTCCAAAAGGTACAATGTTGAATTGTTGTAGGGTTCTGAATAATGGCTGTTAGGCTACAGATAAGAAAGACTCCCAGAATGTGTGCCTCTAACCTGGGACTCTTCTAAGAAAAAATATATCTTTCACAACTCCTCTGGTTATTTTTATGCCTGGTTCAGTGTTAGAATGAAAGCTTCTTATGGGCAGGGAGTGTGTCATTTCTTTATTCTGTACTTCCCCAACACCTAGTACAATTAGGGAAGCAGCGTGGCTCAGTGGGAAGAGCACGGGCTTTGGAGTCAAAGGTCACGGGTTCGAATCCTAGCTCTGCCACTTGTCAGCTGTGTGACTGTGGGCAAGTCACTTAACTTCTTTGTGCCTCAGTTACCTCATCTGTAAAATGGGGATTAAGACTGTGAGCCCCACGTGGGACAACCTGATTCCTCTGTGTCTACCCCAGCGCTTAGAACAGTGCTCTGCACATAGTAAGCGCTTAACAAATACCAACAACAAAAAATGCGCTGTATCGAGTGGATGCTCAATAAATACTGATTGTGTTGATTTTGGTTTTCTGATTAAGAGCACCACCTCCACTCCCACCAACCCATCATTCCAGAAAGGCATACAAGCACCTGCAAAACCAGGGGAGCCGTAGCAGACTACTGTCTGATCCGGCCCAGTGAGGTGTGCCTGGGAGTCAGAAGGACCTGGGTTCTAACCCCAGCTCCACGACTTGTCTGCTGTGTGAACCTGAGCAAGTCACTTCACTTCTCTGTGTCTCAGTTATCTGTAAAGTGGAGAGTAAGACTATGAGCCCTATGTGGGTCATGGATTATGTTCAAACGAATTAGCTTGTATCTACCCCAGTGTTTAGTACTGTGCCTGGTCCTGTACCATACCACACAATTTTATGGCAACAAATACCATAAAAAACCAAAAATATTGGCTGACTGCTCCAGTGGCATGAGACAGAAGCCCCCTAAAGTAGTCGTCCCCAACAAGTATTACTTGGTACCTTAGTATGAGCACCAAATAAAAGGTAGAAGTGTCTGACTGAGCACGGTACTTGGACTGTGAAACCCCAGCCCAGTTCAGGCATACTTGGGGCACAGACCCCAAAGGACGCTCTCCTTTACAACCAGAAGGCAAGGCCAGACACAAGAAGTGAATTCATGCACCTGCTTTGTCTCTATGGGCTGCTGGCTAAGTCAGCCCATGAACTAGGCAAACCTAAAACCCAAAAGTCAAATTGAATCTGGGTAGGGTTTCCCCTTTCTCTCCTCCTCTCTCTTCCTGAAACTCTGGAAACTAGGGTCCTAATATATTCAACATATTGTACTGCTGTACCTACACCAATTTGTGGACCTGAAGCGTGCTCAACCAAACACACAGGTCTTAAACTTGCTCTGTGCATTTCATCATTCCAGAGGCAGGAGAAGGGATCCACTAACTCTTTCCACCAGTCTGTGACAGGATGGACAAGGTGTCCCTAGATTACTCCTCAAGGCTTTGGTGAGCCCGGGCATGAAAACCCATTGGAAAGCACTGCCCCCTTGAACAGTTCACCACCAACAGATAGAGGAGGACAGAGAATGATGACTTTACGAAAGGGATGACCAAACTAGGCCACAGATTCTAGTTTGGGGTTCCTAAGACTTTTTGTTACAGCTATAAGTGAGAAAAATGTCAAAATCAGAGGCTCAGTTTCTAGACTGTTAATTAGTGTGAAGTCCCTTCCATCTCTTAATAATTGTTTAAGGCTATCTTGCATTTGATGCTATTACATATGAATGTTTTATTCTACATGCAGGATAAAAAAGCAAGGTTAAATATAGTTTCAGCATTGCAACCTAAACTGGTATTAGCAAAACCCACAAATTGACATTTTCATTTCGGGGATGTAACCACAGAGTCTTTGTTTCCTAATTAATGGGAAATGAGATAATCCATCTAAACTTACAAGGATATGTGTATGATTGAGTTTCCGGTACAAAGAATGTTCTGGAAACGTTCCAGAAACGTTCCAAATATGAACAATTCTTTGCCAGTTTTGTTTGGGGGGGTGGGGGTTCATTTCAAAAATATATTTATCTATCGACACATAATTCAACAATACATTTTGGGCAGTGTACTAAAAGATACATAAAGCAAGATTTAATTATCAGTTCTTTGGGGTATTTTTTAAGATGTTGACTCATTCCCCATGAATTCCAAAGCCAAACTCACTAGTCAGGAATCAAAGGCATCCGTACCTTATAACCACATGAGCCACTACCTAGAGCACTGCTTCTCCTTGCAACTAACTAAACACTTTCTCTGACAACTGGTGAGGCTTTGGGGGCTCTCTTCATTGAACAGGGTTCTAAGCAGTTTAGAGGACAGGTTTGGCAATTTCTAGGAATTTTTAAAAACATCTTTAAAAAAACTGAAAGATAACCACTTGAAGAGATGCAGTGGTCTACACCAAGGTGAAAAGCTTCCTCTTCTGAATTTGCTTTCAAGCATTTCCTCAGAAATTAGGGTGATCATCCTGTACTTCATACACCAGATGTGTGCAGGACAATAAAGTGCTTTTGTTGGGGATGGGGTGTGGAGGTGGGCGGGTGAGGGCAAAGTAGGGAGGAGGAGAGAACCACTCTCCTGGACATCTTAATGTCAAATGGCAATGACTTGTGTTAAGAGTCAAAAATGAACTGCTAAAGGGGACCATTCAGCTAACTATGAACATAAAGCAAGTAGTTTTTAGAGGGTAAGTAGACCCTTTCTTTTGAACTGGATGGGGCATGGGATTGATAAGGGAAGAGAGTGCAAATAAACAATTGGTCACAGAAAGAAAGACTCTCCTAGGAGGCTCTCAGGCAAACCCTGCAACTGAACCCAGTTCTGCATCCGGAAAAAGCGCTGCTGAACTAGATCCTGTTTCTCTTCCTCTGGAAACTTGAGAATGGTCATAATTCTGTAAATTCTTCAGGATGAACAACTGCCCCTGTTATCTTTGACATATACTGTTCATTTTTGTCATGTCATCGTTTAGGCAATCGATATTTTGTTTCGTCGTAAATGGAGGACACCAGGTGCAGGTGAGATATTTTGGGGTTAGAAAATTTTGCATTTTAGAGCTCAGATGGGCTCCTCCAAGTTTTGCACTACTAATGCTAAATGAGAAGCACTCACAGACTAAAGATTCAGATTAACACTTTCAAAATTACAACCGAATACATTTATTTTAAAGGACGTGCTAAAATTTCCCATTAAGACTTGGCTGAGTTGGTTAGCGCACTTCATGATGTTGATACTTTACTCACCGGGAAGGTTATGCCACTTGTTCACAGCAAATAGCCTGTTAGCAGTGACTGTGATCACGGCGGGAGTTGCCAGACCGGGCTGGGTGTTGGCTGCTACATGAGTGACAGGCGAGTTGGATGGGAACTTGAGGACCATGATAACGTCCTGCTGAGCTTGGTCTGTGAACATCAATGGACTCTGCAGGAGGAGATACTGTTGAGTGGGCATGACAAGAACCCAAATACATGGGAAAGAAAAGACGAACAGGGAACAAGAAAGAGAAAAGGGACAGGAAAAGAAGAGGAAGAACAGATTAAAAACAAGCAGAGCCCCCAAAGCAGCCACCAAAGAAAGCACCGGAGAGGCTATTGGAAACAGCAACTTTACTTATTTGCTCATCTGCATTTCTCAGTGGCTGGAGTAACAGATATTAATAAGGACCCTTCATCCATTAAATGGATTAGGCTGGAAACTCCATGGGGCTAGAAAAGCTCATATACTTAAGAGAATACTACAGATTGCACTAACGGTTTCCAATTGCCCATCATTTGCCAAACTAATTATTTTCTGGCGCTACAGAGGCAGCACACCAAAGAAAATGTCAGAAAAGGCAAAAGCCATAGAAGCAAGCCAAGGAAATTCCCAGACACTATCAAAAGTTCACTTCAGTTGACGTGAAGATTTTGACAAACTAAAAGAAAATTAGAGAAAGCATATTCGCATACAGATAGATTGAATGCATGCATATTTGCACTATTCAGAATAACTTATGAGTGTAATACACAGACTTAATTATAAACATGTTTCAAAGCAAAGCATAATTAAATGTACTTGTAAAGCCAATATATTTATATAGTGTACATAGTCATAAACAGCACCCTATTATAATGCAAATGCATTTTCTTCCTTGAAGCATCCAGCTAGAAGTTGAAAAGAAACACTTAGTTGCCTCTCTCAGCCTCCAGTAGTTAAAAACCTTCCAGTGTTTTTTTTTTATTTTGTTGCTTTTTTTTTTTTAACGATTCCTTTCTTTTTGGTAATGCACCTGTGAGAAGCTGCGATTGGTAACTAAGTACTGGCTGTTCTCATGGAAATCCTCAAAGTAAATTCTGATGACTTGCCAAGGCTTTGGAAAATCCCTGCAACTTTGCATGTAATGATTCAGCACACAGTGCTACAGCTAACAAACTGGCCAGATTTATTAGCTTGACTTCCACTCTGTGGTGGTGTGCCACAGTACTTGGGAGTTGTAAGACTAAAATATAATCACTAGAAAGTAAAATGCCAGCCGCTCTCTTCTACCATGTCATCTTCTAGCAACTAATTTGAATCCCTCAAAATTGAAACACTCTGATAACTGTTTCTAGCTTCCCTCCTACTACAATATTTCAAGACCTATAGGTACACATAAATGTGTAAATGAACACATTTAATATATATTTCTACAGAGTGCTAATAAAAAAATTAAATGCATTTGCATTTTTATTATCAGTCCTTTTAAAAAAGTTATTAAGAGTACTTAGAAAAACATATTGCACTAAGAATTCCTATTTGCACTCTTTGCATAAAGGTGTAAATAAAGGCAACTAATAAGCTAGCCAGACACCCTTCTGAGCAAGTGGCTAAAAGCCAATCAATATTATGAGTTAATCCTCCCTGGATGCTCATTCAATTAAAGGTGTCAGTAATGCCTCATCTGATGTGGCCTCAATTAAATCCAGCTATCTGATGGTGTGAAAACACAGGGGGATACAGCAACAGCAGCAAAACCAGACAAATAGGCAGCTTCGTGTGCCTGCTAATTACTACACCTGGTGTATATTATGGCTTATGCACTTAACACAGCACGAAGTGGCTTTAATTTTTGCTGGATTCTCAGAGAGGGAGAAAAAAGCTCATTTGAACTTTAGGTGAATAATACATTGAGGAAGCAAATCTTTTTGAATTTTTTTTAATGGTTCCACCATTTGCATTTAGAATTTTGAAAAGTCTCAAATTTAAAAATAAAAAAAGCAAAACAAAACAAAAGCACTAAATAGTCTTATGTGTTTTGGTATAAAACCAAACTGATTCTAAATCTAAAATACTGGGCACAATGTACCGTTAACTTTGGGATGTTTGGAAATAGGAATGAATTTAGTTAACGTAGCACTGTGCCTTATATTCAATTACCTGCTTTCATAATATTTCTTGAGATCACACTGCAGTATTAAGGGAACATTCTAACTGGCATGTTGCTTATCTTATTAGAAGGAAGAAGTCTGTAACTATTTTTGCAATCCTGATCCTGCCATACATAGAATTAAAGTTCAAAAATCACAAAATCCTAGTGTTTCTGGTCTATTTAAGAATACTCAGCTACTGAACTGCAAGACGAATGCAGAGTTGGGTAGAGTCATGGACATGCTCACTGCTATGGAAGACAAGTTACTCTTTATCGCAAGAGGCTGGCATTCCAAGGGCCTCCTTTATCCCATCTCCAGTTGTCATGTCGTTACTGACCATAGAGGAGCCTCTGGAAGTGGGCATTTCTGACTAGATCCATAGTCAAAAAGCAGAGAGGTGACTGAGATGAACTGGAGACATGAGGCACCAATGAGAACTCCAAAATCCCCAGATTTCATTCATTCATTCAACTGTATTTATTGAGCGCTTACAATGTGCAGAGCACTGTACTAAGCGCTTGGAAAGTACAATTCAGCAACAAAGAGAGACAATCCCTGCCCACAACGGGCTTCCTCGAGCACTTTCTCTGAGCAGTTAGAGAAGCAATATAATCTAATGCAAAGATCACAGGTCTGGGAGTCAGAGGACCTAGGCTCTAACCCACTTGTCTGCTATGTGATCTTGGGCAAGTTGCTTAACTTCTTTGTGACTCACTTATGTCACCTGTAAAATGGGGATTAACACTGTGAGCCCTTTGTGGGACAGAGACTGTATCCAACCTGATTAACTTGTATCTACCGCAGCACCCAATAAAGTGCCTCACACTCAGTAAGCGCTTAACAAATATCACAAGAAAATAACAAAAAAAAAAAAGGAAGAAATGGCACTGGGAGAATTGTCTGGGGAGTCTGGCTTCTATCCTACATTTCTAGTTCCTTCCTCATTTTTGAATTTAGGGATCTATAGGCAAAACATGCCTGTGGTATGAACAGCCACTGGTCACTCTCCATAACAAAAGGCCAGAGTTCAGAAGATATGAAAATGTGGGTAGAGAGAGATGTAGCCAACAGCTGCTGAATTTCTTCTATTCTCACTCTTGTGGCCTTAGATTACAAAGTATAGTACTGCATAAGTTTCTTTGACAACACACTGCAAAAAGAGTTAAGAAAAATGGAAAAGATTGCCTGGACTAGTCACATAAACAAATGAAAACAAGACATAACTAGAAAACCTTTTAACACTATGTGAGTTTGTCTCATCGACCCTTAATACCTAAAGTAATGAAATGAAAAGTTTGAATCCTCCATTTAGGCAGAGTCTATAACAAATCAGTGAAATAACTCTCTCCCTCTAGACTCTCAGCTTGCTGTGGACATGGAGTGTTTCTACCAACCCTGTTGTACTCTCCCAAGTGCTTAGTACAGTGCTCTGCACATAGTAAGTGCTCAACAATAATTGCAGTATTTGTTAAGCACTTACTGTGTGCCAGGCACCGTGGCTCAATGGAAAGAACCTGGGCTTGGGAGTCTAGAGGTCATGGGTTCTAATCCTGGATCTGCCATTTGTCAGCTGTGTGACTTTGGGCAAGTCACTGAACTTCTCTGGGCCTCAGTTACCTCGTCTGCAAAATGGAGATTAAGACTGTGAGCCCCACGTGGGACAACCTGATCACCTTGTATCCCCCCAGTGCTTAGAAGAGTACTTTGCACATAGTAAGCGCTTAACAAATACCATCATTATTATTACTAACTGCTGGAGTATATATGAGTAAATTGGGTTGGACACAGTCCCTATCCCACATGGGGCTCACAGTCTCAATTGCCATTTTACAAATGAAGTAACTGAGAAACAGAGAAGTGAAGTAACTTGCCCCAGCTCACACAGGAGACAAGTGGCAGAGCTGGAATTAGAACCCACAACCTTCTGATTCCCAGGCCCATACTCAATAAATGCCACTGATGATTCCAAGGTAAGATGCAATTTTGTGAAGGTCCCCGATGGCCTTGCCCGATGACCACAATGACAAGCCCATGAACGAAAATCCAAACTACTTGAGTGGGGGAAAACAGACAAGCATTCCACCAAGCTCTGTGGATCCTCATCGTTACAGAACAGAAACTCTGAAGTCAAACCCATTAGTACTGTGACCTCTCAGGGAGCTGGAACAAAACCATTTTAGGTGAGCGCCTTACTGGGTTGGCACACCATCTCTGAGCAAACAGAGAAGCAACATGGCCTCATGGAAAAAGCATGGGTCTGAAAGTTATACTCTCAGTTCTGCCAATTGCTCGCTGTGCCATTGGGGCAAGCCACTTAATTTCTCTGAGCACCAGTTTCCTCAACTGTAAAATGGGGATTAAATACCTGTTCGCCCTCCTATTTAGTCTGTGAGTCCCATGCGGAACAGGGACTGTGGCCAACGTAATTTAACTTGTACCTACCCCAGAGCTTAGGACAGAGGTTGGCATATAATATGTGCTTAACAAATACCATTAAATTTGATAATTAAAAAAGTGAAGGGAATGAAAGGCAACACTTACCACCTGCATGGCAGAACTTCTTGGAGGATGCGGCTCTATGAGTAGTTGGGAAGGAGTCTGTCCAAAACTTCGGATTTGAGCTTCCACAGCCTGGAAATGACACAGGCAAGTTTGCATGTTAAGAGGTGCTAATTACAGGCAATAGAACCATAACTGTCACCTGAAAATGTCATTCCACACTTCTGGCTTGTTTCATGTTGAAAATCAAGCCCGTGTGTTCACAGTGGGGCTAAGTGCTTGGCACTGGTACTGAGGATGAGGTCATCTTTTGGTATTGTGGATGCTATTTCCATGAAAAACCCTACAAAGCCCCATCTTGTTCAGTGATATTAAACAGAAACCAGCTATTACAATCAGAGACCCTCCTTTTTGGCGTTGTGTCTGCTTTCTTGCTCTGATTTCCTGCTTGCGTCATCCTCAGTGAACAAAAGCTAATCTTTTACAGGTACAAAGAAAGTGTACTTCAACGTTTGTTCAAGAACCTGGACCTCATTTCACCTCAATCAGTAAGAAAGTGAGGGAGGCGATTTAGAATCTGGGACTATGGCTTGGTCCTACATCATATTTGCAGAAAGGGAACAGAAAGAGTTTGAGTAAGAGGACTAGAAAGAATTTTGGTAGCTGCCTTTGAACATAAAACCTAAACATCCTAGACCAAAGCTAGATAAGCACAATTAATCACAGGTTCTTTCATCGAACAGGGTGAACCCCAGTGTAAAAAAGAGCAGGCAAACCACAAGAAATGGATCTGATGGAGAGCAGTCTGATGATGATGGTGAAGATAAAGATGTTTCCTACCACACATGACATCCAATCACAGAGACCTTGGGACCAAGGCTCTGCACAAAGTAATTGATTAAAGTCCTAGTGATTTGCCCAGTCATCTTCCAGTCACATTTCTGCTGTCTCAGAAGGTGAAGGAATAGGCAGCCTTGCAGGAATCCAGCACAGTTTACAAGTTTCCCTTAAAGAAAGCTTGCACCCACTCTTTAACTTCCCTGAAGCCACTCACTGTCTTCCCCCTCTGCCTTCAAACACATCTCCCCTGCTTCACTGCACCATCCAGCTATTGCCTCATCACCCTCTTCTCATTCCTGACCAAACTCCTCATGGTGGTTGTCTTTACTTCCTTTCCTCCAACTCAGCTCTGTCACTTGTCTGCTGTGTGATCTTGGGCAACTCACTTAACATCTCTGTGGCTCAGTTCCCTCTTTGTAAAATGGGGGAAAATGCCTATTCTCTCTCCCCCTTATACTGACTGTGAGCTCTCTGTGGGACAGGGAGTGCTCTTCATACAGTAAGTGTTCAATAAATATGACTGAATGAATGAATTGCACCTGACCTGATTACCTTGTATCTACCCAGGCATTTAATACAATCCTTGGCATATAATAAGCACTTAAATAAAACAATTATTATTATATTACTAATTCCATGTTGTTCTTTTTTAATATGGTTTTCTCTCCCATCACTCCACTGAGAATGTGCTACCCATATCTAATTGACACTATTCTGTTCTAATCCTTCTCCACCACGCAGCTGCCTTTAACACTGGGGACCACTGAAGACACTAAGCTGGGTTTTTCTGACACTTCTCTTCCAGTTGTCCTTCTACCTTCTTAGTCTCTTTCACTGGTTCTTCCTCAGCTTCCCACCCTCTGACTGAGAGGCCCCCTCAAAGTGTCGGTCCTGGGTCCACTTCTCTTCTCGATTTACAATCTGGAAGGTCAACAACTTCTATGACTTCAACTACCACCTTTTCGTGTGGCTCAGTGGAAAGAGTGGTGCCTCAGTTACCTCATCTGTAAAATGGGGATTATTATTAATAATAATAATAATGTTGGTATTTGTTAAGCACTTACAATGTGCAGAGCACTGTTCTAAGTGCTGGGGTAGATACAGGGTAATTAGGTTGTCCCATGTGAGGCTCACAGTCTTAATCTCCATTTTACAGATGAGGCAACTGAGGCACAGAGATGTTAAGTGACTTACCCACAGTCACACAGCTGACAAGTGGGAGAGCTGGGATTCGAACCCATCACTTCTGACTCCCAAGCCTGTGATCTTTCCACTGAGCCACGCTGCTTCATTAAGACTGTGAGCCTTACGTGGGACAACCTGATTACCCTGTATCTACCCCAGCATGTAGAAGAGTGCTTGGCACACAGTAAGCGCTTAACAAATACCAACATTACTATTATTCATGGATGATTCCCAAATCTATCTTGCTAGCTTTGATATCTCTCCTTCCCTGAAGTGTTGTGTTTCCTTTTGAATCCTTCTAGGTGAGCCACTAGCATCTCCAACTCAGTATGCCCCAAACTGAACTCCTTATCTTCCAACCCAACTCCTCTCCTCTACCTGTCTTTGCCATTACGGTTGACAACACCACCACTACCCTTCCCATCTATCACACTAATAACCTTGATATGACCCTTGTCTCCTCCCTTCTTTCAGCTCCTCCTTCAGATAAGCAGCATGGTTTAAATCTGGGAGTCAGAAGGACCTGAGTTCTAATCTTGACTCTGACACTTTGCTGTGTGACCTTGGGCAAGTCATTTCATTTCTCTGTGTCCCAGTTTCGTCATCTGTAAAATGGGGATTCATATTGTGAGCTTCATGTGGGACACTGGACGTTATCCAACCTGATTAACTTGTGTCTCCCCTTGCGCTTAGTACAGTGCCTGGCACATAGTATGTGCTTAAATTAAAAAAAAATATTGAGTCTGTTACCAAATCCTGTTGCTTCTTCTTCCACAGCACTTTCAGAACTGGTCCATTCCTCTCCTCCTCCTCACTCCTCCAAAATCTCCAATGAAGACCCATTACTCTCTGCATTAGGGAGACAGTCGATTCTCTTCCTCTTACTTGCCAACTTAGATCATTAACACATGCTAAATTCCTTTCAAGATAATCAACTGAGGCCTAGTCTTGTCTCTCCCATCACTTACCCCTTGCTTACATCTTTTTTCATGGGATGTCCCTTCTGTCCCCCCACCCACCACCTCGTATCTGCTAGAACACAGCTCCACCCATTTTTGAAGCCCTTTGGTAAGTCTCCCAGGAGTCTTTCCCTGATTAATGTTTCTTATTTACAGGTCATATCTTCCCAACTACCACCTCTGCATTTTTATGCCTCTTCTGCATTAGCACTCACAGCTACCCATAGCCCCTCCTTCTCTTTCAAATTGAGGCACACATACCACTATTTATTAATAATAATAATATTGGCATTTGTTAAGCGCTTACTATGTGCAGATCACTGTTCTAAGCGCTGGAGTAGATACAGGGTAATCAGGTTGTCCCAAGTGAGGCTCACAGTTAATCCCCACTTTACATTTGAGGTAACTGAGGCACAGAGAAGTTAAGTGACTTACCCACAGTCACACAGCTTAAAGGTGGAGGAGCCGGGATTCGAACCCATGACCTCTGACTCCCAAGCCTGGGCTCTTTCAACTGAGCCACGCTGCTTTGAATACTCACTTATCCGCATACCTATTCTTCCATTCTGTGAAAAATTCTGTCTTCTAATTCTACTGTTAAGCACTTAGTACAATGGTCTACAAACAGTAGTCACTCCATAAATACTATTGATTGAATAAAGCACCAAAATGGGAATCAAAAAACTTGGATTTTGCTCCAACGCTGGCACTGACTTTTCATTTTTTAAACAAGGATGCTCCACACCTAAGCAGTAATAGTATTGATCAAGTGCTTACTGGATACAATACACTGAACTAAGTGTGTGGGAAGAACAAAACTGAGAAATGACCTGTTTCTCACAATTAATATCCTACTAGTAAGGATGAACTTACACCCACACCCAAAATCTCCAAAATCAAAAGGAGAATGGAACATCTATGTTCACCAGGTTATCTCAGAATATAAACTTCAGTAAGGCAAGCATTACCAGTCAGATATACTTTGAGAAAGGCCTACCTAACTGTAAAATTGCCTCATATGTATATATAAAATTACCAATTCCCTTACAAAGATGCTAAGAAAAACAATGAGACAATGTCAGTAAAACACTTTGAGCATCTGTGAGAAAAGCACAAAATAAATACTAGGTATTGCTACGATTAATAATTCAAAATGACCATAAGAGGCTGCTCCATGTTGCTCGATTCAGATATAAAAATATACCTCCTTCAAGTCCTTCTTTCTAATACAAATATAAAATAGAAGCTATCTGAATTCATCTCAAGGCTATTAATACTTAATAAATGAGTTGAAGTCCAGACATAGATCAGCCATAAGAAATCTGTAATCTTAACAAATATAATGGGCTTTAGATATTTTAAACTTATTGTCTCTACCCCAATGCTTAGCACACTATTTGGGACATAATAAGCACTCAGATATCACTATTATTACTATAATTATTATTAAATACCAGCTCATGCTAGAACCTCAATATAAACCCTATACCTTCTATGTTCACTCAAAGTGCTAAATATTATTTTACTTCTACCATTTCTTTTTTTATGGTACTTGTTAAGAGCTCACAATATGTCAAGCACTGTATTGAGTGCTAGGGTAGATGCAAGATAATCAGGTTGGACACAGTTAGCAGTTAGCATGGGATTCACAGTCTAAGTAGGAGGGACTAGCATTTAATCACCATTTTACAGATATGGAAACGCAGCACAGAGAAACTGAGTTGCCCAAGGTCACACAGAAGAAAAGTTGGCAGAGCCGCAATTAGAACCCAGGCCCTCTGACTATCAGTCAATCAATCAACGGTGTTTATTGAGTGCTTACTATGTGCAGAACTCTATGTGCAAAAAACTATATTAAAAGTTTGGGAGAGTACAGTACAACAAGTACTGAGTACGTTTCCTGCCATGACAAGCTTACAGCCTATATAATGTAACGAACTTATAAAATTTCAAGATATGTACGCAAGTGCTATGGGGTGGGGGGGTGGGGCAAATATCAAATGCTCGAAGCTCACAGATCCAAGTGCATGTCCATGCTTTTTCTATTAGGCTATCCTGTTCCCTCATCTTGGGTAGTTCCAGAGGCTTCTGCCCTCCCCCAAATCTATCTTTTGATCAGAAGTTTAATAATAATAATGTTGTTATTTGTTAAGTGCTTACTATGTGCAGAGCACTGTTCTAAGGGCTGGGGGAGATACAAGGTAATCAGGTTGTCCCACATGAGGCTCACAGTTAATCTCCATTTTACAGATGAGGGAACTGAGGCACAGAGAAGTGAAGTGACTTGTCCACAATCACACAGCTGAGAAGTGGCAGAGCCAGAAATCAAACCCATGATCTCTGATTCCCAAGCCCGGGCTCTTGCCACTGAGCCATGCTGCTTCTCTAGTTGAAGAGACTTAATCCTCTAACTATACTACTTTATCAATCTCTAAACTTCTTTTACATTCTCACCCTCTCTGCACTCAAACCGTCACCTATGCTATCTCCCAAAAGTATTTTCTTCTCCCCTCCACAGTCGAATCATACCCTTTCCTTATTCAAGACCAAGTTCTCCCCAAAGCCTTTCCTGGCTGATTTGACTAAGCCTCAATACTTACTACTCTTTAATACTTCTGATCTTCCTCATCCTTAATCCTTCTAAATTTAGACTTACCAACTTACAGAACAAATGGTGATGTTTATATCTCTACGAGTTGGGCATACTATAGCCCCTCAGTAAATCATTTTTGATAATAATAAGGTGCTTCTGATAGCCTCCTCAATTGGTATTTAAAGATTTTTCTTATTCAAAGTTTGCATAAAGTGAACATTTCTACTTGGATGTCCCATTGGCATCTCAAAATTATCATGTCCAAAACAGAACTCATCCAAACCCTGTCCTCCCCCATCTTTCCCAGCACTTTAGCCAACACCATTATCCTCCCTTTCTCACAAACCCATAAACTTTGGCATTATCCCTATATATCTCTCTCAAACAACCCACTTCTTCAAAATCACCAAATCCTGACAGTTTCATCCTTGTTGCCAAACTGTACATTTCAAGCGCTTCGTACAGTGCTCTGCACATAGTAAGCACTCAATAAATACTACTGAATGAATGAACCTTTACAATATTGCTAAAATCTGCCGCTGCCTCCCCATCCAAACTGCTGCTGTGCTGATCCAACCACTAGTAATATCCTGCCTTGACTACTGCATCAGCTCCCTTGCTGACCTCTCTCACATCTCTCCCCACTTCATTCCAGACTTCCCTCGGTTGACCTCGGTTTTTTGGAAAAATGATCAATCCACATCTCCCTACTCCAGAAACTTCTGGAATTGCCAACCCATCTCTGTATCAAACAGAAGCAGCTTACAATTGGCTTTAAAGCACCACATCATCTCACCACCTCCCACCTTACCTTACATTGAGTTCCTACTACAACCCAGCCTGCACAGTTTACTTCCCTAATACCAACCTACTCACTGGACCTCAATCTTGTCTATCTTGCCACCAATCCCTTGCCCATTTCCTTTAGTCTGGAACTTTCTCCCCCTTCATAGCCAACAGACCACCACTCTCCCCACCTTCAAAGCCTTACTAAAATTACATTTCCTCCAAGAGGCTCTCCCGACACCCTCTCTCTCTCCCTTCTGCAACATCTATGCACTTATGCACCGTTGAAGCACTTGATATCCACCCCACCTTCACCCCCACTACACTTAGTAATCAATCAATCAATTGTATTTATTGAGTACTTACTATTTGCAGAGCATTGTACTATACTGTACTCTCTACAAGGGAAACACTTTCCCAGCCCATAAGAAGCTTCTGTAATTTATCTTAATGTCTGTCTCCCCCTTCTAAACCGTAAATTCCTTGTAGTCAGGGAATGTGTCTACCAAGTTGGTTGTCACACTCTCAAGCACTTAGTACTATGCTTTGCACAGTAAGCACTGAATAAGCACCATTGTTGGCTTGATTAAAGTGGAGAAACAAGGAAAAGTGAGCTGGGCAATTTTCTCTAAGCACAGTTGTTAAAGGAGTGCAGAAACTTCCTGGAGAGGCCATTTTGCTGTCCTCCCTGCCCTAAGCCTTTATTCTTACAGTCCCCCTGCACCAATTCTGCCACCTAATCCCACTCAAACCTGCCACAGAAATGGAAAAGGGCACTTCAGGTGTGGAATACCAGTCTGACAGGTGTCTAGGTGTATTATGGCCACACATTTGTGATTTGTGAAGCTATATGACACCTTCAGCTGTTACTACCACAGGGCCAGGGAGGCTTGGTGTGAAGTCAAAGATCAAGGTCACGTTGTACTGTCACACTCCACAGTGGAAGAACCTGACTGGTCAGTTCTCTCAATCCTAGAATAGGGAGAAAGTTTGTGGATGTTAGACTCTACTCCATTTTCTCCTCCCTGTTGGCCCCAGAGAGGGTAAAGACTGGGTTCCTGCTCCCTCTGGCCAAACCAAAACCTTTCCCTACTCCAGATCCTCCTTTTCTATCAATCCAGGGAACGGGGAGAAATTGTAGGTGGGAAATATCACAGAAAGTAAGCAAGGTTGAAAAAATTCAGAAGGGTTTGGACAAATCTGTGGATACGAAAACGAAGAGGAATAGGTCTCAGGTAGCTCAATAGCAGCACAGTTTGTGCTAAGTGTGGCATTCCTTGGACCTAGCTGAATGGTGGTGGAAACCACTGCCAAATCTTTACATTTCCTCCTCCACAATAATTAAGTAGGGTGAGCAATATATCTGTACAGCTAGGTTATTTTGAGGATTTCCAAGAACTTTTCTCACTGGGAAAAACAATTACTATCTTGTTGGATGGAGAATGACTGATAACCCAGACCCAAATCTGAAGTTTCGGGGGGACAGGTCACCTGGATTGAAAGTGCAACTTGGAGCGGTAAAGCTCAGCATCATATGCCTCTAAGGAGAAGCACAGACTCTCAGCTGTTCTTGCATAACTGAAAGGGTCAGTTGGTCTCCCTCTCTCTTTCTCTCTCTCTCTCTCACACACACACACATGCACAGTTTCCTGTTCAAAAGGCAGAGCACCCAACGTGTCTGTCACTAGTCCTCAAATAGTTCAGTAAATAGCTTTCTTCCTGTTAATGATCTCTAACACAAAACTGGGCATGGCAGGAATTATTCCAGATGTTGTAGTAACACATAGTAATAAAATAGAATAAGCTATGCAAATCCTTTGCAACAACCCATGACAAGACTGTAAAACCACATATTTACATTTGATATAGAGATTTTCAAATATTATCTAAAGAATTTATTCAAGGATTTGTAAATTGAAATACTATGAAAAGAATTTCAATGGTCCTGCTTATTCCATTTGTTTATAATGGCTTCTAATTCCTGCATGCTCACATCATTTATTCTTTCCCAAAATAAAACCAAGAAAAAGAAACAAATGTAGACTTGGAACAGTCACAGTGCAGCTCTTGGCTATTACTTAACATAGACCTCCTCAGTCTTTAATCGAACTATGCAAACAAGTTAATTCAGTAGTAAATGCAGCACCCAACGATAAGGGCTGTAAATTTTAGTTTTGGGGTGAAGGCGGAAGGGGACAGAATGGAGTTTGAACATATGGATTCAGTTAAGGTAAAAACAGATGTTTGTTGCTTTTTTTTAACAGGAACACTCAAAGCCAGAAATTACTTTTTTTTCATGTTTGTGTCTGAAAAGCACTATAAAACTGAGTTAAGAGAAAAAAGTTATGAACTCATTTTGAAAGCTAGCAGCAGAAATGTGGTGTGACTTTCAGATTTAAAATCCTTTAAAAAAGGAAGTCAAAGAAGGGGTTTAGAAAATTAAAATTTTTTTTTGTTTAGGAATAATACTAAAAGTTACTTAAATCAGATAAGCTTTTTTTTTAAAAAATGATGGTAAAACTGTCAGGGAGGGAGAGCTAGTTATGCTCCATACTATGGACACAAAATCTGCCAAATCATCTCATTCCAGTCTTCCTTCTCTTCTTATCCAATTCAAATGCATAACAGCTTTTCCAAAAGCTATTATTTTTTATTATTCCCATTTCAACTTTCAATACGATTCAAAAACACAATACTCAGAAATTTTCACTGACCTAAATAATATCCAGTTGTGACTGTCCATATACTTCTGTCCATATCCATTTGCTAGTAAACACTGCAGAAGAGTGGCCACTTGACCAGGTTTCTATTCCAATGGGCCTAACGGGTCCCCGCCTGAAAAACTACCTTGCTCTTCGGAACTTCGCTAAAATCTAGCTCTCATAGCTGTGGTCTAAACTCTTCCCAGTCATATAACTGTTCAGTGGCTACATGTAAAGATCTGAACTTAAATTCCTAATGAACAACCATGTAGATAACCAATGATGGTTCAGAACAATTAGATATTTACCTGCTAAGAATGAGCTAAAGATTTTAAAAAGAGAATACTGTCTTCCGACCCTTCCGTTCTCTCTGAATAGCATTTCCATGCGATAAAGACAGATTAATTGTCAAATCAACATTCAAAAATATGTATTTGATTGATACCTTATACTTACCCTTGGGAAATGTTACTTCCATTAACCCAAGGACAAAAAAAACTTTTACGTTTTCCTATCCAGTAACACACAATTTAAATGTTTTAAAAAAAACAACATAATAAACCTAACTTTTTCCCCACACACAAAATTATTATTTAAAGTTCGGGGAATCACAGTGGTTTTATTATATGTAATCTTCTAAGATTAGAGGTAAATACATTTTTTAAAGAATTCAAATATGAACATTACAGCAGAAATACCTGGAAATGTAAATGTGAAGAATAAATTGATGATGCCTTTCAAAGAAACTAATAAAAGACATTTCTGGAAACAAAGTGTGATAAAATGCAGAAACATGTCTTTCACTCCAAAGTGCTGGCTACAGGAGATAGAGACTGAAATTGTTCAACAACATAACGGCAAACTCGGCTTAGAGTTTCTTCCATTCTCTATTCAGAGCAATCCAAAGAAAGAACAGGACTAGAAACTCGAGCCAGAATCCCATTGATAGCTTTGACAAGCCTCCAGGAGCCATGGCCAAGCCAGATTTCCCAACACAAAAATGGCCAAAGTCAAGATTTGATCAACATTAGCAATAGAAGGTATCAAAATTGAGGTTTATTAAAAGATACTTAAAATCACTGAGGTTTAAAGCTTCAAGTTCAAAGCTTGATTACCTGAGTACCAAAGACTAATCACAATGTGCCTGGTTGGACATATGGCAACACGAAGGTTTTGCTTATAGGAAGCACTTGGGAGAGGATTTTGACTACAGTGAAGCCCATTTAGCTCACCCAAGCCTCCTTTTTTTTATCCCGATATAGTTTGAACAGAGAAAGATACATTATCACCTGGAAGGTCTTCTGGCTGGGTCGCAAGGGAGCAGGCAGACAAGGCAAACACGGCTCAGCACAATACAACCAACCTATGCCTCAAGAAAACTCCTCCCTACCTATGCAGAGCGGTCAGGAGCGGGCTCCTCCACTACTGGCAAGGAAGCTAACATCTGCCCAGAATGTCCCAATACCTTCCAGAAAGTATCAGCAAAACCAGCTCCTCTGCACTTCAGGGTTTCAATTCTGGGCTTTCTTCCCGGCACTTCTCTGCCAGGCCTGCCAGAAAGGGTTTGAAACCACACCACTTTGGCCATGACCTTAACATTTAACCATTCTAAAAAGAAGAGTTTATTAACTTTATTATGACTTTGTTTTCAAAGCTGAATAGAATTTCACTTTTTAAAGGTTAGTCCCTTTTCAGAATGTAAAAATAAGACATGAGAAAACTAAAGATTAATTGGGCTGATGGAGGTAATGGATTCAAACCAGACTGCAAAAATTTACCGTGTAAGTTTAGCCAAAACCTTAGCTATAAAGTCTATTTTTAAAAGCTACAAAAGCTCAATGAACAGAGAGGGGTTTCATGCAAAAAAATGATCACAGTGGGTAAAGGTAATATTCTCACCATGCCATGTCTAAAACAAGTCCCATCAAAAGTTAATAATGTTGGTATTTGTTAAGCGCTTACTATGTGCCGAGCACTGTTCTAAGCGCTGGGGTAGACATAGGGGAATCAGGTTGTCCCATGTGGGGCTCACAGTCTTAATCCCCATTTTACAGATGAGGGAACTGAGGCACAGAGAAGTTAAGTGACTTGCCCACAGTCACACAGCCGATAAGTGGCAGAGTTGGGATTCGAACTCATGAGCCCTGACTCCAAAGCCCGTGCTCTTTCCCCTGAGCCACGCTGACTTTTTTTAATGGTATTTGTTAAGTGCATACTATGTGCCGGACACTACTCTAAGCGCTGGGGTGGGTACTAGGTAATCGGGTTGGAAACAGTCCAGTTTTTGAGTTTAAAAAGGCTATGCCTAAAACCACAACTCCAATTATATTTTCTCAGAATTTTTATCCTTCTACACTTGTAGTCTTCTTATTTCCAGGGAATCGTTAGCTTATCATTAACTTTATTGTCAATTCTACTACCAGAGAAATATTTAAAAGTGTTACAATCAAAATAAAGGCATGCTTTCACTAAAGACACAGGCAGTCACTGACCATCCAAAAGTACAGTATGTTCTGGTTATGCCGATATAAAAGCTAATAAAGTATAATCCCACTGTTCTCCCCGGTGGCAAGATTCTAGCCAGAAAAAAAACTATGGTCTCCAGGAGCTGACTAAGCACTCCCAGAATAGCAATAAGACACCCAACTACATAGGAGCTTAATGGACTGGATCTTTGTGTACCTTAATTTCCATTTTAAACTTTACATAAGCATTTGACACCAACAGAAGAGTTGGTCTCAGGCAACTTCTAAAAGTGTAGCTGCACTAAAAAGTTATGCAGATCTTTAAGATTTAGGGGTCAAAACCTGAAGTACCTTGCCTGAGCCTTTCCCCAGAACCAAATGGAGTAACGACTCTAGACTGTAAGCTTGCCTCTAGACCGTAAGCTTGTTGAGGCAGTGAACATGTTGGCTAACTCTATTGTATTGAACTCTCTCAAGAGTGCTGTCCACATAGTAAGAACTCAATAAATATCACTGAGTGATTATTAGTAATCTGGAAATCAGAAAACTGTATTATCCATCAACAGAATTATCAGGCACTTACTGTGTGCAGATCACTGTATTAAGGGTATAGGAGAGTACAACGGAGGAAGAACACATGATTTTTGCCCTCAGAGAATTTATGAATACAATTTGGATGCTATGGTAAATTATTCTAACTCAACAAGTTAAGATCATTATTGAAAGTCTTGCTACCAGTCATACAGTAGCTACTATACACTAATGACTGCTCGGGAACATAGAGCGGTCATGAATATACATAGCTACATTAGCTAAGCAATGTGTACTAGCAGCTAACCAGAGATAGACTGAGATTATATACGCCCCTGAACCTGGCAAAATCCACATATAACAGAGGATTTTTATTAGCATCACCAGACTGAATGTCTTTACTGGATTGTGTTAGCCGGATACCACAATTTCCAGTGTTGCCAAGAACCAGAAAATCAAACGAAGATGGCTAGTGCGTACTTTAGAAGACTGATTCCACTTTGCAGACACAAACCACTTGGCAAACGCTGGGCCAAAATAAAAAGCTTTACAGCAATTACTGTTTGCAAACAGCTATAGCATTTGTTGCACCAGGTTAACCTCAGATGTTACAATCCAATTTAGACAGCAAGTCTATCAATGCCACCCAAATGCCCCACTGAACAACAAATGGACAGACAGAATCACCAACATTGAGGCCCTGGAACACCCTACGGCCTCCCAACCCTTCACTCCACAAGATACATGAAGAGACAGGATGCCCCACTTAACATCAAATGGACAGGCAGAATCACCAACGCTAAGGCCCCGGAACACCCTAAGGCCTCCCAACCTTTCACTACGCAGGATACATGAAGAGACAGGTTGCGATTCAAACTGCCACTGAATGGTTCTCTGCAGAAGACAAGTTGATCAGGTGCACAGTCGTCAGAAATTGGGTGACTCTTCGAACAGAGACTTCAAAGTAGTCATGGAACCAAGAGGGAAATGGCACTGGGTACCCAAGTGCAACATTGCTACAGGGAACAAACTTTATATGCACAGGGTGTGGAAGAGCTCACGAAACTCTAACCCTCAAGTTTTGGAGGTAATTAATTCTCTGATCCCGGTAAAAAGGTTGACATCTTAAAAGGTGATATTACAACTAACTTATTCTAGATAGCAAAAACCAGTTTGGGATCAAAAGTATCAGCATAGGATCAATGTAGTGGAACTGAAGTGTAGCAAAACAGCTGCCTTTTCAAGAGTGAAGCATATTTCAAAGCACCGGTACCCAGGGACGGAGAGTGGAAGAGAATGGAAAAATACTTCAGCAGTGTAACTATTATATATAATTACATGGCAGGCATTGAGGTAAAACAGGAAGTAATTAGAGTTTGTGAAAATATGAATAGAATTTTCCCATCAGAGCCTCGTAACTGAAACTGTACATTCCAGGCATGTTAAATTGAGGCCTAGCTCAACCTCACTTCAGTCTCCGGTTCTCGCAGCTGTCTGTCTACTGCGATATAATCCCAGCTGCCAATCTGAAAAAAACCAGCTAGTCAAAGCAGACACAACCAAGAGAAACAAACGTCACTCAATAATGTTCAGAGGCACTGAGTTCATGGATAATTTCAAACAGTATCTCTGTCTAGAACTCTGATGTGCTCATTCAAAACACCCATATCTCTGGCTACTGGAAATAAGCAGATAAAGCAGAACTAGACCGGTATAGTACTACAATATTTCAATGATGCCAAGATATAAAAAGAAACAGAAAACTACGTAAAGAGTTAAAAAGAATGTTGATACAACTACAATTAAAAGCTGCAGTTCTCAAAGACACACACATGACCAAATTTAATCTCATTCAGTACTTGAAGGCTTGACCCTTCTCTTGAATTATGTTTTAGGATCAGAAGCATGATTTCAAATTCACTATGAAATCATCATTCATGTTGTCAGGTAAAAAGTATAAATGCGGAAACTTTCAGTGAAACTAGCAGAGTTAGGGAGGAAGGTTCGTTAATTTTAATTTAGCTCATTTAGCCTCTCGGTTTTAATTATATTACTGTAAATGTAAATAGGATCTTACCTTAAGTTAAATAGGGATATATCTACCAAATTCAATGTCATAGGCATTAGATCTGAAAACTTTTACTTTTTTTAGGGAAAAAACAATTATGCTGCAATTCTACATTCTATTTATTATAAAACTCGGAAATTTCTTGTATATTGGGTGGTTTTATGTTCATTTTTCAAATGCTTTTTGGGTTCATTCATCTTGAGATTCTTACAGTGTCATTCATTTATCTCTTAAAAAATTACCTCCAACCTTTTACTTTGAACACCTTCTCGCTTAAACATAAGCATTATGTCAGCAGAAAGCAGATTGACTAATAAAGACTTAATTATAAAGTGACCAGTGGGTCAGGATTCAATAATCAGGCAGAAAATTAAAAAAAATTATACTGTGTTTATGACTTCACAGCATATAGCTTAATCATACACCTAGTTGGATATTATTGTTTACATATGCCCTGGGTTGTTTTGCAAGAGATTACAATTAGTTAAGAAGTATAAAGTGAATGATTATGCATGCAGCTTAGCTGTGTTTTCTGATAAAGTCACCTAAGTTAAAAAAAAAACACCCAACAACCTGTTAGTTCTGGTATATAACTTTAAAAACTTGGCACAATTTAATGGCATTTTTTATGTAGGTTTTCAATTAAAACTTGACTAATCCGTAACATTTATTTGGCTTTTCATACTCAGTTCCTGCGCTGCACTATGTCAAAAATGCCATCTGTTTAACACACTTCTGGCAAGAAATGCTTCAGAGACTGTTTCTACCATACTCTGAACTATGTGCATGAATTCTTAACTACATGTATTCAACACTTTTCATTTTCTGTTCCAACACAATGTTTTGTAATCACTTTATTTTTTTTAACCCACAACAGCCACCACAAAGGTCTGTGCTCCCACCTGCTAAAAACAGGCATGCAGAACAATCTCATCCAACTATTTAACAAATGTTAACAATGCTATAAATACCAATTGTGTTTATGCTTTGTGAAAGATTCACTGCAGTGAGTGTTTTGCAATTCTTGTAGAGCTGAAGTTCGCTACTCCCACCATGAAAGTAACTGAATGTGGGGCCAAAAATGCTTTCCTTCGGATAAGCTATTGGATCAGCTACTGCCATCATAAAACTGGGGTCATGTAAACCTAAACACTATTGCTGCTGCTTCTGGCATGGGTAAGACCATCTCAGAGTGATGTGTGGTTTCTTAAATCCTGTTTAGAAGAAACAACTGGGGTTAAAGAAAGCGGTCATTCATTTTATACAGGCTTGGAAAACATTTTCAGGTTTGGCTTGCGTAATGCATCTTAAATATTGCTTCCATCCAGTATAAATGCCAAGACGGGAGAAGAAATAGCATTCATTAAGCTCCTATTTTGTGGTGAGCACCATATTAAGTGCTGGGGAAAAGTACAAGGATTAGACACAACACTCTCTGAGATGACTCTTCCTACACTTGAGGTCAAAATACTTTGCTCAACTTCTATTTTCCAGTCAGTAAATGTTATTAAGAGGTGGCCAAAAGAACATCTCTTCCTACCTCAGTTTACACTTTACCTGTGAAATCTAGGTTGGGATGGAAGGTAACAGAGAGTAGCTATTGTGCTGAAATGGCTCAGGGCTTAAATGAAGAAGTGGCACCCAAGGAGTCACATTTTCAATCAATCGATCCATCAATCCATCAAACATCAGTAGACACTGAGAGCCTACTCAATGTGAAGCACTAAACTAAGCACATAGGTGGTATAGCAGGAGCAGCATATTCCTCGCCCATGCTAATCAAGGAGACTGACAAAAATTAAGAAGGAAAAACCAGGATATAACACGAATGAACTAAATCAGGAGGTAATAGAATATAAAAATGAAGCTATATAGATATATAAAATACATATTGAGACATAAGCCATCAACTTTTGGAAGGACGAAGATGATAAAGAATTGAATAGTTGTCTGTGAAAATTATCACATCTCTTCAAAATATTGTACTGTTTGTGTACTTTTTGTTCTCAATTCCTTCATTTGGCCAGTAACAAGAGTATTAAATAGACATTACAGAACTGATCACTGAGAGACAATGCTCAGTACTTGTCCCTAGACTGATGCTGAGCAATCGATGACTACACTTGGGTACAATCCTTAAGTGCACATCTAACAGCCAATGGTTACATTTTCATTACACTTTCCCAGCTCGTAATGGGAAAGCGTTGGGGGCCTGAATCAAAAACCTTTCTGAGATAAAGATCGATTACATCTACATCCCACTAGACTGTGAGCTCCTTGTGCAAGGAGCGTATCTACAAACTCTGCTGTATTATATTCTCCCAAGGGTTTAGTTCCAGTGCTCTGCACACAGTAAGCACTCAAATAAACACCAATGGTTAGTCGATCTACTGCTTCCCCCTTCTCAGCAAGTCCTGCCCTCTATAATTGAAGGACAGTGAATTAGTTGTTTCCTAAAACCTCTTGCTCTTCTAGATGGTGGAAAATGTATTGTTCAATCCATTTGTCACACCATCTTCTTGGTATTATAATATTTTTATTATGTTATTTATTCTTATGGTATTTGTTAATCATTTATAATGGGTCAAACATATTCTAATGCTGGGGTAAGTTAATCATTTCAGATACACTCCCTGTCCCATATTGAGCTGACAGTTTAAGAAAGGGGGAGAACAGGCATTTTACAGGATCCCCACTTTACAGATGAGGAAAAGGAGGCACAGAGAAGTGAAATGACTTGCCCTAGGGCACACTGCAAGCAACTGGTAGAGCTAATATTAGAACCCAGGTCTTCTGACTCTCAGGTCTATGCTCTTTCCACTAGGACATGCTGCTACTTAACTGGCAGATGGATAACATACCAGGATGATACTCTTTTTTTCTCTTTACTTTTTCAAATATTGGGAACTTCTCTTGTCCCACTGTAAAGCTCCAAAATAAGAGATAGTGGCTCTCTAACAATGTTAATCAATTATTTAAGTACCAGAGCCTGTTTGAAATGCATCTAGTAATTTTAGATAACCTTTAACTATTCCTTTCATCACTCTAGTTTAGCTTTACCATCTTCCATCATAAACTGGAACTTGGCCTGTTCAACTCTACATTCGAACTTCAAAAAGGCAGAAATGAAAAATCATTAAAAGCATCTTTCTTTTCAGACATATGCTTTATCAGGTTGGAGTAACATTTTCTCTGGTGCTCTTTTTAATCTTATGGAGTTAAATAACTATATTTAACTTTCTTTGCTTCTAGTGTCTGTAACCTCCACAGCTTCTAGGCTTCTGATTTGTCCCTATATAGTTTTACATTTTCTTCATTCTCTCTTTTAGTGATCAGCCTGAAATCTTAGCTTTTGCCCTGTTGATCTTTACAGAGTTTTTATTCAACCTGACAACCCTTCTTGCTTATTCTTTGTATTGGAACTGCTTCTTCCCATGATTTGTAGAACTTGTCTGTTGAAAAACAACCATCTATTTCCTCCTTGGTCTCTTAGGATTTTTTTATGATATTTAATAAGTACTTACTATATGTCAGGCACTGTACTAAGCACTGGGGGTAGATACAAGATATTCACGTTGGACACAGTCCAGGCCCTATAAGAGACACACTCTTAATACCCATTCCACAGATGAGGCAACTGGGGCACAAAGAAGTTAAGTTGTTTGCCCAGGTCACATGGCAGACAAGTGGTGGAGCCGGGATTTAGAACTCAGGTCCTCCTGACTCCCACCCCCATGATTTATCTGCTAGGCCACATTGCTTCTCCATTACCTCGCACTGAGTTCTTCCTACTAGTTTTTTAAACATAGCACCTGTAACCTCATATATGGAATCTTTCTCTTTCTGCTTCTTTCAAGTTTTCGATTCTGGGTTTGAGGGAATGTGATGTTTATTTTGTGGGGAAGGAAGAGTGGGAAACAACTTAAATTCATGGGAAGAACGAAACATTACAAACTCAGAGAGCCACACAGAAACATTAAGAGCTAGTGAAATAAATGCCAAAATGTTGAATACGCTATAGCTTTACTCTGGGGTCACAACATTTTAAAACCGACTCTGGAAATACGTTCCTTGGAACAACTTTTTTTTAGTGCATGATGTATGCAAATGTAGATCAGAGTTCTTCATTGATAAACCAGCTGTTTTGTAAAAATTAAAAACTACATAAAAGTTTAATGTGCTGCAGGCTGTAACTCTGATTACACTTTCTCTAGTTATTTTCTCCATCGTTTAGTGCCCTTTTTATAGTGAGATAATTTTTATGCTTACTTACTATGGTATATGTATTAACAATTCAGGAAGTTAAGAGGGTGAGAAAAAAAAAACAAGCTAGAATTTTTATAGTCCCTTTCTTACGAGACAAAATATCTCACAAAAACCTAATTTTATATTCAGGTTATAAACAAGTAAACAAATATTTAAATTTTTATAGCTGTAAATAAAAATACAATTTAGAGAAGTAGTGGTGTCTAGTAGAAAAACCCCATGACTGTGATTCTAGTTTCAGCTTTTGCCACTGACTTACTGTGTAACCTTGGGCAAATCATTTAACCTATTTGGGCCTCAGTCTTTTCATCTATAAAATGGGGGTAAAGATACTAAATTTCTCTCTCTCCCTCAAAGTCTGTGAATCCCTTGTAGGACAGAAACTATGCCCAAACTGATTATGTTTGTATTTACCTCAGCATATAACATGGTGTTTGAAACAGTAATTGCTTAATACCACAGCTACTACTGTGTCGTTGTAAAATTATTCAGTTGAAGAGGCCACAAAAATTCTCTCAAGTCAGACACTTCAACAAAAAGGCACTTGAAAATCTTACCACAGTGCTTTTCTGTCGCAAAATAACACCATAAAATGCCACTGGGATACCTGATAATTAAGTACAGCATTAATCAGGAAGCAGTGTGGCCTGGAGGAAACACTAAGGTCCTGGGAATCAGAGACTCTAGTTTCTATTTCTGGCTCTGCCACTTGCCTCCTGTGTAACCCAGGGCAAATCACATAACTTCTCTGTGCCTCAGTTTCCTCACCTGTAAAATGGGGATTCAATACCTGTTCTCACTCCCACTTAGACTGTGAGCCCCAAAAGGGACAGGGGCTATGTCTAAACTGATTATCTTGTATAATCAGTGTGGCTCCACTGAGCCACGGGCTTTGGAGTCAGAGGTCATGGGTTTGAATCCCGGCTCTGCCACTTGTCAGCTGTGAGACCTTGGGCAAGTCACTTAACTTCTCTGTGTCACAGTTCCCTCATCTGTAAAATGGGGATTAAGACTGTGAATCTCACATGGGACAACCTGATTATCCTGTATCTACCCCAGCTCTTAGAACAGTGCTCTGCGCATAGTAAGTGCTTAAAAAATACCAACATCATTATTATTATTATTGTATCAACCCCCGCTTTTAGTACAGTGCCTGGTACATTACTTATTACTATGCGCTTAACAGTACCATGGGCCGGGGGGGGAAGTACTGGAGAAGATTACAATAAAGGATAAATAAAGCTTGGTCTCTAGACTTCAGCAGTGCTCACAATCTAAATTGGGAAAGACTGAGTCCATAATGACTGAGTCTAAAAAAAACCAAAAGCACAATAATATGACAGAAAACTGCAGGGTGATCCAGGCACAGCTACACTCTTTCCAATGCACTCTAATCTGTCGAGAAATGCTACCACTGCTTTGGTCTGTACTGTCCTTGCTCCAGTGAGGTCGTTCGACACCTCATTCCCCAGCTGGGATGACATAGGGGGAGGGGTGCACATGTCCCAGGACACATGGCTCGGGGGCCCAGGGGCCTGCGTGAGCCAAGACCTCACCTTATTGTTACCACTTCAGGGTCTCCCGACCCCGCTCTGGCTAGGCAGAGAGAAGCAGTGTGGCCTAATGGATAGAGCACAGACCTCGGTTCTGATTCTCGCTCCACTTGTCTGTTGTGTGACCTTGGGCAAGTCATTTCACTTCTCTATGCCACAGTTACTTCATCTGTAATATGAGGATTAATACTGTGAGCCCCATGTGGGGCATGGACTGTGTCCAACCTAATTAGCTTGAATCTGCCCCAGCACTTAAAACAGTGCCTAGCACATAAAAAGCACTTAACCAACACCATTTTGAAAAAAAGATAGGAGAGGGGCTCAGGTGCATAAGCATATTTTTATTTACTTATATATTGTGTTTGAATATTTATCCGCATGTTCGATTATCTGTTGTTCAGCTATTTCATGCTGATGTGCTTGTACTGCTTCCTGTGGCTTTCACTCTCCCTATTAAAATGAAAACTCCTTGAAGGCAAAGGAAATGTGTCTCCATACTACTGTCCTTTCCTAAGCAATTAGTACAGTGCCTTACACTCAGCAGGTGCATTTCTTGGTTGTTTTGGAGCATATATTGAACAATATTTTTCAATAGTTGGTGTGGAAAGACTCTGATTGGAACCATAAGCCTGACTAGTGGCTATGGTTTGATCACTGGGTCTTCCGTTTGCTGAGGAAATGCTTAATCAAGGCATCTCCTCCACACAATCCAATCTCAGCCAGTAGGCCATCAGGCCCAGAAGCTACGCATGTCTCTGACTGCTTAAGTAATGTCCCCTATGCATGAAATACAAGCCAAGCTTTCACAGACTTATAGTTGTTTTTTTTATGTTCTGCAGGCCCTCAACTGTTGGATAATAAAACATTATCCTATAATACCTATAGGATTCCAGAATAAAGGAATCCTGATATAGGATTCATTCCTATTATGAGTGCATCTAAATCTTTGCAGAAGCATGACTCCTCTTCATCACCTTTCATAATTATGGGGCATATTTTGGCATATAGCAGTTTTGTTTGGGAGCCAAGAAAAGCATCATCAGATATGGTAAGCCCAACTGTCTCATTATGAAACCAACTCCAATTATTGTCTTTCTGAAGATAAAGGCTTCATCACAGAAGATATGCAGCATCTGTACTTGTTCATCGTCGGGTAGCCTAGTTCCACTTAGACTATCCACTGTATATTGTCAGTTAAAGGCTAAAGCGGTACCTTTACAGGTAATGAACGTTACCCACTGTCACCTAGAATTCTGAGGTTCCAAGTCACATTTGGGAGACAAAGGTGGGGCAGGGAGAGGGAACGTTACCCACTGTCACCTAGAATTCTGAGGTTCCAAGTCACATTTGGGAGACAAAGGTGGGGCAGGGAGAGAGAGAATAGCTTGCGCGGCTTGCTTCTCTTCCCTTGAATAGGTCATTTTTAATTACTTACATACCCATCTTCTATATTTTGGAAGTCAATAAATGTTTCTCATTTAGAATTATACTTCTTCAGTTTGAAAGTCCTTATATTTAGCATTTACAAACTAATTAAACATATACTTTTCCTCTCCCAAAAAGGGAGAGAATGCCATTAGAAATTTTTCATGTGTGAAGATAAAGTTAAGGTACAAAATGCCCTACGGAACTATAGTGTTGACAGTAACCAATCAGTCAGTAACAGCTCTGCCCATTGTTAGTGCTCAATAAATACGACTGACAGTATTTCCTGAGCACTTCCTGTGTTCAGGGCACTGTGTTAAGCGCTTGGGAGAGTACAATACAACAGAGTTAGTAGACACAGTCCCTACTCCCAAGGAACTGACAAGAGCTGCAATTCCCATGCAATATAGCCCAACTCCCCAGATTCTGTTTCTAAATGATGATTTTTAAAGTTTACCTTTGTATCTTCTTACAGGAATTGACCCGTCTATATTTAATGGGCTCACTGCTTGATACCACCTCTCCCTGTGTTATTAAAGGTGATACAAATATAGTTTTTTCAAAGAAATCATTCTAAACTGTGCAGTAACTAAAGTTTAGCTGTAGCAAGGTACAACTAGGAAAAAAGCAACTAGGAAGCTTTGCATTCCTGTTTCTAAAAAAACTCATGGGAATCACTAAGACTGTAAAAGGAATCAATATTATTACTGCTTAACTTTGTACTTCTGATGGAGAGTCCTGCACCTGAATGGTATATTGGAATATTATACAAACTGCCACCCTCACAGACTTTTATGAAATGAAATGCACATCTCATTAAAGAATCTACGGCAGGAAATAGCCCATGAATAGATTTGTGACACTGATATTCTCTACTTAAGGTAAATTTTGCACAATATCTAGTGACTCTGGTGTACTTTTATTAGGCTGTCTTCCACTTCACTGCCAAGGCAACCGACACTTTTCCTTAACATAGTTCATTCATTCACTCATTCAATCATATTTATTGAGCACTCACAGTGTGCAGAGCACTGTACTAAGAACTTGGAAAGTACAGTTCAGAAATAAAAAAGAGACAATCCTTGCCCACAATGGGCTTAAAGTCTAGAAACGGGGAGACAGACATCAAATTAGTAAACAGGTCTCAATAGCACCGATATAAATAAAATTATAGATATATATATATATCAAAACAAATTACTACCTGCACCCAGAGGACAATGCATCTGATTTCCAAAGTATGATGTGAAATGGCTAATATACTTGGAGTTCTGTTCTTTACATGTATGTGTGTATCTACATCTATAAATAAATATATATATATGATACAATTAGAAATGAGTTTTTTTTATCATCTGAAGTCAACAGTCTTTTTTGACCTACATAAGTCACATCTAGTTTTTAGAATACCACTGAACAGCGAAGATAATTTTATCAAAGTTGGGTGAGAGCTTTTTGATAACATCAGATGATGACAAGAGATATTCATCTTCATAAACTAAAACTTTTAAATGCTTGAAAATGAAGCAGGCAGACCTAAAAACACATTCATAATTGTTTCATTACACTGAAACAGGTTTCTTTGGCTGGGGATGGGACAGGGTGGGAGGGGCCAGTGGAGTGGGAGAAGGAGGAGTGCAGAAAAAGGAAAGAAAGGAAGACAGGTTTTCTTCCCAGTAAAGAAAGAATGAACGTGAAAGCTTAAATAATATTCCACGGTGAATACATAAACTAAACTTTGGGAAATGAAAATCTTGCTTTAATTTACTACCCTACCATTAACTTGCCAAAAGCATATCTTTTTTGTTTTTGGCAAATGTTTAGACAGGTATTAGGCAAACTTTTTTTGGAAGACAGTATGTTTTTAATCATTTGGACAACACTGATAAATATTTTGTTAATTTACTCCATCTATGACAAGTCTGTATAGATACAGAGAAGCAAAATATTAAATGTTTTAAATTGACCTTCTTGATCTAAAATGAAAATTGAGCCATTCTACATTCTAAAAAATTTTTATGGGTGTTTTCTATGCTTATATATTGCAATGTTTGGCATAACCTTGTAAGATAGGTGCCCCTGGGTTCAGGATTTTGGTAGCACAAAGAAAGGGATGGCAATTGTTAAGTGCTTACCATGTGTCAAGCACTGCTCTAAGCACTGGGATAGATACAAATTAATCTTGTTTGACAACGTCCCTGTTCCATATGGGGCACGCAGTCTAAGTACTTTAATTCCCATTGCACAGCTGAGGAAACTGAGGCAAAGCCAAATTGAGTGACTTGCCCAAGGTTACACAGCTGGTAAAGTGGCAGAGGCAGATTAGAACCCAGGTCCTCTGACTTTCAGACCCATGCCTTTTCTTCTAGGCCATGTTACTTCCATTGGTGGCAATTTCAGACTCCCCCAAATAGCAAAAAATGGTGCTTAATCTATGCTGTTTCCTTAAATCTACAATAAAATTGATTTCATGATTTAATACACAAATTTAAAAATCCAGTGTAGACATGTATTTCTGTGGAACATTTTTTCTTCCCAAATAAAAACATTCCAAATACTGAAGTTTTGAATCTGTTTGAAAATGTTAATAAATGCTCCAGTGAAAATGCATTATGACTGAGAAAGAAAATTTCAAGTTACACAACAGACCCTCAGTAACCAGAAACCTAACAAGTTTTCAACCTTTGGAAATGACTATAAACTTACCTCTCTCAAAATGGGATCCGTTATTGAACTCAGATTGACAGCTCCTTCATAGGTTAAGTAGTAGAAAACATTCAGGGCCCGGACAGCCTCTGGCCCTTGCTGTTTGTAGCCAAAAATGAGATCAATCCACTGGTGAAGCTGGCAGGAAACAAACTCGCTTTCCAAGGCCTGCAACAGAGGTCAGAGTATTTTATTTTGTTTGGCTACACAAATGAGACCTTTGATTCACAGTAAGTCATTAATAAATATTCACTGAATTTTCCACCACCTATATTTTAGATTTGTAGGAGTATAAAGTTGAGGAAATTATACTTTAACATACATGACCCCAATGTGCATATTTAAGAGGTAATCAAGAAAAAAAGGTTCTAAAATAAAACATTAAAATGCTTAAGTGAATGTTTGAGTTTACATTTAAAGCATTACTAAAAAGTATGAAAAGCTGTTTGAAGATAGATATCTGCACTAAACAAATGCTTAGTACAGTGCTTTGCACACACTAACAGTTCAATAAATACAGTTGAATGAATAAAGTGAAATTTTTGTAATATCCAAGTCTATTTGGAAACCACTGCATCAATAGAAACCTTTAAAAAGTGGTAATCTTACACCATAAAAGTATAACTTTTATTATGAAAGGTAAATTTAAACATTTCCCAGTTCACTATGGAAAAATCATTTATCTTCTACCTTATTTAATTTAAAAAATCCAGCAGATTTAATGGAAAGTAACTGATTTGATGATGATATTTGTTAAGCGCTTACTATATGCCAAGCACTGTTCTAAGCGCCAAATTGTATGCAGGTGGTACCACCACTTAGACACCATATATTCTAAGTTTGGCATGAAAATCAAACTTTGTAAATGCAAAATAATATGCTTCAATCACAACCTGCTGAAGACGAGTTCACTTCTGTGAATTTAATCAAAACTACAGATTTACAAAACAAACAAGCCGAGATCTTATTAGTGGTTCAGGATATCTTCAGCTCATGTAATTCAAAAGTTTCAGTTAATCTAAGGAAATAGAAACTTTGCAATATACCAGGTAGGAAATTCCAAGAAAGAAGTATTTTTCAGAGGCGTCAACAGGGTGCAAAACTTACATTTCACACTTCTCAGAAAAAAAGTCACATATCTTACATATATCGACCTAACATATACTGTTCTTTTTAACCCCAAATTTGGCAACGAATAGGCATTTGAAAAGACTACATTTCGTTTCCAGCATTCAAGAAATCTCTCCACATATTACTGGTCTAACTGTAATCAATTATTTAAGGGTTAACTTGTAGACAGATGCCCATTTTTTGCATGTTTACGCTCTGAAATAGTGAACTGAATGTTATATATTTTTGTAAACACCAGACGGATTAATTATTTCTATTCATTATTTTAAAAATCAAGGAGCTTGCATGCTAGGCACAATAAAGAATATACATAAGCAAAAGTCTGAACTTTCTGAAAACGTTCCTGAGACAAGCTATGGAATCTTTATGACCAATCATTATTGATGACAACAGTATTCTTCCATTTATCAGGCAACTAGCAGAATAATTCCATCAAGACCTTATATTACCTACCATATTCTCTTGCATTAGTAAATGTATGCTACATTGAAAAACAAGAGACCAAATACTTTGAGAAACATACCACAATTCTTGGATTGTAGCTCATAGTATACTTATCTCACCAAAATGAACAAATTATAATTTGTGATGTGGGATTCCTAATTTTTCTGCCTTTTAGACTGATCTTTTCATATGTCTAGCCATATGTACTTGCTAGTGAAAATGAATGGTTTTCTATAATTTTGTGGAAAGGTTCAACCATTCAAATTCAGACTGTTTTTTGAAAAGGTAGGTATGTGTGTGTATACACACACGCACACACACACACACACATAAAACCCAACAGATGGAAAATATCAGTGCAGAGATGTACATTTCTGTCCACAATGTGTCCTTTAGACTTTTATAACTGTGAATAATAAAAATATTTGCTGTTATATAAAATTAATATTCTGATGCTACCTTTTGCTTTATGCCTGAATCCTAACACTGATCCGTAATGCAAAACACAAAGCAGAAACCTTGCAATAAGGAATGAGTCAATGAATCACTAGAAACATTAGCTACTTTGCATGTCTGACAGATATTACCTGAAAGAAATGAATAGGATAAGTATTTAATTCAGTTAGTTTCATTTCTAGCAGTTTTTGTTCAATCCAGCTGTTGCAAAATTCAATACATTTGTACCTTTAATAGGCAGAGGTGATCACACAAAATTATCTGATACTTTACTAAGCCAAAGGAGACTAAGGGGTATAAATAGTTTTAATGAATTCCTATGTTTGAGTTCGTGAAGTTAAAATTAATATAAAAACCCAAGAAACCACCATGCAATTTGCACACAAAAATTATGCGTTTGTTTCATTAACTGCCTGCAAAGAAAAAAAACGTTTAAATTGACACATAAAATCAGCAATTGTCTTAATTTGTGTGTGGTGCACTCCACACAAAAGCCCTAAATATGTTCAAATTAGAGCAAGCTGCTTGATTGTCACTGCAGTCTCATGTCACATTAATGCATGACAAACATTAAACCATACACTTAAATGGCAATTTATATCATTTAAATGTTTACTGCCAGACCAGCTCATCACTCATTTAAATGTGACTTTCTGACAGCTAATTTCAGTTAATTTTCACCGATTCACTTAATTAGAACTTTCAATCAAGAAAAGAGAAAGACTACATGTCTTCCGGTTCCTCTCTTATTTGTGGTTGTTCAAATTGTCAGCCACTGAATTGCTGAAAACTTCTCCGACGTGATTACAAAGTAATATCTAATACTCTCCCCAAAGTATGACCATATGGAATAATCTGAGAGTATATGCATTCAGAGAAAATGTACCCTATTTAAATAATACTCTGGCCAGTACTTTAAATAAAAAAACATTTAGTTCATATACATGCACACTATTAAAACCATAAAAAACATCATCCATGTAAATTAAAAATTAATGATTTCAAAATTGTTTAATAAGATAAACACAGTTAAGAGTCTCATGAGTGTCCACAGTGAAGATATTTGAAACTATAAAATTCTATGGGACTCAGCAGCCGACAATGAAACAGATTAATTTTCTTCCTATAAAGGCTTTAAACAGTGAGGGTGGTTTTAATTTCAGTTTAATGTAGCTCTTACAAAATAATTTTGTTCTAGGAACCCCATTTTTATATATTTTGAACAATGAACAGGATTGAATTTTACCTTTTGCTTTTCTGTTTGCATTCTGACAACACATCTGAATTTCAAGGCCGAATGAGTGGAAGACATGCTGTAATGGTCATACTGCACTCATAAAACACGTGCCTTGACTACGACCATCATGATGTCCTGCCTTCTACTCTGATTTCCTCACAGGCAGGGTAATCCAGTGTGGTTTAATCATCTTCCCATTTGGTCTACGAACTCTGGTTTGCCACCTATCTCCCTCCTTTAGTAGACTGTAGTGCTGCACGCTACTTAAAGGAATAAACATATCTAAGACGCAAATAAAACAAAAACTTCCCCAAATGCCTTTTACCACATGTTTTGTTGGCTGTTTCTTTTCTGTTACTCGGATGTTTCTTTTTTTTGAGTTTTGCCAAAGGACGAAAATGGGGCTCAATAAACTATCGAAACGATCACCATGAGAGAATGCAGAAAGGTATGGAAATAATTTTAAACACAAGTTTTGAGGTTAATAAATCCATATTTCTGAGGCTAATAAATGATGCCTGCCAACTACATATAAAACATAACTGGCCCAGAAAGCACTGAATTACAAAAAAAACTTTTCAAAAATATTTCCTCAAATACAAAGACAAATAATCCATAAGAATATACTATGAATTCAAGATGAAACTGCTTCAGAACTGTCTAAAAAAACTTGAAATTCAAAACCTACATTAAAATAACCCTAATGCTGTAACCCCATTCCTGATATCAAAAACAAAGAAAACTATCTTTAAGCCAGAGGTTCTTAAATTTTTTTTCCCTTTAAATACTCAATTTTAGTAACCCTCAGCCCACAAAAAAAAAAGATTCTCTAGAATGTTAAACATTTGGAATTCTTCTAAGTTGTTAGTATAGACAGTTCTCATTAGGTTTACCGTTAAATACGATTTGCAGCTATGGGATACTAACATTCTTTCCAGGCTGCTCTCAAACCTAACCAATCAATTGTTAGTACTCCCCTAGCAGGCTGAATACATCATTTACACCCAATGTGTGCTCTGAGTAAAATCTGTAAAAAAGAAAATCCACTAAAATGTCCAACGCAATACAATAATATTCAACTCCTCTGAGTTATGGGAAAATAAATCAGTGCCTAATGCCCAATTGTTAAGGATCAAATAAGAATTTGAAAAGACTGTCATATGAAGCCACACACAAATTGTCAATTCAATCCAGTGGGACTCATATTAGCCTTGACAAACTGTCTTGGGGCTGATATCTGTTTCTTTAATGAGATCTATTAGGCAGAGACGAAAACACTTGAGATATGCTAAAAAGTACAGTATACAGATGTCAAACACAAACACCTATTAGTAAGTTTCATTTGTCCATTCCCAAGGCAAAAATGCATCAAAAACATCAACAAATTGAGGCCTTGATATTACAAGCATAACAGCAAATTACTCATAAATATAATGTGCAAAACACAGTCAAATATAAATGACCCATATCATAATGAACTATATTTTAGTATATTTAATGAGTTGCTGGTAACATATTCAATATTAACCCTACTAAAATATTTCTGTCAGCCATTTTGTTAGAGGTAACACATTGAAGTATTGGGCTATTTATTATAAAACGTTGCAGAGGATTGATGTTTTCTTCTGCAGTAAGGGCAACAGAAACAAACAATAAATTATAAACTGGCTCTACTTTCCAAAAATTTTTGAGCTGCTCACACTTCACAATTTTCCTCAAAATAGCTAAACATTTTAAAAGCATATTCAGGTTGGCTAGAGACCTGATCACATTAATGGTAAAGTTAATATTTAACCTACAGTACTGGAATTCTGATTTGTGCATGAATAGAAAATCAAGCAAACAAGAAAAATATCAGTAATTGCTGCCACCCAGGAGGGTTTACAAATATCACAATTATTATTAGTATTGTTGTTTTAAAAACATTAATAGTGTGACTATTGACAAGAATACTATCAATATAAAAAGGTTTTTTATGTTTATCAAAAGTTTATCAAAAGCTAAAAGAATTTTTCCTATTTTATATGTATTTGACTTTAACATTGTGATGAGTTTGATTATTTCCTGAACGCTATTACACTCTGCAAGTTCTAGCTATTTTCTCATTTTATTCAATGTGTAAATTTAGGGTACCAAAGCACATGATATATGAAAATGTTCTTTTGATTTTACTATCATTCTTGGAAATATTCTGTAAATAAACCTGCTTTTTCTTTCAAAAATCAAAAGCAAAACTCCTTAAAATATTTGAACACCTACCAAAACAGGATATAAACCTTACAGTGCTCTGCACAGAGTAAGTGCTCAGTAAATACCATTGATTGAATTGAAGCTTTTTTAAAGCAAGTGATGTCACCACGGTGAACCATAAAAATGAGGCAAATTCCATCCCACTTTAAGGCATATACTCCTAAATGTGAAACTCTAAATACATTTTTATTTGCTACTCTATACATTTTTAAGAAAATATAAAAAACTAAAACTAAAAATGATATTCTTCCTTAATTTACATTTCTACATTATCATAAAAGCACCAATTAAGTTGACTAGGGATGTAAAACCAACAAAACCCAGATGACATTTTGAACTTCAAAAATGTAGTATACTGAGCATTAACCAAAGCTAAAATTCTGAACAATCGTCCTATTTTAAGCACACATACTACAATCTTCTATTTGCACACAAAACAGATTAAAAACTAACTGGTCTGTTATGTTTGCATGTGCTGGATTTCAAACACTAGTGGTAATGTTTCCTTAACATTGATATATGACCTTTATAATTTACATGGAAGAAAAGCTGTTTTATTCAGACTAATTAGAACTGTTTCGAATTTTCTTGCTAAATATATGATATAAAGGCCTTTCAACTTTTTTATTCTAGAGTTTCTTTCCATGTCAACTTTGTTCCAATCAAAATATGCTTTGAATTAAATGAATTTGATTGAATATGTGGATCACATTTCACTTCTAAGATTTAAAGTCAAAAAAGGAAAAGTTTAGCCTGTTCAAACAAAGCGAGGACAGCCACTTTGTGGAAAGCTATTCCCATTTAGGAAGACTGACAAATTGTTTGTGTGCACCATTAGGTCTTGTTTCTGCAATAGTTGCCAGATTTCCTGTCCCTCTAATAAGGTACATTAACTCTTTAAATGCTGGCTGTGTATCGGTTGAGATAGCTGAGTACCTTTAGATTAATTTTATTTTCTTATGCTTAAAATACTTTACAGCATACATATGAATCTAAAATTCATCCCATCTTAGTTCAACGACAAGGAAATTTCAAGCAATGACCAACAGTGGGAAAGAATTAACATTTTTCATACTAGGCAGATACGAATTCTGGATTTCAATTATAATAGATGCTTTCCAACTGGGTTTGGCCTGATAAAGTACACACATATCCAAATTAAAACATTCACTATATTTAACTGGATGAATTTTATCACCTTACTTTTAAAAAATTCCTACTGATGCCACAGATAATGCAATTTAGGATGACTACTATTCTTATAATAATTAGTGTTACTTAGCATAAAGCTTTGATTGTACACTGTTCTCAAAGTGAATAATACCAGCCTCTGAAGCTATTGATTCAACAATATCTAATAATGTTTTTAAAAGATATAAAAAGTTTAGACAATAGTAACAAATGAAAAGTTAAATAGTAAAAGAAAAGAATTTCAAGAATTTAGAGGGGGTTAGAGGTGGATGGTGGATACGAAGAATTAAAAAAAAAAACCACCCAAAACACCTGATGATTTAAAATGAGGTCTGGTTAGCAGTAGATTAGCGAAGGATATCCTGAAGAGCAGATTAAAGAATCACTAGATGGAGTTTGGTGCTTGTATAATATATTGAACGGCTAAACTGTGTAGATATTTTGGAAACTAAAAGTATACGTCCATTTCTACATTTGTATCATTCCATAAGGAAGTATGGTTTAGTATCATGTTTTGACATAACTATCATTGCTTGTGCATCTTTTGACAGAAGCAACATTCTGCCTACAACTGTCAGTTTGTAGGTTTAAATGGACTAGTCAACCAGCTGTTATATATTTTATACAGTGAAGGCCATGTTTCCTTTGAAATTCATAGTTTTAATCTCAGCTGAAGCTTGAATCAGTGTGTGCCAAGATCAAAAGGATTAAGCAAACTTGCAAAACTGCCCTCAGTTTCAGATGATCTATGAAAAAAAATTCAAAAAAATAGATGAAACTGTGCACATCTATATGCTTCAGGACTATGGAACACTTAAAAAAATGTATTTAAGCATGGCCTCCAAGTTACTATTAATCTAAAATCTGTCAACACAGGCATTTTACATTAGTTATGAGAAACCCAGGTGGAGATAAACCAATTTTAAAAATCTGTTTCAGTCAGAGAGAAGTAAATGTTTAACCAAAGAATAGCCAAAGCTCCCCACCTAAAATTCCAAACTTTCTTTCCACACAGGGAGGACAGAGAAGGCATTAACCTTGTAATTTTTTTTCCTCACGCCCTAATGTACTAACTATTAATGGTGGTTTGGTGTGCCCGCAAGATCTGAACCGAACAAAAGTCTTCCCACTTTGTCCACCTTGATCTTTCAAGCACCAGCAACCTTCTGTCAGCCTTCTGTCAGCAAAGATGGCCAGACAAGACTCCATTTGGAGTCCATCAGTGCCAGATGCAGCTCAACACCAGGAGGCTCCAAACAAATGACAAGGGGTTCCTCTCTCCACAGTCGCTGAGCACAGGCTGGCTCTCAACAGGGCACTAACACCTCCCCCTGCTCACTGCCAAAGCATCAGGTGTGCAAACGAAACCCCCTGGCAGCACAGAATACTTAGCACAAATCAGTGCCCAAACAAATACAATATACAATAAGATTCTTTTTGAGCTGAAAAATCTGGATAGTTACGACTTCAAGTGAGAATGTCTGAAAGTAAATGTTTAGCATGTCACGGCTTTAAAGGGTGGTGGGGGACAGGATACTCTTATACTGTGAATTCTCATGGCTAACAAACATTGCTCAAACTAAGCATGTGTGATCAAGGTAGAAATGAATCAGGGTCATAAGCTGGTCTCACCCCTCACTTCACTCATTCTATCCCCAAAAGTTAGTTCCATTCTAGCTGAATTCCAGAGAGGGTTAAGTCTGGAAAACCTAGTTCAGTCCTGACTTTGACTTCAGCCTTGAAGACCCCGGAAAGCCTAGGATGTAGGCTCAAAGTGAAGTCATAGCTGCCCTTACTGTACATGATTCCTGAGAGCACCTTTTCCCTGCCCAAGGGTTGCTCCTAATTCCTAATTCTGCCCCAGGTTTACCACTACCTCTTAACAAAGAAGGCAACTAAAACATTCCAGATATGCTCTCTTTGTTCACCAGTCACATGTGGTGATGCTTTTGTTAGTGTGCTAAGCAGCTACACTGAACTTCCCCAGAAAGTCTTGGAAAGTACTTAAGTAGTCAAGAAGTTCAGCCAGAGCACCAAGTGAAACCTGTATTCAATCTGCAACAGCCAAGGGAGAAAGTAGTGTAAGGAGCCGCCCTTGGCCATCACTTTCCTTCAGCAGATGATTCATGGTATGGTAAGAGGATCCAAAGCGTGGAGAGATGTTAGAAAGAGAAAAAGTATAGCCTAGTGGAAAGAGCATGGGCTGGGGAATCAGAAGGACCTGGGTTCCAATCCGGGCTCTGCCAACTGTCTGCTGGGTGACCTTGAGCAAATCACTCCATTTCTCTGTGCCTCAGTAACCTCATCTGCAAAATGGGAGTGAAGACTGTGAGCCCCATGTGGGACAGGAAGCATATCCAATTTGATTAGCTTCTATGTGCTGCCCCAGCATGTACAGCATGTGGCACATAGTAATTGCTTAAGAAGTATCATTTTAAAAACACAGAATTAGTTGTCCACAATACATTACCACCTACATTGCTAGGGAGAGAGTAAAAGCAAATCTCTTTTTCCTGGGTCTTTCTGTTTTCCTTTTGTTTTGCCCATCTACTTGTTTTGTTTCGTTGTCTGTCTCCCGCTTCTACACTGTGAGCCCATTGTTGGGTAGGGATTGTCTCTATCTGTTGCCAAATTGGACTTTCCAAGCACTTAGTGTAGTGCTCTGCACACAGTAAGCGCTCAACAAACACGATTGAATGAACAAGCCATTCCCATCCTTCTACTTGGAGAAATGAAAATGGGCACTTGGAATTCTCTCCAAGAACTCCTAAGGGAAACCCTTCAGAACTATATGTAACACTCAGGTAAACTGGCATCCCAGAGTTTACCAAAGGAACTCGTGAACTAGTCATGTGCATTTTTTAAGCTGAAGGGTAAACTACGGAATATGGAAAAACATTTTCATGTGACTGGTGTTTATTTTACGCAAAGCACCAAAGAGAAACAAGCACATGAGGAAGTGACCCAGAAAATTAAACTATGTTTCAAGTGAATTAAGCTTATTCATAGGAATGATTGCTGTTTCATATTTTGAATAAGTATTATGCTTTGTTAAGTAAATATGGAAATATTTTACATCCCAGAATCAGGAGGCAAAGCAAGAAGAAAATGCTCTAAACTTACACACATTTTCTTATAAATTTTCCCATTCTACTGAAAATTGTTTCGGGGTGCTACAGCCCAGTCACATGCACTGACTAGTAGGTAAACTCGACAACTGAACAACAAGAACAACCTCACTTCTTTGATTTAGGTTAACCTAGCAGAGATAGTTGGACATATGTATTCCAGTACCTAGCATCCTCCTCTTCTTTATAAGAGCAGTTTTCTCTATAATTGAAATAAAAGGGCAGACAGAGGCAGAATTCATTCTTAAGTAAAAAAATAATGGGCATTCTATACCAAGTAAATATTAAATATTTTAAACAGAAAAAAACAGTGAAAAAGACAGATGGAAAGGCAAGAGTTAACTGAAACACGTGTGTCTATGTGTGTGCATTGGGCAGAGAAGAGGAGGAGGAGAAAAGAAGAAGGGGGGAGGAGAGGGGTCTGGTGGCAGTTAAGGAAAGAGGGTGGAGGGATGCAGAGTTAATCAGGGAGCAAATCCAGGGGCAGGCATGGATAGGCCTCACTAATGAGCCTCAAGTACCCTGCAGTGGCTTTCAAACTTAACTGGCTTCAAACGATGCCACCCCATGACAGAATGCTGCTAGCCAGAAGAGGAGGGTGATTAGAATAAATGACTGGAGTAATTAACTCTGATGTGAAACCACCTGATTGGAAAGGAGAAGCCAGGAGCTGTTTAGCTGATGGTCCTCTAGTAGAAAAATGAAGCTTTCCTTTTCTCTTGTGTGGGTGTGTGTTAGAACTCTTTCAAATAGGTATTTGGTGGCACTAATGAAAAGCAGCTTTCATTCAAGGGCCTCCCCATTCATTTTGAAAGGGGAAGAAAATAAAAGCTTCAAAGTAGAACTAATTTACTTCACTCCCCACCAACACTTGGTGAATTTGAAGTCTGCATTATCATTTGTAATTCCAAATTCCAGTCAACATTTCTAGACAATTTAATGTGATTTCGTTCGCAAAATAATCAGATGTTCAAGGGACTACATATAAAGGTGGTGCTTTAGAGAGTACTTTTTATTTTCACAGAAACATAGAAGCTCCTGTAACACTGTTGTTTAGATATTTTAGATCACTTCTGCCAGCATTTCTTTGATAAGTACCATTATTTCCCTTCTGGTGACAAGCTTTGGGCAGAAAAGCGGCCTTCCCCGATTAAGCCCTCTTTTCCCCAGCTCACTCTCCCTTCGGCTTGTCCATGCACTTCAATCCGTGACCTTTGGACATTTGATATTTGCCCCTAGGTCATTTGATATTCACCCCCCCCATCCCACAGCACTTATATACATATCTATAAATTATATATTACAAATGACTTATTTATTCATATTAACATCTGTCTCCCCCTCTAGACTACAAGCTCATTATGGGCAGGGAACCCGTCTGCTAATTCTCTGGCACTGTACTCTACCCCCAAGTGTTTAGTAGAATGCTCCGCACATAGTAAGCACCCAATAAACACAACTGATTGAATGGGGAGATAGGCATCATGGAAGCACACAGTCAAGGTCTGTATATCTTTACAATAGGACTGGCACTTTTTGGCACAAGCTGAGCCAAATAATCCACCACACTATCTTTGCTACTTTACTTTACAAGAAAGAATTAGGAGAGTGGGAGCATTACTACCTGCTGTTTTACAAGTAATCACCAATTCATTGGGCCAGTGTTGTTCTGTACCTGCTGAGCCAGTGTTTCCAAAAACAAAACAAAGCAACCAACAAAACTCTCAGAAGTTGCCCAGTCACAACTACAGGGTGGTAGCACATGGAAACTCACCAAATGTTTGTGCTGAGACTCAGATTTATTTGACAGCTTTACACCTTCAGGCATGATATAATTAAATGTTTTGACAGCTAAACAAAAACTGTATAAATTTAAAAGCTGTTAAAAGCTACAGCATCTAAAATCAAAATGAAATAATATGAATGTGTTCTAAATGCTTTTTTTTTAACACTTCAGTCCTATAAAAAGCAGTGAGAAATATAACGCCAAGTAGGAATGTTCTTCTTTCTGCATTCGTAGAAAAAATATAACCCAAAACACTGATACTGTCTTCAAAAACAAGACAATTTATGTAGTCACTTAAACCCAATGAATATTGCTACTGGGAAGAGCTAAGTTGAGGTTTTCCATGCTATATATTTAGAAATTTCACTGACAAAAAATAGAGGTAAAATGATGAAACGCTGGGTCAATGATTGATATTCAATTCATTTAAAAACAATAAATGGCTGCCTCCCAAAGAGTTAGCCGACAAATGCACCATGATACTAATCCTCCTACTCCAAAGGAGCTTGGTTTGAGATTCAGGCTACCCTTTGTACTGATATGGACTACTGAGATTCCAACTGGCATTTCTTGTGGAAGAAAGGGAATGAACAATGTATAAAGAAGAGTGCCGCTGTTCAGAGAATCCTACGATTCATTATTTCTGGGTGAACCATCCCGTTACACTCACTGCTAGGTCCAACTCATATAACAAAATTTTTAAAAAAAGGTCCGAACTCTGATGCCTGTTCTTAAAGAGTGGAAACCAAATTATCCCATAAACTATCATTTCTCAGTACAAGGTCAGTTTATATCTTCTATATGCAGGCCCATTATGATTTTTGGTAGCATGTGTGAAATACAAGCTCACAGTCTGATTTAAAAGTCAAAATTTAAACAACATCTCATTAGGGGACCATTATTGAAACATTAAGCCTTTGAGCAAATATACTAAAACATTTTGAATCCACTTTTCAGTGTAGCTGTTCAGCTCTGAGACTTTCTGGATGACTATAATCCAGCTAAAGGTAACAATGACCAGTTGTTTATAAAAATCCCTGAAATGTTTGGGAACTAATTCACATTCTCATGCTATGTTTATGTTTCAATTTATCATCCTTTTTCTTGGGAAGATAGCTTTAAAAGAAGAAAGATTCAAGAACCGAATCCTGTTTTAGTTACACATGCAGATGTCAGGTGATTTAACAAATGTACTCTTAAAGGGACTTATTATATACATCTAAAAGCATTATTGCATTAAGTTAATTTTCTTCCTCCTATTAACCAAAGCTCATCATAATCTCAGTAATGTGGATGCCTATTTTAAACATTCTGATTTATTTGGCAAATAGTGTAGAAATCAAAATGTGCAAAATGTTCAAATGCCCAGTGACTTTGAAGACAACATGGATCAGTGGGATAAACAGAGGAAGAATTTAGGAGCTCAGAGTCCTAATCTTGTTTGGCCATTGATCTATATCTTGGGCAAGTCATTTAACCTCAGTTAAACAGCCTCAATTTCCTTAAAAGGAAGCCTGACTGCATATAGGCTGAAGCTGAAACCTGTAACACCATTTCTGGTGAGAGGCTATTCAATTCTATACATTGGAGACACCCTAACAAACATTCCTTGCATGTTTAAAAAAAAAGTGCTCAAACTATCTCCTTGATAAATCCCAAAAGAACCAGAAGTGAATAAAAAGGTCAGGCCTCAGCATTTTCTTGAACTAAAAGGAATTTCAGGAGTCTTTCAGGTCCATTCAGAGAGGCATGTTCACTAGTTTCTTCTGTGGTATATATAAAGTTGTGTTGTACATGCCCAAGCACTTAATACAGAGCAGTAAGCACTCAATAAATACCACTGATTGATTGCCTGATCAAAGTTAAATCAGTTAATGACTTACTGAAGACATGTGGAGGGGTTAAGTTGGCCAAGGCCTAATTCTGAATTTCCTGAGACTTACAAGTTTAATTATTCACTGACACAAAATATGTTTCATTGTATTACAATAAATCATTTTACAAACCTGAAAATGCCTATATAAGTTACACATTATTGAATTCTGCCCATTATTACACTTTAGATGGATCAACTGTTATACAAGAAAGGTTAAGTGGCTTGGTCAAATCAGTGTCAAGAGAATGGAGTGTTGAGGGGTGGGGAGAAAATGGGAGAACAAAAGACAGTCTAGCATTTCCTCCTGCCTTCAATACATCTCTACTTGGATGTCCCTCCAACACCTCAAACTTAACATGTTCAAAGCAGAACTCCTTATCTTTCCACCCAAATCCTGTCCTCCCCCTGATTTTCCCATCTCTGTAGGCAGCACCACCATCCTTTCTGTCTCACAAGCCCATAACCTTGGCATTACCTGGAGAAGCAGCGTGGCTCAGTGGAAAGAGCGTGGGCTTTGGAGTCAGGGCTCATGAGTTCGAATCCCAGCTCTGCCACTTGTCGGCTGTGTGACTGTGGGCAAGTCACTTCACTTCTCTGTGTCTCAGTTCCCTCATCTGTAAAATGGGGATGAAGACTGTGAGCCCCACGTGGGACAACCTGATTCCCCTATGTCTACCCCAGCGCTTAGAACAGTGCTCGGCACATAGTAAGCGCTTAACAAATACCAACATTATTATTATTATTATTATTATTACTCTTGATTCATCTCTCTCATTCAAACCACAGATTCAATCTATCACTAAATCCTGTCAGTTCAACCTTCATAACACTGCTAAAATCCACATTTTCTTCTCCATCCAAATGGCTACTACATTAATACAAGATCACATCTACTGGGACTTGATTTCTGCATCAGCTGCCTTGCTGACCACCTAGCCTCCTGTCTTTCCCCACTCCATTCCACACTTACCTCGGCTACCCAGATCATTTTTCTACAAAAACGTTCATTCCATGTTTCCCCACTCCTCTAGTACTTCCAGTGGTTGCCCATCCAGCTCCGCAAACAGAAACTCTTTGCCATTGGCTTTAAAGCACTCAATCATCTTGTCCCCTTCTACTTCACCTCGCTGCTCTCCTACTACAACCCAGCCCACACACTTAGCTTCTCTAGTGCCAACCAATTCACTGTACCTCAATCTCATCTATCTTGCCGCCAACCTCTCACCCACGTCCTGCCTCTGGCCTGCAACACCTTCCTTTTACATATTTGACAGACAATTACTCTCACCACTTTCAAAGGCTTATTGAAGGCCTATCTCCTCCAAGAGGCCTTCTCTGATAAAGCCCTCATTTCCTCTTCTCCCACTCACTACTGGATCACCCTGATTTGCTCCCTTTATTGACTCTCTCCCTCAGCCCTTATGTAGATATCCATAATATATTCATTTATATTAATGTCTGTCTCCCCCTTTATACTGTAAGTTCACTGTGGGAAGGGAATGTGCTATCAACTCTGTTATACTGTTTTTATAGAGTGCTTAGTGGTGCTCTGCATGCAGTAATCACTTAATGAATACGATTTAGCAATTGAAAATGATAAATACAATGAGAAATTTGGGTTTCCTATCTGACTCCAACCTGATTCATCACTGGAGATTTTTCCCATCCTGAAAAAAAATTTTTAAAAATCCATACTGGGAATACAATATCAAGTCAGAAATCCCATACGACTAGTTTAAGAGCGTATAATCATTACATCTTCACAGTAGCCAAATTTTCATTTTGAGTGCATCAGGGTTTCTGCAAAAGGAGAGAGAATCACACTAAGATTTTAGAAGAGAACAGATATGTAAGGAGCAGAGAGCTGATTGAGAGAGCCTCAAAGCCAAGGGTCAGAAGTTTCTATCTGATGCAAAAGATAATGGGGAACTATTGGAGGTTTTTGAGCAGTGGAGTGGCAAAGGTAGAACAGACAATGTTCTAGGAAGGTGAATGCAGTAGAACTTGAAAAAGTGAGGGGTTAGAAGCAGGGACACCAACAGGATGGCTGAGTCAGTAATTTAGCTGAGAAAATATGGTGGCCATATGGGTTGAGATAAAAGGGGTATACCTGGGGAATACTGGGAAAAACAAACAATTTATTGACGCATGGAAGGTAAGAGTTAAAAGACAGAGGACCCAACAATAATCTTATGACTGTGAGTTTCTGTGTCTGCAAGAGGTGTACAATTAACTGCGATGGGAAAATTAGCAGGAAAAATGTGTTTTCAGAGGGAAGTTGAGTTTTGGCCATGATAAGGATACCAGGTACCAGCAGGATATCTACACGAAGATGTCCTTTAAGTCATTCAATCAGCTTCCCTTCCTTCCTCCTACCTACCTTGGGATCGCCTACTCCAACCCAAACCCAAAACTTTGCTCCCTTATGTGAATCAACTCATTGTACCCCAATCTCCTTTGTCTCACCACCAATTCCTAGCCCACACCCACCCTCTGGTCTGGTGTCCTTCATATCTGACAGACCACCACTCTCTTCAACTTCAAGCCCTACTAAAATCACACCTCCTCCAAAATGCCTTCCCTGACTAAACCATGATTTCCCCTATTTGCATATACATTTGGATCTATCATCCAAGCACTTCATAGTCCTTCCACCCCCAGGCCCACAGCAATTTAGTACCTATCCATTTCCCTTAGTTATAATGTATTTGAATGTCTATCTCTCTCCTCTAGACTGTAAGCTCCTTGTAAGCATGGGTGATATCTACCAACTGTATTGTATTGTACTCTCTCAATTGGCCAGTACAGTGCTGGACATAAGGTAAGGGCTCATGAAAGATCACTCATTGATTGAAATGTGAGATTGTAAGGCAGGCAAGAGTTTGGGGTGAGTGAAATTGAGCTGGGAGTCTTCTGCAAAATGAGAGAGGCTAAAGCCATGAAAAGTGCTTCTAGTTTACTGAGAAATATTTCTGGAAAATAGGTTTTCATTGAAGGGCCTCAATTTGGTGACAACAAGTTGGTTCAAATATGATAAAATAGTAAAACAACTGTATGGAATTTTCTTTCCTCCCTTTCGGTAAAGAGCCTGGAATTTGCCTGGGAAATCTGTGATGGGTTTTTACATTTTTCTGGTATTACTGACATCATTCTTCTCATTCAAGCACAGACACTTTACCCCTCACCTTAAAATCTAGATTTGGCTATTCTTCAATTTTAGACTGACAGTGGAGTCTGGGGTGCTCTAGATAAAGCACTATTACTTCAACATTGCTATCGGCTCCCCAAAGTAACTGGGTTGGCGAACCATTGCTTATCCATTTGATTCATTTGCAAATGCAGGAGAGAAGTAATATTACCCAAGAAATTATTATTGGGTATTGTTGTAGGAGAATTCAAAAAAGGGAAACTAAAATAGCATCTGAAATTTAAAGCCGATTTTATGAATAAAAAAACCCAATCTGATAATTATTCTCCAAATGATATCATTTATAAACTTAAAAAACTCATACCCTTATGTATTTAGTATTTCAGCCAAAGTCATACAAAGTATGACTATAAAACAGATAAAAAACCTCTTTTGATTTGTTTAAAGGTAATTTGCTACTTCTCTCTCCAAATCTAATGAAACATTCCTAAGCCACTAAAAAAATGCCTCTGGGGCAACTCTGCCAAATGAAAAATGAGTGAAATTCAAATGTGGAAAGCCAAGTTCATTTGTGAATTTTTACTTCGTCAATGTTTCAAACCTTCACACCAACCTACCACAGGAATACTGCAAACTTTCCAAAACACTCTTTAGTATTCAAAATGGGAATCTCCATGAGGATGCATTTGGTAGAAACACTTTCACTTTAAATCAATGTTTTGATTAAATTTTTGTACAAAACTTGCAGATTTCCCAGTGTGATTGAGTAAATGGAGCTAAGGCAGTTAGGCAGGAAGGTATAGGAGGGAGGCCAGGTGTATGTGTGTGTGTGTGTGTGTGTGTATGCGGGGGGGGGGGGGGGGGGCGGGGCAGCGTGAGATGAGGGGAAGGAGGGGGAACAGCGTCCTTTCATACTCGATGTAGATGGTGAAATTCACCTACAAAGCATGAGACCTGCAATCCCAGCCACACTGTGCACACAAAAAGGCTCTCAAGATGTGGTGTCCCTGTGTCTGTATGTACACAGAGAGTTGTGGGGTTGGGGGGAGAATCTTTTTTCATAACAGTAAAATAAAATTCACAAGTCACAAGTTTAAAACCAATTCATGACCACTATTCATTCATTCAGTTGTATTTATTGAGAGCTTACTTTGTGCAGAGCACTCAGTGAGATTACTTGGAGAGCAAACCTTAATTTTTCATGCTATTTTGTAGAAACCACAATTCTATGGAAACTTGTCAGGACTGAAAATGGCACCACCGCACAACTTTCTTAATATGAACACAACTCTTGTCAAACAAATATGAAAAAATAATTGATTTTTCAGATATTTTGACATAAGAAAAAATAAATTAAAAAAAATAAATACTATAATAATGATAGGAATATAAAACCTATTTACTTTTTCTAAAAAAATGGCTAAAATATTCAAAGGGATATTTTTAGAGTAATTCTGTATTATATGAGGAAATTGCAATGTACTATTTGATTTTTACTTAAAGCCATTTTGTGAAATACTGCCCGAACTTAAACTACTACTTTTATATCAATTTTACATCGGGCTAAAAATAACAAAATTGATAATACTGCAGAAAATTCCAAAAAAGTAGAAAATACAAGAATATAATTTTTTCATTAGCCAATAAAATTTGCTAATCACCTGTTTTATGAAATGTTTCAAAGGTCTACCAGTTTTATTACACATATTTAAGAGCATGCACATGAAATATATGTCCAAATACAGACCACCAATATTCAGGCAAGAAGCACTACAGCTGTGTTAGCTCATGTAACGTTTCACACATGGAAACCAAGATGCAAGATTACCTCACTTATGGTAACACTCATAAACTACCCAGTACACAGTAAACATGTCTACCCAGCAAATTAAATATCACTGCACTACGCAGCAGCTGAAACTATCCAGAACCTGTTTATAATCCAATAGAAACAGAGGATTGTCTTCGATTTTAAAGGGATAGAAGAAAAAGAGAATAGTCAAGCTTCTCGAGTAAAACAAACTACACTGCAAGTAACTTTCTCTCCAAGACTTCCTGTTTCTCACGAAAAACAAAAAGTCTACTTTGGACATCAAAGACCAGGCTTTACAATTAGAATACATCCAATCAAAAACAGAAATTGTCATCACTGGGGTAAAAGTTTCCCCAGTGTTTTACAGGGCTCTCAAATAGCCCCCAGGCAGCACAGGTGTCCAGTAAGTGGAGGCCTAGGCTCATCACTTGTTCCTAGCCTACTTCGGACTAGGGAGGGGCAGACAGTCAATCTATCGTATTTATTGAGAGCTAACTGTATGCAGACCACTGTACTAAGCGATTGGGAGAGTACAATATAACAATATAACAGACACATTTCCTGCCCACAACAAGCTTACAGTCTAGAGAGACTCATCGAGGGCAGGGATCAGGACTAACTCTGTCATACTCTCCCAAGCACTTAGTACAGTGATTCACACTCAGTTGGCTCAATCAATCAGTGGAATTTATTGAACACTTTATCAGTCAGTCAATCATACTTTTCCCCCTGTTTAAAATATTGGGCTGTGTTGTTTGCCAATAAACACTTGGACCTCTTTGGGAGGCAGAGCTAAGAAACCAAGACGAAGAGGAATTTCGAGACTAGATTGAAAGCTCTCCCATTTGATTGTGAGATCCCTGAGAGAAGGGATTGTGTTTATCAACTCCCAGAGCACTTAGTCATATTCATTGTGTGCTTACTGTGTGCAGAGCACGGTATTAAGCTCTTGGGTGAGCACAAACAGAACAATAGAACAGACACATTCCTTGCCCACAAGAGCTTCTGCACTCAGTAAGTGTTCAATACATACAGTTATGACCAGCTCTTGCCACTCTTCTCTCTCCTTCTATGTAGTCGCCTGAATGGTTTGCCAGCCCCAACCTCCTGTAACCTTATTTCGCTCCCTCCCCCTGGCTTCTCTCTGTACAACACAGTACTTCAACTGGACCTAGGAATAATAGTAGATACCGTTCCTTCTTCAGTCCCTTCTTCCACTGCTCCCATTCTGATGCCTTTGGCAGATGTGGCCCTGATCTGCCCTACTTTAGAGGGATCGAGAGAAGAGTAATTGAAGTAAGGCTGTTGGAACCTTCCTGCTTTTTCTCCTTCTCAGCCGACGACGATTTCTGGCTCCTCTTTCCTTCTCTTCCTGGCAGATTGCCCTCTAAGGGACCAGATATTCCTCAGTAGCTGACATACTCTACTGCACTAAGCGTTTGAAAGAGTATAATACAACAATACAACAGACTTGGTACAACCATTACCTGCCAACAGTATAACAGTCTAGAAGGGAAGATACAGATTAATATGAATAAAGGGTGCAAATCCTAGTGCAAGGGTACCACAGATGGAAGTGGGAGAAAAGGAAATGAGGGCTTAGCCAGAGAAGGCCTCTTGGAGAAGATGTCACTTAACTGCTCTGTGCCTCAGTTTCGTCAGCTGCAAAATGTGGGTTAAATGCCTGTCCTCTCTCTCCCATAAACTGTAAGCCCCATGAGGGACAGGGACAATGTCCAACCAAAATATAGTGTTTGTCACAAAGTAAGCATTTAATGAAAACCACAATCATAATCATTATCATTATCATTAGCTTCTGAGATTAATGAAGTCACCAACGTACTTAGAACCCTGACGAACGGCAAAGCTCCTGTGGATAATGGTACACCTGCAGAGGTCTACAAGCCGCAAGAATGTCTGCTTAGATGCCTGTGTGGATAATTAAGGAAATTCAAGCAGGTCGGCTGTGGAAACTACCATGGGTCTCCATTGCCTGCAAGATCCTAACCAGTGCTCCAATTACCAAAGAAAACTTTCACCATGCACTCTCTCAGAATCTAAATTTGTCAGACCACAGTGGGGTGGAGCAGTCAGAATTTCTTAGGCCTCAGATACAAAAGAAGTGAAAAAAACAACATCAAGCATGATATCTGAAGATTGTAAACTCCTTGAGGGCAGGGGACATGCTACTATTTTACTGTCCCAGGAGTAAAGCTCTATACATAATACAGACTCAAGAAATATTACTGACTGCTTGACTGATTTGACTACGAAAAAGCCTGGACTTTGGCAATTTCTGGGAAGGTATGGCCACTTTGAGAAGTTTGCCAAGATCCTGAGATGCTCCATGATCATATGGCTGGGATTTCTCTGATCACTTTTTCATTGCTTAGGGAGTAAAGCTGGGATATGTAATAAGTGCAGTCTTATTCTGCCTATTTGCTAACACCCAGCTTGGAAAGATAACAGGGAACCCAGAAGTTTCCTCTAGGAAGCTCATAGAAATCAACAGGCTGGGAGTATTATCTAAAGTCCTTAAAGCAGTTATACAAAGATCCTTTACATAATGATAGTGCTCTACAAGCACACACTAACGGAGATAAGCAGATATTTGAATGACTTTTTAGAATCAACAAAGGACCATAAACTAGTGATTAGCCTATGTATCTGCCAAGATTTGCTAAGTCTCACAGCAAGGAATATTCATGAGCTCACAAGGCTGAATGTTACTGAATTCTACTTAAGACAGCACACTGTCCAATAATGCAAAAATACAGGAGAGAGAAAACTAAATCAAGTTTGGGGGCCCATAACTGAATCTAAATGGCCAGTTCGATCTTTGGGAGACAGACTGACTGTGGCTCAAACATGACATCATGATTCAGACTAGATTGAAGGCCTACTGACTGCCAACCTTCTTTCTGCCTTGAGATCTAGATGTATCACAGCCTCCTCCTTCACCAACTACAGCAGTTTCTCCAGCGTTCCCTATGTCCCACACTCTTTATATGGCAAGGCAGAATTATCCACAGTAAGATCTTAGAAATAGTCTACTCACTGCAACTCACTATCGGTGGAAAAGACGGGAGGAAAACAGATGACCGCATATTTCCTGAACAGTGGCTCTAAGGTGAGCTGAAATGGGTTCACAAAAACAGGGTAAGCACAAAAAACGTTTTAAAGAAACCATGAAGAGAAACCTAAAATTATGTGACCTGGCCAGAAACTGTCAGAAGACACCAGCGGGGAACAGATACAACCTGGTATTAGAAATGAGATTTCTAGAATGCTGCACTGTTGCATTTGCTTACCTGGATTGCCAGGCCCCATCTTCATTTCTCCCTCTACTCCCCAAGCACAGGTAGCTCATTACTTGCCACACACGTTCCATACCTTGTTTTTTATTCCACGGCGTAGACTTCAATGAACATCTCTCATGTCAGAGTCATGAGGATCTGTAAGGTGCTTATGATGTATTGCTTGCTCTGCATCATAACTCTTCTCTATCAGTGTCACACTTATCAAATGTGTTTTTTTTTTTCTGGTGCGAATCAGCATTCAGATCTCAATATGAGACGATGATGATGATGAAGACAACGAAACCAATAAACCGTAACTGCTTAATTCTGTCATTATTGTGTGGTAAACTACAAAATGTAGACGTGCCTGAACCGGCCAGAAATCTAATACCAAGCTACACTGGTCCACCGTAGTGGAGTCCCTGCCAGTGCCAATCTAGATCTGTACTGGCTATGGAGCTGCAGGTATAGGACTAGAAATGCTCCTAACTAAAATGGAAATAACTGGAAATCAATTTATACAAGTGGCTATGCACCCCAGTTCAGTCGGTGGGGCCAGATTACCAAAGCTCCTGAGTAATAACTATAATAATAATGATAATTGTGGTTTTTGTTAAGCACTCACTTTGTGTCAAGCACTCTTCTAAACACAGGGAAAGACAAAGAACGATCACATCAGACACAGTCCCTGTTCAACACAGGGCTCACAACCTAGGGGAAGAAGCGTGGCACAGTGGAAAGAGCCTGGGCTTCAGAGTCAGAGGTCATGGGTTTGACTCCCAGCTCTGCCACTTGTCAGCTATGTGACTGTGGGCAAGTCACTTAACTTCTCTGTGCCTCAGTTACCTCATCTGTAAAATGGGGATTAACTGTGAGTCTCCCGTGGGACAAGTTGATTACCCTATATCTCCCCCCAGCGCTTAGAACAGTGCTCTGTACATAGTAAACGCTTAACAAATACCAATATTATTATTAAGTAGGAGGGACATCCCGTACTGAATCCGTTTTACAGATGAGGAAACAGAGGCACAGACAAGTTAAGTGTTTAGCACAAGGTCACACACAGCAGGCATGTGACAGAGCAGGATTAGAACTCAAGTCCTCAGACTCCCAGGCTGATGTTCTTTCTACTGTGTAATATCATCTCAGGGCTTTGGAAGTTACTTGTAAATGTTTGCTGGAAGCCAGCAGTCCAAAATGCTGTCCAGGTCTCCTTTGGCTTTCAAGCAATCAATCACCTTGTCCCCTCCTACCTTACCCCTCTGATTTTCTACTACAACCCAGCCCACACACTTTATTCCTCTGATGCCAACCTTTTCACTGTAACTCAACCTCCTCTAACTCACCGTGGACCCCTTGCCCAGTCCCGCCTCTGGTCTACAACTCCCTCCCCCTTCACTGCCAAAGGACCGCCACTTTCTCATTCATTCATTTATTTATTCAATTGCATTTATTGAGCACTTACTGAGTGCAAAGCACTGTACTAAGTGCTTGGGAGAATAAAATATAACAACAGACACATTCCTGTCATCTTCAAAGCCTTATTAAAATCACATCTCTTCCAAGAGGCCTTACCCAATTAAGCTCTCATTTCCTCTTCTCCCATTTCCTTCTGCATTTGGACTTGCTCCTTTTATTTACCCCACCCTCAACTCCACGACATTTACTCATTCATTCATTCAATAGTATTTATTGGGCACTTACTATGTGCAGAGCACTGTACTAAGCGCTTGGAATGTACAAATCGGTAACAGATACAGCCCCTGCCCTTTGACGGGCTTACAGACTAATGGGGGAAACGGACAGACAAGAACAATAGCAATAGTACAGACCTGTAATTTATTTAGTTATATTAATGTTTGTCTCTCCCTCTAGACTCTAAGCTCCTTGTGGGCAGGGAATGTATCTATGAATTCTGTTATACTGTACTTCCTAATTACTTAGTATAGTATTCTGTACAAAAGCACTCAATAAATATGACTGATTGATGGGTCCTTTAACATCTGTAAATGCAGCCGGATAAAATGTAAGAAAAACTGGACCTACTACACAGCTCTACTCAAACTTCAGTGATGACTGGTGCGAGCTCAAACGAGATGCCATTAATGCTGACATGACTCTGGAATGGCCTTTAGGATCATAGCCACAAAACTTGCTTGGGAGATGTCAAATACAAGATCTAAGGTTGCCAAATGTTTTGGAACTGAACATGCGTGGAGAATGGGTAAGACATCTAAAGAGTTGCTGTATATGACCTGAAGGAAGTACGGCAACAACAACTAAGGAAAATAAGAGAAGCCCTATAAATTGTGAAGTAAGCACAACTTCAGTTTAATACCTTGCTTTTCTATAGTGCTTTAATTTTTACATACCCCTTTCATATCTCTTATCTCATATTGCCCTCAACAGCTCACTGCTTTACAGACAAGGAAACTAAGGGCCAGAGAAGTTAAGTGACTTGTTCAAGGTCACATAGAAAGTCAGTGGCAGAGCTCAATTAAATCCTAAATTCTCTGATTCCCAGTTCTTTGCCCTTTCCACTAGAGCATGGCGGCCCTTTAGAAAAAGCAGCTGGAATGCTGAGAAACGAAAGCTGCAGACAAACAGACATGGTATGCAGCATGAGGTGGCTTATTTTAAGCAAAGGCCTGAGATGCAAACAGGCTGCCAAAAACCGGAAGATAGTTTTCCACACATACAAGTATACAACGTGTACATGCCACATGTCACCATGAGCTAGTCACGTTACTTTGTTATGCCACAAAAACAGTAGAAATATCTCTGAATCAAAATTGCAAACACAGCTAGGTTATTTCAGATGGATGGGAATCAGCTTAACACGAAGCTAACCCCGCTGAAAATAATGAAGCCCTGACATATTACTGGCAGCAAAGCTCACACAACAGCCTCTAGGTAGGGGCGGAGGGATGGCCAGGGCAAGGAAGATGAGTTTTGTAAATAGATCCAATTACCCTAATCACCAGATGTATCAAACGTGTAGCGAATTCATGCTTTCACTGTGAGTAAAATACATCAAGGCATGGCTCTGTGGAAAGAGCCCGGCCTTGGGAGTCAGAGGTCATGGGTTCGAATCCCAGCTCTGCCACTTGTCAGCTGTGTGACTGTGGGCAAGTCACTTCACTTCTCTGGGCCTCAGTTACCTCATCTGTAAAATGGGGATTAAGATTGTGAGCCTCATGTGGGACAATCTGATGACCCTGTGTCTACCCCAGCGCTTAGAACAGTGCTCTGCACCTAGTAAGCGCTTAACAAAATTATTATCAAGGATGTTTACTCAGATAAAGAGAACTAGGCCATAATGTAGACTAGCTGCCACAGCTTTAGTCAAAGTATTTAATGACATATTGACTCTACATCACCATATATTTTTAATCTCTATTATGCTTGGCATTGGATTTCATCCTATAACAACTGCATGTATAGTGCCATCATGCAATAGCCCAATTATAGCATTTAATTTTATCCTATAAATATCACCCCTAAAACAATTGTCAATCAAATGGTTTCTGCTTAGAGGGCATTCTAACATTAGGGGAAAGAGTATGGGCTTGGGAGTCAGAGGACAGGGGTTCTAATCCCAGATCCGCCACTTGTCTGTCATGTGACCTTGGGCAAGCCAATTAACTTCTCTGTGCCTCAGTTACCTCACCTGTAAAATGGGGATTAATAATAATAATGGGAGTATTTGTTAGGTGCTTACTATGTGCAGAGCACTGTTCTAAGCACTTTGGGGATACAAGGTGATCAGGTTGTCCCACGTGGGGCTCATAGTTTTAATCCCCATTTTACAGATGAGGTAACAGGCACAGAGAAGTGAAGTGACTTGCCCAAAGTCACACAGCTGGCAAGCGGCAAAGCTGGGATTAGAACCCCTGATCTCTGACTCCCAAACCCGGGCTCTTTCCGCTGCGCCATGCTGATTAAGACTGAGAGACCCACGTGGCACAACCTGATTACCTTGTATTTACCCCAGATCTTAGAACAGTGCTTGGCACATAGTAAGCACTTAACAAATACCATAATTATTATAATTAAATCTGTGCTAGAATGCCGACTTTTGCACTTTTGCAGGGAAATGATACATCCACTCAAAACTAAGTTTCAGGCCATTTAGCCTAATATCAAAATGACTAATTTCTGTCTATAGTTGATTTTTGCTATTTTTTATGAGTTATTTGGAACTATCCTTTAGGCTACCTCAGAAACAGAATGAATGGCATTACTTAAAGCATTTAATGACTAAGGTCATTCCAGTAGTGTAATCATTCATGACCCCAAATTAACAGGTAATACCCATTATCTTCTAATCCCTAGGTCACAAAAAGTACCCCCTACTCTGCAAACATTTAGAATTCCTGAAATTTGTTTACACACCAATGCTTAAAAAATGGAAACTAACATGCAAGAAATGATCAGGTGGCAGGTTTTGGGATTGGTGGGTGGGACCGGGCGGAGGGAGGAGGGATGGTTCAATCACAGTTCTCACCTGGTTTACTCAAAAGATCTTCTCTCTCAGTGGGCCAGATTAGAAAATAGTATTTTTTAATTTGGGCAGGTTTAGGAGGGTATCCTATCATTCCAAGTTTGCCATTAAAGACAACCTAAAAGGCAAACTAAACAAGCAACCTGTTTAAGTACTAGCTGACACTTTTTTGAGAATTCTACACAGTTTGCAAATGAAATGGAAATTAAAATCTCACATGCCAGATAAAACTCCTTAATTTGCATGACACATCATTAACATTAAAAGTTTTTGGTTTTTTTAGGACAGAAAACAACGGCCACTGACACAATATAGCATATTCCTTAAATCTGGGTTAACACCTATTGGACAGAATTTATTATTGTTATTACTACTAATAATAATAATGGTATTTGTTAAGCACTTCCTATGTGTCAGATACTGTACTAAGTACTGGGGTGGATACAAGCAAATTAGGTTGGACACATTTCAATACCATAATGTCCATGGGAGAATTCGGAAACAGACACAATGAGAAACAATGACTAAATCCACTCAAAATGATTTCAGAGAAAGTTGGGAAAGAGAAGTGTGAGGAAATGGAAATAGGGAAAAAATGAGGAAAGAGACATGTGAGGAAGGAGGGAAATAAAGCATGTTGAGTTACTGGACCAGATATGACCATTCAGAAACATCTCTTGCTTCGAGGGAAGGTGACTTAATTGCTTGATGTCTGCCTGGAAAGTGGGATGGAGGCTTGCTCTGCACACAGTAAGCGCTCAATAAATACAACTGAAATATGATTGAATGAGTGCATTCCCAGCAGAATCAATAATATTTATTGAACACTTACTGTTTGCACAGCACTGTACTAAGCACTTGGATGCGCGAATAAAAAGGAAACAATAACCGTAGCCTCAACGAAAGCCACACACTCTATCCCATGAGCCAGAGGAAAGCACTGGGAAAGTGGTATGAAGTAGCAGGATAAAAAGGGATAAATAAATAAAGAAACCACAGGAAAAACTGGCAGCTTTCAGATCGGGGCAGATTCTGCCCATGGCTTGTTACTTATGGAACGAGGTACTGAACTTGGTAAAACACAGCAGATCACCTTACCATCTTCCTACTGCTTCAGCCAGCTGGAATTCACCACAATAAGTAAAAAATGTATTTTACAAATTGGCATTAGGAACATCCCATGCTTAAAATATATTCCCCAAAATACTCCCAGTAGGGGAAGCAGCGTGGCTCAGTGGGATGAGCACGGGCTTGGGAGTCAGAGGTCACAGGTTCGAATCCCAGCTCTGCCACTTGTCAGCTGTGTGACTGTGGGCAAGTCACTTCACTTCTCTGTGCTTCAGTTCCCTCATCTGTAAAATGGGGATTAAGACTGTGAGCCTCACGTGGGACAACCTGATTACCCTGTATCTCCTCCAGCGCTTAGAACAGTGCTCTGCACATAGTAAGCACTTAACAAATACCAACATTATTATTATTATTAGTTACAAAAAGCACAATCCAACAACTCTCACATATTTACTTCAAGGCACTTGCAAACTTTAATTATGAAGATGTATGCTAGATTCTCAAAGCCATGTTTTAGTAGGGTTTTGGGAAAGCTGTTTTTGTTAACTTTTAAGATGGCATTACAAATATGTAAAATGTATGAAAAGTTTAAAAAATGTGTCTGAAAGGGAGGAAGTTACCTCATTTGGAATTTGAATCATGTAGGCAAAGTCGGTTCTAGAATGTTTGTTTTCGTAAACGTTTTAGACAGAATATGGGAGGAGATTTAGGGAATGTTCTTTTGACAAAACGTATGTGCCTGGACGCAACACAATACAGTGTCATAAGAAATGTTTGTGCACATAGATATGGTGTAGGACACAGCCGGAGTACCATATCACAAGTTTTCCTTAATGCAAAGTTGATCTAGAATGTAACCCCAGCAGTCTAGAACTAATTATGAGAGTAACGGCATTATTTATTGTTTCCTTCCTACTGCCAAACAGTGGGGTAGATAAAAGACAATCAGATCACATAATCCCTGTCTCATAGTCTAAGAGCTAGAGAGAACAGATATATAAGTTTTATTTGGTAGATGAGAAAATAGACCACAGAGAGGTTACATGATTAGCCCAAAGTAACACAGCAGAGAAGTGGCATAAGTGAGACCTACAACCAGTTTGCTGATAGTGAAATTAATTTATGTGTGTGTCTTCATTCATTCAATAGTTCATTCAATAGTATTTATTGAGCGCTTACTATGTGCAGAGCACTGTACTAAGCACTTGGGATGAACAAGTCGGCAACAGATAGAGACAGTCCCTGCCGTTTGACGGGCTTACAGTCTAATCGGGGGAGACGGACAGACAAGAACAATGGCAATAAATAGAGTCGAGGGGAAGAACATCTCGTAAAAACAATGGCAACTAAATAGAATCAAGGCAATGTACAATTCATTAACAAAATAAATAGGGTAACGAAAATATATACAGTTGAGTGGACGAGTACAGTGCTGTGAGGATGGGAAGGGAGAGGTGGAGGAGCAGAGGGAAAAGGGGAAAAAGAGGGTTAAGCTGCGGAGAGGTAAAGGGGGGATGGCAGAGGGAGTAGAGGGAGAAGAGGAGCTCAGTCTGGGAACGCCTCTTGGAGGAGGTGAGTTTTAAGTAGGGTTTTGAAGAGGGAAAAAGAATCAGTTTGGCGGAGGTGAGGAGGGAGGGCGTTCCGGGACCGCGGGAGGACGTGACCCAGGGGTCGACGGCGGGATAGGCGAGACCGAGGGACGGTGAGGAGGTGGGCGGCAGAGGAGCGGAGCGTGCGGGGTGGGTGGTAGAAAGAGAGAAGGGAGGAGAGGTAGGAAGGGGCAAGGTGATGGAGAGCCTTGAAGCCTAGAGTGAGGAGTTTTTGTTTGGAGCGGAGGTCGATAGGCAACCACTGGAGTTGTTTAAGAAGGGGAGTGACATGCCCAGATCGTTTCTGTAGGAAGATGAGCCGGGCAGCGGAGTGAAGAATAGACCGGAGCGGGGCGAGAGAGGAGGAAGGGAGGTCAGAGAGAAGGCTGACACAGTAGTCTAGCCGGGATATAACGAGAGCCCGTAACAGTAAGGTAGCCGTTTGGGTGGAGAGGAAAGGGCGGATCTTGGCGATATTGTAGAGGTGAAACCGGCAGGTCTTGGTAACGGATAGGATGTGGGGGGTGAACGAGAGAGACGAGTCAAGGATGACACCGAGATTGCGGGCCTGAGAGACGGGAAGGATGGTCGTGCCATCCACGGTGATAGAGAAGTCTGGGAGCGGACCGGGTTTGGGAGGGAAGATGAGGAGCTCAGTCTTGCTCATGTTGAGTTTTAGTGTGTTCTAACTGTCCTCTCCCAAGCACTTAGTACTGTGCTCTGTACATGGTAAGCACTCAATAAATATCACCGATTGATTCTATTATAGATGAATATTGTACTTTAAAAAAAAAATATTTGTCCTTGTTAAGACATGACAGGCTCTAGAGATTCTGCCTTTATCTTCTTTCTATCTGCTTTTGTCTTCTTCTGGCCTCATAAAACTAACAATCTCTTCAGTTCCCTTTTCCAGTGTCTCTGCCTGAATTAAGAACATGCCAGTTGCCTACCCAAAGAGAGCTGTTCTTTAATTCAAAAACGATCAGTATCAGAAGTGTCATTAAATATTAGCACAGATCCTACTTATGAAAGGAAGTCAACTGCTTTCCTTGCGGAGCTATGTTAAATACTGCAGACCTCTTAGTTCTACTTGGTACCCTGGAAAAGGTAATTTCCCAACCTAAACTGACTCTATTGGCCTTGAAAACATTCTTAATGTACTGCCCATGAGCAAATAAAATTGGGGTAATTGCAGTAGGATGAATAAAAAAAAAATATTTCCCAAAATCTGTTTCATGGGTTCTGGAATTTTCTACCCTCAAAAAACTTTCAGTTATTCACCATTCAACATCAGATGATATCAAGACCAATGAAAAGGCACTTGGCTTTGCAAATTAATCTTTTTAAGGTCTTCATTCACTGGGAAATTGCGGATTCCAACCGTACTTGGGGCATCTGTAGGCTGTCAGATTTCCAGGGCATGGAATGACTGCAGCTTCTTGTGGCCCTCCCCAATCACCTGAAGTAGAGCTTTCTTCAGGGAAACCCTCTTCCTGAGGACAATAGAGAGGGAGCACCAGGTAGTGGGAGAAGTAGATTTTTTTCTGAGAATACGCGGATTTTGTGAAAGCTTGCCCAAATTTCGGGTCTAAAATTTGATTCAGTAGAGCTTTACTTCAACTTTGGGTGGTTCTCCCTGTTTCCCCCTCTCCCCTTCCACCTCCTATGTGGTTTCACTATATACACTTCTGGGTTGGAGAATCTGGGTAATGATAATGAGGAGGTGAAAGGGTACACAATGAAAGCTATTTAATAGCAGGGACTTGGGACTTTTGTATTTTCTGAATGTCTTAAGTGCCTAGTTTAGTGCTTGGTAGTAATAAGAGAAAAGCAAAGAAATGAGGAGGCACCAAATATAAACTTAATTGGTCATTTTTGGGGTAAGAGGCTGCCAGTCTATGTAGGAATTTAGAAATATAATATTTTATGCAATATGGCCCTCATCTCTTATACCTGAATGAAGGCCCCAAGCAAAGTCACTTTGCCAATTTAGTGAAATAGAGTAAAAGCCTCAGGGGGCTTTCTTTGGCCTCCCTGATAGCTTCTGTACCTCTACCTCTGCTCGAGGCTAAAAGTGGCCCAAGCAATATCAAGAAGAAAAGTTTCTGCCCCTAAATATTAACAATGATAATAATAATTGTGGTATTTGTTAAGCAGTTACTATTTACCAAGCACTGGGGCAAACTCAAAATCATCAGATTGGAGACTGTCCCTGTCCCAACACAAGGTTCAGAGTTGTAGGGAGAGGAAGAACAAGGATTTAATCATTATTTTAGAGATGAGGAAACAATCACAGAGATGTTAAGTGACTTGCCCAAAATTACCCAGCAGTTAAGTGGCACACTCAGAATTAGAACCCAGGTCATCTGACTCAGTCCTTTACTCTTTCCACTATGTCATGCTGCTGTGTGGAGTCCAGGGGAAAGTGGAAGGAGCAAACTTTGGAACATTCCCAGATACGGTAATCCTTTTGTCTCAAAAAGAAAATAAATAATAAAGGGGGGGAAGAGTCTGCTCACAACAAAATCTCATTACTCAATTGAAACCACCACCTATTTAGAGTGAACTAAGATTAGTTTGGTGATGTAAATTTTATTCTGGAAACCCTGATAGTACTAATATTAATGGTATTAAATTAATGGATTGGCATTCAGGTTGATTTGAATACTCCTACAACCTGGTTTCCCTCAGCAAATTAATCGATGGCTGCAAATAGGTGGCAAAATAATGTTTGGTATTCTTTTTGTTCTGCTGAGGGGAAAGGGCCAGGTTCCACTTAAATCCATCTGGATTCACCTAGGGGAGTCCACAGAGAACCAGGTCACTGGGTTTATGGGCCTTGAAAGGGTGGACTATACCAGCCTCCCTCTGAATGATGGTTAAATTTGCAGGTCCACTGTGGCCTTCAGGCCTACAAAAACCAAGATTACTATATTACTGCCCAAAAATATAGTAGAGTAGAGAAAAGCTCTATGCTGGGGTAGAGGAGGTTATGGGAGAGGTATATCCCATAACCTTTATCCCAGGTAGAGAGAACCTACTAGATACATACTGGCTTGCTGAGGTGGGTAGAGCCAGTCAAGGTCCAAATATCACATGGAGAAGTCAGAAAAGTAATTTCTATAATTCAAAAATCATGTTCCTGGACAGTTGACATCTATCCTCTGGCCAGGTGAAGAAGGTACCTAAGAAAGGGAAAGGGGGCCTAAAATACATAATTCAACTGCATTTCTTTCTGATATTCTTCAAGAAGAAGGTCAAGTGATTCCTCTAGAATATTTTCAATCTTATTTCATATTCTACCAATTCAATTTCTTGATTAATCATTCCTGAAGTAATAGTAATAAAAAATGCAGTACTTCGTGGAAAAAAGCACCAAGAAATGTACTAACTTCATGGTGATGCACTTCAGATAATCAATGTTAATGTTGGTATTTGTTAAGCGCTTACTATGTGCCGAGCACTGTTCTAAGCGCTGGGGTAGACACAGGGGAAAATCAGGTTGAAGGATATTAAAAAAGTATACAGAGAGAATGACCAGTTAAAATCACATGAAATTTCACAGTTTTAAAAAAAAAAGATTTTTTTTCTTTTGGTGATAGCTGAAAGAAATTAGCAATCTTACCTCTGACACCTGAATGAGAAAGGAGTCAGCAGGAAAATATTGTAATGAACTTTAAAACAATTTGAAAATCACATCATAAAAATGATGCTTCTGCTCTGACTCACTTTTAAATATTACTGACACTTATAATTGTGATTTTTGTTAAGCACTCACTAAGTGTCAAACACTGTACTAAGGGTTGGGGTAAATAAAAATAATCAGATCAGACACAGTCCCTATCCTACAGGGGTTCATAATCTAAGAAGGAGGGAGAACAGGAATCCCCATTTTACACATGAGGAAACTGAAGCAAGTGATAGAGGCAGGATCAGAACCCAGGTCTTCTTACTCCCAGGCCTGTGGCTCTTTCACTTAGGCCATACGGCTTGTTTGTCAGATGGCTTATACAATGCTGATATCTATCTCATTCTGGACTTTCAAAGGCAGATGGGGTACTGGGGGAACTGCTGAAAGAGAAGTGATTTTTTTTCTTGTTCCTGCTCATCATGGGCAAGATGAAGATTATACAATTCATTCTCCTATCTCTGCAACTTCAGTCCCCTAGTTGGTAATTTATTTCTCCATGGCTCCATCCATCTCAGTCCTATCAAGGTGTCTCTTATTACTAATTTCTTTTGAGTTAGGATGCAGATTCTATCAACCAGGCTTAGATTATGAACATTTAACTCATGAATTGTAGACACCCTTAAGTAAAGAGTAGGCTGAACACACTTCCCCAGGAGTAATAAATAACTTTGAATGCCCTTGCAGGAAACTCAGCGATAGGGTTCACTATTAATTTTCTCTCCTGAATGCATTTTCACTTCAAAAAGGATTGCCTATCATTATTTCATGCTACCATACAAAATAAGATTCAATCTTCTTTTACAAAACAATCCCCTCGCCTCAGCGGCCATGTGATCTTTCAGAGGTATGCCTATTTTGAAACTGTCATAACTCTTTCAAACTTTCCCTCTATTCAGCAGAGATTTCTTGTGTGTAGTGAATGCTCCCATTTGAATGCATTAGGAGGATTTTTTTTTTTTACATATTCTGCATCATTATTTAAACACTGCTTTATTAAAAACACCAGTAAGGGGAACTTTAGAAACACAAAAACTCATTACAAACAGTTATTACATTTGATAATCTTCCGAGCACCGGTTCTTCCCCTAATTTTCCCCTAAAGGCAAGTGCCTCAGTTTTAACTCAGGCAACTTTTTCTTAAATTTATAGGAGCAAAAACCATAGCAAGTTTAAAAAAAATTTAAGATTCTCACTTCCTCTTCCATTCCTGCACTTTTGGTTTGTTCTCTTTAAATTTCTTTTCTTGATTTAAAAAAACTAAATTTAATAAGTCCAACTGTGTCCTAGTGGAAATCGCACAGGTCTGGGAGTCAGAGAACCTGGGTTCAATCATTCATTCATTCACATTTATTGAGCACTTACTGTGTGCAGAGCACTGTACTAAGCACTTGGAAAGTACAATTCGGTAACAGATAGAGACAATCCCTACCCTACTATGGGCTCACAATCTAGAAGGGAGGGAGACAGACAACAAAGCAAAACAAGTAGACAGGCATCAATAGCACCAAAATAAATAAATAGAATAATAGATACATGCACATCATTAATAAAATGAATAGAATAATAAATATGTACATATATACCTAAGTGCTGTGGGGTGGGCAGGGGGGTAGAGCAGAGGGAAGGAGTCGGGGCGATGGAGAAGGGAGGAAGAGCAGAGGAAAAGGGGGCTCAGTCTAGGAAGGGCTTCTGGAGGAGGTGAGCTCTCAGTAGGGCTTTGAAGGGGGGAAGAGAGGTAAGTTTGGCAGACGTGAGGAGGGAGGGCATTCCAGGCCAGAGGTAGGACGTAGGCAAGGGTACAAGAACAAGGTACAGTCAGGAGGTTAGTGGCAGAGGAGTGGACTGTACGGGCTGGGTTGTAGAAGGAGAAAAGGGAGGTAAGGTAGGAGGGGGCAAGGTGATGGAGAGCTTTGAAGCCAAAGCTTCAAAGGTTCTGATCTTGGATCCCCAAACATGTCTGCTGTGTACCCTTGGGTGAGTTACTTAACTTCTCTGTACCTCAGTTGCCTCATCTATAAAATGGGGATGAAGACTGTGATCCCTATGTGGGATATGGACTTTGTCCAACCCCAACCAGATTATCTTGCATCTATTCCAGGCTTTAGTACAATGCTTGGCACTTAGTATGCGTTGTATAAGTACCATTAAAAATGTAAAATTCTTGATAATTTTCTAGGTCATTCTCTCCTGATTTCCTACATACACTTCAATAATCTTTGTAAATTAATCCTAGTTTGCATTAAATGATTACCAGTTACTTCAGAATGATTGGGAGCTTTGTTTTTTAAAACTTATAACCCAGTATTTTTTAATTCGTTTTCATACTTTAAAAGCTATAAACTACAACTATTTTTATCTTTTCTCACAAAGGTATATATATATAGAGAGAGAGAAAGAGAAATAATAATTCAGAATTATTCTGATAAAAATAGCTAAATAAAACTGCCATTGTTTTTTGTAAAATATGGCTATTCTATTTCAAACAAATGACACAAATGGGCAAATAACTGTGATTTTTTTCCTCCACTAAAAAAAAAACCATAAAAATACACAAGTGTAAGCTTTCTTTCTTTTTGAAAAGACTTCGATAACCAATAAACCTTATTGTTCAGTTAAAAAGAGATGAGAAAAGATACTTAAGTACAGTATATAGAAATGGAATTCCTGTAAAATGAGTTTCCAAATAATATCTCAGCATTACAACATTACCATGGTGCTCCAAAAATTGATTTCAGCATCTCCCCTAGTGTGCCTTGGGAAGCAAAGGGAAAAAACCGGGAGGTGGCATAAGATGTTCTCTAGGGAATTAGTCTACCAACATTGCCTCCTTTGACGAGGAATGATTAAGCTTGTGAAAAAATAAACAGCACAAAATAAACATGGGACTAACAAACTATATTGGATGAAAGGTTTCATTTAGAAGAAAACACCCCAACAAATTTAGTGTAGAGAGAAACTAAGCCTGACCTAAGGGAAATGTAGTAAAACACTTTTGTGGAATAATGCTATTGTACTCAGAAGAAAATAAGCCAATTCACAGAGGAACATTTGATGAGTCCATAAAAAAGAAAAAGTGGTTCCTGTTCCTGAACAAACAGCCCTCACCGTCACTTTCAATGTTCCTACTACATCAAAGTAGAAATGACTTCATTTATACTAGAAAATAATTTTATTTATTTTGGTTGTCTGTTTTAATTGATTGATGGGTGACTAACAAAATTATTACGCTCCTGGTGAAAATAATTAAAAACAATAAGCCCAATTCTCTCAGTGACTATATTTACTTGCTACTAGTAAATTAGGCACTTTGGGGTGAGGATTAACTCCTTCAAATAACCAGTACTCAGTCCATTTAGTGCACTGCACGCAGGGTTGTCCTTGGACTAAGTGGACCCAAGATAAATAAGTCAGTGTGGGGCACAGCTTCCAGGTTTGGTTCAAGGATGGAGTGGGGGGCGTTAAAGAAGCAGAGCTATTTATCACTGCAAAAACTCCACTCCTTAAATTTCCTCCCTTAGCCTCTGGATAAAGCCTAGGAACTACTGATTCCAGGAGTCAATTTTGTTCCATACCAGTTGTTTTTCCCTCACATAAAGGACTTTGGGCCTTGCAAAGGGAGGAGTGGAACTCTTAAAGTGCTAGTTGGGCAACTGTTTGGAATCAGTCTGGGGGGGGGGGGAATAGGCTTGATTGGAGCAATATACACCAAGTACATAAAATAGCACATTTAACAGTTTCTCTAAAAGTGCCTAATTTAAACAGGAAGTACATTTGGGCACTGGGAGAACTGTTCCAATTGTGTTGCTTTGTGAGACATGGAGAGTCGGTAATTGGGTTTACACCATACTGGAAGATGTCTTTTACCTCTGAACAGGAGGAAGACATTCATAATAATAATTAATAATAATTGTGGTATTTTAAGTGCTTACTATGTGCCCAGCACTGTGCTAAGTGCTAGGGTAGATATGAGGCATATATCTTATGAAACTACCCTTAAAAATTTCTACCTATCCTGCCTTTCAAAGGTAGATTGAAATTTGTCATAAATTTAACTTCAGAAACACCTTTTTAAAAAATCTAGATATTAAGGTAATGGACAGAGAGACAACATATCACACAGTTCATATGCCATTAAGAATTGGTGTAGTTGCAATTTGTACTAAAAGAATGTATGCACAAAAAAAAATCTGGGAATATGATGTAGCAATGAAACTCGTAGTGGAATTCCTTCTCAAAAATGGTAAGTAAAAATTTCCCCTAAGCCATCTTTTATTCCCCAGATAATTGTAGTCTAAAAGAAAACACAATAAAGCAACGCTTTCCAGTTTTCTTCTTCCATAAGCCTCTTCTATCTCATCCACACTCAAAAAAAAAACAACCAACAATTCCTGCAGTGCTTTGCACTGTATTTATAATGCAGAACCACATGCATTTGATTTAAAGTACCACAAGAGCACAGCTTCTCACTATACTTGCAAATGAAAACCAAGTGGATGGAAATCACCATTTTAAGTACATTCGCCTGGCACTTTCTTCCTAAAGACTTTTTCCTTTTTACAATAAGGAAGAAAAATGCAAGAAAAATGTAATTCAATGTCTTGATAAGAGTCAGTATTTACCCCTCTAATCTCCTTGAAGAAAAAAACTGTTTTTATTGTGCTGCTGATGGCTGGAACATAATTAGACATAATCATCCCTCCCCCTATATAAAGCATTATGAATTCATCTGACAACAACAACAAAAAAAAGGAAAGTGTAACTGGATGACATCCAAACTGATATAAGAGCCTGGCCTGAATTCTTACCTATGGCACAAGTTAAAAAAAATCAATAAAAAGAATTAAAATAGGTATCTCATACACAAATACATTAAAATAATAATACCAAAAACAGAATTTACTTTCATTTAATCCAATTCCATTTAAAACATTTCATTATAACCAAAAAAGAAAGTTCTCTATTCTGATACTCATTTGCATGTCTTTTTCTTTCACTCCACCATGAATCTCATGAATGAGAACAAAGATAAAACCACATTCTGATCTTTAAATATTCCATATGAGGAACACTTCAAACTCACATCATTTTATTCTAAGAGTATTAAAGGAAGGGTTTCAGACCCTCTCAATGGCATTTCTCCAGATAAGGATCTAGCCTGTTTGGGGAAAATGCTGTCACTTTACATGGCTATTGAACCAACAGCACAATCTCGAGATGTTCCAAAGATATTTACAAATGTTCCTGAAGCTGGGAGGAGGTAGATTCAATTTCTTCAGGGAGATATCGACCCAACTAGAAGCCCTCATGAACATTAACTACAATTATTCTCTGCAAAGTAAAACTGGATCAAGGAAACAGATGAAAAAAAGCAAAAATATAAATTTTCAAAAAGATACTTAAAAGAAAAAATTGGAAGGCATATTGTAAAAGATCTGGCCATTCAGATGAGTTGGTTAGTGAGTTATTTATAAGGTGAGACTCCAGCTTCTCTTCAGCAATTTCCTTAATTTTTGGGTATTTTCTGCTGCCATTCCAGGTCTTAAAGGCAATTTAAAGATATAGAAATATATCTTAGAGTCCTGCTCTCCAAAGATTTGGAGCACATTTTAAAAAAATGCATTTAACCACATTTATTTTATGCTCTGCTTATGGATCTTTGTCTATTTTTATATCTATTCTCACAATTTTTAGCTTTGTATTTTCATCAATTTTTTGTCTGCCTACCTATTGTAAGCTCCTGGAGGGCAAGGACCACATCTTAAAAATCATCTGTTTCTCCCTCTCCCTCCCAAGCACCTAGGACAGGCACTCTATAAATGCTGTTAATAATAATGATGAGGAGGATATGCTAATAGACTAAGTTCTCCTCTAAAAAGTATTTAATTCACAATCCAACTAACTAAAATACAAACAAATAGTACTGTAGTACACTTCAAAGGATAAGCATTAAAATATTTTAATACAAGCAATGCGGTCACTGTTGCTATGACAACTCTCACAGGCCATTTTAAGCCCCCTTACAAGCCAGATGCAGGCTGCGAGCTACCCATAAAATAATGCCGGGCTAGAATATGCAAATTACGGTACTTTGACCAAAATATGCAATAATTCTTCTTTTATTTTACTATTTCCTATATATCTAAAAAGAATAGTTAAAGAAATAAGATAGTTTGCCCACCCATGTTGAAAATTTTCAGGAAAGAAACTGAATCTCACTAACTTGGAAAACAAAAAGGAGGATTTCTACCAAGGATAGTGAATTTGGGAATTATTTTTAGGGAAAAGTAATTTTATGAGAGTACTCTATGGTGGGGGGAGTGGGGGAGTGGTCTCTGTGTGTGTGTGTGTGTGTGTGTGTGTGTGTGTGTGTGTCTACATACACACGCTTTGAGGGTGAGAGGTGGGAAAGGGGGTTGGGGAAGGGCTTAATTTTACCTTCCTAGCATTTCTATCTGCTTTTTCTCTGCTGTCTCTAAATCTGTCTGTGGTCTATGTTAGACTGCAGTAACCCAGCTAGTCTCTTGGATACAGTGGGGTGCTTCTAAGCCTTCTAAATGTGTCTGGTTGAAAAGGTGGCAAGGAGATTGTAGGGGGTGGAAGAAAAAACTACATTTCCCAAGCAATGGGACTGGTTTGCCTATAGTTTCCAGAGGCCGTCTGGGAATTCTGGCTCTAAGGAGGAAAGCCTCCCTCTGCTACTTTTATCTCTGCTGTTGTCCATCCACCTCTGCATCAAACAAAAACCCTTTATCATTGATTTTAAAAGTATTCAATCGGCTCTCTCCCTCCTACCTTATCTGCTGATCTCTCACTACAACCCAACGGCACACTTTGCTCATCTAACACCAACCTCTTTCTGAACCTTGATCTCATCTAGCCAGCTGCCAACCCTTTGCCCACGTGCTCACTCTGGCCTGGAACTCCGTCTCCCTTCATATGCAACAGACCACCACTCTCCTCACCTTTAAAGCCTTCCTAAAATCACATCTCCAAGAGGCCTTCCCTAAGTCCTCATTTTCCCTACCTACCATCCTCTCTGTGTTGCCTACACACTCAGATCTTTATCCCTTACACACTTGATATTCACCCCACCCTTAGTCATTCATTCATTCAATCGTATTTACCCCACATAAATATATCCTTAGAATCTGCCATTTTTTAAATCATATTTGTTAAGCACTTACTATGTGCCAGGCCCTCTTTTAAACTCTGGGGTAGATACAAGCCAATCAGATTGGACAAATCCCTGTCCCACACGGGGCTCATAGTCTCAATCCTCATTTTACAGATGAGGTAACTGAGGCTGTCAACTAGTTGTGGGCAGGGAAAATGTCTATCAACTGTTACTCTGTACTATCCCACGTGTTTAGTACAGTGTTCTGCACTGTTCAGTAAGTGTTCAATAAATACAATTGACTGATTTTTATATTGCACTGACCAAAGTAGTAATAATAATACTAGTATTTGTTAAGCGCTTCCTGTGTGCCAGGCACCGTGTTTAGTTATGTGCTCTACCCACAGTAAGTACTCAAAAAATACCACTGATTGATTGATAGTACTCTGTTTGCCTGCCTGGCATCTGTAAGGTTTCTGTGTGATGAGATTGTTTCTCTTGGTTATCCAAAAAGAACTGCTATTTGGGATGCTAGTCTTTTCCCCAAACAACACCCTTAAGGAAGAAGCACATGGGCTTTGCAGGCCTTAACAAGAAACCTCTTGATCCCTTAATTATTCATGATGGGGGCAGAGAAGCAGCATGGTCTAATGGAAAGAGCATGGATCTGGGAGCTGGAGGACCTGGGTTCTAATCCCTACTCCACCACGTCTGCTGTGTGACCTGGGACAAGTCACTTAACTTCTCTTGCCCCCATGACCTCATCTGTAAAATGGGGATTAAGACTGTGAGCTCCATCTGGGACATGGACTTAACATTATAAAATATATTTAGAGTGCTTACTATCTTGTTCAGTGTAAATCAACGGGGTGGCCTCGCATAGACTGTGCTCCTAATGTGCTTCCCAGGCCTGTGCTCTTTCTACTAGACTCCCAATCTAGACTGTAAACTTGCTGTGGCCAGGAAACATGCCCAGCAGCTCTGTTGTACTCTCCCAGGTTCTTAGTTCAGTGCTCTGCACACAGTAAGCGCTTAATAAATACAACTGATTGATGGATTGCACAGGTGGGCCAGGAAGTCTTTCTCCCTGCTTAATGCAGGGAGTCATCACATAGCACCTTGCTTTCCAGAGAGCCTGAGATTAGTTGAAGCTTTGTTAACCACTCCTTATGACAAAAGCTTCCTTCTTGAAATCCAAACTGCTCTCCCTCCCTCTGACTAAAGGACCTGTATGGGAAGGGCAACTGTATTAAATGTGTTTATCTTGTTTCTAATCCATTACTTAGCACAGTGCTCAGCACATAGTAAGAATTTAATAAATGCCATTATCGTTATTATTATTGCTACATAATAATAATGAAAATTACAATACAGTATTGCATAATAATATTACAGTAATAATTATTACAGTATAAATGAGAACAAAGGAAAATAGGGCACAAAGAAACCACATCTTGTAAAGTGAAATCTTGCTCCTTCTAAATTGTGGAGGAGGAGGTTTCCAATCTGTGAAGCAGCATGACCTAGTAGACAGGACATGTGCCTGGGAGTCAGAAGGACCGGGGTTCTAAACCTGGCTCAGCCACTTGTCTGCTGTGTGACCTTAGGCAAGTTACTCAGTTACCTCATCTGTAAAATGGGGATTAAGACTGAGAGCTCAATGTGGGATATGAATTGTGTCCAACCTGATTAATTTGTATCTACCCAAGTACTTAGTAGAGTGCCTGGTACATAGTTCCTGCAATTTTCCTATTGCTATCAATGGGGAAAAAGAGGTCTAAAGCTTTTATTTTTTCATAAAAAATGAAGGCGGCTCATTTCCAGAAAAATTCCAAGACCCAATTTTTTTTGAGGTGTAACCATGTCCTATATCCCATACTTGAAAGTCGACAAGACGGGAAATCAGTAAAATTTCTTGTAAAATTTGGGATCATCTCAAAACTACTTGAGTCCATGCAGGTCTAGATGGTTTTTTGGGGGTGGGTGGGTCATGAGAGTATTTTCATCTGTCTCTCCTGATATGGGCAGAAAAATGACCTGATTGACAGCTGTCTGCCTCAGAGACTTTAGTGCTGCTCTTTTTTTTCCATGTCAGAATAGTATAATTAATTGTATATTTAGGATAAGAAGGTAAAAGTGATTGAATGAAGTCATACCTAACACAGTGGCGCTTTGTTTTATCTCCTAAAAACCAAAAGAAATGGAAGTGTTAGCTCATGGGCTCCACAAGGCAGTAGGATGTTCTTTCAAAGCCTCCCCAAAAGTTTGGTGGAAAGCAGGCCAGAGAAGTAAAGGGGAGGAATGGTAGGGGAAAATTAAAAAAGAAAAAAAAGAAGATATGGTCCAGGAAAGAAAGGATAAGGTCGCCTATATTTCATAGAGGTCATTAAAACTCACCTCCTCCAAGAGGCCTTCCCAGACTGAGCTCCCCTTCTCCCTCTACTCCCTCTACCGCCCCCCCTTCATCTCTCCGCAGCTTAACCCTCTTTTCCCCCCATTTCCCTCTGCCCCTGCTCCTCTACCTTCCCATCTCCTCAGCACTGTACTCATCTGCTCAACTGTATATATTTTCATTACCCTATTCATTTTGTTAATGAAATGTACATCGCCTTGATTCTATTTAGTTGCCATTGTTTTCGAGATGTTCTTCCCCTTGACTCTATTTATTGCCATTGTTCTTGTCTGTCTGTCTCCCCCGATTAGACTGTAAGCCCGTCAAATGGCAGGGACTGTCTCTATCTGTTGCTGATTTGTTCATTCCAAGTGCTTAGTACAGTGCTCTGCACATAGTAAGCGCTCAATAAATACTATTGAATGAATGAATCATTACAGTTTGCTTGAAGGAGCTTGCCTTTTCTGCCAGTAATGGAAAACCTCCTCTATCCTTAAGATGGAGCTTAGGTTTTACAGATGAAAAGGCCTTCTCTATTTGGTTTCCCTCTGCTGCTAGCCTGCTGCTGCTGCCTGCTTCCTTGGGAACCAGGCCCTGCTTTGCTCTGATAAAGTGAGTCTTCACTGTACTTAACGCATAGTAAGGGTAAAATAGGCAAGAAACTGTGGGTTTACTGTGGTAATTTGTGATTCTGTCCTTGTCTTAACCAAAAGCCTCAGGCCTAAAAGAGGGCATATGCTCTGAAGGGCTGGCCATAAGCATATAAAAAAGCTCTCTGGATGTCTTTGCTTCTTACAAGTCTCAGTCTTTGAATCTCCTTTCATAATTTGAACTGTATCTTTGATTAAAGAACCTGCTCAATTTTACAGCTCTTCAAATAATTTGTAGTTTTCTTTTGACCGTTAAGATATACCTCCATTTCCTCCTCATTTCCTGGTAATGTGCCGAGTACAGGAGGGCTATGCTTTTGGCTCTTTATTTAAGCTGAGAAAGTGAAGTGACCCATCTCAGAAATCTACCAAATCCAGGAGGAAGTCACATTTAATCCTTAATCTAGAGGGGAAGCAGAATGGGTCAGCTGATTTACCCAGATAATTTGCTTAAAATAATAAAATTATAATACTACACTCTACCAGGGGAATACATATCCAGGCTGAGAATGATTACCTTGTATTATTAAGGGGACAGTATGATAAGAGAATACTCAAATAACAAAATCAGAATTTTTAACAAAACATAACTTGAAAGTTTTGAGAAAATTAAAATTATGTTTAAAAAAAGATGAAGTTGTTTCTTGGCAATTAAATGAAGTCGCCCAGCACAGCAGAGTTTTGGATCTGGCTGGCTATAGTATCAGTAATTTTGAAAACGTACTGTAGCAGGAAGACACCTACCTAGCTAGAAACAAACGGTATTGAAATAAACATCTAGACTATGGACAATCTAAGTTTTCAAGTTGGAGGTTTTTTTCAAAACTGAAGAGATACATGTTCTTTGGCCACAGCTTGATAATTTTCATCAATCATTATTATTTATTGAGCACTACTGTTGAATACTAGACTAAGCACCTAGGAAAGTACAACAGAATTTTTCCTTGTCTTCAAGGAATTTACAGTCTAATGTGGGAGGCAGACAGTAAACTGATCCCTGACTCTCTAAGTAGCACAATATGTAAAGACTGTCTTAACTGGGTGCTTATATTGTTACTTATAATTATAGTGACCAAAAATATGGTCTTTGACCTTAAAGAACATTCACTATACCTCACAACCTGGGATGCATTAAAAACAAATTTGAAAATTGATTAGACTTTTCAGGGCATGGATGGGAGTAGGCCCAAACTCATCTCCATGGTTGTGCTGTTTCTAGAACATGCTAACTGGTTTCCTAATCAAAATGGAGGGGGGAATTTCTCAAGGGTAACAGTCTCATTATTCTCTGTCCAACTGCACAAGGTTAGAGATACATACAAAGTATAAATTGTCTATTTCCTGACTTAAGCAGAACTCAATCAATTAGTGGGTATATTCTACATGCAGACCACTGTACTAAGATCTTGGAACAGTGCAACAGAGACAGAAGACAGTTCCTGGCAACAGGGAGTTTACAATTTAGAGGGACACACCCCACAAAAATTAGAACCACAAGGAGGAATCAATGGAAAAATGGCTATAAGTGATTAAATAGTAGGGTAAGTTGATATGTGTTTTCATTGGCATAGACCTCCGGGAGACATGATTTCAAAAGAGTGGTTTTGAAGAGAGAGAGGAAAGAGGGTATAGGGAAGAAGAAAGTGATGGGTCGCAGGTGGGAAAGATGTGAATGAGGCACAGGAAGTAGGTTAGCTTGAGAAGAAAAAAGAGTGCAAGCTGGGATGGGAAGGGAGAGCGAGAATGGTTAGTTAAATAAGAGGGAGACAGTGAGAGAATACCTTTAAGCCAAGTGGCAAAGGGTTTCTGCCTTACCCAGAGAATAATGAAGGATTTTAAGCAGTGAAGAGATGTGTGCAGGATGACATTTTAGAAAAATGACCTGTGTAACAGAGTGAAGTATGGATGGAAGAGGGAAGAGATTGGAGGAATTGTCACAAACAATACTATTTAAGCGTCCTGATATTTTTTGCATATAAAAGATGTTTTGAATATATAAAACAGCTTCTTTTAATATGACTTCTTTGACAAAAAAATTACTTTTATAGATGTCTTCCAAGCAAGCATGACTAGTGCCGGTGCTTAGATTTATTAGTATTTTCCCTGCAAAAAATGTGAGGAGCAATAAACTATTATGAATTGTATTTCAAAAATCTGAATTCCCTTTTATGGATGTAATTTTGACATTTACAAATTTTCATTCCAGGAATTTTTTAAATCTAGTAAATAATATCTAAAAAACCAAAAAAGAACTTTGGAAGGCAAGTGCTTCATACATATTTTTTCAAGAGCTACCTAATATGGATATATTTACATAAATTCAAGAGCTTGTGGCTTTGCCACTTTGAAAATCTTTTCTATCTTTTATGAAAATCAGTTATCTTCACCCATCTCACTACCCTCTCTCTCTTTTACCCACCTCATTGAGAGCTGACTGTTGCAGAGCACTTTAGTAAGTGCTTGGAAGAGTACAATATAACAGAGTTGGTAGAGATGTTCCCTGCCAACATGGAGCTCACAGTCTAAAGGGGGGACATAGATGAAAATAAATTACCTAATATGGGGCTGAAGGTGGGGCAAATGAATTGTACAAATCAATTGATCATATTTGTTGAGCACTTATGGTGTGCAGATTAGGTGACACTAAATATGTGGGTTGAATGAGAGGGATGAGTTGATCATAATGCCAAGGTTATAGCCTTGTGAGACAGGGAAGATGGTGGTGTTCATCTTCTCAGACGCCTCTCAAGAGATTTCCCACCATCTTAAGAAATCTACCCACTTCATCATGCCTCTTCACACCTTTTACAAACCCATTTGCCCCCACTCTCCTTTCTTCCTTTCCAATCATCATCAACCACGCACTTTCTGATGGTTACTTCCCTTCTGCCCTCAAACAAAACGTCATTTCCCATAGCTTAAAAAACAATACAAAACAAAACCTGACAAAAACTTCTATGGATCCCACTGTGCCATCCAGCTTTCAACCTATCTCCCTCCTCCCATTCCGCCCAAACTCCTCAAATGGATGCACACATTCACTGACTCCACGTCCTCTCCTCCCACTCCCTCACTGACCCCCTACAATTCAGTTTTTGTCTCCCTCACTCGCTCATCCATTCATTCAACCATATTTATTGAGCGCATACTGTGTGTAGAGCACTGTACTAAGTGCCTGGAGAGTAGAACTCTCCGAACCACCACTCCTCTGAACTTCTCGGTAGCCTCTGGCACTTTGGATGTTTCTGCTTCTCTTGGAAGTATGGCCATAACTTTTCTGACACAGTCCTCTCCCTAGCTCTCCTCTTACCTCTCTAGCCAATACTTTTCTGTCTTTTTCGCAAGCTCTTCCTCTGCTTCCTAGGTTCATCTCTGGGTCTCCGTCTATTCTCAATCTATACTCCTTTGGGAAGTTCATATACTTTCACAGCTTCGACTACCACCTCTATACGTAAAACTCCCCAATTTAACTTGTTAGTGCTGCAGTCTCTGCGATGAGAAGCAGTGTGGCTCAGTGGAAAGAGCACGGGCTTGGGAGTCAGAGGTCATGAGTTCAAATCCCGGCTCTGCCACCTGTCAGCTGTGTGACTATGGGCAAGTCACTTAACTTCTCTGTGCCTCAGTTACCTCATCTGTGAAATGGGGATTAACTGTGAGCCTCACATGGGACAACCTGATTACCCCTTATCTACCCCAGTGATTAGAACAGTGCTCGGCACATAGTAAGCGCTTAACAAATACCAATATTATTATTATTATCTCACATCACCTGACTTCAGGACATCTCTGCATGACCTCCTGCCAAGATCTCAAGATCGACATGCCCAAAACTGAACTCCTTATCTTCTCCTCCACCTAACTTTACCATCACAGCTCACAAACCACCATTTTCTTCATCTTTCAAGTCTGTAACCTTGACATTATCCTCAATTTCTCACTTTCGATGCCCACATTCATTGTCACCAAATCCTGTCAGTTCTTCCTCTATCACAGTTCCAGAATCCACCCGTTCTTCTTCAACCATACTGCTACCCTGCTGGCCTGGCTTTTGTCATATCCAGCCTCGACTACTGCCTTAAACTACCTTGCTGACCTCTTGGCCTCCAGTTTCTCCCTTGTTTCTAGTCTACTTTACTCTGCTTCCCAGATCATTTTTCTAATTGTTCTGTGCACATCTCCCCTCCTCAGTAACCTACAATAGCTGCCCACCCCTCTTTATATCAAACAAAAACTGCTGACCACTGCTTTTAAAGCATTCGATGAGCTTTCTCTGCCCCCTCCACTAATTCTCATTCTTTTTTCAACATTCCAGTTCACACATTTCATTCCTCTCAAGTAAGATTACTCACTGTGCCTTGTTCTTGTCTTTCTCACCACTGACATCTTGCTCATACAGTTCCTTCTGCCTGGAACTCCCTACCTCTTCACATTCAGCAGACCACCAATCTCCCCTTCTTCAAAGTTCTGCTGAAATCATCTCCTCTAGGAGCCCCTCCCTAATTAATCTCTCACCTCCCCCGATCAATTCCTCCGTAACTACTGTCATTTCAACTCTTCTGTGTCACCTCATCCCCTTCCAGTACCACTGATGCACACAATTATATATTCCTGGATTTACTCCTACTTGTAATTTATTTTAGTATCCCTCTCCCCAGCTAGAAAGCAAACTCACTGAGGGCAGGGATCACATCCCTTAACGCTATCATACTCTCCCAAGCACTTAATACACCACTAGACAGACTGGTAAGTGTAAAATAAATTCTCCTGTTGACTGACTGGCAAAGGAATGACCTAGTTTAACTACGCCAACTAAAGTTTCACTAAAAGATGGAAAGATCCATGATTCTTGGGAAAGAGAAAACCTTTTGTTTCACTTTCCAAAAAAAAAGAGAAAATCCCTTCACTTGTTCCATGTTCCAGATTCTGAATTTTTCTGAAGAAATACCTTTCCCTTTCTTTTCCTCAACAGTCATTCTAAAGAGTCCCTTTCACTAGTTTCAAATATCCACAGCAACGAAACTTCCACCACTTTCCTGAATCCAACTTTTTTTTCACCTTCAAATGTCATCACCATATCCCTGCAAATAACTCTTTGACCCAAATATCGATACAATATTTAGCTTGACTTACTTACAAAGCCTTAGAAGATATTAGATAAGCATTAGCTATTTTTTCCCCTACTAAATCCATTGTCTTAGCTCCCTAACCACCTTGCTGGTAAATACACAGAGATTGATAATACTTTTTAAGGGGTTTTCGAACACAGCATCAATCAAAATATAGCTATATAGGGCTGCCATCAGCACATATAAGCACACCCTTAAAAATTTTGCTACCTACCTGAATTAATATTTGTGTGGCACAGGACTTAAAAGAGATGAGCTGAGTATCCATTAAAAACAAGTATGTAAGTTAATTAATGCTGTGATCTCCAGCTACTGACCTGGACTGTACAATCCGTTATTATTCACTGTCCTATATATCATCTGTTCCTATTGCTGGTCTGTTCCAGCAAGACAGACAGCTGCAACACTATATCCCTGTTCAACCTGAGGACCATCTGACTTTAATTGTAGCACACAGCTTGATGTGGCTCTGGTTATGAGAAGCCAAAGTATCGTACTGTAATAATCTGGAAAAGCAGAAACCTGCCAACACAGGGCTGAAAACGGGGACTTGGGCTGTCTGGCTGCCTGACGGGCTGCAGGAAATATGATTAATGAGCAAGGTATAATGATATCAGGAACCCGATTAGCACCACAAAAAGGTCACAGATCAAAGTAGTATGCATTTCATGAGCTACAATCATTGCATAAAATCTGTGGGCTTGAGGTAAACCAAAAAGCAAAAGGGAAAAATTCCGTATGTGAGAACATGCTAACGGGAACATAAAATACTTCAATAATCATTTAGTCTGTTTCAAGAGGTTAAAAGGAAAGTTTAAAATGAATCAATCTGTATTGTACTGTAGCAAAGCTTTGTTCTTTATATTTCTTTAAATGGATAAATTCCTTCAAATGGATCACAGATTAGTCAATGCTAAAGGATTTTTTTTCCCCTAATGCAGGTTAAAAATATTATTTGGAAAAAAGGAAATGCTATTTGCACTTGATTTGTATTCAGGAAAATAAGCTTCTTCATAGCATAGGTCAAAACAGCATTGGTCACAACTGTTCAGGGCAGAAACCCCCAGGTTATATGCAAGACACAAGCCAGTCAAAATTCTAATATGACAATATGGCCATACTGAAAAATTATATACCAAAGCTCTTCTTGTTATGATATTAATGTGAAATTGTATATAAAAAGCAGACCCCAATGGAAAAAGTTGAGGTAACTACTACCTTCTACTACAGCTCTGCTGATTTTGAACAAAAAGAATATAGAATGAACTCCTAAACGTTTTCAATTGTCTAGCTAGAACAGAAGAAATTATTCAAATGTAAGGAGTGCTTTAAAGTAAACTGAAAATTTTAACGTGCAAATACCCCTTTTATAATCTTGACAATGGCAGTGTGATTAAAAGAACTGCTTCCCTCAAACCTTAATTTTAAACACTTCTGAACTCCAAATTCCATTAATGATGTTCTGACAATTTATTGTTTTAAATGAATCTCTTAAGAAGTGGATTAATATAAGCACTACGAAATGGGAAATAACCTACCATTTCATATTTCGGTTTTATCACCTACTATTCTGTATATTCTAAATGAATGACAAGCTGAAAAAACATCTCTAAGTACTATTTGCCATTTTATAAACCAAATTAACCCAAGAATGGTGTTACAAGTGAGGAAGTTGGGAAAGAGCAAAATTGAGATTAGGCAGTAAGATCTAGAGGAGTAGACAGAAAACAGAGCCGGTGAATGACCGGGTAGAAGGATTTTCAATGCAAAAATACAAGGTCTCCCCAGAAAAATCACATTTGAACAAATTGTTTTACTCAATAACAAAGTTAGATCTATAATGTTGACCTCTGACATTCTTAAGAATCACATCCAAATCCTTACTCAAAAAAGGTTCTTTTTAAATCTGATGAAACAAATGGTAGAGGCCCACTTCCTAAATTTGACCCATGAGCTAAGTTATAGGACAGAGAACAGTGGGCAGCAGGTCATGTCACTTTCTCATGGGGCTTATTAATAACACATGTAACTAGTGACCTAGTCCTCATAGGGTCTTAAGAGTTGTAAGGGCCATGTAATTTAAGATTATTAGTGATTTTTTTTGTGGGGGGAGGGGGAGGGACGACAGCATGGAAAAATGATTTCATTTCCTGAAAAACTGTAAAAGTTTCAAATCAGAGAATGATTAAAAATCATTTCAAAGCCTTCTCCATCTACCAAAAAAGTTCACTTACTTGTCACTCTTTCTAATAGAAACGTCACTAGAAATCTGAAAATTATGAGAGAATTTACTTCTTGAAAGCGGATATTTAGGGGTTCGAATGTCCACATCAATCTCCACCCCCACAAAAAAAGCAAGAAATAGCATAACATAACTCCATCTGAACAGTATAAAATAAGCATTTATGTCTTCCAGTGAAGAGACTTAATGGAATCCAAGTGTATACGTAGATTCATGGAATATGTGTCACTTTCAGTTATCCATATCAACTCAAGCTTTGTCCAGAAGGGCAAGGGTTAATTATTACACACCAACACATGAAAGATGCTTAGAGAACAGGCCCTTGACAGATATCACAGATGATTGCTATCTTACCAGCCTGTTTATGCGAACAAATTCTTCTGAGGTTTTGGCCCATGGTGGAAGTTCGACATCAGACACCACTGTCCCATCATCCATCACTCCAAGATTATAATTATTGAAGTTGACAAACATCTCGGGGAGATAATAAAATTCAGGGATCAGCTCCTATATGTAAATGAAAGACAATGTTACAAATTATAGATGGAACTGTGTTTAGCCATTTAAAAAATTGATCCTTTTGGCTAAATGGTAATGAATACGGGGACAATAATAAAACAGGAAAATTCTTTATTGCTTTTTCCCCACTGTAGCCTGACCTCTTAGCCCACTGACCAAATCTGATAAAGTCTTACAAGTTAGTAAAGCACTTGCTCTCAGGAAGCATTTCGTAATGTGACTGACTTTAAAGAACACACCAGCAATATGCAGCAACAAAGGGAGCATCTTCTGCGATGTGGGCAGAGTTTTGTTTTTTGTTTTTTTTAAAAAAAACCAAACACCTAAAGTAAACTCAGGATTCAAAAAATAAAACATTCCATTCTAGGAACCTGACTAGGTATACCAGTGGTTACGTTCTAAATTTAAAACATTGCATTCTAGAACCATGACTAGGTATAGGAGTAGTTACATTAAGGATACTTTCACGCCAGATTTAGCTTCAGCAAATAATAAAGTCACAAAGGTACCAATTTAAGAAAGGGAGACGAAACGAGAATCCCCTCACTGACTAGCGAAGATCAGTATTCATAATTAGTCTGGGAAATAATTTCATAGCAAGCGACAAGGGAAAAAGAAGTATTCTCCTTAACAAGTGCAAACTGCACGCCACTTAACAAGCAGAAAAACACAGGCCGTTTGGCTTTTATGTGCAATGAGCCCAATGTGTAACTATGTCAGAGGCCCTGTAGATCAGACTTGAAATCCAGTCTTGACATGGGTCAGTGGATCAGTAGTCCCTCAGCTACCCCCTCGGGGCCAGCTATGGCAAGAGCAGCTTTCCAAACAGCTGAGTAAAAAAGGAGGTCATCAGATGGTGAACAAGGTCAGGCCGAAGTAGCCAGAGCAAAGACGGGAAAGATCAAGCAGGAATTAAGCTATTATCACCTCCATCATCCATGTGAAACAGTGCTTGGTTTTGAATTGTACCTCTTTTGTTTACAATTACCTTAATTAACTAAGCGGGATAAAAATGAGCTTGTCTACCAAATGCCTGACAAGTACCTGATAAGGAGAGGTTGGGAACCATTTAAATTGGACAAATGAAGGCAAGAGAAAGAGGAGCCTGGTAACAAGGTTAAACGTCTATGAAATTAAAGGCCTGGGTCTCACCAATGCTAGAGGGCTCTTGGTTGCCCTGCTGGGCCACAAAAGAGAAGAAAAACACTGCTGGCCCAACAGCAAAGAGCTCCACTCACAGTGGTCTTGAGGACACAGATACACACACCCCACGCTTTGACCCTATGCTTATTACTGATATACCTGTGATTTTTTTTAAAATCTCATCTTTTCTCTATGAGAAAGCTGTTATCTTTTTCAAGGACACGGATCTGATTTTAGAAGGGTGAGGTCATGTTGAATGGTTGAATAGAAATAATTTTTAAAAATAATTATCCACTGATGCTTATGTTTTTATTATTATTATATCATGGTATTTGTTAAGTGTTATGTGCAAAGCACTGTTCTATGCGCTAGGGTAGATACAAGGTAATCAGGTTGTCCCACATGAGGCTCACAGTCTTAATCCCCATTTTACAGATGAGGGAACTGAGGCCCAGAGAAGTTAAGTGACTTGCCCAAAGTCATACAACCGATAAGGGGCAGAGCTGGGATTAGAACCCACAACCTCTGACTCCCAAGCCCGGGAACTCTTCAACTAAGCCACGCTTTTTTCCAATAATAGATTCAAGTGTTATAAGTATTTAATTCGTGAGGCAGCAAGACGAATCCTCAATAATTCTCCATTTGTTTTAAAAACAACGACATTTGTGTGGAGCAGATAATTTTTCTTTTAACCTTGAAAAAATGCAAATTCCATATTCTGTCTCTATTCATCCATTTTCTAAGGAAATAAAAAGTTTACATATCACATTTACCGGCACATTTCCTCTAGAAAATAAAGGGGTGATATGTGAATAAACCCATTCTATATGATTGAGGCATCAAAATTTTGAAAGACTTATGCAGGCAGACAATAAATTAGCATTAAGAGGGCATACACAGATTTTGACATCAGTTAAATGATCTTTTCATGAGTACCTTCCTTACCTAAAATGCATCAATATTACATCTTTGCTAAAATGCTCCCTTGGATGAATCCCCTTTTCTTTTAATTCCTTACACAAAAATACATTTCTACCTCTAGGACTCCTTTCAGCACTATTATAAATTCTGCTTATGAACTCACATTTTAAAAAAGAATCTTTAAAGTTGAACATGAGGCAATACTTCCCTCAAAACTACCTAAAAAGCCAAGATTTTTCATATTGAGAATTCATTTTCCAATCAGTTATACTTACTGAGTTCTTACTGTGCATGCAGCATTGTGCTAAAGGCGTGGGAGGGTACAATATAAGAGTTGACAGACATGTTCCCATCCATGATGAGTTTACAGTCTAGAGGGGAGACTACAGTTCCAGACTAACTTCCAAAGAGTTTACACTAATCCACAGTTCAATAGGTCCCAATCAGTCCTTCAATACACTGATCTGTAATCCTAAACAAAACAGATTATATTTCCTGGAAAAGGCTTAAACCTGTAGGCAGGGACTGTCTCTACTGCACCTTCCAAGTGCTTAGTACAGTGCTCTGCACACAGTAAGTGCTCAGTAAATACGACTGACAATGAATAACATTGCTGATGCTGTTTGCAAGCTGTCTGTTCACAGGTTCAGTAAATTCTTCAATTCATCTTCCCAAGGTACCTTCGGCACTCCTTGTTGACATTCCCTTCAGCTTCAACAGGTCTTTAGGTATCCCGATGTCAGTAAACACTGCTTCAGTGTCGGTAGACTGATTTAGACTTGGCTCATGATTCTTTCTGGCTACTGACAATGAATAGCAAACATCGATGATACCGATGGAAATGTTCAACGGAGAAGTTAAAAATAATGTGTCTTTCCCAGCCCAGCTCTCAGTTGGAGAGAAGCAGCGTGGCTCAGTGGAAAGAGCACGGGCTTTGGAGTCAGAGGTCATGAGTTCAAATCCCAGCTCCGCCACTTGTCAGCTGTGTGACTCTGGGCAAGTCACAACTTCTCTGTGCCTCAGTTACCTCATCTGTAAAATGGGGATTAAGACTGTGAGCCCCACGTGGGACAACCTGATTCCCTTGTGTCTACCCCAGCGCTTAGAACAGTGCTCGGCACATAGTAAGCGCATAACAAATACCAAATACCAACACAGAAGTGCACTGTGAGCCTTCAGTTTCATTTGACGCTTGCTGCCACTTTTGCTCAGCGTGGCTCAGTGGAAAGAGCCCGGGCTTGGGAGTCAGAGGTCATGGGTTCGAAACCCAGCTCCGCCACTTGTCAGCTGTGTGACTGTGGGCAAGTCTCTTAACTTCTCTGTGCCTCACTTCCCTCATCTGTAAAATGGGGATTAAAACTGTGAGCCTCATGTAGGACAAAGTGATTACCCTGTATCTACCCCAGTGCTTAGAACAGTGCTCTGCACATAGTAAGTGCTTAACAAATACCAACATTATTATTATTATTTGCTCCCCACTGGGTCTCCCGAGGACCCGCTGCCTTTTCTCATTCCATTTTCTATTTCACTTATCCCCATGCATCGCTGGGCGACATACAGCTTAGGTACCACAATTCAGTGATGGCATTAAGTACATCAAAGTGTATGTCTGGAACACATCTTAATAAAAAATGGAGTAGTAGGAATTGTAAACTACCATTTCATACAATCTTTTATTGGAATTATTGGTACAATCACTTTCATCGGTATTTATTAAGCATCTCCTTTATGAAATGCATTCTAGTGGGTCCTGAAATATTTATAAGTATCTAAAGAAAACCCTAGAAACCTAGCATGAAAGCACCTAACTATAATTTTTTTTTGCTTTCCTCTTTATGTGTCTATTATTTCTCTCTGGTTGCACTGTAAAAATTGCATGAACATCACCATGAAGACTGCTTCCCTATTCATGTTCTTAATTAAATGAACAAAAAGGGCAGTAGGTCATTGGCCTGACAGTCTATACTTACAGAAATATACATTTTAATTTATATTTCCTGTTTTGCCCTTCTTTTTCCACCAGTCCCTGTTGTCTGGAAATAGATTTTGTGTTTCTGCCTCCCCTATGAGACCTTAGGTTCCTTGAAGGTAGGGAATGTATTTCTTGCTTCTGTTGAACTCCCCCAAGTTTGAACTCCCCCAAGTACTTATTACAGGGCTCTGCATCCAGCAGATATAAATAAATACAGGAAAGTTCACCACATATGACATTACAAGTTATAATGACAGGCATTTAAATGTTTACATAGTTTCATTGTTTCAGCTTTACAACCCAGGTTTCTTCTCTGCATCAACTGTCCTTCATGGAATTAGGTCTTGGGAGAGGGTTAGTTGCATGGGAAAGGTTGGGGGACGGTGAAGGGGAGAAGAAACAATTTTAAAAAGTCCGATTGGGGGTTTGAGCAGGAAAGAGAGTTTAAGAAGGGCAGGAAGTTACCTGAACACCAATTGGAATTACCAGGGAGGGTTGGTATATATTTTAACTTCCAGTTAGATAAATGTCAGCTAACTACCCTAATAGGGAACCTCCCTAAGTATAAATAAATTAATATACCTTTATTGCTTATCTATAATTGATCGAATGAACAGTTCGTGGCAACTTGGGCAAAAGCAGGGTACCCGAACATGATTCAGGAAACAAGTTACCAACACTGTTCCTGGGCAGAAGTAAAACTGGACTCAGAGCAATGGGGGATGGAGCCAAGACATTCATCAGTGTCTTACAATCATAATAATCATAATAATCATAATAATAATGTTGGTATTTGTTAAGCACTATGTGCCAAGCACTGGTATAAGCGCTGAGGTAGATACAAGGTTATCAGGTTGTCCCATGTGGGGTTCAGAGTCTTCATTCCCATTTTACAGATGAGGTAACTGAGGCACAGAGAAGTTAAGTGACTTGCCCAAGGTCACACAGCTGACGAGTGGCAGAGCCGGGATTAGAACCCATGACCTCTGAATCTCAAGCCCGGGCTCTTTCCACTAAGCCATGCTACTTCTTACATTCTAGAGAACGTGAGCTCATTGTGGACAGGGAAAGGCTCTATCAACAGTGTTGTACTCTCCCAGGTGCCTGGTCTAGTGCTCCATATGCACCAAGTGCTCAATAAATGCCACTGATTGATTCTAAAAGACCACACGTTGGGCCCGGTGGGAACTGTGGAAAAAGCAAAACATGCCAAAGCATGGCACTGGCAGCGAGACTCTAGCTGACCTCGAAGGCTGGGACCAGAGGAACACGATGGGTCCCCGGACAGGAACAGAGATCGTGTGTTGCAGCCAATTAAAACCAGAGCAGCAGGGGTGCAGGCCAGCAGGCCAGCTTTCTCCCAAACCCACCTCCGTACCTCACCCAGAGTCATGCCGGCTCACCCCAGGAGCCTAGTGGCTGCCTGGCACGCCTGCATTTCAGGTCCTGGAAGGGCCTTGAGTGGCAGGTGGAGCCACAGCATGGCTAAGGCACACCTCAAAACCAGTCAGGGCGATCCAGCACTTACTCTTTACCCGGTGCCCTATTCCACATCGTTCCAGCTTATTTCCACCCCTCTTCCTATGAGAAATTGGTTCCAAGGTACGTTTCAATTTAGCTGTACATTCCAAGAACCAATTGCCTATACTGTCGATATATCGATTGAGATGGTGTTCATTTTTTCATGACCATTACAATGACAAACCAAATATCTACACCTATCAACCCTCTACGCTAAGCCTATCCTTTTGATCACCGCTGCAGGTCCCAAGACGCCGGCCCCTTGGGAGAGAGCATCTGCCTGGAAATACTGTTATGAAAGTAAGCCTGAAGTCCAAGAATATATCAGGAAATACTGGAGCTCACGTTTCCAGGTAGAACTATGCTTGTCCCCAATTTCTTTTCCATCCAATCTTCCAGATCCCCTTCATCCCAACAGAGGTATTCTTACCCAGACAATGGCTGTCCTCACATGAGTTTGTTCTCAAACATCTCCCCACATCCCAGAAGCTATCTGTGATGTGGAAATGTGGGTGAGTGTATACATATGTCTTTTTGTATTTGTATTTTGATTGTGAATATGGAAAAATAAAAGCATATGTGTAATTGTGTGAATAAAATTGCAATATATGAGAATGAAGCCATGTGGGTAGGCTCTATCAATGGGAGATGACTTTATCTTGAACAAAGGGACAAAGTAACCCACAAACTGGAAAGGAAAGGAAGTGGACTAAGGATGTTCCTTGAAGTGGTGAGGAGCCTGAGGACTTCTCCCTTCAAGTCCTGTTTTAAATGCATATGTCAATGTTGCTAATTTATGCTACATAATTTTTCACACCTCTTACTATTTACTCTCAGTGTTCTCTGTCATCTCACACTGGGACTCTGAGTCCCTTGGGGGATGGAAACCATTTTTTATTAGTTTATTTACTGGATTATTCACTCAGTGCTCAAAACAGCACTTTGCTCATAGTAGTGTTCGATTGTTACCATAACAGTGATAAACAATTAAGACCCATTAAAATCTTAAAACTACAAATCAGAAGCTAAGAAAAATGGATATAAACAAAAAAATGGTATAAAGACATTCTAATACGTGTCTTGGGGAGAGCTGTTACTAAGCGTTAAAACCACTTTGAGATAAAGTTTCCTTGCATATTCTATGACAGCATAAAAAGATAGTGATTTCCCCATTTCTATTTAACAACAACACAAAATTTCCTTTGGTAAAATAATTTAAATTGTAATAAAGAAATATTATTCTGAAGCCCCAGTAGACATTATAAAAACAGTCACTTTAGAATTAAAAAGAAAATACACTCTATTTCCTTTTTCTAATGGATCTGGATAATGCTGCATTTCAAATTAGCCTAAAAGGACTCATTTATTTATTAATGTTTCTGTCAGTGGCAAATAGACACAGGGATATCAAGACAAGTTACTTTAACTTGGATTTTAGGGAAAATAAAGCAGGAAAAGCAATATCACTAGCAGCATTGAAAAGACTAATATAGTGAATTAAGAGACATCTCCACAAGCTGCAAGGTGAACAAAAACCTTTAAGTCACTCTTACCTCAATCTTCCCTGGGACTCTTTATTTGATCTGGGAGTATAATCTGATTCGATAGGTGAGCTCATTATGCATTCAGTCTCCTTGCGCCCCAGGTAGTTCAACACTGGATAAGACTAGAGCCCTCCAGCACTCACCAAGCAGAACTACTGGGAAAGGTTCCGACTAAAAGGCGCTGATATACCAGAAAAGTCCAGGACTGAACGAGGTCTTCTGATGCTAAGGCTTTAAAGAACACAACACTTCCCTAGTCCTCCCTACATGGACGTGGCCTATGCCTATCTTCAATTGCTTAGCGATGTTCAGTGAATACTGAATAAATATCACCGACTGATACTATTATATGTAAATGTGTTGAAGGCATTGAGAAGCAGCTTGGCCTAGTGGATAGAGCACAGGCCTCGGAGTCAGAAGGACCTGGAGTCTAATGACCTTTGGCAAGTCACTTCACGTCTATGTGCCTCAGTTACCTCATCTGTAAAATGGGGATAAAGACTGTGAACCCCATGTGAATGAAACAGGGACTGTGTCTAACCTGACTATTTGGAATTTACCCCAATGCTTACAACAGTGCTTGACACATAGTAAACACTTAATAAATACCATCATTATCATCATTAATCCTATTTATTATTATTTTACCCCACAATTGTTGGCAGGACTAGAAGGCTCCCCAACCATGACAGTGAGCCCCAGGTAGGACGTGGTAGACCTGAAATCTCTTGCTCATTTCTCCCTTTCTCAACTCTTCCCCCTTTCCAAACTTTTCTGATTTCTACTCTTAGGACTACATCAATTTGGCCACATTTTTATATATTTGTTCAAATATATATACAAGATTTCTGAAATAATGATTCTTAGATGTCACTGTTATTTGTACATAACCTGAGAGAGAAAATATTGCAGAAACTTATATATTGTGTACATAATAAACTCTACATTTATTCATTCCAGGTCAAAATATTTTCCTATTCCTTCAAAGAGCTTACTTTCACTGTGGCCTGCATCCACTTGAATATTATTTTTATGCCCTCTTCAAACTACTTTCTTCAGATTCAAACAAGAGAAACAAATGTGGAGACAGTGGGAAAAACCAAAGAAAAATCACAGAAAATTCACTAGTCTACCATGCAATAAATCAATTTATTCTTCCCTCTAACTAATTTAGGGAGAGTGCATTTTGGCATGAAGGCGAAAGAGCTACATTTTAGCTAGATTTAAAGCTAAATAAATTCTGGAGAATAGTGGCAGAAGGGAGAGAGCTCACAGGATAGCTGATGGATATTGTCTAACACTGGATGTTATATATCCCTTCTTCAGAATAAAAAAAATAGAAAAAAGATATATTTATAGTATCTTATTCACAGTATATATTTCCATACCCAGGCACAATTAAACACTTATTTGAAACATAAAGTATGTCTCTCCCCCCAGCCCACCCAAATGTGAAGAAACAACTGAAATGGAAAAACAAATTATTTTCTCCAATAGTGATTTGAAAAAAAAAAGAATTTCAAATAAGGAAAATCATTTCAAGATAGATTAATAATGGAAAGATGTTATGCTGAAACTGTTCGTGACATGCATGTATTTACAAAAAAATACACTGCTCGGTTTCCACGAAAGAAAGAAATGCAGTTAGACGTAAACACATCGTTGCTTTGTATCAGCATGCTTGTTTTGTAATCAGCAGGTAATTTGGCAACTAAAAAGCAGTAGTACTTTCTTTTAGCCCAAGTCCATTTTTTCCACCATTAGCTATCGAATGGAATGGTGTGGTGTATGGCATTTTATCATACATAATAGCACTCCGGTATTGATCAAACAATCTTGTATGTAATCAATCAACCAGTCAATTGTATTAACTGAGTGCTTCCTGTATGCAGAACACTGTACTAAGCACTTGGGAGAGTACGCTATGACAGTCGGGAGACACGTTCCCGGCCTGCAACAAGCTTACAGTCCCGTTTACACTTTAGATCTCTGCAGATGTAGACTTCCATAAGTACAGATTATTAAATGTATTTCAGTTTCAAGTTGCTTCTGGGGAAGATTATTTGGGTTTTAATTTGAGAGATTTCATCACACTTGGAAATAAAATGACACAGAAACTGGCCATCAGGTTTCTTAACAGCATATTTGGCATATCGTTGTCTGGTATCATTGTTTACTTGGTGGGTATATACTGAACAGGATATATATTTGTGTTTAAATGATAGAAATGTATGTGAATCTACACATGCCCTTTTATGTGCAACCGAATGGTTAATATCAAATTTCAAAAATGAAAGACATTTGGGTTTTACACTGCAAATCAAATCACTTTCTAAAGAAACCTTAACAGACCAGGAGATTGCCCTTTTATGCTATTTAATATTGCATTTCACAGCCATCTGCTCTGACAGAAAATTTGGTGAACTGAGGCAAAGTTTGTGTCTTTTCAATACTTCGAATGTACTTCTACGACGGAAGTATGCTTTATATTCATCAGAATGGAAGACTCAGCTCTGAATAAAAAACATATGTTCAGCATTTTTCAAAAAAAGCATCAGTGCTGAACTGATAAGTAAACAATACTGACAAAATAACAGTTAAGCATTTATGATTTACAATTTTATCTGCCTTAACGATAGTATGATTATTTAAATTGAGAGATAGGACTTGGAGGTAGGTAACACGGTCTGATGTAGTATATCAACTCTTAAAATCAAAATTTTGAAAGGTTCAACCAAAGGTTATACCACAGTGCAGGATTATCCCAAGGCTTTGATCACAAATCCCAAAGCTTTCATGGCATAATGACAAGGATTGGTTGTGACCACACATATGCTTTAGCTTTCGTTATTAAAGTGGGATACCCACTGACACGAACTGCTGCTGCATTTAGCCTGTGTGGCTCTTCTAATATCTACGGATTCCAGCCATAGCACTAAACTTACCACATTATATCTGTGCAACAGCTCAAAAAAGTTCATCTGTCAAGGATGCTCACGAACTTTAAGCTTTATGGAAAAGCATAGATATCACCAAGAAAATGAAAATTACTATAACTTGAAAGAAGTCATTTCTCTTCACAGAAAATTTTGCTTGGGCTCCAAATTGCCGCTCCAAAATAGTGAATCTGTGGCTGTCCAACATTCAGGAAATGGTATTGCATTACCACCAAAAAATTCCAGAAAGATAAAATTTCCCCTATTGAAATAATATTTTGGAGGATAACATACATAGAACAAAACTGAAAGTATCAAAAATTTCAAGCTTCTCTTCTAAGACATAAAAAAACAGATGGCTATTTCTGTGGATCTTGCAGTATAATTTCCACCAAGAATCAGAAATTTAAGAAATGAATATTTATTTTCATTTTCCTGCTGTAATTCAGTGACAATCCTTTAAAAACATACATGTTCAAAACAAGAAAACATTATTACTTTCAAACAGGAAAGAACTGTCACAGGCACACTACTGAGGTAAAATACTTGACACCAACTCACAATTTCTGAGTAGTTACCCAGTTTATGACTAGCAGGTCAGTGCATCATGAATATGTATGTGAATATATATATACACACACGGATCCAAGAATAGTATTGGCTAAAGAAAACAAATTAACATTTTGAGATGTATCATTTCATCCATTAGGTAAAATAAATACTACCACTTACTCTGGAATGGCTGGGGAGGCTGGGTCTCTCAAGACAGACCATCAACTCTTCCCAGCTTCAAGCCTTATTAAAAAATCCACATCACCAAGAGGCTGAAGCCCTCACTTACCCCACTCCCTCTCCCATTTGCCTCACTTGGGAGAGAGCAGTAAGGCTTAATGGGCAGAGCCCGAGTTTGAGAGTCAGAGGTCGTGGGTTCTAATCCCGGCTCCGTCGCTTGTCTGCTGTGTGATCCTTTTTACTGTGTATCTACCACAGTGCTTAGAACGGTGCTTGCCATATAGGAAGTGCTTAATAATAATAATAATAATAATAATGTTGGTATTTGTTAAGCACTTACTATGTTTGTTAAGCGCTGGGGGAGATACAGGGTAATCAGGGTGTCCCACACGAGGCTCACAGTCTTAATCCCCATTTTACAGATTAGGGAACTCAGGCACAGAGAAGTTAAGTGACTTACCCACAGTCACACAGCTGAGAAGTGGCAGAGCCGGCATTCGAACCTATGACCTCTGACTCCCAAGCCCGTGCTCTTTCCCTTGAGCCACGCTGCTTAACAAATACCATCATTATTATTATGGTAATGCCACATCCTATCACTAATGAAAAATGCCCACCTTGCCCACTGTGTATCCATAAAAAAATAAAAATAAATACATAAATAAAACTGGCTTACAAAATATATCCACCTCAGATATTTTTATGCATCAATTCCCAAGTTCCTATATTGGCAACTCAGAGCTAGCATCTCCCAGAGAAAAGTTTTCAAAACTAAGCCCTCAACGAATGCTGCTGGGCAGACAATTCTTGCACCTGGGGCCCTGGGCCGGCACCACTTAGTGGAGAGTGCAGTGCAACCCAGAGTCACCACGCTCTGAGAGACGCTTCTACCGTTTCAGAGACCTGTGGCGAGACCAAAGTCGATACTAAATAAACCAATTAGTTGATCAAGCAATCGCATTTCTTGAACACTTACTGTGCGCAGAGTACTGTACTAAGCACTGGGGACAGTAAGATATCACAGAGTTGGCAGACAAGTTCCTGTCCAGTCTAAAGGAGGAGCTTACACAAAAATTGCTGTCATTATGCAGGTCAGTGACCAGCACATTTGGATCATCGACAGGTCTAGGGTGACAAGTTTCCTAGAAACTGGAATTTTGTTGCCTTGTCTGGGCTGAATGCCTTAGCAACCCTGGGAAGAGACAACAAACTATCCTTATTTCATGTTCATAAACAGATGTATGAGTTGAGAACTTCCAGAGTTCTCATTCATAGTTTAGATTTCTGGGTGAAGGCTTGAGCCAAGGGACAGAAAGAAGCTCTAGTATAAAAGACCTGACCCTTGTCATAAAAGGCGGAGGACAAAACAAGTGTGTAACCTCAAGGTTTGAATAGTTTTTTCCCCAAAACTATTAGCAGCCAATAAAACTACAATGTATGGCAGGCACATCCGATCAGTCTGTTAGCCCAGTTCTAAACTGCAAACTAAGATGTTATGGATAATTTATACCCACGTGTTAGTAGACTTTGTGGTCTATGAGAAAAAATATGGTGTTAAAAGTCAAGAGGTATCTTTAAGCCCTAATAATAACAGCAATCGTATTTGTTACACTTCCTAAGTGGCAAGTATTGTACTAAGCACTGGGGTAAATTTAAGACAAGCAGAGAAGACAGTCCTTGTCCTACATGGGCTCATAGCCTAAAGAGAAGGGAGACTAGGTATTTACTCCCCATTTTATATACAAGGAAACTGAGGCACACAGAAATTAAGTGACTTGCTCAAGAGCACACAGGAGGCAAATAAATGGCAGGGCTGGAATTAGAACCCAAGCCTTACAAGCCTGTGCTCTTTTTAGTAGGCCAGTATCAGTTCTGCTGCTGAAGGTGTATTTTTAGATAAAACATATAACTGCTGTATACTCAGTTTCCTCACATGTAATATGAGGGCAAAACAAATAATAAATGTAAGATCCTTTTTAAAAAAAGGGAAAATTCTTTAAAAAGTAAAAGGGCTGTTCCTTTCTAAATTAAGACTAGAAGTATTGGGTGTCAAAAACAGTATAGCTGAGAACACCTTGGGTAACTCTTTCTGAACACAGAACAAACAAGGTCTCACAAAAGCAGAATGATGGTAGGCCTCTTCTAAGGTCTAAGCCTTAGTGAACGGGGCACAACTCCAACCTGTGGGTTTAGCACCCGCCAAAATTCATTTGTACAAGAGCAAACCTGTAACACCTTAAGTCGTAACAGATGATTCAGGTGGACCATTGTTTACCTTGATATCAGAAGTGTCACGCTGACTGTTACGCCATGCTCTTGAAACAGATGAAAATGTTCTGTCGGCATGATCAAATTTGCCACCCTGGAGATTTAGGAAAAATGTTGTGAAGGGCTCCTACAAAATAAAAAAAAATTGAAAATGATAAATTAATTGATAATCATTATACCTAAATAAGTGCTTTGCCATGATTCAGTGTCTACTTCAAAAATGAATATAAAATGAGGGGATTATATTTTCATACTAAAATCCTTTTATTTTAAAAATTGACTCAAAAGAAATATTTTTAGTGATGCAAAAATATGAAAAATCACACTGTTCCTTTAACATTTCCCCTTTTCAAAAATATATTAATACCCATATGTTCAATGGCGAAAAGATTTTCAACTTAATATTCACATGGTTATGGTTCAATATTTAAATTTATGATTGAGAAAAGAAAAACATTTGAAAGATTTAAAAGCTTCCTCTTAAAAAACACTTAAACACATATTAGTGGATAATTGCTTGAAATTAGCTAAGCACTATAAATTACTTCAAGGATTTATGTCTACTTGTACCTTCTAACAAGCTTTAATTAACGATGTACTGCTAATGCTTTCCCAAAGAAATTACTTTCCAGTAGATGAATTACCTTTCAATTTTACAGAAACTTCTACTGCTTAACCAATAAACTATCAATACATGACATCTACTACGTTGCAGACAGTGTGGGATCATTTAGGACAAGATTACAAAAATCCATACTCCTGAAAGGAACAAAATCAATGCTTCTTATTTCAAACATTCTGAACCTGCAAATAATCTTCAGAGGAATTTTAAATCAGCCAACAAATTGGCCACTGGGTAAAGGGAAAAGAGCAGAAAGCATACATTTAAAGATCTCTAAGAAAATAAGTATTTTAATAAAAGTGGAACCCACATTCTTTCTACACCGTATCCACAGACAATGTAAGATCTCTACCTTGAGTTGAGATTGTTTCCAAATAAAGACACTATTTTAGATACGTGGATCATTCCTAAACCCACTAAATTAGCAAGTATGAGTATAAATTAGCATAAACCAGTTTGGACAGATTGCAAGCTTAGTCTTCAAAGACTGTGTTTTTTACTCCTATTGTACTCTCCATAAATGCTTATTCCATGCACGGCACACATATCTGATGCACAATAAATACTACTAATTGACCAAGCCTGGAGGCTTGGGCTACTTGGAGATCTACGGATACATTTTTGTTGTGAGCCTCTGGCGACTGTAAAGATTAGTATTTTAATATGTACTGGATATGTGAGCGGCATAAAGATGAACAGGGTCTCCATACTAGGCCACCATGTAATCACAGCGCAATATACAATGATCGCTTTACTGACTGCGTATGAAGTCAGTTCTCTTATAAAGCAGGAGTTGGATGTTTGATGAACCTTGCTTTGTGGAAAATTATTGTTAGACTAATCATGTCTTGACTAACACCATGAGCTTTTAGTGTGCAAAACCATTTATTCTATCACTCAGTCAACTAATGAAAGTCTGTGTTAAAGGAGCTCTGACTACACTGTTTTTCACAGCTTATGGATTGCACTTCCAAAAGTGGCAGCGAGTTGGCTATGATGCCTAAGTCGAGGGTCAGAAGTATGTACAATTCTGTGAGATGAGAAATTTACACAGTGTGAACTTTCTCTGCATGGAGACCTTATCTTTTAGAGCCTTAAAAGCACACTGCAAGGGCTACTCATTCTAGGATCCATATAGTACATAGAACAGGGCCATTCTGAGCGAAGACCTCAGTACCTGATAAATCCAGATGGCCTTATGGTAGTCCTTGCAGCTGGGGTTAATGCTGTAAAGAAATATACCCAAAACACCCCTGGTATTTCCGAGGGAGAAGTGAGAGGAAAAGATCCTTAAATCAGTCAATGATATTTTTTGAGTACCTGGAAGAGTGCAATAAAATAGATTTGGTAGAAATGATCCATGATTAGTAGGAGCTAACGGAAAATAGTGGGAGACAGATTTTAAAGTAAATTACTGATAGGGGAAGTGGTACAGTGTTAGGATTTGTAGAGAAGTGCTGTGGAGCTGTGGGTGCTTAATGCTAATGTTAATGTTGGTATTTGTTAAGCGCTTACTATGTGCCGAGCACTGTTCTAAGCGCTGGGGTAGACACAGGGGAATCAGGTTGTCCCACGTGGGGCTCACAGTCTTAATCCCCATTTTACAGATGAGGGAACTGAGGCACAGAGAAGTTAAGTGACTTGCCCAAAGTCACACAGCAGACAAGTGGCCGAGCCAGATTCGAACCCATGAACTCTGACTCCAAAGCCCATGCTCTTTCCACTGAGCCACGCTGCTTCTCTACAGCGTGGCTAAGTGATGCAGAAGGGAGGGAAGAGTAGAGGAAATGAAGGTTTGGAGAAGGGATGGTGGAGGAGATATGATTTTAATTGAGAGTGAGTGGTTAAAGATGGTGACCAGGGAAAGAAGAAAGGGGATGTCAGAGAGGATGAGGTAGAGGCACAGATCGAGGGGGTAGATTTTAAGAGGAGATGGAAAAACTCCTTTTGCAAAATGCTGGGAAGGATGGGAGAGCCAATGGTGGGCAGAAAGAGGGTGGCACTGGAGAGGTACAAGGGAGATTTTGGGAGATCACCCCCAAAAGTTTCACTAAGTGGCAAGGTCACTGGGGCAAGAGACGTGGGAAGGGGATGCAGGGGCTTTGAGGAGGGATTAATGTTTGAAACAACTGGCACGGGCAATGGGTATGGGAGTCAGTAAAGATAGGGAAATATTGTTGCCGGGCAGAAGAGAGGCAGAGCTTCGTCAAGTGGGAATCGGTTTGAGATGGACAAAGTTGGCTTAATGTGTGGATTTCCTCCAGCAGCATTCTACAGTTTGAGCACAAAATTGAGGGAAAAGCACTGTAGAGGTGATCCAGGGACGTGGATTGGTGCAACTAGATTGTCAGAATGATAAGGGACTGAGGAATTTGAGTTCATTAGAGAAGGAGGAGTTTAGGGCGTGGATTTGTGCATCGAGAGAAGGTAGTCTGGGTAGGGATATCATATGAGGCTCGATGACATTGGGAATGTGGAAATCTTGGTGAGGAAATAAGACAGTTTTGCATCAAGGGGTGTGGAAGAGAAGGCAGATGAGGAGGTTGTGGTCACAGAGAGCAACTGCAGAGTTGGTGAGGTTGATGGTACAGTGACTAGAGATGATGAGATCGAGCATGTGTCAAGATTAGTGAGTGGGTGAGGTGGGGTGGAGCAAGAGCTCAGTGGAGTTGAGGGGTGAGAGGAAGCGGAAGGGTTACTGGGAACATCCCCATGGATACTGAAGCTCCTAGGGTGAGTGTACGGATGGAAAAGAGAGATAGAATGTGAAAAAGGGGTCAAAACTGTTCAAACATTTGGAGGTGAGCCCTTAGGGCAGCTAGATGATGGCACCAGCAACTGGAATGACTGGTAGAGGCAGATTATATGGGCTTCAACAGAAGGGGAACAGAGGGATGGGGGAGGTGGGATGGTGTGAAAGTGTTTTCGCAGGGGGCAAAGAGGAAGCGAACTCCAACCCCTTTCCCAGTAACTCTTGGTGAGTGGGAGAAGATCAGATGCCCTCAGGAGATATTGTCACCTGGGGAAGAGACAGGTTTCAGTCATGGCAAGGAGGAACATTGGGTTAGGAAGAGGTCAAGGATGAAGGGAAGCTTTCCTACGACAGAGGAGCAGTTCCCATGGCTGCACCTGACTGGGGCTATGGGGTGAGGGTCGGGAGGGTAAGAGATGAAATCTCCAATGAATATGCTCTGTTCAATCAATCAATGCTATTTATGAAGTGCTTACTATGTGCAAAGTATTGTACTAAATATTCAGGAGAGTACCAGAGAGGTGGAAGACACAATCTCTATTCACAAGGAGCTTGCAAAGGAGACAGAGAATAAAATAAATTATAGATTAATTACTCAGATTAAACTTACCAATCTTAACAACCATGCAAGCACAAAACTTGATGTTGAGTAATGAGTGCCATAGTGAAATTTGGGAACTTGATCATCTTCCCATGATTCATAACGCTCTGCGAAGAAGGCCGCTCGTTTTGGATTCAGAGCTCCAATGGGCTAAATGTTGAAAGAAAAATGCAAATGGGAACATTACAATGTTATCTGATTTACTATCTTCAAAGACAATTTCATTACCATACACTCAAGCCTTTTAAGGAACATATACATATTACTTTTTACCAAAAGAGTGTTTCATTCAATGTGCTGGCAGAAATGTATATTCCAGCACTCGATCAATCAGTTGTAATTACTGAGCACTTACTGTGTGCCGAGCACTGTACTATGTGCTTGAGAGAGTACAATATAACAACTTAAGAGAGTTGACAGATACATTCCCTGCCCACAACAAGCTTACCATAGAGGAGGAGGCAGACATTAATATAAATTACAGATATGCACGTAAGTGATGTGGGGTTGAGTTTGGGGGGTGAATGAGCAAACCATGGCAATGCAGAAGTCAGTGGGAGAGGAGAAAACGAGGGCTAGTCAGGGAGGGCTCTTGGATGGATATATGCCTTCAGTAAGGCTTTGAAGGTAGAGAGAGTAACTGTCAGATAGGAAGATTATTACTGTAGATGTTGACCCTTCAGTTAGTCCAAAACAAGTGCTTTTCATCACAAGTACAGAAAATGTTACATAAACTGGGTACTGGTTTAGTGATACTTTGCAATTACCATGACAAATGTATTGAATAAAGTGGGTGCAATAATCAGAGGCAAGAAAAGCAATTTTAGGATTTGGGAGGTTTAAGAAATGCAATGGACTAATCAAGAGTTTATTCTAGTGGTGTGGATGGTAATGGTGGTAAAGCAGGGTTAAATAAGGTGGCGATGGGGAAGGGAGAACAGGATTTGTACCAGTAACAGTGAACATTATTATAGTCACAGGTCCCCATCATCAGTTATTGCTATTTCCTGGGTAAAATATGATTCTATGGAATATATAGAGAAGTAATTATCAAAGATTAGTGAACAGGACCTTATTTTACACTAAAAACAGACAGTAAACCATACTGTTTGGAATTCTCTGAGTAAATACAATTCCATAAAATGTTGTTGCTTACAATAAACTTTTGATTTCTTCTCAAAATAAGATCAATCCGATGAAGCACACAAAAAGTGACTGCATCAAAATTTACAGATAAAGCTTTACTTCATTATGCAAAAGGCAAAGATTTTCAAACAGTTGTATTCATTTGCAGGTTTCCAATTTAACTGCCTTATTTGTTAAGGCAAAAGATGGGAAAAATATCTTGTTATTATGAAAGGGCAGTTCACTAAAAGCCTTTTCCAATTCTTGGATTTGAAAAAACGGGAGAATTATGCATTTAAATATATGAATATATCACGGCTGAATTCAATAGCAGTAATCCAATTTACGTGTAAATGTATTTTTATATTTCCAGGATTATATTAAAGAAGTTATTTTTAAAGTGGCACACAGAATGTATAAATTGAGATGTGCTATTTAAATTAGTTATTTCTTCTTAGATTCATCCAAATATATATATATATATATATAAATATATACACACATATCATTTAAATGGCACCTAAGATCTAGTCTAAAATTTAACATAAAGGAGTTTTAACTGCAATTAGAATAGAATTGCAAGGATTTTTAGCAATTCACCTAATTTACAATGTTACCATTTTAAACAATAGTTTCTTTTTGGAGGAAATCTGATCTGTAAATTTATTCCAGGAGAAGTTAAATTGACTCCAAAAATTCCTTTGTTGCAGAACCAATTTGGCATGTCTTTAAGCATGTTTTAGACTTCTTTTACCCCCAAAGACTAACTTCTGCTAGAGGAAAAAAGGAAGAAATAAAATCATTGGAAGACAAATTATATGAATTAAAAATAGAATCAATGCTGCTTTTGTATGGTTCTGCAGCATTTTAAGTATTCGCTTTATCTGCTTCTATTTTTATTACTCTCCAAATGAGTACACCCCAAATCAATAGTTATAGAATTATGTTTCTTGACTATAATGCTAAAACCAATTAGGATTGATTTCACTAGCCTTTGAAAAAATGGTATCATGCAGAGATCTATACAACTAGAACCCACAGTATTGATTTTGGCTGTTATTGTTACAGTTGGTTTCTGGTGCCTGTTACAGGACAACTATCAAGGCACGCCACATTTATTTGCAAGCATATAAAAAAGTCCCCAAATAAAAGAAGGCTTAAAAAAATAGAACAGTGTAGCTGTGCACTGACAATGATACACTATCAGCTTACTCAGAGAAGTTACAGTGGGAATACACACATTGAATTATACATTACACGAATGCACTGATTTATTGTGGTAATAACATCCACCTCATTAAAAGATTCTGCTTTGCTGCAGTCGGAGGGCTACATATTGTTTACTGCTATAAATTAATGGCAGTGCACAGAAGACTGTGGAACCATTCTAACAATAGATCTGTAATGACAGTGCTGTATATCACAGCTTCCTCAGCAGCTTCATAATAAAATGGAGACAATGTATTGGGCTAATACCACACTGGCCCATATTTTTCTGACAACTGCCTTAACAGATGAGCTGATTCAACTATGTTATAATGTACTGTAAAACATTTAACTGAGCACAAGTCAGAGTAAAAATGTTTCATAATGTGCTTTAAAAAAAAAAATCTACATTCTGAGTGTAATCAAGATGTTTAACAATTTTCCACAAGAACTGAATGAAATGTGGAAATGGACTCACTACGGGACACAATGGATGAAAAAGGCAGAGGGCAAATGTGTCTTCTGAAGATAATTTTTTTTTAATTTGCTTTGGGCCTGATTGGGCATGAAGTACTATTAACACTAAGTGCCAAACTAATATAAGCAGTAGGGCCGTAAGCAAAAAAATGAAATGAACAATAGGAAAGAACTTAATACCAGTGTCACGCCTGAGACACACTGGGAACTCTGACATCAGCATGCTCTCCATCAAGTATTTTAGGTCTTTTCCTTATCAAATCCTGTGTCCACATCTCACTGCTGCATAAGGAGGGCACAAAGAGCAGGAACCCCCACGTTCTGACAGTCTCCCGCCGACAACAGATGAGCCTCAATCCTGAGATTTTGGAGCAAGAACTAAACCAAAAGAATTGATTAGGGTGATGGTAGCTTGTGTGGGGCCATTGACAGTCTCTCATTCCTGCTGGTAGCACAATGCAAAGTGAATGCATAGGGTTTTAAAAATATTTTATAAAGGACCCATTTATGGCCAGAGTGCCTGAAGCACAGAACTCTAGTTGTGCCAGAGTATCATAAGCCAGAAGGCAGTTGCCCTGGCAGCTGCTGAGATCTTTGCTGGCCAAGTAAATCAGTTATTTTTCAGGATTCCTGCTGGGCCTGTCCACCCCCAAAAACCACCTAAGGTCAGAAACCGTCAGCACTTAGGCATAATCCCAACAAACAGGGCAGAGACTTGAACCCAGGTTTCCTGATTCCCAAAGCCACACTCTTTCACTGGACCAACATCAGAGAAAGAGTGTAGCCTAGTGGAAAGAGCATGATCCTGAAAGTCAGAGGACCTAGGTTCTAAATGTCTGCTATATAACTGTAGGCAAAACACAGCTTCTTGTGTCCCAATTTCCTCAACAGTAAAATGGGTATTCAATACCTGCTCTCCCTTCTACTTAGACTGTGAGGCCCATATGGGACAGGAACTGTGTCCATTCTGATTAATTTGTATCTATCCAGTGTTTAGTCACAGTAAGCACTTGTCTTGTCTTATGCCGTTGAGTTGTCTCCGACCCATAGCGACACCACGGGAACATCTCTCCCAGAAAGCCCCACCTCCATCTGCAATTGTTTTGGTAGCAGATCCATAGAGTTCTCACTTAGCCCATACAATTTAAAAATGAATTAAAAAAGGGAAAAGAGGAAACCTTATCAACTAAATTTGTATTATTTTAGAGGACATGTTCTGGAATGCTGATGAAAGGAGTGGAGTGGTATTCAGGGTCACCAGCACACCTAGGTGGCAACTGTTAATTAGGAAGATTTCTGAGGCAATTAGGAGGGACACATAACACAATCCATCAATAAAATCTCACTGTCCGCGTATTACTATAAGGCAGTCCAACTTATCCCAACACTGGGAAGGGGTGGAAGAGGAAAAAAAGGAACCAGGAAATGGACTCCTATGTGTCCCTTCCTGAGAGAAGTTCAACCGAGTGGCTATTAATGTCTTCTATGTATTCACCTGTAACCGAGCCAGTTGAAAGGATTTATTGGGAAGACTGTAAAGTGCGTCACATAGTTGGGGAAGAAACCTCTCAGACAATATGAGGAGAGAGTTTTGGAGCTGTGATCTTGGGAGGGCAGGACACAAGGGAGGCTAGGAGCCTTGACCCTGGAAAGACACAGGATAGAGTAAAGGTTTGGGTCCAGAGGTTAAGACTATGGAGAAGTGAGGATCCTGGCAAGGGAAAGTATTAGATCTAGGAAAATATGGTTCAGACTGGAATTCTGTTTGTTGCCAAATTAATATATTAAATGTATTGGCATGAAAACTCTTAAAAAAATTTCCAGTGTCCCTGATCTTGGTGTCTGCCTGAGGTAGGGGCTGGCAGAGGAAATACAGGTGTGGGGAGCTACGTGGACCTGGGAAGGTGAGGGAGCCCTTTCCCTGTGAACTTCTGTAAGCAGCTCCAGGAGGTGGAAGGTAGCTTAGTCCTCAGGTGATCATCTTGTCTTTGGGGAGATACCTGTGTTTGAGAGAGAAGGTAGTGGCAATGATAGGGTTGCAGGGATTTGGGATGCCATTAGGCAGGGATACCCAAATCCTCTCTGACTCAGCAAAAGAAGAACTGAAGGGCTTTAGGAATCATGGAAGCTAAAAGGGGTGTAGGCTCTCCAAAGTGACTACGGGGGTGATTTTGGCTGGGATTTAAGGCTGAGACTCTCCAGAAATACCTCACCTTAGCTTATCACTTGTAAGTTCCACCGGACTAAACAGTGATGAAAAAATTACTGGTAGAAAATCTCCCTATCGCTTATTGGCTAACAAGTCAGATATCATTTGCACTGTAGATTTTTCCATCTACTGTTAGGTTTACCCCATGAAGGAATATAGCACCAATGACAGTGATGGAACCATTAAACCAAAAGAGGTCATGATAAAAGTGTTTTCTAGACAATTCCATAAGAATATTACATTGAATCAATGTCATCTTTCAATAACTTCTACGACATGTAGGGTTAACTAATGGAGTTGAGACTCAGATTATTTTACCATAGACATCTAGAAGTAAAAACAAAGAGCAAAAGAAATACATGAAGGAAAGCTATTTGGATTGGATTGTATGATTCTTTATGGCAAAGGAGAGCATAACAAATGTACAACTAAAAGCATTTGTCAGCAGTCTACAAAATCTTCTCTCCAGTCCCCAAGCAAGCAACCAACAATCTGGTACCACTCTGGATTTCAGATAAATGAAAAGGTCATGTCCTTTAAAAAAAATTCAAGGTGCTTCAAAACACTGTATGTAAAGAACATGAAAAAAGTACCATAACATACTTTTTATTCATAATTGGACATCAAAAGACTGAGGGAAAGGAAATTCTAGCTTATATTCACAGTCAGCAGTGCAAGCTATGGGAAAATTCACAGAATAAAGCACACACAAAGTTTTCGCCTGTCTATTGAAAATAGACTTACCAAAAAAGGGACAATAAGAAAAACAGAATCTATCTTCAATCATTTCCACCAGAATACTTTGCAAATGTGGTTATTTAGGATTCGTAATTTAATGGTGATGATGCTCTCAAGTCAAATATTTTAAAAACATCTTTGCAGATAAGCTGATGTTGAATAGTGTCCATAGTTTCTATTAAATGCTCAACTGTCCCTAAAACACTAAGTATCTGAACACGACAAATATCCCATGAAATAAGGAAAACCTAGAACTGAGGTTAACTATTTTCTTAACCCAGTTTTCTACAACTCAAAATATGTCATATGCATGTAATTCTAGGCTATCAATGCTGAAGTAATCCAAAAGTCTCATTTTAGCTCATAATTTCAACTTCTACTAACAAATCTTTAACCTGAACAATAAATGTGTAATGAAATTTAACTTGAGCTTCTTTCTTCTATTTCTTCACCCTTCTCTTTGCTAGGTGTTTTTATATGCAGAGAAAATGTAAAAAGGCAGGTACCAGATGGGATCAACAGCCAAAGCCTTAAATAATTCAAAAACTGGATAATTGACCTATATTATCTGTACACTGATGTCCTTTTCTAGAACTTCTCCAAGTGATACTACAGAAAAATCACTTTTCACTATGTGATCATTGAGGACATTTCTAGCATATTCTTGTGCTAATGGCATCCAAATCTAGGAAGAGTGCTTCCCATCAGAGATTGAAAGGGAAACTTGATCAGAGCTGAGCAACTAAATCAATAACAACTCTGCACAGACTTTTAAATATTAAAGCAATTACATTGCAACATAGTAAGCATCACATTATCTTGGCAGTCAAAATAAAACAATATACAGTAACTAGAAAATTAGGATAAAATGCAGGAACCTGGTAGTACTTATGTATCTTTCATTACAACCCTACCCATCCCTGACTACTCTAGCTTCCTACTTGTCCTGATTTTCTGGCACTGTCATCTGATTTATGCATCAAAGCAGAGAACAGGTTGCTTATCCCTACACCGAGGAATACTCTGTAGATTTTGCCACAGATTCACTCTCAATTCCATGGAATGCTGTTTAGTACTTAGGTTTTCAAATATACTGTTAAATGCCATACCCATCAGGTGAATGTGGGAGGTGTTGAGTACATTCAATTTAAGTGAGACTTTTAATCAGATATTCCATATGAAGCCTGCCCCACAACCTGGAATAGAAGTCATATGGAAAGAGAGAAGACAACTATAAAACAACTCATATTTAGTTCAGATATTCTAGGGTATGTAAATAGAAGTTAAAAGATGGGTGCTACTTAGTCAACATCAGGGAGAAGCGAGGAACAATTGGTGGATATTGGTGATGTTGGATCTATAGGGAGTCGAGTCAATGAACAAGACCACAATCTAGAAAAAAAATGACTTAATGACAAAAATCTCAGATTAATGGTCAGAACAAGCCTTAAGGACTATCATGAACCCAGCAGATACTCAATAAACACTATGAGACTAGCTAAAACCCAGGTAGCCCTATGGACACCACAAAGGAAACCTTCCGCCAGGCAATGTTCCAAGACAGTGTTTTTTCTGACGACAGTGAGGATGCCATATTGGATGAAAAATAATGTAATGGAAATTACAAGGCAGATCAATCGATAGTATTTGCTGAGTGCCTTTTGGGCAAAGAGCACTGTAGTAAGTGTTTGGGAGAGAACAATAGAATTAGGGGACAAGTTCTGCCCCCAGGAGCTCACAATTTAGAAGGGGAGATAGACACCAAAAAATTACATATAAGAAGGAATAGAGTAAAAGGAGATGCACATAGGCATGATAGGTGGGTGTGAGCACTCAAGTGATTAGCTGGCTCAGAAATACTGAAATGGCATTTCAGGGGATGTATGGTGGTGGGTGAGAAATTAATCAGTATAGACTTCCTGGAGGAGACTTCAAAAGGGCTTTGAACAGGGGCTTTGAATTCCAACAAGAAACAAGACTCTAGCATGTTAACTAGTTACTCAACTCCATATCTCTCCATATCTGATGGACTACCACTCTTCCCACCTTCAAAGCCTTATTAAAAGCACATCTCCTCCAAGGGGCCTTCCCTGACTGAGCCCCTAATTTCCTCTTTTCCCCCTCCTTCTATGTTGCCTTTGCATTGGATTTGCACCCTTTATTCACCCCTGCCTCAGTCCCACAGCACTTATGTGCATATCCATACTGAATTTATCGTCATGTCTGTATTCCCCTCTAGAAGGTAAGCTTCTTGTGGGCAGGGAACGATCTACCAACTGTTATACTGTACTCTCCCCAAGCACTTAATGCAGTGCTCTGCACACAGTAGGTGCTCAATAAATATGACTGATTGATAAGTGGGTGGGTCTGCCAAATGTGAAGGGGAAGGAATTTCTGGCAGGAGGGAGGATGTAATTAAGAAGTTTGTAGCGAGAATGCGGCACGGGGAATAGGATAGCTTGAGAGGGATGAAACTTGCAAGTTGGGGTGTACTGGAAAAAGACAGTGGATAAATCTGAGGGAGAGAGCATTAAAGCTGATGGGCAACAGAAATATAAAATATAATGATGCCCACTAAATAGACAGGTAGGGGCTTTTCCTAATAGGGTGGACTGGCTTCACCACTCACCCCTTGCCCACATCCTCGCTCTGGCCTGGAACTCCTTCTCCCCTGTCATCTGACATTGCACCAGTCTCCCTGCCTTCAAAACCCTCCTAAAACCATATCTCCCCCTTTAATTCCCAATCCCCCCCCACCCCTCTGCATTGCCTGAATCACTTTGATTTTCACCCAGCTCCACAGCACTTACATACTTATATTCTACTATTTCCCCTATCTGTAATTTATTTTAATGTTTGTCTCTCCATCATAGCTGTAAGCTCCTTGTGATCAGGGACTGTGTTAACCAACTCTACTGTATTGTACTTTCCTAAGCAATTAGTACAGTGCTCTTCATGGAGGAAGTGCTCAATAAACAACACTGATTGATATATTTCTAGTGATGATTATCAGGGGCCACTATATTTCTTTGAAAACAACAGTTCATTAGTAACTTGAAGGGTTTCACCTACTTCTCAATCCTGTCTACCTCTACCTGCTCTAGAAACTTTGCACCTGAAAGAAACTGACTCAGTGTACGGTCATTCATGCAAACTATGGCAAGCTAATTTTCTAATCAATCAATCATTTAATCAAATTTACTGAATGCCCCTATGTGCAGAGCTTACAAAGATCAGAAAGAAGAAAACCCTGCCACAGTGAACAACGAACCCCTCTTAAAATAGCACATGCATTTATTCATTCATTCATTCAATTGTATTTATTGAGCGCTACTGTGGCAGAGCACTGTACCAAGCACTTGGAAAGTACTATTCGGCAACAAATAAAGACAATCCCTACCTAATAACAGGCTCACAGGTTAGAAGGGGGGAGACAGACAACGAAACAAAAGTAGATAGGCATCAACAGCATCAATATAAATAGAAAGAATTACAGATATATACACATCACTAATAACATGGAACAATAAATCTGTTCATATACATGCAGTAAATATAAATATATTCTTTAACATATACATGCATATGTAAATATATATATAAATATGTAAATATATACATTTAGGGCCTATTCCAACAAGACTGCATTACAGCAAGTTCTACTGTAATGGCAGGAATGGATGAGGGGGAAGAGTGTGGCCTAGTGCAATGAGCAAAAGCCTAAGAGTGAGGAGACCTGCTTTCAAATTCCCGTTCTGCCACTTGCTGCTGTGATCCTTGGGGAGTCACTTTACTTCCCTGGGCCTCACTTTCCTCACCTGTTAAAAATGGCCTAAACTACCTTTTTTCTCTCTCCCCAGCCCCCAGATTGGGAGTCCCATATAGGACAGGGATTGTGTTGGAAAAGATCATTCTGTACCTATCCAGAGGCATTTAGCACAGTCCTTGGCCCAAAGTAAGCACCCAACAAGTACCACAATTTTTACTGTAGAATCCTACTTTAAGGAAAATAGAAAGCTCTGGGCTTGTGCAGGTGCACACCGGTGTCTTGTATCACCAGTGTCTTGTATAAATGGATTTATATTCCCAAAATAACAATCCCTAATTTTGCCATTGCATTGTAGACAAAATGTCTAGGAAAATATGCATTCTGTCAGAACTGAGAGCATAGTCTTCTCTTGTAACCATTTTTTTTATTATTATTATGCTGCTGTGGGTTTACACAAGAAGCCAATGAATTTCACCATATAAGATTTTTTTTTACAGCTTTATCCTAGTAAAGAACAAACAACAAATGGCCTCTGGTGGGCTCATTTAAGCAATGCAGGCACTGTATAGGGTGCAAACAACTATTTTGTTTCAGCTGCTGTAGCTCCTTTAAGTGACAAGTATAACAAACAGTCTGATCAGCATTTTTATCAAATCTTGGCTCTCGGGGTATTTTGTCATATGCTGTACACACTTGAAATGTCTCTGCACTTACCTCTGCGTGCTCCAAATTTAATTTAATAGCCAGGAAAAAAATTCCATAATAGCCATAGTGGTTTTCAGTGCTAACAAATATATTCTTTCATTTTCTAGAGCCAGAATATTTCAAAATCCCTTGAAAACAACATCGTCTACCTCAGGGACTTTAAATGTGAGGCCTCTACACAAATTCATTTAAAACACATTGAAAATAAACAAGGTATTTCATTTACCTGTGTGCCATGGACATACAGATTCTAAATCTTTTTAATAATGAATTTTAGGTTCAGCTCGAAAGTATTTGTGATAGAACATATGAAAATATTGGTTAATCCATAAATTCTGCTTGGAGTTTTTATTTGGATTAGCAAAATTTATACAAACTATGAAGAAACCTTACCGACACTTTCGTGCTGGGTTATTAGACCTAATGTCAGAAGTCAATTCCTAACAATAAAATTTAGTGAGCGCTTAATGTGTGCAGAGCACTATACAAAGCACTTGGAGGAGTATTATATGGTAGACACAGTCCCTGACCACAGAAGCTTATAGTCTATAAGGGGAAACAGACATAAGTATAAATAAATTACAGATATGTACATAAATGCTGTGGAACCGAGGGAAGGGTGAATAAAGGGTGCAAATCCAAGAGAAGGGTGACATAGAAGGGAATGGGAGAAGAGGAAATGAGGTCTTAGTTGGGGAAGGGTCTTGAAGGAGATGTGATTATAATAAGGTTCTAAAGGGAGTGACAGGGATAGTGTGTCAGATAGGAAGCGGGGAGGGCGTTCCAGGCCAGAGGCAGGACATGGGTGAGAGATTTGAGGCAAGATAGATGAGATTGAGGTACAGAGAGTAGGTTGGCATTAGAGCGGTAAAGTGTGCAGGCTGGGTTGCATTAAGAAATCAGAGAGGTATGGTAGAAGGGGGCAAGGTGATTTAGTGCTTTAAAGCTGCTGGCAAGAAGTTTCTGGTTGAATTTCTGTTTTAACATGTCCACGTGTGCGAACTGGGTTGTACTAAGAGATTAACGAGGTTAGGTAGACTAGAGATGATTGACGCCCTTAAAACCAATAATAATGAGTTTCTGATTGATTTGGAGGATTCTGGAGGAAGTCAAAAAGATATGTGAGCAGTGAAAACACGCAGTCTGCAATCTCCTTGTGGGCAGGGACTGAGTTTGCCGACTGTTGTATCTTCCCAAGCATTTAGTATGGGGTTCCACAGAGAGAAAGTACTCAATAAAAACAATTAATTCCTGATGTGTGAGGGAGGGGAGAAAGAGACAGAGAGACAGACACAAGTTGGTGTTCAAAGCACTAGAGAAGGAATACTGTGGAAATATAATTTTTAGGGAAGTATAATGGGTAGGACCAATAATTTTCTGTACAAACTTAGAATTTTTGAAAACTATCTCATTGTTCTAAATTTGCATCTGCCTTTCTATTTTTAGGGCAAAAAACCCAGCTGCCTTAAAATCAAGAATTTAGCAACTATAGTACATTCAATATCTATACTGTGGGAGGAGTGTCACTGTGCTGATAATGCTTGCAAAAAAAAATGGCACAGATTTCCCCAGTTGCTTAAGTGGGTTCTGAAGTCTAGGATTTCTTAATCTTTCTTTTTTACTCCGAGACATGTCTTGGTTATGTGAATGTTGTACTCCCATACCTGCTCAACCTAGGTCTCTGACAAGACCTAAAAATTTTTCATCAGAGCAAACAAAACCTGAAATGTGGGTTTTCTGGCCCCAAGGTCTCTTAAACCTATCTTCTCTTCTCAGGCCCAGCTCCCACTTAAATAAATGTTCCCTTTCCAACCCTGTGTTCCAAATGAAAAGTTGGCACCAACGACATACACTTCCACAGGAGTAAGGTATATATACAAATCCCTAGGAAAGGTTTAATCCATCACATTAATATTAAAAGCAATATCAAAAGGGAACAAAGATCAATTAATTTTAAAATTTGGGCTCAATGTGCTACGTAAATTTCCCTAATATATAACATCAGAGTTTGGGCCACCATCCTGATTTCAGAGCAATACAGGCAGTCCTCGACCTTACAACCGTTTGCTCTTGATTACAGAACCAATTTTCTTGTGGGGACAATGCGATAAATGGGATATTGATTCGTGAATCAAGTTTGTATATTTTATTTTAACCAAAAATACCCCAAACTGTGAACTCTATTTACCATGAGAAATATAGCAAGGTTAATGTACTTATTTTAAGTCAGAAAGGTCTTACCACAGTGTAGTAAACTTTTACTTCATAGGAAGTAAAATGTATCTTTTTGCCTTCTCCGGTGACTCTGCCTGGTGATCAAGTAACCCCCATTTCCCAACCTACTCTGCTCTCTGGGGCCCCCAACCTCCCTAGCTTCTTCCATTCTGTCTCCCCTAGCCCTGGTCCATCTTTAAAATTTTGGTACTTTTTAAGCTCCACACTATCGTAGCTCTAAATATTGTTTCCCCATTTCCCCTTGGCTGTGTTTGAGCCTCTCCCCATCCATTCTCCTCTCCCAGACCATCACCCATGCCCCAGGGGATAGTGGTATAAAGGAAGATAGGGGTTCTAAAGTTGAAACTGATGACCTGGAAAACCAAGAAGGCATAAATTTGGAAACACTGTAGATGCCTCTGAAATGTCTTAAGTTGAATATTAACTGTACATCGTTAGTCACTGTACTGGAAAGTATTGCAATGTCACACCCAGTAAACCTAATCTTTCAATCGCTGCAGTAATTTGGATGGAAAACTGATAACCTAAATACTATCAGTGTTTGACACATATGGCTTCATCTAAATCTTTTCCTAATAGTGTCTCTGAGGATTAACATACTACAAAAACATTCAAAATACTGTTTTCACTGCCTCACAGCTCTGATTAAAGTCTGAATGCCCAATATGAGACAAAATATTACTTGCATCACAATATCTAAATATTAAAATTCACTGCACGGAGTATAGTGCATCTAATTCCATTTTCAGATTGGTGATTTAACTTTAATAGTCTGCTGATTAATCAATCTAGTAGCATTATTTGATTTGTAAACTGCAACATATATGTAATAGTTCCCACTAATAATTCAGTTGAGACCGACAGTAAATAGAAACAGCAAATAGAAGGTCTATTTGTAAATAATACCACACATTTAATACCAGGAAGCACAGAGATTGCCGTGATTGCTAAAAAAAGGATCCTTAGCATCCAAGCAAAATGGACAAAGATGCAATAATTTTTTTAACTGCAAAGATTAAAAGGGACACCAACTATCCAATTAATATAATGGTTTCATATGAATCAGTAAACTAATTCATATTTCCAAGACAGTTCCTTTTTTTTTAAAAAAAATAAAATAGCTACTCCCCTGAGTGAAAGACATGTCCAATATGAGCACCAGTGGCCACTGTAAAAGCCCATTGGATTTTCTGCCTAAATTATTTCCTATACATGGCTCCTATAGACTAATTAATTGGTTGTGCCCAGAGACAATACAAAAAAGTTGACTTTTTGACTCTTCATAAGCTGGAAGGTAGGTTCATTCATCATTCATTCATTCAATAGTTTTTATTAAGCGCTTACTATGTGCAGAGCACTGTACTAAGCACTTGGAATGTACAACTTGGCAACAGATGGAGTTATTACATACTGCATTTATAAATTTTGACAATATAACCAAATAAAAAATTGAAAATACTATTCAAAAAGTACTCAAATTAACCTTTTTGGTGTTAATTTGCACCTGCAGTGAGGACAACTAAGGTTACTTAACAGATGATTTAAAGGTACTAGTAAAGTTGGTACAGAACATGTTTGCTCCCCCTCAAAAAAAAAAAGATTCAAAACCCAATTTTGCTACTTACAAAACTAAGATAGTCAGCTGTCAGATTTTCAAATCGCTCAAATAATATCAACACTCTGCTTATTCTGCCATTCACAAACACCACACTATTCCCAGAGAGACACTGCCTTCTGACCCAAGTGAATTTGTGTGTGATAGAACTAAGCCAAGAAATGGAAAGAGATTCTGCTAGGGGTTTAGGTATGTTATGCAAATAAAACAACTAATGTTTATAAATAATAGGTAATGGTTACTCCAACCCATAGACAGATCCATGCGAGAATAAACACTCAGGTTTGAGCAGGATTACTGACTGGCAGTGTGCTCCTGGTATATGTCAGGATTATTCATCACACTGACAGTAATATTAACCACAATCCATTTCAGTTGCTTCAGTTTATCATTTTCTGACTAATGTTAGAAAACATTGTCATTGGTAGCTGGTTAAATTAAGTGTGGGGTTAACCTATATGCTACAGTTCTTTTAAAAACTGATATGACTAACAGAGAACAGAATTAGCTGATGTACTGACATGACTGTAACTCTTAACAGATGTAAATTTTTGGAGAAAATACATCCACACAAGTAACCAATGTACCTAGTACAATGATAATAGAACTCTATTTACCCAATTAATACTATTAGCATTACATTTCAAATTATTTCAGATGTTGCAGCATGACTCCCTAAAACTCCGGTAAAGCCATAAATGCACAAGATCCTGAACTGGATACCTTGGATTATAATTTAAACTATCCATAATTTAAGAGCTAAAAAAATAAACAATAAACTCCATTGACCGTTTCAACCGTAATTTTATATGCACAAGCTCTCGGCTTTTCCCACAAAAGCATAAAACATTGTTAATCCTGTGATCACTTTCCAGAAAGTCAGTGTAGCAAAAAACCATGTCAGCAAGTTAATAAATGCATGGCTTGAGATATTTTCAGAAAACTCAGTCAGCACAAAAGTTCATAAAGGACCAAATTAGTGATTTATGTGGTAATTTTTTAATTCCTTTTACTGAAATTGTACATTATTTCATTATGCTAAGATCTATTATGCATTGTCCTTCCAAATTACTTCCCATTAAGATAACTTAATAGAATGATTTCCCATATTTTTAGTACCAATACACAAGTTTCACTGTAATTTGCAAGCCAGGTAAAAAGAAAAACTCTAAGCCAAACCTATATTATCTGCCACAGCTATGACCAGTTCCAGGATCTAAAAAGAGGTTCTGCAACCTGTGACATCTAGATGGTATATTGATTCCTGTTGTATCTGCGGCAGAACACACAAAAAGGACTGGCATTCATCAGAAACAGCCCTTAAAATGGAAGAGATAAAGAAGTGTTGTCTGATCAACAGCAGTTAAATGCTAGTAGTCAATTCTAAAACAAGGTGCATGCTGGCCTTTGAGAGAGAAAGGGAGATGGGCGGGGGGAGAGATTGAGAATGTGTGTGTGTGTGTGTTTCAGCAAGAATGAATCTGGTAGACAAAACCACACCACAAAATGTGAAAGGTTAGAATGAAGAACCCCCAAACTGAATTACTCTAATCTAAGAAGGCACAATAAAAAATATCTTAAATGGCACCCTTTTTCTCCACAAATGAAAGAAAAGAATTGTTCAGTACAATTAAACAAAGGCACTGGAAGAACAGAAGTACTTTAAAAAAAATCATACCCATTGCCTCAACCCTACTGAGATCATTCAATCCCGCTCTGCGATGCCTTTGTCAAAATGTGCAGATTACTGTAGCAGATAGTATCAGTAAAAGGCAATCAATCCAGATGGCACAATATTTTGATAAGAGCATGAAGGAGGGGCTGCAAAAAGGCCACCTTCTTCTGCAAACTGTAGCAATAAGGTCTTGAATATGTAGATGGTAGAGATCAACTAGAGAAGCAGCATGGCTCAGTGGAAAGAGCTCAGGCTCGGGAGTCAGAGGTCATGGGTTCTAATCCCGACTCCGCCATCTGTCAGAAGTCTGACTTTGGGCAAGTCACTTCACTTCTCTGTGCCTCAGTTACCTCATTTGTAAAATGAGGATTAAGATTGTGAGCCCCATGTGGGACAATCTGATCACCTTGTATCCCCCAGCGTTTAGAACAGTGCTTTGCACATAGTAAATGCTTAACAAATACCATCATTATTATTATTATCAACTACTCATAGAGAACTGACAATTCGCCCCTTGCCTTCCTCACTCTTCAACCTCTCACGTCTTCCACCTTTTCATTTTATCGCTTGTCTCATTTTCGCATCTAATTTACACTACAGGAAAGCCGCTCTCACAATTTCTATGCTACCGGATCATTAATCTAATCCCACAATTGAAACTGACCAGTGATAATTTTAGGTGAAGAGAACACTTCTAACCTCCTACAAGAAGAGGAGAGAGAATTCTCCTATATTAATAACTGTGTTTGTTTAGAGCTTCCTATGTGCCAAACACTCTAGTAAGTGCTGGAGTAGGTAGAATAATCAGGTCCCATTTGGGTATCACAGTCTAAGTAGGAGGGAGAATAGAAATTATATTCCCATTTTGCAGATGCGGAAACTGAGGTACAGAGAAGGTAAGTGACTTAACAGTGTGAGGGATAGGTTCTTGAAGAGACCCACATTAAGGAAAACTCATTATAATAGGTAGGCCTTGATCAAAACTGCAGCACTCAAAAACAGTTTCTTTCAACACTGCGATGCGTTCAATAATAATAATACTGATAGTGTTTGTTAAGCACTCACCATGTGCCAAGCACTGTACTAAGTGCTGTGGCAGATACAAGGTAATCAGATTGTATGCAATCTCTGTTCCACAGGGCAGTCGCACTTTAATGAAGGAGGGAAAGCAGGTACTGAATCCCCATTTTACATATGAGGAAACTGAGGCACAGAGAAGTTAAGAGATTGCCCAAGGTCATCCAGCAAGCAAGTAGCAGAGCCAGGATTAGAACTCAGTTCCCTGACGCCCTGGCCATCCCCCTTTCACACAATTTCTCTTTCATCAGGACATATGCGTGCTGTCACAACAACATTCCCTAATTCCCACAACAGTATTCTATCCACACATGCATGGAAAATACCGTTAGGGAAGGACTGAATGTCCTTTGGCAGACAGGATGCATTATTCCCCACCAACAATAAGCACCTTCAGTGAGTGCAAAAAGTTTCAGGGACAAGAAGTTGAGTGACTTGAGCAGGACCCTAAGCCAAAGGATCACCACAGTTGGAGAAGTGTTTAAAAATGAAGGAAAGAGATTGCTTCACATTACACTGGATTGCCTGACCCAAAAAATAGGTTAAAAAAGCTTATTTTGACTCCATATCTATAAACCTGGGGCAGGAGATTTGTTAAATAGATCATGACTGTAGCCATGAGGTTGCTGCAGCCTCTTCTCTGAGGTCAGCTCCTTTAAACCTAGTGTGGCTCCAGGTGGTTTCCCTAAAGCCATCCTAAGAGCCACAGAGTTAACCTCAAGGCACTTTGAGATGATGCTCTAGCGGTGATGATGCTCTAGCAGCGATTTAGGCTGCTAAATTTACTGTGCAGGATATCCCAATATAGAAAGGTCAATTATCGGGAATATACGAGCATTTGACTTGCCTCTGTAGTGTACTTGTAAGGGATTATTTACTGGCTATATCAATTTTCACATCTGCTTTGAGGAAAAAAAATCACTACGTCAAAAGGTAGCACTGGCTTAAAGTATAGAGGATGTGTACTTAACAGCCCTTTAGTTAAGTCCGACAGTTCTGTAAATAATGCAATATCTTTATAGAGTCTGTGACATTTCACATATATATTCTCCAATCACTACTACTTTAAAAATTTTTTGAGAGTTGTTAAAAAACAAAACCATTATGTATTTAGAAAATACAAATTTGTGTCACTGCAAACTTCATGATAGGTGTGGGTAGTCACATTGTCTCTCTTTATTGCTGTACTGTACTTTCCAAGCTCTTGCAGTGCTCTGCACCCAGTAAGCACTCAATAAATGTGACTGAATGAGTGAATAGAGAAAGCAAAAATCAAAAACTTGAAGTTTTTTTAAAAAAAGATTTTCTTTGGTATACCTAGAAATCTTATGCTTATCAGAAACAGAAGAGCAAAACCAACTGCTCTGGAATTTTTAAAATGTGATCCAGAGAATGTCAGGAAATGCTGTCAAGAATTTCTGTCTCAAGAACACTTGAGTCCTTCACTGGCTAATACTTCACAGTTTCTATCTGGCTTCATAAAAATGTACTTAAATGGACAATGATAATTTAATACTCATCCATGGAATTTCTTCACGTTATAAATGTGATCACAATTTATGCTTTAGGAAATAGTAAGTAGGATTTGCTTATCCTGTACAAGATTCATTCGAAGTACAATGCCCAGCCCAACTAGTCAAGAAGAGAATTAACAGCATGAGCACACACCTTTAGCCTTGACTCCTACAACCCTTTCAAGGGAGTAAAATAAATGATAAAGCAAAGAAGGAAAAGTGATTAATCACAGTTACTTGTGAGTCTAAAAGAAAATTTATTGTGCAGTATGAAAGAACCTATCAAATAAAATCAAGAATTGGAGCTGCAGGACTATTGTAACAAGTTGCACTGAAAACTAATCCTGTGATAGGAAGCGACAGTTAAGCGTAAATGTAAAAGGCAATGAATTTATAGGACAAGAACCAACTTGAGGGTGAAGGATTACATATTTAAATGCCCTGAACTGTGTGTTATGATTCATTACAGAATTGATGATAGTGAGTTTCCAGAATTTTTGAAAACTCTGGAACATTAACAATGAAATTAACTAAAAAGGAAATTGACATATATATCTATCTATAATTCTATTTATCTATTTTGATGTAATTGATGCCTGTCTACTTGATTGCGTTGTTGTCTGACTCCCCTTTGTAGACTGTGAGCCTGCTGTTGGTTAGGGAATGTCTCTGTTGCCGAACTATACTTTCTAAGCGCTTAGTATAGTGCTCTGCACACAGTAATCGCTCAATAAATGCAACTGAATGAATATATATATATAAATTTGATATATATGTATTCAATTAAAATAATGGGGAGGTAGTTTGATGTGGTAATCCAGAAGACTAAAGGCAGTGGCCAGCAGTGAATTACTGTGACATCTTTTTAAGTGAGTTTTCCCTATATACAAAGTTCCTTATGAAGTAACGCCTATCTCCGAATTAAAAAGAGAATGTCCATAAAACATCATTAGACTCTCAGAATTAGCTGAAGACAAACTGGTCCTTCTTTTAAAGGAAGATCTTGGCAAGGCACATAGGAACTACTGTGGGTTGTGGAAGAGACTCACTGAAAGAACTTCCACCAATGGGACCTTGAGGAGAACTATGGAAAACTGCTTCTATCTGTGACACTGCAAAGAGGCAGTTCTCTCCCCTGAATCAGACTTCAGTGATCCCTAGGCTGACAGCTGTTATTAAAATCCTTGGTTTCTTTGTGTTGGTTTCTCTTGATTTCCCAGCTCTGTTTGATCATCTCCTTGCTAATCTGTTGTTACATATTTTTGTTACCTCTATATTGGTTACCTTACCCCCTCTCTTATATTTCCAATTGCATTTTTTGTATAACATTTGCCTTTTCCGAGTACCCCAAATTTCAGTTGCTCTGCTATTTCCCCCTTTAGTCTGAAAGCTTGCTATGGGCAGGAAATGTGTCAATTAACTCTGTTATATTAAACTCTCCCCAAGTGCTTAGTACAGTGCTTGGCACAGAGAAAGCACCCAATAAACACAACTGATTGGCGGAGGCTATATCCCTTATGAGCACTTGGTGACACTCAAATGTCCTGAGAGTCACTGGGATTCATCACTTCTATAGAAAATAAACTGGGTGGAGAGAATTAGCTCCAATACGTTCCCCTTCAGTCCCCTTGTCCCAAGGTATCAATTAGTCAATAGGTAAGAGAGCACCAGTCCTGAACAAGGATTCCCTTGCAGGTCCCTGCATTGTGATAGAGTTGATGGGACTGAAGAGACAGTATGGGGATCGTAAAGCCCATCTCCAAGATCAAGCTCATCAGAGTGAATTATCCATACGGTCAAATGTAAGTTGATGGGCATGTGTATGTAGGCATGGCCCTATAGACCACAAGGTGGGAATTGTGTATTTTGAAATGGCTAATAAATTTCTTTTTGGGACTATTTTGTATTTCAAAATAGCTAATAAAATTCTGAGTGGGAAATAGGCCCAGGGACAGCAGAAAATAGAGTTAGGACTACACTTTTCAAAAGGCAAAGGAGCTGATTTCCACCTACATGCCTCTGCATCCACTGATCTTCCTGGGAGGAGTTGCCTCTCCTTCCAGGAATGGAGTTAATACCAATTTCTGGGGTTAGAACAGAGCTTTAAAAAGAAACGTCACAGAGCTCTGGGGATCCTTCTTCATCCTGTTCTCCCAATGGCTCCTCCATTTGCTTCTATCTTGGAATCATGTCTGCTATGTGGAAACTGCCTATATATAGGCTAATTAAACTTGTGGGGAGGATGGCCATAGACTTAAGGGGCTGGTTTGAGGATGAAATTTTAGACTTCCCTTTGATGCCTTTATCAAGAAAATAGTCATTTGCAAATAGTGTGTCTGAATTCCTCTCAATAATATCCTCCAAAAGTTTTATAGGCCTTTATCCCCCAAAGGCCTATTCAGTGTTTCCATGAAAATTCTGGCCAGATTTCTTAACAAACTCCTTTTGAAAGTTTTGAGTGGAGTTGTTCCCTTTTGAGGCATTTTTAACAAGGTTGTCCAGGTAACATCATGAAAAGGAGTTTGGAACCTGATGTAAGGTAGCTATAAAAGAACTACAGGGCACTGTGTGACAGAAGGAACAGTGATCATCCAGTAGGTCCCCCACGAGATTGTAATAAGCTCCTTGAGGGCAGGGATCACGTCTACCAACTCTACTATACTCTCCCAGTTGCTTAGCATAGTGCTGTTCACAGTAAATGCTCAATAAATTCCATTAGTTGTTTGAGAAAGTTAAGTCCTGCATATGAGCTAGCTAGGAAAGATATCAGATCACAACCGAAGAAAAAACTTTCTGAAGAAAAGCAGCTCACAGAAATAGGTGTCAGTCTTGCTTCTCCTGAAGGCTTCTCAAGTAGGCAGCCACATGTATCAAGAGAACACCAGAGAAACAGCATGGCCTACTGTATGGACCTGGAAGTCAGAAAACCTGGGTTCTAATCTAATCTTCTGCAACTTTCCTTCTGTGTGACCTAAGGCAAGTCACTTGACTTCTCTGTGCATCAGTTTACTTATTGGTTAGAAGTTGGCAAAATATGTTCCATCCCACAAATTGTGAAATCCATTTAGGACAGAGACTGTGTCTTTCTGAACCTACTGTATCTATTCCAGGGTTCATTAGAGTGTTTGGCACACAGTAAGCAGTTAGCAAATATCATTATTATTATCCCATGACACTATGCCCAATCCAAAATCAGAAGAACTCTGGCATACTCATTAGTCCACATGTTGCCAAAATGACTAATACTAATGAAAAGGAAGTCTCACGACAGTACTAGTATGTGATACACTAATCCTCCTAGGAGAGTTCAAAGCAGTGGGCATTAATCTTGCAATATGAAGAAATATCACTAGATCTCAAAGGATTTAGAAATTCAATAATACCTTACTCCTGGCTAGGTGAATGTGGGAAGTAACCATTAACATAGCTCTCTGCTTACCAAGTAAAAGAAAGACATTTTGGATTTACCATGATCTAAGTAGTGTCTTAAAAAGCAAATAGTTTGTCTACCAACAGGTGAAAATAGAGCTTTCAGAGACAAAAGAATGGCAAAGCCACGCTCCAAAAATGGAAGAGGGTGCAGGGCCTGGTTTCTGCACAGGCTCCTCCCTCAGCATACAAAACAGTGAAGAAGAAATGCCCAGGCTGGTTACATCAGGATTAGAAGGACCTCGTCTTAATCTACCTCCACAGTCACCTGAGAAAAGTAGGACTAGGAAGAAGAGACCATAGTATAGCTCAGGTGGCCACTGACCTAGTAACATGTCTTACCCCCAGCCTGCCTCATATGTCCCTTTCCCCATTTCCACAACTGAAGCTGGGACAAGGAGCTGGAACTACAAACAGGAAGGGGAAGTAGAGGCTGTGCTGGATTTGCAATAGTGTAGATGCTTGGCTTGTGGAAGCATCAGCTGTGACCCCAGAGGTTAGTTTGAAAAAAGAAAAAAAAATCTTGGAGGACATGGTGGCAGGGGGAGGGAGGGAGTTTAGGATGTGGGAGGAAAACTCTTGGGAACAGGGGAAAGTGGTAAATGAGCAGAGTCAGGAGAAGAGAGAGAGCAAAGAGAAAATTCATTTTCCTACAGTTTCCTGAGTGGGTAAATCATCAATTAGTACAGGACTTACTCCCTGGGGTGAACATATGTAGGATGGCCATAATGTCAGCTAACTGAGAAAGAGAGAATGTGTGTGTGTGTGTGAGAGAGAGAGTGTGTGTGTGTGTGTGTGTGTGTGTGTGTGTGTATACACATATAGGTACATATAAAGAGTGCACATAGACTTATAGGATAGCTTAAGAATACGGGTTCTAAATAAAAAGCTGGCAGGTCTAACGGCTTTGTCCAGAAAGTAGCACTCATAACTCATTCAGCAAAATGTGGGGGGTATCTTTGAAGTACAGGATACTGTACTGAGGGTTGGAAATTACAAAACATAAACAAGGCAGTCTGTCCTTAAGGGAAACAGGATAAACACAAGTAAACTGCTTGCATCCTGCACCTAGATGATTACTTCAAATGATAAGGTAGCATAAAAGATGCAAAAATTGCAAGGAACTGAAATATACAATTTACATATATAGTAACGTATACGATACGTATATAGTAGGCTTCTGTTACTTGCACGTTTTCCGAGGAAATTAAATGTGTATATTGACAAGGTTAAGTAAGTATTTACCAAACAAAGGGCAGTATTTTCTCATTCTCCCTGATTCAAAAGAGGAACACAGCATCTTCACCTTAGGATTTAAACAGATTCAGGGGGAAAAAGGCTTTTCTCCCCCTAAATCTACAGTACTAGACATGGGTTTAAATAATAATTATATTACCTTTTCACATCCTCCCTCGTCCCCTTCATCCATTCCCTAGGATGCATAAAAGCCAGAGCAAAGAATGGCCAAAATAATACACTAAATAAGCATTCATCTATCAATCATTAAGGAACAAAGTATATTTGATATCTGTAACAATACCTTCGACAAATCTCTGAAGTTGCTTGGCAGGGTAAGGTCCAGCTCTTCTGATTCATAGTTAGTGATAACCCAGGGGAATACAGGATACTGATTTAAGTCATTGTAAGTGCGTCCTAGTAGAAAAACAAAATGTCTCTTTATTTAAAGGCAAAAGGATGAAATGAGATACTGACCCAAGAGATATGATTTATGGCACTGCTTGATAACCCTCCCACCCTGAGATATCCATTTTATTATAAATCATTTTGAATGCAACATCCAAGATGGTTTTTCTGAAATACAGTATAAATTTAAAAAGGGCATTGTATTACCACAAGCGTGACACTTTCAAATGCTATCGGTTTCCGCTCGCAGACTGATCATGAATTATATTAAGCAATGCAGCAAAATTCATTGATATTTTCTTACCCTGTTTTTATCTTTCCCAACAATTTTGTTTCTTTAACATAGCCAGAGGAGGCATGAGGAAAAGTCAAGATGGCAGGGCACCAAATTCCAAAGCACCCTTGGCCGTTTCCCAAGAAACACCCACTGGTGCACACGACTCTATGCAGGCCAATGATTCCGTAGATCACGAATCCTTGCTTACATATTGCTATTCCATAGCATTTAAGCACAAATATGATGGTGTAACAATAACACAGGAGGGTGAAAACAAATATAAAGTCCATACTTCTTGTGTCCTTCCTCTCTTGGATATTAAGTTAAAAGCATCCCACTTAATTACAGTATTTTAAGAGAGGAATCACACCATCTTATATGTGTAACAGAACCAGCCTTTTCAGTTCTTTTAAAGAACTGAAAGCCATAACCTGACAGAGTAACCAAAATCTACAGATAACCTAAACATTCCATTTTGGACCAGAATTTCAAACCTCTTGTCTAACAAGTTTTTATTTTTTGGTTTTATTTTTCTCCAACAATGCCAATAAGGAGTAATGTGTTAGTGATTTGAGTTTCATTTCCTTTCATTTGCCCTCACTATTTGGTAGAATGCTATTGAACAGTGAAATGGCCAAAATAAGAGCAGTCAGAGGAATAAGAGACCAAGGATATAGAAATAAAAGACCAAGGATATAGATAATCCTATAATCCAACATGCACACAATTCCATTTTAATAAAAGAATAGATAGGATAAGATCATCAAAGTTACAAATAGGTAACATATTATTTGCTGGTTTTGAGTTCTTCCTCCTATTATTAATACTCAATGTAATTAAAAGATGCCCATTAAACTTATTATGAAAAAGAGTAATATTAAATGGGTTTAGAGCTAAAATGCTTTGAGGGAAAATGTGCCATACCATCATCAAAACTCATGGAAAAGATAAACAGAGAAATTAAAGAGTGTCTTTCAAACATGTGCACTCATGTGAAGGAAGAACTGGATTAATAATAGCTATATTACCTTTATTGCTCAAAATAAACTTGATCATTAAAATCTAATATCTCAAGTCCATTGAATGGGTTTGCATTACCTGCCACAGTATTAAGAAACATCAAATACTCAAAATTTGAAATCTCTCTGTGTTGCCATCGTTGAGTCATATTCGATGCCTTAAAAATCTGACGGGGATTTGCAAGAGAGATGCGCCTACAAGGCAAAATAATTCAATTTAGAATCGATTCAAGATGAAACCTGACCACTTCATCACCCCTCAAGGAAAGCACGAAATAATACTTCTTGGTAAATCTATACCAGGACTGACTATGGCCAGATCTATAAAAAACCTATTAGGTTAAGAGTATCGCTTTTGACTAAATAAGAGGTTTAGAACTGAGTCCATGACCCATTTTCTCTCATTACATCATTGAAGACATTCAGTTAACTACACTGTTTATTTGTGCATAAACACACACATATATGTACATGAATCTAGATATGCATACCTGCATATTCCAAGTTTCCTGAATTTCTGCAGATGTGTATATATAGATGCAGAAATCTAGGCAGCTTGGAATATGGAATCCAGTACAAATATTAAATATATTTTTTAAAATAGTAGAATATTTTAGTTTAAATTACAGTTGCTATGAAAGTGATTTATGTATTTTTTTTCACAGGCATACTCCCTAATGAGAAGAGAAAAATACAAATTATAAGTTTCCCCTCTCAACTGCAGAGATGAGGTTCCTGAAAATCCCTCATTAGTAAAACTGTGGTTGGTAAAACCAAAGGTTTACACTACAAAGTAGGGTTCAGCCTCTGTGGCTTCTGTCATAGCCTATGAAATTCATGAAGTGTTATCACAATAAAAATTAAAAAGAGCATTCAGGCTTATTTAGTTTTGCACTGTCCAAACCACCAGAAATTGTACCTCTTTAATTGTAAAGGGAAGTGAACATCTTCACTTTCTTTAATATTACATTCATGGTTTAGTGACATGCCCTGAACTTTTTTTGTAGAAAAACAATCCAGGCAGCAGAGTAAGTATAATAATAATAATAATAATGTTAGTGTTTGTTAAGCGCTTACTATGTGCAGAGCACTGTTCTAAACACTGGGGTAGATACAGGGTAACCAGGTTGTCCCACGTGAGGCTCACAGTCTTCATCCCCATTTTACAGATGAAGTAACTGAGGCACAGAGAAGTGACTTGCCCACAGTCACACAGCTGCCAAGTGGCAGAGCTGGGATTCAAACCCATGACCTCTGACTCCCAAGTCCAGACTCTTTCTGTTGAGCCACGCTGCTTCTCTGGACTGGAGTAGGGAAAGACAGGAGGCTGGGAGGTCAGCAAGGAGGCTGATGCAGTAATCCAGGTGGAATAGGATGAGTAATTATATTAACTTGGTAGCAGTTTGAATGGAGAGGAAAGGTCAGATTTTAGCGATGTCGTGAAGGTGGGACCAACAGGATTAAGTGACAGATTGACTATGTGGTTTGAATGACAGAGAGGAGACAAGGATAATGCCAAGATTATAGGCTGGGAAAACAGGAAGGAGAGTGGTGCCATCTACAGTGATAAGAAAGTCAGGAGGAGGAAAGTAGGGGAGAACAGGGTTTGGGGGGGAAGATAAGGAGCTGTGCTTTGGACATGTTACGTATGACATGACGGGAGAACATCCATGTGGAAATGTCCTGAAGGCAGGAGGAAATGAGAGACTGCTGAGAGGGAGAGAGAGAGATCAGCGCTGGAGATGCAGATGAAGGTATCATCCACATAGAGTTAATAGTTGAAGCCATGGGAGTGAGTTCTCCAAGGGAGTGGGTGTAGAGGGAGGATAGAAGGGGACCCAGAACTGAACCCTGAGGGACCCCCCCATAGCTAGGGAATGGAAGGCAGAGGAGGAGCCCTTGAAGAATGGCCAGAGAGATGAGGAGAACCAGAAGAGGAAAGAGTAAGTGAAGCCAAGGTTGGATAACATTTCCAGGAGAAGGGAGTGGTCCAGTGTTGAAGGTGGCTGAGGAGTCACGGAGGACTAGGATGGAGTAGAGGCCACTAGATATGGCAAGGAGGAAATCATCGGGGACCTGTGAGAGAGCGGTTTCTGTGAAGCGATACGGACGGAAGCCAGATTGGAGGGGGTCAAGGAGAGAATTGGAGGAGAGAAATTTGAGACAGCGAGTGTAGACAACACCCTTAATGATTTGGGAGAGGAATGGAAGGAGGGAGTTGGGGCGATAACTGGAAGAAGCCGTTGGGTCAAGGGAGGGGTTTTTTTAGGAAAGGGGAGACATGGGCATGTTTAAAAACCGTGGGGAAAGAGCCACTGGAGAGCAAGCAGTTGAAGATGGCTATCAGGCAGGAAAAAAGGGTGGGGGCGAGAGTTTTGATAAGGTGCGAAGGAAAGGGATCAGCTGTGCATGTGGAGGGGGTGGCTTTTGAAAGGACAGAGGAGATCACTTCTAGAGATACTGCTGAAAAGGATAAGAGAGTTGAAGGGGGATCTGAAGGACGAAGGACTGAGGAGGACCGGGAGGATTTTAGGGAGTTCACACCTGAGGGCTCTCAGGGCTGGGTTTCTGGCACACTAAATGCATTGGGCTTGAAACAGTTAGAGCAACACACTAAGAATTTTTCCCAATCTCCCACCCACCAGCCTCCTGATCAATGGGAACCGCTGCCCCTCCCAGTGTGCCCGCCCAAACTGCTTTGTGTCCAGAGTCAAAAGGGGCTTAAGCAGTGGCAGCAGCATGTGCCCTCTGCCTCTGCCAGAAACCCCTGCCTCCCTCCTATTGTGCAATCTTGAGGCTTCACTCCCAAACTCCCCTGTTGCATTGGGGATCACAAGGGGCTTAACCAACAATAGCAGCAGCACTCCACAAATTTTAGAAGGTTTTCTTGACATCTGGACAGTCTGTGTGATAGCAGCTTGGGGTGCTTCTCTCCATTACCATCTGCAACCCAGGAGAGAAACTGCCTTACCCCAATTCCATCGGGATGTCCCATGAGCCTTTGGACCAGGCTAGTATGGGTATAGAGACACCAGCAGCATGGTGGCTTCTCACGCTTTAATAATAATAATGTTGGTATTTGTTAAGCGCTTACCATGTGCAGAGCACTGTTCTAAATGCTGGGGTAGATACAGGGTAATCAGGTTGTCCCACGTGAGGCTCACAGTCTTCATCCCCATTTTACAGATGAGGTAACTGAGGCACAGAGAAGTGACTTGCCCACAGTCACACAGCTGCCAAGTGGCAGAGCCAGGATTCAAACCCATGACCTCTGACTCCCAAGCCCGGGCTCTTTCCACTGAGCCACGCTGCTTTAAGAAACTACAGGCTCCCTGGATGCAGAACTTCACTCAGTTCCTATTGAATTTATCATCGATCTTGCTTTTTATGTTGTTTCTGTTGCATCCCTTATGTAATTATCTTACATACTCTATTATTTTCTTCCTCTGTAATTTATTTTAGTGGATCTTATCTGATAGACTGCAAAGTTCTTTCCCAACTACTTCGTACAATATTCAGGACAAATAGGCCAGGGGACCAGGGACCATATGCAATTATCACCCATGATTTTTTTTCCCCAGCTGTCTAGTACAGTGCTTCTGCACAAAGTGGGTGCTTAAAACCACATCCTGCGGGCAAAAAGAGCAGAAGCAGGTTTTCACCCATCCCATCCTGGCTCCCCCACTGTCTGCTGAGGGACCTTGGGCAAGTCACTTCACTTCTATGTGCCTCAAGTTACCTCATCTATAAAATGGGGATTTTATATGAACCCTATGAGCCCCATATGGGACAGGGACTATGCCTGACCTACCTAGTAACAGTAATAATGATAATGGCATTTGTTAAGTGCTTACTGCACAGTAAAGCACTTAACATCATTACTATTATTATTAGTATACCACCTGGAACTATGTTGGCCCTCTGCTGGAGCCAAGAGAGCAACTGGGGGACAACTAGCCCCATCATCATTCAAATAATAGGGGATAACTGTTCCCTAGTGAACTTACTAGGCACTTGAGTTATCCAAATGGAAAAGCTCTAGTCTTCAGGGAGCTTACAATGCAACGCAGACCTTCTAGACCACCCAAATCCCCTTTATTCTGAAAAGAGCTGGTCTGCTGTCCTTATGCTGAACTATAAAGGACAGAAGAATAAAGTTAAATGTCCTCAAGAAATCAGCTATTCCAAGTCCTGATTCAGAAGTTGACTGACTAAACCAGCCAAGACAGGTGACTACTGCCTACTCTTTTCCTAAAGATCCCCAGAGATAGAGACTCCTTTTGACAGATTATAGTAGGGTTTTCTTACCAGATTAGTGTACTTATTCAGTGTCCACGGGTCAGTTCACTGTACGGAGTCCTTGAGTAACCCCAAACCTCTCCTGCTTAAAACTAATTTCCTCATGTGGTCTTTTGTAGATATGAAAGGACCTTCTTCCAGAAAATCCCTTTATATATTTGAGGATACCTGTTACATCAATTATTGGCCACCTCCTTTTAGCTACCTCCTTTCCATGCTAAACAAGACACTTTCCATTAGCTATTATTCAATAGATCTATTTCCCATTCCTTACATTATTTTTGTTACTCTTCCCTGGAACCTCTCCAGTTTCTTCACTCTTATAATATGGTAATTAGAACCCGTCATACTACACTAATGAGAATCTGACCAATACAGACCACTGGGGAAAGGACAAATTTTCAGACCTTGCAAATTATATACCTGTTAATTGCATATGTGTTTTTATTTAGTTACTTTTAACATTTTTGAGTGCCAACTTTGTGCAGAACTTGCTAAGTGCTTGGCAACGTACAAAGAAAGGATACATTTTAGACAATTTGGGCAAGTCATCATTTCTCTGTTCCTCTGAGATATGAATTAAGAACCGGTTCTTCTTCCCCATTAGACTGTGAACCCCATGTAAGACAAGGACTACATCTGACCTGATTATCTAGTCTCTACTCGGTGTTTAGTACAGTGTTTGCCACACAGTAAACTCACAAATACCACAATCACTGTGATTATTATTAGTTATTTTTACCTCAACCCAGGTGTGATTTGGGATCTGGCCTCCGGAAGTGAAATGTATGATTATTCATACAGCTTTACAATCACTTGTCAAATATTTAATGTCACTATTTCTGAAGGATAAACTATTTTCTTCTAGGCCAAAGAAACCACCAGGTTATTGTGCAGTAAATCAATTTGATACAATGAAGAAAAAAAAATTCTCCTTATTTATGTTCCTAAAATTAAAAAATACTAATGCATGAAGGAACCTTGCAGTTGTCAAAGGAGAAAAGGGGCTGGCATTTCACCAGTAAAGAAAGGGGGAGTAACTTTCTCTATTAACAAAAGTTTCACTCTTTCCATTTAACAGGTTCTGCTTATAATCCTTCAAATCTAATAGTTATTTCAAAATTAAAATGAAGCCATATAAATTTCATTTTTGGAAGCAGCAGCAAATGGTACTAAGAGCTTAGCATCAACTGCCAGAAACAAATCTTTTTCTGAGGCTTACTGCTAATTTGTTTCTTGATGATGGAGAAGTCATCTTTCTGGCAATCAATTTCTAATTTGCAAAGGAAGGATTTTATCAGTCGACACCTTTACAGAAGTGCTGGATGTAATCTAAATCATTATCACGTTCATTGATTATAGAGATTGACATATGAAATCAGAGGCACATCATAAATTTCAAAACAATGGCAACCATTCTTACCAAATTTTGTCAGTATTTCTTGTAGTACAATACCTGGTTTGAGGCAGCCCAAAGGTAGTTCCAATCCCAACACGAGGTAGACAGTTAACCACTTTTTTTACTGTTGCAGGATCTGGGAAGTTGAACATTACAGCAACTACAAACACATACATACACACACACACACAAAACAAACAAACAAAGAACCAACAGAATTGGGACATGACATTATTTTTCCATTTATACTAGGCATCCAGGACCAATAAAATGTTAACTCTGAATTCAGATAGTTGATGGATACTTAGTATATTTTTCCTTACTATAACATAAATCCAAGTTTAAGTAGGACATGGGTTATTTCCATTTGTCATAAGCTTTTCCTTCACAGACATTTCCTATTTAAAACACTGTCAAGAATTTCAGTAAATGTTGCTTTAATGTTAACACTCAGTTGAGGTTATCTAGTTATACAAGTTGAACACAATGAACTTTAGAAAAGTCATGTTTTATTCCCTGTATTTCTAGGTTCATTTTGGCAAAAGAAATTAAACACACAATTTATATGCTAAATATATCCAAAAAATCACTGAATTATCAGGGGGGAAAATTAGCTTGTCAGGTGCATTCATTTTCAACAAAGTACAATTTTCAAGAAGAGTTTTTTTTGTTTTTTTACTTAAGGACATATATTTATAATTGAAAATTAAGTTCCATAACAAAATATAAGTTCGAGTCACACTATTTCTCTTTGCAAACTTAAAATCATACCCATTTTTGTTTAATTTAATCAACTGAACTTCTATTCTCAGGTAGTCTGGGTAAACTTTGCCTGAGTCAGTAAAGATTAATCTCTCCACTTTCTGGTCTATACTTCACTCTGTTGCTCAGATCATTTGTCTAAAACATCTCATCTACCCACTTCTCAAACTCCCAATATTCCCCCTCTAGACTGTACGCTCATTACAGGCAGGAAGCCTATTAACTCTGTTGTATTGTACTGTCCCAAGCACAGAGTAAGTGCTCAGTGAGTACCATTGATTGATTGATTGATTATTCTCTCGCCTCAAGCATAAAGTCCTGACCACTGCCTTTCAGACAGTCATTCGGCTTTCTCGGCCACACCTACTGCATTAAATGCCAAGGTGAAAATCATATACAACAAGATTTTGTAATACAGACCAATTTCAAACATCAAATCAACCCCTCCCTTCCCCTTTCTCCCTCCAACCCCTCAAACACAGAGCTTTAAGGGGCAAGATGTGTCTGGAAAATGAGTGACAGCAGCATATGCAAACAACTCCTAAACGGTGAGCTGAAACAGGGTACCTAAATATGAGTTCAGAACAAACTCATTCACTCATTCAGTCATATTTATTGAGCACTTACTGTGTGCAGAGCACTGTAGTAAGCACTTGGAAAATACAATTCAGCAACAGAGACACAACAGGCTTACAGCCTAGAAGCTACCTCGTACAATGTGGCCTGACAGACCAACTGGGGGTTGGGGAATCAAGAAATGGATGGGTCTTTTAAAGAGGAGGCTTTTGGAAGGATACTCTTCAAAGCAATAAAATGGAAAATAATGCCAGAAGTTGCAAACATTAAAAGCATTCGTGTGCGCAACGTGAAGGGAACTATCTCACTGTGACGTTTCAAGGGTTTTCCGGCCCCTTTCCAGGTCAAAGTGACACCCAAGCCACTGGAGAGTTCAGCAGCTCAGAGGTGTGACCAAAGTTCTAAAATCCTTGACACCAAAGGGTACCATATAATTTCACCCCTTATCTACAATCATCATCCCTTGGCTCTCTAGAACAGCCTGCCAAGGAAATCAGCTGGCCAGAAAGCTGGAGGCTGAAATTTGGAGAATTTTTCTCTTCTACTTCTCTTCCTTTGCTTTGCCTTCAGTGGCATTTCTCTGATAGATGAAAGCTTTACACACACACACACACACACACACACGGTTGCATATGTACGCACGCGTGCTCTCTCTCAAGCCAGACTCTGTGGAAGTGACCCTAACCAATTTTCAATTAATTTCAGGCAAATGATTAGAACACCAAGCAGGATGATTTTGCTTAAGCAAAATGTTTACTTAGAACCCAAAAAAACCCCAGGTTTCAGTACAGAAATTACACAAAAACAGCTCTGAGATTTGGTATCCAATTTCTTTTAAGTGCTGATACTCAAATATATAGTCCTAAACTTTCAGGTTTCACCCTTATTGAAAAGGGGTGGTTTCTCTCCTTCCCCAGGATCTCTTCCTTCTCTGCAAGTAGTCCTAGTGGATCTCCTAATGCATGAGAATCCTGATTCACTTCTATGGGATATCCTTGGCTCTTCACTAAGGATCCCTAGCTGAAACTGCAGAGTGAGCTTCATTCCACAGGTCCTAACCTCTGGATCCCCCAAACAGAGAAAGCCTTTTTCTTTGTCCTATTCCAAGGATTGATCGGCCCCAATTAAATTAAAATGGCTGCCCTTCTCCAACTAGCTTGTCCACTGCCCTTTTTCTTTAGCCTCATCTCAGATTGATTTTGTTCCACAAGACATCTTGATAAGACAGGTGATTAGCATTGACTATTACTGAGTTTCTCTTGGAAAAGGTGACCAAGAGAAAAGGGGGGTCTTTTTTATAGTATCAGGTAAGCACTTATTACATGCCAGGGGCTATACTAAGCACTGGGGTCAATACAAGAGGACCAGGTTGGACACGATCCATATCCCACATGGGGCTCACAGTCTTAATCCCCATTTACAGATGAGGTAACTGAGGCACAGAAGTTAAATGATCTGCCCTAGGTCACACAGCAGGCAAGTGGTAGAACCAGGATTAGAATTCAGGGCCTCTGATTCAGGCCTGCTCGATCCATTAGGCCATGCTGCTTTTCATCCTCTAGGTGTAGCCTATTTCCTTCACAGTCTTTTCAGCCCATCTCTGAATAGTGGTGATGTTTTTCAAAAATAATCACAACATAATCTAGACTTTGCAAATAATGCACAAAACAACAAGTCTGCATTATTTCGTGATTATTTTTGAAAATCATCAACTCTCCCAAATGCACAGTACAGTGCTCCACATGCAGTGTTTAATAAGTACCCTTCATTAATTGATTGATTTTAATGTAGGAAATATGCAAAAATAGATTATTGTGGAGAGGTAAGGAAAAATTTATCTTGAAGAAAGATATAAAGCAACCAATGGGAATTTAGTGTTATATCGGGTTGATATCTTCTCTTGAGCCACTGGATTTCCTGAACTTGAAATATAATATGGGCATGCTTCATTTTACTATTGCCTTCTTTTTTTCTTCTCTCTATCCTCTAAAGACAAGGTTTCTCCAACAGTGATTTAAGCACCAGAAAGATATTCAGACTATCACCACTTCACAGATGACTAATCTATACATTTAACATTAAAAAAATTTGCCGTTTTCAAGTACTCCAAAAGGGAGGCTATCTTTGAAGTGTCCACACATACATTACACACACACTCCCAGAAAAAAAACACCCATCCAGATGTGGTCATATTTTAAGGTTAGATTTTTTCCACACCGATGAAAATTGTGCAACCATGGATCTTTTCAAAGGAAAAGGACATTAGGAATGTATGTAAAGTTTACAAATGGGAAAAAAATCCCAGGGGGTATATGTAGGTGGTACACAAAACAGGAGCTCTCCAAAGCGGTGTGTCCTAGTGGATACAGCAGGGGCCCGGGAGCCAGAAGGACTTGGGTTCTAATCCAGGTCAACCACTTGTCTGCTGAATGATCTCGGACAAGTCACTTAACTTCTCTATGCCTCAGCTACCTCACTTATAAAATGGGGATTGATTGTGAGCCCCACGTGGGACAGGGACCACGTCCAACCCAATTATTTTGTATCTAAACAAGTGCTTAGTTCAGTGCCTGGCACAGAATAAGCACTTAACAAATACTATTAAAAACAAAAACAAACGAAAAAAATTAGGGCCATAAAGAAAACAAAGGAAGATTATTTAAATAGCAAATTATAGAAGTAATGATGTTTTAACTATGAGCCTACTTCAGAGAGACAGCTTTCAGAAGGGAATGAGTCCTAAAAGTATGATGTTTCTGAACTATATTACCTCTGTTTGCCATAAAGATTTCCAGTGCTGTATTCTGCAAAAGATAGCGCCGAGAAAAGATTGATCGGATTTCTGTAAACAACCATTTTCCATGCAGTCCTTCGGTGTATGCCAAAATCTAGGGGAGAAATAAGAAGAACCCAGTTGGCAACCAGGAACCAATCATTTTTTAATTTAGGTTAAACAAAACGTTTACATGAAAAATGGAAGAAATAATTTTAGATTAAAGAAATATAACTTTTGCAAGAACTAGCATTGAGATGATAGGAAATTTGAAAAAAAAAAAAAGCAACCAAAATGTATGAAACCTTTAATCCTTTTGACAACACTACTGAGTTAAAAACCTCATATGAAAAATGAAGAAATATTTAACCAAAATTTAAAATACTGCCTGCCCGATTTATAATTTAGTCTTTCATGAAAGTAGTGCCTCCTCAGTTTTTATTTTTGATTATTAGAAAAAATGTAAATTTCTAAAACAAGCTAATATTAAACAGTCTTCATGTAAAATCTAATACACAGCATAATATTGAATAATAATAGTGTATAAATACTAATACATATGGAGCTAACACATTGGCATCACATAATAGAATTGTATACAAAACCTCTTCCACACTAAAAAAAACATTTCCTAAGTGCACTGGTAAGACAACATTCATTCATTCCAGAAGCATAGGGGTTGACCACATAAGAGGTTAAGTATTTTGTCAGCAAAGGCTAAACATAAACCTGCAAATGAACTCGGCATAATCTCTCTATGGAGTAAGCGGTTGTCAGAGTAACTTGTTACAATTCCTGTCATCCCATGTGACAGACACAGATGCTTAGCCCGCCTGGACAATTCAAACTAATCCTACTTTTAGTCCTAAATGACTTTGTTGCTTTGTTAGTACAGTTTGCCTTTTCAGGAGCTTAATTATGAAGGTATTAAGGGACTTCTAGATTGGACACTTCTCTCCCACTGTACTACACAACTAAAAATGAATGCTACCAATCCAAACATGGAAGTACTGATGAAAGTAAATAAATTCAAAATGGATATGCTTTATTTTAACACCATGGGGTGACTATGGAATATTAACATGCACCACATTCCTCAGCAGTAATCCCATTTTCAAAATTACTGACTCCGTCTGTTCTCTGTTGAAGAAGAGCTTTTCATGTAATAATGTAATAATGATAATTAATAATAATTATGGTACTTAAGTGCTTACTCTGTGCCAAGCACTGTTCTAAGTACTAGAGTACATACAAGTCAATCAGGTTGGACAAAGTCCTGGTTCCACATGGGGCTCCCACTCTTAACCCCCATTAAAATGAGGAAACTGAGGCCCAGAGAAGTTAAGTGACTTGCCCAAGGTCACACAGCAGACACTTGGTGAGCTGGAATTAAAACCCAGGTTCTTCTGACTCCCAGGTCCATGCTCTATCCACTAAGCCATGATGCTTCTCACACTCTCTTCTGTACTGCACTTCAGTAAATGTTTACATTTTTTTTGGGGTGTGTGTGTGTGTGTGTGTATATTAACACAAGAGAGCCATACAGTAGAAAAAGAAAGGAAGGGGAGATGAATGGTTGATATTGCAAAGGCAGTTTGAGTTGTGTCATACTGCTATGCTTTTCTCTGCTCCCTTTTACTTGCCGATCAAATTATAGCAATTTCCTGTTGTAAAACTCTTCTAATGTTTTTCTGCTGTAAAACCACTGAATTTAATCCCTGTATTCTTTCCTGTACTCTCACATTTGAGGACAGTGAAGCATGCATCACATTGAGCAATGAAGAGGGCTTCTGTGGATTTTTTTTCCTTTTAATGGTATTTGTTGAAGTCTTACTATGTGCTTGGAACACAGAGAGTTAGGTTGACACAGTTCCTGTCCTACATGGGGCTCAAAGTCTTAATTCCCATTTTGCAGATGAGGTAGCTGAGGCACAGAGAAGCAGCTAATTGACTTTCCCAAGGTCACACAGCAGACAAGTGGTGTTGGGATTCGAACTCGGGTCCCCTGACTCCCGGGCCATGAAAGCTTCCCACATACGAAGGAGAAGAATGAACCTTCATTTCCCTCAACTCCTGGGTAGGGACACACACAGCAGCATTTCCACGTCTGATGGCTTCCTCATCCTGGGGGCAATCCTGCTAGATTGAGCATGCTGGATTGAGCATGAACCTGGATGCTGGATGAACCTGGGAAACAGAAGGACCTGGGTCCTAATCCCAGCTCACCACGTGTCTGCTGTGTGACCTTGGGCAAGTCATTTAACTTCTCTGGGCCTCAATTTCCTCATCTTAATGGGGGTTAAGAGTGGGAGCCCCATGTGGGACCGGGACTTTGTCCAACCTGATTGACTTGTATGTACTCTGGCACTTAGAACAATGTTTGGCACAGAGTAAATGCTTAAGTGCAGTACCCTCCTTAACAGTGCCCTTCAGGGATGCAGTTCTAGGGTGGGTACCAAGGCCTAGCATTCCCAGGGTCCCATGGCAGCTCAGGCTCATCCAGACATCCACATCTACTAGAAGTTCAGGGAGGCTCTGACGTCAGTGAGAGTTCTGTGTGGGACAGGGACTATATCCAGCCTGATTATCTTGATTTCATCCAGATCCTTAGTACTGTGCTTGCATTAGAGTAAGTGCTTAACAGATATTATCATCCTCATCATCACCACCACCACCAATTCCAAGCACCACAGTCTCCAGCAATGGTTGGGTTGGTTGGCAGTATGGTCCCCACCTTTGGGAGCTAGTTCAACTCACAAGAGACACAAAGGATCCTGGGACTTGTCGACGCCAGATTCCCCAAGGGTGTCTGTGACCGGGGTGAAACTAAAAAATAATTTCTACAAGAAGGCCCATGTTAAGATGAGCACATACCATAACGTGATGATGTCATAAGAGGGGCTGGAGTATTGTACAAACGAACTGTACAATTGAATTGTATTTTAATAATGATGTTGGTATTTGTTAAGCACTTATTATGTGCAGAACACTGTTCTAAGCGCTGGGGTAGATACAGGGTAATCAGGGTGTCCCACGTGAGGCTCACAGTTAATCTCCATTTTACAGATGAGGTAACTGAGGCACAGAGAAGTTAAGTGACTTGCCCACAGTCACACAGCTGCCAAGTGGCTGACCCGGAATTCGAACCCATGACCTCTGACTCCCGGCTCTTTCCACTGAGCCACGCTGCTTCTCTAACTTTCCAAGCACTTAGTACAGTGTTCTGCACACAATAAGTGCTCAATAAATACGACTGAATAAATGAATGCGTGGAGGCCTGGTGTCCTGCCTTCCTTATAGGCTCCAAAAGTACCAATAATAACACTAATAATGGTGATATTTGTTAGGCACTTGCTATGGTCCAAGCATTGCAATGAGCCCTAGAGTACATTATTATTATTACTGTATTTCCTAAATGCTTACTATGTGTTAAGTACTGTTCTAAGCGCTGGGGTGAATACAAGTTAATCAGGTCGGACACGCTCCCTCAACAGGCTCACAGTCTAAGTAGGAGGAAGAACATGTACTTAATCTCCATTTTATTACAGAGCAGACTGAAGCACAGAGAAACCAAGTGACTTACCCAAAGTCACACAGCAGGCAAATGGCAGAGGCAGAATTAGCACCAAGTACCTAGTCCCAGGCCCTTACTCTTTCCACTAGGCTCTATCTATCAGGCTGGGGACAGAAACCTTCAGAAAGGAGCCGTTATCTTCCCCCGCCCCACACGCCTGTAACGGTCCCCTCCACAGTTCAGTGGGAAGATGGGCTCAGATGTCTCGCACTAGGACTACGAGCCGAGCTGGCTAGCTCTTCCCACCAGACCTGAGGGAACCTCGTCTTCCCTGGAATACCCTTTGTCCTCCAGCTCCCTCCCTCCAGCCTGAGGACTCAACTGGCAGCAGAAGGAATTAAGTTATGGGGAGATGGAAGGGAAAGAGCAGGCCACTGTCACTTCCTTTGCCCCAAGAAAGCAGGCCTTCCCAAGAGGTGGGAGAGGTCGGGGAACAGCACTAGGTTCTTCAGCAGACAGCAAGATGGCAGCTGAGAGGCCGTATTAGCTACCCTGGGCCATGCTAAAGATGATCCAGTCCGCTGCCAAAACCACCACATCCCAAACCTCAAGGTGTAGTGGATAGGACATGGGCCTGGGAGTCAGAAGATCAAGGGTTCTAATCCTGGTTTTGCCACTTGTCTTGGGCAAGTCGCTTCATTTCTCAGGGCCTCATCTGTAAAATGGGGATTGAGAGTGTGAGCCTCATGTGGGATAGGGACTGTCCAACTCTATTTGCTTGTATCCACCCCAGTGCTTAGTGGAATGCCTGGCACATTGAAACGCTTAACAAATCCCCTAATTATTATTCCCCCCATCCCCCAGACTGTGAGTCCACTGTGGGCAGGGATTGTCTCTACTTGTTGCTGAACTGTACTTTCCAAGCGTTTAGTAGAGTGTTCTGCACACAATAAGCACTCGATAAATACAATTGAATGAATGAATGAATGAATGCCCATAACAGCTGTTCCCAAACTTTTTCTTTTCCGAGAGACAATTCTGATGTGATCTGGCTTCCTTCCAATACTGCTTGAAGCTTGGAGCTGGCTGCCATTGACGGGGTGGGGGGTGGGAGGGTGTTTGTGGAACCGAGTAGAGACAAACAGAACCCTCCTGCAGGCCAACAGTCTCACAGACTTGCTTTATGAGAAGATTCAGAGACCGGGTTGTAGGGAAATTATGTTTCTGCCTGTGGCCCCAGGAGAGCCTTAACCTTGAATGGAGTGAAAAAGTAATAAATATTTAAGTAAACAGTGGATAGATTCTGTTTACAGCAGAGCAAATATTCATGCTTTTCAGAGATAAATCTCAACAGTTGTAGTAGAATTATAAAGAAGGAACCCCTACACATTGCAGTTAACAGCATAAAATACTTGGCTTAAAATTGTTGACCTGTATTTCTTCTTAAATAAGTTTGGGAAGACACAATTAACCATGCCGTAAAAATGATCCACTTCAAAAGATTCAATGCCAAAAGAAAATTAAAATCATGAAGAAGCTATTAACTACAAGGTGAAAAAATTAAAAATCAGAGTCCATTAACTAACAGGACCACTTCTAACAGACACTGATATAACAATACTTCTTTAAAGAATTCATTAGAAGACGGTACCAGGATGGTGAAGCAGCTGAGGCCTAGCTGCGCAAAGGCTTCATTTCTCGTTGGTATAGTATCTGCCTGGTCTGGAGCTTCACTTCAAAGTCTCTGGAGTTCAATTAAAACTGGATTAGGTAGAAACAGACCCTTCTTTGGGACTTTCTGTTCTCTGAAACTCCATACACACTGACAGCACCCTAGACAGAGGTCTAGCCCTCCAATGAACCAGTTGCTATGGAAACTGCATCATTACCATTGCTCTGCAGTTACCACGCCAAGACTTGTAGTTTCAGAGATGCAGGGCACAAGCACTCTCCTTGAATGTTTACCACCTTTTTTAATGAATACCTGCACTTCACTTCCTTTGTTCTGATGGGAGAGTCATCCCAGAAACAACTGATTTACAAATTAATCAAACACAAACCTCCTCCTATTTACAAATGCATATACTTATTTCTTTACATGATACACCAGAGAAGAGCTAAACCACCTCCTTTTCCTTCAGTTTTCTCTTCAAAGCATTAGGACTTCTATATTTGAAATGTGATTTGCCCCCCACCCCCACCACCCGCACACAGACAAAAGAAATGTCTCTTTCCTCCATTTAATAGTAACTATAATAGGCAGTCAAGAAACAAAAAAGCTTCTTCATCCTGTTGCACATTGCTCTTGGCTTAAAAGGTGACTGACATTTGATCAGTCACTTATCTTGTTTTTCTTCTCCAATTACTTTGTGATAACTTTCGTATTAGCCCAAATGATGATGTTATATTGTGCCTGCACAATTATCCTGCCTTTTTAGTCTCTGGATTTCTGCCATTTAAAATGGTTATTCAAAAGTCTCTGAAAATAACACTAAAGATTATTTAAACTCATAGAAGAAAAAAATTGAATATGAATTTATCAGATGGATAAGAAAGAGCTAACTGTAATAGGCATTTTACATAAAGGGCTAAATTAATCTAGAAAATTAAACATTTTTAAAAATCATAAAGCTAAAAAAGTATTGCACTGTCCCAAAATACCATTTTCACAATTATACGAGTCTTAAAGACTGGAATCTGAATGCTGGAGAGTTTCAAATATGTTAAAGTTATTTTTGGAATTAAGTTTTTTATACATTCCTTGTTCTCTTTATAACCAGCCTGGACTATTACATCCAAAAACCTAAGATCTACCTATACATTCAATTTCCTAGCTCTCATCTCCAACCTAATTTTCTAAATACTATAAGCAACTTTAGGGGTAGAACTATCATACAATATATAAACTTGAATAATCATGTGCCAGGCATTTTAATATAAACAGCAGAGAAAATATAAAAAACAGGCAAATTAGAAATACTTTTATATGAAAATGAAAACGTTCCTTGAAATGTAGAGCAAAACTATTCATATATTTTGAAGCTGAACTCATAAAGATATGTGCAATCAAAATGTTGATCTACAATCATGACTGGACACTTAGTAAAAACAGTGTTTTTTTGGTCCGATGACCAACAAATTTAGAAGCGAACAGTGTTTTGGAATTGACTGCAAAATGATCTCAAACATCACCTCAAAAAAAATTAGCTTATTTTACTAACACTGCATTGTCATGTATATTTGCACTGTTCACTTCATCTCAAATTATGGTTTTAAAGTACTTGCTATTAAAAGAGTTACCCATTGTTTCTCTGAAGTTAATAGATGACACAACTTAAAGCAGATGATATAAATACCATTTTCATTAAAAGAAAAACAAAAGAGAATAGGCACTCCTAAACTCCTATCCCAAGGTTTAGCAAGATAGCTTTATATATCTGTAAGCAAAGTCAGGACCCCGGTAAAGCAGCCAGGAATCAAGAAGGAAGAATATATTTTTGAATGATAAAACATTTATGTATTATTAATTCATGAATTTTTTTTCTTCCCCCTGGCTAACGAAACTATAGTATGGCACACTATTCTCTTTAGAGTAGTCCTGGGTGATGCACATTCAATTAAACTTATTCATTCCTCAAATGTTCCACTTGGCAGTTTTAGCCAATAAAAAGACTTAAAAATAGAAAAAATAAAACACTCTGTGACCTCTGTATCAATTTAGCTAAGATTATTTTAAACCTGGGTGTGGGTAATAGGGAGTTTTGTAGAAAATGCACAATAGTGCATACACAACACTGCCTCTAACGCACACATTCTTATGTTTTCTCTTCCAATTACTGGAGGAGATGATAAAACCACAGCAAATGATGTATCAGCTCATTTTATCTTATCGCTTTGGGGCTAGGTGACAATGAAGTTCATATTTCACTGGTTCCCATTGAAGATTGTGAAAATTACTTGCCCTTATGACCTGAAATTTCACTAGAAGACAGAAATTTCTCTTCCGCAAAGTAATGCAATTTTTCAGATGTCAACCTTTAGCCCGGCTTTAAAAATTAATTTCATTTATATTAACCAATGATATTGATATTTTCACAGAACACTCTTTGATACATGAAGCACTGACTGGCAAATTGATGTTGCTTTAGATGGGTAAAACTACTTTATTTTAAGCTGCTGTGGCAGACAGATTTATGGCAAACTGAAATTCCTATTTCATAATGTAATATTTGTGCTGGACTGATACACCTCTAAGCCCCGGGCCTGTAAATAATTCAAAACCTCTTTAGTTAGTACTTTCTGTTTTATTTCCAATCTTCCTCAGTCTGTAAATGATTTACTATAGAGGCTATTTTTCCTTTTAATTAACATTTTCTATATTAAAATGAGCCAGTACATGTGCTCTCTAAGTATATGATTCTTTTCTTCCCTTAAAATTAAGAGATAAATAAGACGTTATCCATCATCTACCTCATTTTCAACTCCGTGATACTTTACGGGGAATAGATCTGCTGCAAGATGAAAAAAATGGCACAAAACCATGCCCCTAAGGATCTGTCACTTACAGAGTATTAAAGCAAAGTCAGACATCTGATCTGAAACCAACTAATCCCTTTTTCTCTTCTTGGTGTATAGGGCAGCAAGGAAGGGGTAAGATAGCGCTTTTCTCTCAGGCTTCCTCTTCCTCATCTCATCTTTTCCTAATTTTTAGCAGTTGCTAAGTGGGATCGTAAACTCAGGTAGGATGTTGTATTTTGGATTTCTTTTTCTTTTTTTTAATGGTATTAGGTAAGCACTTACTATGCACCAAGCATTGTATCTCTGGGACAGATACAAAATAATCAAGTTGGACGTAGTCCATGTCCCCAACATGAGGCACAGTCTTTACCCCCTTATTACAGATGAGGTAACTGAGGCACAGAGAAGTTAACTGACTTGCCCAAGGTCACACAGCAGACAACTGGCAGAGCTGGGGATAGACTCCAGGTCCTCTGACGCCCAGGCCTGTGCTCATTCCACTAGGTCATGCTGTTTCTCATTCTTTTTAACACTATTCTTTTTAAAAATTGCATATGTGCATTCTCACAGAGAGTGGGTAAGGACATTGAGGTCACATGGATCATTCTGTATTGAACGTGGACAAGAGCTTTCCTGGTCTTTGGTCAAGATGGCCAAGATACCAAGTTAAAGCTGACTTTAGAAACGGACCAGAATTATCTAGAAACAGGGATGGAAAACATCAGTGATTTAAAAATAACAGTAAACAGGAATGAGCAGAAGTTAAGAACAGTAAGAATGGAATTAAGGCAGAGAACATACTCTCTACAGTTCAAATCATAGCTTTTTACCCGCTTCTAATGAGAAACACTCAACTGGAGCAAGTGACAGCTTGGGATATTTACTCCCTCTTGTTGCACTTAACTGGCTATTTGCTCAAGACCTATGAAACTACTGCAGCTCCTTAACTTCATATTCCTCCCCCTCTAAATTGTGAGTTCCTTGTGGGTGAGACATGTTAACCAACTGTATTGCACTGTATCCTCCCAAGCACTTGGTACAGTGCTCTGCACCTAGTAAACACTCAATACATGCCTCTGATTGAATGACTGATTTCTATTTCTCTACATCCCTCAAATACCACCCTAGAAAGACAAACAGACGAGGGCGAAATCCACATACCACAAATCGATCCTCTGGAAAACAACTCAAATAGCAGAGAGCATCATCAAAAGTCTTCTAATCACTGTTACAAGCTCTCCTGAATACTCACAAGAGTGTTCTGTAGGCACACTGACTATGGCATGCATTTCATTAAGAAATATTTCAACAAAGATTTAAGAATTGACAATTAGCTGGAAAATAAAGCTAAGGGTCCATACTCGTCTAACCCTAGCAAAACCTAAACACGACATGTGAGATGGGCATTGAGACCGACCTCAATAACTTGTACCTATCCCAGTGCTTAGAATGGTGCTTGACACATAATAAGCATTTAACAAATACAATAATAATAATAAGGTAAACAATAAGACAACAGAGTTCAATGTTATGGCCGGACAGACAAGGAGGTAGAAAACAAAATCAAGATTAGCGTGTTCTTGACGAGAATGACAGCGTCTCACCAACACTGCATTAAGATTTAGAACAAACTAGGGTTATACAGGGAAACAGCAGTTTACTACCTTCCTTACTTATGTGAAGTCCTGGACTTATCACAAATGCTATGCTTTAATTTTAAAGCAGTTACATGAATGCTACCTACAAGCAATAATTAACATCATTTGACAAGGCAGGATCAATAAGAATGAGGTCCAGGTAAAAAATCAGTCTACCGACAACCAAGCCACGCTCATCACATCCTCTCCTTCACTAGGTAAGACATTAGAGGCAAATGGATGACAGTTGGATAGGCAAAAAACAGTTTTATGGGGCATTCACAGAAAGGATGGATAGAAAAAAACACTTCAAAGATACTAGAAAGCATAATTTCAAATGACAAGGCAAAGTAGTGGACAATATCATAAACAGGCTACTGGCATGGTGCATATAGTTGGGAAAATTGTGACTGCAAGAGGGTGAAAGTGAAACAGTGCCAGACACTGTTGTCGCCAAATACAACAATCTAGCAAAAGGTCATCTCTAAGTGCTAATGATGTAGAAGAGATTGTCAGTTATACCCAGGTGTCATTGGTCACACCCACTGATAAAATCTAACTCCAGTAGCACCATTCTCAACAAACACACACACACACAGAGATTCATTTTACTTATACTATTCTACTTAACCTAGACTTAATACAGTGTTCTGCACACAGTACATGCTCAATAAATACTACAGATTAACTGATTAACACACACATTTCCCACACCACTTCTGATCTGAAGCCTTCTCTGGTTAAATGAATCACAAATTTTCCTCCAAACCCATATTCAAACGTTTTGCCCCATCCACTAAATATCCCCTCAGTATCTGGCCCAAGACAGAAGCAGATCTGTCTTTGCAGATTCTGAACAAGAATATAAACCTTTAGAAGCCTCAGAAGCAACCAAAGTCTCCCCAAGTCTTTGAGAGTACGAACTATTTCAGTCCAGGCTTAAATGCCTCAGATCCACTGCCAATCCACATCCCCTTTTCATTCATTCACTCATTCAGTCGTATTTATTGAGTGCTTACTGTGTGCAGAGCATTGTACTAAGTGCTTGGAGTACAGTTCTGCAACAGATAGAGACAATCCCTATCCAACAACAGGCTCACAGTCTACTAGAGGGAGACAGACAAAGGACTGTCCCAAACCAAAGAGAATGGCCTAAAACTGCCCTGAGTTCAAGAAAATAGCAAGCAAAGTTTCACTGCTTCTCTGGGTCTTCTGTTCTGACAAAAGGGTTACCCTTCTGTCTTACGTTCTCTAACATGAGGTTTATTAGTCATGACAAGTAGGAGTAAATTATTACTCATAATCTGAGAGAGAGGGAAGAGGAGGGGGAAAGAGAGAGAGAGGAGCAGGGAGAGAGTGAAAGCCAAGGGTGGGGAGGGAAAACAAAACTCTGAAGCTTTGCATTTCCCTTTTCTACAAGATACGGATAATTCACTACATCGTCTAGTGAGTCCTCATCACCTATTAAATAGGTTCTACTCTTCAAATCATCAATCAATGAATGATATTTATTAAGTCCTTGCTGTCTGCAGAACATTGTACTAAACACTTGGTAAAGTACAATACAACAGAATTGGCAGACATGATCCCTGGCCACAAAAAATTTTAGTTTACAGACTAGAGATTAACTGGTTAACATCTCCAACCCATGGCCCACTTGTCCGTGGTGTGTGGACCACCTGAGATTTTACCTAGCTAGCTAGTAACATGAGCTACTGGGCCAGTAGGACCTAGTCAAAATTGAGATGTGCCCTTATTGCTCACAATCCACAGTTTTCAAGAACAGTTCCATTTGTTAAATTCCAGTATTCTTGTTGATTTGATCAAAATGTTCTAAGCTTCTACCTGCTTCTGCACTAAACAAGTTCATTAAACTGTTTACTAAACATTTTATTTTCACCAAAATAATCCATTTTTTGAATAACTAATAGACTACCCTTCACCTTTATCATCAATACAAAATCCATGCATTGGACACACAAATGGATTTCTGGTGCTGTGGCCTATTTCCGAAAAAACATGAACAGCCTTGCCTTAGAGGTGGTTTTAGAAATTTATTAGGACCTAGAATTCCACATTCCTTTCTACCAAAAATCTCTGAAGGATCTGAAATCCTCAAAAATGACAGGCATTATTCATCTGTTACAATCCAGGACTGTTGAAAGTTTGGAAAAGTGGTTAAATGGTCCAAATACATCAAAAAACAGCTTATGCTATGAAATTCAGACATCATATCTAAAATGGGCTTTCTACTGAGACGCTTGTGGCAACATATTGGACAGTCAGGTCTGAATTTAATGAATAACATTATCACTGACTAACTGCACGCCCACTTAACTCATATGTGTCAAGAGCCTCCCTTTCCAATACTCATCAGTCTTTGGAGTTTCAGTAGCAACGTGTACTTCCACACTGTCCCTTGTGTCTAATGGATTTAGATGTAACCTAACTGTTCCAAGAAATCCTCTTGAGACCATTCGGTAAGAATGATTTGCTCTTTCATAACAAAAGAGCAAAATTGCCTTCATACTTATAACGGAAACAAGTCATCCATTAGAGACCAGACACTGAAGACATTCCACAAATCGTGGGAACCCCTTCGGATACATATACAACAAAACTATTTATAATTTAGAAACAAGGATGTCCACCAACCCAGCAGTGATATTTACTTCTTGGCAAAATGGCCTCTGTCACTCTAAACTTCTTTCTTGCTCAAATTTACTTTATGCACGCTTTCAAAGCTCAGGGTGGTCTTTAAGGTACTAGGTTACAGCAAATCTGAGCAACTGCCCAGGCTCTGCTTTCTAGTGGTTCACCTCTCCAAGCAATTAGCAGAGCCATCAGATGCAGGAGGAATTTGACCCTGAAACCAACGGCTCCAGAGACTTAGCAATTATCAGTATGGCATTTATTAAGCGCTTCCTCTGTGCTAAGTGCTAGGGTAGACACAAGGTTATCAGATCAGGTACAGGTCCTACCCAACACAGGGCTCACATTCTAGCTCATTCCGATTTTACTGAAAGAAAAGGGAGCTAGAGAAGTTAGATGACAGGCCCAAAGTCACTCAGCACGCCCGTGGCAGAGCTGGAATTAGAACAAAGATCTCCTAATTCCCATTCATTCAATCGTATTTATTGAGGGCTTACACTGTGCAAAGCAAAGCACTGTACTGAGTGGTTGGGGAAGTACAATATAGCAACAAACAGGCACAGTCCCTGCTCACAACAAGCTTACATTCTAAATCCCATGTCCTCTTCATTAGGCCATGGCTGCCTCCCGACTTGGTCAGGATGGTTGGCTGAGAGAAGTTAAGGTTGGAATCGCTGCACTGGCATGTGGTTCTCCTTAATTCTCTCTCCCCTTTCCCCACAGGTAACTTGGTCAGGACCCTGCAATGACTGTTGGGACAAGCCCATCATTTATAAATTGTCAAGTCTTGTATTTGCTACAAAAAGATACAGTCCACTCACTTCATTTGTTTTTCAAATGTTGTTTATAACTTGATTCTCGTGTTATGGTATTGGAATGTACACAAAGTATTCGCTAGCTACCCGACTTATTCAGAACTAATGCACAGAGAATGTTTCTCACACTAACATACTTCCAATTGACATTTATTTTTCACTCCAAAAAAAGTTAAAATACTATAATGCTCTCAAAAATGTTCACCATAAGGCTTGATAGAAAGATAAAGACTTAAAAAATTTCTGTGTAGTAGTTGATGGAAATAATGATCAAAGAAATATGGGCTAACTAGGAAGCAGGGTGCCTACTGGAAAGAGCACAGAACTGGGAATGAAGAGGCCTGGGTTTTAATCCTGGCTCTGCTTCTTGCTTCCTAGGTGACCTCAGGCAAGTCACAACTTCTTTTGCCTCAGTTTCGGCACCGTAAAATGGGGACTTTGTACCTGCTCTCCCTCACTCTTGGACCTGTGAGCCCATGTGGGAAAGGCATTGGCTCTGATCAGATTGTATCTATCTTAGGGCTGATCACATTGCTAGGCACATAGAAAAGGACTAAAAATACCATACTTTTTATTGTTAGATTTCACAAGAAAAATCATCCACATACAAGTTAAATAATAAGGGGCACCGGATTTCTTATCCAGTAACTGAGATCCACAGGAATACTTACATTCTTGGATTGTGAGAGGGACCATGTCTAATTCCCAGATGCATAACTCTTCCTAATGCTTAGTTTAGTGGTCTGCACACAGTAAGCACTTAATAAATGCTATTACTACTTCTAAGGGGCTGGGAAATTAGTCTTCAGCAGACATGGGAATAAGAGAGATTTGGTTTCCCTTTCCTCCTCACCAAATAAATGTCATTTTAAGGGCCAAAAATACATAGTATTAAAATCTAACAAAATATCTTTTATTTGAAAGTTTATCGTGGCTAGTCTGAAATGCACTCCTATAACTAGAATTGAGGTTTTTCCTTCAATAAATATGTACTTCTCAGTTTGAATTACATGCGACACAGATCTGTTTGTATCATCACTTGCATCGAAATTGAGTAATTAAGCAAAATAAGAAGAAACACCTACGTTGAACTTCACAACTTAGTTTTATTACTTCTTTTCCTGAGTCTAATGACACATGTATCTTGGCAACTGTCTTTCCAACAATCTGTACAATGCCCTGTGACACAACCTCAGATGTCTAGCCTACATATTGGGATATACGTATTCTCCAATACTGTGGGTGTCGTCTAGGTGACTGGAAGAGTTGACTTCCATTTAAATTTACTAAGACCTTCTATCATCTATTGCAGTCTGTAGCTTGAAAATTGAACCTGGTAGGTGATGTGAAAAGCACATGATTGAACTATTAAGGATACTGACGTAGGTGTGCTCTACTCTTGACTATTCGCCAGGCATTCAGGAAATGAGACACCCCACTGCTAAGCTGCATCCTCTGGCCCTGAGTGGCCTTTGCCACAAAGGGTTAATTTCTTTAGGGGGAGAATAAGCCTATAAGTAATGTTTTTAAATTAATTTTTGTAGCATATAGAATATTCAAGGAGACTCAAAAACCATGTGTTCTTGTTTCCACACATTTGAAAACTGATCAGTATACATCCCATGCTGCTGCTTATGCACAGTTAATGGCTTCCAACCAGTTAACCGGGCACAATCCAGCTTATTTTCTTCAAATGGAAAACATACTACATTAGCACATGTTCTGTAGCATTCCAGTTGTTCAGTTCAAGACGGCTATTAGTTCAAAACCCAATATGTGAGATGTTCATTAAGTCAGTGAAAGATTCGAGTCAGAGTACGTGAACGCAGGTCCATCAATCAATCAATCCAAGATGGTGGCTCTACCCTCTTCCTGCTGCCAGCAAGGACACAGGCCCCGGACCTCACGGCTTTTCTCTCGTGTCATGCGAGCAGCAGTGATCCTGGGCTGGGAAGGCCCAGGGGAAGTGCTGCTTGCAGGCTTTAAACAGTCACCACAGCAGCACCGAAGTCTAGAAACTGACTCATTTTCCCAGCCACTGGAGAGGCCGGGGTGAAAGGAGTACACGGCTTTCTTCAGGGCTCTCAGGCCCAGGGATGAGAGGGGCCACAGGCCCAGCCTCAGAGCCCAAACAGGGTGGTAGCAAAACCCACACCAGTGCGGGGAGAGCACACTGTGCTGCACAGAGGTTAGGAACTCTTATCTTCCTTTTCTTTCCACTTTTCCCTCTCTCCTGTCTCCTCCTCTCCCTTCTTCCCTTCCTCCATTTTTCTCCCTTTGCCCTCATTTTTCTTCCTATCTTCCTTCTCCCCCTCCCCTTTCCTCTCTCCATTCCCAATGCCCACTACCATAAAGAACTCCATAACATCCTACCCCCAACTGCTCTGCTCCAAGTTTGTCACTATGTTCAAAAGGAAACGTTGGCACCCCTGAACACCAACACCCCTGTTCTCTTTGCACACACTGAAAAAGAAAAAAAATCTATGGCTGCATGAGGATCCTCAGATACCCCCATGAAGAGATGGCAGGATACCACCTGTTCGCCACTTGTCCACTGTGTGACCTTGGGCAAGCCACTTAAATTCTCTGTGCTTCAGTTCCCTCATCCGTAAAACGGAGATTAAAACTGTGAGCCCCAAGCAGGACAACCTGATTACCTTGTATCTCCCCCAGCTCTTAACAGGGTAAGCGCTTAACAAACACCATAATTATCATTATTACCTCAGATTTTGCAGGGTCCTTGTCAGATCTTTTCCCCAACACCAGCTGAGCAAAACAAGGTAGTGACCTGATCCAGTTTTCTTCCACTTATACTATGCAGCTGAGCTCAGAGGCTCAATGAGTATGCCATAAAGTATGCTCAACAAGTGACCTGGAAGCTGGTATCAGATCACTTGGGAAATCCTTATTACTCAACAAAATGAGAGCATGTGAGAGCCCCTATATACCAGGAACTGCTTTAACCCTGTGACTGTGCTCACATATGAACCTGCACAACAATAGAGAGCCTCAGATCATCTCAGCTCTGCGTAGATATGAATAATTAATGATTATGGTTCTTGTTTCACACTTAAGTATCAAGCAGTAAACTAAGGACCGGGGTAGAGATACATGATAATCAGGCCAGACACAGCCTCTGCTCCACATGGGGTTCACAGTTTAAGTAGGAGGGAATGGAATTTAATCCCCAATTTATAGATGAGGAAACTGAGGCACAGAGCAGTCAAGTGACTTGCCCAAGGTCACACAGCAGGCAAGTGGAGGTGCTCGGTTTAGAACCCAGATTCTCTGACTCTCAAGCCTGTGCTCTTTCCACTGCAGGACTAACAGCTGGCTGGGTTTTGAAAGCTTGATTTTTCATTCTTAACCCTGCAATATAGTAAATTGGTATGAGATCTAAAAAAAAAAAGACATAATTACATAGGCACATCTGTCTTTCTACACCCGTACATGCACCATCATTGTGGTTTTCGGATTTCTAATCTCTTTAGGCCCTTGTGATTTCTCAATCCCTCCTGTTTGGGAAGTATTTTCTTATTTAGCATGTGTCTAAATGGGGCTGGGCAGGCTGGTGCATACAGGCATGAACTGAGCTTTCTTAACAGCAGAACCAGACGGTCCCCACAATATGTTTTGGAGAAATATAGTGTTTGAACAGGTGTGTTTTGACAACGTGATGGGCGTAGCCACCTGATCCTTTTGCTGATCCGGTGGATTACTCTTTTGTAAACAACCAGAAAGCTCTGGGAGAGCAAAGGATGGCTTGTGGCTACTGGGCACGCTCGACTCCAAGAGCTAGTTTCCATTCTGTATTACAGAGATTTTCATCCTACTACAGATGGGGTGGCTATTCTGGCAGGAATAGCAGTAACGAAAACTGGACTAGGCAGAGAGGCAACAGCTCCTGCTGCTTTCGCCACTCCTGGGTCTCCGGAATTCATGTTTCTGAGGGCAGAAGCGGGTGGTGCTGCAGCCAAGGCAGCACAGACTCCAGAGATTAGAATATAATGGCAGCATATATTGTCTCCTTATATTGTTTCTCCAGTAGCTTGAGCCCCTGCTCTCTTGGCTATGACACTGAGGGGTATTTATGTGAATGGAAGTGGTGGGGAGATGCGAGGCCTGGTGGATAGAGCACGGGTTTGGGAGTCAGATAGACCTGGGTACTAATCCTGGCTCTGCCACTTGTCTGCTGTGTGACCTTGGACAAATCCCTTCACTTCTCTGGGCCTCAGTGACCTCATCTGTAAAATGGGGATTAATAATAATAATAATAATGTTGGTATTTGTTAAGCGCTTACTATGTGCCAAGCACTGTTCTAAGCGCTGGGGTAGACATAGGGGAATCAGGTTGTCCCACGTGGGGCTCACAGTCTTAATCCCCATTTTACAGATGAGGGAACTGAGGCCCAGAGAAGTTAAGTGACTTGCCCACAGTCACACAGCCGACAAGTGGCAGAGCTGGGATTCGAACTCATGAGCCCTGACTCCAAAGCCCATGTTCTTTCCACTGAGCCACGCTGCTTCTAGACTATGAGCCCCATGTGGGACAGGACTGTGTCCAACCCAACTTGTCTGTAGCCCCCCCCAGTGCTTAGTACAGTACCTGGCACATAATAAGCACTTAGTCCTCTAGACTGTGAGCACGTTGTGGGCAGGGATTGTCTCTCCTTACTGCTGCACTGTACAGTGCTCTGCACCCAGTAAGTGCTCGATAAATACAACAATGAATGAACAAAACCAATAACAATTATTACTATTATCATTATTATTATCCTTCAGGTGAAACCTTAAGAATGCAGCAGGAGTATATTTTCCAAAACTGAAGAAGGGAGGCATTTCCTGATTAGAGACCTCTGAGAAGTGGGGCCTCGGCTACCAAAGGTATGGGCATATAGTTGATTGGTGGATCACTGCAGCTGACAAACCAGAAGAAAGATTGCTCTCCAAAAGCAGACACTTCAGAAAGACTGGGGACACATTCAAAAGCAGCACCCGGATTTGTGAGCGGCAAGCCCATCAGCGAAGCAAATCGCAATCTTTATGTGCAGTGTGAAATGGAGTGCTATTCTCACATACACGCTTTTCACCCAACCTACACATAAGGACAGAACTTCACAAGTAAAATCATTTTTTTTAAATGAAGGTCAGGTGTATATTTCTGAACACAAACCATCCCTGTAGTTTATATACATTCTCTTTGATAATTAATAGAATAAATCAGTTGAGTGATTTAATGTCAGGTTGATCATTCAGAAAGGGTTCCAATAAGTTTGCTAGTAACTGTAGCATTTAAAACTGCTTAACTGCTTATTTAATGTCTTAAACACTACAGAAAAAACTTAGAACTGTGATATTCCAAAATTACTATACAACTGTACTACATTTACATAGTGTTTTGCCCAAAAAGCTTGAAGCGGATGAGACCTCCCCGCCACATTAGATTGAAAAGTCAAGGGAAGGATTGTGCCTTTTACTTCTATTGTGTGGTCTCAAAAATCCAATACAGCATTCTAGTCACAATAGGCATGCAATGAATGCTGCTGAGATTTTTTCAGTTCATCAGAGGAAACAGTGAGATGCACAGATACATTATCCCAATTTCCCAGGAGCAGAAACTGAAGCAGCATGGTCTAGTGGACAGAACACAGTCCTGGGAGGCAGAAGGACCTAGTTTCTAGTCCCTGCTCCATCACTTGTCTGCTGTGTGACCTGGGCAAATCACTTAACTTCTCTGTGCCTCAATTACATCATTTGTAAAATGGGGATTATGACTGTGAGCCACATGTGGAACATGGACTGTATCCAACCTGATTACCTTCAATCTACCCCAACACTCAGAACAGTGTCTGGCACATAGTAAGCATTTAACCAATACCCTAAAAAAAGCAATTCTGGCTAAGAGACTTGCAGAAATTCACATAAATTAGCCTAAACAATAAATCCCCTGACTTCTAATTTCATTAGATTTTCTTTCCACTAGGGTCTTCAATGATGACATATCTGTTTTTACTTCAAAAAAAAAACCACCAAAAAAACTCCTGACCTTGGGCTTCAGGTCTCTACAGCAGCTTTCTCCATCTTATTTATGTACCTTCTTCACCTGCGTTCCCAGCTCTAATAATAATATAATAATGTTGGTATTTGTTAAGCGCTTACTATGTGCAGAACACTGTTCTAAGCGCTGGGGTAGATACAGGGTGATCAGGTTGTCCCACGTGAGGCTCACAGTTAATCCCCATTTTACAGATGAGGTAACTGAGACACAGAGAAGTTAAGTGACTTGCCCACAGTCACACAGCTGACAAGTGGCAGAGCCGGGATTCAAACCTATGACTTCTGTCTTCCAAGTCCAGGCTCTTTCCACTGAGCCACGCTGCTTCTCTAACCATCCTGCTTCTCTGCCCTCCTAACAAGTAATTTTTTTCACTGTCCCTTGCTCACTTTTTTCACTCTGCCTGAAACTTCCACCCCTTTCGAATCCATAGCTATGTCCAGCCTCAAAACTTCTAAAATCTGATTTCCTCCAAGAGGTTTTCCTTGATTCATTTTTTCCTCCCCAGGTTGGATCCTCCTAATTACTTCCTCCACGGTACTTCTAATATGCACTCATACCACTTATGTACATGTCAATTTAAGTACTCTGCTATTCAAACTCTTAACCAATCCATCTTTGCGTTCTCTTTTCCCTTTTAAATGTACTTGATTTTTTGCCTTCTCCCATTTAAGTTGTAAGCTTTCTCGGGGAGAGAGTGTGTCTCTTGCTTTCATTGTTCTCTCCCAAGCTACCAGTGCAGTGCTCAATAGGAACTGTTCATTGAAAACAACTGGGTCAGTTTAATTTGACACATGGCAATCAGCAAATGACTGCTCAAAATTCTTAGGGGCATTCAGAAATCCATTCATTATGCAAAAATATGACATTTGTTTCAAACCTAACTGAATATCTGCGGTCAGCCCACTGTATTATTGCACTGATTTTCTTTAATGGTACTTGTCAAGCACTTTATGCCAAGCACTGTACTAAGTACTGTGTTCGATACAAGATAATCAGGTATAAATCCCTGTCTCATATGAGGCTCAGTCTCAGTAGGAGGGAGTAGGATTTAACCATCATTTTATATATGAGGAAATAGAGGCACAGAAGGGAAGCAGCGTGGCTTAGTGGAAAGAACACGGGCTTGGGAGTCAGAGGTTGTGGGTTCTAATCCTGACTCTGCCGCTTGTCAGCTGTGTGACTTTGGGCAAGTCACTTAACTTCTCTGTGCCTCAGTTCCCTCATCTGTAAAATGGGGATGAAGACTGTGAGCCCCACGTGGGACAACCTGATTATCTTGTAGCTATCCCAGTGCTTTGAACAGGCTTGGCACATAGTTCACGCTTGACAAATGCCATTATTATTATTATTATAAATGACTTGCCCAAAGTCACCCAGCAGACAAGTGGCAGTCTTCTAACTCCTAGGCCTGTGCTCTTTCCACTAAGAAATGTTACTTCACTGACTGAGTCTGTACTTTGCTCGATCTTTTAAACATTTCTTCTATCCTCCCTGTTTTCATGTCTCACTTTTCAGTTCACCACACTCTACCTGCTTGAGTATCCTGTTACCCAAGATGTAAACATAATTTGTTTTCATGTCCGCCTGCCCCTAGGCTGTAAGCTCCTTGTGCGCAGGGAGTGTGTCTACAACTGATGTTCCAAGCACTTAGGACAGTGTTCTGCACACAGTAAGCACTCAATAAAGACCACCAATTAAATGATTAATCCTTTACATCAGTACTCTATTTTCCTTGGCCAAAATCTGCAGATTAAATGGGAAAAAATACTCTCTCAAAAGTTTTGTATGTTTTTTTAAAAATGGTATTTGTTAGCACTTACTATGTGTCAAGCGCTGTCCTAAGTGCAGAGAAAGTTACAAGCTAGTCAGGTCGGACAGAATCCCTGAACCACATGGGGCTCCCGAGTGAAAGGGAGAACAGGTACTGAATCCCCATTTTGCACTTGAAGAAACTGAAGCACAGATACGGTAAGTGACTGCCCAAGGTCACACAGCGGACAAGTGGCAGAGCCAAAATTAAAACCCAGGTCCAAGTCGCCGTGTGTAAATACTCAGAAAAAATTCAAGGACTGAGAAACCAAGATACCTGTTTATTATATGGATACTGAAATAATACTTGTGATGGCATTCATTCATTCAGTCGTATTTATTGAGAGCTTACTGTGTGCAGAGCACTGTACTAAGTACTTGGAAAGTACAATTCAGCAACAGATAGAGACAATCCCTACCCAACAATGGGCTCACAGTCTAGAATCTTCATGTAACCATCTTCTACCTCAGATCATGGGGATGCCTACTATGACCAATAGTTTATATCATCTAGGGAGATCAACAGTAGACTTATTAACACCAGTAATATAAACTGTATATGAATAATGAAGTTAGCTATAAGCTACTTAGAATCTATAAAGAACTACATACTAGCCTCAGGCAATTGTAACCTTCTCAAGTATTCACATACACTCCCACATTCTTCATAAAGAAATAATTCTAAAACATGTGACAGATGTGTTCTTGCACCTGAAAGGGTTATCAAGCTTTCTGATAACCATATAAAGAAAACACTTATTACAGTATAGACATATTCAAATTAGTACCTAATTCAAAGCAATTTTAATTTCCCCTCTCTACTGAAAATACTGCATAATCCAAACATGATTTCAAGGACTGCTTTAGGATTCCTTGAATTTTGTACAATATCTTACTGAGTATCTCTAGTAATAATAATTGTGGTATTTGTTAAGCACTTACTATGTGCCAGGTACTGGTCTAAGCACTGAGGTGAATAAAGGCAAATCGGGTTGGAGACAGTCCCTGAACCACGTGGGGCTCACAGTCTCCATCCCCATTTTACAGATGAAGTGACTGAGGCCCAGAGAAGTGAAATGACCTGCCCCAGGTCACAGAGCAAATGAGTGCATTAGTTTGTCACTGAAGATAAGGAGAAAATAAGCAAGCAGGTAAAATTCAAAGCCCCTTTGGCACTTCTTTAAAAATAGAGTTCTTAATTTTTGCTTCAAATGATGTACTAACTCTGCTTGCAGTATTTAGGAAAATGTATTCAATATGAATAAAAACTACACGTACAGCAGTTTATCCAGAGCCTACCTGCATGATGCATTCGACTGAGGTCAATATCATTTCACTCAGATTTGTTAAAGGTAACAAAATTCAGGAGCTTTAACAAAAACTTGTAGTAGACTCCTTTAGCTAATACAATGTTCTTAAATCCTCCACTGACTTGAGACTGGAACAGTTGACATCTTAGGTGAAATAAATATCATGAAGTTGTAGAGTTCAATTTACATGTTTTTACATTTGCAACCTAGGTGGAATCTTAGGAAACTGCCAAAATCAATGCTAACAATTATGCATTCCATTCAGAATGAATTTTGCCCATTTTTAAGGCCCAAAATACTGTTATTTTAAATATGACTTCTTCAAGTCTTTGGCAGTTAAGAGGAATGACAATGACCCAGGGAAATAAGAGCTTGGTATTTATTTTTCTTAAACTTCAACTGTTTGGGGTTTTTTGGGGGGTGAGGGGAGAGAGGAGCGGAAGGAGTGAGGGGAAAAAAATTTGAGAATCCTCTATCCCCAGGATCCTTCTAAAAGCCAAGAAAACATAAGCTAATAGTAAAATACCTTAATCACACAAGGGTATGTTTTCAAAGTTTAGGTAATCAGAATGCCACATGGATAAAGTTCACTCTTTCAATGTGTTCTTCCAAATCATATTGTACCATACTGTCACCTCATCTCCCTCTTGGAGGCTGACTGATTACTCCTCTTCCTCATGTTCATTAATCTCATCACCTTATCTTTTATACCACTTCATTTTAGCAGAAAGGTAATAATAAAACCCTCATCCATTATCCTTTTACTCATCTAGTCAAGCGGAAATGGTTAATAACATGATACAAATTGAACTTCAATCACCCCATTTTCTCCTTTGTCGAATGCACATTAAAGTATATTCCAAAAGTGCAATTTGTTTTACAGGGGAATTTGTGTTATATTGCTACAGACAACTAAAATTAAGTGTTTCTCCGTTTGGTTATTAAATATAACCTACTGCTCTTTTATCTAGGATACTAAAACATTAACTCATTTTATTATGGTGTAATGATACAAGAGCCTTATCTCCCAGAACACAGAGACATCTAGTCTACCTAATATTAAGTGTTATACAATGGGTCATTTATCTTTTTTAACCAAAAGAATTATGCTGAGGTAGTTTATGAATCGGGACATTATTGCAGATGAAATTGCTCTCTTTTAAAAAAAAGTTAATTTGTTTACATACAGCCTTATCTTCAAATGCAAGCCCTATTAGAGAAGAGGTCTATAACTGTCAGAACAAGTAAAAGGATGCAAGAATAGGTGATTGCCATAAAATCCCAACAACACCATGATTTAAGCCTTTGGTACTATATTTAGAAAAAAAATACAATTCAATTAATTGTTTTGGGAAAAAACCCCATGATCCTAAATAGGGCTCTAACAAATGTCCTCCCCATGAAAACACATGAATGGCTTATGAAGTTGGATATGAACTCTTATGAATTCTCTTCTCACTTATTAGACTATTTTACTTTTCATGAAAAAAGTTTGTATAAAACAGATTCTAATTGGTTAAGCTCCACATTCCCCAAACAAACCTAACTCTACGAATGGAAAACCCTGGAACATCTAACCACTTAGAGCCAACTGGATGCTGTTTGTGTATCTCAATAGGAAACACTTTCAGGTTTTTAAAATATTTCGAGATTGACACCATCAATCATGTTTCAATGAGCACCAAGTATCTTCCACTCACAAAGTGGGAGTCTGTCCGTCTCCCCCGATTAGACTGTAAGCCCGTCAAACGGCAGGGACTGTCTCTATCTGTTGCCGACTTGTTCATCCCAAGCGCTTAGTACAGTGCTCTGCACATAGTAAGCGCTCAATAAATACTATTGAATGAACAAAGTGCAATTTAATAGGGAAAACCAGAAATGTGAAGCACATCTTTTAAATTGTGAGTCTCCTGAGGGACAGAAACCATGTTTAATTCCCACCCATTTATTCTCTCCCAGCACTTAATACAGTGCTCAGCACACAGTAAGCGCTTAATAAATACCTCTGCCATTTGTCTAAATTTTCTCCTATGGGATTTAGGTCCTAACTGGTTAGCTTGTGCCAGTAACACCAACTAATAGGTAAAACATTCATTACCAAGCTACTGAATTTGATAGGCAATACTACTTAAGCCATACAAGCCCATTTGCAAGGATTATTCATTACGTATCTAAATAAATTCCGTTTTCGGCTTCTTGAAAATTTGCATTTTTAGAACACTCTGAGGTTCCTCACTGAGAAGGTCTACGCCCTTTTTTTTTGCATGACTTCACCACTTTTGCATAAGTGGAGGGCTCTTCAAGACATATGTCATTTTGTGAATAGCAGAACACTGTTTCAGCATGAATTACATGACAGAGCCATGTTGTGTTCCTCCTGACTGAACCTTGTTTTCTGTAAATTGCACAAAACTAAAAAATGTGACAATGAGATTCAAATATAGCTCTAAGGATTTTTTAATAGCTCCTTATAGTTAACTTTTAAGAATGTAGTCATTGGGCTAATACTGTGGAGAATTAATGTATTTTCTTCTTTCCCAAAAGATAGAAGCTGATAGCTTAACTTGCTGTTTGAATGGAAACACCGACAAGAAAATATTAAACAAATCTATTTACACAAGAGCTTTGATTTTGCTCCCTAAACACATCCTTGTACAATATCAGATGTCACCACCTATAAGTAAATGAGTTCATCAATTTAATGAGGATTCAGACAAACGGGCTGCCTAATGAGAACTCTTACTAATGTGGCAAGGAGGTTCTGCTCCATTGCTGACAAAATCAGTTTGATGAAACTCTGACAAAAGGACCAAAGCCCAGCTCCTTCTGAACATTCCCTTATCTCTAATTAACACGAGAAGACAATCGGTGACTGCAAATTGCATAGTACAATCATGTACGTAGTTCCAGATTATGGAATTTCAAACTGCATTTTCTGCAATTGGCTATCAAGATTTTTCAAGATATTTTCCCCTACTCTTCTTCCCCATCTCAAATCTGTTCCTTCAATTCAATTTGTCAGATGTTAAAAGAAAATTTCACTGGTCTATGTTTCTTAAGAAATAAAAGTTGAGACTTCTTGAAATGTCATAGAATTTCCTATCCCAGTTCACCGTATTTGTCTTGTTAATGTTTGCCAACCCATTAGATCAGTAGTGAAGAGGTGGAAACCATCTGCAAGTTCAAGAATATCCGGGGCTCCCAAGGGCCCGGACCTGGGAAAGAGTTCAGGTTGGCCCCAGATAGCCCTAGTTGAGCCCAATTCAGTGCCAATATGAACTTGTGCCATCAAACTTTAAGCCCAGCTGCCGGAGTCTCTGGGAGCAGGATTTAAGTCACCTTCAGACCAGAAATGTTTGAATTGTGACCCAAACTGACCACTTAGATACTTCTATGAGTCTCGATGGGCTGGTGCAAACACAATTTTAGCACAGCTTCTCTTCAATCCATAAGCAGGTTGTAGGTTACTTTTGGACACCCACCTAGAAAACTGCTTGTTCTTCTCAAGGCCACTTTCATGTTATATGTTCATGAGTTGGAACTAAGAAGAATCATTCTGTCTTTGCTCCCAATGAAAAAATGAAAAACACTGCTTACGAACTTGCTTTGAGAGTTGGCTATCTTCATTTCTACCATTCACTAGGGTTTCTATCTAGATTTTAGGCTACTCCTAAAAATCAAGAGCATTTTCTTGGGTAATTCGAGGCAAGGCAGCAAAGTAAAAATATTTTATAAAACTTTAGAGTTAAGTCATATAAGGCATCACAGTTTATAATACCATGTACCAAATTGAACTAAATGCTACAAAGCAAGAAAAACAATGCCAATCCTTACTCCTGAAGACTATTTCATTCAGTTCACTATGATGAGTTTAAGGGTATTAGACTCCCACAAGTCTTTCTCCTTGGAAGAAGAATCAAAGTTGGGGCCACTTATCTGCATAACCCCAAATGTGGACCAATTTCAGCCATTCTGTATTTATAGCCATCACAGGGTTCTGTAAGGGCCCCAGCCACCATGACTGACTGAACCAGGGTCCCTAAACAAGGCAAACACAGAGTCAGGATTTAATTAGTACCACAAATTGGAAAAGGATCAAAAACAGAAAACACTAAACTTTATTTACAAGGTATTTATGGCCACTGAGGTTCAAGACTTCCAGAGCCAAACAGATGATATGACCGTGAGACAACAGACACCGGTGTGTTGTGAGATGACAGACAACGGTGTGTTGTGGCCCAGTGGCCGGCTGGGAACTTCCTTAAGGAAAGTGTTGGAAATAGGGTCCGGTCTACTATAACTTCCAAATTAACTCACCCTAGTTTCACTTTTATCCTGGATATAATTTATGTTGAGAGAAATATATTACCACCCGATATTCCTCTTCTAGTGGGTATGGAAAGTAGGCAAGAGCACGCATCATAACCAACAGCAAGCTCCTACCTTCGGACTTCCCTTCGCTCCACCCTCGGAAAATCTTGGATCTCCCCCCAGGTGGACAGACTTTCCCACTATAGACAGAGTCAGTCTTCCCTCTGAACATTCCCCACAAATCTGGAAGGAAGTGATTAGAGGAGCAGGCCTTCTGCCAAGCCTGTGACTTTGCTGCCTAACAAAGACCTAATGTCCACGCCCACCAGCACTGAGGAAACATGGAGATCTTCATGGGCAGATTGCGACTAAATATTGAATCCAAATGGGACTCTCAGAGCTGTTAGTTACATTTTATAAATGGGAAAACTGAGGCACAAAGAGATTTAAGAACTCCTTTAACAAAACTCCTCACTCTAGGCTTCAAGGCTCTACATCACCTTGCCCCTTCCTACCTCTCCTCCCTTCTCTCTTTCTACCACCCACCCCGCACGCTCCTCTCCTCTGCCGCCCACCTCCTCACCGTCCCTCGGTCTCGCCTATCCCGCCGTTGACCCCCGGGCCACGTCCTCCCACGGTCCTGGAACGCCCTCCCTCCTCACCTCCGCCAAACTGATTCTCTTCCCCTCTTCAAAACCCTATTTAAAACTCACCTCCTCCAAGAGGCCTTCCCAGACTGAGCTCCTCTTCTCCCTCTACTCCCTCTGCCAACCCCCCTTTACCTCTCCGCAGCTAAACCCTCTTTTTCCCCTTTTCCCTCTGCTCCTCCACCTCTCCCTTCCCATCCCCACAGCACTGTACTCGTCCGCTCAACTGTATATATTTCCATTACCCTATTTATTTTGTTAATGAATTGTACATCGCCTTGATTCTATTTAGTTGTCATTGTTTTTACGAGATGTTCTTCCCCTCGACTCTATTTATTGCCATTGTTCTTGTCTGTCCATCTCCCCCGATTAGACTGTAAGCCCGTCAAACAGCAGGGACTGTCTCTACCTGTTGCTGACTTGTTCATCCCAAGCGCTTAGTACAGTGCTCTGCACATAGTAAGCGCTCAATAAATACTATTGAATGAATGAATGAATGAATTTAAGAGACTTGGCCTTGGTCATATAAGCTTGTTTATAGACTGAAAACTTGTTGTGGGCAGGGAATGTGTCTGTTTATTGTTGTATTCTCCCAAGAGCTTAATACAGTGCTTTGCACAAGGTAAGTGCTCCATAAGTACGACTGAATGAATGGTCAGAGGCAATGGTAGCTTTCAAAGCATGATTATCTATCTTAAAGCCCAAATAAATATACTTGGGCTTTCACTACAGAGCTTGGCGAGAACATTTTTAGAGAATCAGGGAAGGTTCACCTGACAAGCCAAGCCTGTTGGGATACAGGACACTATGGTTATGAAAGAAATGGCTTGTGTGCATATGTGTGCCCCTCCCCATTAGATTGGAGGCAGGGATGGAAAACTGCTTGCTTTTCTCAAGGCCGGTTTCATGCCACACGTTCCTCACCAAGAGCAAGAGGAACCTCTAGACCAGCCTGAGAGCTGCAGAAGATGAAAAATGGATATCTTCCAGCCCACTTCCTGCCCTGAAAGACAAGCTCAAAAATCTTTGGGGTGAAGCCTAGCTTCAACAGGGTCAATCTGATGGGAGTCCCTTTCAGCTGGTGTCCCTCGATTACAAAATTTAAAACAGGCAGATGCCCTGTCTGATAAAAGGATAATTTTAAGAAAATGTAAGCAATTGGAACCGAAAAGAATCTTGAATCTTTTTTGTATTGCATCGCACCATACTCTCCAATTGTATTGTACTCTTCCAATTGCTTAGTACAGTGTTCTATTCAGAGTAAATACTCAATTAATACACTTTATTATTGACTGATGTGTGTGGCATTGTTTTCCTGAACATAGGGCTTTGCAAGGTCACAGCCACTCACATTACAGAATAATAATGTTGGTATTTGTTAAGCGCTTACTATGTGCAGAGCACTGTTCTAAGCACTGGGGTAGACATAGGGGAATCAGGTTGTCCCACGTGGGGCTCACAGAAGTGACTCTGCCAGGAATGCTCTTGCCGGGGATCCCAAGAAGAATTCCCAATGGCCCGACAATGAATCTCGGACCAAGCTTCCTGGTGGACTTACCAAATTTCCCATCTGTTGGTTATTTTCCATGATACGTCTCTAACCTAAGAGTAAATACCTTAGCACATCAGGATAAACCAACAGCTCAAATCTCAAAAATCTGAATTGTAACCCCAGCTCATACTAGAAGCTAACCTCACTTAACCTGGTGGCAGAAGCTGCAGAATGGTCCCAAAAGCAACAGCCTGGGCATTGGGAGCAGGACAAAATAGGGGAATGTGCCTCTTTCCTCTATATTCCACCCCAAATGGTATTGCAAGACAAAGTGACAGATCACTCTTTAGGTCTTTATGGGATAGGAATTGCCTCAAATCAGCATTTTTATTTCAACCTGTTAAAATTACATTCATCTTTTTGCTACTCTTTACTTTCTTTTACGGCCTTTAGTCCTTTTACCTTCTGTTCACATTAGAGATGTAAAATTTTACTCTGGAGCTCATATCGAATATAAGTACAGCAGAACGGAAGGAATTTTCACCCATCATGGCATCTTGGGGAAGCTTTGACTGCAAGGGTTTGATAAGGGGTCTGGAGGCTCGGCCCAGGTTGTGACAATGTGAGTTATGAGAGCTGGCATATTCCGGAAGGAAGCCTTAGGGGTGTCTGCAATCCTGGAGCAGATTGTCTGAGGCCTAAGAAGTACCCAAATCTGCATTAGATTTGGGGTCCTGTGAGGCACTGATTCATCCAGATAGCAACTGCACCTCCAGATTCTAAAAGCTGGTCTAGGGTCTGTGGAGGAGAGAGCAGAGTCCCTTCACTGGACCATGACTCTGGTAAAGATCAAAAAGTCCTGAGCAGGCACTAGAACCTGGAGTAATAGAGGAAATGAAGATGGAAAAAGCAAATGGAGGGAGATGAAAGGTGAAGGGGAGGAAGAGACGAAGAGAAATAATGGCAGAAGAAAAAGGAGAGGAAAGCAAAAGATCAGGGATTGCCACGCCCTCTCCTTCTTAGTTCCACCACCCAAACTATAGAATGACTTTGGGCTCCTGCCGGGATGCAACTGCTGCTGTTGCTGCTGATTTCCTGGTGGCTACTAAACCCTGGCACCCACTTCACCGCCAAACAACCCCCTGGGTTAGCTGGGCCAGATAAGGCAGATGCAGGCCCTGGTCTGTCCCTCTTGGGTTCCAAGACAGACCAAGAGCAAGAGGAACCTCTAGACCAGCCTGAGAGCTGCAGAAGATGAAAAATGGATATCTTCCAGCCCACTTCCTGCCCTGAAAGACAAGCTCAAAAATCTTTGGGGTGAAGCCTAGCTTCAACTGGGTCAATCTGATGGGAGTCCCTTTCAGCTGGTGTCCCTCGATTACAAAATTTAAAACAGGCAGATGCCCTGTCTGATAAAAGGATAATTTTAAGAAAATGTAAGCAAGTACTCCAAAATTATTCATTTGATCAAAATTATGACTTGGCAACAGAATTCTCTTCATTAACATGAAAATCCATTCATTTAAGAAAAGTATATCCATACACTGGGGTTGAAAACTTTTGGCAAATTTTGTATATGTGCAAACACCACATGGAGTTGCTATTTTAGCGACTCCTGTGATCAAATAAAAACAAAATCAGCATATGCAAACTCAAAAATCCAGTTAATCAATGATGGCATATTCTAGCAGTAAAAGGTTAAGCAGACTACCTTCTATGCTTTACAGATATTGTACTTTTTTAATCATTCAAGTCTCTAAGCCTTGGAAAATTTATCTCATTTTCATACTTGATCATTTTCTTTCTAAGAATTTATGCATTATTAAATAATTATTATTAAGGGGATACCGTGCCACATTTCCCTCTAGGCTGTAAGCTCGTTTTGGGCAGGGAACATGTCTACCCACTCTTTAGTAGGCGCTTAACAAATACCACTATCATTATTATTATTATTATTATTATACGGCACTCTCCCAAACGCTTAGTACAGTGCTCAGCATACAGCAAGCGCTCAATAAATACCATTGATTGATTGATGTCACATAGCCACAGGTTTTACAAAGCAACATGACTTTTTCTAGTTGGGTAGCTAACTACACGTTGGTCTAATTACTTTGATTGTTAATCCAGCCTATTCTGAACCTTTCTTTTCTTATGAACTCATTTCATCTCTATTAAGATTTGATTACGTCACTGGTCATTGAAACCTGATGTCTCCAGAACAGGCTTAGGGGAAAAAAGACAGCCATAAGGTTATTACCACTGAAGTATCAAAACCTGAAATTCAACCCTTTTAGCTATTGCCTACACTTTACTCTTCTCAAGTTTTAACTGCAAGCTGATGTGATTAAATAAAGGGCATTTTTTTTAAGCCCTCTGCTCTCATGATCTGATTTGAGTTATAATGCTGCATTTGGGACATTAAAATAATTTCTTTACCCATGGTGATTTCCACCACCACTACCCAACAAATAATTACATTACTGCAGATAGAAAAGAGTTTTCAAGGCCTTAATGGAAGTAAAATATTAATAAGTGAAAAACAAAACTAAAAGCAACATAAATTGCTTTCAGCTTAAGTATTTCCTTGCAGTCCACACATCTCACATCCTACTTATATGTTAATGCTCAACACAGACAACAAATGTTAACAATTAGTACCCTTTCAAAAATGTTCACAGAAAAAAGATGTTATAAATATCTGTTCTTCCTTTACTTAGACTAAAAGCCCCATGTGGGACGGAGACTGTGTCCAACCTGATAGAGAAGCAGCGTGGCTCAGTGGAAAGAGCACGGGTTTTGGAGTCAGAGGTTATGGGTTCAAATCCCGGCTCGGCCATTTGTCAGCTGTGTGACTTTGGGCAAGTCACTTAACTTCTCGGTGCCTCAGTTACCTCATCTGTAAAATGGGGATTAAGACTGTGAGCCTCTCGTGGGACAACCTGATTCCTTTGTGTCTACCCCAGCGCTTAGAACAGTGCTCGGCACATAGTAAGCACTTAACAAATACCAACTTTTTTTTTTTTGTATCTATCCCAGAGCTTAGTATAAGTACAAGTGCTAAACAAGTACCACAAAAACAAATAAACTGTCTTGAAAAATTAGCACCATGCTAAAAGTGGCCATGTCACTAACACTGTCATTTATAATACCAGATTTGTATGTGAGGGGGGCATGGAATGGGCCTATGATGGAATGAGTGGCCACACATGTGAAACAGGGGAGGTACAAAGAGGGTGTTCACAATCCAGAGATTAATATGAGATTTTAAACCATTTTGAAAAGACCACAAGTCACTTTTCCCCGATTTTAAGCATGAGGGAACACAGTCATTTATTAGTTCAAGAGATGGATGTTCCAAACTTTAAAAGCAATAAAGCAACGGCTTAGTCTCTGCAGTGAGAAGACAGACAAAAAACATTATCCAAAGGAGTAGGGTGTTCCAGGCAGGAACAAAAGCTTGAACATACTAACACTCAATAGTTTTCAGGTTTGCTTGGGAGAGGGCCAGAGCATTTCCTAGGGTACATTGAGAAAACCAAACCGGGAGGAAAGAGGGGCGTAAACAGAGAAAATTCACACAAATGTGCACAGGCCAAATAAGTAGGTTCAATAAGAGTTTGGGATAAGTCACGTATGAGAAGTCCAAAATGAGTTACTGCAGCAGTGTGGCCTAATATAAAGAGCACAGCCCGAGACTTGAAGGACCTGGCTTTTAAACTTTGCTCAATACATGTCGTGTGACCTTGGCAAGTCACTTAACTTCTCTGTGCCTCAGTTCCCTCATCTGCAAAAAGGGGATTCAATGCCTTTTCCCCCTCCTACTTAGACTGTGAGCCCCATATGAGTCCTAATTATTTCGTGTCCAGCCCACCACATAGTATAGTGTTTGACATATAGTAAGCGCTTAACAAATACTATTATTACTAGTACTACTATTATTATTAAGTGCTTGCACATAATAAGCGCTTGACAAAAATCACAATTATTACTATTAGAGGAAAGTTAAGGCTGTAGAGGGAAACTGTTGCCACTGTCAAAGAGAGAAGTCTGAACTAGATGGATTATTGGTCTGACCCAGGAATGGAAATTCTTATATTGTTAAAAAAAGAAAAAAAATATCAGCCCAGGGTCAGAAGCTTTGGTTTTTGATGAAAGGAGTGCTGTACTCAACAGATGTTGTAAAAAGATTCTACATACGATACACTGAATTGGAAGAGCTAAACGTAGGGATACCAGTAAAGCGGCTGTTACAGGACTCCTTCCAGGTGGCGATGACAGTGAGAACCAGGTTGGAGAGGAAAAGGTGAATCCAGGAAATAATATAAGAAAAGAACCAGCAGCACTTCAAGATAGTCTGAGGGTGGGAGATAAATGCAGAAAATAATCAAAGGAGACAGTTTTCCTGCAAGCTTGTGAGTCAAGGATGATGGTGGTTTTCTCAATAATGATTAAAAAAACAACTGGGAAAAGAATAAGGTTTACGAGGGAAAGTAAAGTACCAGTGGGTCATCCAGGTGGAAATGATTCAAAGGCAGAACAAAATACAAAATTGTAGAGCAGGTCAGGGTTGGAGGTCAAGATTACAGATGTAGGATTGGAAGTTACCTGCATACAGTTGGTACTTGAAACCATCTGAAGAAGAAATCTCTGTGACAATAAGTACAAAGTGAGAAGAGAAGAATGACCCTTACTGAGACTTGAGGAACAGCTACAGTTAAAAGGTGAAGGGAGAAGAAGAACTAGTAAAGAAACATCAAATGTAACCACAGTGGTACAAAGGAAACCAGGAGAGTGACATGTCCATAAAACTATGGCTTTGGAGTTCCCAGATGATCGACTATGTCAAATGCGGCAAAAAAAAGATCAAGGGGGATTAGGGCAGAGAAAAAAGGCAATAGATTTTGCAAGATGTGGAAACTTTGGAGAACATAGTCTTAGTAGAAAGAAGAATATGATATCCACATTATAGAGGCCCTAGAATGAGTGCCTTTTTCCTCCTTCCATATCCTCTTCCTGGGCTGGATCACCAGGATATGAAGGAAATCCCTCTGACCCAAGACCCATGAGGATTGATTGGGGTCCTACCTATGACCATGGTGGATGATTTGGGGCATGGAGCTGTAAATAACTCTGGGGCCTGAAAAGAAGAACGTGCAAGCATCCTCATCTCAAGTATCCCACCAAGCCTCCATGCCAGAAACTTAGTCCCTCCAAACCTGCTCAAAACAAAATAACTTCATAGTCAAATGAGAAATGAAATGTCAGATTGATGAAACCACAAAGGCTTTGTTCACAATTTCAGTAAAAGTTTTTCTAACTACATTACCAAAAAGTGAAAGGTAACTCGATCTAGCATTACTAAAATATTTGCTAAATGAAAAGTACAACATTCAAGTACACAGACATCTATCTGCACGCAGCAAATATTTTCATTGATACACTTCCAATCTTTTCCCCAATTACCCAGTCTCTGCCAAAGCTCTGACTTGAAAAGACCATAGCTTTCTATACAATTACCAGCCAAATTCTAACACAAATTACATGCCATCCTTATCTCAGTTTCCACATTGAACTACTGTATCTAGTTGCCAGCAGGCAGCTCATTCTACCTAGGGAACATCATCCTGAATTTGTTTAATGTCTAGGAGCAACACCTCACACATAGAGAGATTCGATCCACCCGTCTGCCATGTGCACAGAAAATACATCCTTCCAACCTCCTCTTAACCAGACCCTCAGATTGTTTTTCAATCAAGCCAAATATTAAAGATCAGCCTCAATATTATACAGGGTCATGATTCTTTATTTTAATGAAGCTTAGGAGTGATATAATAATATACAAAGCACCGAATCCAGTTGCAAGAATGTCCATTTCCAATGGTAACGGTTGCCTTGTCTATTGTCTGTAAAATACAGAATTTTGCCTAGAAAACAGACGCTTCTAATTCCTGAATCTTAAATGGCTGGAGCTTAGTATGGGATCAGAGTTGAAGTCGTGATGCTACGACCGACTTCACGTTGGAGATATCTGCATATCAGCCCACCTCAAATCCAGGGTTCTGTCGACAGACAGTGCTGCCCTAGGGCTAGGAGAGCAGATATAATAGGGAGATACTTGAGCCAGGCCCCTTAATTCCGGACTTCAATTCTATTATACCGGCACAGGGAGCAGAAGCAGAGGCAGCCCCAGAGGGAAGCTCTTTCCTCCGTTCCCCCCAATCCCTCCAGCCAAGGCAGTTATAGCAGGAGGGGTTACAAAGGCTCATGCAGTAACACCGCCGTACAAGAGGCTCCATGCTGGGCCCACCCTCCTCCTGTCTCCTCATAGACTGTTCTAGCCCAACTAGAAAGCCTACCTCTCCTACCCACCTTGTCCTACTGAAAGCTCACCTCCTCCAGAAGGACTTCCCAGGCTGAGCCCCCCTTTTCCTCTGCTCCTCCTCCCCTACCCATTGTCCCAATTCCCTCAATCTGTCCTACCGGCCTCCCTGCCAAACTTATTATTCTATTTATTTTATTAATGATGTGTATATTTCTATAATTTTATTTATTTATATTGATGCTATTGATGCCTGTCCACTTGCTTTGTTTTGTTGCCTATCTCTCTCTGTCTAGACTGGGAGCCCATTGTAGGGTAGGGATTGTCTCTATTTGCTGCCACACTGTACTTTCCAAGCGCTTAGTACAGTGCTCTGCACACAGTAAGCACTCAATAAATACGATTGAATGAATGAATAAATTGCTTCCTGGAAGGAATCATTTTCTGAGCCATAGTAGTCTATGGAGATAGCAATGGTGAGAATCCAGTGACAGCACCTCCCTGTGCCGAGGGAGCCCCATGATGCCATGGTTTCATCAGCCAATGCAGAGCCTCTGGCAGTTAACCAGCTTGTCACTGGCCTCTCCTTTGTCCAGCCTTAACTGTTATTGTACACAACCATTTTATCTTCATTTCATTCCTCCAGGGAATATCACTGTTATTCCCTGATTCTCCAGGACACTATATACATATATATATATATATACATATATATATATATATCTGTCCATCATATTATTCATTCAATAGTGTTTATTGAGCGCTTACTATGTGCAGAGCACTGTATTAAGCGCTTGGAATGAACAAGTCGGCAACAGATAGAGACAGTCCCTGCCCCTTGACGGGCTTACTCCCCCCCCCCCCAGTCCAATATTTTCTTTGGGGCTACAATTTTCCACCATCTCCCAATTCTGGCATCTGAAAAGTAAGCTCTTCAGTGATGCAAAAAGGAGAAAAATAAATTTAAAGATGACACGTCCTTTAGAACGATCAAAGGTATTTATTGAGCTGTCACTGTGTGCAGAGTACTGTATTAAGCACTTGGGAGAGTATAGTACAACAGAGTTTCATTATTATTATTATGGTACATGTTAAGCACCTATGTGCCAAGCACCGTTCTAAGCACTGGGGCAGATACAAGTTAATCAGGTTGGACACAATCCCTTTCTCAGAAAAAGTAACAATACTGGGTCAACCTTCACACCAAACTAACAATCTACAAAGTTATAGAAGAGATGATAATAGCAATAATAATTATAACAATAATAGGATATTTGATAAGGTTTTCTATTCTTGTATGTAGCTCCAGCCAAGTTTAACACCAAATAATAATTTGAAAACCATGCTCAGTTTGTAGCTTGATTAGATTGGCTTTATATAAGCAAAACAAATGTCCTCATTACATTATATTTTAAAAGAATTTACAGTCTTTTTCTTAAAATGCTGGAGTTATTTACAAGCCATGCCCCTGGCCATCTAATATCCAAATTCCAAGATCCAAGTTCACCTACAGGTACATGGACCTGAGCCTTGGGGAAAAAAGGCCAGGCTAAGGCCAGACTCGGGCCAGAACCAGGAGTGTGACCACTCAACACAATTTGGATTTCAAAGACCGAAGTCTCCAAGAGTACAATGGCTATGCCATCTCAGTACAGCTGCCTGTGATTGACTTATAGTGCTTGAATGAGTTTCCCAGTACGACGCCCAGCAGTCCCTGGCAAGAATTTCATACAGGAAAGTCAGATGTGGAGAGGGCCTAGGCCAGATGTGGATACCAAAACTGATATCATTACAGATTTTATTATTATTATTAATAACAATACAGTATTTGTTATGTGTTTCCTAAGTCTTGAACACTGTATTACGCATTCAGGTAGTACATGTTAAGTAGGTCAGACAGCCCCGCTCCCGCATGGGGTTCACAGTCTAAGTAGAGGGAGAACAGATATTTAATCCCCATTTTACAGTTGAGGAAAGTGAGACACAGAGAGGTTAAAGGACTTGCCCAAGGTCACACAGCAAGCAACGGGCAGAACTGGGAATAAAAACCAGATCCTCTGACTCCCAGGCCCATACTCCTTCCACTAGGTCATGCTGCTTTTCTTTGGGACCTAGGGTATTGTTGCTAGATTGCTAAATTTTAAAACACATGGTCCACCATTTTAATCCTATAACAGAATGGCACTAATGATTTAGGATGTAATTTTTTGTTTACTTTCAAAATCTTTTTATGAAATTCCTAACTCCAATTTTTGCTACACCTCTCACCAATTTTCAAATAGCTATGACTCAAGGGATATATTGATGAAATTCTTAAAAAAAAAAAGGAAGTAATGAAGGCACTAAGAAATCCATTAAATACTTTCTAAACGGCATTTACAAGTAAAGATCTAAAATTCCTTTTAAAGAAGTTCTCATTAGCAACTGAAATAACGTAGTGTCATTAAGAATTGTGTATAATGAGGGTTTTTTCGTATTTCCTCCCTTTGTAGTGATTTCAAATATATACTAAATAATGACAAGGAAATAAAAAGTAGTAATTCCTGCTAGCCTATGTAAAATAATTCTAGCTGATTGAATCCATAGAAGTTTTATCTTATTTAAACTGTTGGAATAGAATCCTCTCTAAAGGGAGGGGGGAGAGAGAGAGAGAGAGTTTTGCTTGCTTATCCTCTGCAGTTACATGATTTTAATACTATAGATTCCCGATCATCTGCAGCATCAAAATTCCAATTAGCTGCCAGTAGCCCCAATCTACATAGAGAAACCTTCAGTGAACGCACTGACTGCATCTTCCCATTTTAATAGGGAACAAGTTAATAAAGTGCTAAAATATTATTCTTGTAATACTGAAATGGAGAAGCAAGCCCTAAACTCAGTATAAGTTAAGGTTTTCTTCAAGTGACATTAACAGGACCACACTGTGCATGATGCTTTTAGCTTCTCTATGTACAACAAAATGCATTCAATTGGTGAACAATTACAATGTTTAGTATCATATTTAAAACCACCATTCAAACCTTTTCTTAATGCTATTATCAGTTTTTCTTTTGCAACAATTTTGTGTAAAAAAATAAAAGCACTGGATTTTTATTGGTGCTGCCCCTTCTTTGTTTTGTCCAACTTTGCAAAGCCCTTTTGGGACACTAAGCCTGCATTTACCATAATACGGATTAAACTCTCTTTGTCCTACTGCACAGCGTTTGTTAGCAGGTTAGTCTTTTTACATTTTTCACAGCCTGCCTGCAGCTTACCCTTTAGGCCTCACTCAAAATACTTCTGTGGATTTACAAAAATGCCAGAGTGGTCTCGGGGTTAATTGGAAGAAAAGTGAAGTCTTTAACACACGGACTCATTAAACATTTAGCCCCACTACAATCCTCAATGCTAGGAAATGAAGGAAACACGGCTTGGGAAAGGCCTTTACAATCATAAGGTAGTAAAGTAGCTGAAAATAATGAGTAATGGTTGTTTTACAAACTGGGAAGGGCTTAATTCATCCTTTCCCAAATAACGGTTTGATGGTACAAAAAAAAAAAAATTCCCTATTCAACCACCTAGCTAAGCACCCTGAAGGAGGATACTTTTAACACTTTACAGATCACAGACACTGACCATAATGGCCAGAGAATTCTTTAAAGGACCGAGACTTCAAGTTGACTTGAAGTAGCTCCAAGAAAAACAGCATAATTTACCTGTAAAGAATAGTGACAGATGGTGATAAATAGGAAAGTACAGGTCAAGAGAAAAAAAAATTTAATATACTCCCACTTAACTCAATCTTATTATATTTGTATTACTCAAATCATAGGTACAAAAATATACCATTCATTTAAATATTTTGCTTATTTGTCCTGAACAGGGGAGGTTTGGATCTAAATTATGACTTTTCAGCCTGAGGTTTTCTGGCTCAGCGTGCTTAAATTGTGATTTTTTTTTCCTTCAGAACTGAAAACCTGAAATACGGTAAATGAAGGCCAAATACGGTAAATGAAGGCCCCTTGCTAACTAAGTGTTTTTATAATGGTGCAAGTTGATTATTATCCAGATTAACTTTTCTTTCCTCTCACCTCTTCCCAATACCGCCACTCTCACAAAAAAAAAAAGAAAATGTGACAAAACACACAGAAGCTCCAAGTAATGGATTAAACAGTATTTGTGCAAGATGCAGATAACAAAAGCAAAAGTGAAGAAAATTGAAGAGACAGCCAAACTCCAGAAACAAAATGGTTAAAGAATCTGAAGCATTGTTTCCCTTATTCTAAAAATCCGCTATATTGTGAACAGCGCAAACATCAGACAAGTTACGATTACCGACCATTATCTCCTTAATTTTCTCCGCTTTCCCTCACATTCCCACTTGCTATCAACATACTATTTTTCCAAAGCTTCACTCCTGCTAAGAAGTAAACTTTCCCTAATCCACCTATTATTGAGCCTTTAATTGGATTGGGAGCAGGGTGGTGTATAAAATAGCCCCTATTCACTCAAAAGGACTGTAGTTTTAGAGACTTAAAGGAGAAGGGCATTGTTGAAGAAAATCCACAGGGAATCAAGGATTAAAAGGTGGCTCTACTGAACTCATCAGCTCGACAACACATAATGAATTGTTTCCTTAAACAGGTAACTTTCTAAATAAATGTGCTATGCCTTGCAATATAAGTGGTCCATCAAAAAAGAGAGTAAACTGAAAATAAAAATTGGTTTAGAAGAGCATAATAAAATACATAATGTTTTTGCTTCAGTTAATAACCTTTACCCTTCAACCATTTACTCTCACTTTCTTTGAGACACATGACTAAAATACACAGCCTCTCTTCATTAAGAATAATTGAGAACTACCAGTGGTAAAAGATACACCGGACAACTACATTTTTGGGTTTTTGTATTTAAAATGTTCTTGAGGGTTAAAAAAATGGCATTTTTAAAAACTAAATCCATACCTTATATGGTGTAAATACAACTCATCATCACTAGAGACTTAAATTCCTATGGCAATTCATTCTTTCTGACCTGAGAATGATATGGAACTTTAAACGTGACCCATTTATAAATGGTCTACTTAACTAGTCAGCATACTGAAATGTGTTATATAATTGTTTCATCTGTTTGAAAAAGGACTGTTAAGGAAAAACTTTAGCATTACCACGCTCATTGGAAAAACAGTAGAAAGAGAATAGTGCCAATTACTTCTTGGAGGGAAAAAAAAAATCTCCATTTTTTAAAGCTTACTGAAATGACTCCAAACATTAAGTATATTGGGATTGCCACTCGGTGACCTTGTGCCAATTTTCCAGTGTCATACTGTCATCTGTTGCAAGGCCATGGTCACTGACTGCCGGAAATCACAGTTAACATCCATTTTTGTATCCTAACAGTATGAAATCACTCGTGCTTTCCTTAAATTAAGGACTGGACTGGAGGAGGGAGGCCCAGAGGAAGGCAAAGACACTCCTCAATCAAGCAGCACAAACCTATCACTCCCTCAGACACAAATTCATTCACCCGCCAAGGACAAAATTCTGGACCTAGAGAGAGCAGTTAAGAAGAGAAGCTACAACTACAGTCACTACTAGCTCCCTGGCACTCTCACTATGGCAGCAATGAACTACCAGAACAACCTGAACTCCAGGGAGCCAAGGATGATAGCACTAGCTAGCAGTTATTGTCAAGTAACCGGAGTTTTCTTCAAAGCAATAATAATAATAATAATGTTGGTATTTGTTAAGCGCTTACTATGTGCCGAGCACTGTTCTAAGCGCTGGGGTAGACATAGGGGAATCGGGTTGTCCCACTTGGGGCTCGCAGTCTTAATCCCCATTTTACAGATGAGGGAACTGAGGCCCAGAGAAGTTAAGTGACTCGCCCACAGTCACACAGCCGACAAGTGGCAGAGCTGGGATTCGAACTCGTGAGCCCTGACTCCAAAGCCAGTGCTCTTTCCACTGAGCCACGCTGCTTCTCCAAAAGCAGTTCAACATCTTCCTGGACACTGCTCATCCTGCTGCTAAGGGCCTCCTTACTGGGAAAGGATGGAGCATGCTAAATGAACAAACTGATCTCTGCTGCACACTTGGACATAGGATGACTACACAATATCATTTTTTAAAAATATACACTCATAAGTATAAAAGAGAGAGAGATGTTTGCCAGCAAACATGAATGGTTCTAATTACAAGGGTTTTTCCCTAACGCTACATTCTCAAAAGCTGATTTTGAGATATGGAAAACAATCGTTTCACAAACTTGGAAAAAAATTATTTTGGATTTTGAATTTAATTTTGTAAAATACTTGCCTTAACCCCACAGGAACATTTTAAATACAAAAACAGAAAAGTACAATTTATTTACATACTATTTTTATTTAGTTTATGCAACATGCTTCATAATTAACTTTGAAATTACCAAAATAATACAACTTGGTAACAATCCATTGAGATATTAGTATTACTATAATTAATTTTTAAATATAACTGCCTGCACGTTCAAGGATGAGACTCCTAATCGTGAGACTGTGTGTGATAGTCCTGTTGAGGGAAAAGTCTCATCTACATTGTACCCATAAAAACATTTCCCCAGCCCTAACAAGGGCTGTTCAGATACCAAGTATACTACTCAATAGCATGGCCCTGCTATTTCTTAAGTGGTCAAGTAGAAATGGCTTATGTTTCATAGGACTTTAAATTTAGGGTTGGGAAGAGAGAAGCAGAAAGGTATTATCCATTATACTTCAGCCCTACAGCACTTACATACATATCCGTAATTTATTTTCATGTCTGTCGCCCACTTTAGACACAGACTTCTTATGTACAAAGAATGTGTATACCAACTCTGCTGTATTGTATTCTCCCAAATTCTTAGATCGGTGCTTTGCAGACAAATAGTGCTCAATTAATGCCAATGATTGATTGATTGACTGATTGTGTTGGATTGCACCAAGCCCTCACATTCTCTCACCTAGCCTTCTGTGACCAGCAGCATCCATTGCTAGATGGATGGCAAGATAACAGATTCATCCTGTGGTTATGGAACCAATCTATCAATCACTGGTATTTACTCTGTGCAGACCTCTGTACTAAGCACTTGGGAGACTACAAATACAACAGAACTAGCTGACACGTTCCCTGCCCAGAACGAGCTTAAAGACTAGTGATGAGCTTAGAATCTAAGGAAGCAGTCTAGTGAAGCAGCACAATGTAGTGGATAGAGCAGGGGCCTGGGAGTCAGAAGGTCATGGGTTTCTAACCCCGGCTCTGGCACTTGTCCCCCTTGGGCAAGTCACTTTTCTTCTCTGTGCCTCAGTTACCTCCTATGTAAAATGGGGATTAAGACTGTGAGTTTCATGTGGGACAGGGACACTGAGAACACTGCTTGGCATATAGTAAGCTCAAGCCTTGATCATACTAATATGTCCGACTGTTATTTCCTATACTGCATCTAAGTACATCGACTTGTAGATCATGTTGCATCGGAAGAGATGCGTGACTGTGAAAAGATCGTTCCCTAATTCTTCAAAAATGCTCTATCTATGGAAAACGGGTTTTAGGAGAAGCAGCTGTGATCTGTGTTTGATGCTGCACCTGCAGACACAGATCATGTATTCCATTTTTATTGGACTTTCCTAAGCACTTAGTGCAGTGCTCTGCACATAGAAGACATTCAATAAATACTGCTGACTGACCAAAAGACCTTAAAAGCAGACACTGCTGCACCCTCATCTACTTCGTAAGCTATTAGTAAGTTTGACTTTAACAAGAGTTGGTGGAATCGTTCTCATTTGGGGGGGGCCAAAAGAAACAGTTGAAAAGCAAAAACAAAAGTGAATAAAGAACAAAAATGAAGTAGCAAAAAATACAAATATATTTACATAACTTTCGATATTTGAAAACTACACTACTGATCTATGGTGATGTCCGTAGACTTAAATGTGGCTGAAAAAAGGAACTGATAGGGGCAACCCACTATCAGCAGGTTGTGCACTGGACTTGTTTTTTTGTTTCTTTTTCAGAAATGGTGGGTTATTCTGAGCCATTCACACTGTTTTAGCCAACACATATTGCAAGACTGTTAATTTAAGTGAGGGTGTAGGCGGAAGCATGGAGATTATATTAGTGCACTCTCCTCAGCAGCAGGCTCTGAGAAACATTGAATCAATGGTATTTACTGAGCACTTATTGTGTGCAATACACTGTACTAAGTGTTTGGAAAAGTAAATTAGAGTAAATCACAATCTCTACCCTCAAGGAGCTTGTGGAGAGCATAAGAGATGGAGAAAAAGGAAGAAAAAGAGAAAAGGAAACTGTCCAGTGGAAAGAGAATTGAGGCCTGTACATGATACTGTGCCTGCTAAATTGCCCACTACCCATATCCTGAGGTGGAGAAATGGTGTCTGAAAAGATGGCTCACACATCCTTGAAAAAACCCTCTTCATGGAGCAACCTTGGAGAAGCAACATTGCCTAGTGGATAGAGCATGGACTTGGAAGTCTGAAGGACCTGGGTTCTAGACTGTGAGCCTGTTGGGTAGCGATTGTCTTTGTTGCCAAACTGTACTTTCCAAGTACATAGTACAGTGTTCTGCACATAGTACGTGCTCAAGAAATATGACTGAATGAATGAATGAATAATCCTGGCTCCGCCATTTGTCTGCTGTTGTGAATTTGGACAAGTGATTTCATTCCTTTGTGCCTCGGGTACCTCATCTCTAAAATGGGGATTAAGATTTTGAGTCCCATGTGGGACATGGACTGTGTCCAACCTGGTTAACTTGTATCTACCTCCAGCTCTCAGTAGAGTGCCAGGCACATAGTAAATGCTCAAAACCATAAAAAAAAAAAAAGCCAATGGAGAACTTTGTCTTATCAGTGGTCCTTCCTCTATCTACCAGGGGCTCAAACTGCTTTTCAAATGAGGAAAACAAAGATCCAAGGCACAAATGAATTAATCAGTATTTATTGAGGGCCTTCTCTATGCAGAGGACTTCATTAAGCACTTAGGAGACAGTGTAAAAGAGTGAGTGGACATGATCAATTACAGAATTACAGACAGAAGTATGATTTAAACATGTGTACATAAGCACTGTGGGGACAGGCGGGGGGATGAGTGTGAGCACCCAAGTGCTTGGGTGATCCGGAAGTGCTGTGGTGGCAGTTGGTTGGAGTTATAGTATAGAGAGATGGAATATTAATCAGGGAAGGCCTCCTGGAGTAGAAATGACTTCAAAAGGGCTTTGAAGATGAAGAGCAATTGTCCCCCAGATTGTAATCTCGCAGTGGGTAACTTTAGTATTGTATTGTACTCTCCCAAGCGCTCAGTACAGTGCCCTGCACATGGTAAGCACTCAAATATGATCGACTGACTGCTGGATGTGAAAGGAAGGGAGTTTCAGGCAGAAGAGAGGCTTCGAGCAAGAGCTTGACAGAGGGAGAGATGGGAAAGAGGCAAGATGAGAAGAGTTGTTTTAACAGGAAAAAACCGTGTGAACTGGAGAAAGAGAAGAGCAAGAATAAGCAGAGAAGAGAGAGCTGATTGATGGTCTTAACGCTAATGGTCAAGCATTTCTGCTTGATGTAGAGAGGATCGGGCTGCTTTGGAAGTTTCTGAAGAGTGGGGAGATGTGCAAAGGATGATGTTTTAGAAAAGCGATCTGGGCAGCAGAGCAAGATATGGGCTGGAGAAGGGAGAGCCAGGAAAATCAACGAGGAGGCTGATGCAGTAGTTACATCAGGATTTGACAAATACCTGATGACTGTTCAAGTTGAAAGGACGGGGCAGATTCTGTCCGCTATTAAATGGAAAATAATGTAGCGAAACCAATCTCCAAATTCAGAGTCCCTGTATTCTCAGTATACTGTGTAATCCACTGACCCAGCTTTGCCTTACAGTTCTTCATTGGCAAATTAATATAAATATCTAGGCCAAATTTTATTAAGTGCAGCTATGCTCTTTTTACCTATTGAATATTTGGCAATTTATGTCCCCTTGTTTTCCCCACTGGAATATAAATTCCTCAAGGGCAGAGATTATGACTTCTATTCCTGTTGTATGCTCCCAAGTGTCTAGTACAGTGCCCTGCACAAAGCAGGCATTCAATAAATTATGTTGATGATGACAGATCAAAGCATTTGGAATTTAGTTTTGAAAAAAATATATCTGGGAAATAAAACATTGGTTAACTTCCAGAGAACAAGTTTTCTAAGTTTTCAAAAGTATGTATGCTTAACTGTTGGCTAGAAGTTGGAGGAAATTGATAAGTAATAATAATAATGTACTCTCCAAGTGCTTAGTACAAGTGCTCTGCATATAGTAAGTGCTCAATAAACAGGACTGATTGCTTTGCTCTGCTCTGCAATCCAAAATATTAAAGTTCTAGTGATAGTGGCTTGAAGTTAGCTGATTCATCAATAAACAAAAATCTAGGCACACAGAAGGTGTATGAGTGAGGAGCACAAAGCCTACAAAATTTCGAAGGAAAATCACATCAATATACTCTAGTAAAATAAAAAGTTCTTGAAAGGGCTCTAAGGAGATAATGTGGAGAAAGATATAGCCAACAAATAACAATCTCCTCAGACCAGGTAGCACAGTAACTTTCCGATGGGTTTCGAATACATTGGTGACTATAGGAAAGTAATCAAAATTGAATGAATCTTCAGTTAACTTAGAACCTTTCTTAAAATTAAATATTCAAAAAAATGAATTTTAAAACTTAAAAACTTCTGGTAGTATCCTTTTTAAAGCAGAAATTGCAATAAACTGAGACAGCTTGGTACCATGTAAAGAACAAGGAACCAGGCTCTCCTGTGTTTCAGAGTAGATTGGAATTTGAGAAAAGCAGCACGGCATAATGGGTAGAGCACAGTCCTGGGAGTCAGAAAGTTGTAGGTTCTAATCCCTGCTCCTCCACTTGTTTGCTGTGCAACCTTGGGCAAGTCAACTTAACTTGTCTGGGCCTCAGTTTCCTCATCTGTAAAATGGGGATGGAGACTGATCCCTAAGTGGGATAGGGACTTGGTCCCACCCAATTTGCTCGTATCCACCCCAGGGCTTAGTACAGAGCCTGACACAGAGTAAACGCTTAACAAATACCAAAATTATTATGATTATTATCTTTAATCCTGGTTCGACCAGTGACTCTTTGTATGAAGTCCTATCGACCCATCAGTAAAATGGAGTTAATAGTACACCCGCCTCTACCTAAAGCATTAATAATCTTAAAATAAAGGAGGAACTCCATGAAGCAGTTTGAATTCTTTTGAAGAACAGTGCTATAAAAATTCTATCAAGTATGTCAAATGATGAGGTGGAGTTGCATAATGTGTGTTTTCATTTAGCTCAATAATCTTAAATAGATGCAAGCTCAATAGTGAGGAAAAGTTGTATTCTTACTTTATCATGTGGCTAGGCCCCTTACTACATGATTGGTGCTTTCAGAATAAGAAGACTAATGTACCTTGGGAGATCATCTATCCCCTCCTATTGCCTTAAGGCACTACCCCTTTCTGGTGACGATCTATCCTGGTTTTTAAAAACCTCCAAAGATAAAGATTCCATAATCTTCCTTAGTAATGACAAAATATATTCTAAATAGTTTGATGCAACTTTAAAATTTCTGCACTTCAAGGGACCTATCAACTTGATGTTTCTAAAAATGCATATACTAAATTTTTAAAATTTCTCTCCCTGCATTTTGGCAGGGGTCTGTTTTCCTTTTCCTTGTCCACTACCTCTACATGCCTGTGAATCAAAACCTAGCCCAAATGCAGTATAGTTCATGTAAACTATAACCCTATATTGCTCTTTTTCAAAAAATTTTTAACATTTTATTTTTTAATTTGTAGTATGTCTTAATGAACTAGCAGTGAAATGAAATATTTCTGGGTATATTTGTCTGCTCACTTGAGTTTCTATTTAAACACAATTACCCAGATGATTCAAATAGAAATTTTCTAAAATTTTCTGATTCCTGGTTTGAATTTACTTGCCTGAATTTAAATCTACATGATATTGTATCTGAGCATTTTGATATAGTCATGTGAATCAAACAATCAATAATGGTTACTGAACATCTGCATGAAACAACTGCCCTTAAATGCAATATTGGTTCTCTGATATTCCTGTGTTTTCTGACTCCAGGGGTCTAGTTGTGTGGGAGAAAACTGCTTGTTTTTGTTGCTGTAGTTGCCTTTGTTTCTCACTTTTTCATTTTCCCCTGGTTTTTGCAAGAATGAGGAAAGACCTTCCTTACTAACCAACCTGAGTATCCAACTCAATGTTGTGTTACCAAATGGGTGAGGGAGTAATATCTGCCGTGGCTGAGGTTTCAGATATATTTTCTTCCGTGACCATAGATTAAAGGCTTCAAGGCTCTCCATCACCTTGCCCCTTCCTACCTCTCCTCCCTTCTCTCTTTCTACCGCCCACCCCGCCCGCTCCGCTCCTCTGCCGCCCACCTCCTCGCCGTCCCTCGGTCTCGCCTATCCCGCCGTCGACCCCTGGGTCACGTCCTCCCGCGGTCCTGGAACGCCCTCCCTCCTCACCTCCGCCAAACTGATTCTCTTTCCCTCTTCAAAACCTTACTTAAAAATCACCTCCTCCAAGAGGCGTTCCCAGACTGAGCTCCTCTTCCCCCTCTACTCCCTCTGCCATCCCCCCTTTACCTCTCCGCAGCTAAAGCCTCATTTTCCCCTTTTCCCTCTGCTCTTCCACCTCTCCCTTCCCATCCCCACAGCACTGTACTTGTCCACTCAACTGTATATATTTTCGTTACCCTATTTATTTTGTTAATGAATTGTACATCGCCTCGATTCTATTTAGTTGCCATTGTTTTTACGAGATGTTCTTCCCCTTGACGCTGTTTAGTGCCATTGTTCTTGTCTGTCCGTCTCCCCCGATTAGACTGTAAGCCCGTCAAACGGCAGGGACTGTCTCTATCTGTTGCCGACTTGTTCATCCCAAGCGCTTAGTACAGTGCTCTGCACATAGTAAGCGCTCAATAAATACTATTGAATGAATACTATTGAATGAATGAATTAAACCCACCCAAATTAGTTATGTCAGTACATGACACTGGACACAGAATAGCCTGGGTAAGAAAACTGTGAATACTTCAGTACAAACCATCACTACTGAAAAACAAACAAAAAACCCTCAAAGGCAAGTTCTATGGGTGATAAGAAATATCTTTCCCTTCCGCTACCTATTACTACTACAGTATCCACGGCAATGTATTAGGGACTTGTATTTACAAGTGCCCGACATTCTGCTACACTACTGTTCAGACCACCACCAAGCAATCTTTAATCCACAACATTGAGTACAATGATACATATTTTGAAAGCTGAAGGTGTCAAATGCTGAACACAATACGATGAAAAAACTGTTAAGGTAAAATTTCCATATCTTTAAGTGCATAAAATAAGGAAAATGTCTTTTTAGCCCATAGTGACTTTTTCTGATTTGCCAAGGATTTTGATAATGAAGAATCAACAGCATTTTTGATGCACACAAGCACATACACCTCCTGCCTAAAGACTTGACACTCCATGCACTCTGAACTTCTGGTTAAAAACCTTAATTTAAGAAAGAATTGAAAACTAGTGTCAGTTCACTTCTGAGGTCTCCCTGTACTTGGAACACTGGTTCATCAATAATATTATAGTGGCTTCCATTTTGTTTAAAGACTCATAATGAGCCACAAAATTTCCTGCATATAAAATATGCATTACTTGGATCAATTCAATTTCCATTTTTTTATGGCATTTAATCTTTTTGGAATTTCATATCACTTTCTAAAATTTTTGCTTTGATTTGCAGCATATTATGTTATCTACATCCTTCCTTTCTGGCATATCTTTCCTCTAAAGATTAACCTACCACATTGGTACTAAAATTTTATTTGCCAACTAGTACTTGGATATACCCACTTGAAAAAAAAATGTACTCTGATCTTTTTCTCCCAAATAACAATGGAGATATTTAATTAGGGTTTCAGATTTCTATTGGCAGGATGCTTTTCTTGGTATTAACCTAAAGCTCTCCTACTATAATTGGAGCTCAACTTCTCTTGATAAGTCGCTACTGGGAATGACAAATACTGTGTCATCTTTTCTTTTTATATTTAAAACATTCATATTCTTGATATTAGAAATAAAGACAGCCGCACCCAGGGGATTCTTTCTTCTCTTGCTCTCCTCCCCACTCCACCTCACCTCTCAGTGTTCCTGCAGAAGTTCCAAACTCTGCTTTATCCACACTCAGCTGGTCTCTACTTGATGCCTGCTCTGCAGGTCAATTTGTAGCAAGGGACATGTTTCTGTACCACTACCTTACAGCTACCCTACAGTCATCGCTTTTTCCTCTATAACTTCCACCTACCTGTAAAGGTATTTTGGAGTCTGTCCCCTAGCTAGACTGTAAACTCCTTGAAGGCAAGAATTATGCCTACTAATTCTAACGTAGCACACACGGTGCGGATGTAAATATTACCGGCTGATCATTTTCTCTGTCTCCTCTCCTTTGAAAATGGTTTCAATCTTCCTACTGTTGACTTTCTCTGTCACCTGAGTAGTATTATTGTGTCCTCCCTGAGCTGTACCTCACCCATTCAACTTTCACTTTCCACCTCTACTCCCTCTTTCTTCCCTTCTAGGCAAGAAATTTCTTGCTTTCTGGATTGGTACTTCCCTAACCACTTGAGCAGGAGGAGCAGCATGGTCTAGTGGAAAGAGCATGGGCCTGGGAGTCAGAGGACCTGCATTCTAATTCTGGCTCTATCAGCTGCCTGGTGTGTGGCTTTGGGCAAGTCACTTGACTTCTCGTTGCCTCATCTGTAAAATGGAGATTCAGTGCTGTTCTTCCTACTTAGATTGTGAATCCCGTGAGGGACAGGGACCGTGTCCGACGTGATTATTTGTATTTACTCCAGTGTTTAGAACAATGCTTAGCATATAGTGCTTAACAAATACAATAGTAATAACAGCAACTTAATATAGTGCACTGCACCCAATACTACTATTATTCTATTTTAGTTTTGCTTGTGTGTCCTGTTCCTACTATCCTAAACAGAGCTCCTTATCTTCCCACCCAAGTCCTGACCTCCCCCTGACTTTCATGGAGTAGTGGAGAGAACATGGGCCTGACAGCTAGAAGGTCACAGGTTCTAATCCCGGCTCCGACGCTTCTCTGCTGTGTGACCTTGGGCAAGTCACTTAACTTCTCTGTGCCTCAGTTACCTCATCTGTAAAATGGGGATTAAGACTGCGAGCCCCACTTGGGACAAGCTGATTATCTTGTATCTACCCCAACACTTAGTGCTTGGCAAATAGTAAGCACTTAACAAATACCATAATTATTCCCATCACTGTAGACAGCACCACCATCCTGTCTCACAAGCCAGTAACCTCGGCGTTATCCTTGACTCCTCATTCAACCCACATATTCAATCTGTCACCAAACCCTGTGACATCATTAAAATCTGCCTTTTCCTCTCCATCCACACTGCTACCATCTTAATACAATCACTCATTTTATCCCGCCTGGATTACTGCATCAACCTCCTTGCTGAGCTCCCAGGCTCCTGTCTCTCCCCATTCCAGTCCACACTCTACTCTGCTGCCCAGATCATTTTTCTACCACTCAGAACGTCACCCTGCTCTTCAAAAAATTCCAGTGGTTGCCCAGCCACCTCCATATCAAATAAAAACTCCTCTCCATTGGATTTAAAGCACTCCATCTTGCCCCCTCCTACCTCACCTTGCTTCTCTCCTTCTACAACCCAGACTGCACACTCCGCTCCTCTAGTGCTAACCTTCTCACTGTGCCTCAAACTTGCCTGCCCCGCCGCCTCCTAGCTCAAGTCCTGCCTCTGGTCTGGCAAGCCCTCTCTCTCTAATCCGACAGACAACCACTTCAGCCTTTCCCCACCTCCCCGCTTCAAAGCCTTATTGAAGGCACATCTCCTCCAAGAGGCCTCCCCAGACTAAGCCCCACTTTTCCCCATCTCCCATTCCCTTCTGCATTGCCCTGACTTGCTCCTTTTATTCTTCCCCCCTCCCAGCCCCCATAACACTTATGTACATATTTGTAAGTATACTATTATTACTACTACTATTATACTACTATTTACACATACTAGCCCCTCTAGACTGAAAGCTCGTTGTGGGCAGGAAATGTCACTGTTCATTGTATTGTACTTTCCCAAGTGCTTATTGTATCGTACTTTCCCAAGTGCTTAGTACAATGCTCTGCACACAGTAAGCGCTAGATAAATATGACTGAATAAATGAATTCTTTTTCATGCACTTTTTCCTTCTGATCCTTTTCAACTTCTGCTTTATTTTTTTTTCAATTTGGGGTTATTTTCCTCTTTTCCTACTCTTTTTCTCTTTCCTGACCTTGGTTCTCCTTTTTTTCCCCAACATTTTCCTGAACATATCTTTTTATTTTCAAACGCTCCTTTTTTCCTTTATTTAAAGGGCTCTGACCTCTCACCACACCAAACCTCCAAATGGCTGCTTTCCTTCCTTTCCTTTGAGTAGACTGCTAGTGTGATCATGGGGGTCTCTCCAATTCCTGGCAGTGCAGAGGAAGGGAGCACACGGTAAGCACTCATCAAATACGACTGACTGATTGACTGAACAGTAAAGAAGGACGGTGGTGGGCCTAAAATATGTACCCTTTACCATGGGGACAACAAGTCAAAACCTGCTTCCTAAGTCAGGGACAACCTGGGAAGAAGAGAGGGCAGTCCTGTCAGTTTAGCCTCAATTACCCAGTTGTCCCGCATAAAACTGTGACACTTGGAATCAATGCCCTCCCTTATTAATCTCTCATCTTCTCCAAATGCTACTTCAGCACTTCCACACTACCTAAGCACCTGAGTACTTGTAACTCCCTAGGGCACTCAGGGAATTTTAATCTATTACTCTCTGCTATTTGTAACGTATTTCAATACCTCTCTCCCCCACTCTACTGTATGTACCTTGAAGGCAGGGATCATGCTACTAAGCCTCTTGAACTCTCGATCATTTTTCTGAAAGACCTGGATCAATCTTCTGAAAAACTGTGAGTGCATTATCTCCCCACTCCTCAAAAACCTCCAATGGTTGCCAACTCCACATCAAACTCCCCACCAACACCTTTAAGTCACTCAATCAGCTCTCTCCCTCCTATTTAACCTTGCTGCTGTCCTACCACCACCCAACCTGCACACTCCATTCCTCTAACGCCGACCTACTCTCTGTACCTTGATCTCGTCTATCCCACACCAAACCCTTGTCCATGTTCTTTCTTGGGTCTGGACCTCCCTCCCGCTTCCTATCCAACAGTACACCTCTCTCCCCACCTTCAAAAATCACCTCCTAAAATCACATCTAGGCTATAGGCTCATTATGGGCAGGGAATATGTCTGTTTATTGTTATATTTTACTCTCCCAAGCTCTTAGTGCTCTACACACAGTAAGCGCTCAATAAATGATTGACTTACTGACAGACATCTCCTCCTAGCAGCCCTCCCAGACCAAGCCCTTCATTTCCCCTATCCGCCCTCTTCGCCAACCATGAACTAAATGCCTACCTTAAACGCTTTGCTACTCACCTACTCTATTTCCCCTATCCATAATCTATTTTAATGTCTGCCTTCCCCTGTAGATTGCAAGTTTCTTGTGGGCAGGGGTCTCATCTACCAACTCTACTTTCCCAAGCACTTAGTGCTCTGCACATAGTAAGCACTCAATGAATACCCCTATGGATTGACTGGTACTCTCCCAAGGGCTTAGTACAGTACTCTGCATACGGTAAGCAGTACCCCTGATTTATAGCTACCACGCTGCCTCAATACTAGCAAAGAAGCTTGAGCTAAGAGAATGGTAAGTAATGTTTGCTCCTTTGCCTCTCCTGTCCTCAGCCCACCACTTTCCTCAGTGTTACTGCCTGAGGTAGGCAGATCATCTCTTCCCCCCTTTCAATTTCTCCCCATTACAATAAATTATCTCTCTTGCCACTCTTGCCATTCTTCCCACTCCTTCTCTCCCGGCATAAACTGATTAAGATGAAGTGTTCAGCACTGGAAGAAGAAAAGAAAATAGGGAGGATTACGAGACAGAGAGCAGAGTAATGTTCCACAGGGTAGAATGGTCACTTTGAGAAGAGGGAAGGAGAGGAAAAGGAAGAAGGAAGCTAGGGTGCGAGTTCATCATTTTCCTAAGTTCTTTCTAGGGAAACAGCTGAGGGAAAAAATGGTTTAATTCATGCTTTAACTCAGCGGATGAATTAAAGCACTCAAAAAATAATAAACAAGGGTCCAATGTCAACTAGAGACAGAATGCACATCCATGGAATAGAACATGTAGGGACTTCCATCGCAATTTTCACATTTTACAGAATCGGATGACATTGAGTACTGTAAAACGATCAAACCGTTAGAAAAAGCACCCTCCCTCCCCTACTACATTAACTTACCTGGCAGAATAGGTGTCTTTAAACGTTGGCTTTTTGGTCCTCTAAGACGTAATCAAAATATAACAGATTTTGGAGAATTAATGCATCAGTCTAAAATGTTCAGTGTGAATTAGAATACTGTGCTTTCCTTAAACCTCCAATTGTAAAGTCTTCCTGTTCAATTTTATGAGAGAAATTCAAAGCATTTTTGTACTGAAGGCAGACACTAATTCTTACATTATGATGGGGGAACCTAAAACGGCAACTAAGTCACAGCTGTTGTAAACACAGGCAGGGCTTCACCAAAGTGCAAGTCTTGAATGTCGGTTCTTGGTCCTCAGTGAAAACGGAGGCTCCCTCACACCCAATCCAGCTCACAAACCTCTTAGGGCAAAAAGTGCATGGACACATGGCAGCTGGCCAAAGCAGTCGGCAATCAATTTTTATTCCCAGGAGGGAATGGAGAAGCTAGACTGAGCTAAGAGACAGGAGAATATGACCTGTTGGGCAGAATAAGCTCGCCTCAGCTAGGCTTCATGAAGGTTTGTCATAAGAATGCAGCCAAGTCAGCCAGTCATCTGGTCAGTGAGTAAAAGGAACTACAGACAGGGAAGTACGGATGGCCTTCTGCAGAGTGGCAACGGAGGACGAGCAAAAAGACGGCACAGAGGCCGAAGAAGGGAGAATCTGTGGCTCTGGGTCAGTCACCAAAGGAGTAAGGGGATTCTTCCGTCAGCAAAAAAATGCCAGAACTCTGACCATAAGCATGTAATAACATATTCAAATAAATCCCTTTGTTTAGTGGAAATTAAAACATTTATGTTTACAGGTGTAAAGAAAGGACAATACGGAGTAATTCTAAAACAAAACTGGCTATTTTCCATTTGCTTGAAAATGCCCCCTAAATGTGATATTAACAACAAAGAACATACTTCCTGTTATAATATAGGATCTGGAACACCATCAATGTTTTGTTCAGCTTGCATAAGTCACAACTGATTGGACACAGTCCCTGTGGGCATGCCATTTCATCCAGACTGGACGGTTCATTAGTCATAATTACTATAACTGTACAGCAGAGACTGCAGTTTTATCTCATCATACATCTTTGATAAAGCTGCTTCTATTCCTGCTTCATCAGCATGTGAAGTTACATTGTTGGAGCCTTTTATTTTCCAATCAGAGATTAACAAAGACTACGCTTCTTATCAAACGTGGATCAGGTCTTCACCGTGCAGATTAAGCCAAGGCCCACGATGTGACCACCATTTGAACTTGGCTTGAACGCCATGAATTGCTGCTGAATGGGGGAAAACTGTGCAATCACAGTATATCGGAATAAAAAAAAAATGAACAAAGAAGAGCCGTGTGTTAAAAATGTACGATGGCTGCACTTATCTAAAGTGAAACACTAACCACGTTTGCTGCAGCCTCTCATTAAACATTAAGTTGCTCACCATCAGAACATACTATACAAATCTATTAGTTTGCACTGTCGTTTTCAGAGAGCTGTGTTTTAAAAGCAATGGCAATTAGTGCCTATCATCTCAAAATGTATACCGCAAAAGGGAACCATGCAAGGTGCCGGAAGCCAAAGTGAAGCAGCATACTGTTAAAGAACGCTGGGGCAAAGGAAAAAGATTTCACTTGAACGCAAAAGACAGACAGATATTCCTCTTACAACCAAAACACAGTTGAAATGTAAAGCACTGAATCAAACTGAGGATGTTTTCCAAATTCTTGTGAGGAACAATAGGGACAATAAGGCCAGTTGCCCTATCCGCATTAGCAATGGGTCCCCACTGTAGGCCACATGAACAGTCATAATCGACAGTTACACGCAGGCACTGAGGCTGCAAAAATCCCAAAGTAATTAGTGTTGTCTGAATGCAATGACATCTGTGTTCTCATGGTCCTCAAGACTTGTCAGGCCAATAAGATGTATATGAAAAAATATGACAACCGTTGCAAATGCCCTTCTGAAAGGTCTCACTTTGGGAAAACCTAGAAATAAATGACACATGCCACCTTCTCTCCCTCCTCCCAACCCCCTCTCCCAATATATTTAACCACTAAAAGCCTCAAGATTTGAAAACGTATTTTGAGTCACACAGCATTTGTCCATGAAGAATTTACTCAGAATGCACAAGTATGGTTTGAAAATAAATAATGCAGCAAGTTGGCCTCGATTTTTGAACAAACCTTCAATACCAAGAGATGGATAGAATGGAAATCCAAACTTATTATGCATTTACGTGAATTAGCTCTGCGCCTGTCAATACTAACCATTTTTCCTTTTATAGAAGACAAAATGTGAGCATTTTATATAAACAATCTTGGGCTTTTTCTTTTGTAATCCCATTTTGATATTACAAATAAGATGGCTCCAAAATTGTGGTTAAATCTCTCTCTCTCTCTCTCTCTCACTCACACACACACACACACACACACACTTACACACATACAAAACCCTATGGTTTAAATGATTTAGTTCCATTCAAAAGCTTTAAGACCCTCAGTGTTTTTGCTTATTGATGCCTTCTGCACAGTTCTCTCTCTCGATTGCAGTAGTATGTTTCAGCATGCACTTGCTCCAAGAAAGACATTAGTCATCATTAACAGAAGCACTGACACCAAATCTAAGTGCCTTTCCACAATGACCAAGTGGCAATCATCTTTCTCTTACACTGTCACTGCTGATTAGGGTTTTCGTTCATGAAAATTTAATTTGTTGCCTTTCTGCATCCTTTTTTTTTTTTAACATTCCTGCAATAATGGGGGTCGGCCAGCAAGTCCCTGCAAATGCAGAAAAAAGATGCTGGATCTGTGTGCAAACTCAGATAAAAAGACTCCAACTCTGCAGCTGTACCTTTTATCTAATCAAATAGAGAAATAAAGATGCAGTGAATGACTGGTTCCAGACAGAAGGAAAGAAAATGAAATCTCTGAAGTACACATGTTATTTTTGAAACAACCTGTGAGCCTCCTTCTTGAATAATCCAGCTAAAGTGTATTAATATTTTCCTAGAAGATGTTAAGAAATTCTAATAAATTTCTATGCCTGCCAAATAACCCTGAGGTGCCAGCACTTTAAAATCCATCACCTTTATCTACACTTCATATCTGTAACTACTGTTTCAAAATGGCATGGGGGAGTGAGTTTGAGAGGAAAAACCCTACCTCTACATCTCACTGAAAGCTTAAGGAAATATTTAAGCTTTTAGGAAATATTTAAGCGTTCATTCCCTCGGTATTTGTCAACCTCCTTTGTAGAAAGAAAAATAAAATAATTTCAGTTACTACAGGGAAATGAAAACAATTTGGTCACAGTTGACATAGAAAGCTAATCTTAGAATATTACACTGTATAATTTCACAAGAATTGTTAAACAAGATATCAAAGCAATGTGTCATTTAAGGAAGTTTTTCAAAAACATTTGCTCTTCTGTTTTATTTCAATTTGTTTAAAGATTAAAATAAAAACCTTGTAAGCAGGTTATGTTGCTAGAAATGCCAACTTCTGTGCAAAACTGCCATCATTTCTACTTCACTTGTATAATGTAACAAAATTAGGGATTTCATTTCAATTTAAAGGACTTGAAACATTTATACTCCTAATGAACATGTGCAATCTGATCAGAGTCAAAAGGTGGGTTGGCTTTTGAAAGTCAACTGCATCCATTTAGACGATTACAACAAAACACCCATATGAAGTGCGCTTTTAAAAGAAAATCAGTCTCACCTCATTTTAGTTTCAAACACAAATCATAATTCACAAAATGTTAATCATTAAAATTTCATCCTCCTTGTTAGCTTACACATAAATAATACGTAAAAATATCTGGGGTCTTAATAACGAATGTTTGATTGCTTGTATGTCAGATTCACAAACAGTTCGAGTTAGATTTTCCTTATATAGTAAAGCTCTCCACTGATGAAATTTAAGATGAGAGGAAACAAAATTAAAAGTGGATTTGAATGACAGCCTCTGATTGTTGCACTGCTGTGGCAAGTTTACCTTTGATTAAATGCAGAACTAGTCTAAAGTAAAAGCAAAAATCATGCCATGGTAAGCTAACCTAATTATCCTTGCAGAATGTGTTTACGCTGGAGCCAACCCTTTTCAATTTTTATTCTTGATTAAATGTCTTCAGATAGCCTCAAAAGCATAGTATATCAGTGGGTTCTGATTTTCAAAATGATATAGGCTTGCCATCGTAATTGGGATTTCGGTGCCTAGTCGAAAACATTCCTCAGTAAGTCAAGAACGGCATATATACAGTGCCTTTTACTGCATCTACGTCAAGTTCAAGTACACAAGTTGAGCTTGGAAACTCTCGCGCCCCCCGCTCCCTCGCCTTCGCCACCCCCTCCATTCCCTCAAACCTCCAAGTCACTTGTCAGTAAAAGGTTGGGCGATTTATTGACCACCTCTGGATGCCTACTGTCAGTGCTGAAGGAAATATGAGGGAAGGTTGTCGCTACTGTTCTGGAGCTCATTGATAATGACATACCTGCCTCTGTCACCCATTACCCATACTACAAACTACTTAGACCTAACTGAAAAATCAATAGCCTACTTGCACCGGTTCCTGTGGCTGCCTCCTTTGATTGTCAGCTCCTGTCTAGGGTCAGCACTTACATGAAAGGGGCTGTGACTGCCTGATGCTTTCAGGACAACCTAACGATATGAAACTAGCCAACAGAACAGTAAATTCTGTCTCCCTGCCCTCCTCATCAATTAGGCTTTGACTAGGCTTGCCTGTAGAAACCTGACCTTTTAAGTTTAGGTGAATATGGACTAGCTGAACACACCATTGCCCTCAGCGCTGAGCCAGGAAATCCACTGACAGGTTAAACAAAACAGAAGGTTGTAACTGTCATAATTTGCATTGCACTTTCACGCCAACAAGGGTGTTATCAGTAGGGGCAAGCCCTGGAACACACAACTCCAGCACCCTTAAGTTACCCTACCCATAAATTCTCAAGTGGAGTGAGATAAAACATAAATTCACCAATAGCCATGCATTTCTAACCCTCGGTCTTTCAAGTTTGCACTCGGCAAACCCACAGAGTGCCCATCAACAATTCCCTTGGTAGTCACCTCGGTCCCATTAGCGACGGGGCTTCCAGAAAGCATGACATATGAATAAAAATGACTCAACCAAGCCCGTTTTAAGGCATCTTCTGGAAGGGATATGTAATTTGGACATAAAGCTCCCTCAGTGACTATGTTTTCAAAGAGAACCATTAGATTTTAACACAGTCTCATTCCAGAATCATCACCACGGGGTGCAGAGAAACCCAGGTTAGCACAGGTGGTGAACATTTTCCTACAAGGTTACCCTCATTTGATACCCCTGACAATCCCGAGCATAAACAGAGAATGGCAAACATTGATAAATAAAAGCGTTAATTTTTTTGCACTTAGCAGACTTTCTGATAAAAACCAAGGAAAAATATACAGAAATGGTCAAAAAAAAACCTCTTCCCTTAACTTTGTGTCAATGCTCACTCTTTACATGAATCCCTGCCCTGACTGATCTGTCACTTAAAAACAATAAGCAGAAGGTAACGGCTACGGATGCCAACGGAGGCAATCCCTCTGGAGGACGGCGACGGACCCCATTCAACATTTAGGCCAGTTAACTATGAACTTCCTTCAGCTCCCGAAACTAACATTTATAGTCTACTATTTTCTTGATGGAATTGTCAAAAATGGCGATTCAAGAGATGAAAATGCCATAAATTCCCGGGGTTCCCAGAATTAAGTACCTGCTTCTTCTCACCCCCTCTTGCACACATACTATTCCTCTACCCACCTCCCAAACCACACTCATCCCCTTCACACGACTACTGCCATCAAATGCTCAAATGGCTCCTGTGTAGATATTAGGAAGGCCACTGTTGCCTGCTTAGTTTTTCTATTTGAAGATCCAGCTGCTATCAATCAGTCACTAGTATTTTGCTGTGTTTTTTTCCAAGCAACTACTTAATACAAGCCTGTCACTGGATTCGGCCCCTATGACCTAGGATGATTTGTTGTTAATTGTTGCTTTTTTAGACTTATGCAAAACTAAAGAGGGGCAGCCAGATAGGAAGAATTTTCATCAATGGCATATTTCAATGCTCTGCAAAGTACAGCATGAGGAAATTTTAATTTAGGCTTATTTTTCCCAACTGTACCATGCAGGGAGGCTTCAACTCTCTACCTCATATGAGAACGATAGATCACACACTGTGTGCAAGGGGTATCGAAATCATTAGATGAAAACAGCGAAAGGAGCCATTTTTGAAAATGAGTCTGACTGTGGTGCAGAATAACAGACTCAAGTAAGAACTACACCGTGCAGACTCCAAATTCGGCCCGTTAAATTTATTTTCCAAGAACTACAATTCATAGGGAATTCCAACCACAGCAAAGACCAGTGAGAAATGCTAGATTTAACTGAGGATGGATGGATCTCTTTACAAACCCAATGTGATGATTAACTATGCATCTGGTAGCATGTCACGTCCTTTTTGTGCGCCTATCTGATAGTGAAGTGAAAGAGCATGGACAGTATCCAGCCCCAGGAAGCAAATCACTTGAAAACAGTCATAGCTATAGATCAAAGATTTTTCACTCTATCCAGAGCCTATTTCAATCCACCCATCCAGCCTTCTGATGCAGACAAAACCAGTTAGAAAATAAGAATGACTCCTTGGGATCCACAGATAATAAAGGGAGATAGAAGGGGAAAATGAAGAAAAGAAACAGATTGGCAGAACTTTGATAACCATACGCCAAGACAGCTGTTTCACATCCTAGTTTTACTTTAGATGGTTAAAGAAAAGGAAAAGTTTCTATCCCTGAGATCACTAAATACTATTTCAATTTGGCTGCCCACATGTTCAGTACGTAATAAAAGTCAAAAAAGGTGGAAAAAACCTCTACAGTGGTGGAAATCCCGCTCCTTCCATTTCTCTCTCTCTCTCTCTCTCTCTCTATGTATATCTATATAAACACACATATATGTGCATATATATGTGTGTGTATATATATCAACTTTATACCAATTCACAAAAAAGAACTGTATTCCACATTGTATACTCACTCAAGAAGTATTACGGTTTATATGTTTCAGCAGTGGTATTCACCGAAAGCCTATTATGTACAGATCACCAAAATAGGTATGGGATATACTGTAAAAGTAGACAACATATTCCTATTAAGCTCTCGCAAAAAAACCAATAATAATACAATGCTTCTATAATCCAAAATTGGGTGCCTGATCCTAAAATCATTTGCCCTCCTGTGAGAAGATGGGCTGCATTTGGTATATACCAATTCTTCTATAACATGGGGGTTCTGTTCCTGAAGAACTGCTCGATAAGGAAAACTCATTTTGTAGCACTGTGTCCAATGCCACAAACAGGCACACAAACCTTCTATTTCAACAACACATCGTGCTGTATCCAAAAGACCTCACATGATCAGAATGATATTCTCTAATTCCCCACCAGGGTTCTAGCCATAATGTGAGATGAAGCCACTGAACTGAGTGTATCTAAAGAGCATTAAAATTAGCTGATTTGTTAAGATCCAAATAATCAAGCAATAAGCATTAACGGAGTACCACACTATGAAGAGCACTGTACTAGGCTCTTAGGAAAATGCAATAGAGGTAAAAGACAAGTGATTAGGGGTCTGCAAATATCAACGCCCTGAGTAACAATTTGTAAGATGACAACATACTAAAAATTGATGCTCTTGCTATTGAACATAAGCCTGAAATAACATGGCATACAGTAAAAACTGCCAAAGTTTCACCTCCAGCCCCGATCTCTCCACTGACTGCAATTTCCTGCTGCCTTTAACACATCTTTACCTGGATGTCCCGCCATCACCTAAAACTCAACATGTCCAAAACTGAACTTTTTCATCTTCCCTTCCAAACCCTTTCCTCCACCTGAATTTTCCATCCTATAATGTACTTTGACATCTGTCTCCCCCAACTAGATTGTAAACTCCTTGGCGGCAGGGATCATATCTACCGACTGTAATGTATTCTCCAAAACACATAGGGGCGTTGTGCACCGAGTAAATGCTCAATAAATGCCACTGATTGATTTATTTAAAATGTTTAACAAAAGTAAACTCTCAATTTCCATATCAGTAAGGGATAGTAAAATCTATTTGGTGTTTTTAACATTCCCAGTCAACCAAGCCTTATACCAGAACGGCTACCTAATAGCAATAATGGATGTTCTTAGTTTCACCTCTCTTTTCCTCTGGGACTGATGAATAGTGAAATGTTCACTGGAAGGTATCAGGAGAGGATAAGAAATGCAAAGGTCACAGAAAATGCACAAACTGATTATCTCACCCTGAATATTCAAGAGTTAGCTACACAAGGTTTGTTTAAATACTTCATTGAGTACACTGAACTATTTTTCATCTCTGTACACCCACAGATGTATATTTATTCTGCACTAATATAGAGGTATAGGTAGAAAATATGAATTTAAGAATTCTAAAATTGAAATAAGCTAAAGGTATCCAATAAATTATGTTGTAGAATGAGCATTCTAAAATGAATCAGAATTAGAGAATTCTACATATATGAAATTTATGATTTTTAAAGTAAACTAGTTCCCTACTGAACTCTAAGGGGGGAGGGATGGGATGGCAAGAAAAGCTATGCCATTTTTTGAATATACCAAGATATATATTCATCAATAAAATGAGAATAATAAAAACCAGTCCTATGAAAATGCACAATTCACTCCATTCCTCTTACTAGAAAATGTTAACCTATGCTTACTTAAAAGCAAAAAACTTGTTCCACTGGGTTTCTTGTTATTGCAATGATTTTTATTTTCAAGTTTCATGTCAGAAGCTGCATACTACAGCATTTCTGGTATACGTATCTTCCATTGTATCCTTTTACAATAATAGGAATATCTTTAATCCTTACAGTGTTTTCATTTTTCCAAGTCTTTGTTTTTGGTTTTTTACAACATTGATCTCATTTTGTCCTCAAACACCCCTGTCAAGTAAGAAAACACATCATTACAACTAAATGATGTTCTACTACCTCAAGTTGTAGTTAAAACTAACAAAACCGTGGCATGTATCTTATTCTCAGACTACTTCAATCAATCAGAAGTATTTACTGAGTGCTCACGGAGTACAGAGCACCGTACTAGGTACCTGGAAGAAAACAGTTGAGCTTGAAGACTTGAAATTACACTTGAAATTACTTCAATTTCCCAGTTACTTTAAAGAGCAAAGTAGTCAAAATTATGACTGATAGGCAATCCCTACATTCACACTACAGCATAATCATAAGAAAACAAAAAAGGGTTCGAATAACTTATGCTTTTGGGAAACAGGTTAAATGCATTTGCCATCATTCCAGAGAATGTTAGCCTGACTTAGGGCAAGTATAATACCTGCTGCTTTTACCTGCTAATCCATTAAATCAATTCCAAACCAGTCAAGAAAAATCAACAGCTCATGACTTGGAATCCAAATAAACTGCATGGTGAAAATATATATTTAAAAAAACATGAAAGAACAAAGAGTTATTCTAAAACTAGATTAGGTGTTTCAACTCGAAGCTCAATACAATTACTAAAGGAAACTTGCAATGAATAGATAGTTGAAATCCAGAATGCCAGTTGCCACAACTGATTCAGTATTTACCATAAGTACAACCTCCTTGGTTTGGGGAATTTGATTACACAACAGAAAACATTTTTAAGGGTTTAGGAATTATAATGGTTACCAGAATGTATCAGGAAAGGTCTTCTGGCTGTTTTAATAATAATGTTGCTCAGTTGAAGGACATCATCCAACAAGTCAAAATTATTTTCAGGCTTTTTCCTTTACTTTTCTTACCCCTGGTCTAGAGTTTTAAGCTGATTTTTCCCTTTGTGTATGAAATAAAAAAGAAGTCCCATCCTTGATAAATCACCTTTAAAGGAACATGTGACTTTTAAGTCAATCCTTACCACATTCAACAATCACTTATCTCTAGAGAGCTTTTACATTCCCAAAATTATAAGAAAGGATATATAATAATGGGCAGGGTTACTAATGAATATTTGGCATTAATAGATATTTCAATAATTCCATTATTTTGGCATATTAAAATAGTCAGATAAGATCTACGCACTGCTCACTGCAAGCAAGTGAAATAGAGAGATCATGTCCTTAGTAATTAAAATAATAAGTACTTTTCAAGTCTCTGTGGTATGATCCAATAAAGAATTCACTTCAGTTAACTCAGTAAATACAGTTCTTACTAAAGATCAGCAGATAACAAAACCAAACCTGCAGTTTTTCAAGTAGATACACACTGTATTCTCTGGAAAAATAAACAGGATCACACCTGTCAGAATTACTCAGCCCAACAACGTTTATGAACATATCCATAATGTATTTACTTTAATGTCTGTCTCCCCTTCTAGACTGTTAGCATCTTGTGGGCAGCAAATGTTTCTACTAACTCTACTGTATTGTACTCTACCAAGCTTAGTACAGTGCTCTGCCCACAGTAAGCAATCAATAAATATGTATTGTTAAACAGTACTCTCCCAAGCACTTAGTACAGTGCTCAACAGACAGTAAGGGCTCAATAAATATGACTGAATGAACGAATGATTAAAACAGAATCATTTACTTCAGTCATCAGCGTGGTTTTGCTGCTGAAAAACATAACGTCTTCTACCCAATCATTTCTTTTCAAATCCATACATTCCCTGCAGCAATTCAAGCTTCATCAGCATTGCAGGAATGTATAAAAAGACAGGCAGATGACATTAGTTTATTGCCATTGTTCTTGTCTGTATGTCTCCCCCGATAAGACTGTAAGCCCGTCAAACGGTAGGGACTGTCTCTATCTGTTGCCGACTTGTTCATTCCAAGCGCTTAGTACAGTGCTCTGCACATAGTAAGCGCTCAAAAAATACTATTGAATGAATGAATTAGTTATTTTCCCACACAGCTTTTCTGTAAATGGAAACAGAGAGTTATTTCTATAAAGCTTTTAGAGGTTGAGGATGTGCACAGCTACATTTCCTGAAACCACCTCTGCATCCTACATGTGCATATAAATCGCAAGTTTCACAATGTTATTTGAAAACAATATCATAGGCAGAAAACCAAATAATTCCCTCTTAGAAAGGTATCAAAAGCTTTGTGATGTAAAGCACTTCTTGGTATCTGCAGGCTCCACACCACCAGAAGAAGCAACTCTGATCTCTCTGGAGAACACCTGGTTCTACAACATCGAAAAGTTACTCCGGGTCTGAAATTGCATATATCTTGAATACGCTGAATTTCTATTCTCAAAACTGCTAATCGCTTACACATTCCCACGGTTTTCTATTCACAAACTGTCAATCTACTTTAAATAAAAAAGGAGAGGCAACAAAAGTAAAAGTAACGAAGATCCAGTAAAAATGGACTGTGTGATCTTAGAATTTCAATGTGCCCTTCTAGAGACACCGTTATTAAAGTGGATCTTCAACAGCCTCACTGCTATCCAAAACCATTCTGCTGCACCTTTTGAATTTCAAAAGTGGGGCTTCTGAACAATTCTGATTCAAGGGTACTAAAAGTGTGCTTCTCCTCAGAGCAAGAGCATCTTCATACACTACAGGCGCCTCCTAAAGTCTGCCTAGGGAGAGAAGGGCGGGCAGGCAGAGATGGCTCCCTGAGCCATTCACAAAACAAATAAATAAATAAATAAAAGCAAAGCACAGCAGTCTCCCTGCCCCGATCCCCTTCTTCCAGCCCCCTTTGCAGAAGCTCTTGATAGCAACACGCTATTGCTCCAGGCAGCGGCATGCTGATGTTGGCACTGCCTAAACCAAACAAACAAGATGTTTAACAGTCAAATCAAATGTCCCGCAGCCTCCCTAATGAATTTGTCAGGGACCATCAGATCACCCCCCTCCCCTGCCTCATTAACTCAAGTATGATGAGACGGATTATAACGAGAGAATACAGATCAATCGGTCTGAAGACTTCAAGTGGCTTTTAGCCTTGAGAGTTTCTCTCTCTCTCACTCACTCGGCCCTTTTAATAGAATACAGTATCTCCTGCAGAAGGGGCTGCCACTTGATTTTAATACCCCATCAAGGAGCTGCTGATGGACTTCTATACTAACAGACATAAAAGCAGAGGTGACAAGGGCTCTTCAATTACGGCCTCCTCGGCTACGGCTCCCCCTTCAATTATTCATCTCGGGGAAAAGCCGATCCGCAGACGTACCGAGGAAGCTGCCCTTAATGCAAGGGGAGGCCGCGGAGGCAGGAGAAGAGGGGCTCGCCGAGGCATTATTTGCTGGAAGTGTTTAAGTTTATTGCTCGAACGATGTTTCTAATTAGCGCCGGGGCAATAAATTAAAGTCGGCTTTGTTTAACTGATTTATTATTTACCAGCGTTTCGACCTTAGACGGGGGGGGGGGGGGGGATTGGGAATGAATTGTTTTTAAATCAAAACATTAGTAACGTTTTATCATTAGTCAGGTTCCAAAAGTAAAGGGGGGAGGGGGTTCGCGGGGCGAGCTGGAAGCGTCTCCCCCGCTCCCCGGCCTGGGTGATTGTTGTGCCGCTGAGCTGGGGGGGGGGGGGGGGGGGGGGAAGAGCCGGCTGGGGGGAGGGGAGGGCGGAGGCTGCTGGAGGATGGAGGCCGGAGGCCTCAGATGCTCCCCAATACGAACCGTAAACTCGCTGTGGGCGGGGAATGTGTCTGTCTAGTAATACTCCTACTACTACTACTAATGATAATGGTATTTAAGCGCTTACTATGTGCCCAGCACTGTTCTAAGCGCTGGGGGAGATTCAAGGTAATCAGGTTGTCCCTCGTGGGGCTCACCGTCTTCATCCCCATTTTCCAGATTAAGAAACCGAGGCACAGAGAAGTGGCTTGCCCGAGGTCACACTGCAGACAAGGGGCGGGATTAGAACCCACGTCCTCGGACTCCCCAACCCGTGATCTTGCCACTGAGGCACGCTGCTTCTCTATGTTTAGTGTTCTGTTGTCCTCGCCCAATCGCTTAGGACAATGCTCTACACACAGTAAAGCTCAATAGGAAGGAAGGAGGGAGGGAAGCAAGGGAGGAAGAGAGGGAGGGAAGGAAGAAGGGAAGGGAGGGAAAGAAGGAAGGGAAGGAAGAAGGGAAAGGAGGGAAGGGAAGGGAGGGAAGGAAGAAGGGAAGGGAGGGAAAGAAGGAAGGGAAGGAAGAAGGGAAGGGAGGAAAGGAAGAAAGGAAGGGAGGAAAGGAAGAAGGGAAGGGAGGAAAGGAAGAAGGGAAGGGAGAAAAGGAAGAAGGGAAGGAAGAAAAAGGGAAGGGAAAGAAGGAAAAAGGGAAGGGGAAGAAAGAAGGGAAGGGGGAAGGAAAAAGGGTAGGGAAAAGGGGAAGGGAAAGTCGGAATAAGGCGGAGAGCCGCCCTCGGCCCCGCTCTCCATCCCATCCCGCCTCCCGGGATGGACGGCAGGCCGGGCTCCGCGGAGCTGACCAGACCTGATGACGGCTGAGCACCCCTTCCCCGGGGCCAGCCCCGGGGGCCGGGAATATGCCCGCTCGCCCAGCCTCGGGCCCCGACCGCCCCTGCCGGGAAAAATCTCTCACTTTTCCTAGTGAGCAGATCAGGTGGAGAAGACACGTTCCCGCTGCTCCGGAAGGACGGGGAAAGGATGGGCAAACGGAGCGAGGCGCCTGGGAGCTGCTCCCGTCGGGACCGGCAGCCGGGACACCCGCACACACGTGTGCACACACACACACACACACACACACACACACACAACTTGTGCTCACACTCACGCGCAACCCGAGGCTGGGGGGAAAAGGGAAATGAATAAAGCCTTAGCTACACTTTCGCATCACCTGGCTCGCCTCCTACCCCCAAGCCGCTGCCCAACAACTTTTATAATACCGTCCAGAAAGAAGGGGAAACCGAGGTGTCCCAGAGCTGTCCCTGGACCGTTGGGCAGGTTCGGGCCGCTGCTGTTTCGCCCGGAAAGAAAGAAAGAAAGAAAGGCAGAAACACAAATCGGGCCGAAATACACGTGCCCATCCAGCCAGGGGGCCGCCCCATCACCTTAAGGAACCTCGGGAAACCGCGCGTGGAATTTAAGCCTGACGGCTCACTTTTTTTCTACAAACTAGAACTAAATGACTGAAGATACAAGAACTGATCCCGTTTGAGGGTGTGTTTTTTCCTTTCCATCCTTAAATGCACTAGAAAGACAAGTAAACGTTTAAAGGTTAAAATCAGCCATCCACTATTAATACTCAAGAATTTTATGACAGAAATGAGTTAGCCCGCAAATCGGGAACACAAAACTTCTGGATTTGTGAGCGCTGAACGCGCACCAAGTGTGTCCTAACAAAACCTGTTTAACACGCATTGTGATCGATAACGGAATATGGATCACGGCAGCTTCAAAGCCTTTTAATTCTGAGTCAGAGATGAAAAATAGACATTTTACCAGCAAAGTTTTGCTTTCGAAAAACCCGTAAAACTACTCGATTATCCCCTTACTCGTTAAAAAAAAATTAAGTAGCCTGAGTGCACCGCCTTCCCTTAGAATTTTCACACTGAATGCCATTAAGTGTTTTCATTATTTCCATCGAGGTCCAAGTTATCCCGTACCTACTTGGATTTACCTCATTTTCCACAACATATGCGGACGGAGTTCATTCCTCCGAGACATTCATTTAAAAAAAAAAATAGACCGAGTTTTCCGGCCCAGATGAACTTCCAAAGTCTCAACCTAAAATATCGAGCGTTATCCTGTCCCTACGGCTACCTCACTTTCACCGTCTCAGATGATAATTAGTGAAAAGAGATTTACGCTCACAGTCAAACGCGAGCTGGCACACACACGCCCCCCCCCCCCCTTTTTTTTTTAAACCCTCTCTCCTTACACCAAATGCCAAGGCAGACCTCTCCAAAGAACGGGGCGGAAAGAAGCGGGGGAGGGGGAGAGGAAAAGAGGAAAATTAAAAAAAAAAACCAAACACCCAACCAAACTTCCCCTCTGGTCCCCCTCCCCCACCTCCATCCTTAGTTGGCCTGCCAGTGGAAGTGATTCATATCGGGCGGTTGCACCTTGTCTGTGCGTGAGGTTGCAGGACACACCAAGTGCATCTTTGGGAACCCACGCCCCTGGGCCCCTGTCCCACTCCCGCCAGCTCGGCGGAGGATGGTCGGGGCGTGTCAGAAGTCTCTTCCTCTGCTGCCATTGATGGGGGCGGGTGGGAGGGAGAGAGGGTGCCGGGGGCCCGCGTTGGTGTGCACGTTGTGTCCCCCTCTCCGGTCCTTCTTCGGCTCCCCCCTCGGCCGGCGTGCGGGGCGCCTTCCCCTCCCATTGGCTGCCGCACTGACAGCTCCGAAGGCGATTGTAGGATTCCCAAACTCCGCCTCCTTCACGAGGGCCCTGGGACCATTCATAAACTAAACAACTCTTGCAGACCCCGGGATCCGGAGAGGAAGAGCCAGTGTAGTATGTGTGCGCCTGCCTAGGTACGCCTAGATGTATGCGGGGGCGGGGGGGGGGGGGGTGTGAGGGAGAAATAGAGAGAAGGGACGGTCAGCTGGGAGGGAGAAGAGAGGAGGGAGAGGCGGCCGGGCAAGGAGCGTGGGTGTGAGGGTGGAGGCGCGAGGGGAGAGTCCCCGCGGGCAACGCCGGGGAGGAGCAAGAGCAGGAAAAGGTCGGGGCGCCAGCACTGCACCCCCGATGCCACGCCGGCTGCGACCCCGTCAGAATCGAGCCGGGTCCCCGCGAAACCCAACTGAGACTGACCCAGCGGAGATGAACCTCAGACAACTTCCAGCCGCTTGCACCTAGAGAGCAGAGGAGCCCCGGAAAGGTAGCAGCGACGGCGCCCGGCCCCCGCCTCCGGGCCGAAGAGAAGAAAAGCGCCACCGCCGCCGCCGCCGACCCCCCTCAGAGAAGAAGGCCGAGCCCCGCCGACCCGGAGGAGAAAGCCGCCTCCAGCCAAGTCCCGCCAACCTCGGTCGGTGCCATGGACTGAGACCGTCCTTGCCTCGTCTTCCTCGGCTCTGCACGCTGGGGCGGGAGGCCGGGGACGGGGCAGGCCGGAGGGCAGGCCGCCCCCACCGCCCGCCGACTCCTCCGCGAAGCCCTCCCGGCCGCCTCGGGGAGAACTTTGGGCCTCGGCCCCCGAGACGCCCTCCTCTTGACTGACGTCTGGCTTCCCTGTCGGGACGACGACGACGACGACGACAACCCCAAAAAAGGCGGCATTTACTTCTGGGCGGCCCCCGCTGCGCGGTCCCCGGGGCGGGCGTTGGCGGAAGATTGGCTCCTTCCCGAGGGGCCCCTTCGACCCCTTTCCTCCGGGGATCCTCCCTGGGCGGAGGGCAGGGGGTTGGTGGGGAGGGAGGAAGGGGGGGGGGGGAGAGGTAGGTGGGCAAGGCAAAAGGAGAGACAGAGGGGCCACCTCGGCTGTATTGGGCCCGGAGGCGGTGGCGGGCGGCGACCAGGAGGAGGAGGCCCGGGAACGGAGGCGGTGGGTTCGGGCTCGGGGGTTGCCAGCTTCGCGAGCCGCAGGGCCGCCACCCGCGAGTGAGCCTTGGATCCCTCAACGTACTGCGAGCCGCCGGTGTACAGCCCGGACCTGTGCCCCAACATGATCGCCGCCCAGGCCAAGCTGGTCTACCAGCTGAACAAGTACTACACGGAGCGCTGCCAGGCGCGCAAGGCGGCCATCGCCAAGACCATCCGCGAGGTGTGCAAGGTGGTCTCGGACGTGCTCAAGGAGGTGGAGGTGCAGGAGCCGCGCTTCATCAGCTCCCTCAGCGAGATCGACGCCCGCTACGAGGGGCTGGAGGTCATCTCGCCCACCGAGTTCGAGGTGGTGCTCTACCTCAACCAGATGGGCGTCTTCAACTTCGTCGACGACGGCTCGCTGCCGGGCTGCGCCGTGCTGAAGCTGAGCGACGGGCGCAAGCGGAGCATGTCCCTCTGGGTGGAGTTCATCACGGCCTCGGGCTACCTCTCGGCCCGCAAGATCCGCTCCCGCTTCCAGACCCTGGTGGCGCAGGCGGTGGACAAGTGCAGCTACCGGGACGTGGTCAAGATGATCGCCGACACCAGCGAGGTCAAGCTGCGCATCCGCGAGCGCTACGTGGTGCAGATCACCCCGGCCTTCAAGTGCACGGGCATCTGGCCCCGCAGTGCGGCCCAGTGGCCCATGCCCCACATCCCCTGGCCCGGCCCCAACCGGGTGGCCGAGGTCAAGGCCGAGGGCTTCAACCTGCTCTCCAAGGAGTGCTACTCGCTGACGGGCAAGCAGAGCTCGGCCGAGAGCGACGCCTGGGTGCTGCAGTTCGGCGAGGCGGAGAACCGCCTGCTGATGGGCGGCTGCCGGAACAAGTGCCTGTCGGTGCTCAAGACGCTGCGGGACCGCCACCTGGAGCTGCCCGGCCAGCCGCTCAACAACTATCACATGAAGACCCTGCTGCTCTACGAGTGCGAGAAGCACCCCCGGGAGACCGACTGGGACGAGGCCTGCCTCGGCGACCGGCTCAACGGCATCCTCCTCCAGCTCATCTCCTGCCTGCAGTGCCGCCGCTGCCCCCACTACTTTCTGCCCAACCTCGACCTTTTCCAGGGCAAGCCCCACTCGGCCCTCGAGAGCGCGGCCAAACAGACCTGGAGGCTGGCCAGGGAGATCCTCACCAATCCCAAAAGCCTGGACAAACTATAGGGGGGAGGAGAGGAGGTGGGTAAGGGGGAGGGGGGGGAGGGATGGGCGATGGGGAATGGGGGGAGGAAAGGGAACTAACTGCTGGAAAAACAGCCCTCTCCGACCCACACCCGCGCACACACACGCCCCACTCGGACGCGGACCGAAAAAAAAAACAAACCGGCACAAACTTGGAACGCCAAACTGCCGCCACACACAGTCACACGCAAAAAAACATCCACCCATCACCCGACAAGAGACCCGTCTTCCCGACGAGACGCCGAGACGATCACCTCCTTGCACACAAGCCGCCGTCTTCTCTTCCAATCGAAGAGCTAAAGAAGCGATCGGACTCGGCTCCCCACGAAACCAAGCCCGAGGTACATTTTCCAATCAATGTAGAGTCGTTTTCCTTTCTCTTTTTCTTTCTTTCTCTTTGCTTTTGGTTTGGGTTGCCTGAATGTTGTCACCGAGTGAAAAAGAAAACAATTATTTAACTCTATGTACAAATCGTCTCCTTTTCAAAAAAAAAGTTTACTGATGTTAAATGTATTTCAGTGCCAACGTCAGATTATGTGCCCCCAAGACGACTTGTTTAAAACAGTAATAAAAATATTATTACTTTAACTTTACGTTGACTTTCTGTGCAGTGTTTTAGAATTAAATGCGGGTCAGGTGACAAGAGTGTTATGGCCCAAAAAAAAAATCAACTGGAGAAATCGAAAGATCTGGGTAAGAGGCTGAAAGCTAAAGTCTGAGCTGAACGATTTATGGGATACTGTCAACTTCATTATCAGGCCCAAGTCCATTGAAATTCGAAGAGCATGAATGATAAAAAAAAAATCCTCTACGTGTCTTTTAAATGATCTCCTAACTTGTTTTGGGGGACTACGAGCGACATAGTTTTTCAGACCCCAACTACAGTAAGACAGATAAGCGCATTCAAAAATAGATCTGAGCCTTAATTGGTAAACTAATTCATTCATATTAAAAATTCATAGACTTGCTTTCTAACTCCGTAACTAAAAACGAACTATTTCTATCTGACATTGAAATGCAAAGAAAACACTTATAGATCTGCTCTAAATAATTAATGCTGCCATTCGATTTTTTTCCTACCGTTTTTTAAGTAAATAATAATATGCTCAGCATTATGTCAGGGTACCACACCAAGAAAGAACACATTGCCCCGAGAGTGTTTTTGTTTTCACCGACAGAGTCGCATCGAAATGCTGAGGATTCATTTTGGGGGTGTTGGAGGCAGGGAGGGTTAAGGAGACGGGCGGGGGTAAACGATGAGGGGCGGGGGGCGGCAAAATTCTTCCTGTCTTCTTTCCTGACAACTTTAAATCAGCCTGTCCTGTATTTCATTCAATTGATCCTTGGCCGATCCCGGGACATTCTGAAGCTGATTGGAGTCATTCAAATAGAAAAGTTTGTGTGCCGCCCTTCCCCCCCCCCTTTTGTTTTTTGGCATAGGAAAAATTAAACTTCCAAGAGTTTGCGATCTAAGAAGTACTTCGGTCCCTTTCTGAATCGATCGATTGTTGGGGTGAGGGATCGTAAGTGAACCTTTCAAGCTTTTAGGCTGGTGATTTGGCTGAGGACAGGCGGGTTTCGAGGTTTGCGGGGGGTGGGGTTTCGTTTAATATCAATGAGAAAGCAAACATTTATCAAACGTAATAGAAAGTAAAGTCATATCAGCAAAGCCCTTCCGAGTCCGACCCGCGAAGCATCAAAAGGCGTTAGGCAAACTGACAAACTGGTAAAAACGATATACCGAAAGTATACACTACAAAAGACAAACCAAAAAAAAAAAAACCCCTCGAAATTGACACCTCGTACTCGCACATTAACGCAGCTCTGACTGTGGAATGCAAACACTAGAGTTTATACTTACACGATTCTGTGGCTATCTATAAATAAGGTCCCTAAAGTCGATTTTTTAAAGCCTCGTGGGAAAACGCAGAGGGAAAAAGAGGAAGGGAAGAAAGGTGTGGTAGGCAGAGAATCCTGGTTGATTCCTTGACTGAAACGTGGGTTTAACTCCGATCTTGTAAGGACTACCGTTTCCTTGTAAAAACAGTTCTGAAGTAGGAATATAAACTCTGATCTTATCCATACTGATCTTATCTCTGTGGCAGGCTTGGTTTCAAAAAAGCAAAAACCCTTGTCACAATATTTTCTCTCCCTGTAGTTTAGACAAACTGAGGGAAGCGAAAATATCAAGTTGATGATGGCCTCATTCATTAGATACCCTCCAGTCCGACTACAGGACTCTAGATTTGGAAAATATACTCTATGTGGGTGCCTGGATCCCAAATAAGTGATTTTCAAGTTTAAAATATTTATATCGCAATATAGTTACTCTTCCTATCTCGACTCCAAAATAGAACAACTTCAACAAAAACACAATCACTGGCGGTGGGGCAGCTTAATCTTCGGTGATTAAGCAAACAAAGAAAAAAAATCCACAGACTCTATCTTTGGTCTCCATTTGCCATTTCCCCCTTTTGCTTCAACTGAACTCACCCGTTACGTTACAACGACTATAAAGGGCGTCTGTCACGTATCCTTAGTGATTTCTGTTTCTCGCATGCGAACTTATTAATGAGCGACCATCGACTCCGAAAACACAACGCTCTAGCGCAGGGAACGCTCCGGTCGGAGGTTTGGGGTTCGGTTATTTTATTTTATCGTTTTAAAGGGCTCTCGTCCTCATCGAACAAACAGGTTGTGGTAGTTCAGTAGGTCGGTCTGCGAGGAGAGGGTAAAGGGTCCCGGCTGCTCACCGGACCACAAATTAAATGAAAACAAAACGCCGCCGGGCAGCAACGGTGAACGTGAAGCAGAAAACACCGCCACCCTTCTCTCCCCAAATTCCCTCCTTCCCCCACCCCTCGATCCCAAAACATCAAAGGCCTCCGGACCTACGCCGCCAGGGAACGAGACACGATTCTGATTTTGAGTTGACCTGACGACTTCACCCTGACCGGGCACTCGAGCATTTGATGGCACTTGCCTTTGGACACGTCAACTCTCAGCCCCTCGCCAAATCCCAAACCTTTCGCAAAACGCTGGGGCGCAGGCAGATTCGGGACTGTGGAAACGCCTGTATCGCCCGCCCTCCTCCCCGCACCCCACGCATGCAGTGAAATGGCCTTTCTTGCGGGATCTAAAATCCGCTTTCACAAGCAAAAGCAGCTAAATAATAACAATGACGATGATGGTATTTGTTAAGCGCTATGTGCCAGGCACTGTACTATGCGCTGGGGAACTGTCTAAATCTACACGATACTACAGTTTCACAGACACGTATCCATGTTCTGGCACACGATCATATCTTTCAGGCTCACAGTTACACGGCTTCCTCGTTGAGGAAATTCCGGTGTTGAAAAGCCGGCTAAATCCAACATTAGATCAGTCGAACTCTTCTTCTGAACATTACTCTCATAACGGCAGCAAGACCAGAACTAAGCCCCGGTCGCTTAAAGCGCAAGATTCTCACCACGGAATGAGTTTAATAAAACTATTTCACATCTCATTTTAAACTACAGATCTACTCTATTGCTTTCAATGATCCTCCTCCCGGCAAACGCATGATAAGTATCTGTCGGCTGAGATTAGGGGACACTTTGCTATCTTTATATCTTGGGCTCTTCGCAATGTACTCTTTTACTTTTTTTAATATGAAAGTTCCCGTTAGGAAAGCAAATTTTACAGTTCATCTTCATTAAAGTTCATTTTCAACAATCCCTCTGGCTCTTTGCCCCATCGCCTTAACTTTGTGAAACAAAGTCCGCTGGCATTGAAAAGTAATCAAATACTTTTTTTTAAGGGGGCAATTACCTTCTGGTTTAAGTACAGGGAATTACGCAGCGCCTTGTAAAAAATGTTACAGGTAACGGAAAACAGGTAGGCCCAAGGGGAGTTTACCAAGTCAAAGAAACAAAGCGAGAGGAGAGACTGATATTCTAGGCGAGAAAGCAAAAAAAGTTAAGGCCAAAGAATCGGGGTTCACGATCTCGCTGAATTTCGTAGAAGTCACCGGCGCCCCTGAGATCCTGGGCGTCTCTGTTCAAAATTTCTCCCCGGGGGGTTGTTTTCCAAACACACACACACCCCGCAGGCTAATTAACACCCGAACAGGGAGAAGGGAGTAGCTTTTACACCTCAATGAACTTCGCCGGTGTACTGGTTAGTGAATCACCAAGAATACAACCCGGAAGACGTCTAATGTGGAAGTAGAGCAATCACTAGCCATCGTTTACGCCAACAGGGACACGAGGGAGGCGGGAGGGGGGGAGGCTCGGGCGATGGGGAGGTCACTTCCTCCTCTTACCTTGGAGTCGATATTCTTGAAGTTGGGCTCTTCTTCGTCCACCTCAAAGTAGAGTTCGGAGGAGGTGATGGAAAGAGTGCCCTTCACTACCACGGAGGGAGCCACAAGCTGAGCTGGGGTACTTAGGCTAACCGGCCCTGCCAAAGGAGAAAAGGAAACTAACACACTAATAACGTGGTAAGTTTTTCAGCACAGGTTCAAGCACAGATTCAAGTTTTACCTCTGATTCCCCCCACCCCCCACCCAACCCAATTCCTCCCGCCTCTTTCCCGAATGCCATGAATGTCGGGAGACAAGAGCCCAGCAATTATTAAACTATTAAGGATGCTGGAGAGTAGAGGGACTCTGCCTAGCCAACTTGAGCGGGAGAACTAATGTGCCCCGACCCATTTCTGCTAGGAGAAGCAAACTGCAGACGAGTAGGACGTGGAAAGCTGCAAGGAGGCGGTGTGAGAGTAGAGGGTTGCAGGGGACACCCGGGCCCATGAAGATAACCCACTTGACGATATTGGACATTTTCCCCCTGGCCCGCAGTTTCTCTGTTGCAAGGGGAGACGCTCTTATATTTAAATCCAGACTCTTGGGGATTGAAAAGAATTGTGAAAATTCTACTTTCGCTTGCATTCGTTTCCACTGTTAATTATTGTTCAATGGTTCCTCATACAGTGTTAGTATAGTTTGGGGACTCGGGGAGTAAACAGCTGGAGGGTTGGTTTCCAACTGAATGAATTTTTATTGGAATAATCACATCTCCACAGGGCTTATCAAAGAGACAAATCAGATTGCTACTGGAAACAATGGACTTACCACAGATCTAAAAGGGTACGGCCTATTATCTAAAGGACTTCTAGAAAAAAAATTATACTCGATCTATTTGTAGGTTTCTCCTCCTGATGTGGGGTGTTTTTTTCCCTGTAAATTAAAACGGCCATCCCCGTGCTAATTCCTGATTGTTGAAAATCCCTGTGAGGGGAAAAAAAAATTCCAAAACCGGGAGAGTGGCACTGACAATTCTGAATTAATACAGTGCCTATAAATGAGGTGCATGCGTTCAGGTAATCAATGGGTGAATAACTGCCAAAAAATTCAGATGAATTGTCATTTCCATCGATTGTTAGAAGGGTGATGGTCTTTAATCTCGCATCAATCTTAATGTGTGCCAGTAGGACAATAGAGGAGATGCTCTGCTGAGATCAGAGCAGGCTTTGCCCTCTATTCCCAATGTACAGATACATTGTGTTTGCAGATGGGCAGCAGATAGCTGCAGAACTGCCTGATTTCCCAGAGCTCATCCCCACAAATGGATGAAATAAGCAGCTATGTGTTCTTTTGCTGTCTCCCTTTGCCCTCTGTACATTAGCATGTAATCCAGAGGAGAAATAACATTTTTTCAATCACTCTCAGACATTCAATTACAGGGTGAGCAGACAGTTCCAGGAGCTGGGGCAGCCTAGGTCCTGTAGAAGACCCCTGACAATTTCCACTTCATTTCTATCCCACACCACTTTATTAGTGAGGATTACTTCTTAATCCTATTGCCATTGTCAAGATTATATAATTAAACTCCCCTTTCACCTCTATTACTGTATGAATGTATTACTAGAAACAGGAATAGAAACACAGTAAAGAAGCGAGTGAAAGAGAGTGTAGATGGAGATGAACTGTATCAACACCCCCCCCCAATAAATTCCCCAAAGCATTGTGTTCTAATTATCTTTATATTACTTTATTGAGAAGTACATGGCTCTGTATTAAACTACATCATCGACTGCATCACAAATGGAATGCAGTCAAAGGAGTAGGGAAATAATCATGTTATAGGCTTTCCAATTTGGTAACTAAAGTTAGCAAAATGGAAGATTCTGTATAACGCCCAAATTTCCTATAATGCATTAAGTCAGGTTCCAGTCAGTGAGCTCTACAAACCTATTTTATTTGCTTTACAGAGATGCCTGAACTAAAAAGGCCCAAGGCCATTTGGTGAAATGGGAATATTCCATTTAGGGAAATTCCTGTCATAGTCCCTTCAGAGTCAGGGAACTGCTCAAAACCTGGCCATTACACCCAATTACTTCTATTTTTATTGCAAACTCACTGGGGAAGAAATGGTGTGAATCTGAATCAACTATTCGAGTTCCTAAAACTAAACTAGGCTTTTTCGTATTTGTGTCTCCCCCGCCCTCCATGGGGGAACGACAAAAGACGTACTAGGAGGGTGTAGTGAGAAGTAGCTGTTTTAAAGGCGTCACTGTAATTCATAATATAACGTATAAAAGGAGCCATTAGACGTTAGAGCAAGGGTACATTTTACATCTGTACATCAAAGACAAAAGCCCCCTGAAGCTTTATTTGCAAGTCACTTACCTAGATTGTCACTTACAGCCCTACATTTTGAGTGGGTAGATAAGCCCTGCAGCTTGTTTTGTTGTCGGGTGTTTGTTTTTGTTTTTAAACCTTGACTTTACGAATGAAGTCCCACCCGCAAGGAAATGTGGACTTACACTGATTTTACAAGAAAAAAAAAAAAAAAAGGGAGTGAGGATCCGAGGAGAAGCGCCCTTTCACTAACCTCATCGTGGGAACATACAAATCTAGCACAGGTTACCCGGACAGATCTAGCCCTTACTGACCGACCAAAAAAATAAATAAATAAAATTATCAGAGGTAAATTGGTTGGTGAGGTTGTACGCCTATTGTACTACTCTTGGAAGTTACCGGTTAGATTTTCCAAGTCTTTCTCCTCAACGGATGACAGGGTATCATCGTCGCCTTCCACGAGAATTTCGCTCTCTGAGTTCTGATTTCCTAAGGCCTGACTCTTGATGGACTGCTTTCCTTTAGCAAGGATATCTTCATCTGAAGCTGAAATGAAAAACAAAATGGAGAGAGAGAGAGAAAAACAGCTGTCTATCAGCTCCAGAAGTCCACATCGGACTGGGAACGTGGGGGGGAGGGGGGAGGGAAAAAGCAAGAAAGGGGCGTAGTGGTCATTTGCACACACACACGAGATTCATTCATTCAGTCGTATTTATTGAGCGCTTACTGTGTGCAGAGCACTGTACTAAGCGCTTGGAATATACAATTCGGCAACAGATAGAGACAGTCCCTGCCCATCAACGGGCTCATGACACACTGGATGTTCTGACCAACTCGGCGGCCTATTTATTTATCCATTCACTTACTGGAAGGTTAAAATCCTCTAGGGGAGGCCCCGGCGGGGTCCAAAAGCAGCAGTTCTCGGAGTGAAAGGGAACCCTGGCGAGACGCACCCGCCCCCCCCCCCCCCCGTCTTGTTGCCGGGTGCTCGATTCGGAGCCATCCGAATCGCTTAGGCCTAAGGGCTCGGGAGAGGCTAACCGCTCCCCGAAGAGTGTGCGGGAGGCTGCATTTCGGGATGTGGGAAAGAGGGGGAGAAAGAGGAGGTCCGGCCTTCCTCCCTGGGGCCTCGGCCGCCTTAGCAAAGCAGCCCCCGGGGAGGGCGGCGCGGGGGCCGCGGTTGGTGGCGGAGGCCGAGCGGCCCCGAGGCTTCCCCCCACCCCCGCTTCGCCACCCTGGCCCGACTCCCACCGCTAGGGGGCGCCGCCGCGCGCGCGGACCCGCGGCTGCCGATCAGCGAGCGGGGGCGCGCGCGCGCTCCCGCGTGCACACCTGCGGGGCGCGCGCACCCGGCCCGGCCCGACCTATGCACCAGCTTTTGTGCACGGTGATCCTTCGGCCCCGACCCTGCGTGAGCGCTTGGTACAGTGCTCCGCACAGAGTCAGCGCTCAGTAAGTACGGCTGGGTGAGAGAAGCCGCGTGGCTCCGTGGCAAGAGCCCGGGCTGGGGGCGTCGGAGGTCGTGGGTTCGAATCACCGCCCCGCCGCCGGCCAGCCGGGGGGGGGGGGGGGGTTGGGCAAGTCACGTCTCTGGGCCTCGGTTACCTCATCTGGAAAACGGGGAGGGTGACCGTGAGCCTCGCGTGGGACACCTTGGATCTACCCCAGCGCTTAGAACAGTGCTTTGCACATAGTAAGCGCTTCCCAAATGCCACCATTATTATCCTGAATGAATGAGCCCTATCTGTTGCCGAAGTGTACGTTCCGAGCGCTCAGTACAGTGCCCTGCACTCAGTAAGCGCTCCATCACTACGACTGAGGGCGCATGCGATGCTATTTGACTTTCTTTTCCCCCACGGCGGGCTGCATTTCCATCCAAACCTGCGGGCGAAGGTTTCCCTCCAGCTCAGCCCCCGGTGACCTTTCTCCCCTTATGACAGGTCCCAGGAGGGGAGAGTCCCCCGCTCCCTCCTTCCTCCCCACCCGCCGTGCGGCACACTCTGCTCGCCGCTGCACCTGATTCCGACACAACCCGCAGAGAGGCGGCAGCTCCCACCGTGGGAAAACCTCTTTCGGGCCGCCCCGGGATATACGGCGTCAGCCTCGGCCCTGTGCCGGCCGGAGTGGCTTCTACCAAAAACACCGCACGCAAAACCTTCTCAGAAATCCTTGCTCTTTCACCCGGCATAGTAGGTGACTGCACACGCTTCTGCAATTGAAAACGGGGTCTGGGAAAACCCCTTCTAAGAATGCATGCCCTGCTCCTTTTTGGAAGGGAAGGTATTATGCTGTCTACAGACCCGATCTCTACTGATGCACCTGTTTTTCAGAGAGAGAGCCCAACAACATCTAATTCAATCAATAGGCCGATCTTAGCCACTCTTCTGGAGTTAGCATGGGGCTGCCACAAAACATGCAAGATCCTTTCCTACTTCTTCATCGTTAGAGTATCAGTTCACTAAAAGGAGGCTCACCGGAAAACAAATTAATAGTCATAAGTTATATTTGCAGGCATATCGTATTCAAAGTGCAATTGGAAAAACAGCGTTATTGATCAGTAAAATGACAATTTGCATTTAAAAAAATATCAGATGGTGAAATTTTAAAAAACTCACAAATCTAGTGTCAGTGGGCATATAGTATGTACAATGGAATAAGCAAAGAGCACTTACCAAAAAAAAAAAGCACGGTAAAATAGTGTTCAATTATTCAGAATATAATTGTTGAGCACCCAAAACTAGAAAGTATTTAAAAAATGAAAATACTCATCACCAAATCTAGATTTGAGAAACATATGCCAAACATCAGGTCCGACAACTTCAGCACCTTGCTCATTACTTTCTCTGATTACTGCCATACATGACTTGAGGTTCCACTAGCTTGTTTTAAAAAAAACTTTAATCTGCAAACATTTACAAAGGAAGGCAGTCCCTAGTGGCAATACAAAATGGCTTAAAACTGTTTCAGTAAATACATGCACATTCATTTTAAATGATTAGTTCTCTGAGTATACCTTACTAACCGATTGTAAATTTAAGACACGGAGAAAAGACTGGAAATGAAATCATGTATTTTCTTATCCTGGAGATTTTTTTTTCTTCTCCCAAACTCAATAGCCTTTCTGACTCAAAAATTTTCATGTGAAAGTGGAAAAGTACTACTGTGGGTGCAGTATGCCCATGGAAGAACCATTTTTATTTGGGTAACAAAAAAACAAAACCCAGATTCTGGAATTGTTCAACCTGAGTTGAAAAACCTCTTGTCATGGAAAATATGCAGCTTACTGATATTTAGAATGGTTTTCCTGTAATTAACTCCCCCTTGAGGATTTTAAGTTTAGCAGCAGTAAAATTACCAACAGTACTCTAATACACACCACATGCTCTGATACTCAATTCTCAGTGGTCTAATAGCTTTTTGTGAAAGAACTAAAAAGAAAATAGAACAAAACTATCCCAACCATGAAATAAACGATAATCATCATGTTTATGTATTGTGGGAAAATTTTACGTCTACTTTTAGTCTAAATGGTACCACTAAATCACCCTTTATAACAGGTATCGACTTTGTCACATCTGACGTCAGAACATTCTAATTGGCAGTTTACTTAGAAACTGGGGTGTATTTTTGATTCATTTTGGATAAAAGCCCTCTGTGTAAAAATCCGAGATAGAAATCAAAATTAAACATTTTTAGAGATGATACGATTTTAGTTCTCTTACCAAGGGTGGGGACGGGTGGGTTTGGGGGGATGACTTCACCTAATCTCAGTTAAACAAACATTTTGCTTCTCTAGCTAAGAACCAGGGCTTTTACTTTTCCCTTTCCAAGGGCAATGAGGGAGTTCTGAAGGACACTGGGGCTCGGGTCAAATGTCTATGTGTTTGCAGTTCACTGGGCTTTGCTCAGAAGGCATTCAAGTCAGCTCAGCAGTTTGATTTGTGTCTTTAGAAGGCAGGCAGAATGAATTTTTAAAAATTACTTCCTATGTGATCTTCATTTCCTTTTACTGGGTTAGATTAGTGAAGTCATCAGTGGTCCATGTGATAGATATGAAAGGGTTCCTCGCCAAAGGCTTACACAGTACCGGGCGGTATAGCAACTCCCTTAGTAAATGGACCAAAGCCCAACAACTAGATAGAGAATCCAGATCCCACTAGTACTTACAGCAAACGTACTAAGATTAAGGGGAAGGAAAGACATTCTCTTTCCCAGAACTCGACTAAATCCAGTCAGCTGTTTAGGATGGTTTGCTGGGGATAAGGGAACCCGGCAAGAGAAACTTCTGGCGGGCAAGGAATTATGTCAATAGGTTCAAAGTTTAGTGGAAAGACCCCGGGGGTTGGGAGTCAGAGATCATGGGGTTCAAATCCCGACTCTACCGCTTGCCAGCTGTGTGACTTTGGGCAAGTCACTTAACTTCTCTGTGCCTCAAACGGTGAGCCCCAAGTGGGACAACCTGATTACCTCATATCTACCCCAGTGCTTAGAAGAGTGCTTGGCAAATAGTAAGCACTTAACAAATACCATTATTATTATTATTAGGACAGTGCTCTGCACACAGGTCTAATGAGTGTGAGGATAACTCAGCATCACACCAGACCCAGAAAAGCAGTGCAAGTCCAAATGCCTTAAGATGAGAGATTTCCCAAAGGTATATGTAATTAGGCAGCCCAACATGCCTGTTGGTGAACAAGCTGCAGCACTATAGGGGTCCATATCCTGGGTGACTAAGCTGCACATTTTGGGGTATCCCATATGGAAAGTTCTTCCACAAAATGCCTATTCCTTGATGGATTTAATCTATGGATTAAAACGACCATAATGATAAGCCTGCTACAATACTCCAGGTTTAAATATACTATCCTTAGGAAAATTCACCCATATAGGATGTGTAGGTGATTATAAATGTATTGTTGCTTAAATGGATGAGTCACTAAGGTAGGAAGACTTCATACCTGACTGTAATAACCATTTTCTACAAGATGAATTACTGTCTGTGTAATTTTCCACAAAACAGTTTTTACGCATTTTTATGCATTCACATAACAATGATAATGGCATCTGTAAAGTGCTTACTATGTGCCGAGCGCTGTATTAAGTGCTGGGGTAGATACCAGATAATCAGGAAGTACATGCAGACCCAGTCCCACATGGGGCTTACAATCTAAGTTTACCTAAACACCCTTACGCCCACACATATGTATTCAAATAGCAAAGATTTAATCCTTACAGAAGATGAATAAAAATGAGAGAGGGGTGAGAATATGTGTGTTTGTTTATGTGTATGTGCAGAGTTAGGCATGGTATACTCTTTAGAGTACTGGCAAGCCCAAAATCCAGATTTTGTTTTAGAATTTCACTCTTGTCACTTGTTTTCTAAATCATTTAATCACTTAAATCACAAAAATAAGACATCTCTTGATTTTATGGGAACCCTATACAATTTTCTGCTTTTCACACAATTAGAATCTTGAACCTCCATCTCCCTCTGTCCTTTCTACTGTTTTACATTGAAAGGAAATATCACAAATTAAACAATTAGTCTCGAGGGCAAATAATCACACAGGGTAAATCTGTAATAAACTTAGTGTCCGAGGATGATTTCTAATACATTTAACGAGTGATTACAGAGAATAATGAAAGATTCCCCGAAGTCAAAACATTAACCTTTACCTAATGTTCCTAATTCCCATCAAATATAAACATGCTCTGTTCTTATTTGAGAAATATCAGATTTTCTATAAAGTTAAAACCCCTCTCAATGTCACAGTGACTTTTAAAAATAATACTTTAGAGGTTCTGGCTTTGAAAAATTACTCCCAGCCCCTTTCCTCAAGCAAGTTAATGTGAACTTGGGAAGGGCAATTAAATTGTCAGAATTAAAAAAATTTGTTTTTAACAAGAAGGTAGCCAGAAGTAGAGTCATGGGGCTGGTATTGATCGTCAGAACAGAGAACATTAGTCTTCAGGTATTTACTCTGCCACCTTTGCACCAGAGGCTTTTCTTCAAATCAAATCAATTCCTAGAAAAGATGACTCTTAGTACTAAAATATATAACCATTCGGAAACAGACTTCTTTTTTAGATGTGTTTTTGCTGTTTTTACTTCACAGTATTTTCTCTGTGCACATCTAAGAACTACTGTCTACAAGTTATAGTATCATTCTAAAGAGATAGTAAAAATGATAATTGGATCTTCCATTGACAATATTTATATCAGATAATCTCCCCAATAGACAGATGTGTATTTTTGTACATTACAAAATTTAATTTTTTTTGCTCTCAATGTTTGGGCTTAATATTCCACCTCTGATTTTTAAAGGTTTTTATTAGTTTATATAATTTTAAATTAGTTTTTAAAAATTAAAAAGTATACCTGAGGACTGAAATGCTCTTCTTTTTTGGGGGGAAGGGAGGGAGATACCATTTTAAAAAAATGATTAAAAAAACAGAATATTGAACAACTTCTTCCAGAGGTGTTGTCAGGACTTATAGTGACATCATAAACCACATGAGCACCAACTTTGGAAGCTGCTTTTAAGGGCTTCCTCGCACTTCTTTATATAAATTGTTCTAGAAAAAAAACACTACACAAAAAACAAACACACAATTAAGCTTATAGAGATTTTTGTCCTAAATACTGCTTTCCCTTATTTCAAAAAGGTTACAATGACAGAAAGTTTAAGAGACAAAGGGGTCAAATGGAACATCTAAATCTGTTGACCTATTAGTGTGTTAAGTCTTTAAAGTTCTTTCCCATAAATGCTTGCTTACTTCTTTGGTAAACACATTCATGGCTGTGGGTTTTGTTGTTGCCTTTCAGTCGGCTTCATGCATTAATTACCTACACAGTAAAGGAACTGCAAAATGCCACTGAATAAGACAGTGCCATGTCAAGGGCTTTAACTTGGCTTTATTATCTGTAGACCTCTTTGGGAGTTACAACTACATGAAGACAAATGCTGATTTATACTATATTAACCTTTCAATTAATAAAAAGACTACAAGATGCTAATATATCTGACAAAGAAAACAGGCTTAATTAGTAATATGCATATCTACCCCTGCAAGCAAATATCACTGCAAAATCTCAATAGAAGAGATTCGCAAATTTCTTTTACTCCAGTTTCACCAACAGAACAATACTCTTCCTGATTATCAAGGGGACATCACATTACTTTGCTCACTGGTGACTGATTTTTAAAACGCACATACTTCACCTTATGCAGGCACTGGAGAAAATCTCTGTCAAAATGTTTTTGAAATTTTTTATAGCCTTCAGACTTAACTCCTTGGTAAGTGGTAGAATATAAAAATGTAAGAAAAATGCATTAAATGGCAAATTTGCGTTCAGATGGCCAAATCTGCTTTAAGAGGCACAAAATTCCAAGGGGCAGGTCTCTTTAATGCTAGGGCTATTAGCCAAGGGACACATTTATGTCCTTGGAATCCACAGAGTCCTAGCACCACACAAAATTAATAAGAGCCCCAAAGCAGAAGTAGCCTAATTAATTCTACACTGTGTTTCTCCTTCTCCTCTTACTGTAAAAAATATAGGGCTTGGGGACCATTATTGCTTTCAGATCACTTCACTATTGACTAGTCTCAGTATAGTCATTTATTTCAAAGAACTGATGTCACATTCGGGTGTTATATCTGATGACATATTGTAGACATTTTCTTCCAGAAATGGCTCTTTAGGACTGAGTGCAAGAGGTTAAGCTTCCTGGCTGAGGCCTAACATAAGATTACAGTCTTCTCCATCCCAGCAACACTCTTAATGACTATAAATTAGTATTTACACCTTATCATTTTGAAATGTAAAATGCTGTATTTTAAATGACAGCTCTGAATTTTAAAAATGAAATATGTTTAGTTTTATAAAGCATAAGCCATCAAAGGGCATTAAGGGACACACAGTTTTATCACAAGCAAATCAATTATAAAAGTGGGAAAGGTTGGATCTTTATATAAGAAATGTACCATAATGAGCTTAAAAAATATAAAAATGAGTCTAGATGTATAATAAAGCTAAAAAAATCTTTAAACCCAAAGGATCAATCCCTAGTTCTACTTATTTATTCCCATCTGCTGATCACAGTTCCCAAAAACCTTAGTGAATGGTGACAAATATATGTATTAAAAAGAAAGGGGAAAGTATTTTGCTCAGCTTTGATAAGATGATGCAAAACAGGAAGATATGAGAATAATGTCCATTCTCTTTTTCCACTAGTCACCCATCATTACCATCTACAAATCAAGGCTTGGAAACTACCTAGGAATCTGGACATTTATTATCTCTCTCTTTCTCTCTCTCTCTCTGAACCTCCTACTAAAATCTAAGAAATAAATCCACTCAACCAAGCCTGGTTTTATAAAGGCTCCTTTTCTGATGGAAAGGCCACTAAAGAGAATTAAACGAATTAGTGTTCTTTGCTACGTTAACTTACCTCAAAACCCAGGGTACCTTTTAAAGGAGGAAACATTTTACGTGACTTGGAAGGCGGTTAAACAGTCTTGAAAACAGAACACATACGCATTCTGTATGTATTTAATATCGAACAGAGCTTCTTAGAGGTATTATAAATGACAAAAGTAACTAAACTGTTCATTTGTGAGCGGAGTAAGTGTGAATTTAAATGTCGAGCCTTTTGGAGGCAGACGCTGACAGTGCCTTGGAGTCACGAAGCTCCCCTCTTCATTACCAAGTACTGTACCTGCTGCTATTGGCAAGAAGCACTTTTTACACTGACCATGCTCCATGGCTGTTTTCAGTGTCGCTTCAGGATGTGTCGATCCAAGAGGGTTACGCACAAATCGTCGCCGGCGCCGCAAGTCATCTTCCCAGTAGTCAAGGCGCCAGAACTCACGAGGACGACTACAATGAAACAGAGGAGCCACATATGTTAGCAATTATCAAGCAGCATGGTAGCCCTGAATTTCTGCATAAAGCTCTCCTTGTTTGCTCTGCCTTTTCCGCCTTCTCCCCCCTCCCTTAACTCCCTCCTCCTCCTTCCTCCTCAACCCCCCACCCGTTTCTGCAATCTTTTCTTAGGTACGTCCTTGAAAATAACAATATCACCTTCCAGTCGAAGGAACTCCTTTCCCTTTTTTCTCGGAAGGTGAAATGAGCACTAAATACATCATTTTGAAATGAATTGCTGACAGTGTGATCAGTTTCCCCACACTCTAGTGGCATGTGCTCCGATTTCAGCCTCATTTCAGCCTCAGCAGGGCACCTTTCTCAGTGACTGCATTTATAAACCAGAATAGGGAAAAGGCTATTATAAATATGGTTTAGCATTACCTATATTAATCAAAGTCTGTCCCCCTTCATTTTTCTTCCTAATTTGTGCCTTTTCGCACAAGGTCAGTAAATCATACCAGGAATGCTTGGTCCAGAAAGTGTTAACTTTAATGAATACCTCAGTTACATGGTTATGTATGTGATAATAAAATATTACTCTGTTTAGATGTGCAGGAATTTAATTAAAATAATCTCTTAAAATATTCATTACATTTAGCCCCTGAGGCTTAGAACAACACAAGAAAATGCATTTCTTTTCCATTTACTGTTTTTAAATAAACCATTTCTGGTGACTGAAATAGCAATCTATTTTCAAGCAAATCAGATTGGATTTCTGTTTTATGTAGTGTGTTTTTACATTTAATTAAAAACTACATGCCAAATGATGTACAATAATTGCTATAATTTAGGCACTTTTTTTAAAATTTACATTTTGAAAAGGTTATAAAAATTCATTTTCTAATGCATTTTTCAAATATGTAGATTTTAATGTAGTTATATATTATATAAAGTTTTCTTTTGTTAGGGGATTATTAATTGAATACTGGAAAGAATGGTATTAAAATAACAGTTCAACCAGGAAAATACCATATGAAATGCCTTTTTCAAGTATGGTCAAGTATGGTCAAGTCTGTAGTGAAGTGCTTATTTAATAAAGCCCCAAAGTTTAAAATCGGTACCACTCAATGATGAAATACTAATCTTATTTATAAACAGAACTTCTGCTTGAATGATAAATACTAAATAAAATCCCCCTTGTATTTCATGAGCTAATAAAACTGTGTACCTGTCAGCTGTGACAAATTAGTAGCCCTGACCAATTTACAGATCAAAACCCTTAAAAGTTATCTGTATTCCCGGCATAGAAGCAAAAATAATCCAGATTACAAAAGCATGTATCTATGCTATATAATTTTCAAACTAAATTCCATCATCAACTGATACTTAAAATGTAGCACAACCCCTAAGGTGTTTGTTTTATCACATTTCTCCTCCCACTCTTATGATGATCAAAATCAACAAAGAACATTGTTGGTATTTTTCTTTCTCCTCCTGCTACACTCTCATAAAAGGGATACTGAAGCAGCATTACACCCCTATCATTTAAAAAAAAAAAATTAACATCTGGCCCTTAGTATCCTTTTCATGAAGTGCACTGCAATTATAGAGTTCAACAATTTGTTCTCCAAATTAGTTATGAGCACAACTCAAGAATCAGAAACAGAATACAGTTACGTGCACAAAGACCTACATTTATTTGCAGCTCGATTCATAACTTTAAATTCTCCATTAGTGATGGTAAAAAAGGCAGAACACAGCTGGCTACGTGTATGTCTTTGATAGTCATAGAGCTTGGATAGGCACTTCATCATTCTGCCTCTCTACATTTATCTGTTAAAATTATTATCAAATATCAGCTAGGATGCAGTCGTGAATCACAGACTGCTCCTCGTCTTCAGGGGAATGATACAATGAGGGTCTATTCATCAGTACGGCAATCGGCACAAGTAATTAGTTCCCTAGACTGGGATCTCCTACAAAGCTTATTTCAGTCAGCACCACAAACATATGACAATGAAAAGCTAATGAAAGCTGCTAAAATTTGTTAACCTCTTCTGCCATCAATCCTTCTAATATCCTTATGTAAAGCTGGTAAATTATTAATTTGTCATCCATCCTTCTGTACTTTTGATCAAATTAAGTGTTCCCATTCTTCTTGACATAATTAAAATTATAAGAGATGTAAAGCTCCTACGATAAAATTATTACTAAATTAGCTAACAATAGGTATTGACACAGTGTGTGACGGTGCATAATAATTCAACGTATTTTGAAATGTGTGGAATTATGCTTACTCTTAATAATCACAATATTTTGCTGAATTTGAGTTTACAAGCAGTGGAACTTTTGTATTTGCTCCTCTTTGTTAGAAATGTTAACTGAGTAGAAAATTTTAAAGGTAATGAAACACTCCCAAAAGGTAAATTGATAAATATAACAAAAACTTCACTTTTGTTATAAAATGAAGACCTGCTTATTTTGGGGTCAAGGTTTGCATTAACATTTACATCAAGTGAAAAAAATCCCTAATTTTAAGGGCCAGTGAATTTATCCCTTGACTATGTGTTAATGGACCATTCATCAATTGATACCAATTGAAATTAACAAATCAAAAATCCACATCTTAAACAATTACGCCTACTTATGGAATACGCAGTTGTGGCCGTTATGCAAAGTAATCTTATTTTATTACATCAGCTATCCTGTGAAAACACAAAAAGTCCTTGGTTTTCACTTGGTGTAAATACAGTAAGAACCTTCAGATAAAACAAGGGTTCGAATTAGGGTGGCTCTATTGTGATGGATAAATAGCTTCTGACCTATCACATTGAAATTCTTGATTCTCTAACTGCTCAACTTGTGACACTGTGACGACTTGGGCTCAATAATTATTACAGAAATTACTATAATTAAACTATTCTATCTCTAGGCAACCTACCAACTTGGAAGAATGTCGTGTCCACCCGCATTCCCACCCACTCCAATCATTTCTATATTAGCATCAAAGGCTATTCCACTATTAAAATGCAGGTCTTGGGTTCAACATGTGTGGAAATGTGAAATGTTTTCTCTTTGGGAGAGTAAGATACACTTAAAGGCAAGACTTGGGAAACCAATCCCAAACTTAGAAATCATTATTAGGGACACAACATGTCCTTGGCAAGCAACAAACCGATAAAGTGACTGAGGAGTAGCTATCATGCCACCTTTAGCTATCTGATTTTCAGACTCTTCAATTTGGTTTCAAAACCAGAGATTACCAAAAAAAAAAAAAACCCTTATAGAAGCTATGTTTGTCTTGCAGGTTGGCCTAGTGATTCATTAGATTAGGCTGTTTTGCTTTTTTTTAAGACATATCAAATCTTTCAGGAGCCTTTGATTCATGAGAGGCGACGATTCAACTATGACCATTAGCATGAAGGGACAGAATTACAATACGGCAGTTCAACTTTCATTTTTCAAAGTCATAGAGAGCAGGAATGATCTTGCTTCTTCTCTTCCAGGATTCTTTCTGTGCAGTGTATTTGTCACCATTTAGGGAAATAAATAACTCCATATCGAACTACAACACATGTTGCCTTTTCAGCAGACCCAATGAGATTACTGACCCTGTTAGGGCTGGGCCAGGTAAGGAACTCAAATAAAAATGACCTGGTTGCAAGCAATTTGGAAGTAATAACACAAGAAAACAACTGGATGTTTCAAGAGGGCTTCCACTATTGTGAGAGTGAGCTTTCCATTTATCATTTAGGATCTTGGAACACTTTCTGATTCCCCTTCTTCTCCGGAATTCTACTATTGACTTATTTTCCTATCTATACCTAAGATACAGGCTAACAACTCCTCAAGAGTGGATGTTGTCAGAATACTGCATTGGCAATCTTCTGATAAAACCACTGCAAAAATGCTACCAGAAACAACTGGTTTATGACAAAAAGCCCCCTAAAGATATTAATTACCCCATTACCATTCAAGAATTATTCCTGTAATAAAACTCAATGTGAAGATTCTGGTATATGAATCCTATCGAGTTGGATTTGGGCTACTATACAGAATATATCACTTTCTCCTCTTTAAGATCTTTTTACTTATAAGCACCCTTTTCCCACTACACTCCACTTTTACACAATTGAGTTCTCTCAACCCAATCTCATACTGTCTCATTCTTGACTTTCCTGCCTCCAATCCCTTGCTCATGCCTTTCCCCCTAACTTGAACTTTCTCCCATTTCCAATCCAAAGGAACACAGCATTTCCCCCTTTTCAAAGCACTCCTGAAATCCCACTTTCTTCAGGAATTTTACCCAGGCCAAATCCTCCCAACTCCTCATGTTGGCACTTCTGCTCCCTGTAGCATTATTTTTTTTTTCAAAGTATTATTTCTTAAGTGGTTACCACATGCAAAGGACTGAGGTAGATACAAGATCATTAGGTCAAACACAGTCTCTGTCCCTCATGGGGCTATAAGTTAGGGAAGACCATGTAGCTTATCCTCATTTTATAAATGAGGACACTGAGGCAAAGAGTGGTCAAGTATATATAAATTATGAGTTCTCTTACTTAAGTTTTTAGTGGTTCATATATCCATCTCTTCATTTACATTTTCCTCCTATTTATAAATTATTTTATGACTCTCACCCCCCATAAGAATGTCAGTTCTTTTTGGAGCACAGATTGTGTTTTTTCCTCTACTGTTCACTTCAAAACACTTAGTATAATGTTCTGCAGTAAGTAGGCACTCAAAAAATACTTCTGATTAATTCTGAAACAGTGTCCTACAAAAAAGTGATCTGTGGGCTATTTTGGACCCCACATTTCCCTGACCTTGTGTTCTGCTATATAGTTCTGGCAATTTGTAATGAAAGGGGAGTTAGGACTCAAGAAACTACATAATTGAAATTTTTAAATTTGCAATGATTTTGAATATTATTAACAATGATTACTAATGAAAATACTACAGTGCTGCATCTTGTCAGATTAAATTTATTTGCAAAAAGAAAAGAAAAGAAAAAAACACAGAACAAGTCCTAGCAATGCCAAGACTATATACTACCAATTCTAGAGGTGGAAAGGCTAGCATACTCAGGTACAGATTAAGCACTCATTTTTGGCACACACAAGAAATACAAATCTGGGGCAACAATAAAGTAGCAGCATGGCCTAGGGGAAACAGTATAGGCCTGGGAGTTAGACAAACTGGATTCTAATCCTAGCTTTGCCAAATGCTTGTTGGGTGAGCTTGGACAAGTCATTTAACTTCTCTGTGGCCCAGTTTCTTTAACTTTAAAATGAGGATTCAAAATCTGTTCTCCCTCCTAATTAGTCTGTGAGACCCATGTGGGACAGGGACGATGTCCAACCTGAAAAACTGTATCTTCCTCAGAGCTTAGAACAGACTTGACTTGCAAAATAGGTGCTTAATAAATACCATTAAAAAAAAAAAACAAGAAATCACTCTCAAAGGGGTAACAAACAGTGAAATGTTCAACTCAAAATGAGGATAGCCTAGGATTGCGTATAGAATAATAATAACGTAGGTATTTATTAAGCGCTTACTATGTGCAGAACACTGTTCTAAGCGCTGGGGGAGATACAGGATAATCAGGTTGTCCCACATGAGGCTCACAGTTAATCCCCATTTTACAGATCAGGTAACTGAGGCACAGAGAAGTTAAGTGACTTGCCCACAGTCACACAGCTGACAAGTGGCAGAGCTGGGTGTCGAACCCATGACCTCTGACTCCGAAGCCCAGGCTCTTTCCACTGAGCCACGCTGCTTCCCCACATCATCAGAATAGAATGGAAAATCTGAGTAGGAAAAGGCAAATTATATGTAAAGCACACACACAGTTTCACTATGGTCTCAAATGCAATAGCCCTGAATGTACACCCAAAAAACAGAGTAACTACTGTAGTAAGGCATTTCAGCTAACAAAATGCTAGGGGTTGAACTACAGGTTACTAGAGACAAATCCCTTTCCTTGAAGGGTCCTGGTCACTGGATCTCCCTAACTCCTTCCCTATTTTCTGTTTGATAGAGCTTGGCTTCTAGCTTTGAGTGTTCAGTGTAAGGCATGATATATTGAATTTGGCTTCCCCCAGAGACAGGGGTGGCTATCTGCTTTAGACAATTAACATTATGTAGCCCATTGTGGGCAGGGATTGTCTCTTTTTATTCCTGTACTGTACTTTCCAAGCGCTTAGTAGAGTGCTCTGCACATAGTAAGCGCTCAATAAATACGACTGAATGAATGAACTGGGCCAAGGTTTTCAAATGATGGGCACTGTATGTTACAATCAAGTACATTTTAAACTTCAAAAAGTAAGTGCTTTGTTCCTGATCAGCTGAAGTCCACAACAAATCAGAAGTTGATATTGTTTCAGGAAACAATAAGACGTGAACATAACCAAGTATGGCATGATTTTAATGCGTAATTATATTATCTTCACTCAAGTCAAAGAATATCTATATATATTTGCTTCCTAACTTTGAATATTTTTCCTGCAATTAGTATAAGTACATAAAAATCATACTATACAAACAACTGCAGCTTGTATTTGTATTAGCAACAAAACATTGCTAATATCACTTGTCTATTGTGTGACCTTCAGCAAGTGTCTAAACTTCTCTGAATCTCAGTTATCTCATCTGTAAAACGGGGATTAAGACTGTGAGCCTCATGTGGGACATGGTCTGTATCCAACCTGATTATGGTATCTAACCCAGCTGATAGTACAATGCCTGGCACATAGTAAGCAGTTAAATACCATCTTTTTTTTTTTTTTAAAGAATGTGAAACAAAAACAGACCATAATGAAAATAATTAATCTGGTTTGTTACCGATTTAACATAAATTTGCCTGTTAAATAATTCTTGATATTATCGAGTCAGTATTAAATTATTCTAAAAACTTCTAGATCAAATTTTATAATTTTATATTTAATTTAATTATATGGTTAGATGCCCATGCTTGTTTTCCTAACTCCATTGGTGCCTGAATTTAATTTCTGTATTTTGGGGGGGTTAAAAAATTTATACCAGACATTAGCTATAAGTTTAATAAATGGTTAACCCCTAAAAAGCAGTAAACATTTGCAGTGGCCTGTCAGCTAGAAGATAAAAGTGCTTAAGTTCTAGAAGGGTTTCACTTTCTGCATAAATCTTGATGAAATAATGTTCAGGTAGTATAGGGCATCATGTGATATAAGAGAATGCTTTATCTCACAAACTGAAGCCCATCGTTCCTTCATGCAGATAGATAGGGGGAATATTAACTAAAAGCTCCATTTACCAAGTACCAACTATAAATCTCATGGAAGATATCTGCCTCTCCACTATCTTAATGAAAAATAAAAAAGTTCAGTTGTGGATTGAGGCAATGGAGGCATTTTCTAAAACCTTACCTTCTAATGTGATGTGTCCAAGATGTTGCTCATTACTGAAGCATGATAGAAAAAAATGTGCCTCTTTATTTCATTTTAATTCAAACTGCTAAACTGCGCTAATCCATTTACTACCTATACCAGGTAATAATATAGGGCACTATTAATATTTATCCATGCACAATACCAGTTAATATCAAATATTCAGTAATTTTAACTTTAAGCAGAATTTCCACAACATATTACTGGAAACGAGCATTTATAAATCTGCCCTCTTGTTACTGAGAATGATTTTGATGCCCCCCCCACCTTCCTTCTCTACTTCTCCATCCCTACAGTGATCCTTGAGGACATCAATATCCATGTGGGGGCTCTCAATGACCTCCCAGCCACCTGCCTTCTGTCACTCCTCAACTGTGTCCACTGCTTGGTGCACTTCACTCATTCACCAAGTTGGACACATGTGTGATCTCATCTGTAATCACTGTACAATCTCTAACATCAACAACTCTCAAATTCCACTCTCCAACAACAATCTCCTTGAGTACTTTCTCTTCCACATACCCCCTCCCCACAAAACCGTCTTTCCCCCAGTAAAGACCTCAGAATCTCTTCCACTTATCCCAGGCCATCCTGCCTAATTTGAACTTCCTACCTAACCATCTCCGCTCTTGATACACAAAATTTATGTCTGCAACTCTGTCTTCTCCAAACACAACTCCCTTGCACCCTTGTCCCTCCATCCATCCTGCACCGCCAACCCCGGTCCCGCATCACTTCCACAGAAAACTTCCACTCACGAGCTGGCATACTAGAGTGACGCTGGCAAAAACCTAGGCAAAAAATCTCCAACCTAACCCTTCCCTCCCTCCCCACATCCTTCCCAGCCATCTCTCAGGAGAAGATCTTCCCTGCTGCTTTTGAAATACACGGTGTCTCCATCCCGTAGCTAAGCCCCCTATTAAAACACTTGCACCAACTCTTGTTGACTTCTGCTGGATTCTACTCCTCTCCTTTCAAATGCATCTAAGTGCCACCTCTCCTTAAAAAAAAAACACAAATTTTTTCTCGGCCCCACTGCTGAGGTCATTTCGGCCCTAAGTGGGTTTTTGTTCATAAAAATCTTATGTGCATTTTGTAATTTGATGTATCCCTGTACAACTGCTCACTTTTGCACAGGGACAGAATCAGAAGGAATGAGAAGGTGCACCATTTGATGCTATGCGAACTACTATCCCTATAATCAACTCATTCATGCAGATTTTTAATTCCAAATTCTTCATGAGTGGATTAGGTTCATCCATCATTTACAACTCCATTATACAGAAAACTCATCCATTTAACTGCTCGTGGGTGCTTATCATCTGAATCTATGCTTTTATTCTGCTACCTGATGTATTTTTGGCAATTTGGTTCCTCTGCCTCTTCAGCAGAAAGTTTTTTCTTCTATGTTCCCCAAGCACCTAGTATAATGTTCTACTCGTAAAAGAAGCAAAATAAATGCTGCTGCTTATAACGAAGGGTAATTTTGCCATGAAACATAGAAACTTTTTTTTAGTTTATGAATTTGTGCCTTTAGTTCATGGTCAATCTGCAAAGCAGAGTTGAGATCCAGGGCTTCAGAGAAAGTTGATTAAGTTTCATTAGTTGTACTACAAAGTGGACTAAAATTTAAAAGGTAATTGGGATTAAATGCTAATAAGCACTGATTAGCGGAAGCACTCATAACCAAATGCATCTAGAACATTCGAGCTCAGTAGAATGTTTTGCACATAATAAGTGCTGATAAAAATATTATTAATACTTCAATATGGCTGTGTCAAGAGCAAATCATGCTAAATATAATCTCCTTCTCTGCATGGCCAGCAAAATGACAGGTTTGAAAAGCAGAGTGTCCTGGGGGAAAGGGCAACAGAACTGGTAATCAAGGGTCCTGGGTTCTAGTCCCATTTCAGCTATTTGCCCGCAGCGAGACCTTGGGTTCACTTAACTTCACTGTGCCTCATAAGTATCATATGGATTCAATACCTGTTCTCCCTCTGACTGAGTTCCATGTGGAACAGGGACTGTGTCTGATCTGATAACTACCCTGGTGCTTAACGGAGTGCATGGCACATAGTAAGTGCTCAATAACCACGGTATTTAAGTGCTTACTATGCACCAAGCATCATACTAAGCATTGAGGTAGAAATCAGATCATCAGGTTTGGTATGGTCCTTGCCCCATGCAAGGTTCACAGTCAAAGTGGGAGATAGAACAAATTACTGAAACCCCATTTTACAGATAAAGAAACTGAAGCAGAGAGAAGTGAAGAGACTTGTCCAAGGTCACCCAGCAGGCAAGAGATGAAGCCAGGATTAAAACACAAGTTCTCTGACTCCTACGCTCATGCTTTTCCCATTGGTCATGCTTACAATTATTATTATCATCATGTGAACAAGAGTAATAGATGGTATACTGGTCTAGCGCCATTAATTAAAAACTAAACAAAAACTAACTACTGTAAATGGGAGCATGACATGCAAGGGTAGTGTTGCATTAACTAGTCTCTGCTCCACTGCTTTTGGACTGTTGTATAACAATGCTGGTAATCATTCTTTGAAAACTATGCGAAGAAACTAGAAAGGGTCTAGGGCCAACTGAGAAAAACGATGCAAGCTACCTTCCAATTTACAAAGTATTATGTGAAGGAAATGACTCTCTAAATCTACAGACAGTTAAACAAGAGGAAAGTAGGTGGGAAAGAAAGTGAGATTTCAGTTAGCCAAAGGGAGGAACTTGAGTTTTGGTTGACAAAACACTGGAAGAGGCAACCAAGGGATACTGTGGAGTTCTTATAGGTGGAGGTAATTAAGAAAAGATCACTCATACATCTGGAAGCAAAATCCTGTCAATCTATAGTATTTATTGAGTACTTACAGTGTGTAAAGCACTGAACTAAGCACTTGGGAGAGTACAATATGACAGAGAAGGGGTAGGCAGGCATTAATATAAATAAATATAAGTGCTGTGGGGCTGAGGGTGGGGTGAATATCAAGTGCTTAAAGGGTACAGATCAAAGTGCATAGACAATGCAGAAGGGATAGGAAGTTGGAGAGAGTACCAACCATATTACACTGCCATTCCATAAACATGGTTTATCTTTATGACAAAACCAATACCTTGAGTCATTATAGCTAATCCTATAATTATACAGTCCTATTATTAAGATTGACAGCTTAACCGTTAGTAGCGACATAATCAGAATACTCACCCTACATGTGTATTAGAATGTACCGTGGTCAAATTAGGATAGACGGGTCTTTATGACCTACCGGTTTCTCAAATAGCCCTCTCGTGATGCCAGAAAAGCTTTCTGATATGACTCCTAGATCTCTATTCTCTGTTCACATCCTACCTTTGGCCTGGAACTCCCTCCCCCTTCATGAAATGACAGACCAAACAATCAGTCAATGGTATATGAGCACTCACTGCGTGCAGAACACTGTATTAAGCACTTGGGAGAGTACAATGTAACAGAGCTGGTAGACATGTTCCCTGCCCACGATAAGCTTACAGCAGGGGCATTCACTCCATGCCATTGTCCCCATGACACCCCACAGCTTTTTGATCTGGACCTCCAGACTTGGTCCTTGAAAATCTTAGACCACATGTGAAGCAACCAATCAGGGCTGAAAACAGCCAAATGTTTTTTTTCTGGATAGTTTGCTGACATTAACTCTCTGAAGCCTGCCACCTCCCAGTTCTCCTGCCCCACAAAATCCCTTACTCTTTTACACTCTACCTCAAATTGAAAATTTGGGTCCTAAGTATTAAGGGTATAAACAAACCAAGTGAGCCAAGCTAAAATTTAGGCTGCAAAGTGAGTTTTTAAAAGCAACCACATCCAGGGAAAAGAACACTGAAGTGAATTAGCAGAAAAGCAACCAGACTGCACCTAAAATCATGTTTTATATTCTGAAAGAAAATTTATAAAGCTAGCCTGCCCTGTAAATCTACAGAGTGAGTAAAATTCCAGGGCCAAAAGGGGTAAAAATGAAAGACGTATATGCCATCCAAATTCAAACCCTTATGGTTTCATTTTACACAGTCAAATTAGGGGAAAGTTTTGAAAATAATTCAAAAGAAAATGAAAGTATTTTACTCAGGTGATAGAGTCCATATGTTTCACGATCTGGAAATCCATTTGAGGTGAAGTCTTGAACTTTTATTAACTAAAATTCTGATCACTGTAAGCTGATGTGGCTATCCCATCCCCCCGACATTGCCACGATGAGAATCATTTCCAAGATGATTACTCAAGTAAATTTAACACCTGCTAACTTCTAAATTACTTATGAAAAACTCTGAGTTGGTCTGGAGAACATGATGATGAGGTTATAACATTCCAGATTGCAAAGCAAAAATGTTAATTAATGCCACATCCATTTTCATGACTTACAGTCCTCTACAATGTAAGCTCGTTGTGGGCAGGGAATGTGTCTACCAACTCTGTTGCACTGTATTCTCCTAAGTGCTTAGTACAATGCTCTGCACAGAGTCAGCACTCAATAAATATCATTGATTGATGGATGGGACCAGGTTGGTGACCTGTGAATGCAGAGGAAGGGGAGACCTGGGAAATGTGGAGAAAAACCAGCCGGATTTATTGACAGACTGAACGTGAGAGTTGAAAGAGAAGAAGAAGTCACACTCTTGGGATGGAGAGGATGGCGGTATTGTTGACTGTGATGGAAATTGGGTGGAAGAGTGGATTTGGGAGAGAAGCTGAGGAATTCAGTTGAACTTCAGACAGGATATCCAGCTGGAGAAGTCCATGAAGCAAAAGAAAATAGCGATTGCCAAGGCCAGAGGTCGAGACTAGAGATGGTTTTGGAGTCACATGCAAATGCAAATCTATCTTTCTATTTTCACTTTTGTAATAATTTGAAATGACAAATACTAAGATCAATAACTAGAACTTGAATTAATTTCACATTCAGACAAAATGCACTATTTTTATCCAAGCAATTTTAATATGCATGTAAGTGTTCAATAAATACCACTGATGATTGAATAAGAGGTGCCCTCCAAAGAGGACCTATGTATATATGTCCTTTCAGGGATGCAGGAAGAAAAGATGAAATCTAGAGAAGCAGCGTGGCTCAGTGGAAAGAGCCCAGGCTTTGGAGTCAGAGGTCATGAGTTCAAATCCCGGCTCTGCCACTTGCCAGCTGTGTGACTGTGGACAAGTTGCTTCATTTCTCTGTGCCTCAGTTACCTCATTTGTAAAATGGGGATGAAGACTGTGAGCCCCACGTGGGACAACCTGATTACCCTGTGTCTACCCCAGCGCTTAGAACAGTGCTCTGCACATAGTAAGCGCTTAACAAATACCATCATTATTATTATTATTAAAAAGTTTTGCATGACTTCCCTGAAGAACAGGGTCTATGTCTGGTTTATTCGTTATTGTAATCTTCCCTATCACCCAGAACAGTGTCTTGCACACACCAAGCCCTCAAAAAATATCTTCAAATGAACCATCAAATATTAAGGCAATTAATTTAATTTAGGTTCACAGGGTCCAGGGTTAATCCCAAATTTAACAATAACTAAACTAATTTTGACATGAGAGTGTTACACTGGGGTGAGAATGATGACACTTTCACAAGGGATAAATAGTAATAGTATTAAAACTATGTTTTAATAGTAGCAGCAGCATTTATTGAGGGTCCCCTTGGTGTGGTCCATTGTACAGCCTGAGGAATACAGAATAATAAAAGGATGCATTCTCTGCCCACAAAGAATTCTTACAGGGGAAGCTTATGAAATGAACATCAACTGACCACAGGTCACATGGACTCCCTAAAAAATGAAATATTTAAAATTATTTAGAAATGGACATATCATCCAGATATGTTCTACAAGGCACACCGATTCTGTTGATGTCAGTGGACTGAGTAAATACTCCTAGCCGCTGGCTTCAAGACTATCTGCAAACAGTAATACGACTGATAGATCTCCATCAGCTCTCTCTACCTTACTTATTGATACTCATCAGTCGCTACTTTCTGCTCTAACACTTTATTTCTTCCAGGTCCACTTCCTGGCTGCACCTGACTCTCCCGGAACCTGAGGGCATGGGACTTCCTTGCCCACGTTTTGCCAACCCTCAATCTAAGGTTAAAAGGACAGCTTTAAAGCCCTCCTAAAATCCCACCCCTTCAAAATAGGCTTCCCCAAGTAAATATCAATACGGGGAATTTACCAATCTTTCAGTCACCTCCTGAATTTAGATATTCATTTACATGAGTTTATTTATGTCCACCCTTAACTCTTTTGGCTAAATACACGCTTTGAACATTCAAATTTATTTACTCTTATACTACTGTTTGTGCATTAATTCTAAGACCATCTATCCCAGCTCCCTGAACACAGGGAATGTACCCTGTGGTTCTGTTGTACATTAAACAATATACACCCCAATTTTCAATTTTTAAAGAATTCTTATTCACGATCCCAGATCCATTACCACCTACAGCCTACCACTCTCATTTTGGTTCATTAAACCCAGGGTGTTACATTTCCTTTGCTACTCTCTGTTATATGATTGGGTACGGAGAAAGTCATGGGGAAATCCCTTCTGAGTTCCCAAGTGGATGTTCTGCAAGAAGAATTCAGTGACATTTAAAAAATGGAGCTGTTACTCCTGCTGCTGAGTGCTCCCATTTGTAGCACACATGTGCCAGTGCAAGGATTTCCATGATCATCGGAATTGAAGGAAATTCTAGCTCTCAAAGGTAAGCCAGAGAGCAGGAAGAAGGATAAACCCCTCACTGATTGGAAGATGTCTGGAAACAAACTTGTTTCTCTGCTCCCAAGTGCGGTACAGGCTTGACCAAAATAGGGTGGAATCCAAGATGCCAACTTTTCATTCTGGGAAGAGGAGCAAAAAAGGGAGAAGATTTTTTTGTTTTTAATGGGGCTGAGGATTGTGAGAGAACAGATGAGAATTAATAGGTCAGAACACCACATTTTGGGGTCTTTTTGTCTCTGAATGCAACCTCTCAGGTCTTGTCAGAGATCTGGAATGCATTATTTCTAAAAGGCTAGTTCAGAAAGCTGGGGGGGGGGGGGGGGGGGACCTCCACCCCTATTGAGTGGACATTTATGGTTGGCATGTAAAAGAGCCAATTTGGGCTGAAGGACAAGGAAGAGGAACACAAAAATGGAAGTATAAAACTAAATCTCAAGTCGATTTTACAAGATGCCAGTTCTTTATTTTTAGAAAGAGAAACATGGTGGTCTAGGAGAAAGGAAAAGGGGCTGGGAGTCAGAGAACCTAGGTTCTAATCCCACCTCTGCTACTTGCCTACTCTGTGACCTTGAAAAAGTCGCAACTTCTGTGCCTCAGTTTCCTCATCTACAAACTTGTGTTCTAATCCGGGCCTCATCTCGTGCCTGCTGGGTGATCCTGAGCAAGTCTGTTCACTTCTCTCTGCCTCGGTTTCCTTACCTGTAAGATGGGGATTCAATAACTTGTTCTGTCTCCCACTTAGATGTGATCCCCATGTGGGATAGGGACCATACTCAACCTGATGATCTTCAGATGACCTCAATGCTTAACACCTGTTCCACTTGAGACAGGGGCTGTGTCCAATCTATCTCCTACCTACCCCAGTGCTTGGCACATAGTAAGTGCTTAACAAGTACCACAAGTACTATTATTATTTTCCCTATTCTTACCCAAATCAGACATAGTTGTCTGATTTGCATGAGCTTTACTGTAAGCTCCTTGAGGACAGGAACCTTTTTTTTTCTCTTAATTACAGTACTCTTCTCCTAGAAGGTGCTCAGGAAGCACAGTGGTTGCTCTGTTTCACTTTTCGGCGAGAGAGGATTTTTAAAAAGGCCAATCACTGTTCTCATTTCTTAGTATTTTCCTGTTCTTGATAAACCTGTGTTAAGGAAAACTTATGTTAAGTTTTTTAAGCTCTGATTGGCACCAAAAGCTCACATACAAATGTTTTTTCAGACATCATACCCATTCTACCCAGAAAGACCAGATGCATGTTGTCCAAAGAACGTTCCCAAACTCTCCAAAAGTGTTCTAACCAAAACGAGCAATAAACAACAATACACCTTTACTCCTTGTTTCTCCATAGGCTAAGCCCACATGCTTTTCTTCAAACTCTGAGTCTAGGGCAAGAAAATAGTCTTAATAATAATAATAATACTAATAATGATGTTGGTATTTGTTAAGCGCTTACTTATGTGCAGAGCACTGTTCTAAGCGCTGGGGTAGATACAGGGTAGTCAGGTTGTCCCACGTGGGGCTCACAGTCTTCATCCCCATTTTACAGATGAGGTAACTGAGGCACAGAGAAGTAAAGTGACTTGCCCACAATCACACCGCTGACAAGTGGCAGAGCCTGGATTCAAACCCATGACCTCTGACTCCCAAGCCTGGGCTCTTTCCACTGAGCCATGCTGCTTCTCAAAGTGTCCAATTCTCATTCATCACTGCTACACTGAAGACATGACTTCCCTTGGTTACTTCATAACAAATTCAAATTTAAGTGACAATATTAAACTGAGAAACGGGATATTACTAAGTATAAAAAATTCCTCTCTGGGAAAATGAGATGAATATAAATATGAAGATATTTCTAAGTCATTTTAGGTCTTTTGAAGAACATGCATCACATAAATGCAAAAATAATAACTGTATTACTAATTTTTGTTGTTGTTACAAGGACTCTCCCAGTACCAATAAGCCCTCTCCCTCACCCTAGATATGACACACTGTCTTGTCCCTCTGTATTCAGCAAAGAACATTTGCTATTCTTATCACCGAAGAGCCAAATCTCATGTATAGCATTCCGCTTTTGGCAGCAGCTGCTACAACAGAGTGACATGGCAATTGATGTTTCTCTTTCACATTCCCTCCCCAAACTGCCTGCGCCTCAGAAGGTTTTTGTTTTCGGTTTCTGCTTTGATTAGTTTTGATTTCCCTCTGGGCATTCACATGATTGTTGCCCCATTAGGGACAGTGTTAGAAAGGAGAAAGAAGCTTGAGGAGAGAGAGGGCAAAACAGGGGTAAAGATGGGGAGTGAGACAGCTTGGAACTTCCCTTCATCCTCCAGTGCCCTGGGACTGGGTGATCTCTTAGACCTGGGGGAAAAAAGAGGGAATCGGAAAGTACCCAGCTGAAGCAGGTGGCCAGTTGAGCACAGTGACCCAAGAAGCAGGGGACAGTGCTGGAAAGGACCTGGGAGAGAAGAGCTAGGGTGTGAGAAAGGGAAAATGGTATATGGTACTCGATCTTGTTTGGTACATCCACTAGTCCTTCCCTTGATACACACACTCCCCCTCACGACTGTCCCTGCTGAGAACAAGCCAAGATCATCAGGCAATAACAGCAGAAAAAGAAGGTGGTGGTGGCTTTGAAAGAAGCAGGAAACTGAAGTCACTCCAGGTTCTGTAACAATAATAATAATAATAATGTTGGTATTTGTTAAGCTCTTACTATGTTCAGAGAACTGTTCTAAGCGCTGGGTAGATACAGAGTAATCAGGTTGTAATCAGGTTGTCCCACGTGAGGCTCACAGTCTTAATCCCCATTTTACAGATGAGGGAACTGAGGCACAGAGAAGTGAAGTGACTTGCCCACTGTCACACAGCTGACAAGTGGCAGAGCCGGGAGTCGAACTCATGACCTCTGACTCCGAAGCCCAGGCTCTTTTCCACTGAGCCACTCTGCTTCCACGCTGCTGTAGAGTATGGGCAGGCCTCTGCTGCCGGAAACAGGGCAGGAATGGAATGGAAACAAAACTGGATGTCTGGCCCCCAAGCCTGAAGGTCGGGGAGGAGGTCCTACTAGCTGGCTCCTGCTTTAAACTCATCTCGAACCTCAATCCTTGCTGAATCTGGAGCATGGCTATTTTGATTACCTCCATATCAACATTTGGTTCTATTGACTTCAATTTTGCAGCCACCAAAAAAAAAAAGCCAAAAAGGTGATAAATTGTAATGGGGATAGGGTTAAAAAGAAGGTGCGGTCAGAGGGAGGAAGGGAGAAGAGGAAAAGGAAGTGGGGGTCAGGGGATGAAAAGAACAAATGGAGAATAGGGAAAGTTATAGGGAAAAGGGCAAAAGAAGCAAAGAGAGAGGGAAGGAAGTGGGATTAGGAGGAGAAAGATGAGAGCAGGACAAAGGGGGAAGGGAAGTGAAGGATAGCATTAACCTGCAACCTCTGCTTCAGCCTCTTCCACTGCTGTTACCTGGTGGTGCTAGGAGAGAGACAAGTTTGGGAAAATTAGAGCATTTTTTCTCCCATGTTCTCCTTGTAAAAGTAGGGATTTGGTAAAAGAAAGTCTGTGAAAGCAATGAGCTCGGGATGAAGACCGTGGACTTCAGTGTAGAAAATGTCAACTGGCTTAGCAGACCTGGTGGTTTTAAATAGATTTTGCTCCAAATTGCTGCCCCTCTTAAACCTAAAGTACTGAAATGAGTTGAAAAGAGTAACCAGAGGTAGGAGTATTCACTATTTCAAATAATTTGTACTGCAATTCTAGAAAAGAAAATCCAAGTTCAGAAAATAACCAGTTTTTCTAATGTTATAATGTACTGCTCTAAAGTTAAAACAGACATATTTGATATAAACATTTTTCATTCAGGATACATCTACAAATATTTTTCTTTGAAAGTTGCTCTGTCAGCCACATATGCTAATCCACAGTTACAGCACAATATTAATTCAAATTAAAATGCAAAGCAACTTCCTGAATATATCAAAAGAAAAACCATCACTAAAAAGAGTCTTTCCATCATATTAATCATGTTTTAGTTCCTCTGTATTTCCATCATTTTCCATTTCTCTGTTTCAAAATCTTTTTAAATTATATAGCTGATCCCTTGGATCAGCAAGAGAAATTTACTGTATTTACATGCTTGTTTACTAGCGGTGAAACATTATAAATGGGAAGTCCTCGTTGTTAATAGTAACGATAATAGTAATTGTGGTATTTGGTAAGCGCTTACTATGTGCCAAGCGCTGGGGTTAGATACAAGGCAATTAGGTTGGACACATTCCCGCCTCATTAGACACCAGATCAGAGGAACTGACACCATGGGGGTGAAGGGGTGACTGCACTCTTGGGTTTTGCTTCACCCTCACAGTCTTCTGGGCAGGATATAGGGAGCTGGGCGCAGTTTACTCCAATCAAACCCTTCCTTGCAGGGGAGATGGGCTGGAAAGGGACACAACTCTTCCCCCACTTAGCCCAGTCCTAGGAACTGTGGGGGCCTGTGAACTCCCAATCAGATTGGTGGAGAGAGCCAGAGATCCTTCTGGTCCCTGGCCCCAGTGCCCATAAGGACAAGCTGTGCCACCGCTGTTCCACGCCTTCACCTGCGCACCTGCTACAGTTCTGAAAAAGCAGCTGGGCCAAGGTGGAGAACCCGATGGAGCCACTGTGGGGGCACGAGGCAGGGAAAGTGAGTAATAGCTCAGTTTGTCCTTCCAGATGCTGGAGTCGAGGAGTCCCTTAGCCTAGCGAGACTGAGCCAAGCAGTGGCAGCAGCATTAGGGGAGGAGAGGGGAAGGGAAGAGAGGAGAGAAAGAAAGCGGACATTTAGATTATGACTTACTTTACCATAATTTCCCAAGTACAGCACTCTGTTCTCAGAAAGTACTGAATGCATTAACTTATCGTCCCTGCCACGGTGCCTCAATCTAACCCACCTCCTGCTCTTTGTCTGCATCCCTCTCCTTCCTCCTGTTTTTCCTTTCACACCTACATCATCCCCTTTCTCCTCCTCCCCAACTTTTCCTCTCTCCCCTAATTCTTCCCCCATTTTCTCTCACCCACTTAAGTTCCACCCCCTTGAATCCAGCTCCAGGTTCAGCTCTGCACTCAAAATGAAAAGTTCCCACACCTGCCCCAGGAGAACAGTTGCAAGATCACATGTTTTTTGGGTTCATCATGTGGGTCGCTAGAAAGATGACATTACGCTTTTTCACATGCTAGTCTTTGAAAGTGGCAATCAAGAGTAAAGCAATATTAGAAAGCAGGAAAATAGCAGTAACTGCTTTAGTCTGGTTTACCTACACAATTCACCAATAAAGCCACTATTAATCCTTATTAGCCAATGAGGAAAAACCATAATTGGTATATTTTATGGAAATTAAATATTACTGTGGAATTACTGCTTGAATGAGTACACCATACTTTGCACAGTGCTTTCAATGAAAAATAAGGCAATATTTTATTTTTTTGGTTGCAACTTTCTTGAAAAGCATTGTTTTTGCTTGAATGCCCAGAATATGCATGATTTAAAATTGTGAAGCCCTTCAATTCAGAATTTTCTACATGTCACTGAAATCTGTGTGAATATTCCTATGGCTGGTCTTTTTTAGCCTTTTTACAATTAAAATATATGGAGCTTCCTCATTACATTACCATGCCTATAATTTTGTTGTATGCCTATTAGGGTTAATTTTTTTTAAACGGTCAAACCCGGGACTGATAAATACATGTTTACTCGATGAAGGTGATTGAAGACGCAAGGACGACAGTGGATTCAGTTGAATTTTTTTCTTTTATAATCTTGCCATTCCTCAGCCAACCTGCAAATATATCATCTCCTAGATCATACTATATTTTCTCATTTATTGTATATTAATTCTCCATAGGAAATCTGCTTTCAATAATTTTGTGTAATAATAGCTTTCTACATATGGCTCAATCCCATGTTCTATCATCAACAGCATTTACTGAATGCACGGGGGGAGAGCACTCTACTGAGTCTTGGGCAGCGAACACACATAAGTATATAGCTTGGCCCCTTCTACTGCACTGATTTCCTCCTACAACCCAGCTAGCTCACTTAGCTCCTCTATCATCAATTTACTCATTTTACCTCAATCTCTTATCTCCAACCTCCTGCCCACGTTCTCTCTGTTGCCTGGAACTCCTTTCCCACCATATATGACAGACCGTTACTGTCCCTGCTTTCAAAACCTTACTAAAATCACAATTCCTCCAAGAGACCTTCCCTGACCAAACCTTCAAGAAGCAGCATGGGCCTAGTGGATAAAGCATGGGCCTGGGAGTCAGAAGGACCTGCGTTCTAATCCCAGGTCTGCCATCTATCTGCTGTGTAACCTGGGACAAGTCACTTAACTTCTCTGGGCCACAGTTACCTCATTTGTAAAATGGCTATTAAGACTGTGAGCCCCTTGTGAGACAGGGACTGTGTCCAACCTCATTTGCTTGTATCCACACCAGGGCTTAGTACAGTGCCTGGCACATAGTAAGCACTTAACAAATGTCACAATTACTATTATGATGATTAATTCCCTTTATTAATCAACTAAGCACACATTTTTGTGCTCTACTCTTTACTGAACAGGTAAATGTTCTGTTTTATGAAAAGACCCACTTTCATAAGCACGCTACTTTCAAAATAATGTCTCAAAAAAAACTGAACAAATCTGGTTACTAATGAATAAACCCTTTAATTTAGACTGTAAGCTCTTCCTAAGGGCAGGGATTTTGTCTATGACTTTTAGGCAGTAGGTCCTCAATACGTATTATTTAATTTATTGATAGATTTAATTTCTACATGGAACTAGTTGCCTACCTAACAACAAACCAGTCCTATATAACTAAGAGGGTAATCCAACGAATGGAAAGTAATAAGCTAAAAATATCCCAGAGCAGAAGTACTGTTTAAAGGTCATTCTCTCCTTGTGAAGAAATGTTGTTTTAATGTCTTGGTTTTTGTATGCAGTAATGGATTGCTTTCTTACATCATTCAAATAAAAATACATATTTTATATATGTTATTTAAACTACTTATTAAATATTTCTTATGGCAAGTACTAAAGTGGAAGTCTTCAGCCTAATATTTGAGTCAGAAAAGGCTTTCCAAGAATAAGGTATCCATTTTTTAACCTAATTTTTTCCCTTCTTGTTCAAACCTCTTTGAAGTCAACCTTCAAAGCTCCAATATCAAATGGAATGCAGCATTAAGGATTTTACGACACCAGCTAAACTTTTATTGTTTTGTTGAGAAAAAAAATAAAAATAAAAAGGATTAAGATCTATTTGCCTTTTCATCTTTTTTAGCAGTTTTTTTTTGCTTCCATCAATTCCAGTATGTCATAAATCAAAAGTATCCTACTTTTAGTCTCAACACGTAGACAAAATAATGCATTTTACACTTAAATATGCTCAAGGAAAAAAATTAACATTCTTTATCATTTCCCAACAGAGACAGTTAATACTCTAAGGCCACATTAATAGAATCTTTCTGCCATTGTAGAAAGTTTGATAGCACTCTTATTTCAATGTCTGAATTTCTCTCCTTTTTTTTGACAAAGACAAATGATTGCCATCAATCAAGATCCAATCGGGTATACAGAGAGTCAGGCAAATGCATCACTCTTTACTGGTTTTCCTGATATTTGTGCAGGCTTTGCTCCATATTATTTTATAGAATGATCAAAAAAGCAGCCATAAGATAGATCATTCACACCCACTGTAAAATTAACTTTCATGAATAATGAGAGTTTTAAACCTCAGATAATGTATATGTTATACAGAAGATATTGCTGGAGTTCATTTCTGGCTGGAGATTATGTAAATGATACTATATGACCTTTATCATTACACACAGGACATGCAAAACACATATTATTTCATACATCATTCTAAAGCCAGTCAGTTTCTAAAGGAGAAACAGTCATTTATAACATTCATCATGAAGTGTTAAGGTTGCAGAAAATGATATGAGATTCTTGGGATCTTTTTGACTCCCCTTCCCCTTAACCTGTTACTTCCTCCCAACATTTTCAAAGCAAGAAGAATAATCCAGAAATCTATGCTGCACAGAAAATACTTATCAACCCAGGATTTCGATTGGGGGAATATTCTTGCATAACCTGCTCAAGGTTCATACTGACCATTTCACTTAACCAATTTAAATTTTTAGATTTTTAACAGCTTTTAACTAGATTTTTAACAGTCAATAATCTGCACATTAGTTAGCAACCTCTGCTGCTCATTATTATGAGAAAATCTTGCTAATGGTGTCTTTGCAAGAAGGAAGGATAGGAAAGACTTCATGTGTCTTCACGCCCACTCCCCACAAATCTGATCTGTCCCCCTACAGACACATTCTATCTTTTGATCCCCTCCAATTTTCTCAAGTCATCAGTTGGTCTCCATACCCAAATTACCTTCTATTGATGCACAAAGTGACATCCTTAACACTTCCCTTTACACGTAAGTTCTTTCCTTCATATATGACAGACCACCACTCTACACACCTTCAAAGCCTTATTAAAATCTCATCTTCGCTCATTTTCCCTGACTCCCTCTCCCTTCTGCGTTGCCTATGCACTAGGCTCTGTACTTTTCGAGCACTTGTTTTCACTGCACTGTCAGCCCCACAACACCTCTCTACAAAACCCATAATGTATTTTAATGTCACCCAATAAACTCTAAATTCCTCATGGACAGGGACTGTGTCTACCACCCCTCTTGCAGTGTACCCAGCCAATCACTGGTATTTCTTGAGTGCTACCTGTGTGCCGAGCACTGTACTAAGCACTTGAGAGAGTACAACACTACAGACAAATGGTAGACATCTTCCCTGCCCACGAGGTGCTTAAAGCTTACAGTCAAGAGTGTTCTGAACATAGAAAGTGTTGAATAAATCCCAGTGACTGATTTAAAGCATTCATTTCCTGTTCATTCAAAAATGCAGATAACCCTAGGAAGAGCTAGGCATTTAGCAAGAAAAAGCCCATGGACCTACAGATCAGCTAAAAGGAGTCAGAAGTGTTTGGCTTGATTTTACTGCAGAATGAAAGGGTTGCAGGAAATTTTTGATGGTGGTACTCAACATTCTTCAACACAAGAAGCAGTAAAACTGAATGCTCAAATTAAAAAATGCTGTAGCAGGCCACGTGTTGTGTAAGATGTGTATCCTTTTGTTTTAAAATTCAAAAAACTGAGATATAAGATCCTAAAACAATTTCTTTTGTTGTAATTTACTTACAAGGTGTGGCTTTTGGCTATTTTCTTTCTTTTTAAATAGCAAAAGCATTTTAAGATGCTTTTCTGTAAAGGATTCAGAAGACTGCAACAGTCCTAGGTGGGGCTTGTCACAGCCAAATTTTCCTCCCCAAAGCTAAATCCAGAAGAATGCTAGAAATATATTCAAAAGTCTTACGAGATATGAAAAATGCTTGGACTAGTGTGGTAGCACTTTGGATGGAGAGGAAGGGGTATATTTTTGAGATGTTGTGAATAGAGAACAGATGGAATTTGGGGACAGGGTGAATATGTGGGTTGGACGAGAGGGATGAATCAAGGATAACGCCCAAGTTGTAGCCTTGTGAGACAGGGAGGTTGGTGGTGTTGTCTACAGTAAAGGAAAAATTAGGGGAAGTGAAGAGTTTGGGTGAGAAGATGAGTGGTTCTGTTTTGGATATGTTAACTTTCAAGTATCAGAAGGCCATCCAAGAAGGGATGTCTTGAAGGCAAGAGAAAATGTGAGACTGCAGGGAAGGAGGTAGATCAGGGCTGGAGAGGTAGGTTTGGCAGTCGTTCATATAGAGATGACTTCTGTATGGTTCATGTCTCCCCTATCCTAAAAAAAAAAACACCCTCCCTTGATCCCGTGACTCCCTCCAGGTATTACCCCATCTTCCGCCATTATTCCTCTCCAAACGCCCTAAGCGAGTTGTCTACACTGGTTGCTTCCCCTTCTTCTCCAATTCTCTCTGGCACCCACTCCAATCTGGTTTCCGCCTCCTTCACTCCACAAAAAGTGCCCTCTGAAACATCATGGATGAACTCCTTCTTGCCAAATGATAATGATAATAATTATGGTACTTGTTAAGTGCTTACTATGTGCCAAGCACTGCTCTAAGCACTGGGGTAGGTACATGTTAAGTAGGTTCCTACTCTGAATTCCCATAATCTGAATTCATATTCTGAATTCCCATTTTTATAGCTGAGATAACTGAGGTCCAAAGAACCCAAATCTTTCTGACTCTCAAGAGCTTGCTCTATCTACTAAGCCACACTGCTTCTCTAATGGCCTCTACTCCTTCTTAATCATTCCCTTCTGCTGCCCGACACGCTGTCTGTTGACCACCTCCTTCTTCTGGAAACATTATGTAACCGTGGCTTCATTGACACTGTCTTCTCCTGGTTCTCCTCCTACCTCTGGCCTTTCAGTCTCAGTCTCTTTTGCAGGCCCTTTCTCTTACTCCCACACCCTAACTGTGGGAGTCCCTCAAGACTCAATTCCAACACTCAGAACAGTGCTTCACACATAGTAAACACTTAAAAATACCACCATTATTAATTCTGGGTCCCCTTCTACTCTCCATCTACACACATTCACTTGGAGAATTCATTCACTCCCATTCCTTCAACTACTATCTTCAACATGGATGATTTCCAAATCTACATCCTCAGACCTGATCTTTCTCCTTTTCTGCAGTCTCATATCTCCTCTTGACTTCAGAACATCTCTACTTAGATGTCCTGCCAACACTCAAATTTAACAGGTCTCAAACTGAAGTTCTCATCTTCCCACTCCAACCTTGTACTCCCCGTGACCCTCCTATCACTGAAGACAGCACCACCATCTGGTCTCTCTCACAAACCCGTAAGCTTAAAATAATCTTCGACTCACCTCTCTGGCCAAACCCACACATTCAATCTGTCACCAAATCCTGTCAGTTCAACCTTCATAACATCACTAAAATCTGCCCTTTCCTCTCCATCCAAACTGCTACTGCTGATCCAAGCACTTATCCTATCCCGCACTGATTACTGCATCAATCTCACTGTTTACTTCTTGCCTCCTATCTCTCCCCACTCTAGTCCATACTTCACTCTGCTGCCCAGATCATTTTTCTACAAAACCATTCAGTCCATGCTTCCCCACACTTCAGAACCTTCACCAGTTGCCCATCCACCTCTGCATCAAACAGAAGTTACTTATCACTAGCTTTAAAGCACTCAATCACCTTGCCTTACTGATTTCCTACTACAACCCAGCCCGCACACTTAATTCCTTTAATGGCAGCCTATTTGCTGTAGCTCAATCTCGTCCATCTCACTGCTGACTTCTGGCCCACGTCCTGCTTCTGGCCTGGAACTCCTTCCCACTTCATACTGTCATTGACTTCATCCTCATTAATGGTACTTATTGAATACTTACTGGGTTTAGAGCACTGTACTAAGTACTTGGGAGAGTATAATACAACAGAGTTGGTAGGCAAGTTCCCTGCCCGCATAACTAGACGACCATTCTGCCCACTTTCAAAGCCTTATTAAAACATTTTCTCCAAGAGGCCTTCCCCAACTAAGCCCTCATTTCTCCTTCTTCCACTCCCTTCTGTGTCACCTTTGCACTTGGATCTGTGTCCTTTATTCACCCCACCCTCAGTCCCACAGCACTTATGTACATATCCATAACTTATTTATTTCTATTGTTTCCCTCCCCCTCTAGACTGTAAGCTCATTATGGACAGGGAATCTGCCCACCAACTCTGTAATACTGAGTTCCTCCAAGTGCTCTGTAATACTGAGTTCCTCCAAGTGCTCTGTACGACGTGCTCTGTACAATGGATATGACTGATTGAGATGGTTGCTGAAGCCATGGGAACAGATGAATTCTCCAAAGCAGTGGGTGTAGATGAACAATGGAAGGGAAGCCAGAAGGGATCGTTGAGGGTCTCCCTCAGATAGGGGGTGGGAGGCCAAGAAGAAGCAGGAGGATTCAGCATAAAAATACTGAGAAAAGATGGCCAGGTCCCCATAACCCTCCCTTTTCCAGAAGTTAGCTACCTCAGTGTCATATTTGATTCCTTCTCATTTACCTTCCAAAGTTTCAGTCTTTAAATCCCACCAATTTTTCCCCTGTAAAATATAACACATTTTCTCATTTCTCTCCACTCTCATGACCATCACCTTGCTGCAAGTCCTCACCCCTCCAAAATGGGTAATTTTTAGTCTTCTTAATGTACCTTCCCTCTTCACACTTTTCTTTCAATCTGGCCTACAGGGTCAATCATCATCATAAAATGTTCAGAAGACGACACTCTACTCCTCCAAAGACTGTAGTGGCTATGTATTTCTTCTCTTCATGAAACAAAAATTTCAGAACGATTCAAATTTGAACTTGAATTGATTGAACTGCTTCAAACCTCTCCACCAGTTGTCTACCTCTTACCTTCTTCTATCCATTCTTTCCTCTCTCCTCACTCCAAGCAAACACATCTGTAAGTAACTTTCCAGGCCTCTGACTCAGGCTCACCCTTCTTTGCACAAAATGCCCTACCCCTTAAGTTGCCAAATAAAATCTTTCCCCAACTTTAAATCTTTCCCCAACTTTAAATACCACCTACAAAGCTCCCTCTATGAAGAATCATTCCAGAATAGTGGCCCACCTAGAATAATTCTCAAAGCACAGAACTGTCACCCTTAAAAATCACTAACGACTGGCTTCAAGGGGTTACCTCCTATATATTCTATTGCTACATCCAAAACCTCCTTCTTTTCATGGTATTTGTTAAGTTCTCACCATGAGCCAGGCACTGTATTTAGCCCTGGGGTAGATACAAGCTAATCAGGTTGGACACAGTCCCTGTCTGACATAGGGCTGACAGTCTCAGTCCCCATTTTTAGAGATGAGGTACTTGAGGCTCAGAAGTTAAGTGACTTTCTCAAGGTCACAGCAAGTACATGGCAGAAACAGGATTAGAACTCTGGTCCTTTGGACTGCCAAGCACTAGGCACATGGCTTCTCAAGCTTTTCTGCTCATGAGTATATTTCTTAACTAAACTCTCTCTCACTTTTTTACTCTCCATCTTCTGCACATGCCTTTCTCCCTCCCTCTGTCTGGTATACTCTGGTCTTGCAGCTTCGCTAGCAACAATGTTCCCTCTTTCAAAAATCTCCCAGTGTCACCTCCTCCAGGAGGATTTCCTGATTAATTCCCCTGCATTTCAAATCATGCAATCCCCTGAGCCATTTCAGCATTCCTATGTGTGTATCAATTTTTAAAAATAATTACTAATTTGTCTGCTTGTATGTATTATTTAAATCTGCTCTCACACTGTTTTATGTCATTTATTTTAGTTTGTCTTCAACATTAGGGTCCTAAGGGAAGAAACTGCATCTTCCAGCTCCTTTTGTCTTTCCTTCCATAGTATTCTTTCATTAAGTACCGTACTCTGCCTTAAAAACAGGTGTGGATGAAGAAAATTTGAAAACCTGAAATACTACGCTGCACTTGTGTTCAAATAAACATTACCACAGATCAGGTCTTGGGTTGCTGCATCAACCAAATTTCTTTTGAATTCAAACGCCAAATTCACAGAATAGAAAATCAGGGGGTTGTATAATCAATGGTCAGATAATAGATTGTTATAATAATGATTTTTATCACCAATAAAATGGTTCTAAGGAGTATTGTGCTTCCAATTTACAGATTCCAGCTTTCACACTCCATTTTTCCCCCTCATGGCACAGAGTCCCTGACAGATGCTTCATCACTCCTGTGTACTTAATTTCACCTCCAATTTTTAAAAAAGCCAATTCAAATCAAAGACCCACAAATACAATGGTAACTATAATAATGATAAAATTCTGAGCTACACCACAATGATTGAGAAATTGAGCTTATTCCCATGTATCTATCATGACAATATCAATCCTAAAGCTTTATTTAGTTGTAACTTCATCATCTAAACAACATACTCAGTCATTCATATTATGATCAGAGGAACAATTTTTTCCTTGACTTTTTTTCCTTCTTGCTCTGTACAACAAAGCAGATAACTTGGAACTCCAAATGCTCACATTCAAATGGAACTCGAAATATCTCATTGTTTAATCAATAATTTTAATGCCCCACTGTTTACTTTCATGATGGAAAAAAAACCCTCCAGTCCAGGAATTGGTTATAGTTATTAAGTCCTAATGTGGCAAGTTGGTTCAAGTAAACTCCACAGGGTTTCAAGGTCAAAAGAGAGACTGCATAATTTAACAGATCAAGCAAATCATTTGGAAAGCACTGAGTTAAGTGTCGTATTAGCCTGAGATTACTGCCTTTCATATGAAGGTTAATATCAACAATATTTATCCAGTTACACACTAGATAGTATGTACTGTATAAACTTCATTCATTTAAAGAAATCCCTCCTGACACTCATATTTTTAACCAGTGAAACAAATGAAATATACACCATTACACTGAAATAATCCACGCTTAAAATCATTAGTTTAAACTTAAAATTTAAATAATCTTATTTATTAGTGAAATGATCTAATTGCAAAAATACAATGTGGTTGGCATGGTGAGCAGAAAACTAACATCTTCACCACATACTAACACTTTGGGCAGTGCTTTTTGTTTCCCATCATTTTCTCCCACCCCCTCCATATAGAATAATAATAATAATTACAGTATTTGCTAGGTGCTTATGTGCCAAGCACTGTTTTAAGCCCTAGAGTAGATACAAGGTAATTAGCCCACATGGGGCTCATTGTCTTAATCCCCATTTTCCAAATGAGGAAACTGAGACACAGAGAAGTTAAGTGGCTTGCCCAAGGTCACGGAGCTGACAAGTGGCGGAGCCGGGATTAGAATCCACGACCTCTGACTCCCAAGCCTGGGCTCTTTCCACTGAGTCACACTGCTCTCTTACTACTCCTTCTCTTACTACTTAATACATAATGTTGTGCGGGCTGAAAATAACAGTGACTCTAAAGGAATTCAGATAAACTCACTGACAAATCTTTCAGAATAGGATAGTATGATTAGAGAATTTGGGCTCCTTGTAGGTCAGGGAACGTGTCTGCTGACTCTGTTGTATCTGACTCTGACTCTCCCAAGTCCTTAGTACAGTGCTCTGCACACATAAATGCTCAATAAATATAATTGCTCAATTACCATAGAAAGTTGTACATGCTGAAACTACCCATACCTTCAAGAGGACTTGAAAAAACTCACTGACAATAGGAATATAAGGGGTTACTCAATAAAAAGAAGGGATATTGATGGTGCCTCCTTAAGCGGGAAGATGGATGTCAGGATGCCCAATAATACACTCCGAGCACTGGGCTGGACATCTCATTTCTTTTGCATATAAAGAGCAGTAGCAGGCATTCATTCAATAGTATTTATTCAATAGTATTTATTGAGCGCTTACTATGTGCAGAGCACTGTACTAAGCGCTTGGGATGAACAAGTCGGCAACAGATAGAGACGGTCCCTGCCGTTTGACGGGCTTACAGTCTAATCGGGGGAGACAGACAGACAAGAACAATGGCAATAAATAGAGTCAAGGGGAAGAACATCTCGTAAAAACAATGGCAACTAAATAGAATCAAGGCAATGTACAATTCATTAACAAAATAAATAGGGTAATGAAAATATATACAGTTGAGCAGACGAGTACAGTGCTGAGGGAATGAGAAGGGAGAGGGGGAGGAGCAGAGGGAAATGGGGGGAAAAGAGGGTTAAGCTGTGGAGAGGTGAAGGGGGGGTGGTAGAGGGAATAGAGGGAGAAGGGGAGCTCAGTCTGGGAAGGCCTCTTGGAGGAGGTGAGTTTTAGTAGGGTTTTGAAGAGGGAAAGAGAATCAGTTTGGCGGAGGTGAGGAGGGAGGGCGTTCCAGGACCGCGGGAGGACGTGGCCCAGGGGTCGACGGCGGGATAGGTGAGACCGAGGGATGGTGAGGAGGTGGGCGGCGGAGGAGCGGAACGTGCGGGGTGGGCAGTAGAAAGAGAGAAGGGAGGAGATGTAGGAAGGGGCAAGGTGATGGAGAGCCTTGAAGCCTAGAGTGAGGAGTTTCTGTTTGGAGTGGAGGTTGATAGGCAACCACTGGAGTTGTTTAAGAAGGGGAGTGACATGCCCAGATCGTTTCTGCAGGAAGATGAGCCAGGCAGCGGAGTGAAGAATAGACTGGAGCGGGGCGAGAGAGGAGGAAGGGAGGTCAGAGAGAAGGCTGACACAGTAGTCTAGCCGGGATATAACGAGAGCCTGTAACAGTACGGTAGCCGTTTGGGTGGAGAGGAAAGGGCGGATCTTGGCGATATTGTAGAGGTGAAACCGGCAGGTCGTGGTAACAGATAGGATGTGTGGGGTGAACGAGAGGGACGAGTCAAGGATGACACCGAGATTGCGGGCCCGAGAGACGGGAAGGATGGTCGTGCCATCAACGGTGATAGAGAAGTCTGGGAGAGGACCGGGTTTGGGAGGGAAGATGAGGAGCTCAGTCTTGCTCATGTTGAGTTTTAGGTGGCGGGCCGACATCCAGGTGGAGACGTCCCGGAGGCGGGAGGAGATGCGAGCCTGAAGGGAGGGGGAGAGGACAGGGGCAGAGATGTAGATCTGCGTGTCATCTGCGTAGAGATGGTAGTCAAAGCCGTGAGAGCGAATGAGTTCACCGAGGGAGTGAGTGTAAATGGAGAACAGAAGAGGGCCAAGAACTGACCCTTGAGGAATTCCAACAGTTAAAGGATGGGGGGGGGGGGGGGGGGGCCAGCGAAGGAGACCGAGAATGGCCGGCCAGAGAGGTAAGAGGAGAACCAGGAGAAGATGGAGTCCGTGAAGCCAAGGTGAGATAAGGTATGGAGGAGGAGGGGATGGTCTACAGTGTCAAAGGCAGCAGAGAGGTCAAGGAGGATCAGAATGGAGTAGGAGCCATTGGATTTGGCAAGAAGGAGGTCATGGGTGACCTTAGAGAGAGCAGTCTCGGTGGAGTGGAGGGGACGGAAGCCAGATTGGAGGGGGTCCAGGAGAGAATGGGAGTTAAGGAAGTCTAAGCATCGATTGTAGACGACTCGTTCTAGGATTTTGGAAAGGAAGGGTAGTAGGGAGATAGGGCGATAACTGGAGGGGGAAGTGGGGTCAAGAGGCATTCGTCTGCCTTTATATAAAGAGAAAAAACGTGGCCCAGTGGAAAGAGCTTGAGACTGGGAGTCAGAGGACCAGGGTTCTAATCCTGGTTCTGCCATCTGTCTGCTGGGTGACCGTGGACAAGTCACTTAACTTTTCTGTGCCTTAGTTTCCTCTCTGTAAAATAGGGATCAAATCCTACTTCCTCCTACCTGGACCGTAAGCCTCATATGAGACAGGAACTGTGTGCAACCTGAATATCTTCCAACTACCCCAGTGCTTAGGACAGTGCTTGGCACACAATATGCTTAACAACTACCATAACTATTATTTTTCATATCCAAAATTTGGTCATATGCTAGGCACATAAATAGCTCATATTGGATAAACTCAAGTGCAGCAACCTTGCAACAACAGAGTCACAGTCACGCTTATGAGTGACTGCAATTCTAAATATAAAGCCAAACTGCTATGACACTAACTTTAAATACCAAGAGTGACACGAATTAACGTGGGCTATTCATGGAAAAAGAGACCTGTCACAACAAAGTGTTTTTCTATGAGGCTCTCAAACACAGTAATACAATCTGGGGGAGAAAAATATGTAAAAGGAATATGATGAAAACACGATGTTGAGAAAAGTTACAGAGTCCAACGACGACAGACGAAACAGAGACTCAAAAGTAAACAAAGTTCAAAAGAAACCCAACGGGATTAAGGATCTGGGTCAGAGAGGGAAATGAAGATTAAAGAGAAACATGCCAGACAGAAAATGTTTGTGAAAAAACGGTACCAGAAGCAAGGATATATGGCAACACAAGCCCTTGAATATCTCTGCTGAGTTCCCAGAAAGGAAAATTGTCACTCAGACATCAATCAGTGGTATTTATTGAGCGCTTACTATATGCAGAGCATGGTTCTACGTGCTTGGAAGAGTACTTTGCAAGAGAATTAGCAGACAACTTCACTGCCCAGAAGGAGCTTACATTCAGTTGGAAAAGAAGTACTGAACCACAAGGACCATTGATGTGAAACTGTATGGCATTTCTAACGCTCTTCTAACCAATCTCATTCCTGGGCGATTTCTGGTCTAACTAAAAATAATGAATGAGCTGTCTGATTTTTAGTATAAAGCAAATAATAACCATGCAGCAGTCTATCCTTAGCATGCAACAAGAATAAAACGCCACTAAGTTCCTGAAAAAGAAGCCAGAGTGAACACAAGACATGTAGTAATAGGTATGATTGACAGAACACGTATCACCATGCAGCATTCATAAATTGTTACCAGAACAGCAGCAGATTTTACCACAAAGAATACAGATTACAAACTTCTGTACTGTTCCTTTAGTAGCCTCAGTGTAATCCACTCCTTCCCTTTAATAATAACTGTGGTACTTGTAAAGTGCTTATTATGTGCCAAGCACTGTGTACGAAGAGCTGGGGTGGACAGAAGATAAGTCAGACACCGCCTCTGCCTCATATGAAGCTCACAGTCTAAGGAGGGAGAAGTGGTATTTCATCCCCATTTTATAGATGAGGTAACCGAGGCATAGAGGTGTTAAGTGACTTGCCCAAGAATACGCAGCATTTTTGGGTAGCTCAAGTGAAATTCAACCTATCACTAAATGCTATAACAGAAAAGCGTGCCTAAAACTTTATGAACAGTGTCACATCTTCCAAGCCACTATACAGATATATTACACCAGCTTATATGATCATCTTTTAAAAACTGCACAGTACAGTAAAAACTGTCAGAAAAGCTAGTCCCAGGTGTAAAGGCTAATCCTACTTTTCCTTTCTCCCAGCTCCCTTAACAAACCACTCACCCCTAAATATATCAGTTAGAATTAAGATACGGAATATATAGAGAAGCAGCATGGCCTAGTGGATAGTGCACTGGCCAGGGAGTCAGAAGGTCACTGGTTCTAATCCCGTCTCCATCACTTGTCTGCTGTGTGACCTTGAGAAAGTCATTTCACTTCTCTGTGCCTTTGTTACCCCATCTGTAAAATGGGGATCAAGACTATGAACCCATGTGGAACAGGGACATTTCCAACCCAATTTGCTTGTATCCACCCCCACGCTTAGTACAGTACCTGACACAGATTAAGTGCTTAACATATACCACAATTATTTATATATATATATATATATATATATATATCATTAACTAAAAAGGACTCAAATACATTCGTAGTCTCATGTTGCACATTACCAGAATTTATCTTAATTCTGAAAATGCTGTCATCTCAGATAAAGTTTGGGATCAACCAGCTATTATTATTAATCAATGGTATTTACCGAGCACTTATGTGCAGAATACTGTACTAAGCACTTGGGTGAGTACAACACAGAGTTGGTAGATACGTTCCCTGCACCCGAAAAGCAGCCTGGCCTAGTGGAAAGAGCATGGACGTGGGAGTCAAAAGGATCTGGGTTCTGAATCCAGTTTTCATCACTTCACTTTGCTATGTGATCCTGGGCAAGTCACTTAACTTCTCTGTGACTCAGTTACTTTATTTCTAAAATGGGGATTAAGAACGTAAGTCCCATGTGGTACAGGGACTGGGTCCAATCTGATTATTTTTTATATACTTAATTAGTAGTGCTTACTTAGTACAGTGCTTGGTACATATTAAGTGATTAGCAAATACTATTAAAAAATTAGTTTACAGTCTAGGGTGAGACTGATGTAGTTATATCTAAATTACCACATTTTCTAAGAGTTGCAGATAACATAACTGACTGACCCTTAAGGGGCTTACAACAAATTCTGCCATACATATGTTTAAAATGACTAAACAGCACAAAGCTATGAGTGATTTTGCAATTCTGAACATTGGCAATGGAGAGGCTTTTCTACCTAACCGAGCTCACCAGTGGCTTCTTATGCTTTAAAAGAATGTGTACTATCTTGAGACCTTTGGAAGAGTTATTCAAATTACAATAATTCTGCTCTTCAATCAGACGATCCTCACCATTTGCCTTTTGGAGAAAAATCTCCTTCTGGAGAAAACACTTTGAAGCAGATGACAGTTTTCAGTGCATATAGTGAACATGCAGCTTGATGCAGAGCATAAGAACACCTTGCATGTTGTTCTTAGATTGTGTAGGTGGTTTAAAAATTACAAATCAAAACAAGGCATCATTCCAATAAAAATCATAAGCACAATTTTTTAGATAGCATGTCCACTTTGTTGGATTATGGGGAAAAATAATCTTTTTCATTAGCATTAAGAGGTAGAAAAGACACTCTCAGTAGTAAGAGTCTTCATTAAATATTTACCATAAGCACTGGGAAAGAAGACATGGGCCAGAATTAGACAGGGTTTCTGCCCCTCACAAATCTAAGACAGTGAAAGAGTGAAACAGTTTATACCATAGCGAAAGAAAGAATTCAGTATTCTTAACCAACTGTGTCTAAAATCCCTCCCTGTTCATAGCTGAGAGGTCACAGCTCTCCCTGTCTTTAAAATTCTTCTGAAATCCCACATCCTCCAGGCCTTCCTTGATTAATTTATAGTCACCTCAATTTATAACCCTGCGAAGTCCATGCTGCTTAAGCACAAAATACTTAAAATTTCCCTTTCACATTCATGTAAATATTTTACATTCTCTATTTCTTTCCTAACTGTAATTGATTTTAGGGTCTGCCTCCCAAGTTAGACTGCAAACTCCTTGAGGACAGGAATCACATCAACTAAAACTATTGTGCGCTCTTAAACACTCTATGCAGCGCTCTGCACATAGATGTTGAATAAATACTATGGATTGATATGTCATTTTGTTCTAATCAATCAATGACATTTATTGAGTGCTTACTGCTTACTGTCGTTTAGACTGTGAACCCGTTATTGGGAAGGGATTGTCTCTATCTGTTGCCCAACTGCACATTCCAAGTGCTTAGTACAGTGCTCTGCACATAGTAAGCACTTGGGAGGGTAAAATATAATAAAGTGGTAGAGCCAATCCCTGCCCACAAGGAGTTTACAAACTAGAGAGTGGGACAGTTAAAAAAAAAAAAAGCCCAGATTGGGGAAATGGCAAAGTATAAGACTATGTACACAAGGGCTACAGGGCTAAGGGAGTGGTTGATATACAGTGCTCTATTCTGGGAATAATTCACAAATATGGTCTGCTTAAAACAGACTAGAAGGAAGTCTTAAAGTCCTTTTGTTAATAAGAAGATGCAATCTATCTGAGTAATTTAAGGATCCACGGACTTAGAGTTACTGATTATAAAATAAAATAAAAAACATGACAAAAGCAATGAATAAACAAGTCATTGTTAACTACTAAGGACTATCAAAGCCCAGGATAAGTAATCCAAAGCCATGGAAATCTACCAAGGAGACAAATGATTTGATTATGCAAATTTTGAAAAAATACGATGCAATCTTTTCTATAACACCAATTAATAAAAAATGAGCTATAAAACTGCTTTCAAAAGGGAAGATGAAATACAATCATTAGCTGCCTCTGATTCTGCAGCTCTGGAGTAGATGGGTAGCTAGAAGTCACAGTGGCTTCATCACCATCCCGTATTTCTGACAGAACACTATTAGAAGAGCAGGTCGAGTACTTTCTCTTTCAGGTAGAAGGACACTGCCAGAGAAAAAATAATTTACTAATCTGCTGGCACAAATGACTACCTCCAGAATGGAACATATTACCATTTTTAGTAAGGAAAATATTTTGTGGGTATTAAAACTGTTCATATATATATATATGTAGAGAGAGAGAGAGAGAGAGAGTGTGTGTGTGTGTGTGTGTGTGCGTATGTGTGTGTGTTCAGGTTTTCCCAGTAAAAGTAATGATAATGATGGTGATATTCATTATGCATTAATTATATGTCAAGCACTGTAGTAACCACTGAGGTAAAGTATACCAAAAATCTACACTGAGTCATCCCAGTGATATCAAGGTCTGGATAAAATGACAACCAAAGGAATTCAACAAAGTTTAGTCCACACGTGACCCAAATGTGAACTAGGAAGATCTATACACACACACACACACACACACACACACACACACACACAGAAAGAATTTACTCATAGACCTACACAGTGTTTTCCGAATGTTTATTCCATTTCTGGCTTGAAATCAACTAGCATTCTACACCTTTCCACACTATAAGAGTTCTCATAACAAGTCCTTGAAAATGGAGTTACTGTTAACGGTTGGGGATGGGAACAAATCAGGAAGAGTTGAGGAAGCATAGGGACTTGGTGGAGAAAGTGGGACTTTTCTTAAGGAATGGGGAAGTTCAAAGGCACACTGCTAACTCCAGCACCCATAAATAGTTCATGTGATCATTTCAAGCCCAATCGGTGATGTTGTGGGTAGGTTTCTGATTCTTTTTTGATAGAATCGACTGTGGCCCCTTGGTCTGAATGGATATTTTTGTTTGCTGCCTTGCCTGCTTGTGGTTGGCTGAACCCACACTCACGGTAATGGGGGGACTGGCCTTGCTCCCAGCTCCTGCTTTTTACTGTCTCTCCATCAGCATCAGTCCCAGCCCCACTGCCTTCAGAGTCTGCCTGGCCACCTCCACCTCCATAGTAAGACCAGATGGCTCGGATTTCTCATGTAAATATTCTGCTGCTTGAAGTACAGCTAACGAATGCCAGGAGTAAACGGCATTGGGGTTTCTAGATGGTAAGCTCGTCACGGGCAGGAAATGTGTCTGCTAATTCTGTTGTATTATAGTCTTCCAAGCTCTTGGTACAGCTCTCTGCAGACAGTAAGTCTCAATAAATACCATTGGGGTTGAATGATGAACTGATTCACCTCATCTGTGGGCACTCATCTACCTAATCCACTGCAAATACCATAGTATTATTTTAGTTTGGAGAGCCTGACGTTAGTTACAATATTTTTTTTTCAGTGATATCACTTTTAATGTTTTAAATGTGGTCAAGTTCAGTGGCCTGTGGCTGCAGCCACTACTTGGCAACATTTTCTCTTTGGCATCCAAGACCTCTAGTCTGTACAGAACTTGTGCACAAAAGTTACCCAAGCAATTAATCAGTAGTATTTATTTGCAGAGCACTGTCCTAGGCACTTGGGGGAGTAAAACAGAATTAGTAATTGAGAAGCAGCATGGCCTAGTGGAAAGAGCTTGGGTCTGAGAGTCGTATCACAAACAGGTCTGAGTTCCCCAAAGTCACCCCTCCGCCTCTCCCCTCCCCCCCACCAACCCTCTCCCCTACTTTTCCATCCTTCCCTGCAGTATCCTCAGAGGAGATCTCCTCCCTCCTCGCAAGTGCCACCCCCTCCACCTGCGCTTCAGACCCCAATCCCTCTCACCTTATTAAAACCATCGCCCCTGCCCTCCTCCCTTCCTTAACTTCTATTTTTAACCAATCTCCAATGGCTCCTTCCCCTCTGCCTTCAAACATGCCCATGTCTCCCCCATCCTAAAAAAAACCCGCTCTTGACCCCACTTCCCCCTCCAGTTATCGCCCTATTTCCCTACTACCCTTCCTTTCCAAAATCCTAGAACGAGTCATCTACAATGGGCTGCTAGGAATTCCTTAACTCCCATTCTCTCCTGGACCCCCTCCAATCTGGCTTCCGTCCCCTCCACTCTACCAAGACTGCACTCTCTAAGGTCACCCATGACCTCCGTCTTGCCAAATCCAATGGCTCCTACTCCATTCTAATCCTCCTTGACTCTCTGCTGCCTTTGACACTGTTGACCATCCCCTCCTCCTCACCTTATCTCACCTTGGCTTCACGGACTCCGTCCTCTCCCGGTTCTCCTCTTATCTCTCTGGCTGGTCATTCTCGGTCTCCTTCGCTGGTGCCTCCTCCTCCTCCCATCCTTTAACTGTTGGAGTTCCTCAAGGGTCAGTTCTTGGCCCTCTTCTGTTCTCCATTTACACTCACTCCCTCGGTGAACTCATTCGCTCTCACGGCTTTGACTACCATCTCTACGCAGATGACACGCAGATCTACATCTCCGCCCCTGTCCTCTCCCCCTCCCTTCAGGCTCGCATCTCCTCCTGCCTCCAGGACGTCTCCACCTGGATGTCGGCCCGCCACCTAAAACTCAACATGAGCAAGACTGAGCTCCTCATCTTCCCTCCCAAACCCGGTCCTCTCCCAGACTTCCCTATCACCATGGATGGCACGACTATCCTTCCCATCTCTCAGGCCCGCAATCTCGGTGTCATCCTTGACTCGTCTCTCTCGTTCACCCCACACATCCTATCCGTTACCAAGACCTGCCGGTTTCACCTTTACAATATCGCCAAGATCCGCCCTTTCCTCTCCACCCAAACGGCTACCTTACTGCTACGGGCTCTCGTTACTTCCCGGCTAGACTACTGTGTCAGCCTTCTCTCTGATCTCCCTTCCTCCTCTCTCGCTCCGCTCCAGTCTATTCTTCACTCCGCTGCCCGGCTCATCTTCCTGCAGAAACAATCTGGGTATCTCTCTCCCCTTCTTAAACACCTCCAGTGGTTGCCTATCAACCTCCGCTCCAAACAAAAACTCCTCACTCTAGGCTTCAAGGCTCTCCATCACCTTGCCCCTTCCTACATCTCCTCCCTTCTCTCTTTCTACTGCCCACCCCGCACGTTCCGCTCCTCCGCCGCCCACCTCCTCACCATCCCTCGGTCTCACCTATCCCGCCGTCGACCCCTGGGCCACGTCCTCCCGCGGTCCTGGAACGCCCTCCCTCCTCACCTCCGCCAAACTGATTCTCTTTCCCTCTTCAAAACCCTACTAAAACTCACCTCCTCCAAGAGGCCTTCCCAGACTGAGCTCCCCTTCTCCCTCTATTCCCTCTACCACCCCCCCTTCACCTCTCCACAGCTTAACCCTCTTTTCCCCCCATTTCCCTCTGCTCCTCCCCCTCTCCCTTCTCATTCCCTCAGCACTGTACTCGTCTGCTCAACTGTATATATTTTCATTACCCTATTTATTTTGTTAATGAATTGTACATTGCCTTGATTCTATTTAGTTGCCATTGTTTTTACGAGATGTTCTTCCCCTTGACTCTATTTATTGCCATTGTTCTCGTCTGTCCGTCTCCCCCGATTAGACTGTAAGCCCGTCAAACAGCAGGGACTGTCTCTATCTGTTGCCGACTTGTTCATTCCAAGCGCTTAGTACAGTGCTCTGCACATAGTAAGCACTCAATAAATACTATTGAATGAATGAATATGACCTGGGTTCTAATCCTGGCTCTCCAAATTATCTGCTATGTGACCTTTTGCACATATCTGTAATTTTTCTATGTTAATATCTGCTTCCTCCTCTGGACTGTAAGCTCATTGTGGGCAGGGAATATATCTGTTTATTATACTGTACTCTCCCAAGCACTTAGTTCAGTGCTCTGCACACAATAAGCACTCAAATATAACTGACTGAGATGGCCAAATTGTTTCACTTATCTGTACCTCAGCTCCCTCATCTGAAAAATGGGGATTCAATACCTGCTCCCCCTCCTACTTAATCATGTGGGACATGATTATCTCGTACCTACCCTAAAGCTTGACCCACAGTAAGTGCTTAAATACCACAATTCTTTCATTATTTTTCTATATGATCTACACCTTCAAGGAGCTTACATTATAGCAGGAGCCACGGGCATTAAAATCAATTACAGGAAGGAGTGATCAATCAAAATAGTAGAGAATGTAGAGAAGTGCTACAGGTGGTTCTGAGTACTTGGTTGTGTGTTTGGTGACACTAAAGGACCATATTCTTACTAGATCATGCCAGGCCAATCTATTCCTATCTTACCTTCAAGGTGGCACATCAATGTCTCATTGTTAAGCTGTGTTTTACAGGGTCTTGAAAGAGTTTCTTTGGCTTGGCCTGGTTGCTCCTTTCGAGCTCCTTCAAAGGATTCTGTCTGGGATTCCTGCAATTACCTACTTTCTCCACATTTACTTAGCCAGTGGGCTTTGTTAGTAGACTGACTCCAATGGTGGGAGACTAGTTACATTGCGGGATCAAGTTCAGGTCTCACAGGACAAAGAATTACTAAAGCCAAACTAGAAACCTTCAATGAGGCTTACAGTTTTATGGGACATTAGCATTCTATTCTCTCATACTCTAAAGGATGCCCTGGATTTCTTTATTTGGTTTTCTATTTTTTTTTTAATCAAGGCTACATTTTCCCATGACAGCATGGGACTGCCAAACTACTTTGCAAGAAGGTCCATTCTTTGTCTTAATCAGTTAAATACCCGCTACTTGGTACTACACAAGACCCTGACCTATGCTTTCTTTTCTCCCTTAGTAATTTCATTATTTCTACACTACACTAAATAATAACACTATCGTGGGTTCTTGTGAAATAGCCATCATTTTTAAGGATGAATTTAGATGGATTTCCTTCTCTTTACCTTTATCTTCTCCAAGGCCATATAAACTGTACTAAAATATTTTTCCTAAAATTTAATTTGCAAAGCACTTAAAATACCTGGCCAATAGGACTACTAGATTTTTTTAAACCAAATTTGAAGTATCAGATTCAAATTATATTTTGATTTTGAATGAATATGTGTAAGATGCTTTTACAGAACCACCTTTCACATATGTGTACGACTTCTTTCTTAAACAGGTTTTTGTGGAAATAAAAATACTAAAAAGAATTTAAGGATAACATGTTCCCCAAAGGTCAAATCTAGGTCTTCCCAAGCTACACAGTTTAGATGCTGTAACTCCTGATGCTATCCCTATGCCGTAAACACACACAGACACACACAGAGAGACACATGCGGCAGTCTTCGCCATCAGTTATTCTAATGGCAAGATCTTTCCCAGCATGCTGAAAAGATCCATGAATAAACAACAATCATCTCATACTGTGTGTATCAATCCAGCAAACTACTAAATTACCTGAGTGTCCCTTCCCAACTGCCAAAAATAAATTTATCTATTTTTATGAGATTTTTGTCAGTGTGAATTTCATTAGAATGAAATGATTTATCGAAGGCATTTTCATGTTAATATCTTCTAACTTTTCAGAATACCTTCTTTCTGTCTTTTTTAAATTTCAAAAACCCTAACATGAAGAAGAGCAATGCCCATATGCCATAAAACTCATCTAAACTGAGGTAGCCGGGTTGTATACTCTGAAGATGCATTAACTTTAAGCAGAACACAATAGTGTTATGCCTAGGAATTCCCTGAAATATAGTGCCAGGCATATTATCAACTTAATTCATAGTTCAAAATTTACACAGAGATTACCAACACATATAAAGCCGAATCCAATACCTCACAAAGCTATTGGTGCTTCAGAGGAAACTTTACAACACTACGTAGAAGCTCTAGGAAAAATTGCTTGTCTATTATTATTGTTACTAAATGGAATTAACCAATCCTCATGAGAAAAAGTTATGAATTAAGTGAGGTTCAGAATATTAAGAAAATTTGTGGGGAGAGAATGCAAATGGTTTCCTAATTATCTACAGCCTATTAACATGCAGTCCTGATTACCAGCAATTAAAATCTCCTTAAATTTTATGACAAAAGTTCATTGAAACGTTGAAAATTATATGCTAATTATTGCACTGTAAAGCACAGGCTTAGTGTGTACTTTACTACAGTCTCAATAAATAACAAAATATCACACACAAGGCAATACTTACAAATATAATGTGCTGAATCCAAACTAATGGCTTCATCCTTAAATTTATGTCATAAGATTGGCTTTTTTTTTGGAGGAAACTTCTGCCAATAAACCTAGGACCCATCATCACTTAAGTGAGGGAAATGTGGCGGGGATGGTCTTGGCTCTCTCTCAGGGGGCTTCCCTTGAATATCAAATTGGGAGGAATGACTGAGGCTGAGCACAGTATTTCAATGCATTTTGTTTTAATTGGCCTCTTACAGCTGACATATGCTGGCTCCTGAGCTTTTTTTAACTAAATGTTTTATATTTTATACATGTGCAAAGAGATGACTTTGTCATAGGCTGCAGCATATTTATCCCAATGGATAGTATATGAAGAAGCGCAAAGGAGGGAGATCTAGGCAAGCACACTTGAGTATGTTGTGGCATTATCCTTGTGCCTGACACACCATTCATTCATTCATTCATTCATTCATTCAATCGTATTTACTGAGCATTTACTGTGTGCAGAGTACTGTACTAAGCACTTGGAAAGTACAATTCAGCAATAGAGAGAGAGTCCCTGCCCACACTAGGGCAAGTTTTGGGGGTAGACAGAAGTAAACCTGCTGCTCTCCTGATGACTTCTGCACCATCCAAGTGGCTGACTCTAGCGAAGAAGAGTGACTAGAGAAGGGAGTTTAGTTAGGCTATATGGTTCTTGATGTTCCCATGACATAGTGGACCTGGAATCAGCCCTGCAGGAGCTCCAGGGGATGCCCAGCCTACCGGGAAACCACCCATCCTTTCGGCCTTGCGTATGTGGGAAGAGGAAGGGGAAAGAGGAGATAATAACAACTATTACTATTATTATTATTAAGGTATTTTTAAGCACTTACGATGTGCCAAGCACTGGGGTAGATACGAGATAATCAAGTTTGACACAGACCCTGTCCTACAGGGGGCTTAAAGTCCTAATTCCCATTTTCCTTATAAGGAAATGAGGCCCAGAGAAGTTGTGACTTTACCCAAGGTCACACAGCAGGCATGTGGAGGGGCCGGGATTAAAACCCACGTCCTCCAACCCTTTCTACCAAGTCACATGACAATGTCCTTCTCGGTACCTTCCCCTGTTTGCAATTTTCATTGGGTTCTGAGCAAAAGAAAACTGGGCTTAAATCATAATAAGAATTGGATGCTACATTAAGAAGTTTCTAACCAATTTTCAATGATATTTATCAATCACCATTTTAGATGAAATTGATTTCACAGGAGAAATCAAAATAATAACTGTGAATATACCCAAAAGTAGAGCTGGGCTGGCACCAGGACGATTACAAGTAAACCCTGGTGTAAATGCTTGAGTGCCACGGGGAGGGGAGGTTAGACGAACAAGAGGTGAGGGAAGTGTAACATTCTAAGTCACCTAGAATGTGAGCCCAAGTAGGACAGCGACTGCAACCAACCTGATTAACTTGTATCTATCCCAGGGCTTGGAACAGTGTTTGACAAAACAGTGTTCTTCCCCTTGACGCTGTTTAGTGCCATTGTTCTTGTCTGTCCGTCTCCCCCGATCAGACTGTAAGCCCGTCAAACGGCAGGGACTGTCTCTATCTGTTGCCGACCTGTTCATCCCAAGCGCTTAGTACAGTGCTCTGCACATAGTAAGCGCTCAATAAATACTATTGAATGAATAATACCATCAATAAGAGACTGTAAACTCATTGTGGGCAGGGATGTGTCTGTTTATTGTTGCACCATACTCTCCCAAGCCCTTAGTACAGTGCACTGCACACAGTAAGCACTCAATAAATACGATGACTGAATGATTAACAACAAGAGTAAAATCGAGACGCAATCTTTCCTATTCTTCAAGATCTGGCTGCTCTCCCAACTATCTCAGTGTGTCTGTGGAAAGGAGGATAAAATGGAAATTAAGGAAATTCCATAAGTAGCCTGAAGCCAGACATGGACACTGGCCCTTAAGGATTTTCCTGCTATCCCAATGGACCAGTATAGCCCTATTTAGAGACTAATAAACCAGGTACAAAGACCAAAAGCACAGCATGCATTTACAGACTGAGATCTTAAATCCCATGGCAGATTTAGGGGTAATCTGAGAACAGGAAGGGTTTATTTGGTCCAGAAAGTCTGGACAGGTGGAAGAGTGGGATAGACATGGGATGGGAAGCAGGAAGGAAGGTCTGGCACGACAATCAGAAAACTCAGAAGGGCTAAGATGGTAAGATGGCAGGGAACATGTCTACCAACTCTGCTGTATTATACTCTCCCAAGTGCTTAGTATAGGTGTTTTGCATGCAATTGGTAATCAATAAATACCACTGTTTGAAACACCAACGATTGATCACCAATCAAAATTCAACATAAACAATTTGGTCATCTGGGTAAACAAAAACTATAAAAAGTGAGTTCTAATATCATTCCATACCCCGGCACCCCAATGGCAGCTGTTCTTTGAATCACCACTCAACCGTACCCCATCACACTTCATTCCAGTAGTCTGACACTGATTATTCAAACTGACCCCCAAATTTGTTGCAAGAACTCGAGGGTCAGATAAAGTGCAGCTTTGGAGACCTCTATGACATAATAACCAACACACTGAAAAAGGCACTGGGTTTCCTTAAGACACGATATGATTTTTTTCTGATAGCTGAGGATCACATTAAAGCATTATAGTTCAAATAAGCTCATTAGTGTCTAATTTCCTTACAAGCCCCAGTCTTACAGGGGCAGTCTGAAAAGGTAAAATGGCCAAAGAAAGAAATCCTATTTTTAAAGCAACTAGGCATTCATACTTTTAAGGACCTATTCATATGATCAGTTACCTGAATTATATGAGTGATCATCACTGATATTGCATGAAAATGCTTTACTTAGCTTTCTATGAACTTGTCTAAAAAACCAAAGGCCATCATGTAAGAATGACTCCTAGACCATCAAAATTATAAGAAGAGATAGAATTTTTGGAATTTTTGGAAAATACCTGGTTTTTCACATTTCTTTTGCCTAGAAATCTGGAAAAATAGCTTATAATGAATATTGGGTTTTCCTACAGGCATAACAGTTTGTTTTTAAAGTTATTCTTGTAGTTATTTTTCAAGTCCCTAGTTCTAGGTCTAATGTTTTATGTGCCATTATTTTGCTTTTACTGCAAAAGGAAGACCTGGCTTCCAAAGATAAAGGAGATTTTTGGTAAATGGTGAAGGTACAGAAATAAATGACCCACTTGGCTAGTGTGTAATTACGCTGGCTGAGATTGTAACAATCTATCACATGAAGGAGGATGACACCATGCTAAGGGTTAGTCAAAGGAGATAGCCTTTGACTAACTACTGGACCCTGACGATCGATACCCCACAGATATTGTGCTCTCAAAAACAATTGAATTCTAAAAAAGTTTGAAAATAGATTCTCCCCTCCAACCTCAGATACTGATCAGACACACATCTTGACCTTATTCTGGAAAAGCAATACTTCCTTTACACAGTATATGAAACACATAAATCCTCCGACATCCTGAAAAGCTCTTTCAAATACGATTTTTAACTTGCCTTCTATGACACTTCAATAATAGAATCGCATGAAATACTTATAGGATTAGTTCATTATATTCTGCCCCCACACCATTTTCTCTCATTAGAATTGTGTAATTCTATTAATATTTTGGATGTGGAAAAACACAAAAGGATTAGGAATGATTATACTAATAAAAGGTTGGTAAGGCAACTGAGGGTAAAACAATAGAAGACTGGCAATACAGATTTTGAACTTGATAACAAACATCACTGAAAGCAAGAATGATCTTGTTACACTTCATCTTAAATTATGGGATTTAATAATGTCAAAATCAAAAATGATTAAATATACTTTAAAATACGTGAGCATCGATCTTAAATTACGGGACTTAATACAGACCTCCAAAACGGAAAATGATCACATAGTCCTTAAAACAGTGCTTCTGTTCATAGCACATAGTAAGTGCTTAAACACCATCATTATTATTATTATGTGAACATTCATATTAGGGATTTCTTCCTGAGCTACACTAAAAAGGGAATCGATCCATCAAAAATCTTTGATGAGCACCAATTGCATGCAGTGCATTCTACTAAGTGACTCTTGGGAAAGAACGATAATCAATCCATCGTATTTATTAGATACTGTGTGCAGAACACTCTACTAAGTGCTTGGGAGAATACAATAGAGTCGGTAGACACCTTTCCAATAAAATTAGTACCTTTCAACCTAGCAGGGGAGATTGTAGCTAAAACAGACTACAGGTAAGAGAAAGTAGTAAAGTATGTTCATATGTTCATAATTTCTATGGGGGCAGGCAATTACTCAACTGCTTATGTGGTGTGGAAGTGCTGAAGTGGCAGGAGGAGGGAACCATAGTGGGGAAATTTGAAATTATTTAGAGAAGGCTTCCTAGGCGAGAGGGGGATCAGTCAGTAGGTTATCTTGAGAAGAACGAAGTGTGCAAACTGAGTGTAGCAGAAAGAGAGCTTTGTGCAGATGGATGTTTCTGGGAAATGAATAGGCAGCAGAGTAAACCAATGGACCACAGAGAGGAGAGTCTGGAAGAATGAAGACATGTAAAGAGGCTGATTCAGTAACCATCTTGAGAAAAGACCAGTGTGCTGGCCGTTTGGATGGAGACTTGTAGACTCTGATGGGAAGGTTCGGTAGAATAGATGAAGTTGGGAGTGGAGATGAGGAATTCAGTTTTAGACATGTTGAGCTTGAGAAGGGGATGAGACATCCAGGAAGATAAGTCCAAGAGGCAGGAGTAAATGAGAGGTTGCGGTGAAGGAGAGGAGTGTAGACGATCTTTGATTTAGACCAATTCAGTCAAAAAGGGAAAGCTGGCGGGGGGGGGGGGGAGGTGTTAGAATTGTTGACTAAGATCCACCTAATAACTCTTCTGAGGTTCTAATAATCATGGCTGAACCATACTCTCAAGCAGAATAATAGCCAAAGTCAAAATTTACTCAATACTATAAACTGGAAGTAATATCAATGAGAGTTACAAAGACTCAGAAATGATCAAACCCATTAAAGTTCAAAGCTGCAAATGCAAAACTTGATTGTCTGATTACCAAAGGCCATGTGCTTAGTCATGTGGGTAACCTAAGATATTTGCTTGGGCAAGAAAATGGAAAAGATTAATTTGCAATTTCCCCAAATTAGATCACCTGAGCCCCTTTAACCATAAGCACAGGTTAAACCACATTGAAGAGTACTTCTACCTAGGTTCCATTAAGAAAGAAGTGAGCAGGAGTTCAAGCAGCACAACTCACTGAGGTTTTTTTCAGAGTCTTTAGGAAAATTCTCCCACTTACCGCCCTTCACAAAAGGTGGTGGAGCCTTCGGCTACTGACGGATAAGCCAAACTCCTTTCAGAATGCCCCAAGAGAATGAATCCAGCCCCTTTCTACTCTGTGTTCTGTAGTTCCTTCTAGTCTTTTCTTTCCTGCAACTGTCTTGCCGGGTTTTTTTTTTTTTAACCAGGCCTGCTTTTGAAAGGATTCTAAATCACACTTTACCTGTGACCTCACCATCTAACATGTGAACATTTGTAAGACAGAATTTGGCAATGGTGACCAAGAATGTGTATTTCATTCAGAAAAGAATCTGTTGATTTTCTTCATTTTGGTGGAAAAGTGACATTATTTTTGTTTTCAAAGCTCAAAGAAATTCTCAAGAAAACTGCACCTTCACACTACTATGAGGATTAATTCTTTTTAAAAAGATCAACCCAAAAGGAAGCTTCTTCCAAGTTAACTTTCAAACAAGCTGTGTGAATATGTCATATGACAGTAAAATACATCCAGAACCTATCCATTTTCAGGTTACAAAGCATGAGAAGCAGCGTGGCTCAGTGGAAAGAGCACGGGCTTTGGAGTCAGGGCTCATGAGTTCGAATCCCAGCTCTGCCACTTGTCGGCTGTGTGACTGTGGGCAAGTCACTTAACTTCTCCGTGCCTCAGTTCCCTCATCTGTAAAATGGGGATTAAGACTGTGAGCCCCACGTGGGACAACCTGATTCCCCTATGTCTACCCCAGCGCTTAGAACAGTGCTCGGCACATAGTAAGCGCTTAACAAATACCAACATTATTATTATTATTAGTAGTTCTGTAGACCAGGTAGAGGTTTGAACAGCTAATTGACTGACAGCAGAAGGGGCAGGATGCTCTTTACAAAACCTCAGCCCTCTGCATATCCCTTCCAATCGAGATGTTTGCTTTCAGCTGCTGACTGCTGCTATTTAGTGGGGACTACTTCTAAACCTTTTACCTTCCACATACACAGAACTGCCATAAGTATTCCTATATATTAAAGAAAATAAGTCTTTTATTTTACTAGTTAACCTTTTTAAGGCCACACTATAGATAAAAACCAATTCAGGATAAGAATGAATGGTTTGTAGTTGCTTAAAAAAGAAGAAAGGGAAAACCTTGAGACCCACATGCTCAAAAGGACAAATGTTAAAGTAACAACCAATACTTTCTTGCAACCATAAACTACACTTACTTCATGTTGGAATCATTTGCCTACTTGAGATCATGTGCACCATTTAGTCATTAGAAAGAATTACATTACTGCTTCCTAGTAATCAATGTCAATTAAGTGGTATACTATGTTATTGGATACACAATTATATGGATTCCATAATATCTGACTTTTCTGACTATCCAAATGCCAAAGATGTTAGAATTTGCACCATTTTATTAAACTTGCTCAACAATCCAGCTATTTTAGGGACTAAAGGATATTATATATTACTGTACTAAGAGCTGGGGTAGATACAAGCAAATCGGGTTGGGCCCAGTCCATGTCCCATATGGGACTTACAGCCTTAATCCCCTTTTTGCAGATCAGGTACCGGAGGTACAGACAGGTGAGGTGACTTGCCCAAGGTCACACAACAGAGAAGTGGCGGAGTTGGCATCAGATCTCAGGTCTTCTGACTCCCAGGCCTGTGCTCTATTCATTAAGCCACATTGCTGCAGAAGGACCATCTGTAATTGGGGTAGCTGTTAAATTGCCATTCACATTGAAATTCACTGATGGATATGTGTGTGTAACTGAAAAGACCAAAGCAGAATCCACCATTGTTGGGCAGGGATTGTCTCCGTTGCCGAATTGTACTTTGCAAGTGCTTAGTACAGTGCTCTGCACACAGTAAGCATTCAATAAATACGACTGAATGAATGAATTACATTACACATTAAAACTACACGGATAAAACTAATGAATTTTGTTTGAATATGAAATTAATTCAATAATATCAATTAATTGATATTATTAGTATCTGTCATTTCAAATTATTACAAAAGGAAAAATATTAAGGTAGACTTCAATATGCATATGATTCCAAAACCACCTCAAGTTCCAACCTCTCAACTCCTGGGCAGTCTCGATTTTCTTTTGTTACATGGACATCTCCATCTGGACATTCTGACTACAGCTCAACTGAACTTCTCAGTTTTTCTCCCAAATCTACTCTTTCACTTAATTTCCCATTACAGTCAGCAACACCACCATCTTCTCCATCGCCAGAGCTTGACTTCAATTAACCAATTTATCTTATTTACTGAGCACTTACTGGGTGCAGAGCACTTTACTAGGCACTTGGGAAAATGCAATAAAAGAGTTGGTAGATATGTTCCCTGCCCCAAACGGTCTTGTGGTGAAGACAGGCATTAATATAGACTAAATTATGATACATACATGAGTGCTGTGGGGTTGAGGGCTGGGTGAATAAAGGGTGCAAATCCTAGTGCAAGGGCAGTGGAGAAGGGAATGGAGAGAGGAATTGAGGGCTTAATCGGGAAAGGTCTCTTAGAAGAGATGTTTTTTTAATAAGGCTCTGAAGGTGGGGAGAGTGAACATATGAAGAGGGAGGGCATTCCAGGGCAGAGGGAAGGTGCAGTTGAGGGTCGTGGCAAGATAAACAAGATAGAAGGTATGGAGAGTAAGTTGGCATTAGAGGAGTGAAATATGCAGGCTGGGTTGTAATGGGAAATCAGTGAGGTCAAGTAAGAGGGGACAAGGTGACTAAGTGCTGTAATGTGGAATTAGATGGGCAATGACTGGAGGTTCTTGAGGAATGGGGAAACGTGGACTGTAAGGTTTCATAGAAAAATGATCTAGGCAACAAAGTGAAGCATGGAGAGACAAGTCACAAGGAGGTCAGTAAGAAGACTGATGCAGTAATCAAGGAGGGATAGGATAAATGTTTGGATTAACGTCATAGCAGTTGGGATGGAAAGGAAAGAGTGGATTTTAGCGATATTGTAAAGGTTGAACCAAGTGGATTTGGTGACAGATTGAATATGTGGGTTGAATAGGAGAGATGAGTCAAGGATAATGCCAAGGTTACGGGCTTGTGAGACAGGGAGGACGGTGGCACTGTCTATAGTGATGGGAAAGTCAGGGTGAGGAGAGGATTTGGGTAGGAATATGAAGAGTTCTGTTTTGGGAAGGTTAAATTTGAGATGTCAGTGGGACACCCAAGTAGAGATGTCCTGATGGCGGGAGGAAATATGAGACTACAGAGAAGGAGAGAGATCAAGACTGGAGATTTAAATTGGAAATCATCTGCATAGAGATGGTATTTGAAGCCACGGAAGAAAATGAGAATGAAGCATCGTGGCCTAATGGATAAAATATGAGCCTGGGAGTCATAAGGACTTGGGTTCTAATCTCAGCTCTGCCACTTGTCTGCTGTGTGAACTTGGGGAAGTCACTTAACTTCTCTGGTTCTTAATTACCTAATACGTAAAATGAGGATTAAGACTCTGAGGCCTATGTGGGACATGGACTGTATCCAACCTGATTAGCTTGTATCAATCCCAGTGCTTAGTACAAGTGCTTGACACACAGTAAGCACTTAACAAATGTCATGTAAAAAAATGCAGTAAGAACAATTAGGTGAATTGAAGGCAGGTCAAAAAAAGCTGCTCATCTTCTGATTGTGGGCAGGGAATGCGTTGGTTTATTGTTATATTGTAGTCTCCTAAGCACTTGGTACAGTTCTCTGCACATAGTAAGCACTCAATAAATATGACTGACTGACTGACTGACTTGTGTTCTGAAACTTCTAGTTGGGCTCTGCTATCTTAGAGAACTAAATGGAGTTACTCGTGAACACTTAGGGTCTGTTCACTTGAATGTATATGAAACAAATGTCCACCAAAAATTGATTTATATTGTTTATCAAGTACAGAGTCAAATTAAAGATAAGTAGAAACTATATTTATATTACTTCAGGTCGGGTGACTTCATTCTGATTGCTTTCGGCAGAATATTAACCAAGTTATAAAGCTTATTCATGCTCAGCATAAGCATTATCAGCATTTATTAAGCTCCTACCGTTTACAGAGTACTGTTTACAGGAGCATTTAGGACCTTACAATGAAAATAGAGTCATGGTCCTGGCCCTGAAAAAAACATAATCTAATGTATATTGAACTCTACCAAGCACTTAATACAGTGTTCTGTACACAGTAAGTGTTTAATACAACAATGAATAATGTAAACAATAAACCACTGTTACCTTACTTCTGAAGTATCTGATTCCAAATACTTCCTATAACTATATCGATGCGGCCTCATATTCATAACTTCGAAGCCAAACAAAATACAACTAAACTGGGAAATGGGGAATTTTTTTTTTTAATCCTTTCCCTAACCCCTTTCACTTGGATACTGTTTTATTTATTATTTTGGTCTGGGTCTAGGTAGTTTTTATGTTAAATTAAGAACCTAAAACATGAATTATCAGTCAATCAATGGCAATTACTGAACACTTACTGTTTGCAGAGCACTGAATTATAGGTTTGGGACAGTATAACAGAATTGATAGAGATGGTCTGAAGAAGTTTACAGTTCAGTGGGAGGAGCTTATTTACAGGGACCAGCAGTGTACCCATACACAAATGGAGAGACACACAAGTTATTTCACGATGATAGATTACAATAATGCTTTATTCACCATCAGGAAAACCATCCACCTCTATTATTTAAAATAGAATAGTGTCATACAATTACAAAAAACAGGCCAAGAGAGCACACTAGTATTCTAATACTGCATGCTTTATGTTGGAGAAATAGGGAAGTCTATGTGTTATAAATCAGACTCAACTGAGCCTTAAGCAGAGAAAACCACAGATTTGCATTGTAACTTTTAAGCTTTTCAAAAACTATTTTCTTGGACAGTGTTCCTTTTAGAACTCAGATTTTTAATATCAATTTGGTTAGGAATGAAATGCTGATTCATTATCAGCAACACTTATTGATTCATCATGCTGAAGACTAAAAAGGGAAAAAGATGTTCAAAAGTAATTAATTTCAAGGCAAATCACAGGTTTTAAACACACACACATCACTCTTCTGGGCAAAGTATGTGTTGATCCTCTCACGACAGTGTTTCAGACCTCTTCTTACTACATAGAAGACAAAACAAAGAGAGGCTGATACACTGAAGAACAGTTATCTGTTAAAGAATTAAAAGCAGCCAACCAGGCTTCTTAAGGTCCTAATCCCCACCCTCTCGGTTAACATTTAAACCAGAGAATAAATCCAGAGGTCAATGGAAAGTCAGAATGGTAACAATCTCTCTCCCAAACAGTGGACCTAGATGTTTGGTTCAGTGTGCGGCTTCCTGGGCATCCTCTGCCTCTGAAGTTTTCAAACCCCAGTGGTTAGAAGAGAGGGAAGAGTGGAGACCACTGACCACTTCCTGCAGTTTTTGGATGACCAGAAACTGTCTGGTCTGGACTAGGCTCCCTCCGCCCCCAACTCCAACACTCAATGAGTTTTTTGTGGCATTTGTTAAGCTCCTACTATGTGTCAAAAACTGTTCTAAGTCCTGGGGAAGATACAAGTTAATTAGGTTGGACACAGACTGTCCCACATCACAGTCTAAGTAGGATGGAAAACAGATTTGAGGCAGAGAGAAATTGAGTGCCTTGCACAAGGTCACATCAAGCAATTGGCAGAGCTGGGATTAGAACCCAGGTACTCTGACACGCAGGCTCATGCTCTTTCCAGTAAGCCATGCTGCTTCGTGATGGGCACAAAACTGAAATCCTAGAAGAGAAAATAACTTTATAGTATCTGGCTTGCTGCTTCTATCTTGGGCAAGAGCAGCAGAAGAGTGCTGAAAAATGGATGTGGAACACAAAATGGGAGCTGCTGCTGACTATGACTTTAAAGAATGCTCCAGATGCCTAGGACCCAAAGTAAAACTAACTCAAAGCACAACTTAAAGTATTATTAACAACTTACTATCTTAATGCCAAGGAATACACCACTAAGGATGCTAAAGCTGAAACACTCAGAGGTAATATGGGAAAACAGAAGACTGGAACTAGGCAAAGAGCATTCATTTAGGACTGTTGGTGAGCATTTTGGAACCAAATTCTCAGGCCTACTAAAGAGCAACCCACATCTCTGAGAATTTCCTCCTTCGTATCTAGTCTCCCTGAATGGCTCAGAATAAGACTATTCCCACACCCCACTGCTTGAGGATGAAGATTAGAAAGGTGCTCCCTTTTCAGCTCCTGGGAGGAAGAGGAGAGAGGGGGAGGAGAAGAAAAATGAGGTAGAGAAGGAAGAGGTGGTGGAGGAGACGGAGAAAGAAGAGGTGGTGGAGGAGCAAGGTGCATGTTTCATGGGCATATTTCAAGTATGGCAGATAGTACTCACACTCACTTGCTCTTTGCAGTGAGTCATGCTCGTCACTTCTGCTAAAGTCCAGGGGTTGTGTTTCTGTGGAACTTTATATTAAAGAAAACTCAGCACACCACCAGACAGATGTGTGGTGCCAGAAGATCATGCCCTAATTCTTCCATTGTGTTCTATCCAAGGGGATAATGAACACACACACACACTGGCAGAAATGACTGTGTTTTAGACCACAATCCCTTCAAAGTGTCTTCTATCAAAGTCCAAAACTACAACACTACAGAGCTCATCAAGGATGATGGTGATGAAGAAACTAGGCAGCAACTAATTTTCCACATTCTTCCACAGGACCGAGACTTTTCTCACCCTCCTGCAAATGGGGACTTTGCCCAGCCTGGCCCCAGTTGGGGTTATGGTTCCTTACTGTCTGGAGACAAGGGGCTTCAACTCTTCTACTCGTTCAAGTGGGTAAGTTACAAGAGCTGGTGGGAGCACCAACCCTTCTGACCAGCCCCAATGGGGAGGGGAATCTCTGGGGCAGGAGACTTTTCTAACCCTACTCTGCTCAAAGGCCAGGACCTGATTATTGAGAGTGCCCACCCAGCAGCAATGCTAGGACCCTCTTGTACTCAACAATGGGCTCCAGAGTGAAAGGCACCATGGCCTAAAAGTGAGACCCCGGGCCTGGAAGGCAGGAAATCCAGTTTCTAGTCTCGATTCTGCCACTTCCCTGCTGGGTGACCGTGGGCAGAACCTACCTGGGCCTCGGTTCTTCATCTGTGAAATGGGGATAAAAATACCTCTTCTCCTTCCCTCAGTCTGTGAACCCTGCATGGGCCAGGGTCTGTGTCCACTCTGATTATCTTATAGCTTCTTCCGCTCTTAACACAGTGATTGGCACATAGTAAGCACTTAATAAATGACATCCTTATAATTTTTGCCAGGGCCACCCACAGCTAGACAGAGTTGAGGGTTTTCATGCCCCTAATCAACTCATGAAGCAGAACAGAGATCTTTCTCAGGTCGTGTGTGCCATTGGGAACATGGATGGCCCAACCCTGGAGAATGCTCGACCCAGTCCCCATCTCCTCAGTCTCATAAGACAGATCCATCCAGGGATCTAGTGCAGGTAAGTGGAACTCATGCCTACTGCCACGTCCGCCGTGGGCCTCCTGTCTGTGTCTCTGTCTTCTGTCTCCCATCTACGGAAGCCTAGCCCAAACTTGTTTCCACCCTCAAAATGAAAAGTTGCCACGCTTGGTCATTAGGACTAGGTCAATTGGTGCTTCAGCAAAGTGAGTATCTAGGCAGAATTACTGCCAATATTCTTATGTCAGTTTTGACAGATCAAGTTTGTTCCAAAGTTCATTCCACTGGGCTATCCTCTGAGTTGCAAATTTCTGAAAAATGGCACTTTGGAATGAAAAGCTCATTATCTCTTTCCCACCTTAACTACAGATCCCTACATTCTGAATAATCATAATAAGGCACCATATGGAAAGCTTTACTAGGCAAACAATATTTCATTGTTTAATACACTTGACATATTGGTGGTGGTCTAGGTAATCTCAGCAACAACATTTACTTCCCGAAAGGTAAATGTTATCATCATGTGATTTTCTGACAAATCTTTTCACTCCTGGTTTATACAAAAACACTTTCATTCTACTATGTCCATCACCATTCAGTTTTCCTGAACTTCCTATAGGAATTAAACTTGCCATATGATTTGCTTAACTGTTAGCTTCTCTGTGGTACATGAAATTTCTGTTTGAAAATTGCCTTTTAATGTAAATTTTAGAGGATATTACTTGTCCTATATCTTTCAGTACTTCAAACCAAAAGCAAATCTCTGAATAAAAAAAATCAATTAACAAATAAACTAGCCAACAACTACTTGAAATGGAAACACAATATTCACAATGCTTTCAGGATACCAGTAGCTCCTAATGATTATTTCAAGGGCCTGCCACTAAAATGCAATTCAGAATGAAAGCAAAATGAAACCATATCAGATAAAAATTATACAAATGCAAAACAATATGAAAAAAAGGCATTCATACAAAATTGTTTTTACCTGAAATATATGGCTACTTTGAAGACCAAATGGAACATTTACATAAAGTGGAAATTAATCCAGAACCCTAAGGCAGGTTGAAGATCACCCTGCTGACAAGCGAGACTGCAACGATGAGGGTAAGTGTCTGAGAGAGAATCTCGTATACACACTCTGCCCACGAAAAAGCAGGAGGACACATTTCCTGTCCCCTTGCCCATGCAGGTGAACAGTGCCCAGTCGCCAAAGGTTACGGGGTAAAAGGCATGTCCCACTGCCAGTAGGCCATGCTCTTGTGTCATGTATGCAGTGGATGTGATGGTTTGCACTGGGTCTCGGTACCCAGTGGCATGCTTTGCAATATGGCTGCTACAGAGAACAGGTGCAGTAGTTAGTAAATAGGAGGCGTGGGAATCCATTACTAACTCAGCCACTGATTTGCATTGTGTGACTTAACAGATCCCTTACTTTATCTGGATCAATATCTGCCTTTGCCCACTTCACAGGGATGTGGTCTGGCAAATGATGTCATAAACCTGAACAACCCCATATAAACCTGAAATTTTATTACTATTTTTTGTGGCTGGGAAAATGTGCAGATTTTTTATGCTTATTTCAGTACTGTTTGAAAAATATCCAAAGTGAAAACTTGGCCAATGGAAGATTAAAAGCCAAGTAAAAGAAGGGAAAAAATATAAAGAACCTAAAAAGATAACAAAATCCCTTATTATAAGGAGGAATGGCAGTGATGGGCAACTCTATTTTTATAGAGTAGCCCAGTAATGAGGCTCCAAGAGAGGCATTTTCAATCTGAGTCTAGGATGAGGAAGAACAACCTGTCCTTGAAGTCTGATACTTGACCTATTTTGGGAATCAATCAATCAGTTAATCACTATTTGCTGTGCACTTAATGTGTGCAAAGGCTTTAGGATACCCTTGGTACCACTTTTCAAGACATTAATTCCCTAGGCAAAGTTATGGAGGAATGCAAGTTTCTACAGCTGGGGTCCGGAACATTTTTTTGGATGCAAGCCAAACAAAATGAAACCTTTGAGGAGTTGGTGTACAAGTCATACAATTAAGATCACCTGAAGCTGTTACATCATGCTGCCCATGTTGCAGGGTGATGTCATTGGGCCACGCAGCTGATTCACAGCAATAGCTGTTACTGCCAGTGGAGATGGAAAAAGGGAAGAGGAAAGGAAGGGGGGAAAGTAAGGAAAAAGGATGGAAAGGAAGGAGGAGGGAGGAGACAAATGGTGGAGAAGGGAGAATGAATGAAGGGAGGAGAGAGCAAAGGAAGGGAGAAGAGGAGTGTGGAGGAAAAGGGAGCGGTGGTATGATGGGCTGACACCGGCCCCAAGGAACTTCCTTATTAGCCCGAAGTCCTGCTCGAGAGCCACATTTAACTCCAAGAAGAGCCAGATATAACTCTAGAGCCATGTCATGACTTATTCTGTTGAGTCGTCTCCGACCCATTGCAACACCATGGACACATCTTTCTCAGAACGCCCCACCTCCATCTGCAATCGTTCTAGTAGTGTAACCACAGATTTTTCTTGATAAAAATACAGAAGTGTTTTACCATTGCCTCCTTCCGTGCAGTAAACCTGAGTCTCCACCCTCGACTCTGTCTCATGGCACTGCTGCCCAGCACAGGGGAATTTTCACTTGCAGCAGATTGCCTTCCACTCATTAGCTGCTGCCCAAGCTAGGAGTGGAATGGGTATGCCTCTGCTTGACTCTCCCTCCCATAGTCGAAACTGGTAGAGTACTGGAAACTCTCCTGAGAGGGGCCTAGAGACATGCAGATCTTTATTTTTGTTGGGTCCAAAGTTGTAATGAGCATCTTAAATAATTTACTCTATTGCAGCCTTTTTAATTCCTATCCTAGAACTTTCTCTACTCCTAACTTTCTTGAGGCAGCTAGTCTTCCCTTGACTGACTAGTTCAGCCCCTAAAGTTTCTCCCTCCCCACTCCAATATATTTCTTTCCTCAATGTCTTTCAGTTCCTCAAGGTACCCACAGCAAAACGTTTTCTATATCCCCTGAAATTGGAAGCATGTTACTTTCAAGTAAAACACATGTGATTACGTTTACAAAGAGTAAAGAAAAACATGGATGAAGTATCATCAAGCTGAGAATCTGTTTTCCATATATGCTAGGATTCAGCCAATTAAAATAATACACTGCCACACTTCACATGGGCAACAATCTAAAAAGATGGGCTAATATACAGGGAACTGTCCCCTGGAAAGGCACTTGGCCTTCTCCTTGTGTCTCAGCGTGTCTAAGCAGTAGAGGTGGCCAGTAGCATCTGCAACTCATCAGGTGGTTTATGTGAACTGAATATAAAATATTGTAGTTGAACTCATTTAGAGAGCTAAATCTTTATGCAAATGTCTCCAAAATTAAGCATGAACTTCAAGTGACAAATGGTAGGTGATGGGAAGATGAGGAGAGAAGGAAAGAAGGGAATAGGTAGGTTTTCTTTCCCTCCTCTGCCACCAGCGCTTATGGGTGTCAGCACAAAAATCATTATTTTCATCTCCACAGCTCTCCAGGCTCCGCTTCTCTCAGGTGTCCTCTGAATCCAGAGACCCTCTGAGGAAGGCTTTGGGGGTTTTTTGGCACTGACTGAGAACTCGGGACTAATCCCCAAGCCCATTCACTGTGCTAAGAAACGAGGTCTGAAACTCAGATTGGGTCAGGTTCGGACTCTTCCACGTTGGGCCCAGGAAAGAGCAACTGCCACTGTCTCTCTCTGGGTCCTACCAAGGTCAGGGGAATAGGAGACAGGTAGCACCACTCCTGCTACTAATTCTTCTTCATTAGTGGTTTCTCTTTAAGCCTCAAAGTAGACCATATGGAAGAAAGTTCTTTTTGATCTATTTTTGCATGAGAAGAAGCCACTGATGGAGCCGAAAGAGGAAGAACCGTGATGGAAGGAGTAGGTAGGAAGAAATGGAAGTGGGAGGAAAGGTCTAGAAAGAACAGATGGTGGTGACAGACATGACTGCAGTTTGGAACCATGATACTGGCTCACGGGAGGAACTCTTGGGTCAGGCCAGTTCCTGTGTCTCCCACACAGGAGCAGCAGTAAGGCAACAGGACAGTTCCTAAATGTGGGAAATGCCAAGCACTCTACTAAGCACTGGGATAGATACAAGATCATCACATCTCACAAGGGGCTCACTGACTAACCAGCAGGGATAACAGGTTTGAACTCCCATTGTGCAGATGAGGGAACTGAGGCACAGAGAAGGGACTTGTCC